>NC_133395.1:97753817-99003817 GCF_047511655.1 Castor canadensis | reverse complement strand
ATGTGATTTAAACTGGCAAATGAAGCTAAAAGAAAATTCAGAAAAACTTTCCCACAGACAACAACACTTAATGTGTGACTAATTTTTGGATATGTATCACTGAAAAATAAGATAGAATAATCAAATAATGCTAGGATAGCTGGGAATTCATACTATTTAGCAGGAAATAAAAAAAATACTTTTGGGTATGGCAAGTAATCAAACGTGAATACAAAAACTCAGAATATTTTGGAAAAATGGAATGTCTTAAGGATCCTGGGAAGAGACAAATTTCTTTAGGACATCAAAATACACACCACATATGGAAATATTTTTAAATTCAGCTACACTGAAATTGAGAATATCTGCTTATCAAAACAAGTAAAATAATAGGCCTCTAACTAGGTGACAACATACATTAAGCTTATACTATCAAAGGTTTAAAGAATGCCTTGTGTAAGTCAAGAAAACACAAATGACTTAACGGTAAATGCAGAAACATACAAGGAAAATAATCATAAAGCACTTCATGTAAAAAAATTTTAGAATGTCTTACTCATGTAGAAAATTCAGTTTCATTAGTAATCAAAGAAATACAAGTTAAAAGCCACAATGAGATATTATTTCACATAGATCAGCAAAACAAAAATTTAAAAGCTCAAAAAGTCCACCAGGAAGTGGAGCAATGAGAACTTCCACTTCATGTTGGTGAAATAAGAATATATTGGCAAAAGCACTTTAGAAAATAGTTTGGTATTTCCTAGTAAAACTGAAGGTGTACTTCCCCTACACCTTAATTCTACCACTTAAGTAAGTATCCTTCAGAAACTCTTAAATTTTGAATCAGGAAATCTGCAATAGAGTATTCACAGTGTGATTTACACACTTTTGGATATATGATACATTTCACAATAAACATTTAAAAAGCAAAAACTTTTTGAATATGATATATAAAATTCACATAATAATAAAATAATAATAAAATAATATAAATTAATATAATAATATAAAATAATATAGATTTAAATCAGATTGCTTCTGATTTAAGCTAAATGTACTCAATGTGAAAACAAACCAAGTAATTGAAACTATAAAGACTTAACAAGTGTAGAATCTGGTTGATTTATTTAATTTACGTTTCAATTGGGGAAATGGCCTAAACAACTGAGTAGCTTTGAACAGGTCAAGACAGCATCCATTCTAACATTATTCAAGGATGTGCACTGTTATTTTGACTTGACTGAAGAACAAATTAATGAAATTGTTTGGATGAAAATTATTTAGATTTTTATATAACATTTGTAAAACCAAATTTACCTTTTCATCAAAGTATTACTGTCTCCTCCAAATTACTATAAATTTTAAGAGGCTGGATTTAAAATTCAATGTTACCTGTCACTGCATGACTTCTCATTCTTCCCACCGCTCATTCTGCTTTCAGAGAAGATGAAAGTGTTGCTCCAATGGAGATACCATCTAACACGGCACTGGACTGAAGAACAATAGGCTGATTCTTTCTAAGCCTCTGGTAATGGAGGAAATTCATTTGTTTCAATAGGAGTTTGATTAACACTTATTGGTGTCTTGTCAGAAGGTAGCAGGTAGCAATATCTTCTTTCATAGACTGTGGGCTATAAATAAAAAATAATTTTTAAATGCCATAGTAACAGCTACTACTTTATTGAATAAAATTGCCAGAATAAATTTGAATAAAATTACTTTTTGAAAAATACCTATTGAACAAAGATGGTCTAGAAAGCAAAGAGAAAGTAGTAGTAACAACATAGAGGCCTGGAATGTTACACTTCCAAGGTGATTCATATCATTAATTCAAAACTTGGAATGAAACTCAGGTTTGGCTCATTACATATTCTATGACTTTACCATTATTGACTCTAACATTGATTGTAATATTATTACTACTACTGACACAACTACCATTTAATAGCAACACCAGCAACAATAATAATTATTTGAGTGCCAGGGACTGTTCTTCATGTTTTATCTCATTTATTCATTTATCTTACAGAATTCTTGAGAACTGTTGTCTGCACTTTGTAAATCCTTGGGCACTGTTTCCTATACTTTGTAATAAGAAAGCACAGGTAGAAAGTGGTAAAACTACGGTTTGATACTAATCATTTAAAATCCAGAGTCTAACTTTTAAACTATGAACCCTATTGCCAAAACATCAAGAAAAATTACTTAAGCACATTTTAAAAGTAACACTTATGTACACATTCTGGACTCCATATGATACTCACATGAGAGTGTGTTAGAATTTTTACTACTCAATCAACTTCAGGTACAATTATTCAGGTAGTATTATGTCAGTACTAAAGATCTAGGTAAAACAATTGGAGGGGAAAATTACTGACTTCTGATACCATCAAAAGGTACAATAATGTTGTCTTACTTTGTAGGATGCTGAAAAGGAAACATAGTGACATTTTTATGTTTTATATATTTTTATTATGAGTTCTGGGGACCAGAAATAAGGCAAAGCATTGGAGATGCAATGAACTGTGACTGCAGACACAAGCAATACAGGCTAATGTGGGAAGTTCTAATTTATTGCTCTTTAAAATACTTATGTGGTATTATATCCAATCAGGAATCATATACAACATTTTCATAATAGATGATTGCACAAAACCATGCATGGGACGTTAAGTGAACACTACAGTTTCTTAAATTTATGCATCATAAATTTCAATGAACTCAAAGTGAATAAGAATTCTCAGTTTGCTTTTGATTAGTACCTTCTCGGTTGTCCACAAATCTCTAGGCCCTTTCAAGATTTATTATGCAACATGGAACACTGACAATGGCCTTTCTGACATAGTACTTTGATGTGATGATATCCAATACAATTCTCCCATACGCATTTCTGACTACTCTCCACCTGCTTCTTGTACATAATGCTCCATATTTACAAGTAACAATTCCTTTTCCTTCAAACTTTTGCTGTCACAATAAAAAATATCCTAAGGTATTACTAAGAATCATAGAATATAAACAGAGAAAATAACACGTGTTGCAGAAAGCTGTATAGATTTGTTTACATAACTGTTCAAACCATCATGATAGGCAAGGTGGCAGGGTGCTACTACTGAAGAATGGATTAAGGAAGTGTGATATTTATATGTAATGGAATTTTATTCAGCCACAAAGAAGAATGAAATTTTGTCATTTGTAGGTAAATGGATGGAATAGGAGAACCCCATCTTAAGGGAACTTAGCCAGGTTCAGAAGGACAAAAGCTGCATGTTTTCTCTCATATGTGGAATACATGTATTAACATATACAACAATACTATGAAAAACGGTATACTGAGGAGAAGTCACATATGAGTGAGAGAGGATAAAAGAAGGAAGTTAAGAAGGTGAATATGGTTGATGCTCTCTCTATACAAGAATGAATATAGAAGTTTTAAACCTGTTGAAATAACCCTAAGAATGGAACTAAGGCATAAAGAAGAAAAATAGAGGAAATGAACCAGTTTGGGTTATAATGCATATATGCATGTAAAGTCACAAGGAAAATCCCTGTATAGCTATCTTAAACAAATGAAAATGTCAATTTGTTACTTTTACAAAAGTGGAGAACTGAAGAAGGGTAGAACATGCCTTGTCTGGAGGGACAAGTACCTGTGTTAACACCAGTTGTAGTGGAGAGAAAGTGGGGAAAGAGTATGGGAGGGTGAATATAGTGCAAACACTGTGTACATATGTATGTAAATGGAAAAGTAATACTTGCTGAAACCATTCCAGGAATGGGAAGAGAGAGGAATAAAGGATAATGATGGAGGCAGTGAAATTAAAGTATGATCTATTTGATATATTGTATGATATATTTGAAATATGGTAAGAACTTCTGTTAATGCCACAATGTGTCCCCAGCACAGCAATAAAAAATAAAAATATGCACATATGTATCACTTCTTCTCTGAACAAAGTGTGGCAGGGTGCTGAGGAACATTGATGCTGATAGCTCCTACTTTGAACATAGCAGCATTGTCTTCATACCTCTCTGGGCACTGTAGAGGATTTGGGACTTGGCAATGCTACATTTCACTATAGTTCTATTGATAGAGAAGAGGGAATCATTAAAATACATCTAAATAAGGAAAATTCAGGAAAAAGTATTGAGAAAAAGAGAAATCCTTTTAAATTACTCAGTGACCTAAAAAGCCAAGACCTTTCATTACACATTTAAGAACTATTTTCTAAAAATCTTAAAATCTACTTATTTCATTCTTCATTGAATAGCATAGTTTCTTTAAGAGTAAGAGTTTATCAGAAAAGATAAGAATGTGCTCACATGTAAATTCAAACGTGCCACTTGGAAGTAAAAGCCTGAACACTGACAAGTCAATTACTCTATACACACACACACACACACACACACACACACACACACACAATTCCTTTTGATTTTTTTTCCCAATTCACAACTCACCTTTTTTTTCCAATTTATTTTAGGGATCTGTACAACCATCAAGAGAGAGAGAGAGACTGAATAGTAAAAAAAATGTACTTACTCTACTACTTAAAATAGAAACAAAGAGTAAAAGAAACTACCCTAACAATCATCTTTTATGCCAAAAGAAAAGAGACTGGCCTGCTTTAAAAAGTCCTATTGTGTAAACTCCATTAGTAAAAGAAAATGGAAAAAGGTCCTTGCCTGATTAGGCTCTGTGGTTGTTGTAACTGAGGTTCCCAGTAGATCTAAGAAAATCTTGGGAAATGGACTACACTGTCAGTAAATCCTTTAGCCAGTCTTCTAGGACATCTGCAATGAAAATTTATTGTATCAGGCATACCTGGCATGCTACAATTTTTATGCTCAATATTTTACAGAGATATTAAGCACTTGTTTCTTGTATGCAGTTCTTACATATACACTATATGTTGTGTGATCTAGACTAGTTAATAACTCTCTTCAAGAACCATAATAAAATATGAATAGGCAACTCCTATTGGCAGTCTGCAAACTATTTAATTCTCCAGTCCAGGTCTCATTACATCTCTTCCATGTGCACTTTGATGAGTATCCTCTACAGTTTCCAGTTTAGTGTGACCAGTGTAGGACCATCATGTTGTTCAACTCCAAGAAGGCCACTTTCTTATAGTAAAGTTTATTAATTCTTACCTAAGAATAGTAGCCTTGCTCATTATGAAGAGGACATATATATCAGTTCTTTACCACTCAATGAAAATATAAATTGAAAACAGAAACTACATTTCTCCCTTACCTTCCATATCTGTCTCACTGTTCATTTTTATACCCTGTATTTCAAAGTATACCTAAATAATAGCTTGATTATATAAGCAGCTATGCAATACTGGATTCTCAGTCTAAACCAAAATTCAGAATGGAAACCTAAAGAGGCTGTTTGCTATTCTGATGGAGATTCCACCAAAATATTTCTACAGGAAATTTTGATGCAAACTACTTTAGGGGATCTGTCATACCTAACACTAGAGGGACTCATTCACACTATTATCTACATAAATTATGTCCACCATGCCAAGTGTCATTCCCCAAACTTAGAGAGCATAACATCCTTACACCAATCATTTTCTCTACCTCTACCTCTCCTCCACTCCACTGACTTGAGCAAGCAGTCTCAAATTTCAGAGGCAAGGAGAAGGAATACACTAATTTATTCAACTTGGCATATATTATCTGCCTCAATTCAGTTTTTCCTGAAAACCTATGTAACAGGGATATGTAGTATAGTGATCACATGCTATTTAGTAAAACACTAAAAATCATTGGCTTTTTTCTTATTTGGCAATTGCACTTTACATGTTTACCTCTCTCAGCAGAAAACCCTAAAATGGAGAGGGGAGTCGCTAAGTGATATCATGACAAGGACCATGCAACTGTTGATTAGATGTGACCTTGAATCAGTAGAACTATTCTCTCTAAAGAACTGATTATTTTTGTTATCTATCCAGAGAATTCAGTAAATACAAATGAATAAAAGGAAAAAGTAAATCTCTAGGCATTGTGATTTCTGAAATAGAAGTAAATGAGTTATTTTTGGCATGTTAAGATGACACTAATGTTAAGATGATACTAATGTGGAAAGACAATTTTCAGAAAAAATCCAATTCTATAATTTAATATTAGTGCATTAAATTTTACTACTTTCAGTTGGCTGGTGAAGTGAAATAATATATACCATTAATATCCCCAAAATGACTCTTTAAAAATTTTTAAAGATTTATTAGCCTATATTAGTTGTAGGGAGGTTTCATTGTGACATTTCCATATATGCTTACAATGTTTCTTGAATAGATTCATCCTCTCCATTATTCTCCCTTATCTTCCTCCCTGCTACTTAAGAAATTTTCAGCAGGTTTCATTGCTCTATTTTCATAGAAGTATATAAAGCTGTTTGAACATATTCATTTTCTTTGACCCTTTCCATTTACCCTCCCTCATCCGTTAATACTCACCCTCTAATGGGACCTGTTTTACATTCCTCTTCATTTTTTGTTTGGTGACTATTCACCGTTCAAAGGGGTTTTGCCATGGTATTTCTATGAATATACTGTATTTTAATCAGATTAATTCCCTCTATTACTCTCCCTACCCTTTCCCTCATATCCCCTATTACTCAACAACTCAAAAAAAAGGCTTTCAATTCATGATGTTTTTCTGTGGCCTGTTATTGACATACAATGAAACACATTTCATTAAACATGATAATCTTATAAGTGGGGAACATAATATACAGATGACTTAGTTATTGAACATACTAGAAAATTTGTAAAGGTAATATACTCATCTGATGAATATTTAAATATGCAACTCAGTATAGTTGACTACCACAAAATATTCGAAATACCAGATAAACAATTTCTAAATTATGCCACTCAAAATACACAGTTACAGATAGTAAAAGCTATAGATACAATTTGGCAATTTGGCAATAAACTCTTCCTATCTTAAAAACAGAACTATAAAGTTTAAATCTGCAGATGCTTTCTTGATACTGTTTTAAAATTATTTTTGTAATCACTAACACATTTCAAAGTGAATTTTTCAGCTTCTATGGTATCAACATTAACAAATATTTGTAATGATACAAATTTTAACAGCAACATGTCTACAAAAGTACAAGCAATGTACAACTACAATGTTACAACCTGTCAGCAAATACAAAACAAGGTATGAATTACCAAAGAGGTAGCCCTAACTTATTTTTTCCTTGAATGTTGGTAAGCTTGAGTTTGTGAAGAAGTCTATATTATGGCTACAAAACGGTAACTATGTACATTCATAGCCATGAAGATAAATTATATCTTTATCTTTAATATTAACCATACTATGTAAATAACAGCCATGAAAAAGAATATAACAAACAAACTGTTATTTGGCTGTATTTGAAGGAGATGTAGGAAAATCATCCAGTCTTCAGATGAATATTCAAGAGAAAGCAGTAAAACAAAAAGGAAGAAATAAAGCATTGACATTTGAATTAGTTACAACATGACCAATCATCTGGAAAGATTTCTAATTTCCCACTCTTAAATTTTTCCTTCAAATCACCTTTTAAACCATCCTTTCTTTCCATTTTCTTGTAATTACAATTACAAATGAAATGCCAAAGAATAAATTCAGTAAATCTTAGCACTATGATGTTGGCAGTGACAAATGAATGACTTACTTTTTCAAACAGTTAAGTTGATCTATAATTGAGGGAAACAAAGGCCACCTATGTAACATTTAAAAAATCTTTTTAAAAACCTGGTGCAATAGCTCATGCCTGCAATCCAAGATATGAAGGAGATGGAGACAGGAGGACCATGGTTCAAGGCACACCGAGATAAAAAGTAAGCAAGACTCCCATTTCAATAAATAACCCTGGCATTGTGGAACATGCCTGGAGTCCCAGCAACCTGGAGATGTAGGAAGAAGAAGCACAGTCTCAGGCTGGCTCCTTGGAAAGCAGGAGACCCTATTTCAAAGATGAAGTAAAGAACAGGGCAGAGAATATCACTCAAGTGTGTAGAGCACTGGTCTTGTCTTTAATCCCAGTACTGACAAAAACAAACCTTGAAAACAGTTTTTATAATGAGTTTTGCCAAGTGAAAAGACTACTGGGAGTCCTCTAAAAAGATAATACATAGTAATAAAGAGACCCAAGAGGATACAGAAAATGTAACACATGAAAACTCTAAAGAAATTCAGTTTACATTCTGAATAGATTAAAGTAAACATGGTCCTTCACATTTACAGTAAATGAAGAAATCATGGGAATTGTGATGCCCTTCTACAGAAGCATGATACTAAGATGGAAGGAGTATAGGTTCAGGCATTTCCACTGACTGATTTAAATATTTTAGGCAAATACTTTTATCTTTCTGAACCTCAACTTATTGTTCTATAAACTGGGAGTAAAAATTACCCATGTTTAAAATGCTGAAGTGAGTTTTCTGGTCTGCTGAAGATATGTGATCTGGAACCTAGGCAACTATCATGAAATATACTGTAATTGATGTTAACATGATGTAAACCTGAGATGGTCTTCAGAAAGTCTGGAGAATGGACTCAGGGATTACTGATATTAACCAAAACTCACTGTAGAAAGCTATGGCCTATGTGTAAACACCCATCTTGGGAAATGTTCCACAGGACAGATATTACATTTCTAGATATTAAAAAACTGCTATGATTACAGCTGTAATTGGTCATAGTTCTTACTCAGTCCATGACTAAGATATATAGCATGGAATCAACTCTTTACTTAGTTGTTATATGTCTTTATCACTTTATTATAGGACAGCAGTACCACAACATCACTACTTATAATATTAAAGAACAGCATATTCTCAAAATATGACATAACTCAAAATATTAATAATCAAAACATAAAATTAAAAGACAGCCTATATCATCTGCCTATAATTTGTTTCAATTAACTATGAGTTATGTTAACATTTGCATTCTATATGCTGAACACAAATCTGTACTGTGATCATTTTTCCTATTACACACCTTACAATGTACTGGGAATCAGAGGTGTGGGGAGGGGGTGCGGAGAAGGTGCAGAGAGGGTGGGAAGAGCTAGGAAAATTAATCTTAGAAAGGAAAGCAATTATTTTTCCAGAAATATTTTATTTGGGGATATTCTTAATGGCAGTCTCAATCTCAACACCTGGTAACACTGTATATAAATCTCAAAGTTCATTATGTTATGAGTTCACCCAAAGAACTTCAAATTTTCTATGAAATTATAAGAAAATTATAAGAAACTAATAAAATAAGGATGGGACTAACACTTAAGTGATACAGCGCTTGACTAATAAGCATGAGACTCTCAGTTCAAACCCTAATATGACTAAAGAAAATAAATAGAAAAGAATAGTAATGAACACTCAGTGTATATTTGGTATGATCCTTCAAATCAGCACAATATTAACCTCACCAATAAGAGTAGTGGCACATGTCACACTCATTTTTTATGTAAAACATCTTAAGTATGTGAAAATAATTTGAGATCTGGAAACAAGATAATTGTACTTCATATTAAAATTGCATAATCATAATACACTGAGTGGCAAAGATAACTATAAAGTTGCAATAAAATTTGTTCAAGTATTTTCAAACTACTTTGAAGAAAACTTGCTTACAGTTGTTTATTTCTCTTCATTCATGTAATACATATGATGTATCAAAATTGGAATACAGCAGAATATATGCTTTAATATGCCACTCATGCAGTAAACAGTCTACCATTATTAAACAGCCCATGCCAGTCATGCATTAGATAGCCTAACAATTTTTTAATCTCAGAAATAATACTCATTACAGAAAATCGGAACATAAAAAAGGGAAAAGCAGACATGTAAACTACATCTTGGTCCATATAATTCTTAGAATCTTAATGGAGACTGTAAATATTTTTATAACTTAAAAAACCAAATGAAATCACACACACCATTTTGCACATTTTATCAGAGCATTTTTATATTCTTTCTATAATATAACTTTTGATGGGTAAATTGTAAATTGTCATATAACTATAAAAATAACAACCAATTCTTTAATGCCAGACATTTGGCTTCTTCTTTGCACAGACATCTTTTCACATAATCCTGGCATTTTTTTCCTACTTGAGTTTGTAGAACTGGAATTGCTGAGTTAAAGGATAAATATAACTTAGAACCAATTATAAAAAATATTAAACTGATCTTTGGGAAGGTTGAACCAATTTCTATTCATATAGAAGTGAATGGAAATGTCCATTTCCCTGAGTGTCACAAAACCAGGGAATATCATTCTTTACTAAACAAAAGATCAAAAAACTGGTAACTTTTTTAGCCATGAACTTGAAATTTTTTAGTGTCAACTTAGTCATGTGAATTTTGTATACTGTCTATAGCCTTAGCATATATTTCTAAGGAGGGTAATGTGTTTGTATTTTTCTTAGCAATTTCTAATCTAATTTGTTCAGAACATTTTCATTAACATTATATAGTTTTTAAGTTAAAATTATTTTAGTAAATTATAAATATTCAGGGTATAAGATACAATACAGAAGGGTGAATAATGGAAAGTAGGTTCAAAATGACTTTTGTTTAGACCTTACATGTTTGGTAATCATAAAGTTAACAAAAACATTGTGATTCTTAATTTCCCTTTTTCATGTAAAATAATTTGTCAGGTTATTTTTACAATGAGAAACAGAAGGCAATGATATTGTAAAGTCGCTGCTGCAAGGGAATTTTGCAAGCTCAGTTTCACACTGCTATATCCGCTGATTCTAAGCCTGTGTTTTTGTTTTAGTATCACAGAAAGTGGGATGCATTTTACAATCAATGGCATCTGACCATGTCTGGAAATATTATTATCTTTCTTTATTATACATAAAATAATGTCTTATTTGATCATTCTTGAGGTAAATAGTATACTTTCATTCACCTAGTAATTTTCATACCAATGACTGGAACTTTGATGATGATATTAAAATGAGTGCTAGATGATCAGATTTCTATAACAGTAATAAAGAAAGTAAGTATTCACAAGCTTCATTATTTTCTTGAAATTTTCAGCCACTTGACACTCTTCCTAGGTGGCATTAAAAGATAGTCAAGGAATAAGTGACACAGAGAATTTGATACACTATCTTCATATTTATGTGTCCAGATACTTTCATTAGCTATCCAGGCTGCCTCTGTTCACTGATCTGCAGTGACATTTAAAGTCCTTACTACTCTACCTCAGAATTTTGTGAAGTTATCACTTTCTTAAGAAAAAAATTGTCAAATAAGAATTTTAGGGATATGACATTGGTTTCCTTCAGCAAAGTGGCACAACAATAACAGAAAATCACCATACCTTTCATTTTTTCCTTAAGGGTGAAAGAACCATGGATCCTCTTCAGTTCTGATTCCATCATTAGCCCACTGATATCTGCCTCCAGGTGTGTGTGATTCACCATGCCAATTCAAACACTATCAGACTAACATGCTGAGGTTCAGAAGTCACCAAGTGACACTGTCTCTGTGTCTTAGTCAATCTGCTGTTGTCCTGTTCATTCTCAAACACAACTCTACATGTTGGCTCTGCAGGTGTGCAAACTCCTTCATAACTAAATGGAAATATTGTTTTTAGATAATAAACACCAAAGTAGAACATTCCAAACATATTTCCTTTCTTTCTTTCATGTTCCCAACCAGCCCTCTTCCTCCTTTTCTTCACCAAAATTACTTAAGCTTTTATCAACTTGTCCTAAATACCCACTATCAAATACTTGAGCCAGATATTTGAAGTGAAGTCTGTCTGAGTCCCTTAAGAACATACTGTGTGAGAGTCAGGGAGGAAGGGAAGTAGGGAAGCAAGAAATCTGAATGTCATTACTATTTTCATTCCTTGGCAATTGCCAATTTCCCTGCTTTTCTATTATCTACTTGGGACATTCAGAAGATATGACAAACAACTTATTTTCCTTTTTAGTATTATGGCTAAACAGAAATTATAAAATCATAAAAATATCTGTTATCTGCTGGTCCAAGTGTTTCTGAAGATTTTTCCAATATTCCATTGGATAAGAGGTAATAGAATAGAAATCAAGCAATTTATACATATTCTGCCAGCACTCAGGTGAGGGCTCACTGTCTTATGACACCATAATTGAATCAGATTCATTCATATGAAGTCATGATCCATCATATTTTCGTAACCTTTTCTAAACACTTTTGAATTTCTTCTTCAGATATTCCTATAGAAAATTTATTTCAAGATCCCTTTTTGTGGTTCTCATTGTTAGTCTGTTTGTTCTCTGCATTAGTTACTCTATTGTCATCATTATGACCTCTTCTAGAACTGTGGCTGAAGTCAGTTGAATGAAAATCTAGATGTTAAAAAGAAAAGGACATGGTTTAATTACTTTTTCTAGAACTGCACATTTTTTACAAATTTTAAGCAAAATAATCTCCAAGCTGAATGATGGTATAACCTTTTGAAATAGTTTTAAGTAACAGATCCAGGAGATAAAGCACTTTCACTGGACCAGTCTTTGTATAAGTCAGAGGGCAGGCCTTAAGTGTTCCTTGTTAGTTTTAGTCTAATACTGATCATTAAGTCAAAATAAATCTTCTTAGATGAGTAAATTATTTCAATGTGCTGATAAAACAATTTTTCTTCCCATTTGATGCACACCTGAGGGTACTGGAATTTAGGGCTAACTATAAGTCAGATAACTACCTTAATAATCCCCTTTGCCGCTATACTAAACTAAACATTTAATGTCCAAACAAGTAGTGCAGTTCAAAAAAGAAAACCTCCTGGTACACTTTTCCAAGTTGTAAATGAAGAGGAAAAACAACTGAAATTGAAACAATAAATGTATACCCAACTACTAAAAATTCTATTTGAAAATTATTTTGACAAATCCTCCTCCAAAATATTTTCATCTAAGAATATCATAGTCAATTTTAACATAAAAACTGAGAACATCTCAAATTTCCAAGAACCAACTACCAATTACCAATAAATCTCAATCATCTAAAGTGTAAGAAGGCTGTTTTCCCCTTCTTCCAGGTGCATTATAAGTGGAAAACCATACAAGTCAAACTAAACCTAAGAGTTTTTTTGGTTACCAAAAATGTCAGAAGCTTCTTCAATATTCTCAATTTAACTTACAGAGTTTATAATTAGAGAACAGCAATTCCTGAGTGAATGCTACTATTCCTTATTTAATAAGAAATATGTCACATTTAATATGATTTGTAAAAATGCACAAACTCAAAAGGAGCCTACAATCAACAATAAGCATGCGATCAGAGATGGACAAACTGAATATTGAGAATTAGAACAGATAGGAGACAGAAGGCTGAAAAGAGACAAAAAATACACAGTAGAAAAAAGCAAGAATCTAAAACATATAGGTTGGCAAGAAAATCTTAAATGCATAAGACTTGGGCTGGAATGGCTAAAGTGGTAAGAGCCCAGTTCCAAAAAAGCCAAAAGCCTGCAGGAGACACAAAAAAATCTGGGTGTATGATGGAGCAGTCATCCCAGACAAAAAGCTGACAGATAACTAAGGAGTTGAAATGGATATTTTAGAGTCAAAGTTACAATTAAATTTTTAAATTATTCATTTAATCTGTAGTATGTGCAACTATTTTACTGATAATGATAACAGCAAAGAAGTAAACAAAAATATTTCTGAGACTTACTGTATGTCAGTCTCTGTGCTAAATGGTTTAGTAACTTCCCACTGTTTATAGTCTATAAGAATCATATATGCTTATACATGAAATTGTAACCCAAAAGTGGTGTACAATAATTAGAATGAATAATATGCTACAAAACCACAAAATAAAACAAAAAATGAATGAGACTGAAGTCAGTGACTAAGAAAAGTATAACAAGCTGAAGGTCTCCAGATAAATTAGAGCCTGAAGAGAAAATTACAAGACCACTGAGAAACAACGGCTTAACATGAGTTTACTGTAAAAATATGGAATACTCAGAAAAATATGGAATACTTATAATAGAAAAACTAGAAGCACGAGGCCTTGAGTTCAAACCTCAGTACCACCAAAAAAGAAAAACTAAAAGGATTGCCAAGTTAGGACACAAATACAATAAATTTCACAGAATCACTAAAACAACTTCTTTGGGAACATAAAAAGAGAAGTGCACTTAGATGAAGACTTGGTATGTGGCAATATTGCAAGTTTTTACTAAGCCCAGAAGCAGACTGTAACTATAATGTAATTATATGTATATAAAATCTGTCTCTATGTCCAATCCTTTACATATTTTATGTGCATAAGCTACATATAATCTAAGTGAATGTACCCTAATTATGAAGATACATGCACTATGCACTATGTTTGTGCAGATACACATTTATATACAAAAATATCATTATATGAAAGTCAGATATTGCAAATAGAAATACAAATTTAGGTCAGCTCTTTTAACCATAAATAGGGAGTGTATGTAGATATTAACATTTTGATTCTAGATTTGATGGTTTCAATTTCAATAAATTTCAGTTACTGAAATTTAGTTAAATAATTCCCTAACAACATGATTAAAATTGTTAACTAATGTTCCTGTGAACAAAGCACAAACTTGCCACCGGTTCCTAAGCCCACAAATCACTACATTAATAACATCAAAATCATTACCCAATAACATCACTTCATTCAAAGTCTGTAAATCTTTAAAGCACAGTTAAGTCAGTTACATCTCTTAGGCAGCAAAGATGTAGTTAGCTGTGTTGTACCCTTATTTCCCAGTGATAAATTTCCACGGCACTTCACAAAAATGGAGAATCAAAAGAGGAAATTGGACAACAAAGAAGGAAATTAAGCAAAGTAAAAAGTGGTAGTGAAATTCAACTGAACATACATGGAGGTGCAGAAGAAACAGCTGACAATGGAACTGCTGAAACTTTCACTTCTCAGGAGACTCTAGATGTGCAGCTAGAGCTCAGTGAAGAGGAACTTACTGACTACAGAGGAAAGTGCTGTGACAAGAAGGGTGGAAGTGATGATGACAAAAGTTTCAGGGTAAAAGGAACATGAAGCTATTTCATGATGTTGAAAGTATAAAGTATAAAATGCTGAAACTGATCCACTTATGATATATGGACATTTCACCAATGCACAGGAAACAGGCTCATTCTGTATTGAAAGTTATACGATTAGAAGGAAAGAATTATTCAACTACACTTTTCTACTTTTTATACAAAGATACAAATCAGCTTAATTCTCAGTGTTTGTAAAATGTTTTACTTTTTCCATTTTCACAAACATTAAAAATAAACAATAATGTTTTGACAAACATTTGTCAAGGTCTCAAAACAAAACTTTCCCACTAACTTTTAAAATCATTTCACAATTTCAGCTTGTTACATCATTGTTATGGTACCACACTATTGTGAAAAGCAATGACTCCTGATATTTAATTTTAAAAAGGCAATGCAAGACAGGAGTTGTGGTACATGCCTATAATCCCAGCTACTCAGGAAGTGGAGATAAGGAAGATCATGATTCAAGGTCAGCTCAGGCAAAAAAGAAAGACCCTAGCTCAATCAATAAGGCAGGAATGATGGCAGGTATCTGTTTTCTCAGGTATATAGGAGGCCATAGGTAGAAAAGATCATGATCTGAAGCTGCTCTGCGCAAAATCATGAGTCCCCACTTGAAAAATGATTAAAAACAAAAAAAGGGCTGTGGTTCAATTTGTGGAGAATCTGTTAGCAAGTGAGTGGTCCTGAGTTTAAACCCCAATACCAGACACAGAAAACAAAATGCAATTTCAATGTCCCTGTATTATTGGAAAATACTCAGATATTCTGTCCTGAAAAAAAATTAAGAAAAATCATATTTCCCATACATAATACAACAGAATTTTATAAAAAATGAATTTTATTAAATTATTTTAAAATGTGAATAGAAGAATTAAAACAAAAAATATATTTTACTAAGCTATATATTGGATACAAGTGTATTTTTTATCCTTTGCCAAGAAAAAAAATAGTAAAGAACCCAGAATGTTGCATAAACCTTATCATAAATACCAGTGATGATAGTTCACTATTCCTATCCACTTTGAAAGACATACCCAAAGTCAAATTCCAATTCTGAAAATTTACTAGGTAAATTATTGCCTACATAAGCAATAAAAAAAATGGAAGAACTACTCAGGGTAATGCAGAATGGCAGTAAAAGATGGTCTTTAACTTCCACATTGTTATATTTAGAATTCCTTCATATCTGTCTCTACCAGCTATACCATAAATGACTCCTAGTCTACTACTAATACAAAATATTACCTGGTAGCCAGGCACTGGTGGCTCACCCTTGTAATCCTAGCTACTTAGGAGTCAGAGATCAGAAGAATCATGCTTCAAACCAACCCAGGCAAACAGTTTGTAAGACCCTATCTTGAAAAAAACCTATCACAAAAATGGGCTGGTGGAGTGGCTCAAGGTGTGAAGATGTAGGCCTGGACTTCAAGCCCCAGTACCCCTCCCCCGACAAATGACTACCTGGTAAATGTCAATTCAGGACAAAGGAGCAAGCTATAAGTATAAAATATTAAAACCCATAAAGCCACAGAAAGTATACTTCTATAAGCTAAATGTATAAGTGTTGAGTACAAAAGCTCATATATGTACTAACATGCTACAAAGATATCATAAAAATAAGCCTCCTCATTTGTAATAATACAACCAGTTAATAAGAAAATAAAGTTACTATTAATGTTAAAAGGAAATTACCTTCTCATTGAGATTTTAAAATTACTTTCCTACCAGGATTATAAGAAATCAAAGTTTAAAAAAACAGATATTACATTTTTTGAATAACATTTTACACAAAAATGCAGGTGTTTGGTTTTTGATTTTCTTTTCTTTTCCATCCCAACTTATGATACTGAATGACTTCTTTAGCTATGAGAATGACTCAGACAATAGTCTAGTTCCAAACGTATGCAACTTGCTTTTCCCTTAGCACCCTGACTTTAAGTTTAGTACAGAAATTTCCTAAGGCCCACATGTACTTTGATATTAAAATTACCATATAACTCTCAATATTGACACTGACTGCTAGTGATCTCAAAGTAACCCATCAAAAGATATAGATTGGTGAGTTTCAAGCCTGAATTAGTAAGAAGAGACAAGGAAAGTCACTTTTTACTAATAAAAGGAACAATACATCAAGAGGAAATAACATTCATAAACTTATATGCACCCAATGTTGGTGTACCCAACTTCACTAAACAAACACTACTGTACTTAAAAGAACAGATCAGACCGACCTCAACACAATTGTAGTGGGAAACTTCAGTATTCCACTGTCACCAATAGATAGGTCATCCAGACAAAAATAAATCAACAAATAAATTTCAGACCAAACGGATATAAAAGACATCTATAGAGTATTTTATCCAGCAGAAGCACAATACACATTCTTCTCAGTGGCCCATGAAACTTTCTCCAAAACAGATATTTTAGGACAGAAAACAAGTCTGAAGAAATATATTAAATTTGAAATAACCCTCTGCACAGTGTCTGACTACAACAGAATAAAACCATACTTCAGCAACAAAAGAAACAACAGAAAATATTAAAACAGCTGGAGACTGAACAACATATTGTATATGACCAATGGGTCACTAAAGAAATAAGGGAGTAAATAAAAAAGTTCCTCAAACTTATTGAAAATAAAAATATAATGTACCAGAACCAATGGGATATAGCAAAGACAGTGCTAAGGGAAATGTTTAAGCTATGAGTGCCCACATTGAAAACACAGAAATATCTCAAATAAATTACCTAATTCTTGATATCAAATTCCCAGAAAAACAAAAACAACCTAAACCCCAGAGCAGCAGAAATAGATAATAAAAATAAGAGCTGAAATAAAAAATAGAGATAAAAAATCTTTACAAATTATCAACAAACAAAAACTTGGTTCTTTGAAAAGAAAATAAGATTGATAAATCCTTATCAAATGTGATTAAAAGCAGGTGAGAAAGAACACAAATTAATAAGAAATAAAAAGGGAATATCACAAGTACTAATGAAATCCAGGGGATCAGTAGGAAAATTCTTTGAAAACCTACATTGAAGTAAACAGGAAAATCTAGAAGAAATGGATAAATTTCCAGATGTCTGTGTTCGACCAAAATTATAAAAACTACCTAAATAGCTCAATTGCAAGCAGTGAAATTGAAGCAGCAATAGTCTCCCCAAAAAGAAAAGCCCCATACCCAATTTCACTCACATTTACATTTACTTCTGAATTCTACCAGATCTGTAAAGAAGAACTAATGTATACACACAATGTACAATTATTCAGCCATAAGGAGAATGAAAGTTTGTAGTTCACAGGTAAATGGATGATTGGATAGCATCATGTTAAGTGAGGTATGCCAGGTTCAGAAAATGTAGTATGCTTTCTCTCATACATGGCAGACAGATCCAATCACAAATACAAGCACTATTATACAAATATACATATATAGAGAACATTTTTCCAAAAGTGGGGCTGTTAGAGGAAGTTGAAGATAAAAAGAACTGAAAAGAGTAACAGCAAGTGAGTAATATTGAAATACATCACATCTATGTAGGAATAGGAGATAAGGAATCACACAAAAAAACTGTTGAAAGATACAGAATTGGGGGAAAGGGTGAGGAAGAGTAATAGAGGCTACAATACATGAATACATGGAAATGTTACAATGAAACTACCTAATTTTATTAGTATCATATGCTAATAAAATGTTAGCATCATATGCTAATAAAAATGTTAGTATCATATACTAATAAAAATGTTAAAAAGTGAAAACAAAAGAGCTGGGTGTGACTCAAGTAAGAGAGTGCTTGAGTGCTTGTCTAGCTTGCTTGAGGACTCATGTTCGATCCAAGTACAAGAACAAAATAAGTGGGGGGGCAAAGGGTCAGAAAGGGGAATATATCAATCTCAAATGTAGTAACTATTTGCATTCAACACAATTTAAGACTGTAGTCCTTAGGGCTGGAGGTGTAATTCAGTGGGAAACACTGCCTAACAAACAAGAGGCCCTGGGTTTGATACTCCCAAATACAGGGGGAGAAAATAAAATGACTGCGGTCCACATGTCTATGAAGACTCTACCGTTGGCAATACTGTTAAGTTTAGTTTTTTTTTTGGTGTTTTGGGGGTTCAAATTCAGAACCTCATGCTTGCTAGGCAGGCACTCTTACTGCTTAAGCCACTCTGCCTTAAGCTGAGCTTTAATCTAAAACCTTCAGCTTGCTCTGGATATTGAAGGTATTTTATTCTTCCCATACACTGCAGTCAGTATCTATAAGAAGATCAAAACCTGTATTCAAGGGTGTTTTTTAATATAATGGAATTAAACTAGATGTCATCAGACCTAGCTTTGTATTCTGGCTCTACAAGTTGTAATCATAGGAATTTGTTTCTTTATTTGAAAACTGAAGAGTTTTGAAAACACTAGTTATTTTCAAATTGATGGGATATTGAGACCAAAAGCTACAAATTGTGTTCAATTGAATCCTGGGTAAACAGCAGAGTGGGGAGTATCAGGTTAAATCATTCTAACCAACACCCTGCAGTTTTATCTAGTCACATGAACATCCTTAGACACTGAAAGTAATTTAGAACAAAATTGCTAATACATACATAGAAAAAGGTAACTTTTATGTTTTAAATCATAAATTGGCTATATACACAGGATTTTTTGTATCAGCTGCAGTATAATCTGATGTTAACTAGACATACAACTATGTTAATTAAACATAGCGGGGAAAAGGTTAAGTCAGAAGAGCCAATCATATAACAAACAGTCTGTGAGATTGACAGAAGCATGAAATGTAGAGGACAATATGGTCCTAAAGTATATTCATCTCTAAGGAACAAACTGGCTAGACTTTACAAACTAAATCAGAGTCAGAGATATTAAGCCAGCTCAAAGTGAAATTAGTGTGTGAAAAGCTGAGACTGCACTCAAAAGGACTTGGCTTTTAGGAATGAGGGTTAGTCATTGATGTAGTATAAACATGTAATAAATCTTCACTGAAATGCCACCTTTACTGTTACAGTCAAATAAAATACAAAAAGAAAAATCCAGAATATTTTTTCCACAAAGTTTAACATGCATAATAGTACAGAAAAATAACTCAAATTTTAGAATTTATTTATACCTATGAAAAGGCAAAATATAAGATTCTCAATATACTAACCTAGTGACTATCGATAAACAATTTTGTCCCAGTGAAAATGCTTCTAGGAACTACAAAGAATATAAGTTAAAATCTTGTCTAACATCTGATATTCTAAAATCTACAGACTACTGCTATAAACATTGTAAATCACAGATGGGAATGCAAAAGGCCATTTCAAACATCCTCTGAATATTTCATCACACAAAAGAATTTAGTTTCTGTTCAAACTTATCTAGTAAAGAACTAGCTGTTAAAATACTTTTTCCAGACATCAAGTCTGCCTGATATTCCAGTTTCTATTAATTTTGATTTCAGTAAAGACACTAAATAATAACCCATTCATGGGGAATGTGGGGAGCATTATAAGGGCAAAGGAATAATACCAAAAAGAAGAAGCCCTAACAGTGAAGTAAAATAAAATCTAAAGTAACTTAGACTGTCTCAAACCTATAATAAGTTTAGACAATTTTAGAACATTAAATCTATTTTCTTAGGAATAAGCTTATAAATGATGATAAGATGCCCAGGTGAGGCCACCAAAAAGGAAATAAATCTTTTTAAAATGTACAATAATTTAATTGGAAATATCCAAAGTTATATAGATCATAACCAGCATTTCATAATCTCAACTTGGGGCTCCAGAAACACATATGATCCCAAAAACTAAAAATAGATGAAAGGGGGAAGGAAGGATCCATCCTCTTCTGACCATATACTCCCAGGCCCTACCTATGATCTTCTATAACAGTAGTTCTCAAAGTATCATCTAGGGACCACTGGGGGAATCCCAACACTCTTTCTAAGAGCCTAAAATTCACACTGTATCCATAGTATTATTTTATTGAAATATTTTTGACAGTGAACAGTGGAGTTTTTCAAAAGCTATAGTATGTATGATAGGTATTTAAACAGAATGAATAGAGAAGAATAAAATAGACTCATTATTTTCTATTAAGCTAAATACTAGAGAGGAGTGCAATACATAAAACAATGACTCTATTCTCATTTTATTGCACTAGAAAGATATTTTTCATAAACCATGTTTTAAATAAGTAATGTTTTACCAGTATTAATGAATTAAAATATTTCTACAATTATCAGACAATTTCTAATTGAGTAAATATGAACAGATATAGTTCACAAAAATAAAAGCTCTCTGGAGTCCTGGATAATTTAGAACTATGCAAAGGTTTTTGAGATAAGAATTTGAGAAACACTATTTGAGAAAGTAAAGACAAAGTCCACTCTTGAAGCTAGTGTATAATGTAAAGTGGAAAGTTAGCATCAAGTACAGTGGGAAGGTTAGCAACAAAACCAGTGCACTTATACAGCCATGAAAGAAGATTTGGAGAGAAAACTATGAGATGACAAAAAAGGCTCTGATGATAAAAGCAAACTCAGGCCATGGAATTAGTTCTGTTCCTCCCTACTTGAGACAGTGAGATAGGAGGATCAACTGAGCCCAGGAATTCAAGACCAGCCTGGGCAACATAGCAAGTATTAATAAGGACTGGAGGTGTGGCTCAAACAGTAGAGCATCTGTTTTCCAAACAGAAAGCTCTGAGTTTAAACCCCAGTAACACACCTACACACACAAAAAAAGCAAACAAGGAAGTAAAAATAAAACTTTGGAAACTGAAGAATATGGGAGTTGTGGGAAGATTAGAATGGTAGAGAGGCCATTTTAGCTACAATATAGTTACATCCACAAATAAAAAAATTAGGCAGGAGATTCCAAGATGTTGGCTAGAGGGAGGAAGCAGAAAGCATGCCTCCTAAAGTAAAATATTGGAGAGACACTGGAGATAACACCTTACAGGAGAAACCACCGAGAAGAGGAAAAACTTTGACTCCCCCACACCGCCAGTCTATGCATAGCATCTCCACTTCATGTTAAATGGAGAAACCAGGAGGGCTCCTGCGCCACTGCCAGATGGCAGTGCCCAGACGGCTTGGGAAGACGCAGACCACAAAGTGAGCTAAGCAGCATGTGGTACTCCCACAGACAAGCCTGGGCCAGATCAGTATAGCCCCCCTGGACAGACTGACCCCCACTCAGGGAAAAAAACGAATAATAAGCAATAACAACAAAAAGACATGTAGCAAAGAGGGTGGGGCACCCTGAGAGCCAAAGAGGAGGGAGGGGAAATCCCTCAAACAAGCTGCCTGGAGAAGGCAGGAGTGGCGGCACACATCCAGCAACCAGGAGCGGGAAAGCTTGTGAAAGTGGTAGTGGGAGGAAAACTCCACAGGAGAGGGGGAAAGACTCACTTCTCATGTGAACTGTAAATAAACACCCAGGCCTCAGAAAGCTGGTGCAGTGTCACCTCCCTCAGTGTGCTTGGAAAGGGGAAAGCTTGTAGCAGAATCATGGGCATCAAAGAAGGAGAAGAGGTGCAAGCAAAGGAAATGCATAATATATTCAACAAAAGAATAATAAAATTTCTCAATTCTAGAGAAATCTATTCCCATACAGATGCAAGAGTCCTCCAGAACACCAAACAGACCAGACCAAAATAGATCTACCCCATGGCATATTATCATTTAAACAACAAATGTAGAGACCTGAGAAAGAATACTGAAGGCTGTAAGAGAGAAAAAACAAATAACATACAAAGGTAAACCCATCAAAATCACAGCAGACTTCTCAACAGAAACATTAAAAGACAGAAGAGCTTGGGGTGAGATCTTCCAGGCACTGAATGAAAATAACGTCAATCCCAGGATACTCTACCCAGCAAAACTAGCATTCAAAATAGATGGAGCAATAAAAGTCTTCCATGATAAGCAGAAACTAAAACAATATGTGACCACAAAGTCACCACTGCAAAAGATTCTTCAAGGGATTCTACAAGCAGAAAGTGAAACCCAACATAACCATGAAAGGGCAGACAGCACCAAACTATAGGAAAAGAAAAACCAAGAAAGTAGAGAGTAACCTCAACTTAGGTACACACAATCAAACATTCAAACAACTAAGACAAATAAATGACAGGAATCACCACATACCTATCAGTACTAACACTTAATGTTAACGGACTTAATTCCCCAATCAAAAGGCACCATTTGATGAAATGGATTTAAAAAGAAATCCTACAATTTGTTACTTACAGGAGACCCATCTCATTGACAGAAATAAGCATAGGATTAAGATGAAAGGCTGGAAGAAGATTTACCAAGCAAATGGCCCCCACAAACAGGCAGGAGTAGCAATAATTATTTCTGACAAAGTAGACTTCAAACCTACATTGATCAAATGAGATAAAGAAGGACATTACATACTAATAAAAGGGGAAATAGACCAAAAGGAAATAACAATTATCAACCTATATGAATCCAATGTCAACACACCTAATTTCATCAAACATACTCAGAAGGACCTAAAAGCATATATTAACTCCAAAACAGTGGTTGTGGGATCCTGTAACACCCCATTATCATCAATAGATAGGTCATCCAAACAAAAAATCAATAAAGAAATCCTAGATCTAAAATATACAATAGACTAAATGGACCTACTTGTTGTCTACAGAACATTTCATTCAACTTCTACACTATATACATACTTCTCAGCAGCCCATGGAACCTTCCCCAAAACAGATCATATCCTGGGGCACAAAGCAAGCCTCAGCAAATACAAGAAAATAGAAATTATACCATGCATTCTATCTGATCACAATGCAATAAAACTAGAAGTCAACAACAAAAGTAAAGACAAAAAACATGCAAAAAGCTGGAAACTGAACAATTCATTACTTAATGAACAATGGGTCATGATAAAATAAAAGAGAAAATTAAAAAGTTCCTGGAAGTCAATGAAAATGAAAATACGACCTACCAGAACCTATGGGACACAGCAAAGGCAGTCCTGAGAGGAAAGTTTATAGCCATGAGTGCATATATTAAAAAGACGGAAAGATCCCAAATCAATGACCTAATGATACACCTCAAACACCTAGAAAAACAAGAACAAGCAAATCCCAAAACAAATAGAAGGAGAGAAATAATAAAAATAAGAGCTGAAATCAACAAAATAGAAACCAAAAACCATACAAAGAATTAATGAAACAAAAAGTTGGTTCTTTGAAAAAATAAACAATATCAACAGACCCCCGGCAAACCTGACTAAAATGAGGAGAGAAAAAACCCAAATTAGTAGAATCAGGAATGCAAAAGGGGAGATAACAACAAACACCATGGAAGTCCAGGAAATCATCAGAGACTACTTTGAGAACTGATATTCAAATAAATTTGAAAATCTTAAAGAAATGACAGATTTCTAGATACACATGATCATCCAAAACTGAACCAAGAGGATATTAATGAACTTAATAGATCTATAGCACAAAATGAAATTGATGCAGCAATCAAGAGTCTCCCCAAAAAGAAAAGTCCAGGACCTGATGGATTCTCTGCTGAATTCTATCAGACCTTAAAGAAGAACTGACACCAACCTCCCTTAAAATGTTCCATGAAATAGAAGAGGAAGGAAAACTGCTTAACACATTTTATAAAGCCAGTATAACAGTTATCCCAAAACCAAGTAAAATCACCTCCAAAAAGGAGAACTATAGGCCAATCTCCTTAATGAACATTAATGCAAAAATCCTCAATAAAATAATGACAAACCGAATTCAACAAAACATCAAAAAGATTATTCACCACGACCAAGTGGCCTTCATCCCAGGAATGCAGGGGTGGTTCCACATATGAAAATCAATAAACATAATAAACCACATTAACAGAAGCAAAGACAAAAACCACTTGATCATCTCAATACATGCAGAAAAAGCCTTTGATGACATCCAACACCATTTCATGATAACAGCTCTAAGAAAACTAGGAATAGAAGGAAAGTACCGCAACATTATAAAAGCTATATATGACAAACCTACAGTCAGCATTATACTTAACAATGAAAACTGAAACCATTCCTTTAAAGTCAGGAACTAGACAAGGATGACCACTATCTCCACTCCTATTCAACATAGTACTGGAATTCCTAGCCAGACCAATTAGGCAAGAAGAAGGAATAAAAGGAATACAAATAGGTAAAGAAACTGTCAAAATATCCCTATTTGCAGACGACATGATCCTATACCTTAAAGACCCAAAATACTCTACTGAGAAACTTCTAGATATCATCAATAGCTACAGCAAGGTAGCAGGATATAAAATCAACATAGAAAAATCATCAGCATTTCTATACACTAATAATGAACAAACTGAGAAAGAATATATGAAAACAATTCCATTTACAATAGCCTCAAAAAATTCAAATACCTAGGTGTAAACCTAACAACGACTGTGAATGACCTCTACAAGGAAAACTATAAACTTCTGAAGAAAGAGATTGAGGAAGACTATAGAAAGCGGAGAGATCTCCCATGCTCATTGATTTGTAGACTCAACATAGTAAAAATGTCTATACTCCCAAAAATAATCTACATGTTTAATGCAATTCCCATCAAAATCCCAATGACATTTATCAAAGAGATTGAAAAATCTAATATTAAATTTATATGGAAACACAAGAGGCCATGAATAGCCAAGGCAATACTCAGTGAAAAAACAATGCTGAAGGTATCACGATACCTGACTTGAAACTATATTACAATGAAATAACAATAAAAACAGCATGGTACTGGCACAAAAACAGACATGAAGACCGGTGGAACAGAATAGAGGACCCAGATATGAAGCCATACAACTATAACCAACTCGTCTTTGACAAAGGCGCTGAAAATATACGATGAAGAAAAAGCATCCTCTTCAACAAAAATTGCTGGAAGACTGGTTAGCAGTCTGCAAAAACTTGAAATTAGATTCATGTATATCACCCTATACCAATATTAACTCAAAATGGATCAAGGATCTTAATATCAGACCCCAAACTCTAAAGTTGGTACAGGAAAGAGTAGGAAATACTCTGGAATTAATAGGTATAAGTAAGAACTTTCTCAATGGAACCCCAGCAGCACAGCAACTAAGAGATAGCATAGATAAATGGGACTTCATAAAACTAAAAAGCTTCTGCTCAACAAAAGAAGTGGTCTCTTAACTGAAGAGAACACCCACAGACTGGGAGAAAATATTTGTCAGCTACACATCAGACAAAGGACTGATAACCAGAATATACAGGGAACTTAAAAACCTAAATTCTCCCAAAATTAATGAATCAATAAAGAAATGGGCAAGTGAACTAAACAGAACTTTCTCAAAAGAAGAAATTCAATTGGCCAAAAACACATGAAAAAATGCTCACCATCTCTAGCCATAAAGGAAATGCAAATCAAAACTACACTAAGATTCCACCTCACCCCTGTTAGACTAGCCATCATTAGCAACACCACCAACAACAGGTGTTGGTGAAGATGAGGGGAACAAGGAACCCTCATACACTGCTGGTGGGAATGTAAACTAGTACAACCACTTTGAAAAAAATATGGAGGCTTCTTAAAAATCTACACATAGACCTGCCATATGATCCAGCAATACCACTCTTGGGGATATACCCAAAGGAATGGCACACAGATTACTCCAGAGGTACTTGTACAACAATGTTTATTGCAGCACTGTTTACAATAGCCAAGTTATGGAAACAGCCAAGATGCCTCACTACTGATGAATGGATTAAGAAAATGTGGTGTTTATACACAATGGAATTTTATGAAACCATGGAGAAGAACGAAATGTTATCATTTACTGGTGAATGGATGGAATTGGAGAACATCATTCTGAGTGAGCTTAGCCTGGCCCAAAAGACCAAAAACCATATGTTCTCCTTCATATGTGGACATTAGATCAAGGGCAAACACAACCAGGGTATTGGACTTTGCTCACATGATAAAGTGAGAGCACACAAGTGAGGTATGAGGATAAGTAAGACACCTCAAAAAGTAGATAGCATTTGTTGCCCTCAATGCAGAGAAACTAAAGCAGATACTTTAAAGCAACTGAGGCCAATAGGAGAAGGGGACCAGGAAGTAGAGAAAAGGTTAGATCAAGAAGAATTAACCTAGAAGGTAACACACATGGCACAGGAAGTCAATGCGAGTCAATGCCCTGTATAGCTATCCTTATCTCAACTAGGAAAAACCCTTGGTCCTTCCTATTATTGCTTATACTCTCTCTTCAACAAAATTAGAGATAAGGGCAAAATAGCTTCTGTTGGGTAGCAAGGGAGTGGGGGGGAGAGGGACAGGCGGGGGATAAGAGAGGGAGTGGGGGGAAGTGGGGAGAAATGACCCAAACATTGTATGCACATATGAATAAAAAAAAAGTTAGGGTAGAAATATAGATAGAGATCATACTGAGGGTAATCCTGAATTAATAATATGTTGAGTAACAACTTAATCAGGCAACCAGAATGCTACCAAAAAATTTTCTACCAGGAAGTGACAGCAACACACTCTTATATACTAAAGCTTAAATATATATATGTATATATATATGTATGTATATATATGTGAAACATATAAATATCTTTAAATGAAAATTCTGATTTTATAATTGAACTTTTGAAACACCTGAAAAAATGAATTCTTACCATGTTGATTCTGTTTTGGGTTATACATTTTCTATCACCAGAAAAATGACAAATCCAACTTGATTTCTAAGCAAGATAGATTAAAAAATGATAACATAAGCAACAAGTTACTCAATTCATTTCTTAATTAGTTATTATAAAAGGTAGGAAATTGATAATGAGTGAAAATAAGAAAAATTTCAAAAAGACACTGGCATAAATAAATATACATCTTTTTTAGAACTAAGAGGTATAAAATATAATGCTCCATAATCTGGAAATTATAAAAAGAGATAGCATAGCTCAAAATTACAAATGTAATTTTAAAACTTATTTTTAGTAGACAAAAATTAGATATATTTATCATATTCAGATTGTTTTGTAATATTAAGTTGTTTCACTTACATAAAATATAATTCCAGAGAACATTTAACAGGAAAATGAATTAAGAGAAATTTTTCCAGTTCAAGAATCATTATTAGTATAAAAATTAGATAAAATGTAAGTCAAATTTTAAACTGTGATGTTAGCACCCTAAAGGAAAAGTTAAAGATTCTCCATTTCTGTGACTGATTCATCACCTCATGTTCAAGGATGCACTCATGACATTTTTAACTTCTGTTTTTTACCTTTGATATTGAAGTAATGTTAGACTAGCATATATGTTGCCTCCTACAACTGTAGTGTGAGCATTTCCAAATCCTACCACCTCTCAACTATCTCAAGATTTTCTCCAGCTGTTGGAGGAGTGGCTCATGTGGCAGTGTGCCTGCCTAGGAAGCATGAGGCTGAGTTCAAACCCCAGTACTGCCAAAAAAGAAAAAAAAAAGGAATGACAGAAATGTCTCTAAGTCACATGGTTTAAGAAAACCACAAAAACACCCAGGAGAGGTGTGTCAAGCTTGAGATTCTAGCTACTCAGAAGGCAGAGATCAAGTGACTTACAGATCAAGCCCAAGCAAAATGTTCATAAGACCTCAGCTCAACCAATGGATGGGTACAGTAGAACACACCTGCTATCCGACCTATGAAGGGAGGCTTAGATAGGAGGGGGCCAAGATTCAGGTTGACCTGGGCATTGACATACAGGGAGGTGCTGTATCAAAAAGAAAGACACAGAAAGGGCTGGCAGAGGGGCTCAAGTGGTAGAGCACATGTGTTTCCTTCTAAGAGGAAAATTATAGTTGCTAATAAATTCTAAGTACTTCTCTAAACTTATCTCAAGAAGCTAATGGATGACAGATGTCAATGTCCCTGACCCTTGTTTCATGTAGAAATTAACCAACAAAAATTCTACAACAAAGGCTGCAGGAGTGCTCAAGTGATAGCATACCTGCCTAACAAGCATGAAACCCTGAGTTTAAATCCCCGTATAGCAAAAAAAAAAAAAAAAAAAAAAAAAAAGGTAACTTATGGTTCAATTTTCATCTAGAAATGAAATGGGATGATTCATTTTTATGTATCATTATTTCAGAAACTTTTTTTACAAGTCTGTGTTTAGCTAAATTATTCTCAATATCCAGAAAAACATCCTTCTTTATTAGGCCAAAAGTTCACACACAAGTTCATTCACAAGCTATTTCCCAAAAAAGGCTAAAACTACTTGAAAGAAATAAAACATGATTTTTTACAACCTGAGAAAATATGCTATTTTTCAATTAATCAATCTCCACTTTAAAAAGGTAAGAGAAGCAGAACTTTTTGTATAAAGTCATATTAAGAAAGTCACCTTATACTAAATATTTTGCAATAATTGATAATAAGCAACATTGAATGAATGTCACTAAATATGCTACACTAAATGATATTCTAAATTTGTCTAGTTTTCATGTAAATTATGTCAAAAACATTTTTTTGATAATTACCATTTTTTTCTTACAGAAATGGCTTTTATAGAATAGGAAAATATCAGAAATTCTAGATGATAGGAGAGAGGACAAATGTAAAAGAAGGATTCTGCACATCATTAAATTAGAAGATAATACCCCCATGCTGCTTTTATGAAGTTTTATTTCTTACTAGTATTTGGTATTTCATTTCACTTTTTTGGCCTTCATAAATAATTCACAATAGTTTGCTTTTACCAAATAGAAAATACAGAATTTGAAGTTTAGGTAGTAACCCAATCCTATCTACAAATCATAAATCATTATAATTCCTTGTGTATACACTTCACCTGTACCCATTATCACTCCTTGCCCATATCCTATAGTGTCCTGAACTCAGAAAAAATAATCACCTTTGCAACCTATATTACTGTGGGCCTCAATTTTCCAACATGTTAAGAGGGAAAAAATAAAGCCTACCTTCACATAAGGCTGCTCTGAGTCTTGAAACAACATATACACAAAATGTCTGTGTATGGTATCTACTCCACAGGGATGTTCAGGAAGTATTATTACTCTTTTTCCTTTCTTATCTGTCCTATCTATTTTCCTCTGCAAGTTTCAAGTTCCTGTGTCAAAATTCAAATGAAACACCATTCATTCACAAAAATTTCCTGTACAGTAAGTAACAGCCTATGATGAGTCTCTGCTCCTATTTCCTGCATGGGGCAGGAAATGTTTCTCTACTTTATTCCCCATTTCTCCTCACATTACTATTATTTTTACTACAAAAAGTAACAGTGTACAAAAAATACTAGGGAAGTAATCTTTCCTTCCCTAGTATTATTATTGAATTTCTTCTTCTCTTTAATATTCACTCACTCTTTGCCTCCCTCACTCTCCCCTCTCTACTATACAGTATTTTGAACTACTTCATTCTATTTTAATGTAAAAATATACTTACCATGATGATTTATTACATTTTAAGAAAACAAACAAAACTGTGTGTATGCTGGGGTTGAAGTGGGAAGGTGATATGAAACAGGAAAAATAATCCAATTGTGTTGATTTTTGTTCTTTCCACCTTTCCTAAGTCAAATAAGGAGGTAACTAAGAAAATGTAAACAGCATTCCAAAGCAGTCTCCAGAGCCAATATTCAAGAAACAGTTATATTAAAATCTTTCCTAAAATTAAATAAATGGCATTATAAGCATTCCAAGTTTGGTAAATCACTGCTTAAAATCTCACAGTTATTAATCCATATGGAATATACAACAAAATACAAGACAACATATTCTACTTACCAACAAGGATCCAAACAACACTGGAATTGTGTTCTGTATGAAAATCTTCTAGTTGAGTGATATTGGGTACAATACTATCATTTCCTTTGATCTGTTACTGGATCTTTTTCTGGTTCAGCATATAAAGGCTAAAAGAGGCCAAAGGTTAAATTTAGAATCAGCAATTCATAAAATTACAAGAGGAATCATAGAAAGGGGGGAAGTTAAATTAAGAGGTTTATTAAATGAATAAATGAGGTTTATTAAATCAAGTTGTTTGCTTCAATGATGAAAATGCAAAGACACAATAAACTAAATAAATTCAATCCATTTAATTTCAAAATAAAATGTAAGACATGGATATTTGTAATGTCCTGATTTCATAATTTAATGTGAGTAGAGACTAAGTTTAAAGTTACTAAGAGTTACATGATTACTCTCCATTCTTTTTAATAATCTTATAAGCTCATAATCAGCTTTCTTAGACTTGGAAATATTGAAAGCTGCCTTTCTTTTATGAGTAGTTCTTTTTCTGTTTTTTTTCCTTTATTGTTTTGCTGACTGGGGGTATATTGTGATATTTACAAAGGTTCTTACAATGTGATTACTCTACTCTTAAATCTAATAAGAAATATCTATCTTAGCCAGGCTTGGTGGGTCATGTCTACAATCCCAGCACTTAAAATGATGAGGCAGGAGAGTCACTAGTTCAAGGCCAGCTTGGACTACACAGTGAGATCCTGTCACAAAAACAACAAAACAGAATCTACTGCAAAATCTTCACAGGGAAAATGATGGAGCATTTAAAAAAAATAACTTGGTTGTGTCCTTTTCTTCTACCCTTCCTGAGCAGTTCAACCAAAAATCTGGAAGGTAAAGTTAGAAGGGGCAGGCATTTGTATGTGAGGTAGAAACAAACAAGCATCTTAGTATCCTAGAGTCAGAGCCGGATAAGAGCAAATTAAGTATCCATTTGGGTGAAGGTTTATGGAGCAGAGACAGAACCTCAGAGTCTCAAAGCTAGAGTGAGAAGAACAGGGCATAGTTGCAGGAAAGAGAGGTGTTGGAGACTGAGAGGAAGAAGGGCATGGGCTGAGAGTGATGAGAGAAATCCAGCTCAAGTTCTTGGAGCCTGAGAAGACTGAGAGCCTGAGAAGTGAGAACAGCATCTACAGGAAGGTTGCAAGTGCAGAATATCAGTCAGAACCAAGGGGGAAGACATCACACCTAAAAGGGATAAGCAGAGCTTCCAGGCAGAAGACCAATCTGAGGAGTGTTTGGGAGCAGAATTGGAAGCCAAATAAGGAGAGCATATATATTGGAGATGGTCCATGCAGTGTTTGGGGGAGGAGGGTTAATCAATTAAATAAATATATTAAGGATGAGAACCAAATTACTGTTGTACGATATGTAGAGGAGGAAAAGTAGACAGAAACTGGAAGTATAGCCTTCAACATAAATTAATACAGAAATAGAACTATAAATACATACGTGTATGTGTGTACTTACATATAGATTCACTAGAAAGCAGCAAAACTCCAGTAAAAATGAACAGAGAACATTGCTCCTAAAAACTACTTTCTACCAAGAAGAACTGGGGCTCCTTGGAAAAAATGGCTGATTCCCCAACTAAGGCAGAGAGAGTAAAGATGACTCTTATTTTCAAAAAAAAAGAAAGAACTTCTCAGAGAACCATGGGGATGTGTGAAAAGGATCCAGAGCCTACTTCAAGAGCCTCCCATGGACAAAATCAGAAATGATATAGTTATTCATTAAAATCCATTAGATAAGACAGAAGTCTATAAATCCATACCAATATAAATAATCAACTACATTTTGTTGAGCAACAGGATAGTCACATCACCTCAGATTAACTCCTCCCAAATACTTATTAATGACAAAGAGGGGCTTTTGAAAAGTATAGAAATTAAGTGATCAAAGTAAACACCATCAGTAACAGGATAAATCAAAATTTTACACCTCTGAATCTAAGAATACAGCCCCAGTTCTATGCTGTTCCTGCCAAACATACCTATAACTTGAAGCTAATCCATCTAGCATCTCTCTCCTTATGGGTTATGATACTACACTCAAGCTATTTTATTTCTGTGACACTCGCTAAAAGAAATGAAAAATATTTACAATTAGAGCTAACTGTGGTGGCCTGCACTAGCAATCCCTCTAAACACTGCAATCTCATTACTGGGGTAGCTGAAGCAAAAGCATCAAAAGTTCCAGGCTGGTTTGGGTTACAGAGTGAGTACAAGGCCAGCCTTTGCTACATTGTTGCGTCAACAAACTATTAAGAGACAAAATTCTACATCTTTCTTTTGTCCTTCAAAAAGAAAGACTTCCTTGTAAATCAATAGGATACAAAAAATCTGATAGAAAAGTGAGTAAAACATATACGCAATTCACACAGATAATGAATAATATCAGTAGCAATTAGAGACAAATGCCATCTGTTACTCATCAATAAAATAAGTGAAAACTAAAAAGACTGCAAGCAACTCTACTGACAAAGGCTTAGGAAAATAGGCACTCATACAGAATTGATAGTAATAAAGCAGTAGTCTTTGAGAAGAACAATTTATCAGATACTGTAAAAACTATAAACAGGCATACATGTTTGTCTTTTACATTTTAATTCTAGAATTCCACTCCTTGAAAGTATTTCCTCTGGCACAAACATGCCTTCTTAGGGACCATAACTGCATATCATGTGTCAAACACCAAGAAACTGTCAAAATGTCAATCAGTAAGAATACAGTTAATTTATAGAGCACTCTCACTATAAAATAATATACAGTCTTTTTTAAGACTGGGAGACCTCTGGCTAATACAGAACACATCTAGGAAATATGTAACGTTAACAGGAAAAACCAAGTTAAGAAACAAGATGTACACTATCTCAACTTATGATTCTTAGAAAAATCCTGTGCATTACATATAAAGTATCTTAAATATAATATATCTTATACTTTTTTTTGTGGTACTGGGGTTTGAACTCAAGGCCTACACTTTGAGCCACTCCACCAGCCCTTTTTTGTGTCAGGTGTTTTCGAGATAGGGTCTCACAAAATCATTTGCCTGGGCTGCCTTTGAACTGCGACCCTCTTGATCTCCACCTTCTGAGTAGCTAGAATTATAGGTGTAACCCACTAGCATCTGGCTACCTTATACTTTTTAATCTGGAAAAAATTGCAAAGGTAAGGGTACTTACCTCTGGATAGAGCAGTGGGAAGCAATTTTGAAAGAAAGAGAAGCAGTAGTGAAGCAGGACATTTTATTCTTGACACTTAGGTTTTGTTTAAATATTTTATAATTCACATGTAATATTTCCATTATTTACAAGAAGTAGGGAGAATTGTGGCTGGAACATAAGATATGACAGGTGGGAAAGGGGCAGTTTTTGCTCAACTGTACCTCTTGCCTTCTGCCTATGGACAACTAATTGGTATCTCCCAATAAAAAACTACTAACCTGGTTATCTTATCTGTCATTCTACCACCTCCTTTTTTCTTTAGTTCTCAAATATTGTTTTTAAAAAACATAATGAAAATACATACTGAGAAATGCAAAACTCAGAAGCCTTAATCACATAACCTCACATATATGAGTTAATACCTCACCAAGAAATGTTTTATATGATAACCTTGAATGTAAGAATGAAAGGAGGAATACCTGTAATGTTCTAGAATGGGAAATGGATTCCTATAATCAAGGAAGAAGGCAAAGAACACTGAAAAGAAAGAGTGGAAGAAGGGAGAAAAGAGGAGGCATTTGTATAAAAGAAAAACATTAAAATCAAAAGGTCCTGTTTCTAACTGTATCATTCAGGAAGGAGCCTGTTATTCAGATTAAAAGCATAGACTGTGTATTAGCCTACCTGGGCTCAAGAAAGAGTTATGAAAAAAGAAAAGAAAGCAAGCATTCTGATGTTACAGCTGTGTGACTGGGTGGGGGGGGAATGCCTAATCTTTCTATGCTGCTTCCTCTTGTGTAAAATGAGGATACTAACTGTACCTACTTTAAACAGTTTATTTCATAAATAAATGAATTCACATATTTACAACATTTAGAACAATATCTGGCACATTACAGATACTAGTACACATAATTGCTACTGGAGTCTGCCCACACACTTGTGGCATTCACCTCTACACAGAAAGGCTGTTCATTGTGGACACGTGCGAAACAGCTGATGGATGCTTTCTAGCTGCAGGGCCATGCTTGCCTTGCACTGCAAGGCCAAATCAGACTGGGAAGCTTCTCCATAAAGACTCAAATCTTCCTTGATCTAGACTTGGGAAAACTCATAAACACATTTTATTTGGTCTTGGAGTGCTCCCTAATAGAAGTGAGCTCCAGATGCACAGTGGTAGGTAACAGCCAGGAAAATGCCCTTTATTGTCTTCCACCCCCTTCTTTCCTTCCCCATTTCCCTACCAGTGTTTCCCATATCCTTTCCCCAATAAACTATCTGAACTTGAATCCTGTTCCAGGGTTTGCTACTGGGGCAATCCAAACCAAGTCACTAATTTATTAGTTCTAAAAAATGAGAGGAACAATTTTCATCTACAAAAAAATGACCCTGTGATTTAGATGAAACCATACAATTTAAAGCACACAATATCACAAAAACTATTTAAGATTTTAAAAGACTCTCTTCAATCCAGAGCATATGTACAAATAGGAACTCACTTTTGACAGAAAGAGGATCACTCTCTTTACCTGAACAAGAAAGACAGAGGAAAGGATGGACCAATATTCAGACAGATTCTGAGTAGAAAGATCTTCTATATATATTTAACACATACATATATAAAATATATATTCTATATATATTTAAGGTATGATTAAAGTTCATATTTATTTAAATCCTATTTCACTTATTTTTTTCTGTCTTCTTGTTACTCTTTTCTTATTCAAACCACCAGTATATTTTACTATCACTTTTCCTCTTCTACTTTTGCTAATGTTTACTTTGTATTTTAAGTGGTAACACAAAGATGGCCTTTTAGTGAAAGTTCAAAGTAAATATGATGAGAGGGCTTTCATCACCATGGCTCGCCCAAATCTCCCCACTCTATCTCAGCAAAAATTATTTTAACTCGGATAAGGAAATGGGAGGAGCTGGGTCATAGCATTTCCTCCAAATTTCAAGTTAGGGCTCCAAAGAAAGCTTGCTACAGTAGTTAATGCTCTCTGAGGACTGTATCACTTCTTTAAAACAAGTATCACCCCATAATTGACACAGGGTGTAGGAAGATTTTCCTACATCAGGTTTAAACTGAAATAAGTCTGTGTAACACTGCTTATGACTTAGGCCCTAACTATCAACAGCCACACCTTAACCTGGCATGCTCATCACCAAGTACCTACTTCATTTTCATTATTTAGAGCAACAAAGGAAGTCATCACATAACAAAAAAGAGCTATCTATTGCTTTTCAAGCAATTAGTATTTATGCAGCTTAAAAATTTTGCCATAAACTAAGAAATTTTGAGTATTAATTCTAAGATTTGGAATACTTCAAATAGTCTTCAGTGGAATATCTGACAATATACCAAATGCTAAACAAATGCCTTTTAAAATAACTACCTGAATTTGATACTCACCACATCTTACCATAATTATCAGTTTAGAAGTCCATCACCTCATTAGACAGTTGCTCCCCAAGGATGTGCTTGTCCTATTCATTTGAGTATGCAATATTAAGCAAACTTTATGGTGTAAGTAGCCTCTTCTCAATAAATGTTTAATAAATGGGTGAAATAAAAGCATCCTTATAAAAATACATAATTATGAGCCATTGTCAAAAGTTAAGAAAAATATTTACAATGTACTTAAGGACAAAAAGACTCATAAATGATCTTTTTCACTCTCGTGAAAATCTGGTTTTCACACTAAGATTCCACCTCACCCCTGTTACAATAGCTATCATCAAAAACACCACCAACAACAAATGTTGGCAAGGGTGTGGGGAAAAAGGAACTCTCATACACTGGTGGTAGGAATGCAAGCTAGTACAACCACTCTGGAAAACAATATGGAGGCTTCTTAAACAACTAAACACAGATCTGCCATATGATCCAGCAATACTACTCCTAGGGATATACCCAAAGGAATGTGACTCAGGTTACTCCAGAAGCACCTGCACACCCATGTTTATTGCAGTGATATTCACAATAGCCAGTTATGGAAACAGCCAAGATGCCCCACTACTTATGAATGGATTAAGAAAATATATTTATACACAGTGGAGTTTTACTCAGTCATGAAGAAGAATGGAACTGCAGAACATTACTTTAAGCAAAGTTAGCCAGTCTCAGAAAAAAAAAGCATGCATTTAATGAATTAAACAATTTTATACCAAAAAGAACTCATAATCAAAAAAGTATGAACTTAATACAATAGCTCCACAAATAACAATGAGCATGATTCTCAGAAGCAAATCAAATGTGAGACAGAAGTAATATTCATGTATACAAATTAAAAGAATATAAATCAGAAAACTAAGTAAATGTAAAGCACATTTTAACATAATCCATGTAACAAAACTGACTGGGTCAATTTCCAGCATACAAATATACTTATATATGTATGTATATACACATTATATACATACATTCATAGTCTTCGTGTTTATATATGAAACAATTTTTATCATCTTAGGAGTCTTACCATACAAGAAAATTGCAGCACTCTGGCAAACCTCACTTCTACAGCCCGAAATTTACCTTGGTTCACCTACTTACTGGAGTGAACCTTCTAAAGAACATTAGAAAAATTGGTCTGCAAAATTTTTATCTCCAATTGGGTCTTCTTCTCAACTCAGATAAGGACATAAGGACATTTCTTACAAGTAACAAATGCCCCCACTATATCACCTCAAACTGAACTCATCCCACCAATCATATTCCTCAATGATTCCTCTTTTTCTACTCCCTACTGCAGTAAATAGTTCCAGAATCCATTCATTTCCGCAAGCCAGGTATTAGAGAATGCATTTTTTATTCATCATGCAAATATTTATTAAACTGGAATTATGATTAATGTAAATAATAAAGATGTATTATAATAAAAATTCACCATAAATAAAATTGCTATGCTAGTAGTGCTTCTTACCTGGTCTTTTTTTTTAAATAAAGCAAAAACATCTATGCATGTAAAATCAGGAAAATATGTAAGTTCACAAAGTGCTACCTTCTATAGAAAGGATTCACTACTGCAGAACTCTCAGGAGCCACAATGGCCACTTGTCTATTAACAGAATCATGAAATAATGCCTGCTATATGGCAGTCCATAAATATTAGTATTTTTAATGTTAATGCTTATTAAACAGGTTTAACCATATCTTCTACTAATGTCCAGAGAACTCAGAAAAAAGGTACACTTAAGGAATAACCCTATGGAACTCAGGGAAAGAAAAAGAGAGTGATAAAGTATCAACAATATTGTAAAGCATAATTTCGGTGTAAGTAGAGGATATAAGGATACATATTGAAAGCCACTGAAAATGGGGGATGACAGGGGTAAGGGTAAGGGAGAGCACAGGAAGAAGTTGAAGGGACCAAGGTAAAGTAGACTCACAGCAGGGACACACTGAGAAACTCCTTGGAACATCTACTTAAATGTTAATAATGAAAGACAGGACAGTAAATTAGGCACAGTGTATGTGTGGGACAATGTATGAAGAAGATTAAGATGAGGGTATATGGTGGATAGATTTCATATAGCTATATGAAATAGAACAAAGAAACCTCTTGTAATTGTTTTAAATGGGGCAGGAGAGATTCCAGGGCATCAGACAATTGCAGTGATCTAACCAATATACAATATAAGCCTATTTGGAATTGTAAGACTTAATCTCCCATGTATAACAAATGTTTCCTAATTTTCAAAATTACACTAAAAAGTACATATAAAGCCAGGTGGGATGGAGCACTCTTGTAATCCCAGTACTTGGGAGCCTGAGGCACTAAAATCCCAAGTTCCTGGCCAGCCTAAGCTACATGGCAAACCTCTACCTCAAAAGACAAAACTGGTCCAGGGGTGCACACCTGTAATCTCAGCTACCAAGGTGGCAGACATTGGGAGGATCACAGTTCTAAGCCAGTGTAACCAAAAATTTTGCTAGTCCTCATTGCAACACAGAAATTTCATTCTCTTGTCTGTAAAGTGGGAATAATAATAATACACTTTACATAATAGTGTATTTGATTATTAATGAGATAACATATGCACAAAATCCACATAATACTCAACAGTTACAGATGAAAAATATTCTGGATAATTTGTAAATTTATACTTTTGCCTAGTTAAAGTAAATCAGCTGAACCTTATACTCTTGGACACTGTAAAACCCACAATTACTTTGCAAAAATTCTTGCCCTTTACCCTTCTAATACCAGCTTTACTAAGTTCAATGGAGGAGTCAGGACAATTCATGCTCTCCTGAAGAGGAATTGTTTCTCTTCACCTCCTCTGACCAAAAGACTCTGTTCTCCATGGTGATGTCTTCCACAGCATTGTGTACAAGTGCCCTTGAGAATGCAAGAACAGCAAGCTAAAAGACAGTGAGTCTCCAAGACTTCCCTGCCCACAGTGAAGGCCCTTGGGTGAAGCACCACCAGGTAGGTTGCACTTCCAGGCTGCTAATGAGGCTCATTGATGACCCACCAGGTGCCTATTCTTTCCCCCCAGCACCTGTAGCACTGCTCAGGCCCACCTCAATGCCTCAATGTCTGCTCCAGTATCTGGTCCCCAACCACTGGCTGTCCCAGTCTTTCATGGACACTTACTGATGTCCAATTCTGGTCCACATGTCCATGTGATGCAAGGAAGGTGGCAAAAGACAATGAAAGGAGTAGCCACCACAGGAGGTAGCCTAGAAATCAAAACCTTGCAGAAGTCAAACCAAGGCAGCTGATGAGCAAGCAGAAGTGCTAGGAAAAAGTACTGCTCATGTGGACTGGATCAGAGAGGACCCCATCCCCTCACTTGGGTGAGTGCCAACTTGCTGTAACCTCTCTGCTTATCTCCAGGAACCCAAAATCCTGAGAGGCAGCAGCTCCCCCAGTTCTGCCTGACACCATTCCCTCTTCTAACTATTCTTGCATATGCCCCTGGTTCAGATCCTGGTGAGGACCTCTGAGAGTGGAGACGGCTGCCCATGCTGAGACCAAGACTGCATTTCAGCAACCCAGAACTTCAGAGGTCAAGGTGAGGGAACCTGAATTATGTCACTAAAACCCCATCAAGGAACCTGCCAAGCCCTACCCTCCTATCCCCATAATTATGTCTTCCATAATTTTCCCAAATTAAAAAATTAGTTTTCCTAACCTCCCATGAAATTTTAAAAATCTATCCCTATTTTTACTATGAAAAACTGCATGCTAACATCTATTAGAACCCTAGTTTTCCCTCTGTGCCTTAATGCAGATTCCTGATTAATGAAAGCAATAAATATTGTAACTGAATTCAATTTAAATAAAATTACTGAGTGAACAGTGCTTATTTCCTAGTCTTTTACATAAACAAAAACATCCTTGCCTGCAAAATCAGGAAAATATATGAATTGACAAAAGTGTTGTTTTCTACAGAAAGGATTCACTACTGTAATGCAATCCACAGCCAAAATGACCTCGTCTATATTAACAGAAGTTTGAAATAATGCCTTTTGTAAGGCACTCTATAAATACTTTTAAAATGAATTCCTTGCTTCTTAAATAGGTTTAACCATATCTTCTACTAATGTCCACAGAACTCCGAACAAAAAGTACACTTAAAGCTAGGTATGATGGAGCATACCTTTAATCCCAGCACCTGAGAGGCTGAGGCACAAGGATCCCAAGTCCAGGTCAGCCTAAGCTACAGGGTAAAACTCCACCTGAAAAAAACAAACAAGTCTGGTCCATATTAGCTAATATTAGCTATCCAGAAGGCAGATCACAGTTCAAAGCCAGCTGTGACAAAAACTTTGCTAGACCTCATCTTAACCGAGAAAAGATGGACATGCTGACAGGCACATATCAACACAGCTACACAGGAAGCAAAAGTGTATATAAGAAAGATTGCAGACCATACCTGCACAGACAAAATGTGAGAAACCCTATCATAAAAAACAAAAGCAAAAATGAATGAATAAATAAACAAATAAATACAAAAATGTGAAAACCACAAAAAGCTAGATACATAGCTCAAATGATAAGAATGCCTGCCTAGCAAGTGCTAGGGCCAGATTTCAAACCCTAGTACCCACCTCCCCCAAAAACCAGACTTAAACATTCCTCAACTTTATACAATATTGTGCAAAGAACAAAGGTCAACTAATTTTCTTCAGTTTTAAAAAACTCTTTATAAACATGAGCAGATTAAAGAGCAAGCCAAAGAAAAGCCTGTTGACACTAATCAAGCTGAGTTCCCTGGCTTTCTCCTACCAATGTACAGGCCAAGCATGACTTATTAGGTATCAAGAGTCCAAAACTCAGGTAAAATGATGTGTAGGTCACATTACACCATCCACAACTCCACTGCCATTCCCTGTGGGAGTGAGGTGTAGCCCAGTAACATCCTCAGTAAAAAACTACATTCCACCACCTTGGAAAACCTGATAGCAAGCTGAAACTAACAACCTTCCCAAAGAAAAGTGTTCCACCAAACAGCTCAATTCGAGCTCCCAGGGTTAGCCTGCTGGTGGAAGGGACCTGTCACTGCTAACACATTAGCTCCTCTCGGAACCTCTTTAAAGAACCTGGCTAGTCAAACAAGCTGACAGTGACTTCCAAACCCCAAGAAAAGCCTGAGATTAAAAACCCTGAGTGAAACCCCCCAAAAAACCTGTCCAGCAAAGAAGGGCACCATCAAATGCTGCACAGTCCAGCCTATCAATATTAAAAAGGGACAACACCCAGATTAGAAATCTGAGTGAAGCACCCAGTGTAATCATTAAACTCAGAGAAAACAACCCACTTCTCCCCCATAAAAAAGAAATTAGGACAATTAATATTTCTATATGAATATAAATGTGTGTATATATATTTAATTTCTTCAAAAAATTTGATACTTAAACCTCCTTTTTCCATTCTGTTGAAATTTTAATTTGCTTAGCCCTCTCTTCTGTTCCACTTTTTTCTTACCATTGAAATTCTTTTTCTTTCTTTTTTCTTCTTTTTCTATCCTCCCTTCATTTTTCTCCCCATTGTCCCTATCTCCTCCATACTAACCACTCACTGAGAAATCTATTACTGACACTTTACAAATTACTCCCATTCTTCCTATCCCTGTACAATCACTTAAAATAGTATCCTCCCCCTCAATGACTGAACTACACCACTACACATATTGGGCCTTATTACCTCATAGCACCCACAGCTCATACCTTTTCTACCCCTCCCCCACATGATCTCCTTTTCTAACACCATCATTTTAATTGCCTAAGTATCAATCTCTATGCAAACAACTGTTATTTCCCCAAAACCTGCTGTTCATAGACAATATTATTGAGAGTATTATACACTATGTACATAACTTATTCAGCATTGAATCTGTGAACTCATTATTGCAAAGTTATACCTTTGGGTCAGTGAACATAATCATGACAACAGAGTGAACTAATAACCTAGCCAGAGCACAGAAATTAAGTCAAGGGAATGGTAACAGGCAATTTAAAACCTCAGCCAACTAATCAACATGAGTAAATCTCAAAATAGAAACATAGGGAATAAAAGAACCTAGGGAATATGATTCCACAAAAGGTTAATAATCACACAATAGAGGATATGGTACACAGTGAAGAGGATGAATACTCAGTTGCTAAGGTCTAAAGAATTTAAGAATGTTTAATGAGCTTAAAAAAGACACAGAAAAATTCAATGCATCTCAAGAGAATTCAGATTAAAAAAACTCAAGAACTCACAGAAAAAACTAAATTAATCCAAAGAAGATTTAAAATAACACTGAAATGAAACCAAGGAAATTATTTTTTTTAAAAAGAGAGAGATAAATGAAATAAAGAACAGAGTACAAGATGTGATATGTGAAGTCTCAAAGAATCAAACAAATCCTGGAAACAAAAAGTTCCTTAAGTCACAATAAAAAATATACAGTTGAAAACCACTCCATCAGACTGAAATAAGTAGGAGACAGAATTTTAGGGTTTGAAAGCAAAATAGATATTTTAAAAAGCAGATTAATACTTATTACAAAAGAAATATGGAAGATATCTGTGATAACATCAAAAGACCAATACTGTGTCTTATGGGTATCAAAGAAAGAGAAGTGGTACAAGCCAAAGGCATAGGAAATATATTTAACAAAATAATAGTAGAAAAATCACAACAAAAATGCCTAACTAGGTATAGGAAGTCACTAGGACAATAAACAGATATGACCAAAATAGAACATTTCCATGGCATATAATAGTTAAAACAATTAGTACAGAAAAAAGGAAAAAATATTGAAAGCTTTAGGAGAAAAATCAAATAACATAAAATAAAATCCATCAGAAAAACAGATTTTTCTCAACAGAAGCCTTAAAAGCATAACTAGCATGTCAGGTATTTTAAGCACTGAAGCAAAACAATTTCAACCCTAGAATATTATACCCAGCAATGCTATCATTCAAAATTGAAGGAGGAATAAAACCCTTCCATGATAAACAGAAACCAAAACTGTATTTGACCCCTAAAATTAACATGCTAGAAGATTATCAAAGGAATCCTATGCAGAGAAGATGAAGATAAACATAGCCATTAAAGGATGAGAACCATTCAATTATAACAGAAGAGCAGACAAGTAATTAGAGAGTAGCATAGAATAAATTCCAAGCACAAAAACTGTTATTCAACAAAAACAACTAAATGAGAAGAGTCACCACATTCCTCTCCATATAAATACAAAATGTTAATGGCCACTACTCTTCTATCAAAAGACATTGGCAAACTACATTAAAAAGGAAGACCCTATAATTTGTTGTATACAAGAAACCCACCTACAGACTGAAACAAACATTGGCTTGGGTTGAAAAGATTTACCAAGGTAATGGCCCATTCAAATAGGCAGGATTAACTATACTTATAATAAAGTAGAATTCAATCTTAAATTAGTCAGAAGACACAAAGTAGATCACTTTATACTAATAAAAGAGCCATACATCAAGATGAAATAACAATTGTTTACTTGAATGCACCCAAAGTCAGTGTACCCAACTTCATTTAACATATACAACTATACTTAAAATCATAGACACTTAACACAGTGATAGTGGGAGACTTCAATACTCTTCTATCACCAATAGATAGGTCATTCAGACAAAAGGCAAAAAAGAAACTTTAGAATTGATTAACACCATAGATCAAATGGATCTGACAGAGGTCTACAGAATATTCAATTCTTCAACAGCACAATATACATTCTTCTCAACAATCCATGGAACATTATCAAAATAGATCACATTTTAGGTCACAATGCAAGTCTTAATAAACAGAAAATTTAAATAACTCTCTGACCACAAAAAATAACTTGAACTCAACAGCAAAAAAACCAAAAAATAGAATATATTCAACCACCTGGAGACTGAACAACACATTGCTCTGTGATCAATGGATCATTGAAGAAATGAGCCAGCATATCAAATGTTCCTGGAATTTAATGATAATAAAAGCACAATCAACCAGAGCCTATAGGACACAGCAAACTCAGTGATAAGGGAAAAGTTCAGTCATGAATGCATATATTAAAATCACAGAAAGATCTCAAATAAATGACCTAATGCTGCATCTCAAACTTCTATAGAAAAACAACAAACTAAACCCAAAACTAGAAAGAGAATTAATGAAAATAAGGGCCAAAATTAATGAAATAGAGAACAAAAAATTTGCCAAAAGAAAAATCTAGTTGTTTCTCAAGATAAATAACATTGATAAACCCTTAGCAAATCTGACTAAAATGTGGAGGGAAAAGGCCCAAATTAATAAAATTAGAAATGAAAAAGGGGAAGTCACAATAAGCACCAAGAAATTCCATTGAATCATTATGGAGTATTTTGAAAACCCATATTCAAATAAATTGGAAAATATAAAACTGGTCAAATTTCTAGATGCACGTAATTAGCCAAAATTGGACCAAGAGGACACAAATTACCTAAATATATCTATAACAAACAATGAAATTGAAGCAGGAATAGAGTCTCCCAAAAAGGAAATATCCAGGATTCACTGCTGAATTCTACCAGACCTTTAAAGAAGAAGTAATACCAACACTCCTCAATCTTTTCCATGAAATAGAAAAGAAAGGAATGTTGTCAATAGCATTCTATGAATCCACTATTACCTTCATCCCCAAACTTTTTCAAGAAAAGAATTATAGGCCAATTTCTTTATGAAATTAGATGCAGAAATCTTCTATAAAATATTGGTGAATTTAATTCAATAACATATCAAAAGGTAATATATCATGACCAAATCAGTTTCATCCCAGGTATACTGGGATGCTTCAACATATGCAAATCACTAAATGTAATACAGCATTTTAATAGAAAGAAAGGCAAAAATATGATTTCCATAAATGCAGAAAAAACCCTTCAACAAATTCAACATTCTTCATGATAAAACTCTTAATGAAACTAAGAGTAGAAGGAAAGTATGTCAATATAATAAAGGCTATATATAACAAGACTATAGCCAACATCATACTAATGGGGGAAAAATTCAAGCCATTTCTCCTAAAGTCAGTGACTAGACAAGGGTTCCACTCTCCCTGCTCTTATTTAACATTGTCTTGGAATGCCTAGCTAAAGCAATAGAACAAGAACAAGGAATAAAAGGAATTCAATTACTGAGGGGAGAATGAAACTAGTCCTATTTGCAGATCACATGATCTTATACCTAAAAGACTAGAAAACTCCATCAAAAAACCCCCACCTTCAGCAAAGTAGAAGGATACAAAAATCAATTTGCAAAAATCAGTAGCCTTTGTATATACCAACAATGAGCAGGCAAAGAAAGAATACAGAAAAACAATTCCATTTACAATAGCTTCCAAAATAATAAAATGCCTAGGAATAAACTTAAAGGAAGTGACATGAAAACTGTAAGTCATTCAAAAATTCAAAGAAAACTACAAAAGGAGGAAAGATCTCCTATGCTCACAGAGTGGCAGAATCTATATTGTGAAAATGGCTATATTACCAAAAGCAATCTACATGTTCAATGCAATCCCCATCAAAATTCCAATGGCATTCATCACAGATATTGAAAAATCACCCTATAGTTCATTTGAGAACATGAAGGACCATTAATAGCCAAAGCTAGAGATCACAAGTCTTTCACACTGTTTAAGTATCAACTCAATGTGGGTACTAAGGATGAACAAATTCAAGTTATAATACATACATATATGGCAATGTTGCAATGAAACTCCCTGTATAATTAAACAAACAAAATTTGTCTTTTTTTTTCAAAAATGGGGAACAGAAAGTTAAAATATGGCCTTGCCTGCAGTTTGGCACAAATAGGATGGGGGAAATACGAGGAATGGGTATAGGATGGTGAATATAGTGGAAATATTATATACTCATGTATGAACATGGAAAAATGAAGGCTTTTGAAACTATTCCAGGATTGGTAGTGGGAGGGGAATAAAGGTGAATAATGAAGGGGGTGAATTCAAGTATGATATATGTAAGAACTTTTATAAATGTCACAATGTGCCCCCACAACAACAATAAAAAAAAAGCTACAAAAAATTTTGCACATCCTTTTACTCACAAATGCATTTTAGATTATAAATTATATATTTACCCTAACCTTCACATAAAATTTTTCTTATCTAGAAGAAACAGGCTTTTTCTTCCTTCTTGGTATGAGGAAATAAACCAGCCTGTAGTGAGGGAAGGGAGAAAGAACAAAGCAAAGAAGGTTGAAGAGGTAAATTAGCTTAGATACTAAAAATTATATTACCTTTTTATCACTGTGACACACTACATGAGAAAGTCACTTTAATGGAGGAAAGGTTGATTTGGGCTCAAGATCTCTGAAGTTTCAGTCCATGGTCACCTAGATCTATGTTTCAAGCCCTTGGTGAGGCAGAACATCATAACAGAAGAGTATGACAGAGGAAAGCTGCTTACCTCATGGCAACCAGGAAGGAGACACACACACACACACACACACACACACACAGGGTTAGAGGGGAGAGAGGAAAGAGAGACAGAGAAGCACAGAGACAGAGACAAGGATGTGTAGTGAGGATAAGATACACCTTTCAAGAGCATGCTTCAGGCACCAAATAATCAGAATTACACTAACAATGAAACAAATTTACATCGTGTGTGCACATGAGCTATGTTCTGAGAGACAGACATATCATTTATGGCAGGGTTTCTGTCATCTGCCCAGAATCTAATCATAAGGAAACAATCAGACCATTCTACAAAACAACAGACTTGAATGGTTCAAAACCTCTCAATGTCATTTAAAAAATTAACTGAAAAGGAAAAGAAGTAAATCATTTCTAGAGCAAAGGAAATAAAATGGGCCAAACATAATTAAAAGCAATGTGTGATCATTGATTGAATGCTGGATCACTCAAAAAGAAAAGCTATATATTTGGGGCTTCCTCGGACTTGGTGACCCTGGGGTCAGTTCTTCAAATCTCATAGGCTTAAAACCCTAAACCCTGAGAACTACATACTTGGATCCAAGCTTTTGAAACTAGAGACTCACTTTTAGGTCTCAGGTCTGAGCAAGCTTTGGGCCTTCAGAGTCAGCAGCCCTGCACTTTCAGAGTCAGCAGCCCTGCACCCAATAACTAGCAATGTAGCCAAGGAGCTTAGGGTGTCAGGACCCTTGGTGGCTCTCCAGACCACTTTCTACCCAGCCTCGCTTCTTCAGCCCTTTGTAGACTCCAGTCTTCTCTAGTCTTACCTCCACTGACTTTCTCCTTCTTATACTTGTTGCATAGTTCTTTAGTCTCTGCAGTCTGTGGTCCAGCAACTTTCTTAAACTCTTCAACTGCTTATTTGCCATGTGAATTCGGCTTATATCCTGGAGTCCTGAAGTCTTATATCCTTGGGAGTCACTCTCCAGCCACTTTCTAGCTACTGCCTGATGCCTGACGCTTCAAATCAGGGTTTAGTCTCCTCTCAGTGTGATTAAAACCTTGGATTTGAAACTCCAAGCATCTTAGTATTACAAGTTAACCCTGTTTTATTGGTGATAAAAAGACTACAAGACCCAAAAAAAATCTTGAAATGATCCCTTCACATGACCTAACATCATAACATGACAGAGCAGCAAACAAGAACTAAGCCGGCACAATACTCTGCTTATATAACTATGCTTGGATTGTAATTCCACCACTCACAGCCTTAGCTTCTATTTCTGCCAATCACAAGCCTTCTGTTTCACCAGTCACAAACCTTGCTTATGAACCAATCACAAGTCTTACATTTCACCAATCACAGGCTTTTTGCTGACTCACTGAGGTGCTACCCCTCCCATCCTGAGTGAGAAGAGCTTCAGGGTCATCCAGAGTTCACAGAAGTACTGCTTTTTTCCTATGTAACCTTTTCTAAACTCTTAAATATACTCAATGTGGAAAGTTTTGTGGAGAAGAGAAAGGAAAATAAAAGCAATGAATGAATATTTGGAGTTTAAGGATAGTTTCTTTTAGGGTTTACTTTGAATTTTTGTCTTTGAAAATTATTGTAGAATGTTTATGATTTGGAAAAGACAGGGCATCTGTGTTTAGTTTATTAACCTATTATGTGGGGGTTGGTTATTCTTTTGAGATCATTCTGTCCATATTAGACAAAAAAATCTTCACAAAAAAGATCTGAAACATGCAAAAAATGTACGTGATTTTCAAACACAAAGCATGTATTAACAATGTACAAAATGATTTATTATGTGGACAAAATCTAGAGTCATATAGTTAAATGGTGTTTTTCAAACTTCAGAGTATAACTTAGGATCCCATGTTGAATTGAGAAGAATCACTTACTGTTAATGAAATGCTTCTCCACAAGTATTTTAAAAAATCAGTACTCCTTGTTGCATTTTTATATTTGAATATGAAAGGTCTTAAAATAAACTCTATCAAATGTTCTAGAAATGAGTAGATAAGAATGAAAATCTTTGTGACCAGAATGAATTGATTCCAATGATAACTGTGAAGAGAATAAGGAAATGAAAAATATGTTAAAATTTTATTATTCAGCACACTTGATTGTAGTAAATGAGAAGAGGAAAAAATAATAATAGTTAAAAGAAATGATTTTACTGCAAGAAGAGATTTATGGCTGACATATTAGGGGTAGGTTTTATGAAAACTAATACTGGTCCTATTGTTGTACATAATTCCACCAACTTATTTCTTTCATCGCAAGATTTCCATTCTTAAAAATTGTAGTTTTACAGAATGATGAAATCTTTTCATTATTTATCTTTGTTTCAGACTTAGGTCTTGTTGGTGGCAAAAACCAATAATTATATATATGGTGATAACCATGACAGTTTTAAAGCAGACATTCTTAGAAAGCATGCCCTTTTCTTTACATCAAAGCCTCACAAATGTGACTTTCCAGCTCCCAAGGCTTTGAAGGTAGATTATTGTTCTGTCTTTGGAGAAATGATGAGTTAGGAATGTAATCATAGCCATGGTTACTGGTAGAAATGGACTAAAGTCAGAATTTTAAATTCAATTTTGAGATGACTATTTCATTGTTTGAAAAATATGAATTCACTACCAATTCACTCATTTTATCACATTCTACAGTTCTAGACTGTTCCCTGTGTGATTGGAAGGAGAAATTCCAATGAAGACAAAATCTGGACCAATATTGAGTGTGATAATGAGTTAATGTGTTAGAGACAAAAACTTAATTATGTCATTCAATTCACTTTCATCAAAAACTATAGAAATCTGCATGACATGGCCCAATTAGTAATGTTTATAAGAAATACTTAGTTCAGTATTTTAAAAAGGTCTCTTTTTATTTTGTTTAGTCAGATTTAGAAATGGGTTTTTATCAGTTGTACAATTCTTAATTTTTATTCTAACATAATTTCTACTTGATATGTTTGAATAAATATTTTAGAATTATAGTCACTGAATTTAGAAATGAAGAGACTGATGGAGTTTAATCAAATAAAAGGATCCTTTTGTGTTCCAATTTTTTTTTCATTTGAAGATGCCTAAGGCACAAACCTGTCTTAGGATAATTAAACTCCATAAGATAAAATTCAGAATGTTACAAATGAAACTAACTGTATTGAGGCAGTTATTAAAATGTTTTAATAACATACTCATAGCAATATATCTGCTTATTTACTAATATATTAAATAATAAGATCTAGCAATCAATATAATATTTGTGTAAATTCAGAATAGTAATCAGAAAAATTGTACATCTACATACATGCAACAAAAATATTTAAATAGGAAAATATCTGATTTCCAAGGAGAACAAAGTCATAGGTAAATAAAAATAGAGCCACTACTAATATATATTTGTGACTCACATCCATAATAGAAGAAAATTAGCATTTTAATTAGGGATTAATTAAAATGAATATGAAATGCTTTCTATTCAAGCCCCTGGAATCTCTAAAATCATTCGTAGGCCTTTGGGGATCCTTCAACTTAGGTGAAGAACTGTTGATCTGTATAATCTTCCCTTTATCTGATAAGGATACTGAGATCCTTCCAATACTTAGTTCTTAGTGCTAGATAGTAAATGACCTAGATTGGAGCTAGAAACCTGGATCTCCAGGTTGCTTTTCTCATGCTCCTTCTGTGACAACTAAAGTGTTCACATAAACCTCAGCATGGACTGTTAAGAGTTTTATGTACTTCTACTATAAATTATGTAGGTATTTAAAAATAATATGTAAAGGCAAATATTTTACATATGGTTTTTGTAGGTGAACATTGGGGGAAACCAGTTTATAGTAGTCATTTTCTTCCTTAGCACTTGTGATGGAGAAGCCAAAGAGTTGCTTCTATTCAGAGTGAAGACTAGCAACATAAGCTTTTTTCAGAACTGAGGTTCCCTGTTTCTGTTTTTAATAATTTGTTATTTTTTCTGCATATGTCTCTGTATCTCAGTTTTCAAAATAATGAGGATTGTAAAATGTCAGTTCAGTGGCTCACACCTTTAATCCCTGCACCTTAAGAGGTAGAGAGAGGAAGATCATGGTTGGCAGGCAGCCTGAATGAGGGAAGGTAGTGAGACTCTGTCTCAAAGAAGTGTGCCTTGCAATCCCAGCTATGGAGGAGGCATACATACAGTATCATAGTTCAAAGGCATCCTGGGCATAAATCATAAGACTCTATCTGAAAAATGAAGCAAAGAGGAATTGAGTCATAGCTCAAGAAGTAGAGTACTCACCTAGTAAACACAAGACCCTGTGTTCAAAACCCTACCACTGCCAGAAAAACAAATATGGTGAGGACATTCATCAAAGAGATGGTTGCTATCAAGAACAATTAATCAAAGCTATACATGGTAATACAAGACTATAATCCCAGAACTTGGAAGACTGGGACGTGACTTGAGGCCAGCCTGGACTATATATTAAGACCTGTCTGAAAATAAGTAAATAAGCAAATAACCATTAATCAATATACCTTTGCTAAATGAGATCCATAATCATAAAGAGATTACCTCACATTCTTTCTCTGGGCAGAAGCCATGGGGACTGAGTGAAATCCAACATAATCCTATGTCATGTTTCCTATTGCATCATAATACAGGTTGGTTAGTGAAGATAAAATAGATATTGTCAGCCTTTTAAAAATTTCTGCAATTTATAGTCATTGTTAAAAGAATGAGTAAATAGAGGAGCTATGAGATATCACAGTGACATGATCTACCAAAGATCATGTCAACTTGCTCCTATTTAAAAGGTGAAAATCATCTCTGATTTGGTAGTTGAAGTGAGCATTGCTTGGAATATTATTTAAATGTTTAATTAATGTTAAGTTATTAGGTAAATGGGGGAAGATTACTCACCACAATCATATAATATATGTGGTCATATGGTATAAAAAACAACCAATGAATATTAGAGATGGCATTTCAAATTACTCCCTTGGTGCAATGTACTTGGTACTATATTCATTATTTTAGATTTCAAAATGATTATTTGAACTGGTTAAAATTATTAGCATTTTCAGATTAGGATACTAATGGGTGGAAAGGCAAATTAGCCCAGTGTCAAAAGGGAGTAGTAATTGGTGGAACCAGGATTCAAACCAAGCTGATCTACTTTAAAACCCCTTTATATTAAAAGGAAACAAGGAAAGGAGGGAAAGAAAGGAGACAAATAGGTGAAAAAAAGGCAAATGAATAAAGGCTCATATCCATCATTAAGCACCCTTAACAAGTTACACTGTAACACAGTGCTCTACATCATCAATTTCTGCACTTCAGGAGCAAAAGAAATGAGTGACTTATGGAAAATGAAGAAAAGAGTAGAAAAGAATAAAGATCTTAGGCACATCCCAGCCAATTCTCATTAGTGATTAAGAGATAACCTTGTATTTATTTTTTATTCCATATATGTAGTTCTTCACCTGAATTATGTGAAATTGGTGTTAGGCAATATTTCATTTAAAGAATTTTATTTGGTAAGGTGTTATCTAAGCCTTAATATGTTTTTTAAAGAAAGTTGCACAATTGAAATTGGTAAGACCTATCATTTCAGCTGTAAAAAATATGCTTAACATGGTTTTTAATTTTTTTTCAGTTTTTATTTTATTATTCATATGTGCATAAAATGCATGGGTCATTTCTCTCCCCTGTCCCCACCCCCTCCTTTACCACCCACTCTACCCCCTCCCTTTCCTCCCCACCCCCTTGATACCCAGCAGAAACTATTTTGCCCTTATCTCCAATTTTGTTGAAGAGAGAGTATAAGCAATAATAGGAAGGAACAAGGGTTTTTGCTAGTTGAGATAAGGATGGTAATACAGGGAGTTGACTCACATTAATTTCCTGTGCATGTTTGTTACCTTCTAGGTTAATTCTTTTTGATCTAACCTTTTTTCTAGTTCCTGGTCCCCTTCTCCTATTGGCCTCAGTTGCTTTTAAGGTATCTGCTTTAGTTTCTCTGCATTGAGGGCAACAAATGCTAGCTAATTCTTTAGGTGCCCTACTTACCTATCCTCATATCTCCCTGGTGTGCACTTGCTTTTATCTTGTGCTCAAAACCAATCCCCTTGTTGTGTTTGCCCTTGATCTACTGTCCACATATGAGGGAGAACATATGATTTTTGGTCTTTTGGGCCAGACTAACCTCACTCAAAATGAGGTTCTCCAATTCCATCCATTTACCAGCAAATGATAACATTTCATTCTTCTTCATGGTTGCATAAAATTCCATTGTGTATAGATACCATATTTTCTTGATCCATTCATCAGTAGTGGGGCATCTGGGCTGTTTCCATAACTAGGCTATTGTGAATAGTGCTGCAATAAACATGGGTGTGCAGATGCCTCTAGAGTAACCTGTGTCACAGTATTTTGGGTATATTCCCAAGAGTGGTATTGCTGGATCAAATGGTAGATCAAGGTTTAGCTTTTTAAGTAGCCTCCACATTTTTTTCCAGAGTGGTTGCACTTGTTTACATTCCCACCAACAGTGTAAGAGGGTTCCTTTTCCCCTCATCCTCGCCAACACCTGTTGTTGGTGGTGTTGCTAATGATGGCTATTCTAACAGGGGTGAGGTGGAATCTTAGTGTGGTTTTAATTTGCTTTTCCTTCATTGCTAGAGATGGTGAGCATTTTTTTCATGTGATTTTTGGCCATTTGAATTTCTTCTTTTGAGAAAGTTCTGTTTAGTTCACTTGCCCATTTCTTTATTGGTTCATTACTTTTGGGAGAGTTTAGTTTTTTAAGTTCCCTATATATTCTGGTTATCAGTCCTTTGTCTGATGTATAGTTGGCAAATATTTTCTCCCACTCTGTGGGTGTTCTCTTCAGTTTAGAGACCATTTCTTTTGATGAACAGAAGCTTTTTAGTTTTATGAGGTCCCATTTATCTATGCTATCTCTTAGTTGCTGTGCTGCTGGGGTTCCATTGAGAAAGTTCTTACCTAAACCTACTAACTCCAGAATATTTCCTACTCTTTTCTGTACCAACTTTAGAGTTTGTGGTCTGATATTAAGATCCTTGATCCATTTTGAGTTAATATTGGTGTAGGGTGATATACATGGATCTAGCTTCTGTTTTTTGCAGACTGCTAACCAGTTTTCCCAGCAGTTTTTTGTTGAAGAGGCTGCTATTTCTCTATCATGTATTTTTAGCTCCTTTGTCAAAGACAAGTTGGTTATAGATGTGCGGCTTCATATCTGGGTCCTCTATTCTGTTCCACTAGTCTTCATGTCTGTTTTTGTGCCAGTACCATGCTGTTTTTATCGTTATTGCTTTGTAATATAGTTTGAAGTCAGGTATCGTGATACCTCCAGCATTGTTCTTTTGACTGAATATTGCCTTGGCTATTCGTGGCCTCTTGTGTTTCCATATAAACTTAACAGTAGATTTTTCAATCTCTTTAATGAATGTCATTGGAATTTTGATGGGAACTGCATTAAACATGTAGATTACTTTTGGGAGTATAGACATTTTTACTATGTTGATTCTACCAATCCATGAGCATGGGAAATCTCTCCACTTTCTATAGTCTTCCTCAATCTCTTTCTTCAGGAGTTTATAGTTTTCCTTTTAGAGGTTGTTCACATATTTGTTAGGTTTACACCTAGGTATCTGATTTTTTTGAGGCTATTGTAAATGGAATTGTTTTCATATATTCTTTTTCAGTTTGTTCATTGTTAGTGTATAGAAATGCTAATGATTTTTCTATGTTGATTTTATATCCTGCTACCTTGCTGTAGCTATTGATGATGTCTAGAAGCTTCTGAGTAGAGTTTTTTTGGGTCTTTCAGGTATAGGATCATGTCATCTGCAAATAGGGATATTTTGACAGTTTCTTCACCTATTCGTATTCTCTTTATTCATTCTTCTTGCCTAATTGCTCTTGCTAGGAATTCTAGTATTACGTTGAATAGGAGTGGAGATAGTGGACATCCTTGTCTAGTTGCTGACTTTAGAGGAATGGTTTCAGTTTTTCATTGCTAAGTATAATGCTTGCTTTAGGTATGTCATATGTAGCTTTTATAATGTTGAGGTACATTCCTTCTTCCTAGTTAACTTAGAGCTTTTATCATGAAATGGTGTTGGATCTTATCAAAGGCTTTTCCTGCATCTATTGAGATGATCAAGTGGTTTTGTCTTTGCTTCTGTTAATGTGGTTTATTACATTTATTGATTTTAGTATGTTGAACCACCCCTGCATTCCTGGGATTAAGCCTACTTTGGATTGGTGAATAATCTTTTTATGTGTTGTTGAATTCAGTTTGCCATTATTTTATTGAGTATTTTTGCATCAATGTTCATTAAGGAGATTGGCCTATAGTTCTCCTTTTTGGAGGTGTCTTTGCCTAGTTTTGGGATAAGTGTAATACTGGCTTCATAAAATGAGTTAGGCAGTTTTCCTTCCCTTTCTATTTCATGGAACAGTTTAAGCAGTGTTGGTATCAGTTATTCTTCAAAGGTCTGATAGAATTCAGCAGAGAATCCATCAGGTCCTGGACTTTTCTTTTTGGGGAGGCTCTTGATTGCTGCTTCAATTTCATTTTATGTTATAGATCTATTCAGGTGATTAATGTCCTCTTGGTTCAGTTTTGGATGATCATACGTATCTAGAAATCTGTCCATTTCTTTAAGATTTTCAAATTCATTTGAATATAGGTTCTTGAAGTAGTCTCTGATGATTTCCTGGACATTCATGGTGTTTTTTGTTATCTCCCTTTTTGCATTCCTGATTGTACTAATTAGGGTTTTTTCTCTCCTCATTTTAGTCAGGTTTGCCAGGGGTCTGTTGATCTTGTTAATTTTTTCAAAGAACCAACTTTTTGTTTCATTAGTTCTTTGTATGGTTTTTTTGTTTTCTATTTCATTGATTTCAGCTGTTATTTTTATTATTTCTCTCCTTCTATTTGTTTTGGGATTTGCTTGTTCTTGTTTTTCTAGGAGTTTGACGTGTATCATTAGGTCATTTATTTGTGATCTTTCAGTCTTTTTAATATATGCACTCATGGCTATAAACTTTCCTCTCAGGACTGCCTTTGCTGTGTCCTATATGTTCCAGTAGGTTGTGTTTTCATTTTCATTGACTTCCAGGAACTTTTTAATTTCCTCCAATTACCCATTGTTAATTAAGTAATGAGTTATTCAGTTTCCAGCTGTTTGCATATTTATTGTCTTTACTTTTGTTATTGAGTTCTAGTTTTATTGCATTTTGATCAGATAGAATGCATGGTATAATTTCTATTTTCTTATTTTTGCTGAGTCTTGCTTTGTGCCCTAGGATATGATCTATTTGGGGAAGGTTCCATGATTTGCTGAAAAGAATGTATATTGTGTAGAAGTTGGATAAAATGTTCTGTAGACATCAAGTAGGCCCATTTGATCTATTGTATTTTTTTAGATCTAGGATTTCTTTATTGATTTTTTTGTTTGGATGATCTATCTATTGATGATAATGGGGTGTTAAGGTCTCCCACAACCGCTGTGTTGGCATTAATGTATGCTTTTAGGTGTTTCAGGGTATGTTTGATGAAATTGGGTGCGTTGACATTGGGTGCATACAGGTTAATGATTATTGTTTCCTTTTGGTCTATTTCCCCTTTTATTAGAATGGAATGTCCTCTTTATCTCATTTGATCAAGGTATGTTTGAGGTCTTCTTTGTCAGAGATAAGTATTGCTACTCCTACTTGTTTTCGGGGGCCATTAACTTGATAAATCTTCTTCCAGCCTTTCATCCTACGCCTATGCTTATTTCTATCAGTGAGATGGGTCTCCTGTAAGCAACAAATTGTTGGATATTCCTTTTTAGTCCATTTCATCAAACAGTGCCTTTTGATGGGTGAATAAAGGCCATTAATGTTAAGTGTTTGTACTGATATGTATGTGGTGATTCCTGTCATTTAGTTGTCTTAGTTGTTTTAAAGTTTGATTGTGTGTACCTAAGTTGAGGTTACTCTCTACTTTCTTGCTTTTTCTTTTCCTGTAGTTTGGTGCTGCCTGTCCTTTCATGGTTATGTTGGGTTTCACTTTCTGTGTGCAGAATCCCTTGAAGAATATTTTGTAGTGGTGGCTTTGTAGTCACATATGGTTTTAGTTTCTGCTTCTCATGGAAGGCTTTTATTGCTCCATCTATTTTGAATGGTAATTTTGCTGGGTAGAGTATCCTGGGGTTGAAGTTATTTTCATTCAGTGCCCAGAAGATCTCACCCCCTGCTCTTCTTGCTTTTGTTTCTGTTGGGAAGTCTGGTGTGATTTTGATGGGTTTACCTTTGTATGTTATTTGTTTTTTCTCTCTTACAGCCTTCAACATTCTTTCCCTAGTTTGTGTACTTGTTGTTTTAATGATGATATGTCGTGGGGTAGTTCTATTTTGATCTGGTCTGTTTGGTGTTCTGGAAGTCTCTTCCATCTGTATGGGAATATCTTGCTCTTTATTTGGGTCATATTCTGTTATTATTTGTTGAATATATTACACATTCCCTTTGCTTCCACCTCTTCTCTTTCCATGATGACCATGATTCTCAACTTTGGTCTTTTGATGGAGTCAGTGTGTTCTTACATTTTCTTTTCACAGGTCTTGAGTTGTTTAATTAATAGTTCTTTGATTTTTCCTTTAATTACCATTTCATCTTCGAGTTCTGAGATTCTGTCTTCTGTTCTATTCTGCTGGATTGGCCTTCCATTTTGTTTTGCAGTTCTGTTTTTTCTTTTTTCTGAGGTTTTCCATATCCTGGGTAGTTTCCTCTTTAATGTTGTTTATTTTTGTCTTGAGTTCATTTATCTCTTTATTAATTGTGTTCTCTGTTTCACTTTGGTGTTTATAAAGTGATTTTATGGTTTCCTTCATTTCTTCTTTTGCCTTTTCAAATTCTCTATTTTTGTTGTCTTGCAATTTCTTGAGTGTCTCCTGTACATTTTGGTTGACCATATCCAGTATCATCTCTATAAAATTCTCATTGAGTGCCTGTAGTATGTGTTCTTTTAAATTATTCTTGTGGGCTTCATTGAGTCCTTTGGCATAGTTTATCTTCATTTTGTTGGAGTCTGGATTTTAGTATCTGTTTACTTCATTTCCTTCTTGTTCCTGTACTAATTTTTTGCTGTGGGGAAATGGGTTTCCCCATTTATTCTGTCTTTCTGTCATTGCTCTTGGTGTTGTTATTGTCCCTGTACTGTGAGCAATTAAGTATTTTCTGGCTTTGAATAATAGCACTAGTGATATTTAGAATGGAAGGGTGATAGGGGAAGGGAAGTAAAGAAGTTAAAAGTAAAGGGAAAAACAAATAATCAAGTAGAAAAAAAACAAAACAAAGAAACTAACAAAAAAAGTTTCAAAGATAAAAACAGGGAAAGACAGTGTACTAATCTACCATAAGCTGAAAAGGCATTAGAAAGACAGAGAGAGAATTGAAAATAAGAAATAAAAAGAATAAAGATAATAATAAAAATAAAAAATAAGTAAATGAAAGAAAAAAGTATATATATTTAAAAAAACAACCCTCCAAGTTCAAATGCAATGAAGTTTCAGTCTTAATAATAATTTTGGTGTTCGTCCCTTAGCCTCCAATCCTGGAGATGGTGCCTCAGATGTTGTTCTGTTTTTGTCTCATCAAGGGGAAACATAAAATAGAGCAAAACTGCACAAAACAAACAATAAAACCCCCCACAAAGTGTCCCAAGTTAAATGCAATACAGTTTTAGTAAGTTTTTCATCATGCAGATGTAGTTTGGTTGTTTTTTCATCAAAGGTAGGGAGTTAGAAAAAAAAGAGTCTGGAGACACGTCTGTGAATGGCTATCCTCGGCTGTGGCTTGCCTGCCCACTGCTGTCAGCCTGCTGTTGTTGGCAGCATTATTTATGCAGATCTCTAGGGTGAGTTTAGCACTCACCTGGCCCTGCAGGCTTTGTTTACTCAGGGTTCTCCTGTACACGAGCTGCTGCTATAAGCATTCCCCTTTCCAAGTATACTGGGGGTGGTGACACTGTACCTGCTTTCTCAGGCCTGCGTGTTTTTTTACAGTTCACGTGGGAAGTGGGTCTTCCCCCCTCTCCTGTGGAGTTTTCCTCCCACTGACGCTTTTACAAGCTTTCCCACTCCTGGTTGCTGGGTGTGTGCTGCTGCTCCTGCCAGCTGGCGTGTTTGTTTACAGCTCATGTGGGAAGTGGGTCTTCCCCCATCTCTTGTGGAATTTTCCTCCCTCTACCATTCTCACAAACATTCCCACTCCTGTTGCTGGGTGCGTGCCGCCACTCACCCCCTGTTCTGTGCACAGGGTGCCCCACCCTCTTTGCTAAGTGTTTTTATTGTTCTTATTTGCTTATTACTCAGTTTCTCTTTTTTTCTCCAGGTGGGGGTCGGTCTGTCCAGGGGGCTATGCTGATCTGGCCCAGGGTTGTCCGTGGAAGTACTGCATACCACTTAGCTCACCTTGTGGTCCGTGTCTTCCCAAGCCGTCTGGGCATGGGCTTCTCACCTTAATTTTTTGATAGATGTTTGTATGAAATGGAATTGTGTGAATCCCACAGGACAATTATTGTTTTTATTGTCTTTAAGAGAATAATTTAATTAAAAAGTATTCAACATGCAACATCTCTATTCTCAAACTATACACTGTCTGCCTAACATCTTTTGACACAATAAACAAATATGTTGGAGTTACTCCAAGCTGATAAACATTTCCTATTTGAGTTGGAGACATGTTTATGACTAATAGTATATTTTTATCTTAAGATCAATTTTCAGTTTCTCTTGGGAGGCTGGATTAGAGGGGGAAAAAGAATAACAACTGCCAATCATTTGGCAAGAACACATTTTCAATTTCTCTAAACTTCCTGTATTTTGATCCTGTGTGGGTCCAAGTATATTTGACAGAGGTATTCAGGCCAAATGAACAACTTATTAACCTTTTCATAACCTGAAGAAAATGATGAGATCTTTGTACTTCACTATGCTATAATACTTCAACAGACTTCATGAGACCAAAGTTTAGTGTTGGGATTTCTCACTTGGTTAGTCATTTTTGTTTGCCTCTAGCACAGAACTTATCAACTGTTCTCTTTACTTATGAAACAGTTTCTCTTATTTTTATTTTGCTATTTTGTTTGTTTGTTTATTTGTTTGTGGCACTGGATATTGAACTCCAGGCCTCACACATTCTAGGTGAGCACTCTGCCACTGAGCTACATTCCCAACTCTTGGAACATGGATTTTGATCATTACCCTGGGAGCATTTCAACTCAGTGGACAGTGGTCACCTCCATAACTCCAATATGATATCATAGTTTAAGTCAATCATTAGTTATCCTTTCTCCTTGCTGAGGATTAGTTTTGTTATCATCATATAAAGGAAATAAAAATTAATAAGCTAGACCATGTGTCTCCAAGGATTCACACTCCACTACAGAAACAAATGGATAGTCCATATGAATCACATCATAGAGGAAAGCAGCAGGTTAGATGTGGGTGCCATGTCTACAGGATAAGAACTTCAGATTAAGCAGGTGTAAGAAAATCAGGAAAGGCCTTCCAGCTATCATGAACCAAGTCCAAAATTCCAAAAAATGAGACATAAGTGCACATTTTCATACTCAAGCATTGAGTACCATGTTTCCTATTGGCCTCACTAAAATGGTACAGAATCAAATGTGGTTGCAAACTGAAGCCACCCATTAACAACATAAACTATCTTGTTCAAGCAAGACATTTAGGGACATCTGGAGGAAGAAAACCAGAGAAGGATTAAAAATTGCCTACTTAAAAAGGCTCTTAGGATTTTTTTCTTCCCTAGACACATTATTTCATATTTTTGTGTTTATTCCTTTTTCCTTTGATTTTTTAAGTATGTGGTCTTTATACCACCAGGACCTTCACCAAGAGACATGGAATGGAGTGTTAGACCAGTACTGTGACCTGCTTCATCAAGGGCTGTTATGGAGCTCCATCTGCCTTTAGACTAAGTTATCTTTGAGATCAACTTTCTATCCCTGTTATTTTGCACATGATGAAAATAAGGCCAAGACTTATTAAGTAACTTCTCCACATGCATATAACAACAGGATGCAACTGACATCAAGCCCATTGGATTTTACACTATGCCATTCTATTGCTTAGCTAACATCATCTGCAAATAGGACAGTTGTGACTCCACTTATATATTGAGAAATATCACTGGATAATTATTTCTCATTTAACCAAGTATATGCCAAAATTCATAAAAACTCACTTATTTTGTTGACTATAAAATCTCAGTAATTAAACAGCATCAGTTCTGAGCAAGCCAAAAACTGTTGTTCACTTAGGGATCTGCATTCAATAAAGAGCTATTACTTCCAGTTACTTTTCACAGTACCTTATCCACATTTTTCTCTTTTGTCCCACTCAACAATATCAGTGTTAACAAAGAGTAAAGAGAATAGGAACCGCTAAAAACTCTGAAGCTCACTATCCATGTGCTATCATGACAAGTACTATAAACTATTTTTCCCAAAATTATTTATTTATTTATTTTTAGTCATAAATTTTTTCATTAGGATTTATTCATTAATGGGGGGATTTGGAATTTGATGATTCCAATTAGTCTTATATTGCACATTATTTACATTGCCCCATCATCTCTCCCTTTCAGCCCCTCTCCACCCAGTTAAAGCAATTGCAAGAGGTCTTTTACTTCTGCTTCATATAGATATATGAAATCCATCAACCACATAATTCACCTTAATCTCCTTCCTTCACCTTCCCCCTCCCACTAATAGACCCCCAGACTGTGCCTATTTTACAGTCCTGGTTTTCATTATTAATATTTTGAGTTGACATTCAAAGGGGTGTCCCAATATATGCCCACTGTGGGTATGCTTTACTTTGATCTGTTCAATCCCTTCAAATACTGTCCCTTATCCCTTGATCTCCCACCCTCACTTTTCAACAGCTTTCAATACACATCCTTATGTCCTCTACCTTCATATCTTATGGTATGTGATACTACTGAATCTCTGTAATTCTATTTTCCCTTCTCTGTTCCCCCAAGTTCCATAGAGTAGTTTCACTGTAAACTTTTCTGTCTGAAGCTGGGAGTTGCAATTTAAATTCTCTTAAATAGAATCTCTCTTATTACTATAGAATTAAAGAAAATTAAATCAGTAACTTGAAGAGCTATCTATATTCCCATAAGCATTGTAGCAATATTCATGATACCCATGATATGGAAACTAAACTGACAGTCTTTCAGTGGATGAATGGATTAAAATTCTTGTATACATGCAATGCAATTTTGTTCAGCCTTTTAAAAAGGAGATTTTGCTGTTTGTGATATGGATGAACCTGGATGACAGTATACTAAGTGAAATAAACCAGACATAGAAGAAAAATACTCCAAGATCTCAAATATATGTGGAATATAAAAGGTTGAACTTGTAGAAACAGAGTGGATAAAGGCTCAGAGGAGGGTGAAATGAGTAGTTCCTGGGCAAAAGGAAACTATTACAATTATAAAAGGTGAACAAATCTAGAGATTTAGTGCACATCATATGACTATAGTTAGGAACACTGTACTTGTAGCAGATATCTACTAATAAAGACTTCAGGAGGTCTGCCACAAAAAATGAAAGGTAAAGAGAGAAGGATATATTAATTTGCTTGACTGTACTTATCATTTCACACAGGCATATCCTCCTAGCACTCTCACTCATATCAGCTATCCTCACTAAAAGCCCATTTTAATTTTATTCCAAAGAAAATCCTCTGTCAAAAACAGAAAAAAATAGAAGGCCTCAACTCTTTTTGTACAAAAGTGGAGTGAATATGATGAAAAAATGTTTGGATTTGGCAAAGTCAGGATACTTTATCTAGAGGTTAGACTACTGTGAGGATTTCTACATTCCCAACCCAATTTTATGCCAGTAGTGGAAAAGACTGGATGAAATGAATGATAATCTATTTCCTAAATTAAGCACAATTTAAGCACAAAAGAGATTAGTCAGTGAGGTTTTGGTAAACAGGCAGAAGGATATTTAAATAAAAAAAGAAAGGTGCTGAAAGAAACCAGACAAAATCAATGGTAAGCATCACAGGAGAGAGAAGACCTAAGACAGGAAGGATTTGCCATAGAACATACAAAGGGTTTTTCCAATAATCAAGCCCAGCAATTCTCTAGGTGTGGTTCTCAAACCAGGACCATTTGCATCACCTGGGAACTTGTTAGAAATATAAGTTCTGAAGGCTGAGAATGTGATTCAATGGTAGAGTGCTTGTCTAGCTTACACACAGTCTAGTACCATAATATGTATATATATATATATATATAATGCATATACATATTGATATGTATATACTTATGTATTTATACATAAAAATACATTTATATATGTATGTATATATAGGTTTTACATAGATATAGATATAGATATAGACCCTATCCTGCTAAATCAGAAACCCTGATTTAAAATTTGAGAACCCCTGTTTTATCATGCTTGAGAACCAACAGTAGGTGGAAGCTATAGCTATTCTGTACACCAAAAGACATTTTCTTGAATTCCAAGATGGCGGCTAGAGGGAGGAAGCAGAAAGCATGCCTCCTACAGTGAAATCTTGGAGAGACACTGGAGACCACTTTGCAGGCAAAACCACCGAGAAGAGGCAAAACATTGACCCCTCCACACCTCCAGCCAGTGCAGAGAATCTCCACTTCATGTTAAATGGAGAAATCAGGAGGGCCCCCAGGCTGCCAGTCACCTGCACCCAGATGGCTTGGGAAGATGCAGACAAGGTGAGCTTAGTGGTACATGGTACTTCCACAGACAACCCTGGGCCAGATCAGCATAGCCCCCTGGACAGACCAACCTCCACCTGGGAAAAAAAGAGAAACTGAGTAATAAGCAATAAGAACAATAAAGACACATTGCAAAGAGGGTGGGGAGCCCTGAGCTCCAAAGAGCGGGGGAGGGGAATACTTCCCAGAACTGTAAATAAACAAGCCAGGCCTGCTGGGAGTGGGGGCGAGCTCCCAGTAACCAGGAGTGGGAAAGCTTGTGAGAGTGGTGGAGGGACGAAAACTCCACAGGAGAGGGGGGAAGATGCACCTCCCACGTGAGCTGTAAATAAACACAGTGGCTGGCAGGAACAGCAGCACCACCCAGCAATCAGAAGTGGGAAAGCTTGTAAAAGTGGAAGTGGTGGTGGAAGGAAAACTCCACAGGAGAGGGGGGAAGATCCACCTCCCATGTGAGCTGTAAACAAACACAGCGGCTGGCAGGAACAGCAGCATCACCCAGCAATCAGGAGCAGGAAAGCTTGTAAAAGTGACAGTGGGAGGAAAACTCCACAGGAGAGGGGGGAAGACCCACTTCCCACATGAGCTGTAAATAAACACACAGGCCAGAGAAAGCAAGTGCAGTGTCACCTCCCCCAGTGTGCTTGGAAAGGGGAAAGCTTGTAGCAGTGGCTCACACACAGGAGAACTCTGAGTAAACAAAGCCTTAGGGGCCAAGGGAGTGTTAAGCTCACCCCTGAGATCTGCATAAATAATGCCTCCAGTAACAGCAGGCTGACAGCAGCAGGCAGGCAAGCCACAGAACTGCCATTCCCAGAACTGTCTCCAGACTCTTTTTTTTCTCTTTCCCTACCTTTGTTGAGAAAACAGACGAACTACACCTGCATGCTGAAAAACGTACTGAAACTGTATTGCATTTGAACTTGGGACACTTTCTGGGTTTTTTTGTGCAGTTTTGTTCTACTTTATGTGTCCCCTTTGATGAGACAACTGCAGAACAATATCTGAGGCACCATCTCCAGGATAGAACCCTGAGATGGACACCAAAATTATTAAGACTGAAACTTCATTGCATTTGAATTTGGAGGGTTTTTTTTATTTTCTATTTTTTATTTTGTTTTATTTTATTTATATATATATATTTTCTTTCATTTACTTATTTTTTATATTTATTCTTCTCTTTATTCTTTTTATCTTTTATTTTCAATCCTCTCTCTGACTCTAATAACTGTTCAGCATACTGTCGATTAGTACACTAACACTCCCTCTTTATATCTTTGAAACTTTTTTGTTTGATTCTTTGTTTTGTTTTTTCCTACTTGTATATTTATTTCTTTTTCCCTTTTTCTTTAACTTCTTTGCTTTCCATCCCCTCTCACCCTTCCATTCTAAATATCACCATTGTTACTATTACAAGATAGAAAATACTTAATTACACACAATACAGGGACAGTAACAACACCAAGGGCAATAACGGGAAGACAGAAAAAAAAGGGAAAAAGTTTCCCCACAGCAAAAAATAAGTACAGGGATGTGAAGGAAATGAAGAAAACAGATACTCAGATCCAGACTCCAACAAAATGTAAACTATGTCAAAGAACCCAATGAAGTCCACAAGAATAATTTAAAAGAAAACATACCACAGGTACTCAATGAGAATGTTATAGAGATGACACTGGATAGGGTCAACCAAAATGTACAGGAGACACTCAAGAAATTCCAAGACAACAAAAATAGAGAATTGGAAAAAGCAAAAGAAGAAATAAAGGAAACCATAGAAGCACTGTATAAACTCCAAAGTGAAACAGAGAACATGATTAATAAAGAGATACATGAATTCAGAACAAAAATAGACAACATTAAAGAGGAAACCACCCAGGATATGGAAAACCTTAGAAAAAAGAATGAAACAGAACTGCAAAACAAAACAGAAGGCCAATCTAGCAGAATAGAACAAACAGAAGACAGAATCTCAGAACTTGAAGATGAAATGGTAATTAAAGGAAATACTGAAGAACTATTAATTAAACCACTCAAGACCTGTGGAAAGAAAATGCAAGAACTCACCAAACCCATCAAAAGACCAAAGTTGAGAATCATGGGCATCAAAGAAGGAGAAGAGGTGAAAGTGAAAGGAATGCATAATGTATTCAACAAAATAATAACAGAAAATTTCCCAAATCTAGAGAAAGATATTCCCATACAGATGCAAGAGGCCTCCAGGACACCAAATAGTCCAGAACTACCCCATGACATATCATCATTAAAACAACAAGTTCAGAAACTAAGGAAAGAATATTGAAGGCTGTCAGAGAGAAAAAAACAAATAACATACAAAGGTAAACCCATCAAAATCACAGCAGACTTCTCAACAGAAACATTAAAAGCAAGAACAGTGTGGGGTGATATCTTCCAGTCACTGAATGAAAATAACTTCAACCCCAGGATACTCTACCCAGCAAAACTATCATTCAAAATAGATGGAGCAATAAAAGTCTTCCATGATAAGCAGAAACTAAAACAATATGTGTCCACAAAGCCACCACTACAAAAGATTCTTCAAGGGATTCTGCACACAGAAAGTGAAACCCAACTTAACCATGAAAAGACAGGCAGCACCAAACCACAGGCAAAGAAAAAGCAAGAAAGTAGAGTGTAACCTGAACTTAGGTACACAATCAAACCTTCAAACAACTAAGACAACTAAATGACAGGAATCACCACATACCTATCAGTACTAACACTTAATGTTAACAGACTTAATTCACCTATCAAAAGGCACCCCTTGATGAAATGGATTAAAAAGGAAGATCCAACAATTTGTTGCTTACAGAAGACCCATCTCACATACAGAAATATGCATAGGCTAAGGATGAAAGGCTGGAAGATGATTTACCAAGCCAATGGCCCCCCAAAACAGGCAGGAGTAGCAATACGTATCTGACAAAGTAGACTTCAAACCTACATTGATCAAACGAGATAAAGAAGGACATTCCATACTAATAAAGGGAAACAGACCAAAAGGAAATAATAATCATCAACCTGTATGGACCCAATGTCAATACACCCAATTTCATCAAACATACCCTGAAAGACCTAAAAGCATACATTAATGCCAACACAGTGGTTGTGGGAGACTTTAACACCCCATTATCATCAATAGATAGGTCATCCAAACAAAAAATCAATAAAGAAATCCAAGATCTAAAATATACAATAGATCAAATGGGCCTACTTGATGTCTACAGAACATTTCATCCAACTTCTACACAATATACATTCTTCTCAGCAGCCCATGGAACCTTCCCCAAAATACATCATATCCTAGGGCACAAAGCAAGCCTCAGCAAATATAAGAAAACAGAAATTATACCGTGCATACTATCTGATCACAATGCAGTAAAAGTAGAACTCAACAACAAAGGTAAAGACAAAAAACATGCAAATAGCTGGAAACTAAATAACTCATTAGTTAATGAACAATGGGTCATTGATGAAATAAAAGAGGAAATTAAAGAGTTCCTGGAAGTCAATGAAAATGAAAAACAACCTACCAGAACCTATGGGACACAGCAAAGGCAGTCCTGAGAGGAAAATTTATAGCCATGAGTGGATATATTAAAAAGACTGAAAGATCACAAATAAATGAACTAATGATACATCTCAAACTCCTAGAAAAACAAGAACAAGCAAATCCCAAAACAAATAGAAGTAGAGAAATAATAAAAATAAGAGCTGAAATCAACCAAATAGAAACCAAAGACACCATACAAAGAGTTAATGAAACAAAATGTTGGTTCTTTGAAAAAAAAGCAAGATCGATAGATCCCTGGCAATCCTGACTAAAATGAGGAGAGAAAAAACCCAAATTAGTACAATCAGGAATGCAAAAGGGGAGATAACAACAAACACCATGCATGTCCAGGAAATTATTAGAGACTACTTCAAGAACCTGTATTCAAATAAATTTGAAAATCTAAAAGAAATGGACAGATTTCTAGGTACATATGATCATCCAAAACTGAACCAAGAGGAAATTAATCACCTGAATAGATCTATAACACAAAATGAAATTGAAGCAGCAATCAAGAGTCTCCCCAAAAAGAAAAGTCCAGGACCTGATGGATTCTCTGCTGAATTCTATCAGACCTTTATGAATAACTGATACCAACCCTGCTTAAACTGTTCCACGAAATAGAAAGGGAAGGAAAACTGCCTAACACATTTTATGAAGCCAATATTACATTTATTGCAAAACCAGGCAAAGACACCTCCAAAAAGGAGAACTATAGGCCAATCTCCTTAATGAACATTGATGCAAAAATCCTCAATTAAATAATGGCAAACTGAACTCAACAACACATCAAAAAGATCATTCACCATGACCAAGTAGGCTTCATCCCTGGGGTGGTTCAACATACGAAAATCAATAAACATAATAAACCACATTAACAGAGCAAAGACAAAAACCACTTGATCATCTCAATAGATGCAGAAAAAGACTTTTATAAGATCCAACACCATTTCATGATAAAAGCTCTAAGAAAACTAGGAATAGAAGGAAAGTACCTCAACTTTATAAAAGCTATATATGACAAACCTACAGCCAGCATTATACTTAATGGAAAAAAACTGAAACCATTCCCTCTAAAATCAGGAACCAGACAAGGATGCCCACTATCTCCACTCCTATTCAACATAATACTGGAATTCCTAGCCAGAGCAGTTAGGCAAGAAGAAGGAATAAAAGTAATGCAAATAGGTAAAGAAACTGTCAAAATATCCCTGTTTGCAGACGACATGATCCTATAACTTATAGACCCAAAAAATCCTACTGAGAAGCTTCTAGACATCATCAATAGCTACAGCAAGGTAGCAAGACATAAAATCAACATAGAAAAATCATTAGCATTTCTATACACTAATAATGAGCAAACTGAAAAAGAATGTATTAAAATAATTCCATTTACAATAGCCTCAAAAAAAAAATCAAATACCTAGGTGTAAACCTAACAAAGGATGTTAAAGACGTCTACAAGGAAAACTATACACTTCTGAAGAAAGAGATTAAGGAAGACTATAGAAAGTGGAGAGATTTCCCATGCTCATGGATTGGTAGAATCAACATAGCAAAAATGTCGATACTCCCAAAAGTAATCTACATGTTTAATGCAATTCCCATCAAAATTCCAATGACATTCATTAAAGAGATTGAAAAATCTACTGTTAAGTTTATATGGAAACACAAGAGGCCACGAATAGCCAAGGCAATATTCAGTCAAAAGAACAATGCTGGAGGTATCACGATACCTGACTTCAAACTATATTACAAAGCAATAACAATAAAAACAGCATGGTACTGGCACAAAAACAGACATGAAGACCAGTGGAATAGAATAGAGGACCCAGATATGAAGCCACACATCTATAACCAACTTGTCTTTGACAAAGGAGCTAAAAATATATGATAGAGAAATAGCAGCCTCTTCAACAAAAAACTGCTGGGAAAACTGGTTAGCAGTCTGCAAAAAACAGAAGCTAGATCCATGCATATCACCCTATACCAATGTTAACTCAAAATGGATCAAGGATCTTAATATCAGACCACAAACTCTAAAGTTGGTACAGAAAAGAGTAGGAAATACTCTGGAGTTAGTAGGTTTAGGTAAGAACTTTCTCAATGGAACCCCAGCAGCACAGCAACTAAGAGATAGCATAGATAAATGGGACCTCATAAAACTAAAAAGCTTCTGTTCATCAAAAGAAATGGTCTCTAAACTGAAGAGAACACCCACAGAGTGGGAGAAAATATTTGCCAGCTGCACATCAGACAAAGGACTGATAACCAGAATATATAGGGAACTTAAAAAACTAAAATCTCCCAAAAGTAATGAACCAATAAAGAAATGGGCAAGTGAACTAAACAGAGCTTTCTCAAAAGAAGAAATTCAAATGGCCAAAAATCACATGAGAAAATGCTCGCCATCTGTAGCAATAAAGGAAATCCAAATTAAAACCACACTAAGATTCCACCTCAACCCTGTTAGACTAGCCATTATTAGCAACACCACCACCACCAAGTGTTGGCAAGGATGCATGGAAAAAGGAACCCTCTTACACTGTTGGTGGGAATGTAAACTAGTACAACCACTCTGGAAAAAAATTTGGAGACTGCTTAAATGCTATACATTGACCTACCCTTTGATTCAGCAATACCACTCCTTGGGAGGTATCCAAAAGACTGTGACACAGGTTACTCCAGAGGCACCTGCACACCCATGTTTATTGTAGCACTTTTCACAGCAGCCAAGTTATGGAAACAGCCAAGATGTCCTGCATCTGACAAATGGATTAAGAAAATGTGGTATCTATACACAATGGAATTTTATGCAGCCGTGAAGAACAAAATGTTATCATTCGCTGGTAAATGGATGGAATTGGAGAACATCATTCTGAGTGAGGTTACCCTGGCCCAAAAGACCAAAAATCGTATGTTCTCCTTCATATGTGGACATTAGATCAAGGGCAAACACAACAAGGGGATTGGACTTTAAGTACATGATAAAAGCGAGAGCACACAAGGGAAGGGTGAGGATAGGTAAGACACCTAAAAAATTAGCTAGTATTTGTTGCCTTTAATGCAGAGAAACTAAAGCAGATACCTTAAAAGCAACTGAGGCCAATAGGAAAAGGGGACCAGGAACTAGAGAAAAGGTTAGATCAAAAAGCATTAACCTAGAAGGTAACACACACGCATGGGAAATTAATGTGAGTCAACTCCCTGTATAGCTATCCTTATCTCAACCAGCAAAAACACTTGTTCCTTCCTATTATTGCTTATACTCTCTCCTCAACAAAATTAGAGATAAAGGCAAAATAGTTACTGCTAGGTATTGAGGGGTTGGGGGGGAGAAGGAAGGGGTGGCATTGGTGGTAAGGGAGGGGGTGGGGGCAGGGGGGAGAAATGACCCAAGCCTTATATGCATATATGAATAATAAAAACAAAAACAAAAAATGATATTTTCTTTATGACTTCTACATGAGCAGCTGACCAGTTGTCAGCAAAAATATTGGGTAACATTACTTCTCTTTACATTTCTGAGTTTTAAAGTGTATCTGCCTTACATATCTTCTATTACGTTTATGAGTACCACAAAGAAATAATACATAATTGGAGAGGACTGCTCATGTGAAAACACTTTTATTTGATGCATTCAATTTGCACAGGAATGATTCTGTTTAAACTTCAAAAGAAATGATGGATAGGGATAGGCCTAGAGATAATTCAGTAATTGAATGAAATGATTAAAAAATTCTAAGTTTTATTCTTTTATTAATATTTTTGAATTTGTTCCCATAAAGTTCATTTGCCCATACATTGTTCTGATCATGAATGAATCATGAAAGCCCACATTCAGATTTCTTTAACTAAATCTTATCTTCAAAAGTGAAGTGATATGGTGACCTTTCTAGTTTAGTGGCTCCATATCTTCATAAGAGTGGGAGGATCATTGTTATATCTACCAGCATATAATTGATTTTAGACGAGAGTCAAGAGGAGTCAGGAAGAACAATGTATCTAAAGAACAGGGAAAAAATCTACTCTTCTTCTTGGGCCAAATATGACTGATTTATTTTGTATGTAATTATCACTAACAAACAAAACTTGCTACCTACAGATAAGACAAATCTCACTCAAATTTCATTGGTGTGCATCCAACCACATTGGCAGGTATTCCAGATTCAGACAGCTGGCTTTTAGTGTCACAATTTCTTAGCTGGGTCACCTTAGAAACTTACTTGGTGTAAGTACAGCCTTTTCCCCTTTCTTCAAAATGGATGGAACATTAGTACCTACCATGTATAACTAGTATGAACATTAAGAGATACTATGAATATAAAATGCTCAGTTTAGTGCCTAAATTTATGTTCAGTTTGTTTTTATTATTTTGATAATATCTGTGATATTTTATATTTAAAATGAATCCCAAGGAATTATACACTACTAAAATTAGTTCTTCATAACCAATGAGAGGTCTATGTCACAATATTGCCTAAATGACTTTGACATGTGATTCACAGTTCATTTTAAAACTTACCATATTGATTTGATACAAGGACAGCCATGGATCTGTGTGGTATTATTATATGAGATGGAGTTAAGCAAACCATTTGGGATAATGCCAGCAAATTACAGTCAGCTGATATAAGATTTATGCACAGGTTGCTGTGTTTGCTCTGGTCCTCTTGCCTGTAGGTAGCAAAATACGTATACTTCTGGGTGTACCTGGCCTTCCTTCTACACCATGAGATCCAATGATGTCAGTCTTTGATCTTTCCATATTAGTGTCCATCTGTTGCATGACTTTCCCTTCCAGTTTGGAGAACAGACCTGTGAGAAATCCCTGTTTAACATGAAAAATCAATTATTTCTACTACATAATGCTTAAAATTAGACATGGTCTAAGTTGTTTAATAGATCTAGAGAGGATTCATCAGAATTTCAAAACTCTATATGTTCTTTTGCCAATGATTGACCCAACAGAAAAGTGAAGTATACTAAACTTTCATTTGTCACTGTTTACATTTAAAAAATAAAAACAAATTTAAAGCACTGACATTAATCCCTAATTTTCAATAAATAAGGGAAAAAGAAATGTTTTGTGAATTTGGAATAAAAATTATGTAAAAATAGATTTTGAAAGAAAACTGAAACGTGATTGACAAGACAAATGAGTAACTGGAGAGAGCTATTTTTCTAACTCCTTTGTTGGAGTGAACTTTCTCCCTCCCTCGTTATTACTGAAACTAACTTGGGCTAACTGGGGGAGACAGGAAATTCAGAAAAGACACAGGATAGACAGACAGAAAGAAAGTGGGGTCAGATGCGTTGGGTGCTCAGGTGGAGATGCACAACCCTCATTGCTTCTTTTCTCAATCTTTATTCTTTAAGTCCTTACAACTTGCAGTTCTTTAAAACCTTGCTTCTAAAGTCATCTTTAAAACCTTGCTTCAAACGTCTTTCTTTAGACTTGCTCTGTCCCATGTTTTCTTTTAGCTGTTAGTTGCTCTTAAAGTCTTTTGTCCCCAGGCATGCACTTCCACATCTCTCTTTAGCTTTCTTAAAGCCTCGGTGCTCAGACTTGCAAACGGCCCTGCCTACAAACTGCATACCCATAATTCTTAAAGTCTGGGTCCTTAGACTTGCACTGTCCTGTGTTCCCTTTGGCTTTTCTTTGACTTAACTTTTCTAAAGCTTATGCATAAGTTCTTCCTTTAACTTAGCTTTTCTAAGTCCTGTGTTAAAGTTCTCAGCACAGACCTTCTATCAACCCCTTTTTAACCATTCTTTTCCCTTCAGCAATTTCCCTTTAGCAATTCTTTTATCTTCAGTAATTCTTTTCCCTTCCAAAAGCTTTCCACACCAAAAATCCAAAAACAAAAGGCAAAACCCTCACGTAAAAGCCAAAGGCAAAAAGCCCAAAACCAAAGCCAAAGACAAAGTCACATGCCCTCCTTCAGGGATCTTTTATAAACAGCATTAAACAGGGTGGAGCTGTGGCTCTTGGAGAGGGGCATGACATTGTAACAGGAGAAACCTGCTTTCCTGCTTCTCTGAACTTAAACTTAGGAGATATAGCTGTTCTGCCTTTTTTGTTTTGTGGCCAGGCATGTGCCAATCTTTGTCTACAGGTAAAAGCAATTAAGCTGCAGCTCACTTGTTTATGTCTAATTCTCATAGGCTTTTCATAATCCACTCTCCATAAATAATGACAAAAATGCTTAAGAGTTCTGGTGTTTTCTGGTGGCTCAGATGACTTACATCTGGAAGATGGCCCTTGGCCTTAAGCATTGCCTACAGAACAAATCTCATTCCCATGTTAAAGGAGAATACAATTGAAATGCTTGGAGTGAAGTATAGACAATGTTTAGCAAATAATAAAAAATTATTACACAAGCAAAGAAACAGGAAAACAAAAGCCACATAATCCGAGATGATTCAGATGTTGGAATTAATAGGTAAGAACTTTCAAGTAGCTTTTATACATGTATGTAAGGACTTAAAGGAAAATATAGTAGTAATAAACAGATGGGAATCTCTAAAAAGAAAGGTAAACCATTAAAGTAGCTAAATGGCAATTCTAGAACTGAAAAGTAAATGTGTGAAATGAAAAGTCCACAGATTGGTTTATCAGGAGATTAAAAACAAAGAAAAAAAGGGAAAATGGAAGCAAAGACAGAAAGTTTCTATTCAGAAAGACCAAGAGGGAAAAACATAGAAACTGAACAGAGCTGTTATTTTGATATATGGTATCTAGTAATATAGAATGTAGTGTATATAACTGGAGTTTCAAAGAGAATGGAGCCAAGAAAATTTAAAGATGTACTACCACAAATTTCCCAAAGTTGATGAAAATCCTGAACTTATTCTTTTGGTTAAAAACAACACACAGGGTGAAACATGTATGGTAAAAATGAGAGAAAAGGTAGCCAAAAACCCATGAGAAAAATGAAGACACAAGAACAACAAAAACACTTTTTTATTGTTTTGGTGGGACTGGGATTTGGACTCAGAGATTCATGCTTGCAAAGCAGGCATTCTACATCTTGAACCACACCTCCACTCCATTTTTATCAGGCTATTTTGGATATGCAGTATCATGAACTATTTGTCTGAACTGGTCTCAAACCACCATTCTCCCACTCTCAAGCTCCCAAGTAGCTAGAATTACAGGTATGAGCCACCTGTACTCACAAATAATATTTTTTAAAGTGCTGAAAGAAAAAGCCTATCAATTGAGAATTGTCTACATCATAAAAACACCCTTCTAAAATATTGGCAAAATAAAGGCATTTTCAGAAGAACAAAACAGAGAATTTGTCACCACATGTTTCGAGTGCTCATTGGTTCAATTGGGTACAGAGAGGAAGTAATCAGGAGAGTCTTATTTCAGAGAACAGGGTTTTTATTCAAACAAATTCACACATCACTTTCCTATGGATCCTAATGCCTGTCTCTACTACCCTAGCCAGCCAGGCGTTACTCAGACCTTCCCCCAAGTCTTGCTCACCATGAGATGTCTTCTCAGCTAATGATGGGGGTGTAGCTGTGCCCCAGGGGATCCTCACAGCTGCCTTCAGTGCAGGTCCAGTTTCGTAGTTCACCGGCGACACCCACTCACAAGTGGCAGCTGCCTCCACATCAGGGCCTTGGGACAGACTCTGACAGCATGGTCTCCCATGGGCGAAGAGGTGAGCAAGGTTTTGGGTTCTTGCCTGAGTTTATATACCCTGTGGTGACCTCCCCACTCCTGTTATCCACACTGTCACCTTAGGGTTAGCTTGTTTGCAAATCAGCAACCACCTTAGGCTTGGCTTATTAGCATATCAGCCTGTAATTCTCTGGCTGGTATCTAAGTCCTAACACAGACTAACTAATACTTCTCACTTCAACAATTTTTCATACTTTAACACAATACAATCCTTCAATACAACAACAATCTTATGTGTTCACCACAACAATCCTTCAATACAACAACAATCTTATATGTGTTCACCACACCACATGACACAGAAGTCCTAAGGGAAGTTTTGTAGAATGTAGGAAAAGATACCAGAACCTATGGAATAAAGAACTAAGAAGTTGATTGGAAAACAGGAGTATTAAATATATATCATATAAGGAAGTCTAATTTTTTGTTTGTGGATAATGTAATATCAAATATCAAAAAGAAGTCCAAAAATAATGCACTTAAGGTGATGGAATCAAATTAAAGGTATCAGTAAATAGACATAGAAATAAATAAAATATAGGAGTGAATGTGTATTTATACATTTTTTTCCTAGTTCAGTCTGCTGATATACCAGCAGCAATCAGCACAAACTAGAAGCCACAAACACATCTAGTTCTGCCATCTTGGTTTCTAAGTCCCACTCCCTTCACTGAAAGAACCAGGGCTCCTTGGAAATAAGAATGATCCTAGGGTCAAGTCAGGTAAGTACAAGATAAGCCTCACAAATACTGTGATAAGTTAAAAAGTGACAAACACACAAAAGGTGACAAATTCATATTAAAATGACACAGGAATCAGCAAGTCTGATGTGATTTGAGCATTAGAAAAAATAAAGATAGCAATAGATCATAATCCATTAAATAAAAATCAATTAATCAATGAATCAAAATTCTTCTGTACACTAGAATGTCAGCTTAAAAATGCACTGGATATGGTAGAGTAGCAGTGTATGCTAAAACTGATACCACTATAACCAACCTATCAAATTTCGTGTCATCAATACTAGGAGAAACTACATCATGTGCCTCCTGATAAGATACACTAAGTTCTGTGGCTATTAAAAAATGCATTTGGTCTTTGGCCCAGTTTCTTGCACAAACCTCTTAAAAGTCATAGTATTTCCTGAGCATCAAAAGTACATTTTGATATTTCCAAACATAGCTGATTTTATGCTGATGAAAAGATTTATTGGTGGATGGGGCAGGTGGAGAGACTCATAATGCTTCAATATGGGGATTGGCAATAGAAAAACCAACCATGTGATTAGAGGGTTAGAACTTTCAAATCCAGTTCCAACCTCTGAGGAGGAAGAGAGAGTGAAAACTGAATTCAGTCACCAATGGCCGATGATTTAATCAATCACACATAATGAAATCACAATAAAAACTCAGAGAATAAGGTGAGTAGAACTTCTGAGTTGGTGATATATGGGTGTGCTGGAATGGTAGTGTGTTGGACAGGGTCAGAAAGTGCTTTGTCCTGTTCTGTCTTCCATTTGTTTGTCACTGAGATGTAACTGCAAGTATAGTTGTTTCCTGAATAGTGAGTCAGTCTACCAAATTACTGAAACTGAGAGGGTCATGGGAACATTTAAGTTGTGGCATGGATGAAATGCAGGTCACCTGGGGATCCAAATTGGGGCTGTGTGTGAATACCCAGCAGTTTTGTGGAACTGAGCCCTTAACATATAGATTTTTCTGTGACTCTAGGTAGTTAGTGTCAGAACCAACTCTGCCCCAAGCTAATATTGGAGAATTAAAAATAGAGAGCTGGCTGTTGTTTGGAAAAACCAAACAAGGTCTCAACATGAATATCTGTGGTGTTCTTATCAAAAGGGCTTGGCTTGAATCAATTCAAGAAGAACATACTACAAAATTAAAGGAGAGAAATGTGGAGGGGTGGCAGAGAGAGGAAGAGGACAGACATGGAGGAAATAGTAAAACAAATGGGACAAAAGACAATCATTTCAAGAATATGGAGAAGTATATATAGAAGTTTGTTATGCTAATCTTGCAAGTTTTCTGTGAATTTGATATTATATCAAAATTAAAATGGCATAAAACAAAAAAGGAAACAATAGAGTTTCTGCAAAGTTCATTTTCCACCACAGAATGACATTTTTAAGATAAGGCCTAAAAAGGATTGGGGGTGTGTCTCAAGTGATAAAGCACCTGCCAAGCAAGCAGAAAGCCATGAGTTCAAATGGAAGTACTGGCTTCTCCCCAGAAAAAGATAATGCTCCAAGTAATGAGAAAGGTGAACAAGGACAGATATGGCAGTTCACAAACTGCTTCCTAAGGCACAATTACAACATGAGAGATTGGTAGATTTACCCAAATTAAAAGAGTTGGTAGTCTTCTTTTTTAAAATTTATTTTGCAAAAAATTTTATGCATCAAAATTCACTAGTTAACTCGAGAGAGTTTATACTCCTTTAGAAAAGTGTCTTGACAAATAATTGAAATAGAAACTGAGACCTGCAGGGGAGAGAATGTACACATTTATATCTCTGGAGACAGAATGTGGGAGTAATAGTAGCCACATGGTGTCAGCCATGGAAGCAATGGTGTGACTTCCTTAATACCATCTATGTTCTCTCTCTAGAAATCATATACATATAGAGTGGCTGTCTTGCAGAAATAGGAGAATATGAGTTTTGCATTCCAGTTAATTTGGAAGAAATGTGAGTGTTTTAATAAACTAAGTCTTTAAAACAGAAAATCTTGGAGAAGCTTAAAACTTTGTCAGGATATGAAACAAAAGTTCAAGGCTGACTTGTGTAGGTGTTGAATAATACCGAGTTTTTCATATAGAAGAGTCACAAAAACATTATATGTCTTACTAGTATGATAATATATCTTATTAAGTGAATGCCTTTGTGTACATGTTAATATTGTCTTTTCTTATTAATGAATGTTTTAATATGCTATTACAAATAAGTGCCCTGCACATTCAAGAAGTTGTGAAAGGCTAAGAGGTGGATCCAAGATGGCACACTGCTGAACGATTCCAGAACACTGAGGTCTCATAAACCTGAAAGGAAACCTTAGGTTCATGATGGCAGTGGTAGGGGATCATGCTCATTCACCAAATAAGAGGTTGCCAATATATAGGCAGACCAAATCTACAATGACCAACCTTTAAAAAAGCTTTTTAAGCAAAAACAGTCTCAGACACAAGAGCGCAATTATGCTGCTGTGTCAATGGGAAGTTTTTTTCCTCTCTCCAAAGTGCAAAAATTGACATACAAGACTAGAGACTGAGTCCAGAAAGTGCCTGGAGAAAAGGAATAAGAACCTAGGATGCACAACTGTTCAATGTTGCCTGCAACCCCATCCTGCTGACTTCCACTACCACTGACAGAAACATACAACCTATTGAGTTGTACTTCTTGCATCTTCCATCCTGGAGGAAACCACATAGTCCAGTGGGACTTGTGGACACACAATGCACCCCTCCAGGAAAAAGCTTTTGGCCTAACAAATGGAGTGAAATTTCTCACCCTGCCTGGTGGGTTGGGGCCTCAGTCCACACCTTTCTTTACAAAGCTCTGGAGCAGACCAGAAAACTGGATAGCTAACCCTGAGGGCACACTGTGCCCCTCTCTCTCTTTTTTAATTTTCTTATTATTGTTTTAGGGGGGGTGTATGTTGTTTAGTGTTTAGTGTAACCACATTTGCAAAAGTACTTACAATACAACTTAGGTAAATTCATCCCCTTCATTATTTTCCTTTGTGCCCCCTCCCACCATTCTTTGATTAGTTTAGACAGGCCACTGGCTTTCTGAACCAAGTACCTTCATTTGAGTTGATGTTCTCTTCAAACTATAACACAGAGCCACAGCAATTAAAACAATATGACACTGGCACAAAAACAGACATGAAGACCAATGGAACAGAATTGAAGACTTAGAAATGAGTCCTCACAGTTATGATCAACTCATTTTTGAAAAGGTGCCCAAAACATATGATGGAGAAAAAAACAGTGTCTTCAACAAATATTACTGGGAAAACTGGATATCTGCATGCAGAAAACTGAAACCAGACCCATGTCTTTTACTCTGTAAATATGCCAACTCAAAATGGATTAAGGATCTTAATATAAGACCTGAAAGTTTAAAACAAGCTCAGGAAAGCATAGGAAAAGCCAGTAAGTTCCTAAATAGTATTCCAATGGCTCAGCACCTAAGAAAAAGGATTGACAACTGGGACTACATGAAACTAAGAAGCTTCTGCACAACAAAAGAAATGGTCACCAGATTGAAGAAGCAGCCCACAGACTGGGAGAAAATCTTTGTCAGCTATATATATGACAAGGGATTAATAATCAGAATATGCAGGGAGCTAAAAAGACTAAACTCCCAAAGAATCAATGACCTGATGAAGAATTGGGCAACTGAAATGAACAGAACTTTCTATAAGACAAGAAATCCAAATAGAAAAATGAGACCTGTTGAAACTATTCCAGGAATAGAGGGAGGGGGAGGTAAAGGAGAATGATGGAGGGGGGGTGAGTTTAACTATGATATATTCTAAGAAATTTTGTAAATATCACAATGTACCCCCAGTATGACAATAATAAAAATAAAATATGAAGATTAGAATTCCAAATGGCCAATAAAACACATGAAGAAATGTTCAGCATCCCTGTCATTAAAGAACTGCAGATCAAAACCTTATTAAGATTCCACCTCACTCCTGTTGTAATGGCTGTCATTAAGAACACAAAGAACAAGTGTTGGCAAGCATGTGGGGGAAAATGAATCCTCATACACTATTGGTGGGAATGTAAATTAGTACAACCACTATTGAAAACAGTATGGAGGCTCCTTAAAAAACTAAAAATATAACTACCATATGATCAAGCAATGCCACTCCTAGGGATATATGCAAAGGAATGTACGTCAGCTTAAAATGAAGACACTTTCAGGCCTATGTTTATTACAGCATTATTCATAATACCCAAGCTATGGAAACAGCTAAGATGCCCCACAATTGATTAATGGATTAAGAAATTTTGGCACTTTTATGCAATGAAATTTTATTCAGCTATGAAGGAGAATGAAATTTTGTCATTTGCAGGTAAATGGATGAAGCTGCAGAACATCAGAAGATTCCAAGATGGTGGCTAGAGGGAGGAAGCAGAAAGCATGCCTCCTATAGTGAAATCTTGGAGAGATGCTGGAGACACACCTTGCAGGCAAAACCACAAAGAAGAGCCAAAACTTTGACCCCTCCACACCTCCAGCCAATGCAGAGAATCTCTACTTCACGTTAAACGGAGAAACCAGGAGGGCCCCTGGGCCACCAGTCTCCTGTCCAGATGGCTTGGGAAGACACGGACAAGGTGACCTTAGCAGTACCATAGTACTCTGACAGACAACGATGGGCCAGAGCAGCATAGTCCCCTGGACAGACCAACCTCCACCTGGGGAAAAAAGAGAAACTGAGTAATAAGCAATAAGAACAATAAAGACACACAGGAAAGAGGGTGGAGCGCACTGAGTGCTGAAGATTGGGGGACAGGAATCCTTCCCGGAAATGTAAATAAACAATCCAGGTGGGACAGAGAGGCTCTGGCAGGAGCGGGGGTGCACACCCAGCAACCAGGAGTGGGAAAGCTTGTGAGAGTGGCAGAGGGAGGAAAACTCCACAGGAGAGGGGGGAAGACCCACCTCCCACATGAACTGTAAACAAACACGCAGGCCTGAGAAAGCAGGTGCAGTGTCACCTCTTCCAGTGTGCTTGGAAAGGGGAAAGCTTGTAGCAGAGGCTTGCGCACAGAAGAACTCTGAGTAAACAAAGCCTGCAGGGCCAGATGAGTGTTAAGCTCACCCCTGAGATCTGTATAAATAATGCCTCCAGCAACAGCAGGATGACAGCAGTGGTCAGGCAAGCCACAGCTGCAGGTACCATTCACAGAACTGTCTCCAGACTTTTTTTTTTCTCGCTCCCTATTTTTGATGAGAAAACAACTGAACTACACCTGCATGCTGAAAAACTTACTGAAACTGTATTGCATTTGAACTTGGGACACTTTGTGGGTTTTTTGGTTTTGTGCAGTTTTGTTCTACTTTATGCATCCCCTTTGATGAGACAACTACAAAACAACATCTGAGGCACCATCTCCAGGATTGGAGACTGAGATGGACACCAAAATTATTAAGACTGAAACTTCATTGCATTTGAACGTGGAGGTTTTTATTTATTTATTTTCCATTTTTCATTTTGTTTTATTATATATATATATATATATACTTCTTTCATTTACTTATTTTTAATTTTTATTCTTATCTTTATCCTTTTTTTTATTTTCAATCCTCTGTCTCTCTAAGGCCTGTTAAGCTTACTGTCGATTAGTACACTAATGTTCCCTGTTTATACCTTTGAAACTTTCTTGTTTGATTCCTTGTTCTGTTTTTTCCTACTTGTCTGTTTATTTCTTTTTCCCCTTTCTTTAACTTCTTGCTTTCCACCTCCTCTCACCCTTCTATTCTAAATATTAGCATTGTTATTATTACAAGATAGAAAATACTTAATTGCACACAGTACAGGGACAGTAACAACACTAAGGACAATGATGGGAAGACAAAAAAAAAAAGGGAAACCAGTTTCCCCACAGCAAAAAATTAGTACAGGAACCAGAGGGGAATAAAGAAAACAGATACTGAAACCCAGACTCCAACAAAATGAAGATAAACTATGCCAAAGAACCCAAAAAAGCCCACAAGAATAACTTAAAAGAACACATACTACAGGTACTCAATGAGAATTTTATAGAGATGATACTGGATATGGTCAACCAAAATGTACAGGAGACACTCAAGAAATTCCAAGACAACAAAAATAGAGAATTTGAAAAAGCAAAAGAAGAAATAAAGGAAACCACAGAAGCACTGTATAAACACCAAAGTGAAACAGAGAACACGATGAATAAACAGATAAATGAACTCAGGACAGAAATAGACAACATTAAAGAGGAAACCACCCAGGATATGGAAAACCTCAGAAAAATGAATGAAACAGAACTGCAAAACAAAACAGAAGGCCAATCCAGCAGCATAGAACAAACAGAAGACAGAATCTCAGAACTTGAAGATGAAATGGTAATTAAAGGAAAAACCAAAGAACTACTAATTAAACAACTCAAGACTTGTGAAAAGAAAATGCAAGAACTCATTGACTCCATCAAAAGACCAAACTTGAGAATCATGGGCATCGAAGAAGGGGAAGAGGTGCAAGCAAAGGGAATGCGTAATACATTCAACAAAATAATAACGGAAAATTTCCCAAATCTAGAGAAAGATATTTCCATACATATGCAAGAGGCCTCCAGGACACCAAACAGTCCAGATCAAAATAGAACTACCCCACGACATATTATCATTAAAACAACAAGTTCAGAAACTAGGGAAAGAATATTGAAGGCTGTAAGAGAGAAAAAACAAGTAACATACAAAGGTAAACCCATCAAAATCACAGCAGACTTCTCAACAGAAACATTAAAAGCAAGAAGAGCGTGGGGTGAGATCTTCTGGGCACTGAATGAAAATAACGTCAACCCCAGGATAGTCTACCCAGCAAAACTATCATTCAAAGTAGATGGAGCAATAAAAGTCTTTCATGATAAGCAAAAACTAAAACAATATGTGACCACAAAGCCACCACTACAAAAGATTCTTCAAGGATCTCTATCTGAGGCAGATACAGTCAAAAATGCAAGATTCTATCTAAAAAATAACTAAAGCAGAAAAGGGCTGGAGCATGGCTCAAGTAGTAGAGCACCTGCCTAGCAAGCATGGGGCCCTGTGTGCAAATACCAGTACTGTCCCTCCCCCCAAAATAAATTGTAGGTAAGGCTTAGAGGGCACTATGACTCAGTTGAATAAAATGATGAAGGAAAGGAGACCAAAAGCTAACAAAGCATATCAAAGCAAAGCTAATAAGTTTGGCAAAGGCCAAACTCAGCTCCAGCGAAGCAAAGGCAGGGGTTTGAGGCAGAGCTGTGCTAGTGGAGAAGTACTGGCAGGTGTTGGGGAGGGAATCAAAAAAAAAAACAACAACAAAAAAACAAAGAAAAGATTCTTCAAGAGATTCTGCACAGAGAAAGTGAAACCCAACTTAACCATGAAAAGACAGGCAGCACCAAACCACAGGAAAAGAAAAGGAAGAAAGTAGAGAGTAACCTCAACTTAGCTACACACAGTCAAACATTCAAACTAAGACAACTAAATAACCACCTACCTATCAGTACTAACACAATGTTAATGGGCTTAATTCACCCATCAAAAGGCACAACTTGATGAAATAGATTAAAAAGGAAGATCTAACAATTTGTTAGTTACAGAAGCACCATCTCACCGAAGAAATAAGCATAGGCTTAGGATGAAAGGCTGGAAGAAGATTTACCAAGCCAATGGCCCCCCAAAACAGGCAGGAGTAGCAATACTTATCTCTGACAAAGTAGACTTCAAACCTCCATTGATCAAACGAGATAAAGAAGGACATTCCATACTAATAAAAGGGGAAATAGACCAAAAGGAAATAATAATCATCAACCTGTATGGACCCAATGTCAACACACCCAATTTCATCAAACATACCCTGAAAGACCTAAAAGCATATATTAACGCCAACACAGTGGTTGTGGGAGACTTTAACACCCCATTATCATCAATAGATAGGTCATCCAAACAAAAAATCAATAAAGAAATCCTAGATCTAAAATATACAATAGATCAAATGGACCTGCTTGATCTCTACAGAACATTTCATCCAACTTCTACACAATGTACATCTTCTCAGCAGCCATGGAACCTTCTCCAAAATAGATCATATCCTAGGGCACAAAGCAAGACTCAGCAAATATAATAGAAATTATACTGTGCATACTATCTGTTCACAATGCAGTAAAAGTAGAAGTCAACAACAAAGGTAAAGACAAAACACATTCAAAAAGCTGGAAACTGAATAATTCATTACTTAATGAACAATGGGTCATTGATGAAATAAAAGAGGAAATCAAAAAGTTCCTGGAAGTCAATGAAAATGAAAACACAACCTACTGGAAACTATGGGATACAGCAAAGGCAGTCCTGATAGGAAAGTTTAAGCCATGAGTGCGTATATTGAAAAGACAGAAAGACCACAAATCAATGACCTAATGATACATCTCAAACTCCTAGAAAAACAAAAACAAGAAAATCCCAAAACAAATAGAAGGAGAGAAATAATAAAAATAACAGCTGAAGTCAATGAAATAGAAACCAAAAAAAACCAAACAAAGAATTAATGAAACAAAAAGTTGGTTGTATGAAAAAAATAAACAAGATTGATAGACCCTTGGCAAACCTGACTAAAATGAGGAGAGAAGAAACCCTAATTAGTACAATCAGGAATTCAAAAGGGGAGATAACAACAAACACCATGGAAGTCCAGGAAATCATCAGGCTACTTTGAGAACCTGTATTCAAATAAATTTGAAAATCTTAAAGAAATGGACAGATTTCTAGATACGTATGATCATCCAAAACTGAACCAAGAGGAAATTAATCACCTGAATAGATCTATAACACAAAATGAAATTGAAGCAGCAATCAAGAGTCTCCCCAAAAAGAAAAGTCCAGGACCTGATGGATTCTCTGCTGAATTCTATCAGACCTTTAAAGAAGAACTGATACCAACCCTCCTTAAACTGTTCCACAAAATAGAAAGGGAAGGAAAACTGCCTAACACATTTTATGAAGCTAGTATTACATTTATCCCAAAACCAGGCAAAGACACCTCCAAAAAGGAGAACTATAGGCCAATCTCATTAATGAACACTGATGCAAAAATCCTCAACAAAATAAAGGCAAACCGAATTCAACAACACATCAAAAGGATTATTCACCATGACCAAGCAGGTTTCATCCCAGGAATGTGGGGGTAGTTCAACATATGAAAATCAATAAACGTAATAAACCACATTAATAGAAGCAAAGACAAAAACCACTTGATCATCTCAATAGGTGCAGAAAAAGACTTTGATAAGATCCAACACCATTTCATGATAAAAGCTCCAAGAATACTAGTAATAGAAGGAAAGTACCTCAACATTATAAAAGCTATATATGACAAACCTACAGCTAGCATTATACTTAATGGAGAAAAACTGAAACCATTCCCTCTAACGTCAAGAACCAGAAAAGGATGCCCACTATCTCCACTCATATTCAACATAATACTGGAATTCCTAGCCAGAGCAATTAGGCAAGAAGAAGGAATAAAAGGAATACAAATAAGTAAAGAAACTGTCAAAATATCCCTATTTGCAGATGACATGATCCTATACCTTAAAGACCCAAAAAACTCTACTCAGAAGCTTCTAGACATCATCAATAGCTACAGCAAGGTAGGAGGATATAAAATCAACATAGAAAAATCATCAGCATTTCTATACACTAACAATGAGCAAACTGAAAAAGAATGTATGAAAACAATTCCATTTACAATAGCCTCAAAAAACCCCCAAATACCTAGGTGTAAACCTAACAAAAGATGTGAATGACGTCTACAAGGAAAACTATAAACTTTTGAAGAAAGAGATTGAGGAAGACTATAGAAAGTGGAGAGATTTCCCATGCTCATGAATTGGTAGAATCAACATAGCAAAAATGTCGATACTCCCAAAAGCAACCTACATGTTTAATGCAATTCCCATCAAAATTCCCATGACATTCATTAAAGAGATTGAAAAATCTACCATGAAATTTATATGGAAACACAAGAGGCCATGAGTAGCCAAGGCAATACTCAGTCAAAAGAACAATGCTGGAGGTATCACGATACCTGACTTCAAACTATATTACAAAGCAATAATGATAGAAACAGCATGGTACTGGCACAAAAACAGACATGAAGACCAGTGGAACAGAATAGAGGACCCAGATATGAAGCCACACATCTATAACCAACTTGTGTTTGACAAAGGAGCTAAAAATATATGATGGAGTAATAACAGCCTCTTCAACAAAAACTGCTGGGAAAACTGGCTGGTACTCTGCAAAACCTGAGTCTAGATCCATGTATATCACCCTATACCAATATTAACTCAAAATGGATCAAGGATCTTAATATCAGACCACAAACTCTAAAGCTGATACAGCAAAGAGTAGGAAATATTCTGGAGTTAGCAAGTAGAGGTAAGAACTTTCTCAGTGAAACTCCAGCAGCAGAGAAACTAAGAGATTGGATAGATAAATGGGACCTTATAAAACTAAAAAGCTTCTGTTCATCAAAAGAAATGGTCTCTAAACTGAAGAGAACACCCACAGACTGGGAGAAAATATTTGCTACACATCAGACAAAGGCCTGATAACCAGAATATATAGGGAACTTAAAAAACTAAAATCTCCCAAAAGTAATGAACCAATAAACAAATGGGCAAGTGAACTAAACAGAACTTTCTCAAAAGAAGAAATTCAAATGGCCAAAAATCACATGAAAAAATGCTCACCATCTCTAGCAATAAAGGAAATGCAAATTAAAACCACACTAAGATTCCACCTCACCCCTGTGAGAATAGCCATCATTAGCAACACCACCGACAACAGGTGTTGGTGAGGAAAAAGGAACCCCCTTACACTGCTGATGAGAATGTAAACTAGTACAACCACTCTGGAAAAAAATTTGGAGGCTACTTAAAAAGGTAAACATTGATCTACCATTTGATCCAGCAATACCACTCTTGGGGATATACCCAAAATACTGTGACACAGGTTACTCCAGAGGCACCTGCACACCCTTGTTTATTGTGGCACTATTCACAATAGCCAAGTTATGGAAACAGCCAAGATGCACCACCACTGATGAATGGATTAAGAAAATATCGTATCTATACACAATTGAATTTTATGCAGCTATGAAGAAGAATGAAATGTTATCATTCGCTGATAAATGGATGGAATTGGAGAACATCATTCTGAGAGAAGTTAGCTTGGCCCAAAAGACAAAAAATCATATGTTTTCCATCATATGTGGATATTAGATCAAGGGCAAACACAACAAGGGGATTGGACTTTGAGGACACGATAAAAGCGAGAGCACACAAGGGAGGGGTGAGGATAGGTAAGAAACCAAAAAAATTAGATAGCATTTGTCACCCTTAACGCAGAGAAACTAAAGCAGATACCTTAAAAGCAACTTAGGCCAATAGGAAAAGTGGACCAGGAACTACAGAAAAGGTTAGATCAAAAAGAATTAACCTAGAAGGTAACACACACGCACAGGAAATTAATGTGCATCAATTCCCTGTATTGCTATGCTTATCTCAACCAGCAAAAACACTTGTTCCTTCCTATTGTTGCTTATACTCTCTCTTCAACAAAACTAGAGATAAGGGCAAAATAGTTTCTGCTGGGTATTTAGGGGGTGGGGTGAGAAGGAGGGTTTGGAGTATGTGGTAAGGGAGGGGGTTGGGGCAGGAGGGAGAAATGACCCATGCCTTGTATGCACATATGAATAATAAAACAATAAAAAAAAGAAACTACAGAACATCATTTTAAGTGAAGTTAGTTGGGTTCAGAAAGCCAAAGGCCACATGTTCTCTTTAATTTGCAGAATATAAGCCCAATAAAAATATAGACATTATCATATACACATAAAAATATGCACAGAATATGCATCCAAAAGTGGGAATGGTAGATGAGACTAAGGGAAGATAAACAGAAGGAAACAGAAATGTTGAGCAATAATGAAAAATATTTCATCTGTGTGGGACAAGATACAAAGCAACACACTAAAAACTATTAAATGACACAGGCTAAGAGGAAAAGGGTTAGGAACTGCAGTGAAGGGTCATTAGATTGACTTAAGACTACATTTACTGATGAAATACCAAGGCAAAAATCCCACAAAGAAAGACCAGAAACCTAAGCAATGCAGGACAAGAATGTGAAACAGGTCATGGTAAGGGAAAGGCATTAATGGGAGAGGGAGAATAAAGGAAGAAAGTAAAGAAAGTGAATGTGGTTGATGTACTTTCTTTACAAGTATGAATATGAAATATTCAAACCTGTATGAATCACCCTAATAAGAGGAACTAATGTAGAAAGGAGAATAATAGAGGGCATGAACCAATTCTGGGTACAATTACACATATGTCAGGAAATCACCCTCCTTGTATAATCATTATAAACAAGCAAAAATGCCTTTTTTTAAACAAAATGAAGGACAGTGATGGGAACTGTCTCTTCTGCAGCCTAAGCTGCAGCTGGTTTCATTCCTTGCAAAACAAAGCCCACCATTCCTTATCTCCCACCCCCTCTTCCTTTTCCCATTCCTAGACCTTGTTTCTGCAGGTGGTCTCATCCCTTACAGATCAAAGCCCACTGTTCCTTATCTCCCACCACCTCCCTTTGCCTGCCCTGAGACCTTGCTCCTGCAGCTGGTCTCTTCCTTTGCAGATCAAAGCCCATCCCTTGTCCTAGCTTTCTCCCAAATGCTATTTAAGGCCAGACCTGCTGAGAAAAGCTGCTGCGCCGTTTATCTTTTCCTTTTCTCGGCCAGCCAGCCTGCTTATTATACTTTTGGACATGAGATAACTTTCGTGAGCCTTCTTTGTGTGTGATGTGTTGCATTTTCCTAATATTTGGTGTGTTGGCCAGAAACTGGTGAGTTTCCAGCATCGACCTTGCTCTTCCAGTCAGTAAATTCAGGCCCTTGTAGGTGGGAGCTGCCTTCCTTAAGCCTGGATAAACTTACTGGGATCTGAACTGCTGTGCTGGGACCCCTATTCCTAGACTAGTGCCATCATCACCACTCTTGCTCACAGGAAACCTCCTCAAGGTCAGTGTGCTTCCTGTAAGTCACTCACCACAGGCTGATTTCCTCAGTCCTCCCTTGGTGAGCTCCCTTGGGCCATGAGTCATGGCTCTCTCTCTCTCTCTCTCGGTTGGGAAACCCTAGTACTAGGTCCCGACTCACTCAGCTCAGGAACTGGGTTCCTGAGGCATGGGTGATCCTCTTGGTGAAGACGTTCCCTTGAGGTCCCTCCACTTCTCTGTTTCATCCAGGAAAGGAATATCTTGGGGTCATTCACCATATTCTTCCTCAGACTGGGTCTCAGCATGGGCACTGCACCTTCCAAAATTCCCTCAGATACCCCTCTGGGCTGTCTGCTGGCCAACCTCGAGCCCCTATGGCTCTCACCTGGTCTAAAGGCAAAAAAACTCATTTTTCTTTGCAATCAGGCTTGGCCACAATACTAATTGGACAATAACTCTAAATGGTCACTAGATGGCACCCTCGACCCTAACATTCTCAGGGATCTCTACATCTTCTGTGAACACACTGGAAAGTAAAAGGAAATTCCCTATGTCCAAACCTTCTGTTATCTCCACTCTAAGCCTTCTCTCTGCACCTCTTCCTCCCCTGCTCAAGTCCTTCTGTCCATAAAAACCCCAATTAATGTCCCTGACTCTAAAACCTTCTCTTCCTTTGACCCTGCCAACAAACCAAATCCTCTTCCTAACCTCCTCCCTCATGTAAACAGACGTCTTATACTGCTCACGCTGCTTGTCTCTTTCTATCTTCCTGAAAAACTTTCCCGTCATGAAGTTAAATAAGCCACTCCTTGCCAACTCTCACCTCACAGTGATTCTGGCTCTGGAAAGCTCATGCTTTCTCCCTGTGGGCTGAGACCAAGTCCCAAGTTTATTCAGTATGCCTCATGCTACATTGGCAGAATCCTGTTTGATTATGGCACTTGATGACTGCTTCTCTTCTCTTGCCTCCTGTGTAATGTCCCTTTTTCCTGAGACAGCAACCAGAGAGTGGAGGTTTCATGTTGCTGAAATTGTTCCAGTACCAGTCAATGGGAGCAACCTAGAGACACAGGTGATGGCTAATCCCTCAAGCGTGTGTCATGCCTCCAGGCTCTGCCTTCTCCTCCCTTACCTAAGATGTCAAGACACCTTTTCTGCTTCCTCCATGGTCTCACCACATGCCCTTTGTCTCTGTCTGTCTTCCCTTCCCTGGGCTTACTGGGACCCTGCCTCCCATGAAAAATTTCAAAAATAATACCTTATGACTTAAATTATTCCAACTAGATTGCCAGGCTTCTCAGTCTAATGTAACTTTAAATCAGCTGCTTTACAAAAGCACTTACAAAAAACTGTGGCTTCCATACTCATGCCATAACTTTGCCCTTACAAGGGGAGGAGGGGAAACAAACAGGCACACTTGTGCACAAGATGCTGGCTCCTGGGCACAGCAGAACACCTGCCATAGCTAAAAAAAAAATCCATAGAGAGGACCCAATACATCCTGGGCCGCCAGTCACACGTGGCAATGGCTGTAGCCCACTCCCACTTCCCCCTAGAATAAATGTGTGCAGAATACATAGGAAGGGGGGAGTGGTGACAGGCTACAGGATCAGGCCTAGGCAGACAAGCTCGCTTGTCCTGGGTATATGTGGAGGGAGTAGCACCTTGCATAAACCCTGCTCTTAGCTCCACCTCACACCTGGCACCAGACCCAGCCCTTGTAAGCCAATTGTTAACTCAAGGTTATAGTCCCCAAAATAACATTACTGTGGCCTCTAAACCTCTCATTTAAAATTTTGTATAACTTTTTTCCTCCAAATATTAACACTAGTTGTCCCATATGGTACTATTATTGGCCCAAAATGCCCTCTGAATGCCCTTCTTTAACTTTACACATGTTTTATTCCTTTATTAAAAAGGTAGACTTTATTAAAGAGGCTGCCTGCTATTAGCTGAAAGGCAGAATCCTAGCATTTTTTTCTTGCTAGATGGGATCTGCACCTTCCAGTCTTCTGGCTTGTAGATGTTAAAAGCTTTGTACTAAGGCCTCGCCTCAATATGCCTTGGGTGACCAAGAGAAGTGGCCTTCATAGGGTTCCTTAAATTACAATACCGTACTCCATTTAGACCTTTTCTATAAAAGTAAAAAACGAAACTAAGGTCCCCATACAAATTTTCTTTCATTTCAGAGTGGCTGCACAATTACTATTTAGATACTCAAACGCTGGCCATTCTTTGTAAGCCACAGGATAAACATAGAAAGGAGGAGCAAAAAGGCACCTTATCAAAAAGCCCCACTCCTACTGCTCCACCCTCTGCCCTACCTTCTAAGCCACCCCAATATACAAAACGTCCTAATGGGTGCTTCCCCCCTTCACCAGGTAATGGTAGGAAGAGGTTCAAACCTTTCAATTAACATAAAAGGATATTATGCTTCTAGTAGACAAGACTCTTTTCTCATTAAAAAAAATGGGTTCTGGCCCAAGCCACTCAGGTTAAAAATGATTACAATTTACAATAAACCCCAATACTAGTGACACCTAGAAATGAAAAAATAAATACACCTACCTACAGGGGCACAGAGAGTCCCCTTAATTGATCCACACTAAAAGGGACTAATGATATAACTCAATCAGTAGAGTGCCACTTTACAGGCATAAAGCCCTGAGTTCAAATCCAGTACAGCCAAAGACAAAAAAAATAGATATTTGGGGCTAAAGAAGTAGCTCAATGGAAAAATGTCTGCCCAGCATGTACAAAGCACTGGGTTTAATTCTCCAACATTACTAAATCAATAATAATAATAATAATAATAATAATAAAGAGATAACTGTTCACTAATGCCACTTCAGCCATCTCATAATAATAATAAAAAAAGTAGTTTAACCTAGACCAGTTTCCTCATTTGAAGAATGAGGCCCAAAACAGTTCAGAGACCTGCTTTCCAGAGTGTCAGGTGTCAATGTAAAATAACAACTTTGCTTTACAGCAATGCCCTAAAAGAAAATCCCCTTACATTTCTACAACATCTTAAGGACACTATCAGAAAACATACCACAATGGACCCAGAGTCACAGGTGAGAGAGGTTCTCCTCAAAGATAAATTTCTAACAGTCAGCCCCTGATATTTATAAAAAGCTCAGTCTATGGCTGAAGGAGAAAAGTCAATGGATCAACTAATACAACTAGCCATATCTATACATTATAACTGGGACAGTACTAACAGAGAGAAAGATAAGAGACATGACCTCATTGCTGCCCCCACCTGATTGGGGCCTACATCTCGAGTTTGCTACCATGGTGGACATGAGGGGCACTTCTACAGAGAATGCTTAAGGGGGGACAGCCCGGGAAACAGCCTTGCCCCCAGTCAGGACCCTACCCTCTCTGGAAAGGTAACCACTGGAGGTCTAAGTGCCCCCGTCTCCAGATGAAAGGAGAGGTGCCACCTCCCATGGATTGATGGGTTCCAGCCTCTTGTCCATGCTCCATTTCTTGGAGCCTTAGGGTAGTCATAATGGTAAAAAAGCTAGAGGTCATTTTCCTTTTACACAGTGGAGCCCATTTCTCTGTCTTATCTTTCTGTCCTGGTCCACAGTCCAATGACAAGGTTATCACTCAGGACAAATCTGGCCAGACCCTACAGCATTAGTTTACATGGCCTCTGGCCTGCTTTTGGGGAGACCTCCTCTTCTGTCACTCTTTCCTCATAGTAACTAAAACTCCAATGTTCCTTCTGGAACAAGATTTACTGTCACAACTAAAAACTCAAATTCTCCTTCCTTAGGTAACTATCTCTGCTGCCCCCTCCTTCAGAAACAAATAGATCCCACAATGTAAACTGATGAGATAAATGTAGGGCGACCCTGGACAGCCCTCCCTATTTAAATAAAACTCAAAAATCCCTCACAATTTCCACACCCAAAACAATATCCCCTCAAGCCTGAGGGAAGATGAGGCCTTATGCCTATCATAAATTCCTTAAAAAACAAGGACTACTAATTAGTTACTTCAGCCCCTATAATAAATTTAAAGTTTTTATAAAAGTTAATTTTAAAATACAAGTTACAAAATAAACAACTAAAAGAGATATAAATAGGTAATAAATATATTTTTTAAGAAATTAAAGAAAAAATTGTTTTTAAATAAAAAAGGATTTTATAAAGAAGGGCTTGTCCTAAATATTGTTTCAAATAAGAGAGATAAAGACAAGCCATCAAAGAGTTTAATATGTTATATAAAGGTCTAAGTAAGTTTTAAAAAATGTATAATAAGCTTCAATGTGTAATAAAATTAAAGTTAAATATAATCTAAGAGTTGTCTACAAAATTTTTAGGGTCATGTCAAACTAAAATAAAATTCTCTATGTCTATAAAATAACAAGGTTATCTTAATATTGTTCTGCTCTGAGTAACATCTACAAAAAAAAGTTACAAAAAAGATTTTCTCAATGAAATTATTTATGTTTTTTGTTGATCTTGTTAAACTTTAAGTACTACTAAATCAGAGTTCATTTATATATTTGCTCATACAAAGGTCTCTTAAATGACCACCTTATAACTGTGTTTGCTGTCTAGACTTTATCTAAATATGGTACAAATGTTTACAGAGTTAAAAGTGTCAATTTATGTAAAATGATGAGCTAAATCTCTGTTTTATCCCAAAGTATTACATTTAACCTACATTCTGACAGTCAGCCTATATTTGCCTTTAAAGGTCCCACAAATGCTTCATAACAACTAACCTGGTTAGTCTTGCCACAAAAATTTAAAGACAGCCCTCATCTTTGTGAACAGGCCATAATCAGAGCCTTATTAGATTGGCACTACCCAGAGGCCACCCTTCTTCAATGCAGAGCCATAGAGCCCCTTATCTACAATGCAACTGTGTCCCTTTTAAAACTTTCTGGCCTCCAGAAATACAAAGTCTCTAAGGAAAATGCTCAATTATGTCTCCCTCAGGTCATCTACTTAGGTGTGTTCTTAAAAGGACAGACTCACTCCCTGAGTCATGAGTAAATCAACTTAATTCTCCATTTCCCCCTTCCCATGGCTTAGAGCTTTCCTGGGAGTTAAAGGATTTTATAAACTTTAGATCCCTAGGCATGCAGTCCCTTAGCAGACACTTTTTATGCTCCTCCTAATATTTCTATTTGTGTCTTAAATAATATATGGCCACCATTTCTCTTAGAAAAATTGCCTCCAACAGACGCTGGTCCTCTGGCTGACTACCTGCCTTATCTTAATCTTCTCAGGGAACTTCTCAAAGAGCATACAGACCAGATCCTGCCTCACCCTATAACAATTTCTGTTAAATCAGGGGATCTTTTCTCCCAAAAGATCTTCTACTCTCTCCATTGGGACTTTGATGGACCAGCCCTCATATGGTCATTCTCATGACACCCACTGCTGTCAGGCTCAATGGGATTCCCCAGTGGCAGCACCTCTTAAGGAACAGACTTTTAAAACCCTCTAGAGAACAACATTTCACAGTGGTTCTCCTGGCTAATGCCCATCCTAATGTTTATATTTACTGCTCTCCTATTCTTAAGCTTCCTCCCTTGTATCATACTACATGTCTGCTACTGCTAATCAAAAATTTAACCAGTTGTACCTCCAGGGACATCAACCTCTCCAAAACCGCCCAGAAAAACTACTGTAAAGGCCCCATCCAGGATGCCACAGGAGCCTGAGGATCCTGCCCCATATAACACCCCTGCCAGCAGGAAGCAGCTAAAGAGACCGATGCTTTGCCCCAATTCCTGATCCTCAGCCCCTACCCTCAACATTATTAAACAAAAAATGGGGGAATGATGGGAATTGTCTCTTCTGCAGCCTAAGCTGCAGCTGGTTTCACTCCTTGCAAAACAAAGCCCACTGTTTCTTATCTCTCACCCCCCTTCCTTTTCCCATCCCTAGACCTTGCTTCTGCAGCTGGTCTCATCCCTTACAGATCAAAGCCCACAGTTCCTTATCTCCTGCCACCTTCCTTTGCCTGCTCCAAGACCTTGCTCCTGCAGTTCATCTCTTCATTTGCAGATCAAAGACCATCCCTTGTCCTAGCTTTCTCCCAAATCTACTTAAGGCCAGACCCACTGAGAAAAGCTGCTGTGCCATTTTTCTTTTCCTTTTCTTGGCCAGCCAGCCTGCTTATTAAACTTTTGGACATGAGATAATTTTCATGAGCTTCCTTTGTGTGTGATGTGCGGCATTTTCCTAACAGACAGGAAGGTAAGGTAAGTCCCTTGAGGGATGGTACCAGTGGGAGGGGGAGGACATAAGGAAAGGGAGAAGGAAGGCAAATATGGTGGAAGCACTGTGTATTCATGTAAAAAAAATGGAAAAATGATGTCTGCTGTAACTGTTCTAAGAAAGGAGATGGGGGATAAAAGAGAAAGATGGAGGAGGTGAATCTACCTAAGATATGAGATATACTGAAAGCACTTGGTAACTGTCCCAGGTACCTGCCATACAAACAATTATAATGTGATAATAAATATATTTTAAAAAGCTAAGTGATTAAACAAAACATTAAAAAAGAAATTGCATGAGGGCCAGGCATAGTGGTGCATACCTATCCTCCCAGCTATGAAGGAGATGTAAGTAGGAGGATCACAGTCCCAAGGCCAGTCCTGGGCAAAAACACCAGACTCTATCTGAAAAACAGCAAAGGCAAAAAGGGCTGGGGGCACAGCTCAAGTGGTAGAGCCTCCATGAAATAAGCACAAAGCTTTGTGTTTAAACCCCAGTATCATCAAAAAAATTTTAAAAGGAAAGAAGGAGGGAGGAGGAAAAGGAGGGAGTTGCATCATGCATGATGTGGCAATCAATGTACCAACAGCACTCACCAACTAACGTTTTAGACAGTGTTTTTGATCTGACAGCATCACTGCTTTAATCTTGGGACATTGTCTTACACTTTAAATATGTGAATGTATTATTTTATCAGTAATAAAATAATTATATTTTCAAATATGTCATTTTATATTATTTTCTCATAGTTTTAAAAACTGAATCAAAGACTGATAACTTGTTACTACTAATTTATCTGTGAGGCTATTTTTTTAATTCTCAGCATTATTTTGAGCACTGTTATATTTCATGGCCACCTCTTAGTGTTCCACTACTACATTATAAGCTTTAAAGTGCTCTGTGGCTGGGTAGGCTGAAGAATAATGGTACTGCTATAAAATGTCACTTTAAAAGATACATGGTTAAAGAGGTAGGGCTCAGAAAACATTAGGATGTATTTCAGATTCTGAGGACTTAACAAAAAGCATTATTTTGATTATTAAAATGATGCGTGAAGCTGAGTGTTGCCTGAGGCTAACTTCCACTGCTAATACCAATGTAAATTAGATCACAATAGAAACAAGATCAACCCCACAATTCAATATGAAATTCTTGGACATGAAAAACTTCTGTGTGGCCACCATAAACACAGATCAAGTATTCAAGGGTGAAGCAGCCACAAGAGGAATCCACAGGCAAAGAAGCTTTATTCTGGGAGCAGTGAAAATCAGGGACATTGGCTGTCCTAGACAGCAGCATAAGAAAGAAATCATTTTCAACTGCAAAACAGATTAATATATTGTCAAAAGTTCAAAGATGGTAAGTGCTCAAAGAGATCAGGAGATTGTTCAATGAATACTTGTGAAATTTTCAAAGAGAATCAAAATTGAAAAACTGCTTACACAGAATGGATTCTGAAAAAATGCCTCAAAATTTACCTACCTTAGCTACTCCAGTTCACATTCCTGTCTCTTATTGTTCCTCACCACTTATTCTTCACTCAACCACTGTAAACCTGAGTCATCTTTCCCTCCTCCTTCACCTCATTTTCATCTCTTATTAGCTCTAAGTTTGGAGGATTCTACTTTTTCATCTGAAATCCACTCCTTTCTTCTGCTCTCTCAAGACAGAGCCAAGTTTAGGACTTGAACTATTAAAATAAGATTTTATCCTTCCAGCATCTGGTGCTTTTCCTTCCAATTCATTTTATCACTGAGAAAGATGCATCTTTCTAAGGCTTTAATCAGACTGGTATCCCTTCAAAACTTCTTAAATTGGCCTGGCATTGAAGATTCCAATGATTTTCTGTCTGGGCACCCACAGTCCATCAATGCACACATTCCCACAATTCAACGTCCCTATCTTTTCTACAAACTTCCCTTTACATCTGGATCTCACCAGGCACATACCTTTCTTTATTCAAATTCTTCGTAGTTTTCAAACATTGCTTCCTCAACAAACATTGCTTCCTCAACAAAACCTTTCTCCATCATCCAGACTCGATGTCACATCCTGTCCAGACACACGTGACTTGACATATATCATGATCTACTTGGAAGCTGTAATTTTGGCTAGAAATCCAATTTATCTGTTGCATTTACTATTATTTGAATCCAACTAATATTATTAAGTCCTATCCAGCTGGACCCAGTGATGCACACCTGTTTTATGAAAGGCAGAGATCAGGAAGACCATTGTTGGAGGCTAGCTGGGATAAAATGTTAGGAAGACTCCATCTCAACCAATAAGCCAGCTGTGGGGGTGTGTGCCAGTGGTCCCAGCCACTCTGACAGCATTGGTAAAAGGATTGAAATCCAAAGCTGGCCCAAGCAAAAAGTGAGATTCTATATGAAATACAGCTTAAGCAAAAGGACTGGTGGTGTTGGGGGGGGGCCTCAAATGGTAGAGTGGCTGCCTAGTAAACACAATGTCCTCAGTTCAAACCCCAGTACTGCCTCCCCCTCAAACATGACACATCTGCCAGGCACTAAAACAGGTACCAGAAATCAGGGGAGAATAGAATAGCTATGGTCCTTCAAATTACAAAGTATGCCAGAATTAGCCCTGAGTCTTCATAGTGCACTGCATAGTAGGCAGCTAGAACAACTGTCGTATCAAGTACTAAAAACCACTTCATAAATAGTCAAAGTGCCATTAAATTAAGGTGTTTAGTTTAAAAATTATAATTCTCTACTCAGGAGGCAGAGGCAGGAGGATTGTGAGTTCAAGGCCAGCCCAGTCATAGGTAGCAAAGCCTGTCTCAAAAACAAAATAAAGGCAAAAACACCAAAGGGCATAGCTCATAGAGAAGTGGTAGAGCACTTGTCTAGCATGCATAAGACCATGAGTTCAAATCCCAGTAACACAATTAAAAAAATACATGTATATATATATACACACGCACACACTCACATATGTATAGATACACACTCACACACACTCATATATGTAATTAAAGTGATAGTTCTAAATGGAAAATTTGAACTCTGATATTGAAATATTTAAATCCATAATTAAAGACCTGTGTATAGCTGTAGCAAATGTACAATGATCAAATATTTGCACTAAAATATCATAGAGCAAAAATTTCCATTTTAAAAAGACCTCAGTTTACTTTTTGTAAAAAGACAAGAGAGAAGATAAGAGAAAGAAAATGAAACTTTGGCATCAGTGGGAGTTTCAGTGTAATGATTCATTGAATGAAAAAAGACCATGGGTTTGTTTTTTGACAGTTTTAGAGTCTTCATGAAATCTGTCCAAATTCATGTAGAAATGGCATGGATATGAATATGTATACTGACCAGATAAGAAGATGACATAGTCTACATGATGAATTATCTCACACTGCCATTAAAGAAAAGAACAAGATAAGATTTCTCACAGGGTCATATTCTTGACCAAATCACCAGGGAAGGAGCACTGGCATTTGAAAGGTGAAGAATTTTAACTGTACATTCTAAATAAGTATGAATGATTACACCTCAGTTTCAAGTATCCACACTCTCCACAACTACCATCCAGTGCTCTAGTCTTACCACCCTCAGCTCTGCCTGTCTCTGCTCCCAGAGATTCCCCACTTACCTCATAGGTAGGTTTGATGTTCAAGACTTCACCCAGTGCTGCCACATGTCTCATAATGCCATTGTTCCTCTCTAAGCAGACACACTTGATGGAAGCTTCTTCCAGTGTTGAAACTTCAGCAGCATCAAAGAGGTGCCTGATCAGAAACTTGTCACTGGAGCTGTCTTTACAGAAAAGCAACAGGGAATAACAGTTGACGGAGTAGAGTTCATGGATATGCAAGAAAATTTTGTGACACAGGCTGTGACATCCAAATGACTAGAAATGTCTTTCACTAATTCCAAGAGACATGAACACTTTTGCCCTTCATCACTATAAACCTTAGAGTGGGGGGAGTTAGAGGCATCTGTTTCTTCTTTCCCGAGTCCAAGAGGACACTCACAATTCCCTCAGAATCTGTGACCACGATGGGTCTGAATGTCTGGTCAAACTCCAAGACAGAGATTTTCTTGGTTGGTGTGCCAGGTGTACTGCTCTCTACATGAGGACTCTGCTGAAAAGGCCAAAGGCAATACGTGGTGTGGCTTCAGACTCCTTCCTTTTTCACAGGATGAGAGAGTTTGCTGAACTCTCTCAGCAAACCATGTGTTGACAGTTTCTCTGCAGAACCTAATGTAGATATATTGGGTACTTGAGGAGGAAGAGTCTACCCCTGACAGTTGCCAAAAGTTCTGCCAGTGCAGTGTTGTAGATGCTCTCCCAATTTTGGGAGCTGTAGAAAAAAATGCTATTCCTTCTCTGGATGGCAATTTGTTTAATAAGTTTTAAAATGCATCTAGCCTTTGTTCTAAAGTTCCTTTTCCAAGTGGCAAGAAACACAAGGGTATTGACTGCAGTACTGTTTCTATAGCAAAGCTAAGCAGCAATGTAATGCCATCAATGGAGGCTGGCAGATACATCATAGCACATTTATACAGTGAAACACTAAGCTCAAAAAATAATGTTTATATGTACTCAGTGGAAGAGGGTATGCTTATCATATGCAAGGCTCTGGGTCCATGTGATCATGTCTGATGAAAGGGTAAAAAGGAGCAGATAGGATTCAAGATACCTGGTTGGAATTTTGGTTTGTTAGTTTTGTTTTATTTGAGTCAGGGTCTCAGTATGTATACTAGCCTGGCCTGGAACTTGCAACCTTCCTGCTTCATTCTCCCAAGTTCTGAGATTACAGGCATGTGGGTTTACGCCTAACCTGAGTGGTAGTTCTGGCCAAGCAAATCACTTCTCTGGCCTAGGGTAAGATCTCTATTCCTCTTGATTCCTTCCTTGATGCTATGGGATTTTGGAAACACTCAATTAATAATATTAGGGGAAAAACATCTTACTTACACCTAGTGAGGCAGATATTAACAGTACTGCTTTCTAAATTATGAAGCTAACTTAAACATCTGAACCAAACCCAGTATATTTTACAATGGTAAAGCCAGGAATCAAATCCAGGTCTTTTATTTCCAGAACAATGGCCTATAAAAATATCAACTTTCCCAGAGTATTAACTGCTGTCACAAAGAAGACATTCTATCTAACTGAATTCGAAAGCCAAAATCAAAATAAATCGAGAAGACATAGAGAGAAAAAGATCTTTCACAACAATACAATCCTTAATTTAATCCTTAACACAGGATTACCAACAATAGCATGCCATATAACACTGTGGTAAAAATATTGTCAAAAGATTCAGAGCACAAAGATTCTTCAGGATAGCAGATTTAAAAAAATCTAACTAAATACTGACATGTATGTGTTTTTCTAGAAATAGTTCATTTTATAAATCAAAGCAATGCACTGAAAAGAATTAATAATGAATGTCTGATATAAGAATTAATGTAAGGGTTGATAGATTTAGCAAACAAAATAGAACACCCAGCTAAAACTGAGTTTCAGGTAAAGAAAGAATAATTTTTAGTGTAAGATTTGAAAATCAAATATAACTGGGTGTCCTGTATTTTATCTGTCCATGATAGTCATTCTACAGTGTTTTTTCTAAATAAAGTTTCAGATAAAAAGACAACAAAGGACAGGTAAGTTCTATGTAGCATACTAATGAGCTTCAGCTAACAAATCAATAATGTTGCTATGCAAAGAGCACAAAGGATGACTACACTGTGGTCTTGTGCATAACCGGACCTTTGGAAAGTTCTTGGATTAATAACCTATTGTAGCATAAAATCAAACTAGAATCAAACTCTTTTATTTTGCTCTCAAAGTCATGCAAATACTATATTTTACAAGAAGGAAGAAATCAACTGCAATCTTCTTATAAAAGGAAAAGTTATTAGTTGCTAAACATTCTTGTGATTACAAAGGTCTGAGAGACTGTTTTGCACTGAGTTCTTGGTTCTAATCTTTGCATTTGCTTCTTCCCTTAAGTTTCAATTTCATCCTTCGTAAAAAGGGGAAATACCAAATGTTCCAATCTCTGTATAAAGTGTAAGGTGCTATCTTCAGCAGGTTATAAAGTCAAGAACCCCAAGCTAGCAAGAAGTGGATAATCTAGTTCCAGCTACATGATACACAGGTGACATGTTGAACCATCACAACTTCTTCAGAAGTCAAGTTTGTCAGTGGCAACAGTGGCTTTGGTATCAACAGCCAATGAAGACCCCACACCAGCTTACATTGTCACAGGTCATGAGGTGGTTCTTGGGTAAGACAATTCAACCTCGTTTTGCCCCTCAACTTCCTCATTTTAAAACAAGATGAAAATCTCCTGACTCCTTTACTCATATCACAGGACCAATTACAAAATGCATGTGGAAGAATTTCAAAACCACCTCCTTAAAAGTCAAAATCAAATGCAAGAAGAGAAGGCAAGATCACTATAACAAGATTTTAATATCTCCTACATCCTTTGTGCCTGTTCCCATGGAGATGAAGATTTGGGGTAAGGATAAGTGGCTGTTCATCTCCACATAAAGTTCAGCCACATGGAGTAAAAAAAAGGATGACAGTGCTGGGTATAGTGGTGTATGTTTGTAATCACAGCTACCTGAGTGGCAGGGAAGATCACCAGTTCCAGGCTAGCCTGGGAAAAGTTAACAAGACTCCATCTCAAAAAAAGGCCTGGAGGGGGTAGCTTGAAGTTGCTTAGCATGTGTGAGGCCCTGTGTTCAATCCCAGCAGAGCAATGAAAAGAGTGAAAAGGTGTGTATGGCACATGCCCACAGGCAGGTGAAAGAACTGGCTGGGCACAGGCTACCTGCATGCACCAAGAACACTTAATGTCCTTTTCCAAAGCAGATATTTCAAAACACCATCCTTTGCAGAATCCCTCTAAATTTTCTTTTAAAACAGAAGAGTATAAATTACATCATAGCTATTTGAACAAAAACAATGAAAAAGAAACAAGTTCCACTGTGGTATTTTTAATTCTTTGCCACAAGCACTAATAATTGTAAGGAACTGCTGAATAAAGACCACACCACATGTGAGAAATAAAGATTTATTGGACCCAGACCACAGGGCTTCCCCCCTGAGATCAGAGAGCAGTGGCTTGGCTGAAATGGGTAGTGGGCTTTATAGGAGGATCCAAGCCATGGGGGAGGGAGAGAGCCTCTGGTCTCTGATTATCTGTGATCACCAGATGGAACAGGTCAACATACCTAGCTAGTTGAGTAACTGGAAGTTTCTGAGGTATTTTTCAAGCAGAGAAACAAACAGGGGAGTTGGGCAAGCATCATAAATCAGGGGGTCAGGTTTCTGTGCTAGCCTCAGGACCTTCCACCAACCCCAAGAATGCCAGGGACCTAACAATAATTTAGGGTACAACTTTCATGTGTAGGCATCCTCACTAACTGCCATGCAAACCTGGAAGCCCTCAGAAATCATAGGGCTTCAACACTGTCAGCTGATTCAACTTTTACAAGGCTGCTAATGAAAGACAAGACAGAAAGCCCTAGCCAAGTAAAATGCAATGAAAACTGAAGCCAAGAATTTATAATCAATGACAAGACCCTGATGTTTAACATCCCATCCCAATGGTTCCCTCTTCTCATCCAAATCTGTTTCATTATCCTCCACTCACTTGCTTCCTGCCTTACTTTATTATACCAAAACATTCTTACCACATAAATGAGCTGTATTATGCACTTGTTTTCAGTGGGTAAATTCAGTTTTGTTTTTCAGCTTTTCTCATATGTCTTAAATACCCGGAGACATGCTGGAGGACACCAAAACTGATTTGAAGAGTGATTCATCTCAGGCCACACTAATGTGAATACCACTTGCGGCTTCAAACTTGTATATACCACAGGTGATGCTCGGGGTCACTGTGGAACATAAGCACCTGCAGGACAAGGTCTAATAAGATGTGAGGGAAAAATCACATGAAAGTTGTCACAAACAGACCATGACTTCTTATCATAAGGTGACTTGAATCTTAAATTTCAAATCTTTGGAAACATAACTACAATCAGAAATGTGTTATACAATATTAAGACTCTAGGGGAGACACTTGCAGCTTGAACTACACATGCAGGAACAATTTAACATAAAAATCAGTGCCATTCGGATCATGTTTAACACATCTTGGTTTCAGGAGGCTTCTTTACAGCCCCAAAAGCACTGTGCCCTTCAAGGCATATGTAACAATGTGGCTGGAGAACATGAAAAACATCCACTACTAGGATGGCTCTCCAGCTGCTGTGGGTGCCAGTGTCTGCCATTTTGGGCCTTTAGTAGACAGAGGATGGATGGATTTCCCTGTGACTAATGAAGATTGATGGAATTCTGGGAGGGAGGGTCAAAGCTTAGGAGGTGAGTTGCTATCAATTTTCATAAGGGTTTTACCAGAGTTTATTTTATTAAAATGACACACATGGTAGAAATGAAATGCTACTTATTTCATTCCACACCCTACATGTTCCCACTTTTAAAGAGGGAAAATATTGTATTCTCATGAAAGCATTGTATTTTATTTTATTTATTTTTTTTTTCATTTTTCTTTTATTATTCATATGTGCATACAAGGCTTGGTTCATTTCTCCCCCATGCCCCCACCCCCTCCCTTACCACCCACTCCGCCCCCTCCCACTCCCCCCCCTCAATACCCAGCAGAAACTATTTTGCCCTTATCTCTAATTTTGTTGTAGAGAGAGTAAAAGCAATAATAGGAAGGAACAAGGGTTTTTGCTGGTTGAGATAAGGATAGCTATACAGGGCATTGACTCACATTGATTTCCTGTGCGTGGGTGTTACCTTCTAGGTTAATTCTTTTTGATCTAACCTTTTCTCTTTTCCCCTTTTCCTATTGGCCTCAGTTGCTTTAAGGTATCTGCTTTAGTTTCTCTGCGTTAAGGGCAACAAATGCTAGCTAGTTTTTTAGGTGTCTTACCTATCCTCACCCCTCCCTTGTGTGCTCTCGCTTTCATCATGTGCTCATAGTCCAATCCCCTTGTTGTGTTTGCCCTTGATCTAATGTCCACATATGAGGGAGAACATACGATTTTTGGTTTTTTGAGCCAGGCTAACCTCACTCAGAATGATGTTCTCCAATTCCATCCATTTACCAGCGAATGCTAACATGTCGTTCTTCTTCATGGCTGCATAAAATTCCATTGTGTATAGATACCACATTTTCTTAATCCATTCGTCAGTGCTGGGGCATCTTGGCTGTTTCCATAACTTGGCTATTGTGAATAGTGCCGCAATAAACATGGGTGTGCAGGTGCCTCTGGAGTAACAGTCTTTTGGGTATATCCCCAAGAGTGGTATTGCTGGATCAAATGGTAGATCGATGTCTAGCTTTTTAAGTAGCCTCCAAATTTTTTTCCAGAGTGGTTGTACTAGTCTACATTCCCACCAACAGTGTAAGAGGGTTCCTTTTTCCCCGCATCCTCGCCAACACCTGTTGTTGTTGGTGTTGCTGATGATGGCTATTTTAACAGGGGTGAGGTGGAATCTTAGTGTGGTTTTAATTTGCATTTCCTTTATTGCTAGAGATGGTGAGCATTTTTTCATGTGTTTTCTGGCCATTTGAATTTCTTCTTTTGAGAAAGTTCTGTTTAGTTCACATGCCCATTTCTTTATTGGTTCATTAGTTTTGGGAAAATTTAGTTTTTTAAGTTCCCTGTATATTCTGGTTATCAGTCCTTTGTCTGATGTATAATTGGCAAATATTTTCTCCCACTCTGTGGGTGTTCTCTTCAGTTTAGAGACCATTTCTTTTGATGAACAGAAGCTTTTTAGTTTTATGAGGTCCCATTTATCTATGCTATCTCTTAGTTGCTGTGCTGCTGGAGTTTCATTGAGAAAGTTCTTTCCTATACCTACTAACTCCAGAGTATTTCCTACTCTTTCTTGTATCAACTTAAGAGTTTGGGGTCTGATATTAAGATCCTTGATCCATTTTGAGTTAATATTGGTATAGGGTGATATACATGGATCTAGTTTCAGTTTTTTGCAGACTGCTAACCAGTTTTCCCAGCAGTTTTTGTTGAAGAGGCTGCTATTTCTCTATCGTATATTTTTAGCTCCTTTGTCAAAGATAAGTTGCTCATAGTTGTGTGGCTTCATATCTGGATCCTCTATTCTGTTCCACTGGTTTTCATGTCTGTTTTTGTGCCAGTACCATGCTGTTTTTATTGTTATTGCTTTGTAATATAGTTTGAAGTCAGGTATTCTGATACCTCGTGCATTGTTCTTTTGACTGAGTATTGCCTTGGCTATTCGTGGCCTCTTGTGTTTCCATATAAATTTAACAATAGATTTTTCAATCTCTTTAATGAATGTCATTGGAATTTTGATGGGAATTGCATTAAACATGTAGATTACTTTGGGAAGTATCGACATTTTTACTATGTTGATTCTACCAATCCATGAGCATGGGAGATCTCTCCACTTTCTATAGTCTTCCTCAATCTCTTTCTTCAGAAGTGTATAGTTTCCTTGTAGAGGTCTTTCACATCTTTTGTTAGGTTTACACCTAGGTATTTGATTTTTTTGAGGCTATTGTAAATGGAATTGTTTTCATAAATTCTTTTTCTGTTTGCTCATTGTTAGTGAATAGAAATGCTAATGATTTTTCTATGTTGATTTTATATACTGCTACCTTGCTATAGCTATTGATGATGTCTAGAAGCTTCTGAGTAGACTTTTTTGGGTCTTTAAGGTATAGGATCATGTCGTCTGCAAATAGGGATATTTTGACAGTTTCTTTACCTATTTGTATTCCTTTTATTCCTTCTTCTTGCCTAATTGCTCTGGCTAGGAATTCCAGTACTATGTTGAATAGGAGTGGAGATAGTGGGCATCCTTGTCTGGTTCCTGATTTTAGAGGGAATGGTTTTAATTTTTCTCCATTAAGTATAATGCTGGCTGTAGGTTTGTCATATATAGCTTTTATAATGTTGAGGAACTTTCCTTCTATTCCTAGTTTTCTTAGAGCTTTTATCATGAAATGGTGTTGGATCTTATCAAAGGCTTTTTCTGCATCTATTGAGATGATCAAGTGGTTTTTGTCTTTGCTTCTGTTAATGTGGATTATTACATTTATTGATTTTCGTATGTTGAACCACCCCTGCATCCCTGGGATGAAGCCTACCTGGTCGTGGTGAATAATCTTTTGGATGTGTTGCTGAATTCAGTTTGCCATTATTTTGTTGAGGATTTTTGCATCAATGTTCATTAAGGAGATTGGCCTATAGTTCTGCTTTTTGGAGGTGTCTTTGCCTGGTTTTGGGATAAGTGTAATACTGGCTTCATAAAATGTGTTTGGCAGTTTTCCTTCCCTTTCTATTTCATGGAACAGTTTAAGGAGGGTTGGTATCAGTTCTTCCTTAAAGGTCTGATAGAATTCAGCAGAGAATCCATCAGGTCCTGGACTTTTCTTTTTGGGGAGACTCTTGATTGCTGCTTCAATTTCATTTTGTGTTATAGGTCTATTCAGGTGATTAATTTCCTCTTGGTTCAGTTTTGGATGATCATATGTATCTAGAAATCTGTCCATTTCTTTTAGATTTTCAAATTTATTTGAATATAGGTTGTCAAAGTAGTCTCTGATGATTTCCTGGACTTCCATGGTATTTGTTGTTATCTCCCCTTTTGCATTCCTAATTCTACTAATTTGGGTTTTTTCTCTCCTCATTTTAGTCAGGTTTGCCAGGGGTCTATCGATCTTGTTTATTTTTTCAACGAACCAACTTTTTGTTTCATTAATTCTTTGTATGGCTTTTTGGTTTCTATTTTGTTGATTTCAGCTCTTATTTTTATTATTTCTCTCCTTCTATTTGTTTTGGGATTCGCTTGTTCTTGTTTTTCTAGGGGTTTGAGATGTATCATTAGGTCATTGATTTGGGATCTTTCAATCTTTTTAATATATGCACTCAGGGCTATAAACTTTCCTCTGAAGACTGCCTTAGCTGTGTCCCATAGGTTCCGGTAGGTTGTGTTTTCATTTTCATTGACTTCCAGGAACTTTTTAATTTCCTCTTTTATTGCATCGATGATCCATTCTTCATTAAGTAATGAGTTATTTAGCTTCCAGCTTTTTGCATGTTTTTTGTCTTTACTTTTGTTGTGAGTTCTACTTTTACTGCATTGTGGTCAGATAGTATGCACGGTATTATTTCTATTTTCTTATATTTGCTGAGGCTTGCTTTGTGCCCTAGGATATGATCTATTTTGGAGAAGGTTCCATGGGCTGCTGAGAAGAATGTATATTGTGTAGAGGTTGGATGAAATGTTCTGTAGACATCTACTAGGTCCACTTGATCTATTGCATATTTTAGATCTTGGATTTCTTTATTGAGTTTTTGTTTGGATGACCTATCTATTGATGATAATGGAGTGTTAAAGTCTCCCACAACCACTGTGTTGGCGTTTATATATGCTTTTAGGTCTTTCAGGGTATGTTTGATGAAATTGGGTGCGTTGACATTGGGTGCGGACAGATTGATGATTATTATTTCCTTTTGGTCTGTTTCCCCTTTTATTAGTATGGAATGTCCTTCTTTATCTCGTTTGATCAATGTAGGTTTGAAGTCTACTTTGTCAGAGATAAGTATTGCTACTCCTGCTTGTTTTCAGGGGCTATTGGCTTGGTAAATCTTCTTCCAGCCTTTTATCTTAAGCCTATGCTTATTTCTGTCGGTGAGATTGGTCTCCTCTAAGCAACAAATTATTGGGTCTTCCTTTTTAATCCATTTCATCAAACAGTACCTTTTGATGGGTGAATTAAGTCCATTAACATGAAGCATTAGTACTGATAGGTATGTGGTGATTCCTGTCATTTAGTTTTCTTAGTTGTTTGAAGGTTTGATTGTGTGTAGCTAAGTTGAGGTTACTCTACTTTCTTCCTTTTTCTTTTCCTGTGGTTTGGTGCTGCCTGTCTTTTCATGGTTAAGTTGGGTTTCACTTTCTGTGTGCAGAATCCCTTGAAGAATCTTTTGTAGTGGTGGCTTTGTGGTCACATATTGTTTTAGTTTCTGCTTATCATGGAAGACTTTTATTGCTCCATCTATTTTGAATGATAGCTTTGCTGGGTAGAGTATCCTGGGATTGAAGTTATTTTCATTCAGTGCCCAGAAGATTTCACCCCATGCTCTTCTTGCTTTTAATGTTTCTGTTGAGAAGTCTGCTGTGATTTTGATGGGTTTACCTTTGTATGTTACTTGTTTTTTCTCTCTTGCAGCCTTCAATATTCTTTCCTTAGTTTCTGAACTTGTTGTTTTAATGATGATATGTCGTGGAGTAGTTCTATTTTGATCTGGTCTGTTTGGTGTCCTGGAGGCCTCCTGCATATGTATGGGACTATCTTTCTCTAGATTTGGGAAATTTTCCGTTATTATTTTGTTGAATATATTATGCATTCCCTTCGCTTGCACCTCTTCTCCTTCTTCGATGCCCATGATTCTCAAGTTTGGTCTTTTGATAGAGTCGGTGAGTTCTTGCATTTTCTTTTCACAGGTCTTGAGTTGTTTAATTAATAGTTCTTCAGTTTTTCCTTTAACTACCATTTCTTCTTCAAGTTCTGAGATTCTGTTTTCTGTTTGTTCTATTCTGCTTGATTAGCCTTCCGTTTTGTTTTGCAGTTCTGTTTCATTCTTTTTTTTGAGGTTTTCCATATCCTGGGTGGTTTCCTCTTTAATATTGTCTATTTTTGTCCTGAGTTCATTTATCTGTTTATTCATCGTGTTCTCTCTTTCACTTTGATGTTTTTATAGTGCTTCTATGGTTTCCTTTATTTCTTCTTTTGCTTTTTCCAATTCTCTATTTTTGTTGTCTTGGAATTTCTTGAGTGTCTCCTGTACATTTTGGTTGACCCTATCCAGTATCATCTCTATAAAATTCTCATTGAGTACCTGTAGTATGTCTTCTTTTAAATTATTCTTGTGGGTTTCATTGGGTCCTTTGGCATAGTTTATCTTCATTTTGTTGGAGTCTGTATCTGAGTATCTCTCTTCTTCATTCCCCTCTGTTTCCTGTACTAATTTTTTGCTGTGGGGAAACTGTTTTCCTTGTTTTTACTGTCTTCCTGTCACTGTCTTTGGTGTTGGTACTGTCCCTGTACTGTGTGCAATTAAGTATTTTCCAGCTTGTAATAATAACAATGGTGATATTTAGAATGGAATCGTGAGCTGAGATGGAAAGCAAGAAGTTAAAGAATAGGGACAAACAAATACACAGACAAGAAGGAGAAAACAGAGCAAGGTATCAGATAAGAAAGTTTCAAAGGTATAAACAGGGAGCGTTAGTGTACTAATCGACAGTAAGCTGAACAGACATTAGAGAGACAGAGTATTGAAAATTAAAAATAAAAAAAAAGATAAGAATAAAAATAAAAAATAAGTAAATGAAAGGAATATCTATATGTAAAAATGAATTAAAATAAAATGAAAAATAGAAAATTAAAATAAAAACCAATAAACCATAAAACCCAAAAACCTCCAAGTTCAAATGCAATGAAGTTTCAGTCTTAATAATCTGGGTGTCCATATCAGTCTCCAATCCTGGAGATGGTGCCTCAGATGTTGTTCTGTAGTTGTCTCATCAAAGGGGATGCATAAAGTAGAACAAAACTACACACACACACACACAATAAACCCCACCAAGTGTCCCAAGTTCAAATGCAATACAGTTTCAGTAAGTTTTTCAGCATTCAGGTGTAATTCGGTTGTTCTCTTGTCAAAGGTAGGGAGAAGAAGAGAAAAAAAAGAGTCTGGAGATAGTTCTGAGAATGGTATCTGCAGCTGTGGCTTCCCTGCCCGCTGCTGTCAGCCTGCTGTTCCTGGCAGCATTATTTATGCATATCTCTGGGGTGAGCTTTGCACTCACCTGGCCCCACAGGCTTTGTTTGCTCAGAGTTCTCCTGTGCGGAGCCTCTGCTACAAGCTTTCCCCTTTCCAAGCACACTGTTAAAGGTGACACTGCACCTATGTTCTCAGGCCTGTGTGTTTATTTACAGTTCATGTGGGAGGTGGGTTTTCACCCCTATCCTGTGGAGTTTTCCTCCCACTGCCACTTTCAGAAGCTTTCCTGCTCCTGATTACTGGGTGGTGCTGCTGCTCCTGCCAGCCGCCATGTTTGTTTACAGTTCACATGAGAAGTGGGTCTTCCCTCCTCTCCTGTGCAGTTTTCCTCTGTACGCCACTCTCACAAGCTTTCCCACTCCTGGTTGCTGGGCACGTGCTCCCTCTCCCGCCAGAGCCTCTCCAGCCCGCCCAGCTTGTTTATTTACAGTCCTGGAAAGGATTCCCTTCCCCCAATCTTTGGCACTCCATGTGCCCCATCCTCTTTCCCGTGTGTCTTTATTGTTCTTATTGCTTATTAGTCAGTTTCTCTTTTTTCCCCGGGTGGAGGTCAGTCTGTCCAGGGGGCTATGCTGCCCTGGCCCAGGCTTGTCTGTGGGAGTACCACGGTACCGTGAAGCTCACCTGGTCCGCGTCTTCCCAAGCTGTCTGGGCACAGGTGACTGGCAGCCTGGGGACCCTTCTGGTTTCTCCATTTAACCTGAAGTGGAGATTTTCTGCACTGGCTGGAGGTGTGGAGGGGTCAAAGTTATGCCTCTTCTCAGTGATTATGCCTGCAAAGTGTGTCTCCAGCGTCTCTCCAAGATTTCACTATAGGAGGCTCGCTTTCTGCTTCCTCCCTCTAGCCACCATCTATAATGGTAAGTTTTTTTAAATGGACAGCAATATTTATTTTACAGGCACCATCTGTTTTTAATGTATATTATCTTACAAATAAAAATGCTACACCTTTTGCAAATGAGAAAAATGACAAAGATAAAAAAGAAAAAGATAATCTCAAAGAGGACTTGGAAATTCAACTAATTTAGCACATCTGAATTAAAAGTCTATATAGAAATAAAGTCTATGTAGAAAATTACATGAGACTGTAAAACTTCTGTTTATGGATTTGATCGAATCTGTCAAAAATTATTCCTCATTTAATATATTCTATTGCCATTATATGCCAAATATTCTCAGGCTTTTGCCTGGTACAAAACAAAGCAATGAAATTTAACTATCCCACCCCCATAATACTAAATGACCTGAAACATCACCCACAGTCACAGAGCAGGTTAGTAACTAATGAAAGGTAGCACTACTCTAATATGCCATCAAGAATAACAACTGTTAAGAGGCAGTAGCTCTAGGAAGGCTTCATTTGTACATTTGTGCATAGTAAAGACCCCAATTAACACTGCATCTGATGTCATTAGAAATTAATCTAGAATGGGAGGAGGGTATTCCACGTGTAGTTCACTGGAATCAAGTTAATATCTATGCCAATACATTATAAATTGTTCAATTACACCACCAACAGGTTTTAAGTACTAAAAAGCAACTGCTTCTCTCCTACAAGCTGTAGGTTTTAATGTGTGGTTCTTAGCTCTGTATTTGAAGATAATAATAGAAAACCATGTTTTATAACAGCATAACTGCTTTGAAGGTCAACCAAAATACATAGATGTTTAGAAATTTAGGAATGCCAGAAACTTCATCACATTCAACGACTTCCACAGAGTTCAGATCACTCAAGTCTGGGGACAGGATAGAGAAGCATGCCTGAATGTCATGAAATAAAAAGAAATGAAGTAGAGATAGTTCCACCAGCAAGCCTGACTAATGGTGCATATGGACAATCTAAATGAATCCAAAATTTGCTATAAATTTAAAAATGTAACACATGTCTCTAGAGAACTATTTTGTGTTATGCATTATCTGAATCACATACAGTATTTGTTTCACACTTACAATGCCTAATAAAGTGATATGAACATTTAGATTTAAAAAGTGACTGTAAACTTAAGATGTATGAAATGAATTTTTATCACTACAATGGGACCACACTGGGCTTAGTAGTCTGACATTTTTATAACTAACTGATGTCCACCTTCTTACTCTTCTTTAAAAATCTCCAGTTAATTCCACCAATATAAAGCAAACTGGAATGCTTTTCACGAAGGCCCTCTGGCTGTGCAAAAATCCTGAGATTATATTCTTTACAATGACATCTCAGCACTTTATAACTCCTAACCATGAGGACCTGCGCCTCACTCACTACTCAAACATCTTACACTGTCTTTTTCCAAGTTGTATTCAACATATAGTCTTCTCTTAACACACACCCTCCAATGTGTTCAGCCTACTGCCAACATCAAACATAACTAAAAATGTAATTGAAAAACAAATCTCTTGGAGTTTTACATTACCTAAATTTTATAATTAGCATTGTCATTTTGAGAACTGGGGATTTAAACCTATGCTACACTGGAAAAGAAGTAATAGAAAAAGAAATGTAATTTAACTGTTTCTATTTATATTCCATAAAATGTTGCTACATTTCAAAAGTTTTGGTAGGTTCTGACAGTGCTCTAACTAGTGAAAATTACCACTGCACCACCCCCAAGGTTTTGACTTTAAAGGGAAGTTTATGCAGATTTATCGGCCAAGCTGACTTTATTCTTGTAATTATTGATAATCTACCTAAGAACCCCACCAAAACACATGTTAAAGCCCAGCCTAGTTCTCTGCCTCCTCCCCACTCTCTTGCCCGAATTCAATGAGAGCAGAAGGGTGGGAGTGTAGAGGAGTAAAAGGACACTGAGGACAGATGGCCTCAATAGCAGTTGACCCCTGAAAACTGTTGGCTCACAGTAATGGATTCTAGACCTAGATGACTTTAGTGCCTCACTCCACACCCATAGAAAAGTGCTGCTCAAAAAGAACACTTTCAGAAAGAGCACTTTCCTTCCAAAGTTATCCTCGGACCCCTCTGGATTTTAAAGGAGGAAGGCTAAATCAGGAAAGATGACTTACAAAAAGGGGTGAGTACTTAAAGAGAGGAGTATTAGATTTGTCCCTGAGACCTAGTCTGTCAAAAGACCTATCAAATTGCCAACAAGTCTGAACGTTTCTTAGGGAAAACAGGATTAAAAGGGCCCAAGTAATATCTCTGCAAGAAAGTAGAAAGAGAAAAGTGACAGTTGATTTTCAATAAGGCATCTCCTGCAGGTGTGAGGGGCGTGACTTCCCAGCCTGAATCCCATCCCGACCCAGAGAAAGTGGAGGGGGGGATGATGAAAGAAATACCTCGTTTTCTCTCCAAAGAGCAACATTGCAAACGTGGCAGGGGTGAGGGGTTCCTTTCCGAACCCGACTGAGGCTGGAATCAGGAGGCTCCAGGAGCGAAAAATGCTCCGAGGTGAGGTCAGCGCAGGACACGCTGCCCAAGGCTCCCCTGGCTGGGAGCGCCGGGCAAAGCCGCGGCCACGAGCGGGAGAGTGGGAGCGGGCGCCCAGTCCCGGCCTCCTTCACCTTCACCGCTCCACAGCACAGCTTGGTCGAGGCTGCAGGACGTCACCGGAAGGGCTCAGGACCCTTCTCCAAAGTCAGCCCGAATCCACCCGCAGATCCTGGCCGCGCCGGACTCGGCACCGACTGCTCCGCCTTTCGGGAATCCAGGCAACCCGCTCTTGTTCTGACCTCCGGTCCCAGTTCATCTCTAACTGCAAGGCGAGCGATTCCCACGCGCGCCCAGACTGCCCGCAGTGCAGCAGCCTTCCAAAGCACAGGCTCCTGCCCCCGACCATCAGCGACCGCCTGGCTGGGGACCCGCCAGCCCCCAGGGGTCGCTTACCATGGCGCCTCCCTTGCGCTCTTTGTGTGCGCCCCGCAACCCGGGCAGAACTTTCCTTTCCGCGCTGTCATGGGTGAAAAAGCGAGTGAAAGGAAGCGCGGGACAATTGAGGGACTGGAAGGGACAGAAGGGGACGCACGTACTCTGGGTGTACTCTGGCATGTTGCTGCTTCCGGGCTTCCTTGCTGTCCAGTTTCTACTCTGGCTTCCCCACCCTCCAAGGCCAGCTCGAGGGGCCAGAGGAGGAGCGGAGCCACCAGATGGTTGTCCATGATACTTCTGGAGCTGCAGGGAAGGGGCGCCAAAGCTGTCTTGGTTTTGCTAACAGGTAGAAGGGTTGAGGAAGGCCGGGAGCGCAGTGTGCGAAAATAATATTGTTTCTGGGAATGCAGGGGCGCGGAGGACGCGGGTCACACGTTCAAATTCATTTTTTATTTCAATTTTGCAAGCAAGTTGGCTCGGATCCGACGATGTAGTTTTGTGACTGCACTGGCTGCAAGTGGAAGACTCAAATGGAGGACTGGCCGGGTCTGAAGACCTACTTCAAAACCAAAGAGCCTGGGGGCAGGACTTGTTCCATGGTTACCCTAGAGGAATTCAACAGAGGCAGAGATCCGCCCGGGTCGCGCTCCTTGCCCAGCTGCATCATCTGTAGTCCTCTTCTTACCATAAAGTAGAATACAACTCAGACGTTCCTGATTATCTGCCATAAAAACCAGACCTCTCATCTAGTTTATATCCACCAGCTCTTCCCCTTTCAGATACCATGCAACCCCAGCCCCATGAGCAGTGCCAACACCAGTGCCAGTACCAGTGCAAATCTGTGAAGACTTTGCTGCTTGTGTTCACTAAATTTTCCTTAATCTCAGGGGCAATGCTTCTGTCTTGCATGTCTGTGTAAATTATTAGTATTGTTTTCATTTGTTTAAAAATAAAAATTCATTTCTGTATTTTAAGCTAAAATGCTGTTGAAATTCCGTTGAGCTTGGGTCACTGGGTGGTAAAACAAATGGTATTGACTAAGAGTTAGCATCTAGTTAAGGTAGTAATGCCTGTGAAGAATGAGCTCAGATTTGTCCCTGACAGCTTTCTTAAGAGACCTGGAGGCCTTCTGGACATGTTATATAAATGTAATGGTAATTAAAAAAAACTATCATTGTAGCTCTAACCAGTCTCTTCCCTACGTGACTGGGGTTGAATGTCTTGGGGAAGGCACTGCCCCTCTCACCTCCAAGATATCTGACAAATGCATCAAGCTAGGCCCTGTAGAGCTGAGGAAGGATCATGGACCTCAAGTATTCTATACTTGTTAGCATGGTAGAGGTCTGGTGGGACATGGGATAGAAATGAAGATTCTCCTTGCAGGTAAAGGGATATGGAGGTAAGAAGGTAAAGAGCTAGTGCCTTGGGTGCCTCTGTCAGCATTCAGCCCATCTTCATAGGCACCAGAGCCCTTTTCCCTTTTAAGGCAGCCACTATCCAGAACACCAGCCCCGGATCAGTATCTCCTTGTTAAGCAGCTCCACTGTGTCCCCTTTCACATCTGGGGACTCAGAAGCCCAGACCCTCACTGCAGGACAGTCATTCCAGAGCAAGCAGGATTCCCACTGCTGCTTGAAGCCACCTTCTCACTAGTCTGCCGTGCAAACTTCCAGTATCTTCTGGGCTTGTACATGCCAAGGCTTCTTCTGTGTTAGTGCTGAGGCTCATGTGGGTTTTTCTTATGGGCTTGGTAGAATAACTGTGTGTCCTGCATGTTGCTAATGTAGACATAACTGTCTGCAGTATCCTGGATGTGGAAACTGAAGGTCAACAGTAGCACTGCCTGATAGCCACAGTACTGATTCCTGTATGTTTCAATGATATAAATTTTAAGGATTTGCGACCTATGTGCAGAGTCCCAGGAAAGCAAAGACCTTCCCTCCCATGATTGTTGAGCCCTTACCTGATGTTGCTAAAGGCAACAGTATTGCCAGGAGAATGGACTGGCCTCAGTTGAAAGTCAAGGTTTCCCCAACAGGGTCTCTCCACCCCATCCCATTCTCTTTCATTCTAAAAAAACACACAAAAACCTTCAGATCCCAGAGCCTTTTGCCTTCCTTGTCATTTTGGAATAAGTAAGAATGTATGTGTATAAATTATTAGTAGATTTTCTTAAAAAAATCATTTCTGTATTTAAGTTAAACTGCTTTTTAAATTCTTTCCAGCTTGTATCACTGGGGTGATTAAGTAAAAATATTATTAACTAGGAGTTAGCTGTCTAGCTAATATAGTTATGCCTGTGTGAAGAAGGGGCTCATTGTAGTCCCTGGCAGCTTCCTGATGTGCCTGAGCATCCCTGGACAAATTTTGTAAACATAATTATCATTTTAAAAACATGTGATATAGGTTTAACCAGTCCCCTTCCTCTGTTACTAGGGTTGAAAATCTTGTGGCAGGGTACTGTCCCTCTCATCCCCAAGATTCCTAACAGGGAATGACTGAGAGCTTCATGGCATCAACTGAACTGTGTAATGTATACTCAGGATCTTAAATGTTTTTTTAATTAACTTTTGGGGTGCGGCATGGCTCAATTTTCGAGTGCCTTTCTGCCAAGCAGTAGGCCCTAAATTCAAAACCAAGGCACAGTCAAAATTTTTTTCTTAAAGATTTTAATGGATCTCAGTCTCTAAAAATTCTTATATAAGGAGAAAAATCCCCTTGGTCTTATGGTACAGCATGAGGCCCAGCAGGAACAGGATATGTACCATTATCTCTCTGACCCACCTAAGACTAGACCCTGACCCTCTTTGAGACTCTATTCAGACTACCCAGAAACAGTGGAGACAAAAGTGCCTTGTCTGATTTTTTGTTATTGACTACATTTGTTCAAAACCATGTATAATAAATGTGAAAATAAGGATGGCTTACTATGGAAGGAATCATATCAGGTGAAAATATAGAACCCCAACGCACATATAAGAGGCAATTTAAGGTAAAAGACGTCAGAAAAAATAAAGATAAATGAATGCACTAAAGTGAAGCTAGTTAATATAACATAAGGAAAGTAGTGATAAAATATTTCATTTAGTATAAAAAGAAGAAATAGGACAAAGATGTTTGCTTAGTAATAAAGATACGTATATGCAATTAATATAGAAATGTCATGAAATTTTACAAATAACAGAACATCAAAATATATGCTACACATGCTTTCTTAACCAGAGCAATAAGGCAAGAGAAAGAAATTAAAGGGATACAATAGGATAGGAAGCAGTCAAAATACCCCAATTTGCAGATTATATGATCCTATAGCTAAAGACTCCACCAAGAATTGTTAGATGTGATAAACACTTTCAGAAAAGTATCAGGATTCACAACCAACATACAAAAATCAGAAGCTTTTCTATATAGCAACAACGAACAAGCTGAGAAAAAATTCAGGAAAACAATCCCATGCACAGTAGGCTAAAAAATTAAATAGCTTAGAATAAAACTGACAAAGGAGGTAAAGGACCTCTATAATGAAAACTACAAAACCTTGAAGAAAGAAATTAAAGAAGACACTAGAATATGGAAAGACCTCCCAGTTTCCTTGATTGGAAGAATTCATCTTGTGAATGTGGCTATACTACCAATAGTAGTCTGCAGATTCAATTTATTCTCCTTAAAAATGCCAATGTCTTTATTCACAGAATTGGAAGAAAGGCTAAAGTAATACAATGCAACAGGTCAAGTATATATGTAGTAACAATAATAAATGAAAAAAGTCAAAGGGTCTTTTCCATATTCTTCAGAAGGTGACAGAAGATTTTTGGCTTTGCATGAATGCATCTTTATGAATTATTACATTTGACATAGCAAATAGGTTTTATTTTTGTAATATGAAGAAAAAATTCAGATAATTCATAAACATAAATTTATTGTGTTTGTGAGTGTGTATGTGTGTGTATTGTTAAGAAAACGGCCTCACACACATAATTCAAGTACTCCACTACTGCTAAGATACAACCTCAGCCCAGAATATATTATGAAATCTATATTCAAAAATCACTTTTATTGCAATTACTAATAAATTATTGCACCATACTGCAAATATTTTCGCATAAAGAGGACTTGAAAAATATCTCTGCAAAGGAGAATGTATCCTGCTTTCTGTGGCTGCAGCATAATTGAAAAATGTAATAGCTGGAAGCTGGTGGCCTGGGTTTGTAATTCCATCACTGGTGGGAAGCATGATCAAGATAGCAAAGGTCCAGGCTGCCCCTGGAGAAAAGCAAGATACTATTTCAAAAGTCAAAGAGTTCTAGAGATGGGACTCAATCCATACAGCACTTGCCTAACAAGCACAAGTCATGAGTTCAAACCCCAGTACTGCCAAAAAAAGGCAAACTAATAATGAAAATCTGGGAGTGGCAGCACAGTCATGTTGTCCCCATACTTGGGAGTCTGAAGGACATGTGTTTGATGTCAGTCTGGGCCACATAGTGACAACAGTTCTCAAAAAAGCCACAAAACAACACAAAAAAAGTAATGAAAAACAAAGGAAGTAATAACAGCAAGGGGAAAATTAACTTCAGCAACTTGGAAAAGTTTAACAATGATTAGTAGAAAATCATACTGTTCACATGAAACACATGACACAAAGTTAAGGCTACACAAAGAAAAAACTCATGGCCTCCAATGCATTCATTTTTTCTTTATTATTTTTTGTGGAACTGGGGTTTGAAGTCAGGGGTCTTTACATTTGCAAAGAAGGCACCCCACACATGGTAGGTAGGTGCTCTATGACTTCAGCAAAGCTTCCAGCACTGCTTTCATTTGTTACTAAGAATGTAAGAATTTTTTGAAAAGGAAATTGCAAAAGCAAGTTTAAAATAGTTTGAAAGAAATATTCCTTAATCCAAAAAAGCAGACTGATAGAGTAGCAGCAAAAATGAATGTCTTAGAAGGCTGATCAAGTGACTAATCAGTTGGGACACAGGAATGAAAGCCAAATCTATCTCATGAAAGGGAATGAAGGCTGGTGAGGGTAGTCATGGGAAATGTTTGAGAAAGAGACAAGGAGAAAGAAGAAACCCCAACTAGCCCTATTGGTCCTCTTTGGCAAGCTGTGGCTTGTAAGATGTTCATTTCTCCAAGTGTTTCCTTTGGGAAGTCAGAACCTAGAGAATTCTGGCACCAACCCTGGCAAAGAAATGAGTCAACTAAAAGAATCACTGTATTGATGCGAAGTCCTCAGGACAGAATGTTTCCATGGTACTGTCTCACACTGAGAGACAAAGGGCAGTTAGGAAACTAATGAAAGTTGAGTTCAAGGAACAGGCTGTGGCACTAGTCTTAAGGGGCACCAGTAGCCCTGCCTTTATCATTCCCTTTGCCTCCAATGCCCAACCCCTTCCCCCCACCCTACATAGGACCAAAATCCCAGCCCCAAATTGGAGTCCCTAAGAGGCAGATGAAGTGGGGATATGCACCACAGCATCCTTGTTTGAGCTTTTGCTGCTTTTTCCCTTTTGGATACTCTCAGCCCCAGTCCCTTATACAAGCAGCACCAAAGTCAGCACAAGTCTGTGAAGACTTTGGTGGCTATGTTCACTAAACTTTCCTTGGTAAGGGGCACTGCCTCTGTCTTGTATGTCTGTGTGAATTATTAGTAGCTATTTTTCCATTTGCTTAAAAATTAAAATTTGTTTCTATATTTAAGCTAAAATTCTTTTGAAATTCCTTCAAGCCTAGGTCACAGGGTGGTCAAGCACCAATGATACTGAGTAGGAGTTAGCTGTCTGGTTCAGGTGGTTATGCCTATTTGAAGAAGGGGCTCAGAGATCTCTCCCTGGCAGCTTTCCTAAAGGATGAGGGTTCCTTTTGAAAATGTTGTATAAACATACATTTTCAAAGAAAAATCTGAATGTGACAAGAATGATGTTACAGTAGGAAGCCACAGACACCCACTCCTTTTAAGTACATGCAGGTTAAGTGCTCACATACAGCCTGTAAACTAGCTCAGAGTAAACTAAGAGGCTCCCACCTTACCTGAGGCACAGGTAGTAAGGCTTCATTTCTAGCCCATGTCTCACCCATGGCTTCCCATGTTAACAGGTGTTGAGAACTTGAGGTCTAGGCTCCTTCCTCAGCTCCACAGGGACAAGCCTGATTCCTCAGATGCCAGCTCCTGGTGCCCTGCTACAAGAGAGAGGGGACTGGTTATAGCTACATAACATTATTTATAAAATAAGGATTACATTTAAACTACATGCCCAGAAGGTGCTGAGGCCCCTCGGGAGGGCTCAAGGACAGCTCTGAACCCCTTCTTCATATAAGAATAACCACCTTAACTAGTATACCATTTATATTTAGCCACTCCATTGATCCAAGCTTGAAGGAATTTAAAAGGAAGTTTAACTAAAATACAAAAGGTAAAATTTTATTGTAGTAATAATGTAACAGTAGTTATTTTTAATCACATGCAAACATTTATACTTTGCTCATACAAGACTAGCACAGCAGCAAGGCTGTGGGAACCTGACAATTGAAAAGCCTTTTCACCCATCTTCTCTCACTTTGATGTTAATAAAAGTAGGAATAGAAATCTAGCCTAAAAATCTCTTTGGAAACTGCAATAGCTGCTAGTCATGCTTAGATCTGGAGGATAGTGGTTTAAGATTAACCAGATTGAACATTCAGGAGACCCCCCCCCACCCTGCCAATGGAAAAATCTAGGCATTATGCTTTCATCCTATTTACTGCAGGAAGCTTAAACTAGTCAAACTGCTGTCCAGGCTGGACTGGGCTAAAGCTAAGACCTATCTTCAAAACAACCAGAGTTAAAAGGATTGGAGGAATTGCTCAAGTGAAAAAGCACCTACCCAGCAAATGCCAAGCCCTAAGTTCAAACTCCTGAACCACACAAAAAGAAAAAAACAGAACAAAAACCATACACAAAAGAAATATCACTTGAGGAAAATGAAAGAAAATGAAGAAGGAGGGAGAAAAGCAGAAGGTACAGTTCCACTTTCCCAGTGATTTCAGTGATAATCTTTCATTGCCTATTTGCTCCTGGGTCCTTGTTTAGATTATTTATGTCTGAGTAATAATTCTTAGTGGCTTAAAATGCCCATTTTATTACCCCCCCCCCCAGTGATTCTGTGAGTTTTTTGGGCTCAGCTCTGCCAGTTTTCAGGTTCATGCACTGTGGGTTTCAGATTTGTTCATCTGGGCACCCTACTGGGCTTGGCTCTTCCAGTGGCTCCTGCCCTCAGCAGACAGGGCTGATGGCTGGTGACTTGAAGTTCATTGTGGTGTTTGGCGGCAGTATCTTTCCATGTGACTTCTGATTTTCACAGTGTAGCAGCAGGATTCTAAGATTTCCCAGAGAATGGAAGGCAACGTTGCCAGTCCTCTCAAAGTTTACCCCTGGAACTAGCTTGTTATGTTTCCTGTTCCAGTGCTTCATATTTTGTCACTTTGACCTTGAATATTCTAGTGAAATCTCCCTCTTACGTATGGTATTAACCCACTCTGAGATCCTGATTCTTCTATATTTCATGATCAAAACTCACTTTTTGGTATGTTTGTTTTGTCTTCTTTCTAGGATATTTCATTGGTTTCTATTTTGATCATTTGTTTGGTTTTTTTTTTTGGTTGTTGTTTTGATGTTCTTTTATAAGTTTTTATTTTTCCTGATTTATTTATATCCATTGAACCAGAGAGGAAAGGGACAGTTTTCAGTCAGCAATCACCACTATGATGAATTACCTGACATAGGCTATTTTTGAAGTAATGAGATGGATTTAATTCCCAGACTTGGAGGTTCAAGTCCAAAACTGGGTGCCTGTTGTTTTGGATTATGATGGGTAGCAATGCCAGTAGCACATTGTGGAGTGAGCAGGAAGCCTAGAGAGAGGAGACTGGTCAGTTTCCACAAGTCTTATATTCATTCTCTTTCAGATAATAGAGTTGTTCTTTCATGTATATTCTCCAGAAATAATTACTACTGTTAAAATCACAAAGATGTCACATATAAAAGAATATATTTACAAAGACTTTCTTTATATTTAAAAAACATTCTGAATTGATTAAAATTTCTTATTCAAATTTTTCTCAACATTGTTCCATTGTCTTGTTCATCTGCTGTTGCTCTGAAGAGATGGGTAAGGCCTGACATATCTATCTCTCTGTGTGTGTGTGTGTGTGTGTGTGTGTATTATCTATTCCTGTAAAGTGACAAATGTTTTCTACCTGTATGCTTCTAAGACTTTTTCATTTTAGAAGTTCAATTACTTCATCTGCTAGTTGAGTCTGCAGCAGAAGCAAACGTGGTAATAAGTGAGAGTACTTCCTTAAGAAGCAGGTTTTGTACAAAAAAATCCTGACAGCAAAGTGGACTCACTTGGAAAAATCACTTCAAAAAGTCTGCCTCAATGACATACCACCAGAAATCCTGTTTTCGTTAATTTTGGAGAAGGCCTATTCATTAATATTTCTTGAAAGTTTTGTGGTGGTTCTAATGCATAGCCTAAGGAATTAGGTTTTCAACACTGGAGTTATAATAGAATTCCATAGACTGCTTTTAAACTGTATCCAAGCTTGGGCCCAAAGCCAGAGGGAGGAGTCTGGAAACCAGTATTTTGTACAGCTTCCCTAGTGAGTCTGTCACAGCCAGACTTAAGAAGTTGCTCAAGTACTTCACAAGAAGCCTTGGTTGCAGTGACTGTTTATTGCTAAAAATTGCCTGCTCACCAATGAGACTTACCTATGAACACTGAGGCCAGAAATGCAGGGCTAAATATGAGCAGCCAATGCAAAGGTTTTATAGTATAAGAAAGACACTTTAGTTAAGTATGCAAAGATTGGAGAGTTCTAACCTTTGAGAAACCTATGTAATATCCTAAATGCCATTCTTTGGAAGAAGAGACATTTTATATGAGATTTCACTTAAATATAGAAAATCATTGTGTAGATCAGATCAGAGAGGAGTTCCTGTTGGATTCTCTGTGTAATATCTCACAAAGTCAAAATCAAGTTCTTGGCCAGGACTTGCTTTGATCTGGAGACTGAGGGACAAGGTATTTGCAGGGTTCTTCAGGTTGTTAATAAAATTCAATTCAGTGTGATTAAAGAGCTTAAGGCCCTTTTGCCTTGCTCACTATCAACGTGTCTCATAGCAAAGGAGCCTTTGAGTCACCCTGACTTCTCTTTCTTCCATCAGAGAAGAAAACTGTTTTTTTTTTTTGCAGTACTTGGATTTGAACTCAGGTGTACCTTGAGCCACTCTCTTTTTGTGATGGGATTTTTCGAGATAGGTTCTCACAAACTATTTGCCTGGGCTGGTTTTGTACTATGATCCTCCTGATCTCTGCTTCCTGAGTAGCTAGAAATACAGGTGTGAATCACCTAACCAGGTGAGAAAACTATTAAAAAGGCTCTGTGTCCTTAGATTTGGCTAAATTGCACCCTTTTGCAGTACAATGCAACATAAGCACAGGAGTGAAGTCTCCACCCACATTCAAAGGTAGAAAGGAGAAAGAGAAAGGGGATGAATCAATTCAGGTTATAATACCTGGAAATGTCACAATGAAACACCCTGTATAGCTATCTTAAACAAACAAAAATGTCATTTTTGTTTTCAAAACAGAGAATAAGAATGCAAAACAAGTCCTGTCTGGGGAGTTGGCACCTGTGGGAGGGGCAAAGATACAAGGTAGTGTGTAGTAGAGTGAATATGATACAATATTATGTACACATGTATGTTAATGGAAAAATGAGACCTGTTGAAACTATCCCTAGAATGGGCAGGATAAAAGAGAATGATGGAGGAGGAGAATTTGACTATTATATGTTATAAGAACTTCTGTGAACATAAAAATGTACCTCCAGTACAATAATAATTTTTAAAATTAGTTTAAAAAGGGAAGGAGATTATATAAGGGCCAGGATCATTTAGAGCCATTCTTTAAATTCTGTGTATGATCCTGAGAGGTTTTTTTAACCTTTCTGTTTTATCTCAGTTTTTATAATGAATCTTTTTTAATGAATTATTTTTCTGTTCTTTTTATTTTCCATCTGCTCATGTCATCTCTGATTATTAATGCTTTCGTAAGAATCTGCCCATTTAAGTTTTCAAGCACATTGGATTGATTTTAATATTCTCTTAGTGTTTTAATATCTGTAGGAACCATAGTTATAAGCCCTCTACAATTTCTTTTAGACAGCACTTGTGTGTGTTCTCCCCCACCAGTATCACCTCCTCCCAGATAATATCACTGAGTGTTAGCTCCACTAGAATTCTTTATTTCTTTCTACTTTCTTTGTATTTGACTTTCTATTCTTTTCCTTATTTCTTTTAATTGGTTTGTTTTTGGTTTTTGAAATAGGTTCCCATTAAGAAACCCAGGCTGGCCTGGAATTCACTAGGTAGTCCAACATGGCCTCTAACTCAGGATCCTCCTGAATGCTAGGATTATAGAAATGTGCCACCTGGCCCTTCTCTTTCCTTTATTTCTTGAAATGCATTATTAGAACACTGAATTTCAGTCTGCATTCTCTCAAATATATGCATTTGATCCTATAAATTTCCTTATATGATTCAGTAAACTAGTTTCATAATCTATAGTCCAGTTAGAATGCCCTGTCATCATTTCTATTCCTTCCTTTGGGTTTCTGTCTATTTTTTAAATTTGCATACTTGAAGGTATATTCTTCATGTTGCAAAATTCCACAGGATTGATAAATGCATATGCCATGTATCCATCATTATGATATTTTGCACAGTAGTTTCACTTTTCTAAAACATCTTTTATATTTTGTCTATTTAATCCTTCTCACACCCCCAAAACTCTTGTTGATCACTGACCTTTGAAATGAAAAATGTTTCTAAAATTTTTTCTTTCCCAGCATATCATATAATTTGAATCATAGAATATGTAGACTTTTCAGATTGTTTTCTTTTACCTAACAACATTAATTCAAGGTCCATTCTTGCTTTCATCGTAGCTTGTTAACTTTTTCCTTATCACTGAAAAAAATGTGTTGCATGAATACATCCAATATTTAACCATTCACCTTGTGAAGGATATCTTGGATATTTCCCATTTCTAATTATTAGTAAAGCCTCTATGAAGATACAGGTACCTATTTTGTGTGGGGAAAAAAGTTTCCAAATCAGCTGGGCAAATATATAGAAGCACAAATGCTGAATCTTATGATAAGTTTATTATATACTTTATGTAGTTGTAATAGAATACATGAGAGTGGGAAATTTATAATGAACAGAAATGTATTAGCTCTTGGTTCTGGAAACTGAGATTCCAAGATCAAGTGCCCAGTATCTGACAAGAGTCTTCAACTGCATCATAATGAGACAGAAGGCATCCTATGGTGGAAGGGCAAAGAGATGTATGCCTCAGTAGTGGCATTCATCCATTCCCTCCACCATCAATGCCTAATCCCCCTTATTAGCCTCTACATCTAAACACATTCAAACCACAGCAATAAGAATATATTTAGCATTTTAAGAAACTACAAATTTGCCTCCCAAAAAGGTATAAAATTTTCAAAAGAAATGAAAGATCTTTTGCCCCACAATTTCTCAAGTATATGATTTTGTTAGGTTTATTTTAGCCTTTCCAATAAATAAACATTGTGACATCTCATTATTTTAGTTTTTAATTCCCTAAAGACAAATAATGTTAGAATCTGTTCATATTTTTTTCCATCTTTCTGTCTTTCTGTTGAGATATCTGTTCAAATTTTTACCCAGATTTAATGAATTATTTCTTTTATTATTGCTGGGCTTTAAGAGTTCTTTGTATATTTTAAATAAAAATTCTTTATAATTTGTTTCTGGTCTGTGACTTGTCTTTTTGTTCTCTTAAAAGTGTCTTACAGGATGTTTTAAATATTAAACTATTGTGTTTCCAAATGAACTTTAGGGCAGATTTTTCAATCTCTTCAATCAACGTAATTGGGGTTTTCATGGGAATCTTTTAATCAATTATTCGAGATTTTCTACATAAACAACCATGTCATTTGTGAACAAACTTTGTAAAATTTCCCTTCTTGATCTGCACACTGGTTATTTCCTTTTCTACTCTTATTGCAGTATCTAGGATTTCCAATATAACATTTGTTAAGAGAGGACAAAGGAGAGATCTTTGTCTTTTCCCTTATAATAGGAGGAAAGCAACTAGTTTCTGACAAAGAAGTTAGTTTAGATATTTCATTGATGTGTATCAATTTGAAGACAGTGATCTCTTTCCCTGATTTGCTGAAAGTAATTCTCATATATGGGCGTTTTACTTTGCCAATTGATTTTTCTGTGTCAACTGATGTGATTGTATATTTTTTCTTCATTAGCTTGTTGGTATGATGGATTGCATTGTTTCATTTTTATTTTTATTTTTATTTATTTATTTATTTATTTTTCATTTTTATTTTATTATTCATATGTGCATACAAGGCTTGGTTCATTTCTCCCCCCTGCCCCCAGCATTGTTTCATTTTTAAATCTTGATCCAATTTTGCATATCTGGAATAAATCGAACTTGGTTGTGTTGTATAACTCTTTTTATGCATTATTCAATTCAATTTTCCCATGTTATGTTAACATTTTTTGCTTCTGTTTATGGATGGCAATGGTCTGTAATTTCCCTTTCTTATAATATTTATCTGATTTTTAGAAATTAAGAAAATGATGAGAAAATTGGGTGAAAAACAAGGTGTCCACTCTGCTTCTGCTTTTAAAAGTAGATTGTGGAAAAATTTCATTTGTTTATTAATGCATGATGTAATTGACCAGCAAAGCTGGCCATGTGCTTTCTTTTTAGAAAGGTTATGAGTTATTAATTCAGTTTATTTAATTGATGGATGTGTAGAAGTAAATTGGTTATCTTTTTCTCCTTCTGAGAGTTTTATAGTTTGGTTCTGTTGGGGAATTGGTAGACTTCATCTAAGTTACTAAATTTGATGCATAGTAGTATTTCATAGCATTCCATTATTATCTTTTTAATATCCATGGGATATACCTTCTTTCATTTCAGATATTTTTCTTTTGTGTCTTCTCTTTTCATCTAAATTAAAGAGCTTAGAGTTCTATCAATTTTGTCAGTGTCTTCAAGGAACTTTTATTTTTTATGTTATGAATTGTTTCCCTAATTTCAATTAAGTGATCTATCTTTTCAATGATTATTTCTTTAATTCTGCTTGCTTTATATTAGGATTATATATTCCAACATTGTATTGACCTTATATTTTATGCTGCTTTCTATTTTTCCAAATACAGAAGCTTGGATTACTGATTTTAGAATTTTTTTGTATATGTACATTAATATAAATTTCCTTCTAAGCCTTGCTTGCTGCTTTCTGCATTCCACATATTTTGGTTAAGTCATGTTTTCATTTACATTGAATTCAAAGACTTTTCATTTTTTAGGAGAATTCAATGCCCTGGAATCAAGTTTGTCTCACTGAAGCCAACTACTTTTTTAGCACAACTTTTCACAGCCTACCCAAGCATCTTGACTTCATAAAATTACTTATACGAGTTAATACATTATGGCTCATTTTAGAGTTTATATCTTATCTCACTGTTAGAATAGTATGGTTTGGAGAGATGTCTGCATGCTTTTTCTTTATAGAATTTTATCTATAATAAAGTGTTACATAAACAGAATGTGCCAAGCACAAATGGAAACTCTTTAAAATAGTAATATTCAATCCTTGTATTCCTTTGATAGTAGATTCTATCAATATTTCTATTCTTCCTATGAAAAAATATAAGATAAAGAAGTAAATAATTTTCAAAAATATCACAGTTGTATGTGGAGAAGCCAGTTTTGAACTCCAGGAATTTTACCTTGAAATACAAGCTTTTAGCCTCCACATTATATTAACTTACTTGATAAGTAATCTTGTGAAGTTATATTGAGGCAGATTAATTGTATGGCAAAATTTCTCCCCATAAATTCAGCTGTTCATGTTCATTTAAATCTGTTGCCTCAGTGATGACTAATGTATAACAAAGTCTGTTACTGTAATCACAACTGATCTTTTTATCCATATGCTAATAATTATTAATTTCATTTTATTGCATTATACTCTTGGTGCTCAAAATCAGCCAAGTTCTAATTCTGTACTCATGTACATCATGCTGCCATCCCTACCTTCATCCTTAATCACCTTGTCCTTGTCTCAGGAGTGACATCATTGATGTATGTTGGTTTCATTGACAGCTGTCATCATATTCTGGAATATATCAACATTCTTTTTAGTTAAAATATGCACTAATTCACATTTATATTATATGGCTTACATTTCTGTTCCAATTGGGAATAACCAACTCTTTGAAAAGGAAAAACTTGTGTTCTTTGGGTTTTAAAAAAAACATAAAATGGGATGACAACAAAATCAGTAATTAAAATGTATGAATGGCAGTTAATTTTCAGACACTTCATGAAATATTTTAACTATTTCATATACAGGTATATGAATTTTCAAATATGCATTAAAATGTTTCTTCCATACATATTTTACAATGCAAAGAGGTAGGAGGTACAGATACTGCCTTTCTGGGAGTTACTTAGTTCTGGCTTCCTCTCATCATTGGAAAATCATGCAAAAATTTCTGAAATGCTAACTAAACACTAAGAAGGAATCATCTGAAAATTCTCAGAGAAAAATTCACTCTTGAAGGATACTGATGATGACATATGAAAATGTTTACTTCTGCATGAATTTCCTCTGTGCAGTGACGATTGACAAAGCTTGGACATACAGGCATATATAAAGTCTGACAGCCATCACTCATGATTGAAATCTGCCTACATTAATTGCTTAGCCTTGGAAACCTTACTAAGGGAAAAACCACCAAGGTCCATCTTCCTGAAATGTTCAGTCCTTGAGAAAATAGATACATACACATGAATCAAATAATTATAGGAAAAAGTAACAGAGCAACCACACATATAACTATTTGTGCAGTGATAGCATCTATATAATTTAAATAAAATGATTTTAAATGCATTCTAAAATACATACTACTTGGGGACAGATTTTTAATTGATAGAAAAGAAAAAGCTATTTTTTCAATGAAGATTTGAAACAAAAATGTTCATATTTTGAAGAAGGAAAATGGAGGAATATTGCTTATTATACAAAAAGATATGGAAATGATATTAATGCATTGCAGCTGAACCTCTGCCACATAAAAACCAGAGGTCATATAAAGTATGGTGGGAGAAATAAAGAAGAAAATTAACATTTATTGAGTTTGGCACCTACCCCTCATATGGAATTGTAAGAATCCTTATAACATCATGAACTTCTGGGAAGGCAGTGAATATACTTTTTAGAATTTTATAGACCTACTGCTTTTAGACATTATTTCTTAGTAAATGTAGGTTAAATCAATTAATATGTGAATGAATGCATTAATATAAGTCAATATGAAAGTGGAATAACATTTGAAAGAAAGAAGTTTGGGAATATGAGAACCCAAGTCACTATTCATAACACGAAAATTTTATTTTATTTCTTTTCTTGTTTTTTTTTTTTTTGGTATTGAGGTTTGAACCCCAGTCCCTGCACATGTTACTTGAGCCACCATAACCCCAGCCCTTTTGTTTTTATTTTGATTTTGGTAAAGGGTCTTAGGTGCCTTTTCCTAGGCTAGCCTCTTATTCTTGGTCATCCTGTTTCTACCTCTGTAGTAGCTCAGAGGTTTCTACCTCATTGTAGCTACCATGTCTGGCTCATTTTGTTATTTCTCACATTTTTTTTCCAAGTACACTGCTGTCATTTCTATCTGTACCTTTTATTCTAGTACCACTTGATTCATGCATATTCATATATTTTATTATGTATCTCTTCTGAGTTTTCCACTGTATTCTTAAAGAAGCTGTCTTCATCCAATTTAAAATATTGTATGTTCAATTCTGACCATATTTTCTGTTTCTCTCTTGAGGTTTGCACTTCTCCAGAGATCATATTTTGAAGGTTTTATTGGGATAGGATTAATATTCAAGAACTATTTATTTTACTGTTTTCCATTTCTTTGTAGCATCCTTTTTATTAATGCCCAAATCTCAATTGAAATGCTAATGAGATCATAAAAATTCTCTTCTGCATTTCTTGTGTCAATTTGCTCTAATTGATGTCTTCCCATTTAGGTTAGAAGTGTCTCTTAATTGTTCACACTTACAAATGAAGATGTGTCATTTTGTTATGCTCCCAATTTTGCTGAGGATCCCCCTCAAAAAAATCAAACAGAAAATGGAACTAAGGACACTCATACCATAAAGGTAGGTGGAAAACCTTTAGTCCAGTTGAAACAAGTAACACACAGTAGCGATTTCTTATTTCCAACCAATAAAAGAATGGTGATTGCAGCATAATGAGAGAGAAAGTTCTATTACTGAATTTATAACTTATTTACTAAATTGACAGATGCCTTTTTAACTAAAATGATCGGAAAAGTCATGGGACAGATCTAATATTTCATTAATGACAATAGGATGAACAAATTTTCTGAAAAACAAATTGAATGATAATGAAGAAAAATAAAGCAGTTTACATTTTACTGTGCTCAGATCATTCAATACATATATCTACTCAGTGGTTGAATAATATGGATAGGCTCTTGAAGAAGTTGTTAATTTTATGTAGTTTCTTGTTTTAAATACCTATAATGTCCTACCACCACAAACACAGATATCTTTACAAACATCCCCTTGATGAAGTTCATTCATTGTGCATGCACTGTGCTCCAAGCCAGAACTAAAGATAAAGCAAGGATCCCACTGTACCATGTTATAGCTTCTTTGCAACTCCTGACACAAGATTTTACTGATTTCCCACATTATCAAGAGTTATCCAAGATGCCCCAAGAATAAAACAGCAAAAAAAAAAAAAAAGAAAAAGCCATGCCTACATAAACATTTCATCTTCCATCCCTACTGTCTAACCAGGTATCCAGGATAGACATCTCCAACTTACCTCATATCTATTACAGTCTTAACTTTTAAAAAATGGTTTTGATGTGATCGTAGGAGCAAAAGGTCACAAATATTCTCTTGATATTCTATGATCACAAGCTGAACATCATTTTGGGATGAGCAATTGCTCTTGAGATAATTTTTGCATCTAACTACAGATGATTTGTTATAAGTTTGTGTGTACCAACATGAAGTTTTAGGTTGCTTTGTCCAAAATTTTTTAAGCTTTGAAATCACTTAGGACTTTTCCCAGACTGTTATTTTTATTTTTACTTTATCAAATGTTTTGTTCATTATGACTTGTAAGTTTTTATACAGTCCAATTAAGTTTTCATTATATTGGTACTGCATATTTCTTACTGACTTTCTAGCTACTTATTTATTTTGTCTATATTATATATGAAGGATTTATTCATTCATATTTTCACCTTTTTATCCTGTGTATGGAAAAAGCAGTTCCTTCAGAATATTCATTTTGAAAAAAGTCACCAATCTTATTCTGTCATATGCTGTTATGCCAGAATACCACAGATTGGGAAATTTATAAGAACAGAGATTTTTTCCTTACAGTTCTAGAGGCAGTGAAGTCCAAGATCAAGAGGATGGAATTTGGTGAGGGCTTTCTTGCTACAGCAGCCCATAAAAAAGAAAGAAGGGCAAAAGAATGAGAGAACAAGAGAAGTGCCTATTTCACATTTATAATGAAATCACTCCAGTATAATGACATTAATCCATCAGGGAAGGCTCTGCCCTCAAATCCTAATCATCTCTGAAAGGTCCCACCTCTGAACACTGATACATTAGGGATTAAGTTTTTAATGCATGAAGTTGGGGAGACACATTGAATGAAGCCACGATTATTTCAAGAAAAAATTCTGTTTGGGAATTCCCAATATCTAAAGATGAAGTAAATGTATAATGTACACCTTATCACTTCACATTTTTCAAAGAAAATTCTGAAGTTTTATGAAAGACTAATCACAATATATTTATAATTAATGAAGTTTACATAAGAATAGAGAGAAAAATGAATACTTCATACACACTTTGTTTTCACTATCTTAACTTAAAAGCAAAACACCATGGAGAAACATTGAGGACACCATTCTAAGTGAAATAAAACTGTAGGATTATACTTTTATGAGTTACCCAGGGCTTTCAAATTAACAGAAACAGTGGCGGTCAGAGGCTGGGGGAAACAGAAATGGGGAGTTACTGTTTAATGGGTACAGAAATTCAGTTTTGGAAGATGATGAAAGTCGTGGAAATGGATGCTGGTGATGGTAATACAACAGTGTGAGTGTATGTACTACTACATATGTGCACTTAAACACAGGATGGTGAATTTTTAGTTATGTGTGTGTTTTGCCACAACTAAGAATAGAAAAAAGCAAACTTTGAGAAAAGTTTAAGAAGATAATACTTTGTAACTTTGAATCTAATGAACTCAAAAATTTAAACAGAAGCTTGTTGAAATTATTCCTATTGACTTCAATAATTATAGTACCAAGATTCTGGGAATGGCAAAATCTGTATATCTTAGGTACAAAGGTCTTTGGAGGAAACATGTTACTGGAAAATTATTCTCTGAATTATATTTTGTAAGCACACACACACACACACACCACACACTAGTGAAAAGAGAACACCAATTTCCCTACTGTAAATATGCAATACAATTACCACAGGAGCCTCTGACCCCTCACCCTGCTGTGGAATAACTGTTCCTGAATATGATATTAATCCTTAAGGGTGACTAGTGAGGCTGAGGTGTAGCTCATTGACAGAGAGCCTGTGCCTGTCTATTTATGTGCAAAGTTCTGGGTTTAATTCTCAGCAATGGAAAAAAAGTATGACTAGTAAATTTTTAATTAATATTTGAAATTTTAAATAAAAATTCAGATTTATAACTTAGATGTTCATTTTATGATAGCATAAACAATGCCCTAACACGTGTGATGTCCTGGGTTCAATCTCCAGCATGAAACAAATTCATATTCTTTTGGCCAAATTATTATAGTACCTCAATTGCTTTTTATTTTTCATGAGATTCTGTCTCAAGTTTATTTTGGGTTAAGGCAGAAATTGAAACTTAGTTTTCCCTATGTGGTTTACCAAATGAAATGATACCTTTTATTGGATAATCACTCTTGTTCTAAATTTTTATCATATAAAAATATTTCTGTATTTTTGGGTCTATTTGTGGGCTAATGGAGTTCATGGATCAGTTACTTGTTGATGTTTTGCGATATACAGTAGCTAATATGTGGTAGAACTAGACTAGCTCAATTTTTCTCTTTTTTTTAGCATTTTCTACATATTTTTCTTTGTATTCTTGCATATATATTTTCCATAATGATATTTTGCTTAATCATGGACCACATATACAATAGTGGCTCCTCAAGATTATAATGAGCTGAAAACTTTCTGACACCTAGTGACATAGCTATCCTAACTTCATAGCACAATACATTCCTCACATGTTTGTGGTGATGTTGCTGTAAACAACACATTATAGAACTGTGTTACCAGTCCTATAAAAATGTAGCATATTCAATTATGTACAGTACAAAATGCTTGATAATGATAATAAACCACTAAGTTAGTGTTTATGCATTTATTACACTATGCTTTCAGTGGCTAATTTAAAGTGTGCTCTTTCTACTTATAAAAATGATTTATGTCAGCAGCATCCTCATATGTCTGTACTGCATTTCTATGATTTTATCATTTCTTTTCTTGTTCTGGGTTTAATTTAATCTTGTTTGTTCATCATGGCTCCTAAGCATAGAAAATACATTGCTGATATTTCCAGCAAGAGACCATTTAAAGTGATTGATCTGGAAGTGAAATTAGAAGTGATTAAAGACTAAGAAAGTGGAAAATCAGTGATGGACATTGCTTGTCTGTCAGGCCTGTCCCATTTCACCATAGCCACAATTCTGAAGAATAAGAACAAAGTAACAGAAGTTGTTTAAAAGGTCTGCTTCACTAAAGTTAAAAAGAATAAGAAAAATTCAAGAAGGTCTATATCTGATATGGAGAAACTTCTAGTGATCTGGATTGAAGACCAGGTACAGAACCACATTCCTCTCATGACCTGGTGATCCTGGCCCAAGCACAAACTGTGTGATAGTGAAGGAAAAAGTTAGACCCAAATTTGCTGCCTGCTTAGGGTAGTTTAAATGATCCATGCCCAATTTACATCAGATAATGTGAAAGTGGGTGGCAAGTCTGTGAGTGTTGGTTGTAAAGGCAGTGGAAAGGTGCCTAGAAAAGTTGATTGTGGAGGAACATTACTTGCCAGAGCAAATCTTCAATGTGGATGAGACCTCACTATTCTGGAAACAGATGGTTGAAAAGACTTTCTTCCGTAAAGAGGCCAGGTCAATGCCAAATTTCAAGACTCTTAAGGTCATGATTACAGTCTTGCTTGGAGGCAATGATGTAGGCTAGAAGTGGGAAACCCCACTTCTACCCACTTGTGATCTGGCCCAGTGAGAACTTGGACCTTTAAGTATCTTACAAAGCACAAACTTTTAGTTAGTGTACTGAAAGAGTAAGATGGCATCATGATGACTCAGCTCTGCTTCAAATGCCCTCCTGGGACTGGTAGCATGGCTTAAATGGTAAAGTGCCTACCTAGCAAGTACAAGGCCCCAGGTTCAAACTTCATTACCATGAGAAACGAACAAATGAAAACCCCTCTTTCGTTAACAAAGCAACTTATGTCCCTTTTCCTTAGTTTTTTGAGATTACAAATATATAGTATCTAGATATTTTTTAAAATGTGGAGAATCCAAAAAGATGCCCTCTTGAATTGCTATGGCAGCACAACAGAGAATAATTATTTGCAGAATAACATCTTTCAGGGTTTTTCTTATTGTAAATACAGCTTCTTCAAATCCTTCTTTTATGGATGATTTTCATCCCAATACCGAGGTAGTACTTCTCTCTCCAAACACCACCTCTTTGCAAGAATGTGGACTGGCTACCAAGGAGAGGCACTGGCAGGTTAAATAGAGGTATAATGGAGAAAATAAATGCCTACAAGTTTCCTTGGTCAGAAGCAAAGTCTTCATGGTTCCTCCTGAATTGGAGAGCTGCTAGAACTTAAGAATAAATATATTCCCCAATAAATTATAATGAATTTTGATCCAAGATTCATTATAAGAAATGAACTCACATGATGATTACAGAGGCCAAGAAGTCCAAAGATCTGCAGTTGGCAAGCTGGAAACAAGAGAGTCAATGTGTGGCTCCAGTCCAAGGCCCAAGGCATGGGCATCAATACTAAAAATTCTACTCCAAAAGTTGACAGCCTGAAGACCCAAGAAGAGTCAATGCTTCAGTTTGAGTCTGAAGGCCAGAAAGACCAATGTCCCAGCTCAAGGCAGCCAGGTAGGGTGAGTGTCTCTTCCTCAGTTCTTGAATTGATTGGATGAGGCTCAACCACAAGGGGAATGCCATCTACTACAACCTGGTCTATAAGTTCAAATGCTAATCAAAGTCAGAAGCAGCCTCGCAGACCCACCCAGAATAATTTTGATGAAATAAGCATATTAGACTGATGCATAAAGTTAACCATCACCTTCTACAACTTCAAACTTTGTTGCCTTAGCTCGTCTTTGATTCTTGTCTGACTGAATTCATATACTTTATTATTTTTCAGGCTTGTAAAATAATTTTATTTCTTTATAAATTAACATGTGCATGGCAGGAAACAAACATATAAGAAGCAAAGAACAAAGCCATCCATAGTCACGAGCAATTTAGTTTGAATATCCTAAATCCTGAGTGTACACACAGCAAGCCATTCTCCATATGGTCTGTGTCATGCTTTTCCACACATTGAAAAGCATCTGTGGAATTCAAAATCCCAAAGCTACATCAATATTTTGATAAACAAGGATACACTACACCAATTCAATCTGTTAGGAAAAAATTATAATCCTGAATTCCTTGAAGAGAAAAATTTCACTAAAGATAGAAATGACAACAGGCCTCTCTCTAGACAGAAGTATTGGCAGATTTACAAATAAAATACTGCATTCCTTCAATGCTTAATTTAAAATGAGATATAAAGTAACAGAGTACACTGACCATAGGCTCTTAACACAGTTCATTATCATATCTATATCATTAAAATATGAGCAAGAAGGCATGTTGGCACTAAGTTAATGTATCTCTATAGTCCAGCCTGAAGATACATACACTTCAATGATTCATCAAACTATAACTCTGAGCACACCTGCACATAGCATTCTCTGTGGGCTTCCTTCTGTCTCTCCACTGCTGGCCTAACAAACAAGTACTGACTCACATTGCCCAGAGGTGACTAAAAGTTCCATGTTCAAGATGCATCTTTTGTGTTGATTGTAACATATTTACAAGTTGGCTAATTCAGTAGCTCTACTTTTCACCATATACTGTCACCTCAGGATACTAATAAAGCTTAACTATTTTTCAACAATGAGCTTTGTGCACAACAAACACAAGTACTTTACTAAAAATGCATATAAACTTATGGTTATAATTGATACCTGTCTTCTAAATGTGGAGACTCTAGCAAAGAGCCTGCCTGCCACCCTTCATCTTCACCACTCTAGTGTCTAACTTCAGGAAGACACTGGTTCCAAGTGGTGGATTAATAAAGGTTACTCCCAGGAGACATTTCTTCTAAAAAAAAACAAAAAGAATATTTATTTAGGAATTGTTTCTTTCTTCTAACATACTTTGGTCATTTGGACTTCCTTCAATATCCAGCAATATTAACTGTGATACATACACTTAACAATGGCTAGACAACCTGAACTAACATAATAGGCACAGAGCAACAGCCCTCTGCATACTTCCTACCCTCACTGCACCCTTGCCATCTTCCAGTGAATGGTCAGTGCACTTTATAAGACATCAGGTTTAATAATTCCATTCCCAAAATGGAATTATTAAATGGAATAATTAATTAAATGGAATAATTAAGAATTCTTGTGAAGTAACAAAAATATAGAAAGGGTATTGAGTTAACCCTCTATTTTTTCTACACTTTATGTACTTTTACACATCTAGAAAGGCTAGAATGACTTAAGTTTCTCAGTATACACACAGTAGCATTGAATAAACTGCATACACAACAAAGGCTGTAACTTGAAAGGAACAAGCTGTCCTATATCAACAATCTCTATCAACCCAGTGGTCAGCTTTATGCATCTGTAATGTTTCCAGTGGGTTTTAGCAATTTCACTTCCTAAGTGGTTTTCATAATAGTCTTTCCTATGAATTTTAACACAAAGTGCACTCAATGTGTTAGTTTAATAGCTCTACTTTTGCCATCACTGTCAACTCTTTTAACATCTATAAGTCAGACTAGACATTGTATATTAGGACTTGGTTGTCCTTTACAGACACTGTATACACAGAAAAATCAAAATGTATAGATGTAAAGGACAATCAATCTTACCAAACACACATTAGTATAAAACCTTTGTTCTTTTTCTTCCTCCTTCCTTGAGCTGCACAAATATGATGTGTACTGCTCAGAAAAGTAGTTTCATCATACCAGTTCCAAAAGGCAGTATTATGAATCTTAACAAAAGAATATCTACAAAGTGGGTTATTTACTACCTCTACTTTTAACATACTTTGCACATTTATAAACATCTAGAAAGGCTAGATGTTCCAAATAAGGACTTATGTTTGTCTCCCTCTAAACACAGTAGTGTTAATAGCTACACATATGTGACAATGGTTATATATCTGAAAATGTCTTTTAAATAGAAACATTCTAGCCTAGAACCTTTCATTTCTTCCTATTCCTTCTCTACTACATCACATGCAAAATAGTTCCATGTCACTTATAGATGTTACAATTTCACTTCTAAAAATCCTTTTCAGAAGACAACCTTTCTATAAATCTTAACAGAAAGTTAGTATTAGTTTACCAACTCTACTTTCATACACTGGCAACTTCTTTAGCATCCAGAAAATGGATATTATAAAATTAAGACACATTTTCCCAGTATATATACAATATATACAGTACAGTAAAGATAAATGAAATGCACATAACACATAGGGTAATGAATAAGCTGAAATTTTCTAGCATACACTAATAATATACCTTTAATAGTTTCTTCCTGCTCACCTCCCTCAACCCAATAAACAAGTTAGAGAGTACACTGTTCGGAGGTGTTTTTACAACTCCATTTCCAAACACAGTACTTCCCCAGTTTTTGAAAGCTATTTTCACATATCTAAATATCTAGGACTAGATATGTCATATTTGAACTTGACTGTTATGCACACAACACTAGTAAATAAAATTGCACACACAGCAATGATTATAATCAGAGGTATCTTCTAAATGAGACCATTTGGGGCCTGAGCCAGTCTCTCCTCATTTCCTTCTCTCTGACTTCAAACCACTGTACAAGTGAAGGCATAATATATAATGTTTAGAGATAGATGAATAAATGTGTATCCAAAAGTAATTTATAGAGGACAAGCTTTCCTATGAATTTCAACACAAAGTACACACCAATGTGCTAATTTTACTAACTACTTTGGTATATGCTGCCATCCTTTTTAATATCTAGAGAATAGATGTTGCAAAATTTGGATTAATTGTTCAATATATACAAAATATGCATATCAAAACAAAATGCACAAAACATACAGAAAAATGGTGATTGAACATGTCCAAGTATGAACACACTAGCACACTCCCTTTTGCAATGGGTGGGGGGATCCCTCCTAACTTCTCCAAACCACTGAACAAATACAGACAGTACCTACCCTACTGACAAGAGGTGGTTTCTCAATTCCATTCCCCAAAGGCAATATTTCATATGAATTTTTGAAAAAAGCTACTTGCAAAGTATGGTTTTACTGCCTCTATATTTAATATACATTGGACACTTCTAACCATCTAGATAGACTAGATGTTTCAAGTAAGGATTCAGTTTGTGCAATATATATACTCAGCAGTCTTCAATGACTGCCACCTGTAACATCTGATCATTTGAAAGTGTCTTCAAAATATGAGCATGGTATAATGGAACTTTTCACCACTAATCCCATGGGATGTAGTGTTCAGATTTTCAGAAGACAACCTTTCCTAAGAATTTTAGTACAAAATGTGTTAGTTTACTAACTCTACTTTTGTCATACACTGACAACAATTTTAACATCCAGAAAGACTAGATGCAAATTAGGACTTCTTTGTCCTGTATATACACTATGGACACAGCAAACTGGAACAAAATGGGCCCATGTTTGCTCTTCCATACTGCACACACACGGGGTTAGCTCATGGGATTTCCTTCTCCTGAATTCATGTACTTTAAAGCTGTTATTTTAGAATACAAAGAATGTGTTGTAGTAATATTTTCTTCAAGTTTTTATGGTATCTTTCTTTCCAGACACTTAAATATTGTTCTCTTTTTAAATTTTCTGTCATAGTACTTTTGCCATTTCATACAATTCTCCTCTCCATCAACTTAACATTTGGGACCCCACCCAGATGTCTTTTTCTCACAGATAACATGTGAATGAATTTTTATTTAATTCTTTTGAACATTGCTCTGAGACTTGTCTTTCTCTCAGAAATTCAGTCTGAGGCTGAATCTTTTGTGTTTTCCCTTTTCTCTGAATGCCTTAGAGCAAGTTGAAAGGAACACTCATTAGCCATGATTAGTCTCAACTATGAGAAAGAAAACTCAAACTAATAGTGGCATGAATTAGAAGTATATTCCTCCTCCCCTAGAAGTCTGAATAGGTCAGTTATATGGTACTATGCAGTGATAGGGCCTCAAGCTCAAGTTCACAATGTGGCCAACATGGTCACTTCACCCCCAACTACCACATCCATTTTATAACCAGGAAGAAAAATAGAAGAAGAGGAAATGGGAATGGCTACTCTACTTAAGTACCTTCCCACAAGTGGTACTCATCACTTTAGCTTTGCCCAGAAATTGAAATCTATGTAACTGCACCTAAGTATAAGTGTGGCTTAGAATTACATATTTTTCCTGCTAAGTCTTGTGCCCAATAAATGTGAGGCTCTTTTTTACTAAGGAAGAAGAAAAGAATAGAAAGTAGGGGTGACTATTAGCATTTACAGGGATAAGGGTTGTATTAGTAAATTTGCTGTTGCTATAACAAAACACTTGAGGCTGGGTGACTTATAATATAGTTTATTGTAAGCTCATAATTTTAGAAGCTGAATGTTCAAGATTGGATAGCCCCAATGGCTCGGCTTCTGCCAAGGACCCCTGGGGTGTGTTATAATATGGCAGATGGCATCATGACAGAGTGTGTGCAGAAGGAAGTGATCACATGGCAGGACACAAAGTGAGAGAGGGAATCAGAGGCTGGGCTTGCTCTTTATAACAAATATTGTGAGAACTAATGCACTCCAGGAGGCCAACATTAATCCTTGTGAGGTCAGTGCCTGAAATAAATAAACAGTTCTCAGCAGGTCCCATCTCTTAAAGGTCCCACCGTCCCTCAATATTACCACCCTCAGAACCAAACCTCCATCAGATGAGCCCTTAGAGGACAAACCACATCCAAACTATAGCAAGGGAGAAGAGAAGAGAGACCTCAGCTGGGATCAGGGACTCTGTTATTATGCACCAAATGTGTCTCATTCTGTTATATTTAAATTGAAAATTCTGGACCAAAACTCATTATACTTCATTGGTGGTGTCTATGTACACTTAAATTCTAGCACTCTGTAATTTCAGTAGAGCCAAGAAATATTTGTTTCTGGCCAACAAAAAACATGAGCATTTATTTCTGCATCTTTACCTCTGTTTCACTCACTCATGTCTCTTGCTGACAAGAAAGAAAAGATAATAGAAGTCAGTGGGTTTTCTTCATCCTTGCTGAAGGAAGCAGGGACTGTGAACATGGTTTTCAGCATACTATTTTTTGTTCACTTCATTTAATTTTGTAGAAAATTCTGGGATCTAGCTTTGCAAATTTTTCATCATATAGCTTACAAATATCCCTAGATAGAGGTAAATGTAACTGTAAATTGGGTAAATAAATATACCAGAATAAGAAAACCTCTCTTTAGTGACTCTCATGGCCTTCTGGTAGATGCTCTGGAAAATCCAGGTTGACATGCAGTGACTTTTACTTGTCTGACAATATATTCATTTTCTTTGAAAGTATATACCTTTTCTTTTTCTTTGAAAGTGAATTATGGAATCATTTATAAAAGTAAAATGGTACCCTGGTTTAATAGCTCTGTTGGCTATTTCTCAGCTCCTAATTATAATGGGATGGGTATGGTTATCTAAAGCTATTTTTACTCAATAAATGGAGACATTTTATGACACTTCTAAATAGCTCTTCAGGAATGCTTTGGAAACTAACTTACTAAAAAATGTCTGTGGGCACAGCTGAGATGATAGAGTACGTGCTTAGTAAGTGTGAATCCCTGATCTCAAAACCTGGTAGAACCATATACATATAAACATAAAGTGTGTGCATGTGTGAGTGAGTGTGTGTGTGTGTGTGTGTGTGTGTGTGTGTATGTGTGTGTAGGGGCAGTGTGTGGTCTTTTAAGGCAATCAAGATATTTTAAAATATCCATTGTCATTTTTGTTTCCACATGTTGGACTTACATTGAAGATTGCTTTTGTAGTTTTAGATCAGATCTTGACCGTTCACACGACATTGCATGAAGTTTTTACCTGCTTAGTTTTTAAGCTTTTGTATCCATGTCCTAGGTCTCTGACCTTCCTGTTCCAGGACAGGGCCAGTGGCTGTAGGAGGCAGAGTTATTGGCCCTACCTTCTCCAGCCTACTGAGGATTGTTTCTTAGCCCCTTTCATCACAGCTGAAAGGGAATTGGCATGGTGTTTGCAATACCCACAACTGCCAGCAGAGGGCATCTGCTCTGGGTAGTGGAGTCCTATGAAGTCAGGTGATGGCCAGGCACTGACTCTTGGGTAGTGGGGTGCTATAGTGGATTAGGAGATCCCTCATCAAAGTACATTGGTGTTACATGTCCCCCTTTTGGAAGAGGGTCCAATTTCAGCATCCTTCATGTTGGTCCTTAGGGTGTCCAGAATAATTTTCTTAAACTTTAAGAAAAATCTGTTTCAGGGCCTGCTTTCTTACTGAAGTCTCTATATTCAGGCTCCACAATCTTCCTACATTTATTCTTAAGCATTAAATAAGAAACAATAATTTTCAATGTGTATGTTCTGAGACATTACATGCACATTTTTGTGACTATGAAGAGCTAAGTATTGATCCTAAGTAAAAGCAGTTAGAAATACAGCAGATAGGAAAAATAAAGCTTAAGACTGAAAAATAATCAAAGTCCTTCTATAAATCTTTCCCTACTTCTGCGTTGAGTTTTCTCTGATATTGACAGCATGCAAAAAGTTCAAGCACAAATAAACTTTATAAAGCAAAGCATAGAAAATTTTTCCTTTAAAGGATGTGCATTAAATCTAAGATTCTTCAAAAAATAATATGTATAATGAATATAGTATGAGAATTTTAACTTAATCAAATACATTAAAACATGTTTGGCTCCTCTTCCTTATCCCGTTCACCTCTGCATGTTATCAGCTGCTTGAGTTTTTGTTTTGTTTTGTTCTAGTAATGAAGGCTTGCACACTAACTTTTGGTGTTAGAAGACAGAATAGTGGTTGCCTTTGTGGCATATTGACTGAAGGTGGCACAGAAAAGTCTGCTGGATACTTGACCTGGGAGAAGGTTACAAGTGGTGTGTGTATGCATGTGTGTGCATAAAAATTCAAGCCGAATAGGGTGACTTAGGCACATTATGAAATGTAAGTTATATTTCAGTAAAAAAGAACTTAAAACCCAGTACAGATTTACTGACATCACATTATGAAGTCCAAAGAGCATTTCCACTTAGCATGGTGCAATGTACTGGCTTCCCAACAGCTCACATGCATGTTCTACAAACACAGTTGTGGATGGTGGGCTATGCTGCTCTTGGTTGACATATCCAGTCACGAGGGAATCCAGATGCTGACCCCAGTTTGTAAGGCATTATTTTTTTCAATGCATTTAATCCTCTTCAAAATTACTAAATGCAAAATACTAAATAATTATAAACATAGTTTAATATATTTGATGTGTGATATTTTTCAGGAAATGGTGTTTAACAATGAATTCTAAATTAATAGAAATTTTGGGTATATTTGGAAATGATATTCCACACACAACAAAATCAAGATGAGGCAAGATAGATGAGGGAAAATGAAGCAGGGGAATCAGAGTTTCAGTAATAAACCAGGAATTTAAAGATTAACACTGTCTTAATGAATAGCTTGGTTAAAAGCACAAATGCACTATTTTCCTGGCTTGAAGTCCTACCTCCCCTATCCAAATAAGCTGCAAAATGTAGTATAAAGAAAATAAAAGAGAAAAGAGTAGTTTCTTCTGACCTTGCCTGCTTGCACAAATAATTAGTGTCCTTTGGACCTTAATAAGGATAGCTTAAAGAAAGACACTTACACTGGAAAAAACTCCTGGGAAAATGACTCCTCTGGGCACAAAAAGTGTACAAAAGAAAACATATATCACAATGATGAACACATATCTTGAAGGAAACATCTGACAAGACTAATCCTTTGTTTAAGCGGATGTTCAAACACCTATGTTATATGTCCCAAATTTAATGAGTGGTCCAACCTTGAAATATTTGAAATACTTCATATGAAATATACAAATTTATTTCATTTTTTGAGGTGCACCTTGTTTCACTGCACATCACTATTTAATTGATTTACTAATGAATAAGTGGAAATTTGTAGAATTGTGTTATTACAATGAATGATTCAATGAGCAACTCTCTATGCATATAATTAGACATAATTTTGCAAGTATATCCCATAGAAATCTTTCTGATCAAGTAGGATTCATGCTAACATCTACCTGCTAAATTAGGGCAAAGTTAAGTAACCTTGCTTCACATTGCTTCAAGCGGAAGCATTCATGGTTGAATGTCAATCCTATTCTTTTTGCATATGGCATCTTAGACTGCAATGAGCATGATTGGTGGGAGCACATCTATTTAATGAAAGAAAAATAGCAGTCACCCACAATAAGTTATAAATACAAGGGTAAATAATAGCCAATCACAGTAAATGATGAATTCAAAGTCATTATGGTGGGGGCAGATCTGAAATACAACTTCAGACTTTCATTCCTTTGGGGATTTAAGAATTATCACACACAACTAACTTTAACTACTCCCAACAGAATATCTTAGTAACAACTAGAAGTTCTTACCACTTTTCTTAGAGCTACAAAAATCAGTATCTCTCATAAACAAATCTCCACAGTTTTCTTATAAATATTGTCACTCTAATCCTCTGGGTCTATTTATCATAGACCCATTTAAAAAAATCACAACAAAACCTGAAAAATAAGAGATAAAGGGAAATAGAAGTGACAGAGAAGGAAAAGAGGAGAAAAAGACTAGAAAGAAACAAAAGTGAAGTAGTGGAGATGGAGGTATAGCTCAGTGGTAGAGCACTTGCTTAGCATGTGGCCCTGAGTTCCATCCCAGCACCAAAAGAAGAAAGAAAAGGGTGGGAGTACAGACAAACTGTATTCTGGTTCAGGGTTATCCAAGGGCCAGTGGATGAAGGGTAGATTTATTTTCAAACTTATGTTGGTCCAGCCTAATTTATTTCATCATTATGGAAGGTCATACATGTCAATCTAAAAGGTCTCTTAGGACACCTATTACCATTATTAGCCTGTATGATGGAACTTGTGTTACTTCCAAAATATTTAGAGAACCCTTATAATATAGCTTCTCCTCAACTTTCAGTGGTATTACATGCTGATAATAACATTGTAAACTTAAAATAAAATAAGTCAAAAATGCACTTAATGTACCCAGTTGTCAAACATCATAGTTTAGCTTAGCCTACCTTAAACATGTTCAGAACACTTGCAGTAGCTTAAAGATGGGCATTACAAGAGAATATTTTACTGTGTATTACTAGACCAGGAAAAGATAAGAATTCAAAATTCTAAGTATAGTGTATACAAAATAACAATTGTACTTTGAAACAATTGTGAAAGTAAAAAATCATTAACTTAATTAATCATGAACTAGAAACTGTACATCCTAAAGTATGGAAGAGTAATATTTTCTTCAGGAAATATGGAGTGAGCATACTTTTTCCTATTCCTTCCATGAAAACCTCTGGATATAATATGTAAAACACACATGGGAAAACTCTGAAAAGCAGAAAGAACAAGGCAGACCAGTGAGAGACCTTGAGACTCAAGGAACACCATGACAACGAATCTCCTGGGTGAGATTTTTACCTCATGAAGATGGTATTTGGCAGTATTGAAGCAAGCAACCAAAAAAAATCCAAAAGACATAGACAAAACAACAACAAAAGCCTGCTCTCTCTAGAAAAAAGAGCAGATAATGATATCTTTACCATGTAAAAGTATCATTTTTAGAACATACTCTTTCGTAATACTTTTTAAAATAAAAGAACACACTTAGAAAACAATCATTCTCATCTAGCCAAACACCATAAAAAGAAATTAGTCCTACCCCCACCAGGAAAGACCCAGTGGGGAGTTTATATTTCCCTCTTGAGTAGGCTGTAACAAGGTATTCTAATTTGGCCACAAGTTTGGTGTCAAAGAATGGCCACTGAAGTGTCAGGACTTTCATCAATTCCCAGTATTAACAATGTTACCCCCTTTGGTTTCAGCAGAGGCTAAATGGGGAGCAAGAAACAGGCTTTTTCCATCAAGAGTGCTATCAATGAATACCTCGTTGTGCACCAGAACTCCCACCATGGCCAAGCAGTAATGAGGATTCAATCAACTCCTTAATTATCAATGAAAGACAAATAGGTAACCTGGATTTCTACTTCTAGTAGAACGGCAATAAAGAGAGGGTGATCCTCTTTGACTATTGAAGTAGTTTCAGAGTGGGCCAGGAAAAAGAAAATGTTTAAATAAGATCCAGAGTCCCATGGTAAAATTGTCAAATATACAGGTGTCAATTGAAACAGCAGTCAACTGCAACGAAACTCAGAAAAGTTTCAGCATGACTAAAACAAGACAGCAGATAGATGCCAACACTATGAAGATAAAAGTATTAGAATTATCCTACAAATATTTTTAAAACATCCATCACAATTAGGCACAGTGGCACATGACTATAATCTCAGCACTCAGGAAGCTAAGGGAGGAAGATCACAAGTTTGATCTACATAGTGAGACCTTATCTCAAAAAACCAAATGCTGAAGATGTTGGTAAGTGGTAGAGTGCTTGCTTAGAATGTGCAAGTCTCTCACTTTGATATCAAACACAATATGTGTGTATGAATATATATATATGTGTGTGTATGTGTGTGCGTGTGTGTAATAGTACACATTATATATATAGTACATTAAATACATATAAAAAAGTCATCACGAAAAATTTTTACTAAGCAATAATGAACATATTTGGAAATTGAAATTTGGAGGATAGAAAGCAAGTTTAAAAAAAGAAAAAGCAAGATGGCAGCTAGAGGGAGGAAGCAGAAAGCATGACTCCTATAGTGAAATCTTGGAGAGACGCTGGAGACACACCTTGCTGGCAAAACCACCGAGAAGAGGCAAAACTTTGACCTCTCCACACCTCCAGCCGGCACAGAGCATCTCCACTTCACGTTAAATGGAGAAACCAGGAGGGGCCCTGGGCTGCCAGTCACCCAGGCCCAGACGGCTTGAGAAGATGCAGACAAGGTGAGCTTAGCAGTACTGTGGTACTCCCACAGACAACCCTGGGCCAGAGCAGCATAGCCCCCTGGACAGACTGACCTCCACCCAGGGAAAAAAGAGAAACTGACTAATAAGCAATAAGAACAATAAAGACACACAGGAAAGAGGGTGGGGTGCACTGAGTGCTGAAGATTGGGGGAAGGGAATCTTTCCCAGAACTGTAAATAAACAAGCCAGGTGGGCTGGAGAGGCTCCAGTGAGAGCGGGGGCATGTGCTCAGCAACCAGGAGTGGGAAAGCCTGTGAGAGTGGTGGAGGGAGGAAAACTCCACAGGAGAGGAGGGAAGACCCACTTCCCACATGAGCTCTAAACAAACATGCAGGCCTGAGAAAGCGGGTGCAGTGTCACCTCCTCCAGTGTGCTTGGAAAGGGGAAAGCTTGCAGCAGAGTCTTGCGTACGGGAGAACTCTGAGTAAACAAAGCCTGCACAGCCAGGTGACTGCTAAGCTCACATCTGAGATCTGCATAAATAATGCCTCCAGTAACAGCAGGCTGACAGCAGTGGGCAGGCAAGCCACAGCCAAAGATACCATTCACAGAACTCTCTCCAGACTCTTTTTTTTTGTCTCTCCCTACCTTTGATGAGAAAACAACTGAACTACACTTGCATGCTGAAAAACTTACTGAAACTGTATTGTGTATGAACTTGAGACACTTTGTGGGGGTTTTTTATGTTTTTTGTTCTTTGGGGTTTTTTTGTGCAGTTTTTTTCTACTTTATGCATCCCTTTTGATGAGACAACTACAGAACAACATCTGAGGCACCATCTCCAGGATTGGAGACTGAGACGGACACCAAAATTATTAAGACTGAAACTTCATTGCATTTGAACTTGGAGGTTATTTATTTTTTCTTTCTATTTTTCATTTGTTTTATTTTCTTTATATATAAATATATATACATATTCTTTATATATATATATACATATTACTTTCATTTACTTATTTTTTATTTTTATTCTTAACTTTATTCTTTTCATTTTTTATTTTCAATCCTCTCTCTTGTCTCTCTAAGGCCCATTCAGCTTACTGTCGATTTGTACACTAACGCTCCCTGTTTATACCTTTGAAACTTTCTTGTTTGATTCCTTGTATTGTTTTTTCCTACTTGTCTGAATTAATGAAACAAAAAGTTGGTTCTTTGAAAAATTGAACAAGATCGATAGACTCCTGGAAAACCTAACTAAAATGAGGAGAGAAAAAACCCAAATTAGTAGAATCAGGAATGCAAAAGGGGAGATAACAACAAACACCATGGAAGTCCAGGAAATCATCAGAGACTACTTTGAGAACCTATATTCAATACATTTGAAAATCTTAAGAAATGGACCGATTTCTAGATACATATGATCATCCAAAACTGAACCAAATGGAAATTAATCACATGAATAGATCTGTAACACAAATTGAAATTGAAGCAGCAATCAAGAGTCTCCCCAGAAAGAAAAGTACAGGACCTGATGGATTCTCTGTTGAGTTCTATCAGACCTTTAAAGAAGAACTGATACCAACCGAACTTAAACTGTTCTATGAAATATAAAGGGAAGGAAAACTGCCAAGACATTTTATGAAGCCAGTATTACACTTATCCCAAAACCAGGCAAAGACACCTCCAAAAAGGAGAACTATAGGCCAATCTCCTTATTGAACATTGATGCAAAAATCCTCAACAAAATAATGGCAAACCGAATTCAACAACACATCAAAAAGATTATTCACCACGACCAAGTAGGCTTCATCCCAGGGATGCAGGGATGGTTCAACATATGAAAATCAATAAACGTAATAAACCACATTAACAGAGGAGAGACAAAAACCACTTGATCATCTCAATAGATGTAGAAAAATCCTTTGATAAGATCCAACACCATTTCATGATAAAAGCTCCAAGAAAACTAGGAATAGAAGGAAAGTACCTCAACTTTATAAAAGCTATATATGACAAACCTACAGCCAGCATTATACTTAACAGAGAAAAACTGAAACCATTCCCTCTAAAATCAGGAACCAGACAAAGATGTCCACTATCTCTACTCCTATTCAACATAATACTGGAATTCCTAGCCAGACCAATTAGGCAAGAAGAAGGAATAAAAGTAATACAAAGAAGTAAAGAAACCGTCAAAATATCCCTATTTGCAGACAACATGATCCTATACCTTAAAGACCCAAAAAACTCTACTCAGAAGCTTCTAGACATCATCAATAGCTACAGCAAGGTAACAGGATTTAAAATCAACAGAGAAAAATCATTAGCATTTCTATTCACTAACAATGACCAAACTGAAAAAAATGTATGAAAACAATTCCATTTACAATAGCCTCAAAAAAATCAAATACCTAGGTGTAAACCTAACAAAAGATGTGAATGACCTCTACAAGGAAAACTATACACTTCTGAAGAAAGAGATTGAGGAAGACTATAGAAAGTGGAGAGATCTCCCATGCTCATGGATTGGTAGAATCAACATAGTAAAAATGACTATACTCCCAAAAGTAATCTTCTTGTTTACATGTTAAATCTACATGTACATTGTCAAAATTCCAATGTGAAATTCATATGGAAACACAAGAGGCCATGAATAACCAAGGCAATACTCAGTCAAAAGAACAATGCTGTAGGTATCACAATACCTGACTTCAAACTATATTACAAAGGAATAACGATAAAAACAGCATGGTACTGGCACAGAAACAGACATGAAGACCAGTGGAACAGAATAGGGGACCCAGATATGAAGCCACACAAGTATAACCAACTTGTCTTTGACAAAGGAACTAAAAACATATGATGGAGAAATAGCAGCCTCTTCAACAAAAATTGCTGGGAAAACTGGTTAGCAGTCTGCAAAAAACTGAAACTAGATCCATGTATATCAGCCTATAAGAATATTAACTAAAAATGTATCAAGGAACTTAATGTCAGACCACAAACTCTAAAGTTGATACCAGAAAGACTAGGAAATACTCTGGAGTTAGTGGGTATAGGTAAGAACTTTCTCAACCAAACCCCAGCACCACAGCAACTAAGAGATAGCATAGATAAATGTGACTTCATAAAACTAAAAATCTTCTGTTCATTAAAAGAAATGGTCTCTAAACTGAAGAGAACACCCACAGAGTGGGAGAAAATATTTGCCAGCTGTACATCAGACAAAGGACTGATAACCAGAATATATAGGGAACTTAAAAAATTAAATTCTCCCAAAACTAATGAACGAATAAAGAAATGGGCACGTGAACTAAACAGAACTTTCTCAAAAGAAGAAATTCAAATGGCCAAAAAACACATGATAAAATGCTCACCATCTCTAGCAATAAAGGAAATGCAAATTAAAACCACACTAAGATTTCACCTCACCCCTGTTAGAATACCCATCATTAGCAACACCACCAACAACAGGTGCTGGTGAGGATGCAGGGAAAAAGGAACCCTCTTACAATGTTGGTGGGAATGTAAACTAGTATAACCACTCTGGAAAAAAATTTGGAGGCTACTTAAAAAGCTAAATCTTGATCTACCATTTGATCCAGCAATACCACTCTTGGGGATATACCCAAAATACCGTGACACAGGTTACTCCAGAGGCACCTGCACACCCATGTTTATTGCGGCACTATTCACAATAGCCAAGTTATGGAAACAGCCAAGATGCCCCAGCACTGACGAGTGGATTAAGAAAATGTGGTATCTATACACAATGGAATTTTATGCAGCTGTGAAGAAGAATGAAATGTTATCATTCACTGGTAAATGGATGGAATTGGAGAACATCATTCTGAGTGAGGTTAGCCTGGCTCTATAGACCAAAAATCATATGTTCTCCCTTACATGCGGACATTAGATCAAGGGCAAACACAACAAGGGAATTGGACTTTGAGCACATATAAAAGTGAAAGCACACAAAGGAGGGGTGAGGATAGGTAAGACACCTAAAAAATTAGCTAGCATTTGTTGCCCTTAATGCAGAGAATCTAATGCAGATACCTTAAAAGCAACTGAGGCCAATAGGAAAAGGGGACCAGGAACTAGAGAAAAGGTTAGATCAAAAAGAATTAACCTAGAAGGTAACACAAATGCAGAGGAAATTTATGTGAGTTAACTCCATGTATAGCTTTCCTTATCTCAACCAGCAAAAACACTTGTTCCTTCCTATTATTGCTTATATTCTCTCTTCAGCAAAATTAGAGATAAGGCAAAATAGTTTCTGCTGGGTTTTGAGGGGGTGGGGGAGATAGGGAGGGGGTGGAGTGGGTGGTAAAGGAGGGAGTGGGTGCTAAAGGAGGGAGTGGGTGCAGGGGGGAGAAATGAACCAAGCCTTGTATGCACATATGAATAATAAAACAATAAGAAAATATATATCATGGAGAAAAAAAATAAAAAAAATAAAAAAATAAATAGAAGATATAAGGAAAAACCAAATCGAAATTCTAGAGCTGAAAAGCAAAATAATTCAAAAAGTTAATGCATGGATTCAACAGTAGAATTTGAGCGGCAAAATTAAAGAATAAGTAAATCAGAAAAGAAATATGCATACACACATACATACAGATTCAGAGACTTGTGAAGCTACAACCAAAGGTGTAACCTACTAGTCATTAGCATCCTGGAAGGAGATGAGAAAAAGGGTGCAACTGAAAAATGAACAAAAAATTCACTACATTCGAAGGTGATGCTGACACCTAGCAGAGGTTGGGAAAGACACAGATGCTGAGCCTGGGGGTGGGGTAGCAAGCCAACTTCCCAAAGCAGGATCTTGTGGGCCAGAGGGCAATATTCAAAACTGAATTGCTCCACCTTGCTGGGGGAGGAGCTGACCAAGGAGAATTGCAGTTTGAGGGCAGTGCAGTTGCCACCTCATGAAAATAACAAAAGTTCTGACCACCCTGCACAAACCTGTAAACTTATCTTACCTCACAATTGCAACTTGCCCTGTGGACAGAAGGAGCCCATTGCTACTCACAAGCCAGTCACCTGCTGAGAACACATTAGAACTCCTGTCTGCACACCAATACCAGGATTGGATGCCTAAGGAATACTCCAGAATTTTTAGCAAAGGACTGAACTTTTTGTGGTTCCTGAGCTGGGTATTATTTTTTGCTTTCTGTATTATTAACTTCACCATCAGTATTTTCTTATCCCTATTCTTACTCCTTTCACTTTCCCTCCTTTCCTGTGCTACAATCCATTTTCTCCTTCCCAACCACTCTTTCTACACCTTGTCATTGACTCTAACTGCTTTCTTCACCTCCCACTTCTATCCTTCCCCAATCTTTCACCACTATACCCCTCCCCCCTACACACTCACAACCCACTGACAAGCCTACTGTACCAGTTGTACACAACCCCAGCCCCCTGCAATCCCTGACAAAAGCACCCTCCACAACAACAGAAGTACATCCAAACATGCAAATGGGCCAAAATACCCAGCAGTCCCCACATCTCTTCCCCTCCCACCTTTTTCCTGCCCCCTTTTTAATGCCACCTTTCCCAATTTCCCAAATTTCTGCATCTAGCCTAATCACCATTACCCACTCAAATCCCATCATTTATAAATATTATCACCAAGGAGTTTTCTATATTATATGTAATTAACTGGTCCAGAATTGAACCTGTGAATTTGTTATTGATAAATTACACCTGCAGCAAGGGACAGAAATAGTACATTAACCTAGATAACATCCAAGTCAGTTACAGCACAAGACTTAAATCAAGGGAAAGAAAACAGGTAATTAAAACCACCAACTAGTATGTCAAGAATATAATTGCAGAGAACCAAGTGGAGTGATGGAAAGAAGAAGGGATAGAAACTACACTCCTCAAAAAAAAATAATTCAATACAGGATGCAGTGATAAATGAAGAAAATGGGTACCCAGTTCCTGACCACAAAATAACAATTATAAATGTCACTATGGAGCCCAGTGATGGCCACAAAAAAGCCTCAAAGAGGAAATCTTGGAAGAAGTCACTGAAAATTCATAGAGAAGATACTAGACATGGTTAACCAGACTCTACAAGATGCACTCAACAGATTTAAAGACACAAAAATAAAGAATATGAGAAGACACAGAAACAAATAAAAAATTTAGGGAGAACTTCAACAAACACCAAAGTCAACAAAGAACACTATAAAAAAAGAGATATGTGAATTAAATATGACAATGGAGGAGAGGGTGGGGAAGAGGGAGAGGAGGGAGAAATGACCCACACAATGTGTGCACATGTGAATAAAAGAATAATAAAAAAAGAAAGAAAACTGAAAAAAAAGAAAGTGATTAGGGTTTGGAGGCTATAAAAGCAAAACAAACAAAACTGAAATGTAAACCTGAGTTCACTGCCTAACATCCTTTGTATGTCCACTGCAAACATGACCTTTCCAGAACAAAAAAGAGGAGTTGAACAAAGGTATGGAAAATCTCAGAAAAAAAATAAAAGAGCAATCCTGAAAATAAAAAGTCCCTTCAGTCAAACAAAAAACACAGTGGAAAGCCACTCTAGCGTACTAGAACAAGTGGAAGACAGAATGTCAGAGCTTGAAGATAAAATAGAAACTAAAGAAAAAACAGAAGAAACCTTAGTCAAACAAATCAAGAGCTGTGAAAGGAATATGAAAGAACTCAACAATTCCATCAAAAGATCAAACCTAAGAATCATGGGCATTGAAGAAGGAGAAGAGGTGCAAATCAAAGAGATGCATAATATATTCAATAGATAATAACAGAAAATTTCCCAAATCTTGAGAAAGTTTTGACCATTCAGGTACAGGAAACATCCAGGACACCAAACAGACTTGCCTAAAATAGAACCTCCACACAGCATATTATCTTTGAAACAACAAGTACAAGGAACAGAGAAAGAATATTAGAGTGAGGTATTTCAGGCACTGAATGAAAGTAACTTCAGTCTTAGGATACTCTATCCAGCAAAACTATTATTCAAAATTGATGGAGCAATTCAAATCTTCCACAATAAACAGAAAGTACAACAGTATATGACCACCAAGCCAGCACTACTGAAAATTCTACAAGGAATTCTGCACATAGAAGATGAAAGCAAACAAAACCACGAGAGGATGGGAAGTATCAAACCACAGAAGAAAAGACAAGTAATCAGAGAGTAGCATTGACTCAGCTGTACCTATCAAATCCTTAAACAACAGAACAACTAAATGGCAGGAATTACCACATACTTATCAATATTGACACTGAATGTCAATAGACTCAAGTCCCCCATTAAAAGAAGACATTTGGCAAAGTGGATTAAAAAGGAAGCTCCAACTAATCTGTTGCTTACAGGAGACCCATCTTATTGACAGAAATAAACAGTGGCTTAGGGTGGAAAGCTGGAAGAAGACTTACCAAGCCAAAGTCCCCCAAAACAGACAGGAGTAGCAATACTTATATCAGATAAAGTAGACTTCAAACTTACATTGGTCAAATGAGACAAAGAAGGACACTTCATACTAATAAAAAAGGCAATATGTCAAAACAAAATAACAATTATTAATCTATAAGCACCAAATGTCAGTAAAATCAATTTCATCAAGCATAGACTAAAGGACTTAAAAGCACATATACACTCCAACACAGTGGTAATGGGAGACTTTAATACTCCTCTATCAACAATAGATTGGTCATCCAAACAAAAAAATCAACAAAGAAATCCTAGAACTAAATGACTCTAGAAATCAAATGGACCTAACTGGTGCCTACAGAACATTTCATCTGGCAACAGCACAATATACATTTTCCCCTGTAGTCCCATGGAATTTTCTCCAAAATAGATCATATCTTAGAGCACAAACCAAGCCTCAGCAAATATAAGAAAATAGGAATAACCACTTGCATTCTATCTGATCACAATGCAAAAAACTAGAACTCAACAACAAAAACAACATCAGAAAGTACACAAAATGGATGCTGCATAATACATCACTGGGTATTATTACTGGGTAATATTATTATAGTGGGTCATAGAAGAAATAAGAGAGGAAATCAAAAGGTTACTGGAAGTTAATGAAAATGAAAACACCACCTACCAGATCTTATGGGATACAGCATGGACAGTCCGTAGAGGAAAGTTCATAGCCATATGTGTATATATTACAAGGACAGACGGATCTCAAATAAATGACTTAGTGATTCACCTCAAATTCCTAGAAAAACAAGAGCAAACAAAACCCAAAACAAGCAGAGGAGAGAAATAAAAATAGGCAGTGAAATTAATGAAATGGAATAAAAAATAAATAAACACATACAAAGAAGGAACAAAACAAAAACTGGTTCTTTAAGTTAGCCTGGCCCAAAAGGGAGGGGATGGGAAGAAGGGGAAAGAAATCACCCAAACATTGTATGCACATATAAATTGTCAGAGCCAGCAATGGGACCTTGCCTGTGTGAGTTGGTACCTGGCCTTGTGAGAAAGCTCCAAGGAACTGGGACAAAAGTCTTAGACCAGACTGTGCCTGTGTGATTTGGTATCTGGCCTTGTGAGAAAGCCAGACATCCAGAAAAGCAATATTCAAGGTTCCCAGATGGCTTCATGTCTTTCCAATGTAAATAAGAAAATTATGTTGACCATGTGCTTCTCCTACTTCTCTGTTCCCATTTTAAAGGAGGCATAACAAAGAGTTAATTTTAACTGTGCTTCCCTGTGTTAATGTAACTATGACACGTAATACTTGGCATGCTTTTTCTGACCAAATGCTCTCTGTGTAAAAAGAGTTTATAAAAAGCAATATGGAGGGATTCCAAAATGGCGATTAGAGGGAGGAAGCAGAAATCATGCTTCCTAAATTAAAATCTTGGAGAGATGCTGGAGAAACACTTTGCGTGAAAAACCACCAAGAAAAGGCAAAACTCTGACTCCTCCACACGACCAGCCCACACATAGCATCCCCACTCCATGTTAAATGGAGAAACCGGGAGGGCTCCAGTGCTGCCAGATGCCAGCTCCTACTGGCTCAAGAGAAGCAGACCCTCAGGTGAGCTAAGTGGCACGTGGTACTCCCACAAACAACCCTGGACCAGATCAGCATACCCCCCTGGACAGACTGACCCCACCCAGGGAAAAAAGAGAAAAAAACCAAACTGAATGAACAGTAACAACAAAAGACACATAGCAAAGAGGGCAGGGTGCCCTGAACACTGAAGGGGGGGAGGGGTAATCCCTCATGGAACTGTAAACAAGCTGGCCAGAAAAGGCAGGATGGTGGCCCCCACCCAGCAACCTTGGAGCGAGAAAGCTTGTAAAAGTGGTGGTGTGAGGAAATCTCCACTGGAGAGTGGGGAAGGGAAACTTCCCACATAAACTGTAAATAAACAAGCTGACCGGAGAAGGTGAGTGTAGTGTCACCTCCCCCAGTGTTCTTGGAGAGGGGAAACCTTATAACACTGGGGGTCATGCCCAAAGAACTCTAAACAAACAAATCCTGTGGGGCTAGGTGAGTGTTAAGCTCACTCCTGAGATCTGCAATCAATAAAGCCTCCAGCAACAGCTGGCTGACAGTAGTGGGTAGATGAGCTGCAGCCTCAGATAGACATTCACAGAACTGTCTCCAGACCAGTTTTCTTTTTTTCTTCTTTTCCTTTGATGAGACAATGAATGAACTAGAACTGCATACTGAAAGTATAACTGAAACTATATTGCATTTGAACTTGGGATATTTTGTTTTGTTTTTTGGGGTTTTTTTCCCCTATCATGAGACAATGACAGAACTGCTTCTGAGACACAATCTCCAGGATTAGAGGCTGAGGGACTAACACCAAAATTATTAAGACTGCAACTCTATTGCATTTGAACTTGGGGATTTTTTTTTATCCTCTCTCTGTCTCTCTAATGCCTATTTAGCTTACTGTTGATTAGTACACTATCTTTCCCTATTTATTTCTTTGGCACTGTTTTTTTGTTTGTTTGTTAGTTTTGAATTTTTTCAGTTGTTTGTTTTTCCCTTTATATTTACCTTCTTTGCTTTCCCTCTCCTTTCACCCTCCCATTCTAGATATCACCATTGTTATTATTACAAGCTAGAAAATACTTAATTGTACACAGTACAGGGACAGTAACAATAGAAAGGGCAATGATGGGAAGATGGAAAAAAGAGGGAAACCAGCTCCCAGTAATAAATTAGTACAGGAACCAGAGGGAAATGAAGAAAACAGATACTCAGATCCAGACTCCAACAAAACGAAGATAAACTATGACAAAGAACCCAATGAAGCACACAAGAACAATCTGAAAGAAGAAATCCTGCAAGTTATCAATGAGAATTTTATAGAGATGATACTGGATATGGTCAACCAAAATGTAAAATGTAAAGAAACTGTCAAAATATCCCTTTTTGCAGACGATATTGATCCTATACATTAAAGACCAAAAAATCCTACTCAAAGCTCCTAGACACCATAAACAGCTATAGCAAGGTAGCAGGATATAAAATCAACATAGAAAAATCATTAGCATTTCTATACACTTATAATGAATGACTGAGAAAGAATATGTGAAAACAATCCCATTTATAATACCCTCCAAAAATCAAATACGTAAGTGTAAACTTAACAAACCTCTACAAGGAAAACTATAAACTTCTGAAGAAAGAGATGAAGAAGACTAGAGAAAGTGGAAAGATCTCCCATGCTCATGGATTGGTAGAATCAACATAGTAAAAATGTCTATACTCCCAAAAGCAATTTACATGTTTAATGCAATTCCCATCAAAATCCCAATGACATTCATCAAAGAGATTGAAAAATCTATTGTTAACTTTATATGGAAACACAAGAAGCCACTAATAGCCAAGAACAACACTAGAGGTATCACAATACCCGACTTCAAACTAAATTACAAAAAAATAACAATAAAAACAGCATGATACTGGCACAAAAACAGACATGAAGACCAGTGGAACAGAATAGAGGACCCAGTATGAAGCCACACAACTACAACCAACTTATCTTTGACAAAGGTGCTAAAAATATATGATGGAGAAAAGCAGCCTCTTCAACAAAAACTGCTGGGAAAACTGGTTAACAGTCTGCAAAAAACTGAAACTAGATCCATGTTTATCACCCTATACCAATATTAACTCAAAATGGATCAAGGATCTTAATATCAGACCCCAAATACTAAAGTTGGTACAAGAAAGAGTAGGAAATACTTTGGAACTAATAGGTATAGGCAAAGGCTTTCTCAATGGAACCCCAGCAGCTCAGCAACTAAGAGATAGCATAGATAAATGTGACTTCATAAAACTAAAAAGCTTCTGCTCAACAAAAGAAATGGTCTCTAAACTGAAAAGACCACCCACAAAGTGGGAGAAAATGTTTGCCAGCTACACATCAGACAAAGGACTGATAACCAGAATATATAGGGAACTCAAAAAACAAATTCTTTCAAAATTAATGAACCAATAAAGAAATGGGCAAGTGAACTAAACAGAACTTTCTCAAAAGAAGGAATTCAAATGGCCAAAAAACACATGAAAAAATGCTCACCATCTCTAGCAATAAAGGAAATGCAAATTAAAACCACACTAAGATTCTACCTTACCCCTGTTAGAATAGCCATCATTAGCAACACCACTAACAACAGGTGTTGATGAGGATTCGGGGAAAAAGGAACCCTTTTACACTGCTGGTGTGAATGCAAACTAGTATAACCACTCTGAAAAAAAATTTGGAGGTTTCTTAAAAATCTACACATAGATCTACCATATGATCCAGCAATACCACTCTTGGGGATATACCCAAAAGAATGTGACAAAGGTTACTCCAGTGGCACCTGCACATCCATGTTTATTTCAGCACTATTCACAATAGCCAAGTTATGGAAACAGCCAAGATGCTCCACTACTGATGAATGGATTAAGAAAATATGGTATTTATACTCAATGGAATTTTACACAGCCATGAAGAAGAATAAAATGTTATCATTCACAAGTAAATGGATGGAACTGGAGATCATATTTCTGAGTGAGGTTAAACTGGCTCAAAAGACCAAAAATCATATGTTCTACCTCTTATGCAGACATTAGATCAAAGGCAAACACAACAAGGGGACTGGACTTTGATCACATGATGAAGCAAGAGCATACTAGGGAGGTATGAGGATAGGTAAAACACCCAAAAAACTAGATAGGATTTCTTGCCCTCAATGCAGAGAAACTAATGCAGATACTTTAAAGCAACAGAGGTCAATAGGAGAAGGGAACCAGGAACTAGAGAAAAGGTTAATTTGAGAAGAATTAATTCATAAGGTAACACACATGCACAGGAAAGCAATGCAAGTCAACTCCCTACATAGCTATCCTTCTCTCAACTAGCAAAAACACTTGGTCCTTCCTATTATTGCTTATACCCTCTGTTCAACAAAATTAGAGATAAGGACAAAACAGTTTCTGTGTGGTAGCAAGGACTTGGGTGGGGGGAAGAGGGGATGGGGGGAAGAGGGGAGAAATGACCCAAACACTGTGTGCACATATGAATAAAGAAAATAATAATAATAATAATAATAAACTAACATAATTCCCACAGGGAAACAATGTGCTACATGCTCCAGCTTCTAACACAGATGCTTTTCATTCAAGAGATACATGTGTTTCTTCACCTCAGCTGAATAGGCCTATTTGGAACAAAATGAACCTTTCTCCACCTTGAAAACCTCATTTCCAGGAAGTATTCCCTTCAAAAGGTAACTTATTTCTCATAGTGAAAAAATGTGCTAATGCTCTACCTTCTAATGTAGATGCTTTTCTTTCGAGAGATACATGTGTTTCTTCAATTCAGCTAAATAGGCCTATTTAGAACAAAATGAGCGGTTCTACCCCTTGAAAACCCTGATGCACAGGCAGTATTCCTTTTAAAAAGTAACTCAGTTCTCGCAGGGAAACCAAGTGCTATGTGCTCAATCTTCTAGCATAGATGCTTTTCTTTCTAGAGATACATGTATTTCTTCAACTCATCTGAATAGCCCTATTTGGAACAAATGTGTGTTTATCCCCTTGGAATACCCGGATTGGCAGGCAATATTCCCTTCAAAAACTAACTCATATCTCACAGGGAAACATGTGCTGGATGCTCCACCTTCTAACGTAGATGCCTTAAAGAGATACGTGTGTTTCTTCAACTCAGCTGAATAGCCCTATTTGGAAAAAAATGTGTGTTTCTCTCCCTTGAAAATCCTTATGGGCAGGAAGTATTGCTTTCAAATACCAACTTATTTCTCATAAAGAATCAATGTGTCAGATTCTCCTGCTTCTAACACAGAACTTTTTGTTTTGAGAGATACATGTGTTTCTTCAGGTCAGCTGCATATACCTATATGGAACAGAAGAGCCTCTCACCACCTTGAAAAACCTGATATGCAGGAAGTATTCCTTTTAAAACCGAAATCAATTCTTAAAGGAAAACAATGTGCCAGATGCAGCACCTTTTAATATATATGCTTTTCTTTTGAGAGTTACGTGTATTTCTTCAACTTAGCTGAATAGGCCTATTTGGGAAAAAATGTGCTTTTCTCCTTCTTGAAAACCCTGATTAGCAGTCCTATTCCTTTCAAAAACTAATTCTCATAGCAAAACATTATGCTAGGTGTGACACCTTCTACCAAAGGTTCTTCTGTTTTGAAAGATGCATCTGTTTCCTCAACTCAGCTGAACAGATCAATTTGGAACAAAATGTGCAATTTTTCCTCTGAAAACCCTCATTGCAAAAAAGTATTTCATTCAAAAACTCACTTAATTCTCACAGGGAAACAATGTGGTAGATGCTCCACATTCTAACGTGGATGGTCTTCTTTTGAAGGATACATGTGTTTCTTCAACTAAGCTGAATAGGCTTATTTGGGCCAAAATGAGCCTTTTCCACCTTGAAACACTAACTCAATACTCAGATGGAAACAATGTGCTGTGCTCCACCTTCTAAAATAGATCCTTTTCTTTTGAGAGACACATGTGTTTCTTCAATTCAGCAGAATAGGACTATTTGGAACAAAATGAGCAGTTATACCCAAGAAAACCCTGATTAGCAGGCTGTATACCTTTAAAAACCTAACTCAGTTCTCACAGGGAAACAATATGCTATGTTCTGCAGCTTATAACATATATGCTTTTCTCTTGAGACATACATATATTTCAGCAATTCAGCTGATTTGCTGGGAGTATTACTTTCAAAAACTAACTCAATTCTTAGGGAAACAATGTGATAGATGCTGCAGCTTCTAACATAGATGGTTTTCTTTGAAGAGATAAACGTGTTTCTCCTACGCAGCTGAATAGGACTACATGGAAAAAAATGAGCCTTTGTCCACCTTGAAACCTTGATTTTCAGGAAGTATTCTTTTTAAAAAACTAACCCAATTATCCAAGGGAAACAACGTGCTAGATACTTCTGCATCTAACACAGATGGTTTTCTTTTGAAAGATATATGTGTTTGTACAATTTAGGTGGATAGGCCTACTTGCAACAAAATGAGCCATTCTCCACATTGAAAACTATGATTTGCAGGAAATATTCCTTCCATAACTAACTGAATTCTGACAGGGAAACAATGTGCTAGATGTTGCAGCTTGTAGCATAGATGGTTTTCTTTGAAGTGGTAAATATGTTACTTCCACTCAGCTGAATAGGCCTATTTGGAAAAAAAATGAGCATTTCTCTACTTTGAACACTATGATTTGCTGGGAGTATTACTTTCAAAAACTAACTCAGTTCTCCAGGGAAACAATGTGCTAGATTATGCAGCTTCTAACATAGATGGTTTCTTTGGAGAGATACATGAGTTTCCTCAACCCATCTTCATAGACCTACATGGAACAAAATGAGCCTTTCTTCACCTTGAAAACTGTGATTTCAAGGAAATGTTCCTTTCAAACACTAACTCAGTTCTCAGAGGGAAACAATGTGCTAGATGTCCCTGCTTCTAATATGGATGGAATTCTTTTGAGAGATACATGTCTTTTGTCAACTCTCCTGAATAGTCATATTTGGAACAAAGTGAGCCTTTCTCCACCTTGAAAACTATGATTTACTGGGAGTATTACTTTCTTTTTTTTTTTTCATTTTTCTTTTATTATTCATATGTGCATACAAGGCTTGGTTCATTTCTCCCCCCTGCCCCCACCCCCTCCCTTACCACCCACTCAGCCCCCTCCCTCCCCCCCCTCAATACCCAGCAGAAACTATTTTGCCCTTATTTGTAATTTTGTTGTAGAGAGAGTATAAGCAATAATAGGAAGGAACAAGGGTTTTTGCTGGTTGAGATAAGGATAGCTATACAGGGCATTGACTCACATTGATTTCCTGTGCGTGGGTGTTACCTTCTAGGTTAATTCTTTTTGATCTAACCTTTTCTCTAGTACCTGTTCCCCTTTTCCTATTGGCCTCAATTGCTTTAAGGTATCTGCTTTAGTTTCTCTGCGTTAAGGGCAACAAATGCTAGCTAGTTTTTTAGGTGTCTTACCTATCCTCACCCCTCCCTTGTGTGCTCTCGCTTTTATCATGTGCTCATAGTCCAATCCCCTTGTTGTGTTTGCCCTTGATCTAATGTCCACATATGAGGGAGAACATATGATTTTTGGTCTTTTGGGCCAGGCTAACCTCACTCAGAATGATGTTCTCCAATTCCATCCATTTACCAGCGAATGATAACATTTCGTTCTTCTTCACAGCTGCATAAAATTCCATTGTGTATAGATACCACATTTTCTTAATCCATTCATCAGTGCTGGGGCAACTTGGCTGCTTCCATAACTGGGCTATTGTGAATAGTGCTGCAATAAACATGGATGTGCAGGTGCCTCTGGAGTAACAGTCTTTTGGGTGTATCCCCAAGAGTGGTATTGCTGGATCAAATGGTAGATCGATGTCCAGCTTTTTAAGTAGCATCCAAATTTTTTTCCAGAGTGGTTGTACTAGTCTACATTCCCACCAACAGTGTAAGAGGGTTCCTTTTTCCCCACATCCTCGCCAACACCTGTTGTTAGTGGTGTTGCTGATGATGGCTATTCTAACAGGGGTGAGGTTGAATCTTAGCGTGGTTTTAATATGCATTTCCTTTATTTCTAGAGATGGTGAGCATTTTTTCATGTGTTTTCTGGCCATTTGAATTTCTTCTTTTGAGAAAGTTCTGTTTAGTTCACGTGCCCATTTCTTTATTGGTTCATTAGTTTTGGGAGAATTTAATTTTTTAAGTTCCCTGTATATTCTGGTTATCAGTCCTTTGTCTGATGTATAATTGGCAAATATTTTCTCCCACTCTGTGGGTGTTCTCTTCAGTTTAGAGACCATTTCTTTTGTTGAGCAGAAGCTTTTTAGTTTTATGAGGTCCCATTTATCTATGCTATCTCTTAGTTGCTGTGCTGCTGGGGTTTCATTGAGAAATTTCTTACCTATACCTACTAACTCCAGAGTATTTCCTACTCTTTCTTGTATCAACTTAAGAGTTTGGGGTCTGATATTAAGATCCTTGATCCATTTTGAGTTAATCTTGGTATAGGGTGATATACATGGATCTAGACTCAGGTTTTTGCAGACTGCTAACCAGTTTTCCCAGCAGTTTTTGTTGAAGAGGCTGCTATTTCTCCATCATATATTTTTAGCTCCTTTGTCAAAGATAAGTTGCTTACAGTTGTGTGGCTTCATATCTGGATCCTCTATTCTGTTCCACTGGTCTTCATGTCTGTTTTTGTGCCAGTACCATGCTGTTTTTATTGTTATTGCCTTGTAATATAGTTTGAAGTCAGATATTGTGATACCTCGTGCATTGTTCTTTTGACTGAGTATTGCCTTGGCTATTCGTGGCCTCTTGTGTTTCCATATAAATTTAACAGTAGATTTTTCAATCTCTTTAATGAATGTCATTGGAATTTTGATGGGAATTGCATTAAACATGTAGATTACTTTGGGGAGTATCAACATTTTTACTATGTTGATTCTACCAATCCATGAGCATGGGAGATCTCTCCACTTTCTATAGTCTTCCTCAATCTCTTTCTTCAGAAGTGTTTAGTTTTCCTTGTAGAGGTCTTTCACATCTTTTGTTAGGTTTACACCTAGGTATTTGATTTTGTTTGAGGCTATTGTAAATGGAATTGTTTTCATACATTCTTTTTCCATTTGCTCATTGTTAGTGTATAGAAATGCTAATGATTTTTCTTTGTTGATTTTATATCCTGCTACCTTGCTATAGCTATTGATGATGTCTAGAAGCTTCTGAGTAGAGTTTTTTGGGTCTTTAAGGTATAGGATCATGTCATCTGCAAATAGGGATATTTTCACAGTTTCTTTACCTATTTGTATTCCTTTTATTCCTTCTTCTTGCTTAATTGCTCTGGCTAGGAATTCCAGTACTATGTTGAATAGGAGTGGAGATAGTGGGCATCCTTGTCTGGTTCCTGATTTTAGAGGGAATGGTTTTAATTTTTCTCCGTTCAGTATAATGCTGGCTGTAGGTTTGTCATATATAGCTTTTATAATGTTGAGGAACTTTCCTTCTATTCCTAGTTTACTTAGAGCTTTTATCATGAAATGATGTTGGATCTTATCAAAGGCTTTTTCTGTATCTATTGAGATGATCAAGTGGTTTTTGTCTTTGCTTCTGTTAATGTGGTTTATTACATTTATTGATTTTCGTATGTTGAACCACCCCTGCATCCCTGGGATGAAGCCTACTGGGTCGTGGTGAATAATCTTTTTGATGTGTTGCTGAATTCGGTTTGCCATTATTTTGTTGAGGATTTTTGCATTAATGTTCATTAAGGAGATTGGCCTATAGTTCTCCTTTTTGGAGTTGTCTTTGCCTGGTTTTGGGATAAGTGTAATACTGGCTTCATAAAATGTGTTTGGCAGTTTTCCTTCCCTTTCTATTTCGTGGAACAGTTTAAGGAGGGTTGGTATCAGTTCTTCTTTAAAGGTCTGATAGAATTCAGCAGAGAATCCATCAGGTCCTGGACTTTTCTTTTTGGGGAGACTCTTGATTGCTGCTTCAATTTCATTTTGTGTTATAGGTCTATTCAGGTGATTAATTTCCTCTTGGTTCAGTTTTGGATGATCATATGTATCTAGAAATCTGTCCATTTCTTTTAGATTTTCAAATTTATTTGAATATAGGTTCTCAAAGTAGTCTCTGATGATTTCCTGGACTTCCATAGTGTTTGCTGTTATCTCCCCTTTTGCATTCCTAATTCTACTAATTTGGGTTTTTTCTCTCCTCATTTTAGTCAGGTTTGCCAGGGGTCTATCGATCTTGTTTATTTTTTCAACGAACCAACTTTTTGTTTCATTAATTCTTTGTATGGTTTTTTTGGTTTCTATTTTGTTGATTTCAGCTCTTATTTTTATTATTTCTCTCCTTCTATTTGTTTTGGGATTTGCTTGTTCTTGTTTTTCTAGGAGTTTGAGATGTATCATTAGGTCATTGATTTGGGATCTTTCAATCTTTTTAATATATGCACTCAGGGCTATAAACTTTCCTCTGAAGACTGCCTTAGCTGTGTCCCATAGGTTCCGGTAGGTTGTGTTTTCATTTTCATTGACTTCCAGGAACTTTTTAATTTCCTCTTTTATTGCATCGATGATCCATTCTACATTAAGTAATGAGTTATTTAGTTTCCAGCTGTTTGCATGTTTTTTGTCTTTACTTTTGTTGTTGAGTTCTACTTTTACTGCATTGTGGTCAGATAGTATGCACGGTATTATTTCTATTTTCTTATATTTGCTGAGGCTTGCTTTGTGCCCTAGGATATGATCTATTTTGGAGAAGGTTCCATGGGCTGCTGAGAAGAATGTATATTGTGTAGAAGTTGGATGAAATGTTCTGTAGACATCTACTAGGTCCACTTGATCTATTGCATATTTTAGATCTTGGATTTCTTTATTGAGTTTTTGTTTGGATGACCTATCTATTGTTGATAATGGAGTGTTAAAGTCTCCCACAACCACTGTGTTGGCGTTTATATATGCTTTTAGGTCTTTCAGGGTATGTTTGATGAAATTGGGTGCGTTGACATTGGGTGCATACAGATTGATGATTATTATTTCCTTTTGGTCTGTTTCCCCTTTTATTAGTATGGAATGTCCTTCTTTATCTCGTTGTTCAATGTAGGTTTGAAGTCTACTTTGTCAGAGATAAGTATTGCTACTCCTGCTTGTTTTCGGGGGCCATTGGCTTGGTAAATCTTCTTCCAGCCTTTCATCCTAAGCATATGCTTATTTATGTCGGTGAGATGAGTCTCCTGTAAGCAACAAATTGTTGGATCTTCTTTTTTAATCCATTTTGTCAAATGGTGTCTTTTGATGGGTGAATTAAGTCCATTAACATTAAGCATTAGTACTGATAGGTATGTGGTGATTCCTGCCATTTAGTTATCTTAGTTGTTTGAAGGTTTGATTGTGTGTACCTAACTTGATGTTACTCTCTACTGTCTTGCTTTTTCTTACCCTGTGGTTTGGTGCTGCCTGCCTTTTCATGGTTAAGTTGGGTGTCACTTTCTGTGTGTAGGATCCCTTGCAGAATCTTTTGTAGTGGTGGCTTTGTGGTCACATATTGTTTTAGTTTCTGCTTATCATGGAAGACTTTTATTGCTCCATCTATTTTGAATGATAGCTTTGCTGGGTAGAGTATCCTGGGGTTGAAGTTATTTTCATTCAGTGCCCGGAAGATCTCACCCCACGCTCTTCTTGCTTTTAATGTTTCTGTTGAGAAGTCTGCTGTGATTTTGATGGGTTTACCATTGTATGTTACTTGTTTTTTCTCTCTTACAGCCTTCAATATTCTTTCCTTAGTTTCTGAACTTGTTGTTTTAATGATGATATGTCGTGGAGTAGTTCTATTTTGATCTGGTCTGTTTGGTGTCCTGGAGGCCTCTTGCATCTATATGGGAATATCTTTCTCTAGATTTGGGAAATTTTCCGTTATTATTTTGTTGAATATATTACGCATTCCCTTCGCTTGCACCTCTTCTCCTTCTTCGATGCCCATGATTCTCAAGTTTGGTCTTTTGATGGAGTCAGTGAGTTCTTGCATTTTCTTTTCACAGGTCTTGAGTTGTTTAATTAATAGTTCTTTGGTTTTTCCTTTAATTACCATTTCATCTTCAAGTTCTGAGATTCTGTCTTCTGTTTGTTCTATGCTGCTGGATTGGCCTTCCATTTTGTTTTGCAGTTCTGTTTCGTTCTTTTTTCTGAGGTTTTCCATATCCTGGCAGTTTTCTTCTTTATTGTTGTCTATTTTTGTCCTGAGTTCATTTATCCATTTATTCATTGTGTTCTCTCTTTCACTTTGGTGTTTATACAGTGCTTCTATGGTTTCCTTTATTTCTTTTTTTGCTTTTTCAAATTCTCTATTTTTATTGTCTTGGAATTTCTTGAGTGTCTCCTGTACGTTTTGGTTGACCCTATCCAGTATCATCTCTATAAAATTCTCATTGAGTACTTGTAGTGTGTTTTCTTTTAAATTATTCTTGTGGGCTTCATTGGGTCCTTTGGCATAGTTTATCTTCATTTTGTTGGAGTCTGGATCTGAGTTTCTGTTCTCTTCATTCCCCTCTGGTTCCTGTACTAATTTTTTGCTGTGGGGAAACTGGTTTCCCTGTTTTTCTGTCTTCCCGTCATTGTCCTTGGTGTTGTTACTGTCCCTGTACTGTGTGTAATTAAGTATTTTCTAGCTTGTAATAATAACAATGGTAATATTGAGAATGGAAGAGTGAGCTGAGATGGAAAGCAAGAAGTTAAAGAAAAGGGGAAAACAAATATACAGACAAGAGGGAGAAAACAGAACAAGGTATCAGACAAGAGAGTTTCAAAGGTATAAACAGGGAGTGTTAGTATACCAATCGACAGTAAGCTGAACAGACATTAGAGAGACAGAGAGAGGATTGAAAATCAAAGATAAAAAAGTAAAAAATAAGTAAATGAAAGTAATATCTATATATAAAAATGAATTAAAATAAAATGGAAAATAGAAAATTAAAAAAAAAATCCAAAAAAACTTCCAAGTTTATATGCAATGCAGTTTCAGTCTTAATAATTTGGGTGTCTGTCTCAATCTCCAGTCCTGGAGTTGGTGCCTCAGATGTTGTTCTGTAGTTGTCTCATCAAAGGGGATGCCTAAAGTAGAACAAAACTACACAGTCACACACACACACACACACACACACACACACAAAAGCCCCACCAAGTGTCCCCAGTTCAAATGCAATACAGTTTCAGTAAGTTTTTCAGCTTGCAGGTGTAATTCGGTTGTTCTCTCATCAAAGGTAGGGAGAAAAAAAAAAGCGTCTGGAGGCAGTTCTGAGAGTGGTATCTGCAACTGTGGCTTGCCTGCCTGCTGCTCTCAGCGTGTAGCTGGCAGCGTTATTTATGCAGATCTCTGGGGTGAGCTAGCACTCACCTGGTCCCACAGGCTTTGTTTGCTCAGAGTTCTCCTGTGCGGGAGCCTCTGCTACAGGCTTTCCCCTTCCCAAGCACTGGGAAAGGTGACACTGCCCCCGCGTTGTCAGGCCTGTGTGTTTATTTACAGTTCATGTGGGAGGTGGGTCTTCCCCCCTCTCCTCTGAAGTTTTCCTCCTACTGCCACTTTCAGAAGCTTTCCTGCTCCTGCTTACTGGGCGGTGCTGCTGCTCCTGCCGGCCGCCATGTTTGTTTACAGTTCATGTGGGAAGTGGGTCTTCCCTCCTCTCACAAGCTTCTCCGCTCCTTTTTGCTGGGTGCGCGCCCCGCTCCTGCCAGAGGCTCTCTGGCCCGCCTGGCTTGTTTATTTACAGTCCCGGGAAGGATTCCCTTCCCCCAATCTTCAGCACTCAGGGTGCCCCACCCTCTTTCCAGTGGGGTTCTTAATTGTTCTTATTGCTTATTACTCAGTTTCTCTTTTTTTTTTCCTGGGTGGAGGTCAGTCTGTCCAGGGGGCTATGCTGCTCTGGCCCAGGCTTGTCTGTGGGGCTACTGTGGTACCACGAATTTCACCTGGTCCGCGTCTTCCCAAGCCGTATGGGCGCCGGCCACTGGCGGCCCTGGGGGTCCTCATCGTTTCTCCGTTTAACGTGAAGTGGAGATTCTCTGCACCGGCTGGAGATGTGGAGGGGTCAAATTTATGCCTTTTCTCGGTGATTATGCCTGCAAAGTGTGTCTCCAGCGTCTCTCCAAGATTTCACTATAGGATGGTCGCTTTCTGCTTCCTACCTCTAGCCACCATCTTGGAATTCTCCCCGGGAGTATTACTTTCAAAAAGTAACTCTATTCTTCAGGGAAACAACGTGCTGAATGCAGCACCTTCTAACAAATATGGTTTTCTTTGGAGAGACACATGTGTTTCTTCAACATAGCTGAAAGGCCTATTTTGAGAAAAAGAGCCTATCTGCATCTTGAAATACCAAAACTGCAGAAAGTGTTCCTTTCAAAACTAACTCAATTCTCAAAGGGAAAAAATATGGTAGATGCTCCTGCATCAAACACAGATGGTTTCTTTGAGAGGTTCATGTGTTTTTTCAGCTAGGCTGAATAGGCCTCTTTGGAACAAAATGAGCCTTTCTCCACTTTGAGAACTGTGATTTGCTGGGAGTATTACTTTCAAAAAGTAACTCTAATGTTCAGGGAAATAATGTGTTAGATTCTGCAGCTTCAAACATAGATGGTATCTTTGGAGAGATACATGTGTTTCTTCAACTCAGCTGAATAGGTGAACTTGAGGCAAACAGATCCTATGTGCACCTTGAAACACCTAAGTTGAAGAAAGTATTTCTTTCAAAAACTAGGTCAGTTGTCACAGAGAAACAATGATGTTTAGATGATGCAGCTTCAAACATAGATGATTTTCTTTGGAGACATACATGTGTTTCTTCAACTTAGTTGAATAAGCCTATTTGGAACAAAATGAGCCTAACTCCAACATGATAATTCTGACTGTCAGGAAGTATTTCTTTCAAAAACTAACTCAGTTCTCACAGGGAAACAATCTTCTAGATGCTGCAGCTTCTAACATAGATGGTTTTCTTGGAGAGACACATGTGTTAATTTAACTCAGCAGAAAAGGCCTATTTGGAGCAAACAGAGCCTGTCTCCATCTTGAAATACCTAAGCTGTAGGAAGTATTCATTTCAAAAACTCACTCAATACTCACAGGGAAAAAATGTGCTAAGTGCTCCTGGGTCTAACACAGATAGTTTTATTCGAGAGATAAATGTGTGTCTTCAACTCACCTGAATAGGTTTATTTGGAGCAAAATGAGTGTTTCTCCACCTTGAAACCTATGATTTGCAGGAAGTATTCCTTTCAAAAACTAACTCAGTTCTCACAGGGAAGCAATGTGCCAGATGCTCCTACATCTAACACAGATGGTTTTCTTTGAGAGGTACGAGTGTTTTGTCAAATCACCTGAATATGCTTATTTGGAACAAAATGAGCCTTTCTCTACCCTGAAAGCTATGATTTGCAGGAAGTATTCCATTCAAAAACTAACCCAATTCTGACAAGTAAACAATGTGATAGATGCTCCTGCTTCTAACAAAGATGGTTTTCTTTTCAGAGACATTTGTATTTCTATAACTTAGCTGGATAGGCCTACTTGCAACAAAATGAGCATTCTCCACATTGAAAACTATGATTTGCAGGAAGTATTCCTTCCATAACTAACTGGATTCTGACAGGGTAACAATGTGCTAGATGCTGCCACTTCTAGCATAGATTTTTTTTGGAGTGATAAATATGTTACTTCCACTCAGCTGAATAGGCCTATTTGGAAAAAATGAGCGTTTCTCTACTTTGAAAACTATGATTTGCTGGGAGTATTACTTTCAAAAACTAACTCAGTTCTCCAGGGAAAAATGTGCTAGATTATGCAGCTTCTAACATAGATGGTTTCTTTTGAGAGATACATTAGTTTCTTCAACCCATCTTAATAGACCTACATGGAACAAAATGAGCCTTTCTCCACCTTGAAAACAATGATTTGCAGGAAATATTCCTTTCAAAAACTAGCTCAATTCTCAGAGGGAAACAGTGTGCTAGAAGCCCCTGCTTCTAATACAGATCGTATTCTTTCAAGAGATACATGTGTTTTGTCAACTCTCCTGAATAGTCATATTTGGAACAAAATGAGCCTTTCTCCACCTTGAAAACTATGATGTACTGGGAGTATTACTTTCAAAAATTAACTCAATTCTCCAGGGAAACAATGTGCTAGATGCAGCACCTTCTAACAAATAAGGTTTTCTTTGCAGAGACACATGTGTTTCTTCAACTCAACTGAATAGGCCTATTTTGAGCAAACAGAGCCTTTCTCCACCTTGAAATACCTAAGCTGCAGGAAGTGTTCCTTTCAAAAACTAACTAAATTCTCACAGGGAAAAAATGTGGTAGATGCACCTACACTGAACACAGATGATTTCCTAGAGAGATACATGTGTTTTTTCAGCTTGATGAATAGGCCTATTTGGAAAAAAATAGCAACATCACCTTGAAAACTATGATTTGCAAGAAGTATTCCTTTCAAAAGCTAGCTCAATTCTCACAGGGAAACAATGTACTAGATTCTGCAGCATCTAACATAGATAGTTTCTTTGGAGAGATACATGTGTTTCTTCAATTCAGCTGAAAAGGACTCTTTGGAGCAACAGCGCTTATCTTCACCTTGAAACAATTAAGTTGCAGGAAGTATTCCTTTCAAAAGCTACTCAAGTTTCAAGGGAAGAAATGTGCTATGTGCTCCTGCTGCTAACACAGATGGTTTTCCTTCAAGAGATACATGTGTTTTTTACCTCTGTTGAATAGGCCTATTTGGAGCAAAAAGTGCCTATCTCCAGCTTGACTCACCTAATTTCAGGAAGTATTCCTTTCAAAACTAACACAATTCTCACACGGAAACAATGCTCTACCTTCTTCTGCTTCGAATACAGATGGTTTTCCTTCAAGAGATACATGTGTTTCTTCAACTCAGCTGAACACATCAATTTGGAACAAACTGAGCCTATCTCCACCTTGAAACACCTAAGTTGGAGAAAGTATTTCTTTCAAAAGTAGGTCAATATTCACAGAGAAACAACATGCTAGATGCTGCAGCTTCAAACATAGTTGGTTTTCTTTGGAGAGATACATGTGTTTCTTCAACACAGGTGAATAAGCCTATTTGGAAAAAGATGACCCTAACTCCACCTTCAAAATTACGATTTGCAGGAAGTATTCCTTCCAAAAACGAACTCAACTCTCACAGAGAAAAAATGTGCTAGACAGTACAGCTACCAACATAGATGGTTTTCTTTGGAGAGATACATGTGTTTCTCCTATTCAGCTAAATAGGCTTTTATGGAAGTAAATGAGCCTTTTCCACCTTGAAAACTGTAATATGCAGCAAGTATTCCTTTCAAAAACTAACTCGACTCTTTCAAGGAAACAATGTGCTAGATGCTGCAGCTTCTAGCATACATGGTTCTTTTTGGAGAGGTACAAGAGTTCCTTCAATTCAGCTGAATAGGCCTATTTGGAGCAAACACTGCCTATGTCCACCTTGAAACACCTAAGTTGCAGGAAGTATTCCTCTCCAAAACTAACACAATTCTCACAGGAATACAATGTGCTGGATGCTCCTGCTTCTAACACAGATCGTTTTCTTTCTGAGATACATGTGTCTCTTCAACTTAGCTGAATAGGCCTATTTGGAACAAGTTAGACTTTCCCCACCTTGAAAATTGTGATTTGCAGGGTGTAGTACTCTAAAAAACTTACTCTGTTCACACAGAGAAACAATGCACTAGATGTGACAGTTTCTAACTTACATGGCTTTTGGGAGCAATACCAGTGTTTCTTCAGCTCAGCTGAAAGGATTCTTTGAAGCAACAGTGCCTATCTGCACCTTGAGACATTTAAGTTGCAGGATGTATTCCTTTCAAAAACTAATCAACTCTCAAGGAAAGCAATGTGCTAGATGCTCCTGATGCTAACACAGATGGTTTTCTAACTAGATTTACATGTGTTTCTTCATAAAAGCTGAATAAGTATAATTAGAAAACAATGAGCCTTTCTCCAGATTGAAAACTATGACTTGCAGGAAGTATAACTTTCAAAAGCTACCTCAATTTTCAGAGGGAAACAATGTGCTAGATGCTGCAGCTTCCAACATAAATTGTTTTCTTTGGAGATATATATGTGTTTTTTCAACTCAGCTGAATAGGCCCTATTAGAGCAAGCACAGGCTATCTACACCTTGAAACACATAAGTTGCAGGAAGTATGCCTTTCAAACACTAACTAAAGTCTCACAGGGAAACAATGTGCTAGATTCTGAATATCGTACATACAAGGTTTTCTTTGGAGAGACACATTTGTTGTTTCAACTCAGCTGAAAAGGCCTATTTGGAGCAAACAGAGCCTGTCTCCACCTTGAAACACATTAGTTGCTGGAAGTATTCATTTCAAAAATTAACTCAATTCTCACAGGAAAACAATGTTCTAGATGCTCCTGCATCTAACAATGATGGTTTTCTTTGAGAGATACATGTGTTTCTTCGACTCATCTGAAGGGGCCGGTTTGGATGAAAATAAGCCTTTCGCTAGCTTGAAAACTATTGGTTGCAGGAAGTATGCCTTAGAAACTAACTCAATTCTCACAGGGAAACAATGTGGTAAATGCTGCATCTTGCAACATACTTGCTTTTCATTGGAGAGACAGATGTGATTCTTCAAATCAGCTGAAAAGGCCTATTGGGAGGAAACGAAGACTATATCCATCTTGATACACCTAAGTTGCAGGAAGTATTCCTTTCAAAACAAACTCAGTTCTCACAGAGAAACAATGTGCTAGATGCTAAAGCTTCTAAAACCATGGCTTTCTTTGGACAGGTATATGTGTTCGTTCAATTCAGCTGAATTGTCCTGCTTCTAATACGGATGGTTTTCTGTATGAGATACAAGTGTTTCTTCATCTTAGCTGAGTAGGCGTATTTGGAACAAAATGAGCCTTTCTCCACCAACAAAATTGTGATTTGCAGGAAGTATTCATTTCAAAAATTCATCCATTTCTCACTGGAAAACTATGTGCTAGAAGCTTCAGCTTCTTACATAGATGGTTTTCTTTGGAGAAACACCTGTCTTTCTTCAACTCAGGTGAAGAGGCCTTTATAGACCACACGGAGTCTATGTCCATCTTGAAACACCAAAGTTGCAGGAAGTGTTCTTTACCAAAACAAACTTAATTGTTACAAAAAGCAATGTGCTTGATGTTCTTGCATCTATCATTGAAGGTTTTCTTCGAGAGATGCACGTGATTGGTCAAGTGACCTGAATAGACATGTTTGGAACAAAATGAGCCTTTCTCCAGCTTGAAAACTAGGATTTGCAGGAAATATTCCTTTCAACAATGAACCCAGTTGCCATAGAGAAACAATGTGCAAGACAATGCAGCTTTGAACATAGAAGGTTTTCTTTGGTGAGATTCGTGTGTCTCTCCAACTCAGCTAAATAGGCTTTTATGGAACTAAGTGAGGCTTTTCCAACATGACAACGGTGATATGCTGCACATATTCCTTTCAAAAACTAACTCGACTCTTATTAGGAAACAATGTGCTAGTGCTGCAGCTTCTAGCATACATGGTTCTCTTGGGAGAGGTACACATGTTCCTGGAACTCAGCTGAATAGGCCTATTTGGAGCAAACATTGCCTATGTCCACCTTGAAACACCTCAGTTGCAGGAAGTATTCCTGTCCAAATCTCACACAATTCTCACAGGAATACAATGTGCTGTAGCTCCTGCTTCTAACATGAATGGTTTTCTTTCTGAGATACATGTGTTTCTTCAACATAGCTACATAGGCCTATTTGGAACAAAGTTAGCTTATCTCCAACATGAAATTGTGATTTGCAGCATGTATTACTCTAAAAATCTTACTCAGTTCTCACAGGAAAATAATGCGCTAAATGGGGCAGTTTCTAACATAGATGGTTATGTGGAGATATTCATGTCTTTCTTCAACTCAGGTGAAAATTACTTTTTGGAGCAACAGTCCCTACCTTCACCTTGAAACACTTAAGTTGCAGGAAGTATTCCTTTCCAAAATTATGCAAGTCTCAGAGGGAACAATGTGCTAAATCTCCTGCTTCTAAGACCAGTGGTTTTCTTTGGTAGATACATGTGTTTCTTCAACTTAACTGAAGAGGCCTACTTGCAACGATATACGCCTTTCTCCACCTGGAAAACTATGGTTTCCAGGAAGTTTTCTTTTCAAAACAAACTCAATTCTCAGAGGGAGGCAATGCACCAGATGCTGCAGCTTCTATCATACATGGTTTTCTTTGGAGTGATACATGTGTTTCTTCACCTCAGTTAAATAGGCCTATTTGGAGGAAAAAGTGCCTACCTCCAAATTCCAGATTCCAAATCTGGAATCACCGAGTTTTCAGGAAGTATTCCTTTCAAACACTAACTCACTTCTCACACAGAAACAATGTTCTACTTGCTTCTGCTTCAAACACAGGTGGTTTTCCTTTGAGAGATACACGTGTTTCTTTGACTTCAAGCATCGGCAGATTTGCAACATAATGGTCTTTTCTTCAGCTTGAAAACTATCCTTTGCAGGAAGTATTCCTTTCAAAACGAACTCAGTTCTCACAGAGAAGCAATGTGCTAGATGCTGAAGCTTCTAAAGCCATGGCTTTCTTTGGACAGGTATATGTGTTCGTTCAATTCAGCTGAATTGTCCTATTTGGAGCAAACAGAGCCTACTTCCACGGTTGGAGGAAGTTTCCCGTGCCAAAACTGACACAATTCTCATAGGAAAACAATGTGCTGAATGCTTCAGCTTCAAATATGCATGGTGTTGTTTTGAGAAATACGTGTGTTTCTCCAACTTAGCTGAATAGGACTATTTGGAACAAGGTTAGCCATTCTCCAGTTGAAAATTGTGATGTTCCGGATGTATTGCTCTCAAAATCTTACTCAGTTCTCACTGGGAAACAATGCACTAGATGAGGAGCTGTTTGGAACAAAATGAGCCTTTTTTCCACCTTACAAACTATTTTGCAGGATTTATTCCTTTCAAAAGCTAACTCAAGTCTCCAAAGGAAACAATGTGTTGATGCCCCTGCTTCTAATCGGGCTGTTTTTCTTTCCACAGATAAATGTAATTCTTCTCTTCAGCTTAATAGGCCTGATTGTAACAAAAAGATCCTCTCTCCCCCTTGAGAAGTATGAGTTGCTGGGAGTATTACACTCGAAAACAGACTCAATTCCACAGGGAAACAATGTGCCAGATGCTGCATCTTGTAACTTGGTTGCTTTTCGTCGGAGAGACAGATGTGATTCTTCAAATCAGCTGAAAAGGCCTATTTGGAGCAAATGAGGGCTATCTGCATCTTGAAACTCCTTAGATGCACGAAGTGTTCCTTTCAGAACTAACTCAATTCTCACAGAAAAAGAATGTGCTACATGCCCCTGCATCTAACACTGAAGGGTTTCCTCAAAAGATACAAGTGTTCCATCAACTCACTTAAACAGGCCTATATGGAACACAAGTACCCTTCTCCACTTTGAATCCTTTGATTTGCAGGAACTGTTCCCTTCAAAAACCAAGGCAATTCTCAGAGGAAAACAATGTGCTAGATCTCCTGCTGCTAAGATAGATGGGTTTTTTTGGGAGATACACGTGTTTCTTCAACTTAACTGAATAGGCCTTCTTGCAACGAAATGAGCCTTTCTGCACCTTGAAAACTGTGCTTTGCAGGAATTCCTCCTTCACAACTAACTCAGTTCTCAGAGGGAGACAATGCACTAGATGCTGCAGCTTCTGTCATAGATGGTGTTCTTTGGAGTCACACATGTGTTTCTCCACCTCAGTTGAATAGGCCGTTTTGGAGCAAAGAGTGCCCGTCTCAAGCTCGAATCACCTTATTTTCAGGAAGTATTCCTTTCCAAGACTAACTCACTTCTCACAGAGAAACAATTTTCTACTTGCTACAGCTTCTAGCACAGATGGGTTTCTTCGAGAGATCATTGTGTTTCTTCAACTTACAGGAACCGTACATTTGCAACAAAATGAGCCCTCCTCCACCTTGAAAACTACGATTTGCTGGAAGTATTCCTTTCAAAAGGAACAGAGAAACAGTATGCTAGATGCTGAAGCTTCTAAAAACCTGGTTTTCTTTGGACTTGTATATGTCTTTAACTCAGCTGAGTAGGCCTATTAGGAGCAAAGAGAACATATTTCCGCCCTTCAACACTGTGCTTGCAGGAAGTTTCCTTTTCCAAAGCTGACCAAGATCTCACCAAATACAATGTGCTCGATGCTCCTGCTTCTAACACTGACGGTTTTCTTTATGAGATACAAGTGTTTCTTCAACTTAGCTGAGTAGGCCTATTTGGAACAAAATGAGCCTTTCTCCACCAAGAAAATTGTGATTTGCAGGAAGTATTCATTTCAAAAATTCATCCATTTCTCACTGGAAAACTATGTGCTAGAAGCTTCAGCTTCTTACATAGATGGTTTTCTTTGGAGAAACACCTGTCTTTCTTCAACTCAGGTGAAGAGGCCTTTATAGACCAGACGGAGTCTATGTCCATCTTGAAACACCAAAGTTGCAGGAAGTGTTCTTTACCAAAACAAACTTAATTGTTACAAAAAGCAATGTGCTTGATGTTCTTGCATCTATCATTGAAGGTTTTCTTCGAGAGATGCACGTGATTGGTCAAGTGACCTGAATAGGCATGTTTGGAACAAAATGAGCCTTTCTCCAGCTTGAAAACTAGGATTTGCAGGAAATATTCCTTTCAACAACGAACCCAGTTGCCATAGAGAAACAATGTGCAAGACAATGCAGCTTTGAACATAGAAGGTTTTCTTTGGTGAGATTCGTGTGTCTCTCCTACTCAGCTAAATAGGCTTTTATGGAAATAAGTGAGGCTTTTCCAACATGACAACGGTGATATGCTGCACGTATTCCTTTCAAAAACTAACTCGACTCTTATTAGGAAACAATGTGCTAGTGCTGCAGCTTCTAGCATACATGGTTCTCTTGGGAGAGGTACACATGTTCCTGGAACTCAGCTGAATAGGCCTATTTGGAGCAAACATTGCCTATGTCCACCTTGAAACACCTCAGTTGCAGGAAGTATTCCTGTCCAAATCTCACACAATTCTCACAGGAATACAATGTGCTGTAGCTCCTGCTTCTAACATGAATGGTTTTCTTTCTGAGATACATGTGTTTCTTCAACATAGCTACATAGGCCTATTTGGAACAAAGTTAGCTTATCTCCAACATGAAATTGTGATTTGCAGCATGTATTACTCTAAAAATCTTACTCAGTTCTCACAGGAAAATAATGCGCTAAATGGGGCAGTTTCTAACATAGATGGTTATGTGGAGATATTCATGTCTTTCTTCAACTCAGGTGAAAATTACTTTTTGGAGCAACAGTCCCTACCTTCACCTTGAAACACTTAAGTTGCAGGAAGTATTCCTTTCCAAAATTATGCAAGTCTCAGAGGGAACAATGTGCTAAATCTCCTGCTTCTAAGACCAGTGGTTTTCTTTGGTAGATACATGTGTTTCTTCAACTTAACTGAAGAGGCCTACTTGCAACGATATACGCCTTTCTCCACCTGGAAAACTATGGTTTCCAGGAAGTTTTCTTTTCAAAACAAACTCAATTCTCAGAGGGAGGCAATGCACCAGATGCTGCAGCTTCTATCATACATGGTTTTCTTTGGAGTGATACATGTGTTTCTTCACCTCAGTTAAATAGGCCTATTTGGAGGAAAAAGTGCCTACCTCCAAATTCCAGATTCCAAATCTGGAATCACCGAGTTTTCAGGAAGTATTCCTTTCAAACACTAACTCACTTCTCACACAGAAACAATGTTCTACTTGCTTCTGCTTCAAACACAGGTGGTTTTCCTTTGAGAGATACACGTGTTTCTTTGACTTCAAGCATCGGCAGATTTGCAACATAATGGTCTTTTCTTCAGCTTGAAAACTATCCTTTGCAGGAAGTATTCCTTTCAAAACGAACTCAGTTCTCACAGAGAAGCAATGTGCTAGATGCTGAAGCTTCTAAAGCCATGGCTTTCTTTGGACAGGTATATGTGTTCGTTCAATTCAGCTGAATTGTCCTATTTGGAGCAAACAGAGCCTACTTCCACCTTGCAACACCATGGTTGGAGGAAGTTTCCCGTGCCAAAACTGACACAATTCTCATAGGAAAACAATGTGCTGAATGCTTCAGCTTCAAATATGCATGGTGTTGTTTTGAGAAATACGTGTGTTTCTCCAACTTAGCTGAATAGGACTATTTGGAACAAGGTTAGCCATTCTCCAGTTGAAAATTGTGATGTTCCGGATGTATTGCTCTCAAAATCTTACTCAGTTCTCACTGGGAAACAATGCACTAGATGAGGAGCTGTTTGGAACAAAATGAGCCTTTTTTCCACCTTACAAACTATTTTGCAGGATTTATTCCTTTCAAAAGCTAACTCAAGTCTCCAAAGGAAACAATGTGTTGATGCCCCTGCTTCTAATCGGGCTGTTTTTCTTTCCACAGATAAATGTAATTCTTCTCTTCAGCTTAATAGGCCTGATTGTAACAAAAAGATCCTCTCTCCCCCTTGAGAAGTATGACTTGCTGGGAGTATTACACTCGAAAACAGACTCAATTCCACAGGGAAACAATGTGCCAGATGCTGCATCTTGTAACTTGGTTGCTTTTCGTCGGAGAGACAGATGTGATTCTTCAAATCAGCTGAAAAGGCCTATTTGGAGCAAATGAGGGCTATCTGCATCTTGAAACTCCTTAGATGCACGAAGTGTTCCTTTCAGAACTAACTCAATTCTCACAGAAAAAGAATGTGCTACATGCCCCTGCATCTAACACTGAAGGGTTTCCTCAAAAGATACAAGTGTTCCATCAACTCACTTAAACAGGCCTATATGGAACACAAGTACCCTTCTCCACTTTGAATCCTTTGATTTGCAGGAACTGTTCCCTTCAAAAACCAAGTCAAGTCTCAGAGGAAAACAATGTGCTAGATCTCCTGCTGCTAAGATAGATGGGTTTTTTTGGGAGATACACGTGTTTCTTCAACTTAACTGAATAGGCCTTCTTGCAACGAAATGAGCCTTTCTGCACCTTGAAAACTGTGCTTTGCAGGAATTCCTCCTTCACAACTAACTCAGTTCTCAGAGGGAGACAATGCACTAGATGCTGCAGCTTCTGTCATAGATGGTGTTCTTTGGAGTCACACATGTGTTTCTCCACCTCAGTTGAATAGGCCGTTTTGGAGCAAAGAGTGCCCGTCTCAAGCTCGAATCACCTTATTTTCAGGAAGTATTCCTTTCCAAGACTAACTCACTTCTCACAGAGAAACAATTTTCTACTTGCTACAGCTTCTAGCACAGATGGGTTTCTTCGAGAGATCATTGTGTTTCTTCAACTTACAGGAACCGTACATTTGCAACAAAATGAGCCCTCCTGCACCTTGAAAACTATGATTTGCTGGAAGTATTCCTTTCAAAAGGAACAGAGAAACAGTATGCTAGATGCTGAAGCTTCTAAAAACCTGGTTTTCTTTGGACTTGTATATGTCTTTAACTCAGCTGAGTAGGCCTATTAGGAGCAAAGAGAACATATTTCCGCCCTTCAACACTGTGCTTGCAGGAAGTTTCCTTTTCCAAAGCTGACCAAGATCTCACCAAATACAATGTGCTCGATGCTCCTGCTTCTAACACTGACGGTTTTCTTTATGAGATACAAGTGTTTCTTCAACTTAGCTGAGTAGGCCTATTTGGAACAAAATGAGCCTTTCTCCACCAAGAAAATTGTGATTTGCAGGAAGTATTCATTTCAAAAATTCATCCATTTCTCACTGGAAAACTATGTGCTAGAAGCTTCAGCTTCTTACATAGATGGTTTTCTTTGGAGAAACACCTGTCTTTCTTCAACTCAGGTGAAGAGGCCTTTATAGACCAGACGGAGTCTATGTCCATCTTGAAACACCAAAGTTGCAGGAAGTGTTCTTTACCAAAACAAACTTAATTGTTACAAAAAGCAATGTGCTTGATGTTCTTGCATCTATCATTGAAGGTTTTCTTCGAGAGATGCACGTGATTGGTCAAGTGACCTGAATAGGCATGTTTGGAACAAAATGAGCCTTTCTCCAGCTTGAAAACTAGGATTTGCAGGAAATATTCCTTTCAACAACGAACCCAGTTGCCATAGAGAAACAATGTGCAAGACAATGCAGCTTTGAACATAGAAGGTTTTCTTTGGTGAGATTCGTGTGTCTCTCCTACTCAGCTAAATAGGCTTTTATGGAAATAAGTGAGGCTTTTCCAACATGACAACGGTGATATGCTGCACGTATTCCTTTCAAAAACTAACTCGACTCTTATTAGGAAACAATGTGCTAGTGCTGCAGCTTCTAGCATACATGGTTCTCTTGGGAGAGGTACACATGTTCCTGGAACTCAGCTGAATAGGCCTATTTGGAGCAAACATTGCCTATGTCCACCTTGAAACACCTCAGTTGCAGGCAGTATTCCTGTCCAAATCTCACACAATTCTCACAGGAATACAATGTGCTGTAGCTCCTGCTTCTAACATGAATGGTTTTCTTTCTGAGATACATGTGTTTCTTCAACATAGCTACATAGGCCTATTTGGAACAAAGTTAGCTTATCTCCAACATGAAATTGTGATTTGCAGCATGTATTACTCTAAAAATCTTACTCAGTTCTCACAGGAAAATAATGCGCTAAATGGGGCAGTTTCTAACATAGATGGTTATGTGGAGATATTCATGTCTTTCTTCAACTCAGGTGAAAATTACTTTTTGGAGCAACAGTCCCTACCTTCACCTTGAAACACTTAAGTTGCAGGAAGTATTCCTTTCCAAAATTATGCAAGTCTCAGAGGGAACAATGTGCTAAATCTCCTGCTTCTAAGACCAGTGGTTTTCTTTGGTAGATACATGTGTTTCTTCAACTTAACTGAAGAGGCCTACTTGCAACGATATATGCCTTTCTCCACCTGGAAAACTATGGTTTCCAGGAAGTTTTCTTTTCAAAACAAACTCAATTCTCAGAGGGAGGCAATGCACCAGATGCTGCAGCTTCTATCATACATGGTTTTCTTTGGAGTGATACATGTGTTTCTTCACCTCAGTTAAATAGGCCTATTTGGAGGAAAAAGTGCCTACCTCCAAATTCCAGATTCCAAATCTGGAATCACCGAGTTTTCAGGAAGTATTCCTTTCAAACACTAACTCACTTCTCACACAGAAACAATGTTCTACTTGCTTCTGCTTCAAACACAGGTGGTTTTCCTTTGAGAGATACACGTGTTTCTTTGACTTCAAGCATCGGCAGATTTGCAACATAATGGTCTTTTCTTCAGCTTGAAAACTATCCTTTGCAGGAAGTATTCCTTTCAAAACGAACTCAGTTCTCACAGAGAAGCAATGTGCTAGATGCTGAAGCTTCTAAAGCCATGGCTTTCTTTGGACAGGTATATGTGTTCGTTCAATTCAGCTGAATTGTCCTATTTGGAGCAAACAGAGCCTACTTCCACCTTGCAACACCATGGTTGGAGGAAGTTTCCCGTGCCAAAACTGACACAATTCTCATAGGAAAACAATGTGCTGAATGCTTCAGCTTCAAATATGCATGGTGTTGTTTTGAGAAATACGTGTGTTTCTCCAACTTAGCTGAATAGGACTATTTGGAACAAGGTTAGCCATTCTCCAGTTGAAAATTGTGATGTTCCGGATGTATTGCTCTCAAAATCTTACTCAGTTCTCACTGGGAAACAATGCACTAGATGAGGAGCTGTTTGGAACAAAATGAGCCTTTTTTCCACCTTACAAACTATTTTGCAGGATTTATTCCTTTCAAAAGCTAACTCAAGTCTCCAAAGGAAACAATGTGTTGATGCCCCTGCTTCTAATCGGGCTGTTTTTCTTTCCACAGATAAATGTAATTCTTCTCTTCAGCTTAATAGGCCTGATTGTAACAAAAAGATCCTCTCTCCCCCTTGAGAAGTATGACTTGCTGGGAGTATTACACTCGAAAACAGACTCAATTCCACAGGGAAACAATGTGCCAGATGCTGCATCTTGTAACTTGGTTGCTTTTCGTCGGAGAGACAGATGTGATTCTTCAAATCAGCTGAAAAGGCCTATTTGGAGCAAATGAGGGCTATCTGCATCTTGAAACTCCTTAGATGCACGAAGTGTTCCTTTCAGAACTAACTCAATTCTCACAGAAAAAGAATGTGCTACATGCCCCTGCATCTAACACTGAAGGGTTTCCTCAAAAGATACAAGTGTTCCATCAACTCACTTAAACAGGCCTATATGGAACACAAGTACCCTTCTCCACTTTGAATCCTTTGATTTGCAGGAACTGTTCCCTTCAAAAACCAAGTCAAGTCTCAGAGGAAAACAATGTGCTAGATCTCCTGCTGCTAAGATAGATGGGTTTTTTTGGGAGATACACGTGTTTCTTCAACTTAACTGAATAGGCCTTCTTGCAACGAAATGAGCCTTTCTGCACCTTGAAAACTGTGCTTTGCAGGAATTCCTCCTTCACAACTAACTCAGTTCTCAGAGGGAGACAATGCACTAGATGCTGCAGCTTCTGTCATAGATGGTGTTCTTTGGAGTCACACATGTGTTTCTCCACCTCAGTTGAATAGGCCGTTTTGGAGCAAAGAGTGCCCGTCTCAAGCTCGAATCACCTTATTTTCAGGAAGTATTCCTTTCCAAGACTAACTCACTTCTCACAGAGAAACAATTTTCTACTTGCTACAGCTTCTAGCACAGATGGGTTTCTTCGAGAGATCATTGTGTTTCTTCAACTTACAGGAACCGTACATTTGCAACAAAATGAGCCCTCCTGCACCTTGAAAACTATGATTTGCTGGAAGTATTCCTTTCAAAAGGAACAGAGAAACAGTATGCTAGATGCTGAAGCTTCTAAAAACCTGGTTTTCTTTGGACTTGTATATGTCTTTAACTCAGCTGAGTAGGCCTATTAGGAGCAAAGAGAACATATTTCCGCCCTTCAACACTGTGCTTGCAGGAAGTTTCCTTTTCCAAAGCTGACCAAGATCTCACCAAATACAATGTGCTCGATGCTCCTGCTTCTAACACTGACGGTTTTCTTTATGAGATACAAGTGTTTCTTCAACTTAGCTGAGTAGGCCTATTTGGAACAAAATGAGCCTTTCTCCACCAAGAAAATTGTGATTTGCAGGAAGTATTCATTTCAAAAATTCATCCATTTCTCACTGGAAAACTATGTGCTAGAAGCTTCAGCTTCTTACATAGATGGTTTTCTTTGGAGAAACACCTGTCTTTCTTCAACTCAGGTGAAGAGGCCTTTATAGACCAGACGGAGTCTATGTCCATCTTGAAACACCAAAGTTGCAGGAAGTGTTCTTTACCAAAACAAACTTAATTGTTACAAAAAGCAATGTGCTTGATGTTCTTGCATCTATCATTGAAGGTTTTCTTCGAGAGATGCACGTGATTGGTCAAGTGACCTGAATAGGCATGTTTGGAACAAAATGAGCCTTTCTCCAGCTTGAAAACTAGGATTTGCAGGAAATATTCCTTTCAACAACGAACCCAGTTGCCATAGAGAAACAATGTGCAAGACAATGCAGCTTTGAACATAGAAGGTTTTCTTTGGTGAGATTCGTGTGTCTCTCCTACTCAGCTAAATAGGCTTTTATGGAAATAAGTGAGGCTTTTCCAACATGACAACGGTGATATGCTGCACGTATTCCTTTCAAAAACTAACTCGACTCTTATTAGGAAACAATGTGCTAGTGCTGCAGCTTCTAGCATACATGGTTCTCTTGGGAGAGGTACACATGTTCCTGGAACTCAGCTGAATAGGCCTATTTGGAGCAAACATTGCCTATGTCCACCTTGAAACACCTCAGTTGCAGGCAGTATTCCTGTCCAAATCTCACACAATTCTCACAGGAATACAATGTGCTGTAGCTCCTGCTTCTAACATGAATGGTTTTCTTTCTGAGATACATGTGTTTCTTCAACATAGCTACATAGGCCTATTTGGAACAAAGTTAGCTTATCTCCAACATGAAATTGTGATTTGCAGCATGTATTACTCTAAAAATCTTACTCAGTTCTCACAGGAAAATAATGCGCTAAATGGGGCAGTTTCTAACATAGATGGTTATGTGGAGATATTCATGTCTTTCTTCAACTCAGGTGAAAATTACTTTTTGGAGCAACAGTCCCTACCTTCACCTTGAAACACTTAAGTTGCAGGAAGTATTCCTTTCCAAAATTATGCAAGTCTCAGAGGGAACAATGTGCTAAATCTCCTGCTTCTAAGACCAGTGGTTTTCTTTGGTAGATACATGTGTTTCTTCAACTTAACTGAAGAGGCCTACTTGCAACGATATATGCCTTTCTCCACCTGGAAAACTATGGTTTCCAGGAAGTTTTCTTTTCAAAACAAACTCAATTCTCAGAGGGAGGCAATGCACCAGATGCTGCAGCTTCTATCATACATGGTTTTCTTTGGAGTGATACATGTGTTTCTTCACCTCAGTTAAATAGGCCTATTTGGAGGAAAAAGTGCCTACCTCCAAATTCCAGATTCCAAATCTGGAATCACCGAGTTTTCAGGAAGTATTCCTTTCAAACACTAACTCACTTCTCACACAGAAACAATGTTCTACTTGCTTCTGCTTCAAACACAGGTGGTTTTCCTTTGAGAGATACACGTGTTTCTTTGACTTCAAGCATCGGCAGATTTGCAACATAATGGTCTTTTCTTCAGCTTGAAAACTATCCTTTGCAGGAAGTATTCCTTTCAAAACGAACTCAGTTCTCACAGAGAAGCAATGTGCTAGATGCTGAAGCTTCTAAAGCCATGGCTTTCTTTGGACAGGTATATGTGTTCGTTCAATTCAGCTGAATTGTCCTATTTGGAGCAAACAGAGCCTACTTCCACCTTGCAACACCATGGTTGGAGGAAGTTTCCCGTGCCAAAACTGACCCAATTCTCATAGGAAAACAATGTGCTGAATGCTTCAGCTTCAAATATGCATGGTGTTGTTTTGAGAAATACGTGTGTTTCTCCAACTTAGCTGAATAGGACTATTTGGAACAAGGTTAGCCATTCTCCAGTTGAAAATTGTGATGTTCCGGATGTATTGCTCTCAAAATCTTACTCAGTTCTCACTGGGAAACAATGCACTAGATGAGGAGCTGTTTGGAACAAAATGAGCCTTTTTTCCACCTTACAAACTATTTTGCAGGATTTATTCCTTTCAAAAGCTAACTCAAGTCTCCAAAGGAAACAATGTGTTGATGCCCCTGCTTCTAATCGGGCTGTTTTTCTTTCCACAGATAAATGTAATTCTTCTCTTCAGCTTAATAGGCCTGATTGTAACAAAAAGATCCTCTCTCCCCCTTGAGAAGTATGACTTGCTGGGAGTATTACACTCGAAAACAGACTCAATTCCACAGGGAAACAATGTGCCAGATGCTGCATCTTGTAACTTGGTTGCTTTTCGTCGGAGAGACAGATGTGATTCTTCAAATCAGCTGAAAAGGCCTATTTGGAGCAAATGAGGGCTATCTGCATCTTGAAACTCCTTAGATGCACGAAGTGTTCCTTTCAGAACTAACTCAATTCTCACAGAAAAAGAATGTGCTACATGCCCCTGCATCTAACACTGAAGGGTTTCCTCAAAAGATACAAGTGTTCCATCAACTCACTTAAACAGGCCTATATGGAACACAAGTACCCTTCTCCACTTTGAATCCTTTGATTTGCAGGAACTGTTCCCTTCAAAAACCAAGTCAAGTCTCAGAGGAAAACAATGTGCTAGATCTCCTGCTGCTAAGATAGATGGGTTTTTTTGGGAGATACACGTGTTTCTTCAACTTAACTGAATAGGCCTTCTTGCAACGAAATGAGCCTTTCTGCACCTTGAAAACTGTGCTTTGCAGGAATTCCTCCTTCACAACTAACTCAGTTCTCAGAGGGAGACAATGCACTAGATGCTGCAGCTTCTGTCATAGATGGTGTTCTTTGGAGTCACACATGTGTTTCTCCACCTCAGTTGAATAGGCCGTTTTGGAGCAAAGAGTGCCCGTCTCAAGCTCGAATCACCTTATTTTCAGGAAGTATTCCTTTCCAAGACTAACTCACTTCTCACAGAGAAACAATTTTCTACTTGCTACAGCTTCTAGCACAGATGGGTTTCTTCGAGAGATCATTGTGTTTCTTCAACTTACAGGAACCGTACATTTGCAACAAAATGAGCCCTCCTGCACCTTGAAAACTACGATTTGCTGGAAGTATTCCTTTCAAAAGGAACAGAGAAACAGTATGCTAGATGCTGAAGCTTCTAAAAACCTGGTTTTCTTTGGACTTGTATATGTCTTTAACTCAGCTGAGTAGGCCTATTAGGAGCAAAGAGAACATATTTCCGCCCTTCAACACTGTGCTTGCAGGAAGTTTCCTTTTCCAAAGCTGACCAAGATCTCACCAAATACAATGTGCTCGATGCTCCTGCTTCTAACACTGACGGTTTTCTTTATGAGATACAAGTGTTTCTTCAACTTAGCTGAGTAGGCCTATTTGGAACAAAATGAGCCTTTCTCCACCAAGAAAATTGTGATTTGCAGGAAGTATTCATTTCAAAAATTCATCCATTTCTCACTGGAAAACTATGTGCTAGAAGCTTCAGCTTCTTACATAGATGGTTTTCTTTGGAGAAACACCTGTCTTTCTTCAACTCAGGTGAAGAGGCCTTTATAGACCAGACGGAGTCTATGTCCATCTTGAAACACCAAAGTTGCAGGAAGTGTTCTTTACCAAAACAAACTTAATTGTTACAAAAAGCAATGTGCTTGATGTTCTTGCATCTATCATTGAAGGTTTTCTTCGAGAGATGCACGTGATTGGTCAAGTGACCTGAATAGGCATGTTTGGAACAAAATGAGCCTTTCTCCAGCTTGAAAACTAGGATTTGCAGGAAATATTCCTTTCAACAACGAACCCAGTTGCCATAGAGAAACAATGTGCAAGACAATGCAGCTTTGAACATAGAAGGTTTTCTTTGGTGAGATTCGTGTGTCTCTCCTACTCAGCTAAATAGGCTTTTATGGAAATAAGTGAGGCTTTTCCAACATGACAACGCTGATATGCTGCACGTATTCCTTTCAAAAACTAACTCGACTCTTATTAGGAAACAATGTGCTAGTGCTGCAGCTTCTAGCATACATGGTTCTCTTGGGAGAGGTACACATGCTCCTGGAACTCAGCTGAATAGGCCTATTTGGAGCAAACATTGCCTATGTCCACCTTGAAACACCTCAGTTGCAGGCAGTATTCCTGTCCAAATCTCACACAATTCTCACAGGAATACAATGTGCTGTAGCTCCTGCTTCTAACATGAATGGTTTTCTTTCTGAGATACATGTGTTTCTTCAACATAGCTACATAGGCCTATTTGGAACAAAGTTAGCTTATCTCCAACATGAAATTGTGATTTGCAGCATGTATTACTCTAAAAATCTTACTCAGTTCTCACAGGAAAATAATGTGCTAAATGGGGCAGTTTCTAACATAGATGGTTATGTGGAGATATTCATGTCTTTCTTCAACTCAGGTGAAAATTACTTTTTGGAGCAACAGTCCCTACCTTCACCTTGAAACACTTAAGTTGCAGGAAGTATTCCTTTCCAAAATTATGCAAGTCTCAGAGGGAACAATGTGCTAAATCTCCTGCTTCTAAGACCAGTGGTTTTCTTTGGTAGATACATGTGTTTCTTCAACTTAACTGAAGAGGCCTACTTGCAACGATATATGCCTTTCTCCACCTGGAAAACTATGGTTTCCAGGAAGTTTTCTTTTCAAAACAAACTCAATTCTCAGAGGGAGGCAATGCACCAGATGCTGCAGCTTCTATCATACATGGTTTTCTTTGGAGTGATACATGTGTTTCTTCACCTCAGTTAAATAGGCCTATTTGGAGGAAAAAGTGCCTACCTCCAAATTCCAGATTCCAAATCTGGAATCACCGAGTTTTCAGGAAGTATTCCTTTCAAACACTAACTCACTTCTCACACAGAAACAATGTTCTACTTGCTTCTGCTTCAAACACAGGTGGTTTTCCTTTGAGAGATACACGTGTTTCTTTGACTTCAAGCATCGGCAGATTTGCAACATAATGGTCTTTTCTTCAGCTTGAAAACTATCCTTTGCAGGAAGTATTCCTTTCAAAACGAACTCAGTTCTCACAGAGAAGCAATGTGCTAGATGCTGAAGCTTCTAAAGCCATGGCTTTCTTTGGACAGGTATATGTGTTCGTTCAATTCAGCTGAATTGTCCTATTTGGAGCAAACAGAGCCTACTTCCACCTTGCAACACCATGGTTGGAGGAAGTTTCCCGTGCCAAAACTGACACAATTCTCATAGGAAAACAATGTGCTGAATGCTTCAGCTTCAAATATGCATGGTGTTGTTTTGAGAAATACGTGTGTTTCTCCAACTTAGCTGAATAGGACTATTTGGAACAAGGTTAGCCATTCTCCAGTTGAAAATTGTGATGTTCCGGATGTATTGCTCTCAAAATCTTACTCAGTTCTCACTGGGAAACAATGCACTAGATGAGGAGCTGTTTGGAACAAAATGAGCCTTTTTTCCACCTTACAAACTATTTTGCAGGATTTATTCCTTTCAAAAGCTAACTCAAGTCTCCAAAGGAAACAATGTGTTGATGCCCCTGCTTCTAATCGGGCTGTTTTTCTTTCCACAGATAAATGTAATTCTTCTCTTCAGCTTAATAGGCCTGATTGTAACAAAAAGATCCTCTCTCCCCCTTGAGAAGTATGACTTGCTGGGAGTATTACACTCGAAAACAGACTCAATTCCACAGGGAAACAATGTGCCAGATGCTGCATCTTGTAACTTGGTTGCTTTTCGTCGGAGAGACAGATGTGATTCTTCAAATCAGCTGAAAAGGCCTATTTGGAGCAAATGAGGGCTATCTGCATCTTGAAACTCCTTAGATGCACGAAGTGTTCCTTTCAGAACTAACTCAATTCTCACAGAAAAAGAATGTGCTACATGCCCCTGCATCTAACACTGAAGGGTTTCCTCAAAAGATACAAGTGTTCCATCAACTCACTTAAACAGGCCTATATGGAACACAAGTACCCTTCTCCACTTTGAATCCTTTGATTTGCAGGAACTGTTCCCTTCAAAAACCAAGTCAAGTCTCAGAGGAAAACAATGTGCTAGATCTCCTGCTGCTAAGATAGATGGGTTTTTTTGGGAGATACACGTGTTTCTTCAACTTAACTGAATAGGCCTTCTTGCAACGAAATGAGCCTTTCTGCACCTTGAAAACTGTGCTTTGCAGGAATTCCTCCTTCACAACTAACTCAGTTCTCAGAGGGAGACAATGCACTAGATGCTGCAGCTTCTGTCATAGATGGTGTTCTTTGGAGTCACACATGTGTTTCTCCACCTCAGTTGAATAGGCCGTTTTGGAGCAAAGAGTGCCCGTCTCAAGCTCGAATCACCTTATTTTCAGGAAGTATTCCTTTCCAAGACTAACTCACTTCTCACAGAGAAACAATTTTCTACTTGCTACAGCTTCTAGCACAGATGGGTTTCTTCGAGAGATCATTGTGTTTCTTCAACTTACAGGAACCGTACATTTGCAACAAAATGAGCCCTCCTGCACCTTGAAAACTACGATTTGCTGGAAGTATTCCTTTCAAAAGGAACAGAGAAACAGTATGCTAGATGCTGAAGCTTCTAAAAACCTGGTTTTCTTTGGACTTGTATATGTCTTTAACTCAGCTGAGTAGGCCTATTAGGAGCAAAGAGAACATATTTCCGCCCTTCAACACTGTGCTTGCAGGAAGTTTCCTTTTCCAAAGCTGACCAAGATCTCACCAAATACAATGTGCTCGATGCTCCTGCTTCTAACACTGACGGTTTTCTTTATGAGATACAAGTGTTTCTTCAACTTAGCTGAGTAGGCCTATTTGGAACAAAATGAGCCTTTCTCCACCAAGAAAATTGTGATTTGCAGGAAGTATTCATTTCAAAAATTCATCCATTTCTCACTGGAAGACTATGTGCTAGAAGCTTCAGCTTCTTACATAGATGGTTTTCTTTGGAGAAACACCTGTCTTTCTTCAACTCAGGTGAAGAGGCCTTTATAGACCAGACGGAGTCTATGTCCATCTTGAAACACCAAAGTTGCAGGAAGTGTTCTTTACCAAAACAACCTTAATTGTTACAAAAAGCAATGTGCTTGATGTTCTTGCATCTATCATTGAAGGTTTTCTTCGAGAGATGCACGTGATTGGTCAAGTGACCTGAATAGGCATGTTTGGAACAAAATGAGCCTTTCTCCAGCTTGAAAACTAGGATTTGCAGGAAATATTCCTTTCAACAACGAACCCAGTTGCCATAGAGAAACAATGTGCAAGACAATGCAGCTTTGAACATAGAAGGTTTTCTTTGGTGAGATTCGTGTGTCTCTCCTACTCAGCTAAATAGGCTTTTATGGAAATAAGTGAGGCTTTTCCAACATGACAACGCTGATATGCTGCACGTATTCCTTTCAAAAACTAACTCGACTCTTATTAGGAAACAATGTGCTAGTGCTGCAGCTTCTAGCATACATGGTTCTCTTGGGAGAGGTACACATGCTCCTGGAACTCAGCTGAATAGGCCTATTTGGAGCAAACATTGCCTATGTCCACCTTGAAACACCTCAGTTGCAGGCAGTATTCCTGTCCAAATCTCACACAATTCTCACAGGAATACAATGTGCTGTAGCTCCTGCTTCTAACATGAATGGTTTTCTTTCTGAGATACATGTGTTTCTTCAACATAGCTACATAGGCCTATTTGGAACAAAGTTAGCTTATCTCCAACATGAAATTGTGATTTGCAGCATGTATTACTCTAAAAATCTTACTCAGTTCTCACAGGAAAATAATGCGCTAAATGGGGCAGTTTCTAACATAGATGGTTATGTGGAGATATTCATGTCTTTCTTCAACTCAGGTGAAAATTACTTTTTGGAGCAACAGTCCCTACCTTCACCTTGAAACACTTAAGTTGCAGGAAGTATTCCTTTCCAAAATTATGCAAGTCTCAGAGGGAACAATGTGCTAAATCTCCTGCTTCTAAGACCAGTGGTTTTCTTTGGTAGATACATGTGTTTCTTCAACTTAACTGAAGAGGCCTACTTGCAACGATATATGCCTTTCTCCACCTGGAAAACTATGGTTTCCAGGAAGTTTTCTTTTCAAAACAAACTCAATTCTCAGAGGGAGGCAATGCACCAGATGCTGCAGCTTCTATCATACATGGTTTTCTTTGGAGTGATACATGTGTTTCTTCACCTCAGTTAAATAGGCCTATTTGGAGGAAAAAGTGCCTACCTCCAAATTCCAGATTCCAAATCTGGAATCACCGAGTTTTCAGGAAGTATTCCTTTCAAACACTAACTCACTTCTCACACAGAAACAATGTTCTACTTGCTTCTGCTTCAAACACAGGTGGTTTTCCTTTGAGAGATACACGTGTTTCTTTGACTTCAAGCATCGGCAGATTTGCAACATAATGGTCTTTTCTTCAGCTTGAAAACTATCCTTTGCAGGAAGTATTCCTTTCAAAACGAACTCAGTTCTCACAGAGAAGCAATGTGCTAGATGCTGAAGCTTCTAAAGCCATGGCTTTCTTTGGACAGGTATATGTGTTCGTTCAATTCAGCTGAATTGTCCTATTTGGAGCAAACAGAGCCTACTTCCACCTTGCAACACCATGGTTGGAGGAAGTTTCCCGTGCCAAAACTGACACAATTCTCATAGGAAAACAATGTGCTGAATGCTTCAGCTTCAAATATGCATGGTGTTGTTTTGAGAAATACGTGTGTTTCTCCAACTTAGCTGAATAGGACTATTTGGAACAAGGTTAGCCATTCTCCAGTTGAAAATTGTGATGTTCCGGATGTATTGCTCTCAAAATCTTACTCAGTTCTCACTGGGAAACAATGCACTAGATGAGGAGCTGTTTGGAACAAAATGAGCCTTTTTTCCACCTTACAAACTATTTTGCAGGATTTATTCCTTTCAAAAGCTAACTCAAGTCTCCAAAGGAAACAATGTGTTGATGCCCCTGCTTCTAATCGGGCTGTTTTTCTTTCCACAGATAAATGTAATTCTTCTCTTCAGCTTAATAGGCCTGATTGTAACAAAAAGATCCTCTCTCCCCCTTGAGAAGTATGACTTGCTGGGAGTATTACACTCGAAAACAGACTCAATTCCACAGGGAAACAATGTGCCAGATGCTGCATCTTGTAACTTGGTTGCTTTTCGTCGGAGAGACAGATGTGATTCTTCAAATCAGCTGAAAAGGCCTATTTGGAGCAAATGAGGGCTATCTGCATCTTGAAACTCCTTAGATGCACGAAGTGTTCCTTTCAGAACTAACTCAATTCTCACAGAAAAAGAATGTGCTACATGCCCCTGCATCTAACACTGAAGGGTTTCCTCAAAAGATACAAGTGTTCCATCAACTCACTTAAACAGGCCTATATGGAACACAAGTACCCTTCTCCACTTTGAATCCTTTGATTTGCAGGAACTGTTCCCTTCAAAAACCAAGTCAAGTCTCAGAGGAAAACAATGTGCTAGATCTCCTGCTGCTAAGATAGATGGGTTTTTTTGGGAGATACACGTGTTTCTTCAACTTAACTGAATAGGCCTTCTTGCAACGAAATGAGCCTTTCTGCACCTTGAAAACTGTGCTTTGCAGGAATTCCTCCTTCACAACTAACTCAGTTCTCAGAGGGAGACAATGCACTAGATGCTGCAGCTTCTGTCATAGATGGTGTTCTTTGGAGTCACACATGTGTTTCTCCACCTCAGTTGAATAGGCCGTTTTGGAGCAAAGAGTGCCCGTCTCAAGCTCGAATCACCTTATTTTCAGGAAGTATTCCTTTCCAAGACTAACTCACTTCTCACAGAGAAACAATTTTCTACTTGCTACAGCTTCTAGCACAGATGGGTTTCTTCGAGAGATCATTGTGTTTCTTCAACTTACAGGAACCGTACATTTGCAACAAAATGAGCCCTCCTGCACCTTGAAAACTACGATTTGCTGGAAGTATTCCTTTCAAAAGGAACAGAGAAACAGTATGCTAGATGCTGAAGCTTCTAAAAACCTGGTTTTCTTTGGACTTGTATATGTCTTTAACTCAGCTGAGTAGGCCTATTAGGAGCAAAGAGAACATATTTCCGCCCTTCAACACTGTGCTTGCAGGAAGTTTCCTTTTCCAAAGCTGACCAAGATCTCACCAAATACAATGTGCTCGATGCTCCTGCTTCTAACACTGACGGTTTTCTTTATGAGATACAAGTGTTTCTTCAACTTAGCTGAGTAGGCCTATTTGGAACAAAATGAGCCTTTCTCCACCAAGAAAATTGTGATTTGCAGGAAGTATTCATTTCAAAAATTCATCCATTTCTCACTGGAAAACTATGTGCTAGAAGCTTCAGCTTCTTACATAGATGGTTTTCTTTGGAGAAACACCTGTCTTTCTTCAACTCAGGTGAAGAGGCCTTTATAGACCAGACGGAGTCTATGTCCATCTTGAAACACCAAAGTTGCAGGAAGTGTTCTTTACCAAAACAAACTTAATTGTTACAAAAAGCAATGTGCTTGATGTTCTTGCATCTATCATTGAAGGTTTTCTTCGAGAGATGCACGTGATTGGTCAAGTGACCTGAATAGGCATGTTTGGAACAAAATGAGCCTTTCTCCAGCTTGAAAACTAGGATTTGCAGGAAATATTCCTTTCAACAACGAACCCAGTTGCCATAGAGAAACAATGTGCAAGACAATGCAGCTTTGAACATAGAAGGTTTTCTTTGGTGAGATTCGTGTGTCTCTCCTACTCAGCTAAATAGGCTTTTATGGAAATAAGTGAGGCTTTTCCAACATGACAACGCTGATATGCTGCACGTATTCCTTTCAAAAACTAACTCGACTCTTATTAGGAAACAATGTGCTAGTGCTGCAGCTTCTAGCATACATGGTTCTCTTGGGAGAGGTACACATGCTCCTGGAACTCAGCTGAATAGGCCTATTTGGAGCAAACATTGCCTATGTCCACCTTGAAACACCTCAGTTGCAGGCAGTATTCCTGTCCAAATCTCACACAATTCTCACAGGAATACAATGTGCTGTAGCTCCTGCTTCTAACATGAATGGTTTTCTTTCTGAGATACATGTGTTTCTTCAACATAGCTACATAGGCCTATTTGGAACAAAGTTAGCTTATCTCCAACATGAAATTGTGATTTGCAGCATGTATTACTCTAAAAATCTTACTCAGTTCTCACAGGAAAATAATGCGCTAAATGGGGCAGTTTCTAACATAGATGGTTATGTGGAGATATTCATGTCTTTCTTCAACTCAGGTGAAAATTACTTTTTGGAGCAACAGTCCCTACCTTCACCTTGAAACACTTAAGTTGCAGGAAGTATTCCTTTCCAAAATTATGCAAGTCTCAGAGGGAACAATGTGCTAAATCTCCTGCTTCTAAGACCAGTGGTTTTCTTTGGTAGATACATGTGTTTCTTCAACTTAACTGAAGAGGCCTACTTGCAACGATATATGCCTTTCTCCACCTGGAAAACTATGGTTTCCAGGAAGTTTTCTTTTCAAAACAAACTCAATTCTCAGAGGGAGGCAATGCACCAGATGCTGCAGCTTCTATCATACATGGTTTTCTTTGGAGTGATACATGTGTTTCTTCACCTCAGTTAAATAGGCCTATTTGGAGGAAAAAGTGCCTACCTCCAAATTCCAGATTCCAAATCTGGAATCACCGAGTTTTCAGGAAGTATTCCTTTCAAACACTAACTCACTTCTCACACAGAAACAATGTTCTACTTGCTTCTGCTTCAAACACAGGTGGTTTTCCTTTGAGAGATACACGTGTTTCTTTGACTTCAAGCATCGGCAGATTTGCAACATAATGGTCTTTTCTTCAGCTTGAAAACTATCCTTTGCAGGAAGTATTCCTTTCAAAACGAACTCAGTTCTCACAGAGAAGCAATGTGCTAGATGCTGAAGCTTCTAAAGCCATGGCTTTCTTTGGACAGGTATATGTGTTCGTTCAATTCAGCTGAATTGTCCTATTTGGAGCAAACAGAGCCTACTTCCACCTTGCAACACCATGGTTGGAGGAAGTTTCCCGTGCCAAAACTGACACAATTCTCATAGGAAAACAATGTGCTGAATGCTTCAGCTTCAAATATGCATGGTGTTGTTTTGAGAAATACGTGTGTTTCTCCAACTTAGCTGAATAGGACTATTTGGAACAAGGTTAGCCATTCTCCAGTTGAAAATTGTGATGTTCTGGATGTATTGCTCTCAAAATCTTACTCAGTTCTCACTGGGAAACAATGCACTAGATGAGGAGCTGTTTGGAACAAAATGAGCCTTTTTTCCACCTTACAAACTATTTTGCAGGATTTATTCCTTTCAAAAGCTAACTCAAGTCTCCAAAGGAAACAATGTGTTGATGCCCCTGCTTCTAATCGGGCTGTTTTTCTTTCCACAGATAAATGTAATTCTTCTCTTCAGCTTAATAGGCCTGATTGTAACAAAAAGATCCTCTCTCCCCCTTGAGAAGTATGACTTGCTGGGAGTATTACACTCGAAAACAGACTCAATTCCACAGGGAAACAATGTGCCAGATGCTGCATCTTGTAACTTGGTTGCTTTTCGTCGGAGAGACAGATGTGATTCTTCAAATCAGCTGAAAAGGCCTATTTGGAGCAAATGAGGGCTATCTGCATCTTGAAACTCCTTAGATGCACGAAGTGTTCCTTTCAGAACTAACTCAATTCTCACAGAAAAAGAATGTGCTACATGCCCCTGCATCTAACACTGAAGGGTTTCCTCAAAAGATACAAGTGTTCCATCAACTCACTTAAACAGGCCTATATGGAACACAAGTACCCTTCTCCACTTTGAATCCTTTGATTTGCAGGAACTGTTCCCTTCAAAAACCAAGTCAAGTCTCAGAGGAAAACAATGTGCTAGATCTCCTGCTGCTAAGATAGATGGGTTTTTTTGGGAGATACACGTGTTTCTTCAACTTAACTGAATAGGCCTTCTTGCAACGAAATGAGCCTTTCTGCACCTTGAAAACTGTGCTTTGCAGGAATTCCTCCTTCACAACTAACTCAGTTCTCAGAGGGAGACAATGCACTAGATGCTGCAGCTTCTGTCATAGATGGTGTTCTTTGGAGTCACACATGTGTTTCTCCACCTCAGTTGAATAGGCCGTTTTGGAGCAAAGAGTGCCCGTCTCAAGCTCGAATCACCTTATTTTCAGGAAGTATTCCTTTCCAAGACTAACTCACTTCTCACAGAGAAACAATTTTCTACTTGCTACAGCTTCTAGCACAGATGGGTTTCTTCGAGAGATCATTGTGTTTCTTCAACTTACAGGAACCGTACATTTGCAACAAAATGAGCCCTCCTGCACCTTGAAAACTACGATTTGCTGGAAGTATTCCTTTCAAAAGGAACAGAGAAACAGTATGCTAGATGCTGAAGCTTCTAAAAACCTGGTTTTCTTTGGACTTGTATATGTCTTTAACTCAGCTGAGTAGGCCTATTAGGAGCAAAGAGAACATATTTCCGCCCTTCAACACTGTGCTTGCAGGAAGTTTCCTTTTCCAAAGCTGACCAAGATCTCACCAAATACAATGTGCTCGATGCTCCTGCTTCTAACACTGACGGTTTTCTTTATGAGATACAAGTGTTTCTTCAACTTAGCTGAGTAGGCCTATTTGGAACAAAATGAGCCTTTCTCCACCAAGAAAATTGTGATTTGCAGGAAGTATTCATTTCAAAAATTCATCCATTTCTCACTGGAAAACTATGTGCTAGAAGCTTCAGCTTCTTACATAGATGGTTTTCTTTGGAGAAACACCTGTCTTTCTTCAACTCAGGTGAAGAGGCCTTTATAGACCAGACGGAGTCTATGTCCATCTTGAAACACCAAAGTTGCAGGAAGTGTTCTTTACCAAAACAACCTTAATTGTTACAAAAAGCAATGTGCTTGATGTTCTTGCATCTATCATTGAAGGTTTTCTTCGAGAGATGCACGTGATTGGTCAAGTGACCTGAATAGGCATGTTTGGAACAAAATGAGCCTTTCTCCAGCTTGAAAACTAGGATTTGCAGGAAATATTCCTTTCAACAACGAACCCAGTTGCCATAGAGAAACAATGTGCAAGACAATGCAGCTTTGAACATAGAAGGTTTTCTTTGGTGAGATTCGTGTGTCTCTCCTACTCAGCTAAATAGGCTTTTATGGAAATAAGTGAGGCTTTTCCAACATGACAACGCTGATATGCTGCACGTATTCCTTTCAAAAACTAACTCGACTCTTATTAGGAAACAATGTGCTAGTGCTGCAGCTTCTAGCATACATGGTTCTCTTGGGAGAGGTACACATGCTCCTGGAACTCAGCTGAATAGGCCTATTTGGAGCAAACATTGCCTATGTCCACCTTGAAACACCTCAGTTGCAGGCAGTATTCCTGTCCAAATCTCACACAATTCTCACAGGAATACAATGTGCTGTAGCTCCTGCTTCTAACATGAATGGTTTTCTTTCTGAGATACATGTGTTTCTTCAACATAGCTACATAGGCCTATTTGGAACAAAGTTAGCTTATCTCCAACATGAAATTGTGATTTGCAGCATGTATTACTCTAAAAATCTTACTCAGTTCTCACAGGAAAATAATGCGCTAAATGGGGCAGTTTCTAACATAGATGGTTATGTGGAGATATTCATGTCTTTCTTCAACTCAGGTGAAAATTACTTTTTGGAGCAACAGTCCCTACCTTCACCTTGAAACACTTAAGTTGCAGGAAGTATTCCTTTCCAAAATTATGCAAGTCTCAGAGGGAACAATGTGCTAAATCTCCTGCTTCTAAGACCAGTGGTTTTCTTTGGTAGATACATGTGTTTCTTCAACTTAACTGAAGAGGCCTACTTGCAACGATATATGCCTTTCTCCACCTGGAAAACTATGGTTTCCAGGAAGTTTTCTTTTCAAAACAAACTCAATTCTCAGAGGGAGGCAATGCACCAGATGCTGCAGCTTCTATCATACATGGTTTTCTTTGGAGTGATACATGTGTTTCTTCACCTCAGTTAAATAGGCCTATTTGGAGGAAAAAGTGCCTACCTCCAAATTCCAGATTCCAAATCTGGAATCACCGAGTTTTCAGGAAGTATTCCTTTCAAACACTAACTCACTTCTCACACAGAAACAATGTTCTACTTGCTTCTGCTTCAAACACAGGTGGTTTTCCTTTGAGAGATACACGTGTTTCTTTGACTTCAAGCATCGGCAGATTTGCAACATAATGGTCTTTTCTTCAGCTTGAAAACTATCCTTTGCAGGAAGTATTCCTTTCAAAACGAACTCAGTTCTCACAGAGAAGCAATGTGCTAGATGCTGAAGCTTCTAAAGCCATGGCTTTCTTTGGACAGGTATATGTGTTCGTTCAATTCAGCTGAATTGTCCTATTTGGAGCAAACAGAGCCTACTTCCACCTTGCAACACCATGGTTGGAGGAAGTTTCCCGTGCCAAAACTGACACAATTCTCATAGGAAAACAATGTGCTGAATGCTTCAGCTTCAAATATGCATGGTGTTGTTTTGAGAAATACGTGTGTTTCTCCAACTTAGCTGAATAGGACTATTTGGAACAAGGTTAGCCATTCTCCAGTTGAAAATTGTGATGTTCCGGATGTATTGCTCTCAAAATCTTACTCAGTTCTCACTGGGAAACAATGCACTAGATGAGGAGCTGTTTGGAACAAAATGAGCCTTTTTTCCACCTTACAAACTATTTTGCAGGATTTATTCCTTTCAAAAGCTAACTCAAGTCTCCAAAGGAAACAATGTGTTGATGCCCCTGCTTCTAATCGGGCTGTTTTTCTTTCCACAGATAAATGTAATTCTTCTCTTCAGCTTAATAGGCCTGATTGTAACAAAAAGATCCTCTCTCCCCCTTGAGAAGTATGACTTGCTGGGAGTATTACACTCGAAAACAGACTCAATTCCACAGGGAAACAATGTGCCAGATGCTGCATCTTGTAACTTGGTTGCTTTTCGTCGGAGAGACAGATGTGATTCTTCAAATCAGCTGAAAAGGCCTATTTGGAGCAAATGAGGGCTATCTGCATCTTGAAACTCCTTAGATGCACGAAGTGTTCCTTTCAGAACTAACTCAATTCTCACAGAAAAAGAATGTGCTACATGCCCCTGCATCTAACACTGAAGGGTTTCCTCAAAAGATACAAGTGTTCCATCAACTCACTTAAACAGGCCTATATGGAACACAAGTACCCTTCTCCACTTTGAATCCTTTGATTTGCAGGAACTGTTCCCTTCAAAAACCAAGTCAAGTCTCAGAGGAAAACAATGTGCTAGATCTCCTGCTGCTAAGATAGATGGGTTTTTTTGGGAGATACACGTGTTTCTTCAACTTAACTGAATAGGCCTTCTTGCAACGAAATGAGCCTTTCTGCACCTTGAAAACTGTGCTTTGCAGGAATTCCTCCTTCACAACTAACTCAGTTCTCAGAGGGAGACAATGCACTAGATGCTGCAGCTTCTGTCATAGATGGTGTTCTTTGGAGTCACACATGTGTTTCTCCACCTCAGTTGAATAGGCCGTTTTGGAGCAAAGAGTGCCCGTCTCAAGCTCGAATCACCTTATTTTCAGGAAGTATTCCTTTCCAAGACTAACTCACTTCTCACAGAGAAACAATTTTCTACTTGCTACAGCTTCTAGCACAGATGGGTTTCTTCGAGAGATCATTGTGTTTCTTCAACTTACAGGAACCGTACATTTGCAACAAAATGAGCCCTCCTGCACCTTGAAAACTACGATTTGCTGGAAGTATTCCTTTCAAAAGGAACAGAGAAACAGTATGCTAGATGCTGAAGCTTCTAAAAACCTGGTTTTCTTTGGACTTGTATATGTCTTTAACTCAGCTGAGTAGGCCTATTAGGAGCAAAGAGAACATATTTCCGCCCTTCAACACTGTGCTTGCAGGAAGTTTCCTTTTCCAAAGCTGACCAAGATCTCACCAAATACAATGTGCTCGATGCTCCTGCTTCTAACACTGACGGTTTTCTTTATGAGATACAAGTGTTTCTTCAACTTAGCTGAGTAGGCCTATTTGGAACAAAATGAGCCTTTCTCCACCAAGAAAATTGTGATTTGCAGGAAGTATTCATTTCAAAAATTCATCCATTTCTCACTGGAAAACTATGTGCTAGAAGCTTCAGCTTCTTACATAGATGGTTTTCTTTGGAGAAACACCTGTCTTTCTTCAACTCAGGTGAAGAGGCCTTTATAGACCAGACGGAGTCTATGTCCATCTTGAAACACCAAAGTTGCAGGAAGTGTTCTTTACCAAAACAAACTTAATTGTTACAAAAAGCAATGTGCTTGATGTTCTTGCATCTATCATTGAAGGTTTTCTTCGAGAGATGCACGTGATTGGTCAAGTGACCTGAATAGGCATGTTTGGAACAAAATGAGCCTTTCTCCAGCTTGAAAACTAGGATTTGCAGGAAATATTCCTTTCAACAACGAACCCAGTTGCCATAGAGAAACAATGTGCAAGACAATGCAGCTTTGAACATAGAAGGTTTTCTTTGGTGAGATTCGTGTGTCTCTCCTACTCAGCTAAATAGGCTTTTATGGAAATAAGTGAGGCTTTTCCAACATGACAACGCTGATATGCTGCACGTATTCCTTTCAAAAACTAACTCGACTCTTATTAGGAAACAATGTGCTAGTGCTGCAGCTTCTAGCATACATGGTTCTCTTGGGAGAGGTACACATGCTCCTGGAACTCAGCTGAATAGGCCTATTTGGAGCAAACATTGCCTATGTCCACCTTGAAACACCTCAGTTGCAGGCAGTATTCCTGTCCAAATCTCACACAATTCTCACAGGAATACAATGTGCTGTAGCTCCTGCTTCTAACATGAATGGTTTTCTTTCTGAGATACATGTGTTTCTTCAACATAGCTACATAGGCCTATTTGGAACAAAGTTAGCTTATCTCCAACATGAAATTGTGATTTGCAGCATGTATTACTCTAAAAATCTTACTCAGTTCTCACAGGAAAATAATGCGCTAAATGGGGCAGTTTCTAACATAGATGGTTATGTGGAGATATTCATGTCTTTCTTCAACTCAGGTGAAAATTACTTTTTGGAGCAACAGTCCCTACCTTCACCTTGAAACACTTAAGTTGCAGGAAGTATTCCTTTCCAAAATTATGCAAGTCTCAGAGGGAACAATGTGCTAAATCTCCTGCTTCTAAGACCAGTGGTTTTCTTTGGTAGATACATGTGTTTCTTCAACTTAACTGAAGAGGCCTACTTGCAACGATATATGCCTTTCTCCACCTGGAAAACTATGGTTTCCAGGAAGTTTTCTTTTCAAAACAAACTCAATTCTCAGAGGGAGGCAATGCACCAGATGCTGCAGCTTCTATCATACATGGTTTTCTTTGGAGTGATACATGTGTTTCTTCACCTCAGTTAAATAGGCCTATTTGGAGGAAAAAGTGCCTACCTCCAAATTCCAGATTCCAAATCTGGAATCACCGAGTTTTCAGGAAGTATTCCTTTCAAACACTAACTCACTTCTCACACAGAAACAATGTTCTACTTGCTTCTGCTTCAAACACAGGTGGTTTTCCTTTGAGAGATACACGTGTTTCTTTGACTTCAAGCATCGGCAGATTTGCAACATAATGGTCTTTTCTTCAGCTTGAAAACTATCCTTTGCAGGAAGTATTCCTTTCAAAACGAACTCAGTTCTCACAGAGAAGCAATGTGCTAGATGCTGAAGCTTCTAAAGCCATGGCTTTCTTTGGACAGGTATATGTGTTCGTTCAATTCAGCTGAATTGTCCTATTTGGAGCAAACAGAGCCTACTTCCACCTTGCAACACCATGGTTGGAGGAAGTTTCCCGTGCCAAAACTGACACAATTCTCATAGGAAAACAATGTGCTGAATGCTTCAGCTTCAAATATGCATGGTGTTGTTTTGAGAAATACGTGTGTTTCTCCAACTTAGCTGAATAGGACTATTTGGAACAAGGTTAGCCATTCTCCAGTTGAAAATTGTGATGTTCCGGATGTATTGCTCTCAAAATCTTACTCAGTTCTCACTGGGAAACAATGCACTAGATGAGGAGCTGTTTGGAACAAAATGAGCCTTTTTTCCACCTTACAAACTATTTTGCAGGATTTATTCCTTTCAAAAGCTAACTCAAGTCTCCAAAGGAAACAATGTGTTGATGCCCCTGCTTCTAATCGGGCTGTTTTTCTTTCCACAGATAAATGTAATTCTTCTCTTCAGCTTAATAGGCCTGATTGTAACAAAAAGATCCTCTCTCCCCCTTGAGAAGTATGACTTGCTGGGAGTATTACACTCGAAAACAGACTCAATTCCACAGGGAAACAATGTGCCAGATGCTGCATCTTGTAACTTGGTTGCTTTTCGTCGGAGAGACAGATGTGATTCTTCAAATCAGCTGAAAAGGCCTATTTGGAGCAAATGAGGGCTATCTGCATCTTGAAACTCCTTAGATGCACGAAGTGTTCCTTTCAGAACTAACTCAATTCTCACAGAAAAAGAATGTGCTACATGCCCCTGCATCTAACACTGAAGGGTTTCCTCAAAAGATACAAGTGTTCCATCAACTCACTTAAACAGGCCTATATGGAACACAAGTACCCTTCTCCACTTTGAATCCTTTGATTTGCAGGAACTGTTCCCTTCAAAAACCAAGTCAAGTCTCAGAGGAAAACAATGTGCTAGATCTCCTGCTGCTAAGATAGATGGGTTTTTTTGGGAGATACACGTGTTTCTTCAACTTAACTGAATAGGCCTTCTTGCAACGAAATGAGCCTTTCTGCACCTTGAAAACTGTGCTTTGCAGGAATTCCTCCTTCACAACTAACTCAGTTCTCAGAGGGAGACAATGCACTAGATGCTGCAGCTTCTGTCATAGATGGTGTTCTTTGGAGTCACACATGTGTTTCTCCACCTCAGTTGAATAGGCCGTTTTGGAGCAAAGAGTGCCCGTCTCAAGCTCGAATCACCTTATTTTCAGGAAGTATTCCTTTCCAAGACTAACTCACTTCTCACAGAGAAACAATTTTCTACTTGCTACAGCTTCTAGCACAGATGGGTTTCTTCGAGAGATCATTGTGTTTCTTCAACTTACAGGAACCGTACATTTGCAACAAAATGAGCCCTCCTGCACCTTGAAAACTACGATTTGCTGGAAGTATTCCTTTCAAAAGGAACAGAGAAACAGTATGCTAGATGCTGAAGCTTCTAAAAACCTGGTTTTCTTTGGACTTGTATATGTCTTTAACTCAGCTGAGTAGGCCTATTAGGAGCAAAGAGAACATATTTCCGCCCTTCAACACTGTGCTTGCAGGAAGTTTCCTTTTCCAAAGCTGACCAAGATCTCACCAAATACAATGTGCTCGATGCTCCTGCTTCTAACACTGACGGTTTTCTTTATGAGATACAAGTGTTTCTTCAACTTAGCTGAGTAGGCCTATTTGGAACAAAATGAGCCTTTCTCCACCAAGAAAATTGTGATTTGCAGGAAGTATTCATTTCAAAAATTCATCCATTTCTCACTGGAAAACTATGTGCTAGAAGCTTCAGCTTCTTACATAGATGGTTTTCTTTGGAGAAACACCTGTCTTTCTTCAACTCAGGTGAAGAGGCCTTTATAGACCAGACGGAGTCTATGTCCATCTTGAAACACCAAAGTTGCAGGAAGTGTTCTTTACCAAAACAAACTTAATTGTTACAAAAAGCAATGTGCTTGATGTTCTTGCATCTATCATTGAAGGTTTTCTTCGAGAGATGCACGTGATTGGTCAAGTGACCTGAATAGGCATGTTTGGAACAAAATGAGCCTTTCTCCAGCTTGAAAACTAGGATTTGCAGGAAATATTCCTTTCAACAACGAACCCAGTTGCCATAGAGAAACAATGTGCAAGACAATGCAGCTTTGAACATAGAAGGTTTTCTTTGGTGAGATTCGTGTGTCTCTCCTACTCAGCTAAATAGGCTTTTATGGAAATAAGTGAGGCTTTTCCAACATGACAACGCTGATATGCTGCACATATTCCTTTCAAAAACTAACTCGACTCTTATTAGGAAACAATGTGCTAGTGCTGCAGCTTCTAGCATACATGGTTCTCTTGGGAGAGGTACACATGTTCCTGGAACTCAGCTGAATAGGCCTATTTGGAGCAAACATTGCCTATGTCCACCTTGAAACACCTCAGTTGCAGGAAGTATTCCTGTCCAAATCTCACACAATTCTCACAGGAATACAATGTGCTGTAGCTCCTGCTTCTAACACGAATGGTTTTCTTTCTGAGATACATGTGTTTCTTCAACATAGCTACATAGGCCTATTTGGAACAAAGTTAGCTTATCTCCAACATGAAATTGTGATTTGCAGCATGTATTACTCTAAAAATCTTACTCAGTTCTCACAGGAAAATAATGCGCTAAATGGGGCAGTATCTAACATAGATGGTTATGTGGAGATATTCATGTCTTTCTTCAACTCAGGTGAAAATTACTTTTTGGAGCAACAGTCCCTACCTTCACCTTGAAACACTTAAGTTGCAGGAAGTATTCCTTTCCAAAATTATGCAAGTCTCAGAGGGAACAATGTGCTAAATCTCCTGCTTCTAAGACCAGTGGTTTTCTTTGGTAGATACATGTGTTTCTTCAACTTAACTGAAGAGGCCTACTTGCAACGATATACGCCTTTCTCCACCTGGAAAACTATGGTTTCCAGGAAGTTTTCTTTTCAAAACAAACTCAATTCTCAGAGGGAGGCAATGCACCAGATGCTGCAGCTTCTATCATACATGGTTTTCTTTGGAGTGATACATGTGTTTCTTCACCTCAGTTAAATAGGCCTATTTGGAGGAAAAAGTGCCTACCTCCAAATTCCAGATTCCAAATCTGGAATCACCGAGTTTTCAGGAAGTATTCCTTTCAAACACTAACTCACTTCTCACACAGAAACAATGTTCTACTTGCTTCTGCTTCAAACACAGGTGGTTTTCCTTTGAGAGATACACGTGTTTCTTTGACTTCAAGCATCGGCAGATTTGCAACATAATGGTCTTTTCTTCAGCTTGAAAACTATCCTTTGCAGGAAGTATTCCTTTCAAAACGAACTCAGTTCTCACAGAGAAGCAATGTGCTAGATGCTGAAGCTTCTAAAGCCATGGCTTTCTTTGGACAGGTATATGTGTTCGTTCAATTCAGCTGAATTGTCCTATTTGGAGCAAACAGAGCCTACTTCCACCTTGCAACACCATGGTTGGAGGAAGTTTCCCGTGCCAAAACTGACACAATTCTCATAGGAAAACAATGTGCTGAATGCTTCAGCTTCAAATATGCATGGTGTTGTTTTGAGAAATACGTGTGTTTCTCCAACTTAGCTGAATAGGACTATTTGGAACAAGGTTAGCCATTCTCCAGTTGAAAATTGTGATGTTCCGGATGTATTGCTCTCAAAATCTTACTCAGTTCTCACTGGGAAACAATGCACTAGATGAGGAGCTGTTTGGAACAAAATGAGCCTTTTTTCCACCTTACAAACTATTTTGCAGGATTTATTCCTTTCAAAAGCTAACTCAAGTCTCCAAAGGAAACAATGTGTTGATGACCCTGCTTCTAATCGGGCTGTTTTTCTTTCCACAGATAAATGTAATTCTTCTCTTCAGCTTAATAGGCCTGATTGTAACAAAAAGATCCTCTCTCCCCCTTGAGAAGTATGAGTTGCTGGGAGTATTACACTCGAAAACAGACTCAATTCCACAGGGAAACAATGTGCCAGATGCTGCATCTTGTAACTTGGTTGCTTTTCGTCGGAGAGACAGATGTGATTCTTCAAATCAGCTGAAAAGGCCTATTTGGAGCAAATGAGGGCTATCTGCATCTTGAAACTCCTTAGATGCACGAAGTGTTCCTTTCAGAACTAACTCAATTCTCACAGAAAAAGAATGTGCTACATGCCCCTGCATCTAACACTGAAGGGTTTCCTCAAAAGATACAAGTGTTCCATCAACTCACTTAAACAGGCCTATATGGAACACAAGTACCCTTCTCCACTTTGAATCCTTTGATTTGCAGGAACTGTTCCCTTCAAAAACCAAGTCAAGTCTCAGAGGAAAACAATGTGCTAGATCTCCTGCTGCTAAGATAGATGGGTTTTTTTGGGAGATACACGTGTTTCTTCAACTTAACTGAATAGGCCTTCTTGCAACGAAATGAGCCTTTCTGCACCTTGAAAACTGTGCTTTGCAGGAATTCCTCCTTCACAACTAACTCAGTTCTCAGAGGGAGACAATGCACTAGATGCTGCAGCTTCTGTCATAGATGGTGTTCTTTGGAGTCACACATGTGTTTCTCCACCTCAGTTGAATAGGCCGTTTTGGAGCAAAGAGTGCCCGTCTCAAGCTCGAATCACCTTATTTTCAGGAAGTATTCCTTTCCAAGACTAACTCACTTCTCACAGAGAAACAATTTTCTACTTGCTACAGCTTCTAGCACAGATGGGTTTCTTCGAGAGATCATTGTGTTTCTTCAACTTACAGGAACCGTACATTTGCAACAAAATGAGCCCTCCTGCACCTTGAAAACTACGATTTGCTGGAAGTATTCCTTTCAAAAGGAACAGAGAAACAGTATGCTAGATGCTGAAGCTTCTAAAAACCTGGTTTTCTTTGGACTTGTATATGTCTTTAACTCAGCTGAGTAGGCCTATTAGGAGCAAAGAGAACATATTTCCGCCCTTCAACACTGTGCTTGCAGGAAGTTTCCTTTTCCAAAGCTGACCAAGATCTCACCAAATACAATGTGCTCGATGCTCCTGCTTCTAACACTGACGGTTTTCTTTATGAGATACAAGTGTTTCTTCAACTTAGCTGAGTAGGCCTATTTGGAACAAAATGAGCCTTTCTCCACCAAGAAAATTGTGATTTGCAGGAAGTATTCATTTCAAAAATTCATCCATTTCTCACTGGAAAACTATGTGCTAGAAGCTTCAGCTTCTTACATAGATGGTTTTCTTTGGAGAAACACCTGTCTTTCTTCAACTCAGGTGAAGAGGCCTTTATAGACCAGACGGAGTCTATGTCCATCTTGAAACACCAAAGTTGCAGGAAGTGTTCTTTACCAAAACAAACTTAATTGTTACAAAAAGCAATGTGCTTGATGTTCTTGCATCTATCATTGAAGGTTTTCTTCGAGAGATGCACGTGATTGGTCAAGTGACCTGAATAGGCATGTTTGGAACAAAATGAGCCTTTCTCCAGCTTGAAAACTAGGATTTGCAGGAAATATTCCTTTCAACAACGAACCCAGTTGCCATAGAGAAACAATGTGCAAGACAATGCAGCTTTGAACATAGAAGGTTTTCTTTGGTGAGATTCGTGTGTCTCTCCTACTCAGCTAAATAGGCTTTTATGGAAATAAGTGAGGCTTTTCCAACATGACAACGCTGATATGCTGCACGTATTCCTTTCAAAAACTAACTCGACTCTTATTAGGAAACAATGTGCTAGTGCTGCAGCTTCTAGCATACATGGTTCTCTTGGGAGAGGTACACATGTTCCTGGAACTCAGCTGAATAGGCCTATTTGGAGCAAACATTGCCTATGTCCACCTTGAAACACCTCAGTTGCAGGAAGTATTCCTGTCCAAATCTCACACAATTCTCACAGGAATACAATGTGCTGTAGCTCCTGCTTCTAACATGAATGGTTTTCTTTCTGAGATACATGTGTTTCTTCAACATAGCTACATAGGCCTATTTGGAACAAAGTTAGCTTATCTCCAACATGAAATTGTGATTTGCAGCATGTATTACTCTAAAAATCTTACTCAGTTCTCACAGGAAAATAATGCGCTAAATGGGGCAGTTTCTAACATAGATGGTTATGTGGAGATATTCATGTCTTTCTTCAACTCAGGTGAAAATTACTTTTTGGAGCAACAGTCCCTACCTTCACCTTGAAACACTTAAGTTGCAGGAAGTATTCCTTTCCAAAATTATGCAAGTCTCAGAGGGAACAATGTGCTAAATCTCCTGCTTCTAAGACCAGTGGTTTTCTTTGGTAGATACATGTGTTTCTTCAACTTAACTGAAGAGGCCTACTTGCAACGATATACGCCTTTCTCCACCTGGAAAACTATGGTTTCCAGGAAGTTTTCTTTTCAAAACAAACTCAATTCTCAGAGGGAGGCAATGCACCAGATGCTGCAGCTTCTATCATACATGGTTTTCTTTGGAGTGATACATGTGTTTCTTCACCTCAGTTAAATAGGCCTATTTGGAGGAAAAAGTGCCTACCTCCAAATTCCAGATTCCAAATCTGGAATCACCGAGTTTTCAGGAAGTATTCCTTTCAAACACTAACTCACTTCTCACACAGAAACAATGTTCTACTTGCTTCTGCTTCAAACACAGGTGGTTTTCCTTTGAGAGATACACGTGTTTCTTTGACTTCAAGCATCGGCAGATTTGCAACATAATGGTCTTTTCTTCAGCTTGAAAACTATCCTTTGCAGGAAGTATTCCTTTCAAAACGAACTCAGTTCTCACAGAGAAGCAATGTGCTAGATGCTGAAGCTTCTAAAGCCATGGCTTTCTTTGGACAGGTATATGTGTTCGTTCAATTCAGCTGAATTGTCCTATTTGGAGCAAACAGAGCCTACTTCCACCTTGCAACACCATGGTTGGAGGAAGTTTCCCGTGCCAAAACTGACACAATTCTCATAGGAAAACAATGTGCTGAATGCTTCAGCTTCAAATATGCATGGTGTTGTTTTGAGAAATACGTGTGTTTCTCCAACTTAGCTGAATAGGACTATTTGGAACAAGGTTAGCCATTCTCCAGTTGAAAATTGTGATGTTCCGGATGTATTGCTCTCAAAATCTTACTCAGTTCTCACTGGGAAACAATGCACTAGATGAGGAGCTGTTTGGAACAAAATGAGCCTTTTTTCCACCTTACAAACTATTTTGCAGGATTTATTCCTTTCAAAAGCTAACTCAAGTCTCCAAAGGAAACAATGTGTTGATGCCCCTGCTTCTAATCGGGCTGTTTTTCTTTCCACAGATAAATGTAATTCTTCTCTTCAGCTTAATAGGCCTGATTGTAACAAAAAGATCCTCTCTCCCCCTTGAGAAGTATGACTTGCTGGGAGTATTACACTCGAAAACAGACTCAATTCCACAGGGAAACAATGTGCCAGATGCTGCATCTTGTAACTTGGTTGCTTTTCGTCGGAGAGACAGATGTGATTCTTCAAATCAGCTGAAAAGGCCTATTTGGAGCAAATGAGGGCTATCTGCATCTTGAAACTCCTTAGATGCACGAAGTGTTCCTTTCAGAACTAACTCAATTCTCACAGAAAAAGAATGTGCTACATGCCCCTGCATCTAACACTGAAGGGTTTCCTCAAAAGATACAAGTGTTCCATCAACTCACTTAAACAGGCCTATATGGAACACAAGTACCCTTCTCCACTTTGAATCCTTTGATTTGCAGGAACTGTTCCCTTCAAAAACCAAGTCAAGTCTCAGAGGAAAACAATGTGCTAGATCTCCTGCTGCTAAGATAGATGGGTTTTTTTGGGAGATACACGTGTTTCTTCAACTTAACTGAATAGGCCTTCTTGCAACGAAATGAGCCTTTCTGCACCTTGAAAACTGTGCTTTGCAGGAATTCCTCCTTCACAACTAACTCAGTTCTCAGAGGGAGACAATGCACTAGATGCTGCAGCTTCTGTCATAGATGGTGTTCTTTGGAGTCACACATGTGTTTCTCCACCTCAGTTGAATAGGCCGTTTTGGAGCAAAGAGTGCCCGTCTCAAGCTCGAATCACCTTATTTTCAGGAAGTATTCCTTTCCAAGACTAACTCACTTCTCACAGAGAAACAATTTTCTACTTGCTACAGCTTCTAGCACAGATGGGTTTCTTCGAGAGATCATTGTGTTTCTTCAACTTACAGGAACCGTACATTTGCAACAAAATGAGCCCTCCTGCACCTTGAAAACTACGATTTGCTGGAAGTATTCCTTTCAAAAGGAACAGAGAAACAGTATGCTAGATGCTGAAGCTTCTAAAAACCTGGTTTTCTTTGGACTTGTATATGTCTTTAACTCAGCTGAGTAGGCCTATTAGGAGCAAAGAGAACATATTTCCGCCCTTCAACACTGTGCTTGCAGGAAGTTTCCTTTTCCAAAGCTGACCAAGATCTCACCAAATACAATGTGCTCGATGCTCCTGCTTCTAACACTGACGGTTTTCTTTATGAGATACAAGTGTTTCTTCAACTTAGCTGAGTAGGCCTATTTGGAACAAAATGAGCCTTTCTCCACCAAGAAAATTGTGATTTGCAGGAAGTATTCATTTCAAAAATTCATCCATTTCTCACTGGAAAACTATGTGCTAGAAGCTTCAGCTTCTTACATAGATGGTTTTCTTTGGAGAAACACCTGTCTTTCTTCAACTCAGGTGAAGAGGCCTTTATAGACCAGACGGAGTCTATGTCCATCTTGAAACACCAAAGTTGCAGGAAGTGTTCTTTACCAAAACAAACTTAATTGTTACAAAAAGCAATGTGCTTGATGTTCTTGCATCTATCATTGAAGGTTTTCTTCGAGAGATGCACGTGATTGGTCAAGTGACCTGAATAGGCATGTTTGGAACAAAATGAGCCTTTCTCCAGCTTGAAAACTAGGATTTGCAGGAAATATTCCTTTCAACAACGAACCCAGTTGCCATAGAGAAACAATGTGCAAGACAATGCAGCTTTGAACATAGAAGGTTTTCTTTGGTGAGATTCGTGTGTCTCTCCTACTCAGCTAAATAGGCTTTTATGGAAATAAGTGAGGCTTTTCCAACATGACAACGCTGATATGCTGCACGTATTCCTTTCAAAAACTAACTCGACTCTTATTAGGAAACAATGTGCTAGTGCTGCAGCTTCTAGCATACATGGTTCTCTTGGGAGAGGTACACATGTTCCTGGAACTCAGCTGAATAGGCCTATTTGGAGCAAACATTGCCTATGTCCACCTTGAAACACCTCAGTTGCAGGAAGTATTCCTGTCCAAATCTCACACAATTCTCACAGGAATACAATGTGCTGTAGCTCCTGCTTCTAACATGAATGGTTTTCTTTCTGAGATACATGTGTTTCTTCAACATAGCTACATAGGCCTATTTGGAACAAAGTTAGCTTATCTCCAACATGAAATTGTGATTTGCAGCATGTATTACTCTAAAAATCTTACTCAGTTCTCACAGGAAAATAATGCGCTAAATGGGGCAGTTTCTAACATAGATGGTTATGTGGAGATATTCATGTCTTTCTTCAACTCAGGTGAAAATTACTTTTTGGAGCAACAGTCCCTACCTTCACCTTGAAACACTTAAGTTGCAGGAAGTATTCCTTTCCAAAATTATGCAAGTCTCAGAGGGAACAATGTGCTAAATCTCCTGCTTCTAAGACCAGTGGTTTTCTTTGGTAGATACATGTGTTTCTTCAACTTAACTGAAGAGGCCTACTTGCAACGATATACGCCTTTCTCCACCTGGAAAACTATGGTTTCCAGGAAGTTTTCTTTTCAAAACAAACTCAATTCTCAGAGGGAGGCAATGCACCAGATGCTGCAGCTTCTATCATACATGGTTTTCTTTGGAGTGATACATGTGTTTCTTCACCTCAGTTAAATAGGCCTATTTGGAGGAAAAAGTGCCTACCTCCAAATTCCAGATTCCAAATCTGGAATCACCGAGTTTTCAGGAAGTATTCCTTTCAAACACTAACTCACTTCTCACACAGAAACAATGTTCTACTTGCTTCTGCTTCAAACACAGGTGGTTTTCCTTTGAGAGATACACGTGTTTCTTTGACTTCAAGCATCGGCAGATTTGCAACATAATGGTCTTTTCTTCAGCTTGAAAACTATCCTTTGCAGGAAGTATTCCTTTCAAAACGAACTCAGTTCTCACAGAGAAGCAATGTGCTAGATGCTGAAGCTTCTAAAGCCATGGCTTTCTTTGGACAGGTATATGTGTTCGTTCAATTCAGCTGAATTGTCCTATTTGGAGCAAACAGAGCCTACTTCCACCTTGCAACACCATGGTTGGAGGAAGTTTCCCGTGCCAAAACTGACACAATTCTCATAGGAAAACAATGTGCTGAATGCTTCAGCTTCAAATATGCATGGTGTTGTTTTGAGAAATACGTGTGTTTCTCCAACTTAGCTGAATAGGACTATTTGGAACAAGGTTAGCCATTCTCCAGTTGAAAATTGTGATGTTCCGGATGTATTGCTCTCAAAATCTTACTCAGTTCTCACTGGGAAACAATGCACTAGATGAGGAGCTGTTTGGAACAAAATGAGCCTTTTTTCCACCTTACAAACTATTTTGCAGGATTTATTCCTTTCAAAAGCTAACTCAAGTCTCCAAAGGAAACAATGTGTTGATGCCCCTGCTTCTAATCGGGCTGTTTTTCTTTCCACAGATAAATGTAATTCTTCTCTTCAGCTTAATAGGCCTGATTGTAACAAAAAGATCCTCTCTCCCCCTTGAGAAGTATGACTTGCTGGGAGTATTACACTCGAAAACAGACTCAATTCCACAGGGAAACAATGTGCCAGATGCTGCATCTTGTAACTTGGTTGCTTTTCGTCGGAGAGACAGATGTGATTCTTCAAATCAGCTGAAAAGGCCTATTTGGAGCAAATGAGGGCTATCTGCATCTTGAAACTCCTTAGATGCACGAAGTGTTCCTTTCAGAACTAACTCAATTCTCACAGAAAAAGAATGTGCTACATGCCCCTGCATCTAACACTGAAGGGTTTCCTCAAAAGATACAAGTGTTCCATCAACTCACTTAAACAGGCCTATATGGAACACAAGTACCCTTCTCCACTTTGAATCCTTTGATTTGCAGGAACTGTTCCCTTCAAAAACCAAGTCAAGTCTCAGAGGAAAACAATGTGCTAGATCTCCTGCTGCTAAGATAGATGGGTTTTTTTGGGAGATACACGTGTTTCTTCAACTTAACTGAATAGGCCTTCTTGCAACGAAATGAGCCTTTCTGCACCTTGAAAACTGTGCTTTGCAGGAATTCCTCCTTCACAACTAACTCAGTTCTCAGAGGGAGACAATGCACTAGATGCTGCAGCTTCTGTCATAGATGGTGTTCTTTGGAGTCACACATGTGTTTCTCCACCTCAGTTGAATAGGCCGTTTTGGAGCAAAGAGTGCCCGTCTCAAGCTCGAATCACCTTATTTTCAGGAAGTATTCCTTTCCAAGACTAACTCACTTCTCACAGAGAAACAATTTTCTACTTGCTACAGCTTCTAGCACAGATGGGTTTCTTCGAGAGATCATTGTGTTTCTTCAACTTACAGGAACCGTACATTTGCAACAAAATGAGCCCTCCTGCACCTTGAAAACTACGATTTGCTGGAAGTATTCCTTTCAAAAGGAACAGAGAAACAGTATGCTAGATGCTGAAGCTTCTAAAAACCTGGTTTTCTTTGGACTTGTATATGTCTTTAACTCAGCTGAGTAGGCCTATTAGGAGCAAAGAGAACATATTTCCGCCCTTCAACACTGTGCTTGCAGGAAGTTTCCTTTTCCAAAGCTGACCAAGATCTCACCAAATACAATGTGCTCGATGCTCCTGCTTCTAACACTGACGGTTTTCTTTATGAGATACAAGTGTTTCTTCAACTTAGCTGAGTAGGCCTATTTGGAACAAAATGAGCCTTTCTCCACCAAGAAAATTGTGATTTGCAGGAAGTATTCATTTCAAAAATTCATCCATTTCTCACTGGAAAACTATGTGCTAGAAGCTTCAGCTTCTTACATAGATGGTTTTCTTTGGAGAAACACCTGTCTTTCTTCAACTCAGGTGAAGAGGCCTTTATAGACCAGACGGAGTCTATGTCCATCTTGAAACACCAAAGTTGCAGGAAGTGTTCTTTACCAAAACAAACTTAATTGTTACAAAAAGCAATGTGCTTGATGTTCTTGCATCTATCATTGAAGGTTTTCTTCGAGAGATGCACGTGATTGGTCAAGTGACCTGAATAGGCATGTTTGGAACAAAATGAGCCTTTCTCCAGCTTGAAAACTAGGATTTGCAGGAAATATTCCTTTCAACAACGAACCCAGTTGCCATAGAGAAACAATGTGCAAGACAATGCAGCTTTGAACATAGAAGGTTTTCTTTGGTGAGATTCGTGTGTCTCTCCTACTCAGCTAAATAGGCTTTTATGGAAATAAGTGAGGCTTTTCCAACATGACAACGCTGATATGCTGCACGTATTCCTTTCAAAAACTAACTCGACTCTTATTAGGAAACAATGTGCTAGTGCTGCAGCTTCTAGCATACATGGTTCTCTTGGGAGAGGTACACATGTTCCTGGAACTCAGCTGAATAGGCCTATTTGGAGCAAACATTGCCTATGTCCACCTTGAAACACCTCAGTTGCAGGAAGTATTCCTGTCCAAATCTCACACAATTCTCACAGGAATACAATGTGCTGTAGCTCCTGCTTCTAACATGAATGGTTTTCTTTCTGAGATACATGTGTTTCTTCAACATAGCTACATAGGCCTATTTGGAACAAAGTTAGCTTATCTCCAACATGAAATTGTGATTTGCAGCATGTATTACTCTAAAAATCTTACTCAGTTCTCACAGGAAAATAATGCGCTAAATGGGGCAGTTTCTAACATAGATGGTTATGTGGAGATATTCATGTCTTTCTTCAACTCAGGTGAAAATTACTTTTTGGAGCAACAGTCCCTACCTTCACCTTGAAACACTTAAGTTGCAGGAAGTATTCCTTTCCAAAATTATGCAAGTCTCAGAGGGAACAATGTGCTAAATCTCCTGCTTCTAAGACCAGTGGTTTTCTTTGGTAGATACATGTGTTTCTTCAACTTAACTGAAGAGGCCTACTTGCAACGATATACGCCTTTCTCCACCTGGAAAACTATGGTTTCCAGGAAGTTTTCTTTTCAAAACAAACTCAATTCTCAGAGGGAGGCAATGCACCAGATGCTGCAGCTTCTATCATACATGGTTTTCTTTGGAGTGATACATGTGTTTCTTCACCTCAGTTAAATAGGCCTATTTGGAGGAAAAAGTGCCTACCTCCAAATTCCAGATTCCAAATCTGGAATCACCGAGTTTTCAGGAAGTATTCCTTTCAAACACTAACTCACTTCTCACACAGAAACAATGTTCTACTTGCTTCTGCTTCAAACACAGGTGGTTTTCCTTTGAGAGATACACGTGTTTCTTTGACTTCAAGCATCGGCAGATTTGCAACATAATGGTCTTTTCTTCAGCTTGAAAACTATCCTTTGCAGGAAGTATTCCTTTCAAAACGAACTCAGTTCTCACAGAGAAGCAATGTGCTAGATGCTGAAGCTTCTAAAGCCATGGCTTTCTTTGGACAGGTATATGTGTTCGTTCAATTCAGGTGAATTGTCCTATTTGGAGCAAACAGAGCCTACTTCCACCTTGCAACACCATGGTTGGAGGAAGTTTCCCGTGCCAAAACTGACACAATTCTCATAGGAAAACAATGTGCTGAATGCTTCAGCTTCAAATATGCATGGTGTTGTTTTGAGAAATACGTGTGTTTCTCCAACTTAGCTGAATAGGACTATTTGGAACAAGGTTAGCCATTCTCCAGTTGAAAATTGTGATGTTCCGGATGTATTGCTCTCAAAATCTTACTCAGTTCTCACTGGGAAACAATGCACTAGATGAGGAGCTGTTTGGAACAAAATGAGCCTTTTTTCCACCTTACAAACTATTTTGCAGGATTTATTCCTTTCAAAAGCTAACTCAAGTCTCCAAAGGAAACAATGTGTTGATGCCCCTGCTTCTAATCGGGCTGTTTTTCTTTCCACAGATAAATGTAATTCTTCTCTTCAGCTTAATAGGCCTGATTGTAACAAAAAGATCCTCTCTCCCCCTTGAGAAGTATGACTTGCTGGGAGTATTACACTCGAAAACAGACTCAATTCCACAGGGAAACAATGTGCCAGATGCTGCATCTTGTAACTTGGTTGCTTTTCGTCGGAGAGACAGATGTGATTCTTCAAATCAGCTGAAAAGGCCTATTTGGAGCAAATGAGGGCTATCTGCATCTTGAAACTCCTTAGATGCACGAAGTGTTCCTTTCAGAACTAACTCAATTCTCACAGAAAAAGAATGTGCTACATGCCCCTGCATCTAACACTGAAGGGTTTCCTCAAAAGATACAAGTGTTCCATCAACTCACTTAAACAGGCCTATATGGAACACAAGTACCCTTCTCCACTTTGAATCCTTTGATTTGCAGGAACTGTTCCCTTCAAAAACCAAGTCAAGTCTCAGAGGAAAACAATGTGCTAGATCTCCTGCTGCTAAGATAGATGGGTTTTTTTGGGAGATACACGTGTTTCTTCAACTTAACTGAATAGGCCTTCTTGCAACGAAATGAGCCTTTCTGCACCTTGAAAACTGTGCTTTGCAGGAATTCCTCCTTCACAACTAACTCAGTTCTCAGAGGGAGACAATGCACTAGATGCTGCAGCTTCTGTCATAGATGGTGTTCTTTGGAGTCACACATGTGTTTCTCCACCTCAGTTGAATAGGCCGTTTTGGAGCAAAGAGTGCCCGTCTCAAGCTCGAATCACCTTATTTTCAGGAAGTATTCCTTTCCAAGACTAACTCACTTCTCACAGAGAAACAATTTTCTACTTGCTACAGCTTCTAGCACAGATGGGTTTCTTCGAGAGATCATTGTGTTTCTTCAACTTACAGGAACCGTACATTTGCAACAAAATGAGCCCTCCTGCACCTTGAAAACTACGATTTGCTGGAAGTATTCCTTTCAAAAGGAACAGAGAAACAGTATGCTAGATGCTGAAGCTTCTAAAAACCTGGTTTTCTTTGGACTTGTATATGTCTTTAACTCAGCTGAGTAGGCCTATTAGGAGCAAAGAGAACATATTTCCGCCCTTCAACACTGTGCTTGCAGGAAGTTTCCTTTTCCAAAGCTGACCAAGATCTCACCAAATACAATGTGCTCGATGCTCCTGCTTCTAACACTGACGGTTTTCTTTATGAGATACAAGTGTTTCTTCAACTTAGCTGAGTAGGCCTATTTGGAACAAAATGAGCCTTTCTCCACCAAGAAAATTGTGATTTGCAGGAAGTATTCATTTCAAAAATTCATCCATTTCTCACTGGAAAACTATGTGCTAGAAGCTTCAGCTTCTTACATAGATGGTTTTCTTTGGAGAAACACCTGTCTTTCTTCAACTCAGGTGAAGAGGCCTTTATAGACCAGACGGAGTCTATGTCCATCTTGAAACACCAAAGTTGCAGGAAGTGTTCTTTACCAAAACAAACTTAATTGTTACAAAAAGCAATGTGCTTGATGTTCTTGCATCTATCATTGAAGGTTTTCTTCGAGAGATGCACGTGATTGGTCAAGTGACCTGAATAGGCATGTTTGGAACAAAATGAGCCTTTCTCCAGCTTGAAAACTAGGATTTGCAGGAAATATTCCTTTCAACAACGAACCCAGTTGCCATAGAGAAACAATGTGCAAGACAATGCAGCTTTGAACATAGAAGGTTTTCTTTGGTGAGATTCGTGTGTCTCTCCTACTCAGCTAAATAGGCTTTTATGGAAATAAGTGAGGCTTTTCCAACATGACAACGCTGATATGCTGCACGTATTCCTTTCAAAAACTAACTCGACTCTTATTAGGAAACAATGTGCTAGTGCTGCAGCTTCTAGCATACATGGTTCTCTTGGGAGAGGTACACATGTTCCTGGAACTCAGCTGAATAGGCCTATTTGGAGCAAACATTGCCTATGTCCACCTTGAAACACCTCAGTTGCAGGAAGTATTCCTGTCCAAATCTCACACAATTCTCACAGGAATACAATGTGCTGTAGCTCCTGCTTCTAACATGAATGGTTTTCTTTCTGAGATACATGTGTTTCTTCAACATAGCTACATAGGCCTATTTGGAACAAAGTTAGCTTATCTCCAACATGAAATTGTGATTTGCAGCATGTATTACTCTAAAAATCTTACTCAGTTCTCACAGGAAAATAATGCGCTAAATGGGGCAGTTTCTAACATAGATGGTTATGTGGAGATATTCATGTCTTTCTTCAACTCAGGTGAAAATTACTTTTTGGAGCAACAGTCCCTACCTTCACCTTGAAACACTTAAGTTGCAGGAAGTATTCCTTTCCAAAATTATGCAAGTCTCAGAGGGAACAATGTGCTAAATCTCCTGCTTCTAAGACCAGTGGTTTTCTTTGGTAGATACATGTGTTTCTTCAACTTAACTGAAGAGGCCTACTTGCAACGATATACGCCTTTCTCCACCTGGAAAACTATGGTTTCCAGGAAGTTTTCTTTTCAAAACAAACTCAATTCTCAGAGGGAGGCAATGCACCAGATGCTGCAGCTTCTATCATACATGGTTTTCTTTGGAGTGATACATGTGTTTCTTCACCTCAGTTAAATAGGCCTATTTGGAGGAAAAAGTGCCTACCTCCAAATTCCAGATTCCAAATCTGGAATCACCGAGTTTTCAGGAAGTATTCCTTTCAAACACTAACTCACTTCTCACACAGAAACAATGTTCTACTTGCTTCTGCTTCAAACACAGGTGGTTTTCCTTTGAGAGATACACGTGTTTCTTTGACTTCAAGCATCGGCAGATTTGCAACATAATGGTCTTTTCTTCAGCTTGAAAACTATCCTTTGCAGGAAGTATTCCTTTCAAAACGAACTCAGTTCTCACAGAGAAGCAATGTGCTAGATGCTGAAGCTTCTAAAGCCATGGCTTTCTTTGGACAGGTATATGTGTTCGTTCAATTCAGGTGAATTGTCCTATTTGGAGCAAACAGAGCCTACTTCCACCTTGCAACACCATGGTTGGAGGAAGTTTCCCGTGCCAAAACTGACACAATTCTCATAGGAAAACAATGTGCTGAATGCTTCAGCTTCAAATATGCATGGTGTTGTTTTGAGAAATACGTGTGTTTCTCCAACTTAGCTGAATAGGACTATTTGGAACAAGGTTAGCCATTCTCCAGTTGAAAATTGTGATGTTCCGGATGTATTGCTCTCAAAATCTTACTCAGTTCTCACTGGGAAACAATGCACTAGATGAGGAGCTGTTTGGAACAAAATGAGCCTTTTTTCCACCTTACAAACTATTTTGCAGGATTTATTCCTTTCAAAAGCTAACTCAAGTCTCCAAAGGAAACAATGTGTTGATGCCCCTGCTTCTAATCGGGCTGTTTTTCTTTCCACAGATAAATGTAATTCTTCTCTTCAGCTTAATAGGCCTGATTGTAACAAAAAGATCCTCTCTCCCCCTTGAGAAGTATGACTTGCTGGGAGTATTACACTCGAAAACAGACTCAATTCCACAGGGAAACAATGTGCCAGATGCTGCATCTTGTAACTTGGTTGCTTTTCGTCGGAGAGACAGATGTGATTCTTCAAATCAGCTGAAAAGGCCTATTTGGAGCAAATGAGGGCTATCTGCATCTTGAAACTCCTTAGATGCACGAAGTGTTCCTTTCAGAACTAACTCAATTCTCACAGAAAAAGAATGTGCTACATGCCCCTGCATCTAACACTGAAGGGTTTCCTCAAAAGATACAAGTGTTCCATCAACTCACTTAAACAGGCCTATATGGAACACAAGTACCCTTCTCCACTTTGAATCCTTTGATTTGCAGGAACTGTTCCCTTCAAAAACCAAGTCAAGTCTCAGAGGAAAACAATGTGCTAGATCTCCTGCTGCTAAGATAGATGGGTTTTTTTGGGAGATACACGTGTTTCTTCAACTTAACTGAATAGGCCTTCTTGCAACGAAATGAGCCTTTCTGCACCTTGAAAACTGTGCTTTGCAGGAATTCCTCCTTCACAACTAACTCAGTTCTCAGAGGGAGACAATGCACTAGATGCTGCAGCTTCTGTCATAGATGGTGTTCTTTGGAGTCACACATGTGTTTCTCCACCTCAGTTGAATAGGCCGTTTTGGAGCAAAGAGTGCCCGTCTCAAGCTCGAATCACCTTATTTTCAGGAAGTATTCCTTTCCAAGACTAACTCACTTCTCACAGAGAAACAATTTTCTACTTGCTACAGCTTCTAGCACAGATGGGTTTCTTCGAGAGATCATTGTGTTTCTTCAACTTACAGGAACCGTACATTTGCAACAAAATGAGCCCTCCTGCACCTTGAAAACTACGATTTGCTGGAAGTATTCCTTTCAAAAGGAACAGAGAAACAGTATGCTAGATGCTGAAGCTTCTAAAAACCTGGTTTTCTTTGGACTTGTATATGTCTTTAACTCAGCTGAGTAGGCCTATTAGGAGCAAAGAGAACATATTTCCGCCCTTCAACACTGTGCTTGCAGGAAGTTTCCTTTTCCAAAGCTGACCAAGATCTCACCAAATACAATGTGCTCGATGCTCCTGCTTCTAACACTGACGGTTTTCTTTATGAGATACAAGTGTTTCTTCAACTTAGCTGAGTAGGCCTATTTGGAACAAAATGAGCCTTTCTCCACCAAGAAAATTGTGATTTGCAGGAAGTATTCATTTCAAAAATTCATCCATTTCTCACTGGAAAACTATGTGCTAGAAGCTTCAGCTTCTTACATAGATGGTTTTCTTTGGAGAAACACCTGTCTTTCTTCAACTCAGGTGAAGAGGCCTTTATAGACCAGACGGAGTCTATGTCCATCTTGAAACACCAAAGTTGCAGGAAGTGTTCTTTACCAAAACAAACTTAATTGTTACAAAAAGCAATGTGCTTGATGTTCTTGCATCTATCATTGAAGGTTTTCTTCGAGAGATGCACGTGATTGGTCAAGTGACCTGAATAGGCATGTTTGGAACAAAATGAGCCTTTCTCCAGCTTGAAAACTAGGATTTGCAGGAAATATTCCTTTCAACAACGAACCCAGTTGCCATAGAGAAACAATGTGCAAGACAATGCAGCTTTGAACATAGAAGGTTTTCTTTGGTGAGATTCGTGTGTCTCTCCTACTCAGCTAAATAGGCTTTTATGGAAATAAGTGAGGCTTTTCCAACATGACAACGCTGATATGCTGCACGTATTCCTTTCAAAAACTAACTCGACTCTTATTAGGAAACAATGTGCTAGTGCTGCAGCTTCTAGCATACATGGTTCTCTTGGGAGAGGTACACATGTTCCTGGAACTCAGCTGAATAGGCCTATTTGGAGCAAACATTGCCTATGTCCACCTTGAAACACCTCAGTTGCAGGAAGTATTCCTGTCCAAATCTCACACAATTCTCACAGGAATACAATGTGCTGTAGCTCCTGCTTCTAACATGAATGGTTTTCTTTCTGAGATACATGTGTTTCTTCAACATAGCTACATAGGCCTATTTGGAACAAAGTTAGCTTATCTCCAACATGAAATTGTGATTTGCAGCATGTATTACTCTAAAAATCTTACTCAGTTCTCACAGGAAAATAATGCGCTAAATGGGGCAGTTTCTAACATAGATGGTTATGTGGAGATATTCATGTCTTTCTTCAACTCAGGTGAAAATTACTTTTTGGAGCAACAGTCCCTACCTTCACCTTGAAACACTTAAGTTGCAGGAAGTATTCCTTTCCAAAATTATGCAAGTCTCAGAGGGAACAATGTGCTAAATCTCCTGCTTCTAAGACCAGTGGTTTTCTTTGGTAGATACATGTGTTTCTTCAACTTAACTGAAGAGGCCTACTTGCAACGATATACGCCTTTCTCCACCTGGAAAACTATGGTTTCCAGGAAGTTTTCTTTTCAAAACAAACTCAATTCTCAGAGGGAGGCAATGCACCAGATGCTGCAGCTTCTATCATACATGGTTTTCTTTGGAGTGATACATGTGTTTCTTCACCTCAGTTAAATAGGCCTATTTGGAGGAAAAAGTGCCTACCTCCAAATTCCAGATTCCAAATCTGGAATCACCGAGTTTTCAGGAAGTATTCCTTTCAAACACTAACTCACTTCTCACACAGAAACAATGTTCTACTTGCTACTGCTTCAAACACAGGTGGTTTTCCTTTGAGAGATACACGTGTTTCTTTGACTTCAAGCATCGGCAGATTTGCAACATAATGGTCTTTTCTTCAGCTTGAAAACTATCCTTTGCAGGAAGTATTCCTTTCAAAACGAACTCAGTTCTCACAGAGAAGCAATGTGCTAGATGCTGAAGCTTCTAAAGCCATGGCTTTCTTTGGACAGGTATATGTGTTCGTTCAATTCAGCTGAATTGTCCTATTTGGAGCAAACAGAGCCTACTTCCACCTTGCAACACCATGGTTGGAGGAAGTTTCCCGTGCCAAAACTGACACAATTCTCATAGGAAAACAATGTGCTGAATGCTTCAGCTTCAAATATGCATGGTGTTGTTTTGAGAAATACGTGTGTTTCTCCAACTTAGCTGAATAGGACTATTTGGAACAAGGTTAGCCATTCTCCAGTTGAAAATTGTGATGTTCCGGATGTATTGCTCTCAAAATCTTACTCAGTTCTCACTGGGAAACAATGCACTAGATGAGGAGCTGTTTGGAACAAAATGAGCCTTTTTTCCACCTTACAAACTATTTTGCAGGATTTATTCCTTTCAAAAGCTAACTCAAGTCTCCAAAGGAAACAATGTGTTGATGCCCCTGCTTCTAATCGGGCTGTTTTTCTTTCCACAGATAAATGTAATTCTTCTCTTCAGCTTAATAGGCCTGATTGTAACAAAAAGATCCTCTCTCCCCCTTGAGAAGTATGACTTGCTGGGAGTATTACACTCGAAAACAGACTCAATTCCACAGGGAAACAATGTGCCAGATGCTGCATCTTGTAACTTGGTTGCTTTTCGTCGGAGAGACAGATGTGATTCTTCAAATCAGCTGAAAAGGCCTATTTGGAGCAAATGAGGGCTATCTGCATCTTGAAACTCCTTAGATGCACGAAGTGTTCCTTTCAGAACTAACTCAATTCTCACAGAAAAAGAATGTGCTACATGCCCCTGCATCTAACACTGAAGGGTTTCCTCAAAAGATACAAGTGTTCCATCAACTCACTTAAACAGGCCTATATGGAACACAAGTACCCTTCTCCACTTTGAATCCTTTGATTTGCAGGAACTGTTCCCTTCAAAAACCAAGTCAAGTCTCAGAGGAAAACAATGTGCTAGATCTCCTGCTGCTAAGATAGATGGGTTTTTTTGGGAGATACACGTGTTTCTTCAACTTAACTGAATAGGCCTTCTTGCAACGAAATGAGCCTTTCTGCACCTTGAAAACTGTGCTTTGCAGGAATTCCTCCTTCACAACTAACTCAGTTCTCAGAGGGAGACAATGCACTAGATGCTGCAGCTTCTGTCATAGATGGTGTTCTTTGGAGTCACACATGTGTTTCTCCACCTCAGTTGAATAGGCCGTTTTGGAGCAAAGAGTGCCCGTCTCAAGCTCGAATCACCTTATTTTCAGGAAGTATTCCTTTCCAAGACTAACTCACTTCTCACAGAGAAACAATTTTCTACTTGCTACAGCTTCTAGCACAGATGGGTTTCTTCGAGAGATCATTGTGTTTCTTCAACTTACAGGAACCGTACATTTGCAACAAAATGAGCCCTCCTCCACCTTGAAAACTACGATTTGCTGGAAGTATTCCTTTCAAAAGGAACAGAGAAACAGTATGCTAGATGCTGAAGCTTCTAAAAACCTGGTTTTCTTTGGACTTGTATATGTCTTTAACTCAGCTGAGTAGGCCTATTAGGAGCAAAGAGAACATATTTCCGCCCTTCAACACTGTGCTTGCAGGAAGTTTCCTTTTCCAAAGCTGACCAAGATCTCACCAAATACAATGTGCTCGATGCTCCTGCTTCTAACGCTGAAGGTTTTCTTTATGAGATACAAGTGTTTCTTCAACTTAGCTGAGTAGGCCTATTTGGAACAAAATGAGCCTTTCTCCACCAAGAAAATTGTGATTTGCAGGAAGTATTCATTTCAAAAATTCATCCATTTCTCACTGGAAAACTATGTGCTAGAAGCTTCAGCTTCTTACATAGATGGTTTTCTTTGGAGAAACACCTGTCTTTCTTCAACTCAGGTGAAGAGGCCTTTATAGACCAGACGGAGTCTATGTCCATCTTGAAACACCAAAGTTGCAGGAAGTGTTCTTTACCAAAACAAACTTAATTGGTACAAAAAGCAATGTGCTTGATGTTCTTGCATCTATCATTGAAGGTTTTCTTCGAGAGATGCACGTAATTGGTCAAGTGACCTGAATAGGCATGTTTGGAACAAAATGAGCCTTTCTCCAGCTTGAAAACTAGGATTTGCAGGAAATATTCCTTTCAACAACGAACCCAGTTGCCATAGAGAAACAATGTGCAAGACAATGCAGCTTTGAACATCGAAGGTTTTCTTTGGTGAGATTCGTGTGTCTCTCCTACTCAGCTAAATAGGCTTTTATGGAAATAAGTGAGGCTTTTCCAACATGACAATGGTGATATGCTGCACGTATTCCTTTCAAAAACTAACTCGACTCTTATTAGGAAACAATGTGCTAGTGCTGCAGCTTCTAGCATACATGGTTCTCTTGGGAGAGGTACACATGTTCCTGGAACTCAGCTGAATAGGCCTATTTGGAGCAAACATTGCCTATGTCCACCTTGAAACACCTCAGTTGCAGGAAGTATTCCTGTCCAAATCTCACACAATTCTCACAGGAATACAATGTGCTGTAGCTCCTGCTTCTAACATGAATGGTTTTCTTTCTGAGATACATGTGTTTCTTCAACATAGCTACATAGGCCTATTTGGAACAAAGTTAGCTTATCTCCAACATGAAATTGTGATTTGCAGCATGTATTACTCTAAAAATCTTACTCAGTTCTCACAGGAAAATAATGCGCTAAATGGGGCAGTTTCTAACATAGATGGTTATGTGGAGATATTCATGTCTTTCTTCAACTCAGGTGAAAATTACTTTTTGGAGCAACAGTCCCTACCTTCACCTTGAAACACTTAAGTTGCAGGAAGTATTCCTTTCCAAAATTATGCAAGTCTCAGAGGGAACAATGTGCTAAATCTCCTGCTTCTAAGACCAGTGGTTTTCTTTGGTAGATACATGTGTTTCTTCAACTTAACTGAAGAGGCCTACTTGCAACGATATACGCCTTTCTCCACCTGGAAAACTATGGTTTCCAGGAAGTTTTCTTTTGAAAACAAACTCAATTCTCAGAGGGAGGCAATGCACCAGATGCTGCAGCTTCTATCATACATGGTTTTCTTTGGAGTGATACATGTGTTTCTTCACCTCAGTTAAATAGGCCTATTTGGAGGAAAAAGTGCCTACCTCCAAATTCCAGATTCCAAATCTGGAATCACCGAGTTTTCAGGAAGTATTCCTTTCAAACACTAACTCACTTCTCACACAGAAACAATGTTCTACTTGCTTCTGCTTCAAACACAGGTGGTTTTCCTTTGAGAGATACACGTGTTTCTTTGACTTCAAGCATCGGCAGATTTGCAACATAATGGTCTTTTCTTCAGCTTGAAAACTATCCTTTGCAGGAAGTATTCCTTTCAAAACGAACTCAGTTCTCACAGAGAAGCAATGTGCTAGATGCTGAAGCTTCTAAAGCCATGGCTTTCTTTGGACAGGTATATGTGTTCGTTCAATTCAGCTGAATTGTCCTATTTGGAGCAAACAGAGCCTACTTCCACCTTGCAACACCATGGTTGGAGGAAGTTTCCCGTGCCAAAACTGACCCAATTCTCATAGGAAAACAATGTGCTGAATGCTTCAGCTTCAAATATGCATGGTGTTGTTTTGAGAAATACGTGTGTTTCTCCAACTTAGCTGAATAGGACTATTTGGAACAAGGTTAGCCATTCTCCAGTTGAAAATTGTGATGTTCCGGATGTATTGCTCTCAAAATCTTACTCAGTTCTCACTGGGAAACAATGCACTAGATGAGGAGCTGTTTGGAACAAAATGAGCCTTTTTTCCACCTTACAAACTATTTTGCAGGATTTATTCCTTTCAAAAGCTAACTCAAGTCTCCAAAGGAAACAATGTGTTGATGCCCCTGCTTCTAATCGGGCTGTTTTTCTTTCCACAGATAAATGTAATTCTTCTCTTCAGCTTAATAGGCCTGATTGTAACAAAAAGATCCTCTCTCCCCCTTGAGAAGTATGACTTGCTGGGAGTATTACACTCGAAAACAGACTCAATTCCACAGGGAAACAATGTGCCAGATGCTGCATCTTGTAACTTGGTTGCTTTTCGTCGGAGAGACAGATGTGATTCTTCAAATCAGCTGAAAAGGCCTATTTGGAGCAAATGAGGGCTATCTGCATCTTGAAACTCCTTAGATGCACGAAGTGTTCCTTTCAGAACTAACTCAATTCTCACAGAAAAAGAATGTGCTACATGCCCCTGCATCTAACACTGAAGGGTTTCCTCAAAAGATACAAGTGTTCCATCAACTCACTTAAACAGGCCTATATGGAACACAAGTACCCTTCTCCACTTTGAATCCTTTGATTTGCAGGAACTGTTCCCTTCAAAAACCAAGTCAAGTCTCAGAGGAAAACAATGTGCTAGATCTCCTGCTGCTAAGATAGATGGGTTTTTTTGGGAGATACACGTGTTTCTTCAACTTAACTGAATAGGCCTTCTTGCAACGAAATGAGCCTTTCTGCACCTTGAAAACTGTGCTTTGCAGGAATTCCTCCTTCACAACTAACTCAGTTCTCAGAGGGAGACAATGCACTAGATGCTGCAGCTTCTGTCATAGATGGTGTTCTTTGGAGTCACACATGTGTTTCTCCACCTCAGTTGAATAGGCCGTTTTGGAGCAAAGAGTGCCCGTCTCAAGCTCGAATCACCTTATTTTCAGGAAGTATTCCTTTCCAAGACTAACTCACTTCTCACAGAGAAACAATTTTCTACTTGCTACAGCTTCTAGCACAGATGGGTTTCTTCGAGAGATCATTGTGTTTCTTCAACTTACAGGAACCGTACATTTGCAACAAAATGAGCCCTCCTCCACCTTGAAAACTACGATTTGCTGGAAGTATTCCTTTCAAAAGGAACAGAGAAACAGTATGCTAGATGCTGAAGCTTCTAAAAACCTGGTTTTCTTTGGACTTGTATATGTCTTTAACTCAGCTGAGTAGGCCTATTAGGAGCAAAGAGAACATATTTCCGCCCTTCAACACTGTGCTTGCAGGAAGTTTCCTTTTCCAAAGCTGACCAAGATCTCACCAAATACAATGTGCTCGATGCTCCTGCTTCTAACGCTGACGGTTTTCTTTATGAGATACAAGTGTTTCTTCAACTTAGCTGAGTAGGCCTATTTGGAACAAAATGAGCCTTTCTCCACCAAGAAAATTGTGATTTGCAGGAAGTATTCATTTCAAAAATTCATCCATTTCTCACTGGAAAACTATGTGCTAGAAGCTTCAGCTTCTTACATAGATGGTTTTCTTTGGAGAAACACCTGTCTTTCTTCAACTCAGGTGAAGAGGCCTTTATAGACCAGACGGAGTCTATGTCCATCTTGAAACACCAAAGTTGCAGGAAGTGTTCTTTACCAAAACAAACTTAATTGTTACAAAAAGCAATGTGCTTGATGTTCTTGCATCTATCATTGAAGGTTTTCTTCGAGAGATGCACGTGATTGGTCAAGTGACCTGAATAGGCATGTTTGGAACAAAATGAGCCTTTCTCCAGCTTGAAAACTAGGATTTGCAGGAAATACTCCTTTCAACAACGAACCCAGTTGCCATAGAGAAACAATGTGCAAGACAATGCAGCTTTGAACATCGAAGGTTTTCTTTGGTGAGATTCGTGTGTCTCTCCTACTCAGCTAAATAGGCTTTTATGGAAATAAGTGAGGCTTTTCCAACATGACAACGGTGATATGCTGTACGTATTCCTTTCAAAAACTAACTCGACTCTTATTAGGAAACAATGTGCTAGTGCTGCAGCTTCTAGCATACATGGTTCTCTTGGGAGAGGTACACATGTTCCTGGAACTCAGCTGAATAGGCCTATTTGGAGCAAACATTGCCTATGTCCACCTTGAAACACCTCAGTTGCAGGAAGTATTCCTGTCCAAATCTCACACAATTCTCACAGGAATACAATGTGCTGTAGCTCCTGCTTCTAACATGAATGGTTTTCTTTCTGAGATACATGTGTTTCTTCAACATAGCTACATAGGCCTATTTGGAACAAAGTTAGCTTATCTCCAACATGAAATTGTGATTTGCAGCATGTATTACTCTAAAAATCTTACTCAGTTCTCACAGGAAAATAATGCGCTAAATGGGGCAGTTTCTAACATAGATGGTTATGTGGAGATATTCATGTCTTTCTTCAACTCAGGTGAAAATTACTTTTTGGAGCAACAGTCCCTACCTTCACCTTGAAACACTTAAGTTGCAGGAAGTATTCCTTTCCAAAATTATGCAAGTCTCAGAGGGAACAATGTGCTAAATCTCCTGCTTCTAATACCAGTGGTTTTCTTTGGTAGATACATGTGTTTCTTCAACTTAACTGAAGAGGCCTACTTGCAACGATATACGCCTTTCTCCACCTGGAAAACTATGGTTTCCAGGAAGTTTTCTTTTGAAAACAAACTCAATTCTCAGAGGGAGGCAATGCACCAGATGCTGCAGCTTCTATCATACATGGTTTTCTTTGGAGTGATACATGTGTTTCTTCACCTCAGTTAAATAGGCCTATTTGGAGGAAAAAGTGCCTACCTCCAAATTCCAGATTCCAAATCTGGAATCACCGAGTTTTCAGGAAGTATTCCTTTCAAACACTAACTCACTTCTCACACAGAAACAATGTTCTACTTGCTTCTGCTTCAAACACAGGTGGTTTTCCTTTGAGAGATACACGTGTTTCTTTGACTTCAAGCATCGGCAGATTTGCAACATAATGGTCTTTTCTTCAGCTTGAAAACTATCCTTTGCAGGAAGTATTCCTTTCAAAACGAACTCAGTTCTCACAGAGAAGCAATGTGCTAGATGCTGAAGCTTCTAAAGCCATGGCTTTCTTTGGACAGGTATATGTGTTCGTTCAATTCAGCTGAATTGTCCTATTTGGAGCAAACAGAGCCTACTTCCACCTTGCAACACCATGGTTGGAGGAAGTTTCCCGTGCCAAAACTGACACAATTCTCATAGGAAAACAATGTGCTGAATGCTTCAGCTTCAAATATGCATGGTGTTGTTTTGAGAAATACGTGTGTTTCTCCAACTTAGCTGAATAGGACTATTTGGAACAAGGTTAGCCATTCTCCAGTTGAAAATTGTGATGTTCCGGATGTATTGCTCTCAAAATCTTACTCAGTTCTCACTGGGAAACAATGCACTAGATGAGGAGCTGTTTGGAACAAAATGAGCCTTTTTTCCACCTTACAAACTATTTTGCAGGATTTATTCCTTTCAAAAGCTAACTCAAGTCTCCAAAGGAAACAATGTGTTGATGCCCCTGCTTCTAATCGGGCTGTTTTTCTTTCCACAGATAAATGTAATTCTTCTCTTCAGCTTAATAGGCCTGATTGTAACAAAAAGATCCTCTCTCCCCCTTGAGAAGTATGACTTGCTGGGAGTATTACACTCGAAAACAGACTCAATTCCACAGGGAAACAATGTGCCAGATGCTGCATCTTGTAACTTGGTTGCTTTTCGTCGGAGAGACAGATGTGATTCTTCAAATCAGCTGAAAAGGCCTATTTGGAGCAAATGAGGGCTATCTGCATCTTGAAACTCCTTAGATGCACGAAGTGTTCCTTTCAGAACTAACTCAATTCTCACAGAAAAAGAATGTGCTACATGCCCCTGCATCTAACACTGAAGGGTTTCCTCAAAAGATACAAGTGTTCCATCAACTCACTTAAACAGGCCTATATGGAACACAAGTACCCTTCTCCACTTTGAATCCTTTGATTTGCAGGAACTGTTCCCTTCAAAAACCAAGTCAAGTCTCAGAGGAAAACAATGTGCTAGATCTCCTGCTGCTAAGATAGATGGGTTTTTTTGGGAGATACACGTGTTTCTTCAACTTAACTGAATAGGCCTTCTTGCAACGAAATGAGCCTTTCTGCACCTTGAAAACTGTGCTTTGCAGGAATTCCTCCTTCACAACTAACTCAGTTCTCAGAGGGAGACAATGCACTAGATGCTGCAGCTTCTGTCATAGATGGTGTTCTTTGGAGTCACACATGTGTTTCTCCACCTCAGTTGAATAGGCCGTTTTGGAGCAAAGAGTGCCCGTCTCAAGCTCGAATCACCTTATTTTCAGGAAGTATTCCTTTCCAAGACTAACTCACTTCTCACAGAGAAACAATTTTCTACTTGCTACAGCTTCTAGCACAGATGGGTTTCTTCGAGAGATCATTGTGTTTCTTCAACTTACAGGAACCGTACATTTGCAACAAAATGAGCCCTCCTCCACCTTGAAAACTACGATTTGCTGGAAGTATTCCTTTCAAAAGGAACAGAGAAACAGTATGCTAGATGCTGAAGCTTCTAAAAACCTGGTTTTCTTTGGACTTGTATATGTCTTTAACTCAGCTGAGTAGGCCTATTAGGAGCAAAGAGAACATATTTCCGCCCTTCAACACTGTGCTTGCAGGAAGTTTCCTTTTCCAAAGCTGACCAAGATCTCACCAAATACAATGTGCTCGATGCTCCTGCTTCTAACGCTGACGGTTTTCTTTATGAGATACAAGTGTTTCTTCAACTTAGCTGAGTAGGCCTATTTGGAACAAAATGAGCCTTTCTCCACCAAGAAAATTGTGATTTGCAGGAAGTATTCATTTCAAAAATTCATCCATTTCTCACTGGAAAACTATGTGCTAGAAGCTTCAGCTTCTTACATAGATGGTTTTCTTTGGAGAAACACCTGTCTTTCTTCAACTCAGGTGAAGAGGCCTTTATAGACCAGACGGAGTCTATGTCCATCTTGAAACACCAAAGTTGCAGGAAGTGTTCTTTACCAAAACAAACTTAATTGTTACAAAAAGCAATGTGCTTGATGTTCTTGCATCTATCATTGAAGGTTTTCTTCGAGAGATGCACGTGATTGGTCAAGTGACCTGAATAGGCATGTTTGGAACAAAATGAGCCTTTCTCCAGCTTGAAAACTAGGATTTGCAGGAAATATTCCTTTCAACAACGAACCCAGTTGCCATAGAGAAACAATGTGCAAGACAATGCAGCTTTGAACATAGAAGGTTTTCTTTGGTGAGATTCGTGTGTCTCTCCTACTCAGCTAAATAGGCTTTTATGGAAATAAGTGAGGCTTTTCCAACATGACAACGCTGATATGCTGCACGTATTCCTTTCAAAAACTAACTCGACTCTTATTAGGAAACAATGTGCTAGTGCTGCAGCTTCTAGCATACATGGTTCTCTTGGGAGAGGTACACATGTTCCTGGAACTCAGCTGAATAGGCCTATTTGGAGCAAACATTGCCTATGTCCACCTTGAAACACCTCAGTTGCAGGAAGTATTCCTGTCCAAATCTCACACAATTCTCACAGGAATACAATGTGCTGTAGCTCCTGCTTCTAACATGAATGGTTTTCTTTCTGAGATACATGTGTTTCTTCAACATAGCTACATAGGCCTATTTGGAACAAAGTTAGCTTATCTCCAACATGAAATTGTGATTTGCAGCATGTATTACTCTAAAAATCTTACTCAGTTCTCACAGGAAAATAATGCGCTAAATGGGGCAGTTTCTAACATAGATGGTTATGTGGAGATATTCATGTCTTTCTTCAACTCAGGTGAAAATTACTTTTTGGAGCAACAGTCCCTACCTTCACCTTGAAACACTTAAGTTGCAGGAAGTATTCCTTTCCAAAATTATGCAAGTCTCAGAGGGAACAATGTGCTAAATCTCCTGCTTCTAAGACCAGTGGTTTTCTTTGGTAGATACATGTGTTTCTTCAACTTAACTGAAGAGGCCTACTTGCAACGATATACGCCTTTCTCCACCTGGAAAACTATGGTTTCCAGGAAGTTTTCTTTTCAAAACAAACTCAATTCTCAGAGGGAGGCAATGCACCAGATGCTGCAGCTTCTATCATACATGGTTTTCTTTGGAGTGATACATGTGTTTCTTCACCTCAGTTAAATAGGCCTATTTGGAGGAAAAAGTGCCTACCTCCAAATTCCAGATTCCAAATCTGGAATCACCGAGTTTTCAGGAAGTATTCCTTTCAAACACTAACTCACTTCTCACACAGAAACAATGTTCTACTTGCTTCTGCTTCAAACACAGGTGGTTTTCCTTTGAGAGATACACGTGTTTCTTTGACTTCAAGCATCGGCAGATTTGCAACATAATGGTCTTTTCTTCAGCTTGAAAACTATCCTTTGCAGGAAGTATTCCTTTCAAAACGAACTCAGTTCTCACAGAGAAGCAATGTGCTAGATGCTGAAGCTTCTAAAGCCATGGCTTTCTTTGGACAGGTATATGTGTTCGTTCAATTCAGCTGAATTGTCCTATTTGGAGCAAACAGAGCCTACTTCCACCTTGCAACACCATGGTTGGAGGAAGTTTCCCGTGCCAAAACTGACACAATTCTCATAGGAAAACAATGTGCTGAATGCTTCAGCTTCAAATATGCATGGTGTTGTTTTGAGAAATACGTGTGTTTCTCCAACTTAGCTGAATAGGACTATTTGGAACAAGGTTAGCCATTCTCCAGTTGAAAATTGTGATGTTCCGGATGTATTGCTCTCAAAATCTTACTCAGTTCTCACTGGGAAACAATGCACTAGATGAGGAGCTGTTTGGAACAAAATGAGCCTTTTTTCCACCTTACAAACTATTTTGCAGGATTTATTCCTTTCAAAAGCTAACTCAAGTCTCCAAAGGAAACAATGTGTTGATGCCCCTGCTTCTAATCGGGCTGTTTTTCTTTCCACAGATAAATGTAATTCTTCTCTTCAGCTTAATAGGCCTGATTGTAACAAAAAGATCCTCTCTCCCCCTTGAGAAGTATGACTTGCTGGGAGTATTACACTCGAAAACAGACTCAATTCCACAGGGAAACAATGTGCCAGATGCTGCATCTTGTAACTTGGTTGCTTTTCGTCGGAGAGACAGATGTGATTCTTCAAATCAGCTGAAAAGGCCTATTTGGAGCAAATGAGGGCTATCTGCATCTTGAAACTCCTTAGATGCACGAAGTGTTCCTTTCAGAACTAACTCAATTCTCACAGAAAAAGAATGTGCTACATGCCCCTGCATCTAACACTGAAGGGTTTCCTCAAAAGATACAAGTGTTCCATCAACTCACTTAAACAGGCCTATATGGAACACAAGTACCCTTCTCCACTTTGAATCCTTTGATTTGCAGGAACTGTTCCCTTCAAAAACCAAGTCAAGTCTCAGAGGAAAACAATGTGCTAGATCTCCTGCTGCTAAGATAGATGGGTTTTTTTGGGAGATACACGTGTTTCTTCAACTTAACTGAATAGGCCTTCTTGCAACGAAATGAGCCTTTCTGCACCTTGAAAACTGTGCTTTGCAGGAATTCCTCCTTCACAACTAACTCAGTTCTCAGAGGGAGACAATGCACTAGATGCTGCAGCTTCTGTCATAGATGGTGTTCTTTGGAGTCACACATGTGTTTCTCCACCTCAGTTGAATAGGCCGTTTTGGAGCAAAGAGTGCCCGTCTCAAGCTCGAATCACCTTATTTTCAGGAAGTATTCCTTTCCAAGACTAACTCACTTCTCACAGAGAAACAATTTTCTACTTGCTACAGCTTCTAGCACAGATGGGTTTCTTCGAGAGATCATTGTGTTTCTTCAACTTACAGGAACCGTACATTTGCAACAAAATGAGCCCTCCTCCACCTTGAAAACTACGATTTGCTGGAAGTATTCCTTTCAAAAGGAACAGAGAAACAGTATGCTAGATGCTGAAGCTTCTAAAAACCTGGTTTTCTTTGGACTTGTATATGTCTTTAACTCAGCTGAGTAGGCCTATTAGGAGCAAAGAGAACATATTTCCGCCCTTCAACACTGTGCTTGCAGGAAGTTTCCTTTTCCAAAGCTGACCAAGATCTCACCAAATACAATGTGCTCGATGCTCCTGCTTCTAACGCTGACGGTTTTCTTTATGAGATACAAGTGTTTCTTCAACTTAGCTGAGTAGGCCTATTTGGAACAAAATGAGCCTTTCTCCACCAAGAAAATTGTGATTTGCAGGAAGTATTCATTTCAAAAATTCATCCATTTCTCACTGGAAAACTATGTGCTAGAAGCTTCAGCTTCTTACATAGATGGTTTTCTTTGGAGAAACAGCTGTCTTTCTTCAACTCAGGTGAAGAGGCCTTTATAGACCAGACGGAGTCTATGTCCATCTTGAAACACCAAAGTTGCAGGAAGTGTTCTTTACCAAAACAAACTTAATTGTTACAAAAAGCAATGTGCTTGATGTTCTTGCATCTATCATTGAAGGTTTTCTTCGAGAGATGCACGTGATTGGTCAAGTGACCTGAATAGGCATGTTTGGAACAAAATGAGCCTTTCTCCAGCTTGAAAACTAGGATTTGCAGGAAATATTCCTTTCAACAACGAACCCAGTTGCCATAGAGAAACAATGTGCAAGACAATGCAGCTTTGAACATAGAAGGTTTTCTTTGGTGAGATTCGTGTGTCTCTCCTACTCAGCTAAATAGGCTTTTATGGAAATAAGTGAGGCTTTTCCAACATGACAACGCTGATATGCTGCACGTATTCCTTTCAAAAACTAACTCGACTCTTATTAGGAAACAATGTGCTAGTGCTGCAGCTTCTAGCATACATGGTTCTCTTGGGAGAGGTACACATGTTCCTGGAACTCAGCTGAATAGGCCTATTTGGAGCAAACATTGCCTATGTCCACCTTGAAACACCTCAGTTGCAGGAAGTATTCCTGTCCAAATCTCACACAATTCTCACAGGAATACAATGTGCTGTAGCTCCTGCTTCTAACATGAATGGTTTTCTTTCTGAGATACATGTGTTTCTTCAACATAGCTACATAGGCCTATTTGGAACAAAGTTAGCTTATCTCCAACATGAAATTGTGATTTGCAGCATGTATTACTCTAAAAATCTTACTCAGTTCTCACAGGAAAATAATGCGCTAAATGGGGCAGTTTCTAACATAGATGGTTATGTGGAGATATTCATGTCTTTCTTCAACTCAGGTGAAAATTACTTTTTGGAGCAACAGTCCCTACCTTCACCTTGAAACACTTAAGTTGCAGGAAGTATTCCTTTCCAAAATTATGCAAGTCTCAGAGGGAACAATGTGCTAAATCTCCTGCTTCTAAGACCAGTGGTTTTCTTTGGTAGATACATGTGTTTCTTCAACTTAACTGAAGAGGCCTACTTGCAACGATATACGCCTTTCTCCACCTGGAAAACTATGGTTTCCAGGAAGTTTTCTTTTCAAAACAAACTCAATTCTCAGAGGGAGGCAATGCACCAGATGCTGCAGCTTCTATCATACATGGTTTTCTTTGGAGTGATACATGTGTTTCTTCACCTCAGTTAAATAGGCCTATTTGGAGGAAAAAGTGCCTACCTCCAAATTCCAGATTCCAAATCTGGAATCACCGAGTTTTCAGGAAGTATTCCTTTCAAACACTAACTCACTTCTCACACAGAAACAATGTTCTACTTGCTTCTGCTTCAAACACAGGTGGTTTTCCTTTGAGAGATACACGTGTTTCTTTGACTTCAAGCATCGGCAGATTTGCAACATAATGGTCTTTTCTTCAGCTTGAAAACTATCCTTTGCAGGAAGTATTCCTTTCAAAACGAACTCAGTTCTCACAGAGAAGCAATGTGCTAGATGCTGAAGCTTCTAAAGCCATGGCTTTCTTTGGACAGGTATATGTGTTCGTTCAATTCAGCTGAATTGTCCTATTTGGAGCAAACAGAGCCTACTTCCACCTTGCAACACCATGGTTGGAGGAAGTTTCCCGTGCCAAAACTGACACAATTCTCATAGGAAAACAATGTGCTGAATGCTTCAGCTTCAAATATGCATGGTGTTGTTTTGAGAAATACGTGTGTTTCTCCAACTTAGCTGAAGAGGACTATTTGGAACAAGGTTAGCCATTCTCCAGTTGAAAATTGTGATGTTCCGGATGTATTGCTCTCAAAACCTTACTCAGTTCTCACTGGGAAACAATGCACTAGATGAGGAGCTGTTTGGAACAAAATGAGCCTTTTTTCCACCTTACAAACTATTTTGCAGGATTTATTCCTTTCAAAAGCTAACTCAAGTCTCCAAAGGAAACAATGTGTTGATGCCCCTGCTTCTAATCGGGCTGTTTTTCTTTCCACAGATAAATGTAATTCTTCTCTTCAGCTTAATAGGCCTGATTGTAACAAAAAGATCCTCTCTCCCCCTTGAGAAGTATGAGTTGCTGGGAGTATTACACTCGAAAACAGACTCAATTCCACAGGGAAACAATGTGCCAGATGCTGCATCTTGTAACTTGGTTGCTTTTCGTCGGAGAGACAGATATGATTCTTCAAATCAGCTGAAAAGGCCTATTTGGAGCAAATGAGGGCTATCTGCATCTTGAAACTCCTTAGATGCACGAAGTGTTCCTTTCAGAAGTAACTCAATTCTCACAGAAAAAGAATGTGCTACATGCCCCTGCATCTAACACTGAAGGGTTTCCTCAAAAGATACAAGTGTTCCATCAACTCACTTAAACAGGCCTATATGGAACACAAGTACCCTTCTCCACTTTGAATCCTTTGATTTGCAGGAACTGTTCCCTTCAAAAACCAAGTCAAGTCTCAGAGGAAAACAATGTGCTAGATCTCCTGCTGCTAAGATAGATGGGTTTTTTTGGGAGATACACGTGTTTCTTCAACTTAACTGAATAGGCCTTCTTGCAACGAAATGAGCCTTTCTGCACCTTGAAAACTGTGCTTTGCAGGAATTCCTCCTTCACAACTAACTCAGTTCTCAGAGGGAGACAATGCACTAGATGCTGCAGCTTCTGTCATAGATGGTGTTCTTTGGAGTCACACATGTGTTTCTCCACCTCAGTTGAATAGGCCGTTTTGGAGCAAAGAGTGCCCGTCTCAAGCTCGAATCACCTTATTTTCAGGAAGTATTCCTTTCCAAGACTAACTCACTTCTCACAGAGAAACAATTTTCTACTTGCTACAGCTTCTAGCACAGATGGGTTTCTTCGAGAGATCATTGTGTTTCTTCAACTTACAGGAACCGTACATTTGCAACAAAATGAGCCCTCCTCCACCTTGAAAACTACGATTTGCTGGAAGTATTCCTTTCAAAAGGAACAGAGAAACAGTATGCTAGATGCTGAAGCTTCTAAAAACCTGGTTTTCTTTGGACTTGTATATGTCTTTAACTCAGCTGAGTAGGCCTATTAGGAGCAAAGAGAACATATTTCCGCCCTTCAACACTGTGCTTGCAGGAAGTTTCCTTTTCCAAAGCTGACCAAGATCTCACCAAATACAATGTGCTCGATGCTCCTGCTTCTAACGCTGACGGTTTTCTTTATGAGATACAAGTGTTTCTTCAACTTAGCTGAGTAGGCCTATTTGGAACAAAATGAGCCTTTCTCCACCAAGAAAATTGTGATTTGCAGGAAGTATTCATTTCAAAAATTCATCCATTTCTCACTGGAAAACTATGTGCTAGAAGCTTCAGCTTCTTACATAGATGGTTTTCTTTGGAGAAACACCTGTCTTTCTTCAACTCAGGTGAAGAGGCCTTTATAGACCAGACGGAGTCTATGTCCATCTTGAAACACCAAAGTTGCAGGAAGTGTTCTTTACCAAAACAAACTTAATTGTTACAAAAAGCAATGTGCTTGATGTTCTTGCATCTATCATTGAAGGTTTTCTTCGAGAGATGCACGTGATTGGTCAAGTGACCTGAATAGGCATGTTTGGAACAAAATGAGCCTTTCTCCAGCTTGAAAACTAGGATTTGCAGGAAATATTCCTTTCAACAACGAACCCAGTTGCCATAGAGAAACAATGTGCAAGACAATGCAGCTTTGAACATAGAAGGTTTTCTTTGGTGAGATTCGTGTGTCTCTCCTACTCAGCTAAATAGGCTTTTATGGAAATAAGTGAGGCTTTTCCAACATGACAACGCTGATATGCTGCACGTATTCCTTTCAAAAACTAACTCGACTCTTATTAGGAAACAATGTGCTAGTGCTGCAGCTTCTAGCATACATGGTTCTCTTGGGAGAGGTACACATGTTCCTGGAACTCAGCTGAATAGGCCTATTTGGAGCAAACATTGCCTATGTCCACCTTGAAACACCTCAGTTGCAGGAAGTATTCCTGTCCAAATCTCACACAATTCTCACAGGAATACAATGTGCTGTAGCTCCTGCTTCTAACATGAATGGTTTTCTTTCTGAGATACATGTGTTTCTTCAACATAGCTACATAGGCCTATTTGGAACAAAGTTAGCTTATCTCCAACATGAAATTGTGATTTGCAGCATGTATTACTCTAAAAATCTTACTCAGTTCTCACAGGAAAATAATGCGCTAAATGGGGCAGTTTCTAACATAGATGGTTATGTGGAGATATTCATGTCTTTCTTCAACTCAGGTGAAAATTACTTTTTGGAGCAACAGTCCCTACCTTCACCTTGAAACACTTAAGTTGCAGGAAGTATTCCTTTCCAAAATTATGCAAGTCTCAGAGGGAACAATGTGCTAAATCTCCTGCTTCTAAGACCAGTGGTTTTCTTTGGTAGATACATGTGTTTCTTCAACTTAACTGAAGAGGCCTACTTGCAACGATATACGCCTTTCTCCACCTGGAAAACTATGGTTTCCAGGAAGTTTTCTTTTCAAAACAAACTCAATTCTCAGAGGGAGGCAATGCACCAGATGCTGCAGCTTCTATCATACATGGTTTTCTTTGGAGTGATACATGTGTTTCTTCACCTCAGTTAAATAGGCCTATTTGGAGGAAAAAGTGCCTACCTCCAAATTCCAGATTCCAAATCTGGAATCACCGAGTTTTCAGGAAGTATTCCTTTCAAACACTAACTCACTTCTCACACAGAAACAATGTTCTACTTGCTTCTGCTTCAAACACAGGTGGTTTTCCTTTGAGAGATACACGTGTTTCTTTGACTTCAAGCATCGGCAGATTTGCAACATAATGGTCTTTTCTTCAGCTTGAAAACTATCCTTTGCAGGAAGTATTCCTTTCAAAACGAACTCAGTTCTCACAGAGAAGCAATGTGCTAGATGCTGAAGCTTCTAAAGCCATGGCTTTCTTTGGACAGGTATATGTGTTCGTTCAATTCAGCTGAATTGTCCTATTTGGAGCAAACAGAGCCTACTTCCACCTTGCAACACCATGGTTGGAGGAAGTTTCCCGTGCCAAAACTGACACAATTCTCATAGGAAAACAATGTGCTGAATGCTTCAGCTTCAAATATGCATGGTGTTGTTTTGAGAAATACGTGTGTTTCTCCAACTTAGCTGAAGAGGACTATTTGGAACAAGGTTAGCCATTCTCCAGTTGAAAATTGTGATGTTCCGGATGTATTGCTCTCAAAACCTTACTCAGTTCTCACTGGGAAACAATGCACTAGATGAGGAGCTGTTTGGAACAAAATGAGCCTTTTTTCCACCTTACAAACTATTTTGCAGGATTTATTCCTTTCAAAAGCTAACTCAAGTCTCCAAAGGAAACAATGTGTTGATGCCCCTGCTTCTAATCGGGCTGTTTTTCTTTCCACAGATAAATGTAATTCTTCTCTTCAGCTTAATAGGCCTGATTGTAACAAAAAGATCCTCTCTCCCCCTTGAGAAGTATGAGTTGCTGGGAGTATTACACTCGAAAACAGACTCAATTCCACAGGGAAACAATGTGCCAGATGCTGCATCTTGTAACTTGGTTGCTTTTCGTCGGAGAGACAGATATGATTCTTCAAATCAGCTGAAAAGGCCTATTTGGAGCAAATGAGGGCTATCTGCATCTTGAAACTCCTTAGATGCACGAAGTGTTCCTTTCAGAAGTAACTCAATTCTCACAGAAAAAGAATGTGCTACATGCCCCTGCATCTAACACTGAAGGGTTTCCTCAAAAGATACAAGTGTTCCATCAACTCACTTAAACAGGCCTATATGGAACACAAGTACCCTTCTCCACTTTGAATCCTTTGATTTGCAGGAACTGTTCCCTTCAAAAACCAAGTCAAGTCTCAGAGGAAAACAATGTGCTAGATCTCCTGCTGCTAAGATAGATGGGTTTTTTTGGGAGATACACGTGTTTCTTCAACTTAACTGAATAGGCCTTCTTGCAACGAAATGAGCCTTTCTGCACCTTGAAAACTGTGCTTTGCAGGAATTCCTCCTTCACAACTAACTCAGTTCTCAGAGGGAGACAATGCACTAGATGCTGCAGCTTCTGTCATAGATGGTGTTCTTTGGAGTCACACATGTGTTTCTCCACCTCAGTTGAATAGGCCGTTTTGGAGCAAAGAGTGCCCGTCTCAAGCTCGAATCACCTTATTTTCAGGAAGTATTCCTTTCCAAGACTAACTCACTTCTCACAGAGAAACAATTTTCTACTTGCTACAGCTTCTAGCACAGATGGGTTTCTTCGAGAGATCATTGTGTTTCTTCAACTTACAGGAACCGTACATTTGCAACAAAATGAGCCCTCCTCCACCTTGAAAACTACGATTTGCTGGAAGTATTCCTTTCAAAAGGAACAGAGAAACAGTATGCTAGATGCTGAAGCTTCTAAAAACCTGGTTTTCTTTGGACTTGTATATGTCTTTAACTCAGCTGAGTAGGCCTATTAGGAGCAAAGAGAACATATTTCCGCCCTTCAACACTGTGCTTGCAGGAAGTTTCCTTTTCCAAAGCTGACCAAGATCTCACCAAATACAATGTGCTCGATGCTCCTGCTTCTAACGCTGACGGTTTTCTTTATGAGATACAAGTGTTTCTTCAACTTAGCTGAGTAGGCCTATTTGGAACAAAATGAGCCTTTCTCCACCAAGAAAATTGTGATTTGCAGGAAGTATTCATTTCAAAAATTCATCCATTTCTCACTGGAAAACTATGTGCTAGAAGCTTCAGCTTCTTACATAGATGGTTTTCTTTGGAGAAACACCTGTCTTTCTTCAACTCAGGTGAAGAGGCCTTTATAGACCAGACGGAGTCTATGTCCATCTTGAAACACCAAAGTTGCAGGAAGTGTTCTTTACCAAAACAAACTTAATTGTTACAAAAAGCAATGTGCTTGATGTTCTTGCATCTATCATTGAAGGTTTTCTTCGAGAGATGCACGTGATTGGTCAAGTGACCTGAATAGGCATGTTTGGAACAAAATGAGCCTTTCTCCAGCTTGAAAACTAGGATTTGCAGGAAATATTCCTTTCAACAACGAACCCAGTTGCCATAGAGAAACAATGTGCAAGACAATGCAGCTTTGAACATAGAAGGTTTTCTTTGGTGAGATTCGTGTGTCTCTCCTACTCAGCTAAATAGGCTTTTATGGAAATAAGTGAGGCTTTTCCAACATGACAACGCTGATATGCTGCACGTATTCCTTTCAAAAACTAACTCGACTCTTATTAGGAAACAATGTGCTAGTGCTGCAGCTTCTAGCATACATGGTTCTCTTGGGAGAGGTACACATGTTCCTGGAACTCAGCTGAATAGGCCTATTTGGAGCAAACATTGCCTATGTCCACCTTGAAACACCTCAGTTGCAGGAAGTATTCCTGTCCAAATCTCACACAATTCTCACAGGAATACAATGTGCTGTAGCTCCTGCTTCTAACATGAATGGTTTTCTTTCTGAGATACATGTGTTTCTTCAACATAGCTACATAGGCCTATTTGGAACAAAGTTAGCTTATCTCCAACATGAAATTGTGATTTGCAGCATGTATTACTCTAAAAATCTTACTCAGTTCTCACAGGAAAATAATGCGCTAAATGGGGCAGTTTCTAACATAGATGGTTATGTGGAGATATTCATGTCTTTCTTCAACTCAGGTGAAAATTACTTTTTGGAGCAACAGTCCCTACCTTCACCTTGAAACACTTAAGTTGCAGGAAGTATTCCTTTCCAAAATTATGCAAGTCTCAGAGGGAACAATGTGCTAAATCTCCTGCTTCTAAGACCAGTGGTTTTCTTTGGTAGATACATGTGTTTCTTCAACTTAACTGAAGAGGCCTACTTGCAACGATATACGCCTTTCTCCACCTGGAAAACTATGGTTTCCAGGAAGTTTTCTTTTCAAAACAAACTCAATTCTCAGAGGGAGGCAATGCACCAGATGCTGCAGCTTCTATCATACATGGTTTTCTTTGGAGTGATACATGTGTTTCTTCACCTCAGTTAAATAGGCCTATTTGGAGGAAAAAGTGCCTACCTCCAAATTCCAGATTCCAAATCTGGAATCACCGAGTTTTCAGGAAGTATTCCTTTCAAACACTAACTCACTTCTCACACAGAAACAATGTTCTACTTGCTTCTGCTTCAAACACAGGTGGTTTTCCTTTGAGAGATACACGTGTTTCTTTGACTTCAAGCATCGGCAGATTTGCAACATAATGGTCTTTTCTTCAGCTTGAAAACTATCCTTTGCAGGAAGTATTCCTTTCAAAACGAACTCAGTTCTCACAGAGAAGCAATGTGCTAGATGCTGAAGCTTCTAAAGCCATGGCTTTCTTTGGACAGGTATATGTGTTCGTTCAATTCAGCTGAATTGTCCTATTTGGAGCAAACAGAGCCTACTTCCACCTTGCAACACCATGGTTGGAGGAAGTTTCCCGTGCCAAAACTGACACAATTCTCATAGGAAAACAATGTGCTGAATGCTTCAGCTTCAAATATGCATGGTGTTGTTTTGAGAAATACGTGTGTTTCTCCAACTTAGCTGAAGAGGACTATTTGGAACAAGGTTAGCCATTCTCCAGTTGAAAATTGTGATGTTCCGGATGTATTGCTCTCAAAACCTTACTCAGTTCTCACTGGGAAACAATGCACTAGATGAGGAGCTGTTTGGAACAAAATGAGCCTTTTTTCCACCTTACAAACTATTTTGCAGGATTTATTCCTTTCAAAAGCTAACTCAAGTCTCCAAAGGAAACAATGTGTTGATGCCCCTGCTTCTAATCGGGCTGTTTTTCTTTCCACAGATAAATGTAATTCTTCTCTTCAGCTTAATAGGCCTGATTGTAACAAAAAGATCCTCTCTCCCCCTTGAGAAGTATGAGTTGCTGGGAGTATTACACTCGAAAACAGACTCAATTCCACAGGGAAACAATGTGCCAGATGCTGCATCTTGTAACTTGGTTGCTTTTCGTCGGAGAGACAGATATGATTCTTCAAATCAGCTGAAAAGGCCTATTTGGAGCAAATGAGGGCTATCTGCATCTTGAAACTCCTTAGATGCACGAAGTGTTCCTTTCAGAAGTAACTCAATTCTCACAGAAAAAGAATGTGCTACATGCCCCTGCATCTAACACTGAAGGGTTTCCTCAAAAGATACAAGTGTTCCATCAACTCACTTAAACAGGCCTATATGGAACACAAGTACCCTTCTCCACTTTGAATCCTTTGATTTGCAGGAACTGTTCCCTTCAAAAACCAAGTCAAGTCTCAGAGGAAAACAATGTGCTAGATCTCCTGCTGCTAAGATAGATGGGTTTTTTTGGGAGATACACGTGTTTCTTCAACTTAACTGAATAGGCCTTCTTGCAACGAAATGAGCCTTTCTGCACCTTGAAAACTGTGCTTTGCAGGAATTCCTCCTTCACAACTAACTCAGTTCTCAGAGGGAGACAATGCACTAGATGCTGCAGCTTCTGTCATAGATGGTGTTCTTTGGAGTCACACATGTGTTTCTCCACCTCAGTTGAATAGGCCGTTTTGGAGCAAAGAGTGCCCGTCTCAAGCTCGAATCACCTTATTTTCAGGAAGTATTCCTTTCCAAGACTAACTCACTTCTCACAGAGAAACAATTTTCTACTTGCTACAGCTTCTAGCACAGATGGGTTTCTTCGAGAGATCATTGTGTTTCTTCAACTTACAGGAACCGTACATTTGCAACAAAATGAGCCCTCCTCCACCTTGAAAACTACGATTTGCTGGAAGTATTCCTTTCAAAAGGAACAGAGAAACAGTATGCTAGATGCTGAAGCTTCTAAAAACCTGGTTTTCTTTGGACTTGTATATGTCTTTAACTCAGCTGAGTAGGCCTATTAGGAGCAAAGAGAACATATTTCCGCCCTTCAACACTGTGCTTGCAGGAAGTTTCCTTTTCCAAAGCTGACCAAGATCTCACCAAATACAATGTGCTCGATGCTCCTGCTTCTAACGCTGACGGTTTTCTTTATGAGATACAAGTGTTTCTTCAACTTAGCTGAGTAGGCCTATTTGGAACAAAATGAGCCTTTCTCCACCAAGAAAATTGTGATTTGCAGGAAGTATTCATTTCAAAAATTCATCCATTTCTCACTGGAAAACTATGTGCTAGAAGCTTCAGCTTCTTACATAGATGGTTTTCTTTGGAGAAACACCTGTCTTTCTTCAACTCAGGTGAAGAGGCCTTTATAGACCAGACGGAGTCTATGTCCATCTTGAAACACCAAAGTTGCAGGAAGTGTTCTTTACCAAAACAAACTTAATTGTTACAAAAAGCAATGTGCTTGATGTTCTTGCATCTATCATTGAAGGTTTTCTTCGAGAGATGCACGTGATTGGTCAAGTGACCTGAATAGGCATGTTTGGAACAAAATGAGCCTTTCTCCAGCTTGAAAACTAGGATTTGCAGGAAATATTCCTTTCAACAACGAACCCAGTTGCCATAGAGAAACAATGTGCAAGACAATGCAGCTTTGAACATAGAAGGTTTTCTTTGGTGAGATTCGTGTGTCTCTCCTACTCAGCTAAATAGGCTTTTATGGAAATAAGTGAGGCTTTTCCAACATGACAACGCTGATATGCTGCACGTATTCCTTTCAAAAACTAACTCGACTCTTATTAGGAAACAATGTGCTAGTGCTGCAGCTTCTAGCATACATGGTTCTCTTGGGAGAGGTACACATGTTCCTGGAACTCAGCTGAATAGGCCTATTTGGAGCAAACATTGCCTATGTCCACCTTGAAACACCTCAGTTGCAGGAAGTATTCCTGTCCAAATCTCACACAATTCTCACAGGAATACAATGTGCTGTAGCTCCTGCTTCTAACATGAATGGTTTTCTTTCTGAGATACATGTGTTTCTTCAACATAGCTACATAGGCCTATTTGGAACAAAGTTAGCTTATCTCCAACATGAAATTGTGATTTGCAGCATGTATTACTCTAAAAATCTTACTCAGTTCTCACAGGAAAATAATGCGCTAAATGGGGCAGTTTCTAACATAGATGGTTATGTGGAGATATTCATGTCTTTCTTCAACTCAGGTGAAAATTACTTTTTGGAGCAACAGTCCCTACCTTCACCTTGAAACACTTAAGTTGCAGGAAGTATTCCTTTCCAAAATTATGCAAGTCTCAGAGGGAACAATGTGCTAAATCTCCTGCTTCTAAGACCAGTGGTTTTCTTTGGTAGATACATGTGTTTCTTCAACTTAACTGAAGAGGCCTACTTGCAACGATATACGCCTTTCTCCACCTGGAAAACTATGGTTTCCAGGAAGTTTTCTTTTCAAAACAAACTCAATTCTCAGAGGGAGGCAATGCACCAGATGCTGCAGCTTCTATCATACATGGTTTTCTTTGGAGTGATACATGTGTTTCTTCACCTCAGTTAAATAGGCCTATTTGGAGGAAAAAGTGCCTACCTCCAAATTCCAGATTCCAAATCTGGAATCACCGAGTTTTCAGGAAGTATTCCTTTCAAACACTAACTCACTTCTCACACAGAAACAATGTTCTACTTGCTTCTGCTTGAAACACAGGTGGATTTCCTTTGAGAGATACACGTGTTTCTTTGACTTCAAGCATCGGCAGATTTGCAACATAATGGTCTTTTCTTCAGCTTGAAAACTATCCTTTGCAGGAAGTATTCCTTTCAAAACGAACTCAGTTCTCACAGAGAAACAATGTGCTAGATGCTGAAGCTTCTAAAGCCATGGCTTTCTTTGGACAGGTATATGTGTTCGTTCAATTCAGCTGAATTGTCCTATTTGGAGCAAACAGAGCCTACTTCCACCTTGCAACAACATGGTTGGAGGAAGTTTCCCGTGCCAAAGCTGACACAATTCTCATAGGAAAACAATGTGCTGAATGCTTCAGCTTCAAATATGCATGGTGTTGTTTTGAGAAATACGTGTGTTTCTCCAACTTAGCTGAATAGGACTATGTGGAACAAGGTTAGCCATTCTCCAGTTGAAAATTGTGATGTTCCGGATGTATTGCTCTCAAAATCTTACTCAGTTCTCACTGGGAAACAATGCACTAGATGCGGAGGCTGTTTGGAACAAAATGAGTCTTTTTCCCACCTTACCAACTATTTTTGCAGGAATTATTCCTTTCAAAAACTAACTCAAGTCTCCGAAGGAAACAATGTGTTGATGCCCCTGCTTCTAATCGGGCTGTTTTTCTTTCCACAGATAAATGTAATTCTTCTCTTCAGCTTAATAGGCCTGATTGTAACAAAAAGATCCTCTCTCCCCCTTGAGAAGTATGAGTTGCTGGGAGTATTACACTCGAAAACAGACTCAATTCTACAGGGAAACAATGTGCCAGATGCTGCATCTTGTAACTTGGTTGCTTTTCGTCGGAGAGACAGATGTGATTCTTCCAATCAGCTGAAAAGGCCTATTTGGAGCAAATGAGGGCTATCTGCATCTTGAAACTCCTTAGATGCACGAAGTGTTCCTGTCAGAAGTAACTCAATTCTCACAGAAAAAGAATGTGCTACATGCCCCTGCATCTAACACTGAAGGGTTTCCTCAAAAGATACAAGTGTTCCATCAACTCACTTAAACAGGCCTATATGGAACACAAGTACCCTTCTCCACTTTGAATCCTTTGATTTGCAGGAACTGTTCCCTTCAAAAACCAAGTCAAGTCTCAGAGGAAAACAATGTGCTAGATCTCCTGCTGCTAAGATAGATGGGTTTTTTTGGGAGATACACGTGTTTCTTCAACTTAACTGAATAGGCCTTCTTGCAACGAAATGAGCCTTTCTGCACCTTGAAAACTGTGCTTTGCAGGAATTCCTCCTTCACAACTAACTCAGTTCTCAGAGGGAGACAATGCACTAGATGCTGCAGCTTCTGTCATAGATGGTGTTCTTTGGAGTCACACATGTGTTTCTCCACCTCAGTTGAATAGGCCGTTTTGGAGCAAAGAGTGCCCGTCTCAAGCTCGAATCACCTTATTTTCAGGAAGTATTCCTTTCCAAGACTAACTCACTTCTCACAGAGAAACAATTTTCTTCTTGCTACAGCTTCTAGCACAGATGGGTTTCTTCGAGAGATCATTGTGTTTCTTCAACTTACAGGAACCGTACATTTGCAACAAAATGAGCCCTCCTCCACCTTGAAAACTACCATTTGCTGGAAGTATTCCTTTCAAAAGGAACAGAGAAACAGTATGCTAGATGCTGAAGCTTCTAAAAACCTGGTTTTCTTTGGACTTGTATATGTCTTTAACTCAGCTGAGTAGGCCTATTAGGAGCAAAGAGAACATATTTCCGCCCTTCAACACTGTGCTTGCAGGAAGTTTCCTTTTCCAAAGCTGACCAAGATCTCACCAAATACAATGTGCTCGATGCTCCTGCTTCTAACACTGACGGTTTTCTTTATGAGATACAAGTGTTTCTTCAACTTAGCTGAGTAGGCCTATTTGGAACAAAATGAGCCTTTCTCCACCAAGAAAATTGTGATTTGCAGGAAGTATTCATTTCAAAAATTCATCCATTTCTCACTGGAAAACTATGTGCTAGAAGCTTCAGCTTCTTACATAGATGGTTTTCTTTGGAGAAACACCTGTCTTTCTTCAACTCAGGTGAAGAGGCCTTTATAGACCAGACGGAGTCTATGTCCATCTTGAAACACCAAAGTTGCAGGAAGTGTTCTTTACCAAAACAAACTTAATTGTTACAAAAAGCAATGTGCTTGATGTTCTTGCATCTATCATTGAAGGTTTTCTTCGAGAGATGCACGTGATTGGTCAAGTGACCTGAATAGGCATGTTTGGAACAAAATGAGCCTTTCTCCAGCTTGAAAACTAGGATTTGCAGGAAATATTCCTTTCAACAACGAACCCAGTTGCCATAGAGAAACAATGTGCAAGACAATGCAGCTTTGAACATAGAAGGTTTTCTTTGGTGAGATTCGTGTGTCTCGCCTACTCAGCTAAATAGGCTTTTATGGAAATAAGTGAGGCTTTTCCAACATGACAACGGTGATATGCTGCACGTATTCCTTTCAAAAACTAACTCGACTCTTATTAGGAAACAATGTGCTAGTGCTGCAGCTTCTAGCATACATGGTTCTCTTGGGAGAGGTACACATGTTCCTGGAACTCAGCTGAATAGGCCTATTTGGAGCACACATTGCCTATGTCCACCTTGAAACACCTCAGTTGCAGGAAGTATTCCTGTCCAAATCTCACACAATTCTCACAGGAATACAATGTGCTGTAGCTCCTGCTTCTAACATGAATGGTTTTCTTTCTGAGATACATGTGTTTCTTCAACATAGCTACATAGGCCTATTTGGAACAAAGTTAGCTTATCTCCAACATGAAATTGTGATTTGCAGCATGTATTACTCTAAAAATCTTACTCAGTTCTCACAGGAAAATAATGCGCTAAATGGGGCAGTTTCTAACATAGATGGTTATGTGGAGATATTCATGTCTTTCTTCAACTCAGGTGAAAATTACTTTTTGGAGCAACAGTCCCTACCTTCACCTTGAAACACTTAAGTTGCAGGAAGTATTCCTTTCCAAAATTATGCAAGTCTCAGAGGGAACAATGTGCTAAATCTCCTGCTTCTAAGACCAGTGGTTTTCTTTGGTAGATACATGTGTTTCTTCAACTTAACTGAAGAGGCCTACTTGCAACGATATACGCCTTTCTCCACCTGGAAAACTATGGTTTCCAGGAAGTTTTCTTTTCAAAACAAACTCAATTCTCAGAGGGAGGCAATGCACCAGATGCTGCAGCTTCTATCATACATGGTTTTCTTTGGAGTGATACATGTGTTTCTTCACCTCAGTTAAATAGGCCTATTTGGAGGAAAAAGTGCCTACCTCCAAATTCCAGTTTCCAAATCTGGAATCACCGAGTTTTCAGGAAGTATTCCTTTCAAACACTAACTCACTTCTCACACAGAAACAATGTTCTACTTGCTTCTGCTTCAAACACAGGTGGATTTCCTTTGAGAGATACACGTGTTTCTTTGACTTCAAGCATCGGCAGATTTGCAACATAATGGTCTTTTCTTCAGCTTGAAAACTATCCTTTGCAGGAAGTATTCCTTTCAAAACGAACTCAGTTCTCACAGAGAAGCAATGTGCTAGATGCTGAAGCTTCTAAAGCCATGGCTTTCTTTGGACAGGTATATGTGTTCGTTCAATTCAGCTGAATTGTCCTATTTGGAGCAAACAGAGCCTACTTCCACCTTGCAACACCATGGTTGGAGGAAGTTTCCCGTGCCAAAACTGACACAATTCTCATAGGAAAACAATGTGCTGAATGCTTCAGCTTCAAATATGCATGGTGTTGTTTTGAGAAATACGTGTGTTTCTCCAACTTAGCTGAATAGGACTATTTGGAACAAGGTTAGCCATTCTCCAGTTGAAAATTGTGATGTTCCGGATGTATTGCTCTCAAAATCTTACTCAGTTATCACTGGGAAACAAAGCACTAGATGAGGAGCTGTTTGGAACAAAATGATCCTTTTTTCCACCTTACCCACTATTTTGCAGGATTTATTCCTTTCAAAAGCTAACTCAAGTCTCCAAAGGAAACAATGTGTTGATGCCCCTGCTTCTAATCGGGCTGTTTTTCTTTCCACAGATAAATGTAATTCTTCTCTTCAGCTTAATAGGCCTGATTGTAACAAAAAGATCCTCTCTCCCCCTTGAGAAGTATGAGTTGCTGGGAGTATTACACTCGAAAACAGACTCAATTCTACAGGGAAACAATGTGCCAGATGCTGCATCTTGTAACTTGGTTGCTTTTCGTCGGAGAGACAGATATGATTCTTCAAATCAGCTGAAAAGGCCTATTTGGAGCAAATGAGGGCTATCTGCATCTTGAAACTCCTTAGATGCACGAAGTGTTCCTTTCAGAACTAACTCAATTCTCACAGAAAAAGAATGTGCTACATGCCCCTGCATCTAACACTGAAGGGTTTCCTCAAAAGATACAAGTGTTCCATCAACTCACTTAAACAGGCCTATATGGAACACAAGTACCCTTCTCCACTTTGAATCCTTTGATTTGCAGGAACTGTTCCCTTCAAAAACCAAGTCAAGTCTCAGAGGAAAACAATGTGCTAGATCTCCTGCTGCTAAGATAGATGGGTTTTTTTGGGAGATACACGTGTTTCTTCAACTTAACTGAATAGGCCTTCTTGCAACGAAATGAGCCTTTCTGCACCTTGAAAACTGTGCTTTGCAGGAATTCCTCCTTCACAACTAACTCAGTTCTCAGAGGGAGACAATGCACTAGATGCTGCAGCTTCTGTCATAGATGGTGTTCTTTGGAGTCACACATGTGTTTCTCCACCTCAGTTGAATAGGCCGTTTTGGAGCAAAGAGTGCCCGTCTCAAGCTCGAATCACCTTATTTTCAGGAAGTATTCCTTTCCAAGACTAACTCACTTCTCACAGAGAAACAATTTTCTACTTGCTACAGCTTCTAGCACAGATGGGTTTCTTCGAGAGATCATTGTGTTTCTTCAACTTACAGGAACCGTACATTTGCAACAAAATGAGCCCTCCTCCACCTTGAAAACTACGATTTGCTGGAAGTATTCCTTTCAAAAGGAACAGAGAAACAGTATGCTAGATGCTGAAGCTTCTAAAAACCTGGTTTTCTTTGGACTTGTATATGTCTTTAACTCAGCTGAGTAGGCCTATTAGGAGCAAAGAGAACATATTTCCGCCCTTCAACACTGTGCTTGCAGGAAGTTTCCTTTTCCAAAGCTGACCAAGATCTCACCAAATACAATGTGCTCGATGCTCCTGCTTCTAACACTGACGGTTTTCTTTATGAGATACAAGTGTTTCTTCAACTTAGCTGAGTAGGCCTATTTGGAACAAAATGTGCCTTTCTCCACCAAGAAAATTGTGATTTGCAGGAAGTATTCATTTCAAAAATTCATCCATTTCTCACTGGAAAACTATGTGCTAGAAGCTTCAGCTTCTTACATAGATGGTTTTCTTTGGAGAAACACCTGTCTTTCTTCAACTCAGGTGAAGAGGCCTTTATAGACCAGACGGAGTCTATGTCCATCTTGAAACTCCAAAGTTGCAGGAAGTGTTCTTTACCAAAACAAACTTAATTGTTACAAAAAGCAATGTGCTTGATGTTCTTGCATCTATCATTGAAGGTTTTCTTCGAGAGATGCACGTGATTGGTCAAGTGACCTGAATAGGCATGTTTGGAACAAAATGAGCCTTTCTCCAGCTTGAAAACTAGGATTTGCAGGAAATATTCCTTTCAACAACGAACCCAGTTGCCATAGAGAAACAATGTGCAAGACAATGCAGCTTTGAACATAGAAGGTTTTCTTTGGTGAGATTTGTGTGTCTCTCCTACTCAGCTAAATAGGCTTTTATGGAAATAAGTGAGGCTTTTCCAACATGACAACGGTGATATGCTGCACGTATTCCTTTCAAAAACTAACTCGACTCTTATTAGGAAACAATGTGCTAGTGCTGCAGCTTCTAGCATACATGGTTCTCTTGGGAGAGGTACACATGTTCCTGGAACTCAGCTGAATAGGCCTATTTGGAGCAAACATTGCCTATGTCCACCTTGAAACACCTCAGTTGCAGGAAGTATTCCTGTCCAAATCTCACACAATTCTCACAGGAATACAATGTGCTGTAGCTCCTGCTTCTAACATGAATGGTTTTCTTTCTGAGATACATGTGTTTCTTCAACATAGCTACATAGGCCTATTTGGAACAAAGTTAGCTTATCTCCAACATGAAATTGTGATTTCCAGCATGTATTACTCTAAAAATCTTACTCAGTTCTCACAGGAAAATAATGCGCTAAATGGGGCAGTTTCTAACATAGATGGTTATGTGGAGATATTCATGTCTTTCTTCAACTCAGGTGAAAATTACTTTTTGGAGCAACAGTCCCTACTTTCACCTTGAAACACTTAAGTTGCAGGAAGTATTCCTTTCCAAAATTATGCAAGTCTCAGAGGGAACAATGTGCTAAATCTCCTGCTTCTAAGACCAGTGGTTTTCTTTGGTAGATACATGTGTTTCTTCAACTTAACTGAAGAGGCCTACTTGCAACGATATAAGCCTTTCTCCACCTGGAAAACTATGGTTTCCAGGATGTTTTCTTTTCAAAACAAACTCAAATCTCAGAGGGAGGCAATGCACCAGATGCTGCAGCTTCTATCATACATGGTTTTCTTTGGAGTGATACATGTGTTTCTTCACCTCAGTTAAATAGGCCTATTTGGAGGAAAAAGTGCCTACCTCCAAATTCCAGATTCCAAATCTGGAATCACCGAGTTTTCAGGAAGTATTCCTTTCAAACACTAACTCACTTCTCACACAGAAACAATGTTCTACTTGCTTCTGCTTCAAACACAGGTGGTTTTCCTTTGAGAGATACACGTGTTTCTTTGACTTCAAGCATCGGCAGATTTGCAACATAATGGTCTTTTCTTCAGCTTGCAAACTATCCTTTGCAGGAAGTATTCCTTTCAAAACGAGCTCAGTTCTGACAGAGAAACAATGTGCTAGATGCTGAAGCTTCTAAAGCCATGGCTTTCTTTGGACAGGTATATGTGTTCGTTCAATTCAGCTGAATTGTCCTATTTGGAGCAAACAGAGCCTACTTCCACCTTGCAACACCATGGTTGGAGGAAGTTTCCCGTGCCAAAACTGACACAATTCTCAAAGGAAAACAATGTGCTGAATGCTTCAGCTTCAAATGTGCATGGTGTTGTTTTGAGAAATACGTGTGTTTCTCCAACTTAGCTGAATAGGACTGTTTGGAACAAGGTTAGCCATTCTCCAGTTGAAAATTGTGATGTTCCGGATGTATTGCTCTCAAAATCTTACTCGGTTCTCACTGGGAAACAATGCACTAGATGAGGAGCTGTTTGGAACAAAATGAGCCTTTTTTCCACCTTACCCACTATTTTGCAGGATTTATTCCTTTCAAAAGCTAACTCAAGTCTCCAAAGGAAACAATGTGTTGATGCCCCTGCTTCTAATCGGGCTGTTTTTCTTTCCACAGATAAATGTAATTCTTCTCTTCAGCTTAATAGGCCTGATTGTAACAAAAAGATCCTCTCTCCCCCTTGAGAAGTATGAGTTGCTGGGAGTATTACACTCGAAAACAGACTCAATTCTACAGGGAAACAATGTGCCAGATGCTGCATCTTGTAACTTGGTTGCTTTTCGTCGGAGAGACAGATATGATTCTTCAAATCAGCTGAAAAGGCCTATTTGGAGCAAATGAGGGCTATCTGCATCTTGAAACTCCTTAGATGGACGAAGTGTTCCTTTCAGAACTAACTCAATTCTCACAGAAAAAGAATGTGCTACATGCCCCTGCATCTAACACTGAAGGGTTTCCTCAAAAGATACAAGTGTTCCATCAACTCACTTAAACAGGCCTATATGGAACACAAGTACCCTTCTCCACTTTGAATCCTTTGATTTGCAGGAACTGTTCCCTTCAAAAACCAAGTCAAGTCTCAGAGGAAAACAATGTCCTAGATCTCCTGCTGCTAAGATAGATGGGTTTTTTTGGGAGATACACGTGTTTCTTCAACTTAACTGAATAGGCCTTCTTGCAACGAAATGAGCCTTTCTGCACCTTGAAAACTGTGCTTTGCAGGAATTCCTCCTTCACAACTAACTCAGTTCTCAGAGGGAGACAATGCACTAGATGCTGCAGCTTCTGTCATAGATGGTGTTCTTTGGAGTCACACATGTGTTTCTCCACCTCAGTTGAATAGGCCGTTTTGGAGCAAAGAGTGCCCGTCTCAAGCTCGAATCACCTTATTTTCAGGAAGTATTCCTTTCCAAGACTAACTCACTTCTCACAGAGAAACAATTTTCTACTTGCTACAGCTTCTAGCACAGATGGGTTTCTTCGAGAGATCATTGTGTTTCTTCAACTTACAGGAACCGTACATTTGCAACAAAATGAGCCCTCCTCCACCTTGAAAACTACGATTTGCTGGAAGTATTCCTTTCAAAAGGAACAGAGAAACAGTATGCTAGATGCTGAAGCTTCTAAAAACCTGGTTTTCTTTGGACTTGTATATGTCTTTAACTCAGCTGAGTAGGCCTATTAGGAGCAAAGAGAACATATTTCCGCCCTTCAACACTGTGCTTGCAGGAAGTTTCCTTTTCCAAAGCTGACCAAGATCTCACCAAATACAATGTGCTCGATGCTCCTGCTTCTAACACTGACGGTTTTCTTTATGAGATACAAGTGTTTCTTCAACTTAGCTGAGTAGGCCTATTTGGAACAAAATGAGCCTTTCTCCACCAAGAAAATTGTGATTTGCAGGAAGTATTCATTTCAAAAATTCATCCATTTCTCACTGGAAAACTATGTGCTAGAAGCTTCAGCTTCTTACATAGATGGTTTTCTTTGGAGAAACACCTGTCTTTCTTCAACTCAGGTGAAGAGGCCTTTATAGACCAGACGGAGTCTATGTCCATCTTGAAACACCAAAGTTGCAGGAAGTGTTCTTTACCAAAACAAACTTAATTGTTACAAAAAGCAATGTGCTTGATGTTCTTGCATCTATCATTGAAGGTTTTCTTCGAGAGATGCACGTGATTGGTCAAGTGACCTGAATAGGCATGTTTGGAACAAAATGAGCCTTTCTCCAGCTTGAAAACTAGGATTTGCAGGAAATATTCCTTTCAACAACGAACCCAGTTGCCATAGAGAAACAATGTGCAAGACAATGCAGCTTTGAACATAGAAGGTTTTCTTTGGTGAGATTCGTGTGTCTCTCCTACTCAGCTAAATAGGCTTTTATGGAAATAAGTGAGGCTTTTCCAACATGACAACGGTGATATGCTGCACGTATTCCTTTCAAAAACTAACTCGACTCTTATTAGGAAACAATGTGCTAGATGCTGCAGCTTCTAGCATACATGGTTCTCTTGGGAGAGGTACACATGTTCCTGGAACTCAGCTGAATAGGCCTATTTGGAGCAAACATTGCCTATGTCCACCTTGAAACACCTCAGTTGCAGGAAGTATTCCTGTCCAAATCTCACACAATTCTCACAGGAATACAATGTGCTGTAGCTCCTGCTTCTAACATGAATGGTTTTCTTTCTGAGATACATGTGTTTCTTCAACATAGCTACATAGGCCTATTTGGAACAAAGTTAGCTTATCTCCAACATGAAATTGTGATTTGCAGCATGTATTACTCTAAAAATCTTACTCAGTTCTCACAGGAAAATAATGCGCTAAATGGGGCAGTTTCTAACATAGATGGTTATGTGGAGATATTCATGTCTTTCTTCAACTCAGGTGAAAATTACTTTTTGGAGCAACAGTCCCTACTTTCACCTTGAAACACTTAAGTTGCAGGAAGTATTCCTTTCCAAAATTATGCAAGTCTCAGAGGGAACAATGTGCTAAATCTCCTGCTTCTAAGACCAGTGGTTTTCTTTGGTAGATACGTGTGTTTCTTCAACTTAACTGAAGAGGCCTACTTGCAACGATATAAGCCTTTCTCCACCTGGAAAACTATGGTTTCCAGGATGTTTTCTTTTCAAAACAAACTCAATTCTCAGAGGGAGGCAATGCACCAGATGCTGCAGCTTCTATCATACATGGTTTTCTTTGGAGTGATACATGTGTTTCTTCACCTCAGTTAAATAGGCCTATTTGGAGGAAAAAGTGCCTACCTCCAAATTCCAGATTCCAAATCTGGAATCACCGAGTTTTCAGGAAGTATTCCTTTCAAACACTAACTCACTTCTCACACAGAAACAATGTTCTACTTGCTTCTGCTTCAAACACAGGTGGTTTTCCTTTGAGAGATACACGTGTTTCTTTGACTTCAAGCATCGGCAGATTTGCAACATAATGGTCTTTTCTTCAGCTTGCAAACTATCCTTTGCAGGAAGTATTCCTTTCAAAACGAGCTCAGTTCTCACAGAGAAACAATGTGCTAGATGCTGAAGCTTCTAAAGCCATGGCTTTCTTTGGACAGGTATATGTGTTCGTTCAATTCAGCTGAATTGTCCTATTTGGAGCAAACAGAGCCTACTTCCACCTTGCAACACCATGGTTGGAGGAAGTTTCCCGTGCCAAAACTGACACAATTCTCAAAGGAAAACAATGTGCTGAATGCTTCAGCTTCAAATGTGCATGGTGTTGTTTTGAGAAATACGTGTGTTTCTCCAACTTAGCTGAATAGGACTGTTTGGAACAAGGTTAGCCATTCTCCAGTTGAAAATTGTGATGTTCCGGATGTATTGCTCTCAAAATCTTACTCGGTTCTCACTGGGAAACAATGCACTAGATGAGGAGCTGTTTGGAACAAAATGAGCCTTTTTTCCACCTTACCCACTATTTTGCAGGATTTATTCCTTTCAAAAGCTAACTCAAGTCTCCAAAGGAAACAATGTGTTGATGCCCCTGCTTCTAATCGGGCTGTTTTTCTTTCCACAGATAAATGTAATTCTTCTCTTCAGCTTAATAGGCCTGATTGTAACAAAAAGATCCTCTCTCCCCCTTGAGAAGTATGAGTTGCTGGGAGTATTACACTCGAAAACAGACTCAATTCTACAGGGAAACAATGTGCCAGATGCTGCATCTTGTAACTTGGTTGCTTTTCGTCGGAGAGACAGATATGATTCTTCAAATCAGCTGAAAAGGCCTATTTGGAGCAAATGAGGGCTATCTGCATCTTGAAACTCCTTAGATGGACGAAGTGTTCCTTTCAGAACTAACTCAATTCTCACAGAAAAAGAATGTACTACATGCCCCTGCATCTAACACTGAAGGGTTTCCTCAAAAGATACAAGTGTTCCATCAACTCACTTAAACAGGCCTATATGGAACACAAGTACCCTTCTCCACTTTGAATCCTTTGATTTGCAGGAACTGTTCCCTTCAAAAACCAAGTCAAGTCTCAGAGGAAAACAATGTGCTAGATCTCCTGCTGCTAAGATAGATGGGTTTTTTTGGGAGATACACGTGTTTCTTCAACTTAACTGAATAGGCCTTCTTGCAACGAAATGAGCCTTTCTGCACCTTGAAAACTGTGCTTTGCAGGAATTCCTCCTTCACAACTAACTCAGTTCTCAGAGGGAGACAATACACTAGATGCTGCAGCTTCTGTCATAGATGGTGTTCTTTGGAGTCACACATGTGTTTCTCCACCTCAGTTGAATAGCCCGTTTTGGAGCAAAGAGTGCCCGTCTCAAGCTCGAATCACCTTATTTTCAGGAAGTATTCCTTTCCAAGACTAACTCACTTCTCACAGAGAAACAATTTTCTTCTTGCTACAGCTTCTAGCACAGATGGGTTTCTTCGAGAGATCATTGTGTTTCTTCAACTTACAGGAACCGTACATTTGCAACAAAATGAGCCCTCCTCCACCTTGAAAACTACGATTTGCTGGAAGTATTCCTTTCAAAAGGAACAGAAAAACAGTATGGTAGATGCTGAAGCTTCTAAAAACCTGGTTTTCTTTGGACTTGTATATGTCTTTAACTCAGCTGAGTAGGCCTATTAGGAGCAAAGAGAACATATTTCCGCCCTTCAACACTGTGCTTGCAGGAAGTTTCCTTTTCCAAAGCTGACCAAGATCTCACCAAATACAATGTGCTCCATGCTCCTGCTTCTAACACTGACGGTTTTCTTTATGAGATACAAGTGTTTCTTCAACTTAGCTGAGTAGGCCTATTTGGAACAAAATGAGCCTTTCTCCACCAAGAAAATTGTGATTTGCAGAAAGTATTCATTTCAAAAATTCATCCATTTCTCACTGGAAAACTATGTGCTAGAAGCTTCAGCTTCTTACATAGATGGTTTTCTTTGGAGAAACACCTGTCTTTCTTCAACTCAGGTGAAGAGGCCTTTATAGACCAGACGGAGTCTATGTCCATCTTGAAACACCAAAGTTGCAGGAAGTGTTCTTTACCAAAACAAACTTAATTGTTACAAAAAGCAATGTGCTTGATGTTCTTGCATCTATCATTGAAGGTTTTCTTCGAGAGATGCATGTGATTGGTCAAGTGACCTGAATAGGCATGTTTGGAACAAAATGAGCCTTTCTCCAGCTTGAAAACTAGGATTTGCAGGAAATATTCCTTTCAACAACGAACCCAGTTGCCATAGAGAAACAATGTGCAAGACAATGCAGCTTTGAACATAGAAGGTTTTCTTTGGTGAGATTCGTGTGTCTCTCCTACTCAGCTAAATAGGCTTTTATGGAAATAAGTGAGGCTTTTCCAACATGACAACGCTGATATGCTGCACGTATTCCTTTCAAAAACTAACTCGACTCTTATTAGGAAACAATGTGCTAGATGCTGCAGCTTCTAGCATACATGGTTCTCTTGGGAGAGGTACACATGTTCCTGGAACTCAGCTGAATAGGCCTATTTGGAGCAAACATTGCCTATGTCCACCTTGAAACACCTCAGTTGCAGGAAGTATTCCTGTCCAAATCTCACACAATTCTCACAGGAATACAATGTGCTGTAGCTCCTGCTTCTAACATGAATGGTTTTCTTTCTGAGATACATGTGTTTCTTCAACATAGCTACATAGGCCTATTTGGAACAAAGTTAGCTTATCTCCAACATGAAATTGTGATTTGCAGCATGTATTACTCTAAAAATCTTACTCACTTCTCACAGGAAAATAATGCGCTAAATGGGGCAGTTTCTAACATAGATGGTTATGTGGAGATATTCATGTCTTTCTTCAACTCAGGTGAAAATTACTTTTTGGAGCAACAGTCCCTACCTTCACCTTGAAACACTTAAGTTGCAGGAAGTATTCCTTTCCAAAATTATGCAAGTCTCAGAGGGAACAATGTGCTAAATCTCCTGCTTCTAAGACCAGTGGTTTTCTTTGGTAGATACATGTGTTTCTTCAACTTAACTGAAGAGGCCTACTTGCAACGATATAAGCCTTTCTCCACCTGGAAAACTATGGTTTCCAGGATGTTTTCTTTTCAAAACAAACTCAATTCTCAGAGGGAGGCAATGCACCAGATGCTGCAGCTTCTATCATACATGGTTTTCTTTGGAGTGATACATGTGTTTCTTCACCTCAGTTAAATAGGCCTATTTGGAGGAAAAAGTGCCTACCTCCAAATTCCAGATTCCAAATCTGGAATCACCGAGTTTTCAGGAAGTATTCCTTTCAAACACTAACTCACTTCTCACACAGAAACAATGTTCTACTTGCTTCTGCTTCAAACACAGGTGGTTTTCCTTTGAGAGATACACGTGTTTCTTTGACTTCAAGCATCGGCAGATTTGCAACATAATGGTCTTTTCTTCAGCTTGCAAACTATCCTTTGCAAGAAGTATTCCTTTCAAAACGAACTCAGTTCTCACAGAGAAACAATGTGCTAGATGCTGAAGCTTCTAAAGCCATGGCTTTCTTTGGACAGGTATATGTGTTCGTTCAATTCAGCTGAATTGTCCTATTTGGAGCAAACAGAGCCTACTTCCACCTTGCAACACCATGGTTGGAGGAAGTTTCCCGTGCCAAAACTGACACAATTCTCAAAGGAAAACAATGTGCTGAATGCTTCAGCTTCAAATATGCATGGTGTTGTTTTGAGAAATACGTGTGTTTCTCCAACTTAGCTGAATAGGACTGTTTGGAACAAGGTTAGCCATTCTCCAGATGAAAATTGTGATGTTCCGGATGTATTGCTCTCAAAATCTTACTCGGTTCTCACTGGGAAACAATGCACTAGATGAGGAGCTGTTTGGAACAAAATGAGCCTTTTTTCCACCTTACCCACTATTTTGCAGGATTTATTCCTTTCAAAAGCTAACTCAAGTCTCCAAAGGAAACAATGTGTTGATGCCCCTGCTTCTAATCGGGCTGTTTTTCTTTCCACAGATAAATGTAATTCTTCTCTTCAGCTTAATAGGCCTGATTGTAACAAAAAGATCCTCTCTCCCCCTTGAGAAGTATGAGTTGCTGGGAGTATTACACTCGAAAACAGACTCAATTCTACAGGGAAACAATGTGCCAGATGCTGCATCTTGTAACTTGGTTGCTTTTCGTCGGAGAGACAGATATGATTCTTCAAATCAGCTGAAAAGGCCTATTTGGAGCAAATGAGGGCTATCTGCATCTTGAAACTCCTTAGATGCACGAAGTGTTCCTTTCAGAACTAACTCAATTCTCACAGAAAAAGAATGTGCTACATGCCCCTGCATCTAACACTGCAGGGTTTCCTCAAAAGATACAAGTGTTCCATCAACTCACTTAAACAGGCCTATATGGAACACAAGTACCCTTCTCCACTTTGAATCCTTTGATTTGCAGGAACTGTTCCCTTCAAAAACCAAGTCAAGTCTCAGAGGAAAACAATGTGCTAGATCTCCTGCTGCTAAGATAGATGGGTTTTTTTGGGAGATACACGTGTTTCTTCAACTTAACTGAATAGGCCTTCTTGCAACGAAATGAGCCTTTCTGCACCTTGAAAACTGTGCTTTGCAGGAATTCCTCCTTCACAACTAACTCAGTTCTCAGAGGGAGACAATGCACTAGATGCAGCAGCTTCTGTCATAGATGGTGTTCTTTGGAGTCACACATGTGTTTCTCCACCTCAGTTGAATAGCCCGTTTTGGAGCAAAGAGTGCCCGTCTCAAGCTCGAATCACCTTATTTTCAGGAAGTATTCCTTTCCAAGACTAACTCACTTCTCACAGAGAAACAATTTTCTTCTTGCTACAGCTTCTAGCACAGATGGGTTTCTTCGAGAGATCATTGTGTTTCTTCAACTTACAGGAACCGTACATTTGCAATAAAATGAGCCCTCCTCCACCTTGAAAACTACGATTTGCTGGAAGCATTCCTTTCAAAAGGAACAGAGAAACAGTATGCTAGATGCTGAAGCTTCTAAAAACCTGGTTTTCTTTGGACTTCTATATGTCTTTAACTCAGCTGAGTAGGCCTATTAGGAGCAAAGAGAACATATTTCCGTCTTTCAACACTGTGCTTGCAGGAAGTTTCCTTTTCCAAAGCTGACCAAGATCTCACCAAATACAATGTGCTCGATGCTCCTGCTTCTAACACTGACGGTTTTCTTTATGAGATACAAGTGTTTCTTCAACTTAGCTGAGTAGGCCTATTTGGAACAAAATGAGCCTTTCTCCACCAAGAAAATTGTGATTTGCAGGAAGTATTCATTTCAAAAATTCATCCATTTCTCACTGGAAAACTATGTGCTAGAAGCTTCAGCTTCTTACATAGATGGTTTTCTTTGGAGAAACACCTGTCTTTCTTCAACTCAGGTGAAGAGGCCTTTATAGACCAGACGGAGTCTATGTCCATCTTGAAACACCAAAGTTGCAGGAAGTGTTCTTTACCAAAACAAACTTAATTGTTACAAAAAGCAATGTGCTTGATGTTCTTGCATCTATCATTGAAGGTTTTCTTCGAGAGATGCACGTGATTGGTCAAGTGACCTGAATAGGCATGTTTGGAACAAAATGAGCCTTTCTCCAGCTTGAAAACTAGGATTTGCAGGAAATATTCCTTTCAACAACGAACCCAGTTGCCATAGAGAAACAATGTGCAAGACAATGCAGCTTTGAACATAGAAGGTTTTCTTTGGTGAGATTCGTGTGTCTCTCCTACTCAGCTAAATAGGCTTTTATGGAAATAAGTGAGGCTTTTCCAACATGACAACGGTGATATGCTGCACGTATTCCTTTCAAAAACTAACTCGACTCTTATTAGGAAACAATGTGCTAGATGCTGCAGCTTCTAGCATACATGGTTCTCTTGGGAGAGGTACACATGTTCCTGGAACTCAGCTGAATAGGCCTATTTGGAGCAAACATTGCCTATGTCCACCTTGAAACACCTCAGTTGCAGGAAGTATTCCTGTCCAAATCTCACACAATTCTCACAGGAATACAATGTGCTGTAGCTCCTGCTTCTAACATGAATGGTTTTCTTTCTGAGATACATGTGTTTCTTCAACATAGCTACATAGGCCTATTTGGAACAAAGTTAGCTTATCTCCAACATGAAATTGTTATTTGCAGCATGTATTACTCTAAAAATCTTACTCAGTTCTCACAGGAAAATAATGCGCTAAATGGGGCAGTTTCTAACATAGATGGTTATGTGGAGATATTCATGTCTTTCTTCAACTCAGGTGAAAATTACTTTTTGGAGCAACAGTCCCTACCTTCACCTTGAAACACTTAAGTTGCAGGAAGTATTCCTTTCCAAAATTATGCAAGTCTCAGAGGGAACAATGTGCTAAATCTCCTGCTTCTAAGACCAGTGGTTTTCTTTGGTAGATACATGTGTTTCTTCAACTTAACTGAAGAGGCCTACTTGCAACGATATAAGCCTTTCTCCACCTGGAAAACTATGGTTTCCAGGATGTTTTCTTTTCAAAACAAACTCAATTCTCAGAGGGAGGCAATGCACCAGATGCTGCAGCTTCTATCATACATGGTTTTCTTTGGAGTGATACATGTGTTTCTTCACCTCAGTTAAATAGGCCTATTTGGAGGAAAAAGTGCCTACCTCCAAATTCCAGATTCCAAATCTGGAATCACCGAGTTTTCAGGAAGTATTCCTTTCAAACACTAACTCACTTCTCACACAGAAACAATGTTCTACTTGCTTCTGCTTCAAACACAGGTGGTTTTCCTTTGAGAGATACACGTGTTTCTTTGACTTCAAGCATCGGCAGATTTGCAACATAATGGTCTTTTCTTCAGCTTGCAAACTATCCTTTGCAGGAAGTATTCCTTTCAAAACGAGCTCAGTTCTCACAGAGAAACAATGTGCTAGATGCTGAAGCTTCTAAAGCCATGGCTTTCTTTGGACAGGTATATGTGTTCGTTCAATTCAGCTGAATTGTCCTATTTGGAGCAAACAGAGCCTACTTCCACCTTGCAACACCATGGTTGGAGGAAGTTTCCCGTGCCAAAACTGACACAATTCTCAAAGGAAAACAATGTGCTGAATGCTTCAGCTTCAAATATGCATGGTGTTGTTTTGAGAAATACGTGTGTTTCTCCAACTTAGCTGAATAGGACTGTTTGGAACAAGGTTAGCCATTCTCCAGTTGAAAATTGTGATGTTCCGGATGTATTGCTCTCAAAATCTTACTCGGTTCTCACTGGGAAACAATGCACTAGATGAGGAGCTGTTTGGAACAAAATGAGCCTTTGTTCCACCTTACCCACTATTTTGCAGGATTTATTCCTTTCAAAAGCTAACTCAAGTCTCCGAAGGAAACAATGTGTTGATGCCCCTGCTTCTAATTTGGATGTTTTTCTTTCGACAGATAAATGTATTTCTTCTTTTCTGCTTAATAGGCCTGATTGTAACAAAAAGATCCTTTCTCCCCCTTGAGAAGTAAGATTTGCTGGGAGTATTACATTTGAAAACGGAATCAGTTCTACAGGGAAACAATGTGCCAGATGCTGCAGCTTCTAACACGGATGCTGTCTTGGGAGAGACACATGTGTTTCTTCAACTGATCTGAAAAGGACTCTTTGGAGCAACAGCATATATCTGCACCTTGAAACACTTAAGTTGCAGGGAGTAGTCCTTCCAAAAACTACTCAAGTCTCAAGGGAAGCCATGTGCTAAATGCTGAATCTTGGAATATAGATGGTTTACTCTGGAGAGACACATCTGTTGTTTCAACTCTCCTGAAAAGACTTACTTGGAGTAAACTGAGCCAGTGTCCATCTTGAAAGACTTTCATTGCTGGAAATATTCACTTCAAAAATTAACTCATTTCTCACAAGGAAACAATGTTCTAGATGTTCCTGCATCTAACAACAATGGTTTTCTTTGAGAGATACATGTGTTTCTTCCACTCACCTGAAGGGGCCGGTTTGGATGAAAATGAGCCTTTTCGAGCTTGAAAACTATTGGTTGCAGGAAATATGCCTTGCAAACATCAACTCAATTCTCACAGGGAAACAATGTGCTAGATGCTGCATCTTGTAACTTGGTTGCTTTTCGTCGGAGAGACAGATGTGATTCCTCAAATCAGCTGAAAAGGCCTATTTGGAGCAAATGAGGGCTATCTGCATCTTGAAACCCCTAAGATGCACGAAGTGTTCCTTTCAGAACTAACTCAATTCTCACAGAAAAAGAATGTGCTTCATGCCCCTGCATCTAACACTGAAGGGTTTCCTCACAAGATACAAGTGTTCCATCAACTCACTTAAACAGGCCTATATGGAACACAAGTACCCTTCTCCACTTTGAAACCTTTGATTTGCAGGAACTGTTCCCTTCAAAAACCAAGTCAAGTCTCAGAGGAAGACAATGTGCTAGATCTCCTGCTGCTAAGATAGATGGGTTTTTTTGGGAGATACACGTGTTTCTTCAACTTAACTGAATAGGCCTACTTGCAATGAAATGAGCCTTTCTGCACCTTGAAAACTGTGCTTAGGAGGAATTCCTCCTTCACAACTAACTCAGTTCTCAGAGGGAGACAATGCACTAGATGCTGCAGCTTCTATCTTACATGGTTTTCTTTGAAGTCCCACATGTGTTTCTCCACCTCAGTTGAATAGGTCTTTTTGGAGCAAAAATTGCCTGACTCAAACTCGAATCACCTTATTTTCAGGAAGTATTCCTCTCAAACACTAACTCACTTCTCACACAGAAACAATGTTCTAGTTCCTTCTGCGTGAAACACAGGTGGTTTTCCTTTGAGAGATACACGTGTTTCTTCGACTTCAAGCATCGGCAGATTTGCAACATAATGGTCTTTTCTTCAGCTTGAAAATTATTCTTTGCAGGAAGTATTCCTTTCAAAACGAACTCAGTTCTCACAGAGAAACAATGTGCTAGATGCTGAAGCTTCTAAAGCCATGGCTTTCTTTGGACAGGTATATGTGTTCGTTCAATTCAGCTGAATTGTCCTATTTGGAGCAAACAGAGCCTACTTCCACCTTGCAACACCATGGTTGGAGGAACTTTCCCGTGCCAAAACTGACACAATTCTCATAGGAAAACAATGTGCTGAATGCTTCAGCTTCAAATATGCATGGTGTTGTTTTGAGAAATACGTGTGTTTCTCCAACTTAGCTGAATAGGACTATTTGGAACAAGGTTAGCCATTCTCCAGTTGAAAATTGTGATGTTCCGGATGTATTGCTCTCAAAATCTTACTCAGTTCTCACTGGGAAACAATGCACTAGATGCGGAGGCTGTTTGGAACAAAATGAGCCTTTTTTCCCACCTTACCAACTATTTTTGCAGGAATTATTCCTTTCAAAAACTAACTCAAGTCTCCGAAGGAAACAATGTGTTGATGCCCCTGCTTCTAATCGGGCTGTTTTTCTTTCCACAGATAAATGTAATTCTTCTCTTCAGCTTAATAGGCCTGATTGTAGCAAAAAGATCCTCTCTCCCCCTTGAGAAGTGTGAGTTGCTGGGAGTATTACACTCGAAAACAGACTCAATTCTACAGGGAAACAATGTGCCAGATGCTGCATCTTGTAACTTGGTTGCTTTTCGTCGGGGAGACAGATGTGATTCCTCAAATCAGCTGAAAAGGCCTATTTGGAGCAAATGAGGGCTATCTGCATCTTGAAACACCTAAGATGCACGAAGTGTTAGTTTCACAACTAACTCAATTCTCACAGAAAAAGAATGTGCTACATGCCCCTGCATCTAACACTGAAGGGTTTCCTCAAAAGATACAAGTGTTCCATCAACTCACTTAAACAGGCCTATACGGAACACAAGTACCCTTCTCCACTTTGAATCCTTTGATTTGCAGGAACTGTTCCCTTCAAAAACCAAGTCAAGTCTCAGAGGAAAACAATGTGCTAGATCTCCTGCTGCTAAGATAGATGGGTTTTTTTGGGAGATACACGTGTTTCTTCAACTTAACTGAATAGGCCTTCTTGCAATGAAATGAGCCTTTCTGCACCTTGAAAACTGTGCTTTGCAGGAATTCCTCCTTCACAACTAACTCAGTTCTCAGAGGGAGACAATGCACTAGATGCTGCAGCTTCTGTCATAGATGGTGTTCTTTGGAGTCACACATGTGTTTCTTCACCTCAGTTGAATAGGCCGTTTTGGAGCAAAGAGTGCCCGTCTCAAGTTCGAATCACCTTATTTTCAGGAAGTATTCCTTTCCAAGACTAACTCACTTCTCACAGAGAAACAATTTTCTACTTGCTACAGCTTCTAGCACAGATGGGTTTCTTCGAGAGATCATTGTGTTTCTTCAACTTACAGGAACCGTACATTTGCAACAAAATGAGCCCTCCTCCACCTTGAAAACTACGATTTGCTGATAGTATTCCTTTCAAAAGGAACAGAGAAACAGTATGCTAGATGCTGAAGCTTCTAAAAACCTGGTTTTCTTTGGACTTCTATATGTCTTTAAATCAGCTGAGTAGGCCTATTAGGAGCAAAGAGAACATATTTCCGTCTTTCAACACTGTGCTTGCAGGAAGTTTCCTTTTCCAAAGCTGACCAAGATCTCACCAAATACAATGTGCTCGATGCTCCTGCTTTTAACACTGACGGTTTTCTTTATGAGATACAAGTGTTTCTTCAACTTAGCTGAGTAGGCCTATTTGGAACAAAATGAGCCTTTCTTCACCAAGAAAATTATGATTTGCAGGAAGTATTCATTTCAAAAATTCATCCATTTCTCACTGGAAAACTATGTGCTAGAAGCTTCAGCTTCTTACATTGATGGTTTTCTTTGGAGAAACACCTGTCTTTCTTCAACTCAGGTGAAGAGGCCTTTATAGACTAGACGGAGTCTATGTCCATCTTGAAACACCAAAGTTGCAGGAAGTGTTCTTTACCAAAACAAACTTAATTGTTACAAAAAGCAATGTGCTTGATGTTCTTGCATCTATCATTGAAGGTTTTCTTCGAGAGATGCACGTGATTGGTCAAGTGACCTGAATAGGCATGTTTGGCACAAAATGAGCCTTTCTCCAGCTTGAAAACTAGGATTTGCAGGAAATATTCTTTTCAACAACGAACCCAGTTGCCATAGAGAAACAATGTGCAAGACAATGCAGCTTTGAACATAGAAGGTTTTCTTTGGTGAGATTCGTGTGTCTCTCCTACTCAGCTAAATAGGCTTTTATGGAAATAAGTGAGGCTTTTCCAACATGACAACGGTGATATGCTGCACGTATTCCTTTCAAAAACTAACTCGACTCTTATTAGGAAACAATGTGCTGGATGCTGCAGCTTCTAGCATACATGATTCTCTTGGGAGAGGTACACATGTTCCTGGAACTCAGCTGAATAGGCCTATTTGGAGCAAACATTGCCTATGTCCACCTTGAAACACCTCAGTTGCAGGAAGTATTCCTCTCCAAATCTCACACAATTCTCACAAGAATACAATGTGCTGTAGCTCCTGCTTCTAACATGAATGGTTTTCTTTCTGAGATACATGTGTTTCTTCAACATAGCTACATAGGCCTATTTGGAACAAAGTTAGCTTATCTCCAACATGAAATTGTGATTTGCAGCATGTATTACTCTAAAAATCTTACTCAGTTCTCACAGGAAAATAATGCGCTAAATGGGGCAGTTTCTAACATAGATGGTTATGTGGAGATATTCATGTCTTTCTTCAACTCAGGTGGAAATTACTTTTTGGAGCAACAGTCCCTACCTTCACCTTGAAACACTTAAGTTGCAGGAAGTATTCCTTTCCAAAATTATGCAAGTCTCAGAGGGAACAATGTGCTAAATCTCCTGCTTCTAAGACCAGTGGTTTTCTTTGGTAGATACATGTGTTTCTTCAACTTAACTGAAGAGGCCTACTTGCAACGATATAAGCCTTTCTCCACCTGGAAAACTATGGTTTCCAGGAAGTTTTCTTTTCAAAACAAACTCAATTCTCAGAGGGAGGCAATGCACCAGATGCTGCAGCTTCTATCATACATGGTTTTCTTTGGAGTGATACATGTGTTTCTTCACCTCAGTTAAATAGGCCTATTTGGAGGAAAAAGTGCCTACCTCCAAATTCCAGATTCCAAATCTGGAATCACCGAGTTTTCAGGAAGTATTCCTTTCAAACAGTAACTCACTTCTCACACAGAAACAATGTTCTACTTGCTTCTGCTTCAAACACAGGTGGTTTTCCTTTGAGAGATACACGTGTTTCTTTGACTTCAAGCATCGGCAGATTTGCAACATAATGGTCTTTTCTTCAGCTTGAAAACTATCCTTTGCAATAAGTATTCCTTTCAAAACGAACTCAGTCCTCACAGAGAAACAATGTGCTAGATGCTGAAGCTTCTAAAGCCATGGCTTTCTTTGGACAGGTATATGTGTTCGTTCAATTCAGCTGAATTGTCCTATTTGGAGCAAACAGAGCCTACTTCCACCTTGCAACACCATGGTTGGAGGAAGTTTCCCGTGCCAAAACTGACACAATTCTCATAGGAAAACAATGTGCTGAATGCTTCAGCTTCAAATATGCATGGTGTTGTTTTGAGAAATACGTGTGTTTCTCCAACTTAGCTGAATGGGACTATTTGGAACAATTTAGCCATTGTCCAGTTGAAAATTGTGATGTTCTGGATGTATTACTCTCAAAATCTTACTCAGTTCTCACTGGGAAACAATGCACTAGATGCGGAGGCTGTTTGGAACAAAATGAGTCTTTTTCCCACCTTACCAACTATTTTTGCAGGAATTATTCCTTTCAAAAACTAGCGCAAGTCTCCAAGGGAAACAATGTGTTGATGCCCCTTCTTCTAATCGGGCTGTTTTTCTTTCCACAGATAAATGTAATTCTTCTCTTCAGCTTAATAGGCCTGATTGTAACAAAAAGATCCTCTCTCCCCCTTGAGAAGTATGAGTTGCTGGGAGTATTACACTCGAAAACAGACTCAATTCTACAGGGAAACAATGTGCCAGATGCTGCATGTTGTAACTTGGTTGCTTTTCGTCGGAGAGACAGATATGATTCTTCAAATCAGCTGAAAAGGCCAATTTGGAGCAAATGAGGGCTATCTGCATCTTGAAACTCCTTAGATGCACGAAGTGTTCCTTTCAGAAGTAACTCAATTCTCACAGAAAAAGAATGTGCTACATGCCCCTGCATCTAACACTGAAGGGTTTCCTCAAAAGATACAAGTGTTCCATCAACTCACTTAAACAGGCCTATATGGAACACAAGTACCCTTCTCCACTTTGAATCCTTTGATTTGCAGGAACTGTTCCCTTCAAAAACCAAGTCAAGTCTCAGAGGAAAACAATGTGCTAGATCTCCTGCTGCTAAGATAGATGGGTTTTTTTGGGAGATACACGTGTTTCTTCAACTTAACTGAATAGGCCTTCTTGCAACGAAATGAGCCTTTCTGCACCTTGAAAACTGTGCTTTGCAGGAATTCCTCCTTCACAACTAACTCAGTTCTCAGAGGGAGACAATGCACTAGATGCTGCAGCTTCTGTCATAGATGGTGTTCTTTGGAGTCACACATGTGTTTCTCCACCTCAGTTGAATAGGCCGTTTTGGAGCAAAGAGTGCCCATCTCAAGCTCGAATCACCTTATTTTCAGGAAGTATTCCTTTCCAAGACTAACTCACTTCTCACAGAGAAACAATTTTCTACTTTCTACAGCTTCTAGCACGGATGGGTTTCTTCGAGAGATCATTGTGTTTCTTCAACTTACAGGAACCGTACATTTGCAACAAAATGAGCCCTCCTCCACCTTGAAAACTACGATTTGCTGGAAGTATTCCTTTCAAAAGGAACAGAGAAACAGTATGCTAGATGCTGAAGCTTCTAAAAACCTGGTTTTCTTTGGACTTCTATATGTCTTTAACTCAGCTGAGTAGGCCTATTAGGAGCAAAGAGAACATATTTCCGCCCTTCAACACTGTGCTTGCAGGAAGTTTCCTTTTCCAAAGCTGACCAAGATCTCACCAAATACAATGTGCTCGATGCTCCTGCTTCTAACACTGACGGTTTTCTTTATGAGATACAAGTGTTTCTTCAACTTAGCTGAGTAGGCCTATTTGGAACAAAATGAGCCTTTCTCCACCAAGAAAATTGTGATTTGCAGGAAGTATTCATTTCAAAAATTCATCCATTTCTCACTGGAAAACTATGTGCTAGAAGCTTCAGCTTCTTACATAGATGGTTTTCTTTGGAGAAACACCTGTCTTTCTTCAACTCAGGTGAAGAGGCCTTTCTAGACCAGACGGAGTCTATGTCCATCTTGAAACACCAAAGTTGCAGGAAGTGTTCTTTACCAAAACAAACTTAATTGTTACAAAAAGCAATGTGCTTGATGTTCTTGCATCTATCATTGAAGGTTTTCTTCGAGAGATGCACGTGATTGGTCAAGTGACCTGAATAGGCATGTTTGGAACAAAATGAGCCTTTCTCCAGCTTGAAAACTAGGATTTACAGGAAATATTCCTTTCAACAGCGAACCCAGTTGCCATAGAGAAACAATGTGCAAGACAATGCAGCTTTGAACATAGAAGGTTTTCTTTGGTGAGATTCGTGTGTCTCTCCTACTCAGCTAAATAGGCTTTTATGGAAATAAGTGAGGCTTTTCCAACATGACAACGCTGATATGCTGCACGTATTCCTTTCAAAAACTAACTGGACTCTTATTAGGAAACAATGTGCTAGTGCTGCAGCTTCTAGCCTACATGATTCTCTTGGGAGAGGTACACATGTTCCTGGAACTCAGCTGAATAGGCCTATTTGGAGCAAACATTGCCTATGTCCACCTTGAAACACCTCAGTTGCAGGAAGTATTCCTGTCCAAATCTCACACAATTCTCACAGGAATACAATGTGCTGTAGCTCCTGCTTCTAACATGAATGGTTTTCTTTCTGAGATACATGTGTTTCTTCAACATAGCTACATAGGCCTATTTGGAACAAAGTTAGCTTATCTCCAACATGAAATTGTGATTTGCAGCATGTATTACTCTAAAAATCTTACTCAGTTCTCACAGGAAAATAATGCGCTAAATGGGGCAGTTTCTAACATAGATGGTTGTGTGGAGATATTCATGTCTTTCTTCAACTCAGGTGAAAATTACTTTTTGGAGCAACAGTCCTACCTTCACCTTGAAACACTTAAGTTGCAGGAAGTATTCCTTTCCAAAATTATGCAAGTCTCAGAGGGAACAATGTGCTAAATCTCCTGCTTCTAAGACCAGTGGTTTTCTTTGGTAGATACATGTGTTTCTTCAACTTAACTGAAAAGGCCTACTTGCAACGATATAAGCCTTTCTCCACCTGGAAAACTATGGTTTCCAGGAAGTTTTCTTTTCAAAACAAACTCAATTCTCAGAGGGAGGCAATGCACCAGATGCTGCAGCTTCTATCATACATGGTTTTCTTTGGAGTGATACATGTGTTTCTTCACCTCAGTTAAATAGGCCTATTTGGAGGAAAAAGTGCCTACCTCCAAATTCCAGATTCCAAATCTGGAATCACCGAGTTTTCAGGAAGTATTCCTTTCAAACACTAACTCACTTCTCACACAGAAACAATGTTCTACTTGCTTCTGCTTCAAACACAGGTGGTTTTCCTTTGAGAGATACACGTGTTTCTTTGACTTCAAGCATCGGCAGATTTGCAACATAATGGTCTTTTCTTCAGCTTGAAAACTATCCTTTGCAGGAAGTATTCCTTTCAAAACGAACTCAGTTCTCACAGAGAAACAATGTGCTAGATGCTGAAGCTTCTAAAGCCATGGCTTTCTTTGGACAGGTATATGTGTTCGTTCAATTCAGCTGAATTGTCCTATTTGGAGCAAACAGAGCCTACTTCCACCTTGCAACACCATGGTTGGAAGAAGTTTCCCGTGCCAAAACTGACACAATTCTCATAGGAAAACAATGTGCTGAATGCTTCAGCTTCAAATATGCATGGTGTTGTTTTGAGAAATACGTGTGTTTCTCCAACTTAGCTGAATAGGACTATTTGGAACAAGGTTAGCCATTGTCCAGTTGAAAATTGTGATGTTCCGGATGTATTACCCTCAAAATCTTACTCAGTTCTCACTGGGAAACAGTGCACTAGATGCGGAGGCTGTTTGGAACAAAATGAGTCTTTTTCCCACCTTACCAACTATTTTTGCAGGAATTATTCCTTTCAAAAACTAACTCAAGTCTCCGAAGGAAACAATGTGTTGATGCCCCGGCTTCTAATCGGGCTGTTTTTCTTTCCACAGATAAATGTAATTGTTCTCTTCAGCTTAATAGGCCTGATTGTCACAAAAAGATCCTCTCTCCCCCTTGAGAAGAATGAGTTGCTGGGAGTATTACACTCGAAAACAGACTCAATTCTACAGGGAAACAATGTGCCAGATGCTGCATCTTGTAACTTGGTTGCTTTTCGTCGGAGAGACAGATATGATTCTTCAAATCAGCTGCAAAGGCCTATTTGGAGCAAATGAGGGCTATCTGCATCTTGAAACTCCTTAGATGCACGAAGTGTTCCTTTCAGAAGTAACTCAATTCTCACAGAAAAAGAATGTGCTACATGCCCCTGCATCTAACACTGAAGGGTTTCCTCAGAAGATACAAGTGTTCCATCAACTCACTTAAACAGGCCTATATGGAACACAAGTACCCTTCTCCACTTTGAATCCTTTGATTTGCAGGAACTGTTCCCTTCAAAAACCAAGTCAACTCTCAGAAGAAAACAATGTGCTAGATCTCCTGCTGCTAAGATAGATGGGTTTTTTTGGGAGATACACGTGTTTCTTCAACGTAACTGAATAGGCCTTCTTGCAACGAAATGAGCCTTTCTGCACCTTGAAAACTGTGCTTAGCAGGAATTCCTCCTTCACAACTAACTCAGTTCTCAGAGGGAGACAATGCACTAGATGCTGCAGCTTCTATCTTACATGGTTTTCTTTGAAGTCCCACATGTGTTTCTCCACCTCAGTTGAATAGGTCTTTTTGGAGCAAAAATTGCCTGACTCAAACTCGAATCACCTTATTTTCAGGAAGTATTCCTCTCAAACACTAACTCACTTCTCACACAGAAACAATGTTCTAGTTCCTTCTGCGTGAAACACAGGTGGTTTTCCTTTGAGAGATACACGTGTTTCTTCGACTTCAAGCATCGGCAGATTTGCAACATAATGGTCTTTTCTTCAGCTTGAAAACTATTCTTTGCAGGAAGTACTCCTTTCAAAACGAACTCAGTTCTCACAGAGAAACAATGTGCTAGATGCTGAAGCTTCTAAAGCCATGGCTTTCTTTGGACAGGTATATGTGTTCGTTCAATTCAGCTGAATTGTCCTATTTGGAGCATACAGAGCCTACTTCCACCTTGCAACACCATGGTTGGAGGAAGTTTCCCGTGCCAAAACTGACACAATTCTCATAGGAAAACAATGTGCTGAATGCTTCAGCTTCAAATATGCATGGTGTTGTTTTGAGAAATACGTGTGTTTCTCCAACTTAGCTGAATAGGACTATTTGGAACAAGGTTAGCCATTCTCCAGTTGAAAATTGTGATGTTCCGGATGTATTACTCTCAAAATCTTACTCAGTTCTCACTGGGAAACAATGCACTAGATGCGGAGGCTGTTTGGAACAAAATGAGCCTTTTTTCCCACCTTACCAACTATTTTTGCAGGAATTATTCCTTTCAAAAACTAACTCAAGTCTCCGAAGGAAACCATGTGTTGATGCCCCTGCTTCTAATCGGGCTGTTTTTCTTTAAACAGATAAATGTAATTCTTCTCTTCAGCTTAATAGGCCTGATTGTAGCAAAAAGATCCTCTCTCCCCCTTGAGAAGTATGAGTTGCTGGGAGTATTACACTCGAAAACAGACTCAATTCTACAGGGAAACAATGTGCCAGATGCTGCATCTTGTAACTTGGTTGCTTTTCGTCGGGGAGACAGATGTGATTCCTCAAGTCAGCTGAAAAGGCCTATTTGGAGCAAATGAGGGCTATCTGCATCTTGAAACACCTAAGATGCACGAAGTTTTCCTTACACAACTAACTCAATTCTCACAGAAAAAGAATGTGCTACATGCCCCTGCATCTAACACTGAAGGGTTTCCTCAAAAGATACAAGTGTTCCATCAACTCACTTAAACAGGCCTATACGGAACACAAGTACCCTTCTCCACTTTGAATCCTTTGATTTGCAGGAACTGTTCCCTTCAAAAACCACGTCAAGTCTCAGAGGAAAACAATGTGCTAGATCTCCTGCTGCTAAGATAGATGGGTTTTTTTGGGAGATACACGTGTTTCTTCAACTTAACTGAATAGGCCTTCTTGCAACGAAATGAGCCTTTCTGCACCTTGAAAACTGTGCTTTGCAGGAATTCCTCCTTCACAACTAACTCAGTTCTCAGAGGGAGACAATGCACTAGATGCTGCAGCTTCTGTCATAGATGGTGTTCTTTGGAGTCACACATGTGTTTCTCCACCTCAGTTGAATAGGCCGTTTTGGAGCAAAGAGTGCCCGTCTCAAGCTCGAATCACCTTATTTTCAGGAAGTATTCCTTTCCAAGACTAACTCACTTCTCACAGAGAAACAATTTTCTACTTGCTACAGCTTCTAGCACAGATGGGTTTCTTCGAGAGATCATTGTGTTTCTTCAACTTACAGGAACCGGACATTTGCAACAAAATGAGCCCTCCTCCACCTTGAAAACTACGGTTTGCTGGAAGTATTCCTTTCAAAATGAACAGAGAAACAGTATGCTAGATGCTGAAGCTTCTAAAAACCTGGTTTTCTTTGGACTTGTATATGTCTTTAACTCAGCTGAGTAGGCCTATTAGGAGCAAAGAGAACATATTTCCGCCCTTCAACACTGTGCTTGCAGGAAGTTTCCTTTTCCAAAGCTGACCAAGATCTCACCAAATACAATGTGCTCGATGCTCCTGCTTCTAACACTGACGGTTTTCTTTATGAGATACAAGTGTTTCTTCAACTTAGCTGAGTAGGCCTATTTGGAACAAAATGAGCCTTTCTTCACCAAGAAAATTGTGATTTGCAGGAAGTATTCATTTCAAAAATTCATCCATTTCTCACTGGAAAACTATGTGCTAGAAGCTTCAGCTTCTTACATAGATGGTTTTCTTTGGAGAAACACCTGTCTTTCTTCAACTCAGGTGAAGAGGCCTTTATAGACCAGACGGAGTCTATGTCCATCTTGAAACACCAAAGTTGCAGGAAGTGTTCTTTACCAAAACAAACTTAATTGTTACAAAAAGCAATGTGCTTGATGTTCTTGCATCTATCATTGAAGGTTTTCTTCGAGAGATGCACGTGATTGGTCAAGTGACCTGAATAGGCATGTTTGGAACAAACTGAGCCTTTCTCCAGCTTGAAAACTAGGATTTACAGGAAATATTCCTTTCAACAACGAACCCAGTTGCCATAGAGAAACAATGTGCAAGACAATGCAGCTTTGAACATAGAAGGTTTTCTTTGGTGAGATTCGTGTGTCTCTCCTACTCAGCTAAATAGGCTTTTATGGAAATAAGTGAGGCTTTTCCAACATGACAACGCTGATATGCTGCACGTATTCCTTTCAAAAACTAACTGGACTCTTATTAGGAAACAATGTGCTAGTGCTGCAGCTTCTAGCCTACATGATTCTCATGGGTGAGGTACACATGTTCCTGGAACTCAGCTGAATAGGCCTATTTGGAGCAAACATTGCCTATGTCCACCTTGAAACACCTCAGTTGCAGGAAGTATTCCTGTCCAAATCTCACACAATTCTCACAGGAATACAATGTGCTGTAGCTCCTGCTTCTAACATGAATGGTTTTCTTTCTGAGATACATGTGTTTCTTCAACATAGCTGGATAGGCCTATTTGGAACAAAGTTAGCTTATCTCCAACATGAAATTGTGATTTGCAGCATGTATTACTCTAAAAATCTTACTCAGTTCTCACAGGAAAATAATGCGCTAAATGGGGCAGTTTCTAACATAGATGGTTGTGTGGAGATATTCATGTCTTTCTTCAACTCAGGTGAAAATTACTTTTTGGAGCAACAGTCCCTACCTTCACCTTGAAACACTTAAGTTGCAGGAAGTATTCCTTTCCAAAATTATGCAAGTCTCAGAGGGAACAATGTGCTAAATCTCCTGCTTCTAAGACCAGTGGTTTTCTTTGGTAGATACATGTGTTTCTTCAACTTAACTGAAGAGGCCTACTTGCAACGATATAAGCCTTTCTCCACCTGGAAAACTATGGTTTCCAGGAAGTTTTCTTTTCAAAACAAACTCAATTCTCAGAGGGAGGCAATGCACCAGATGCTGCAGCTTCTATCATACATGGTTTTCTTTGGAGTGATACATGTGTTTCTTCACCTCAGTTAAATAGGCCTATTTGGAGGAAAAAGTGCCTACCTCCAAATTCCAGATTCCAAATCTGGAATCACCGAGTTTTCAGGAAGTATTCCTTTCAAACACTAACTCACTTCTCACACAGAAACAATGTTCTACTTGCTTCTGCTTCAAACACAGGTGGTTTTCCTTTGAGAGATACACGTGTTTCTTTGACTTCAAGCATCGGCAGATTTGCAACATAATGGTCTTTTCTTCAGCTTGAAAACTATCCTTTGCAGGAAGTATTCCTTTCAAAATGAACTCAGTTCTCACAGAGAAACAATGTGCTAGATGCTGAAGCTTCTAAAGCCATGGCTTTCTTTGGACAGGTATATGTGTTCGTTCAATTCAGCTGAATTGTCCTATTTGGAGCAAACAGAGCCTACTTCCACCTTGCAACACCATGGTTGGAGGAAGTTTCCCGTGCCAAAACTGACACAATTCTCATAGGAAAACAATGTGCTGAATGCTTCAGCTTCAAATATGCATGGTGTTGTTTTGAGAAATACGTGTGTTTCTCCAACTTAGCTGAATAGGACTATTTGGAACAAGGTTAGCCATTCTCCAGTTGAAAATTGTGATGTTACGGATGTATTGCTCTCAAAATCTTACTCAGTTCTCACTGGGAAACAATGCACTAGATGCGGAGGCTGTTTGGAACAAAATGAGAATTTTTTGCACCTTACAAACTATTTTGCAGGAATTATTCCTTTCAAAAACTAACTCAAGTCTCCGAAGGATACAATGTGTTGATGCCCCTGCTTCTAATTTGGATGTTTTTCTTTCGATAGATAAATGTATTTCTTCTTTTCTGCTTAATAGGCCTGATTGTAACAAAAAGATCCTTTCTCCCCCTTGAGAAGTAAGATTTGCTGGGAGTATTACATTCGAAAACGGACTCAATTCAACAGGGAAACAATGTGCCAGATGCTGCAGCTTCTAACACGGATGCTGTCTTGGGAGAGACACATGTGTTTCTTCAACTGATCTGAAAAGGACTCTTTGGAGCAAAAGCACATATCTGCACCTTGAAACACTTAAGTTGCAGGGAGTAGTCCTTCCAAAAACTACTCAAGTCTCAAGGGAAGCCATGTGCTAAATGCTGAATCTTGGAATATAGATGGTTTACTCTGGAGAGACACATCTGTTGTTTCAACTCTCCTGAAAAGACTTACTTGGAGTAAACTGAGCCAGTGTCCATCTTGAAAGACTTTCATTGCTGGAAATATTCACTTCAAAAATTAACTCATTTCTCACAAGGAAACAATGTTCTAGATGTTCCTGCATCTAACAACAATGGTTTTCTTTGAGAGATACATGTGTTTCTTCCACTCACCTGAAGGGGCCGGTTTGGATGAAAATGAGCCTTTTCGAGCTTGAAAACTATTGGTTGCAGGAAATATGACTTGCAAACATCAACTCAATTCTCACAGGGAAACAATGTGCTAGATGCTGCATCTTGTAACTTGGTTGCTTTTCGTCGGAGAGACAGATGTGATTCCTCAAATCAGCTGAAAAGGCCTATTTGGACCAAATGAGGGCTATCTGCATCTTGAAACCCCTAAGATGCACGAAGTGTTCCTTTCAAAACTAACTCAATTCTCACAGAAAAAGAATGTGCTACATGCCCCTGCGTCTAACACTGAAGGGTTTCCTCAAAAGATACAAGTGTTTCATCAACTCCCTTGAACAGACCTATACAGAACACAAGTACCCTTCTCAACTTTGAAACCTTTGATTTGCAGGAACTGTTCCCTTCAAAAACCAAGTCAAGTCTCAGAGGAAGACAATGTGCTAGATCTCCTGCTGCTAAGATAGATGGGTTTTTTTGGGAGATACACGTGTTTCTTCAACTTAACTGAATAGGCCTACTTGCAATGAAATGAGCCTTTCTGCACCTTGAAAACTGTGCTTTGCAGGAATTCCTAATTCACAACTAACTCAGTTCTCAGAGGGAGACAATGCACTAGATGCTGCAGCTTCTATCATACATGGTTTTCTTTGAAGTCCCACATGTGTTTCTCCACCTCAGTTGAATAGGTCTTTTTGGAGCAAAAATTGCCTGACTCAAACTCGAATCACCTTATTTTCAGGAAGTATTCCTGTCAAACACTAACTCACTTCTCACACAGAAACAATGTTCTAGTTCCTTCTGCGTGAAACACAGGTGGTTTTCCTTTGAGAGATACACGTGTTTCTTCGACTTCAAGCATCGGCAGATTTGCAACATAATGGTCTTTTCTTCAGCTTGAAAACTATTCTTTGCAGGAAGTATTCCTTTCAAAACGAACTCAGTTCTCACAGAGAAACAATGTGCTAGATGCTGAAGCTTCTAAAGCCATGGCTTTCTTTGGACAGGTATATGTGTTCGTTCAATTCAGCTGAATTGTCCTATTTGGAGCAAACAGAGCCTACTTCCACCTTGCAACACCATGGTTGGAGGAAGTTTCCCGTGCCAAAACTGACACAATTCTCATAGGAAAACAATGTGCTGAATGCTTCAGCTTCAAATATGCATGGTGTTGTTTTGAGAAATACGTGTGTTTCTCCAACTTAGCTGAATAGGACTATTTGGAACAAGGTTAGCCATTCTCCAGTTGAAAATTGTGATGTTTCGGATGTATTACTCTCAAAATCTTACTCAGTTCTCACTGGAAACAATGCACTAGATGCGGAGGCTGTTTGGAACAAAATGAGTCTTTTTCCCACCTTACCAACTATTTTTGCAGGAATTATTCCTTTCAAAAACTAACTCAAGTCTCCGAAGGAAACAATGTGTTGATGCCCCTGCTTCTAATCGGGCTGTTTTTCTTTCCACAGATAAATGTAATTCTTCTCTTCAGCTTAATAGGCCTGATTGTAGCAAAAAGATCCTCTCTCCCCCTTGAGAAGTATGAGTTGCTGGGAGTATTACACTCGAAAACAGACTCAATTCTACAGGGAAACAATGTGCCAGATGCTGCATCTTGTAACTTGGTTGCTTTTCGTCGGGGAGACAGATGTGATTCCTCAAATCAGCTGAAAAGGCCTATTTGGAGCAAATGAGGGCTATCTGCATCTTGAAAAACCTAAGATGCACGAAGTGTTCCTTTCACAACTAACTCAATTCTCACAGAAAAAGAATGTGCTACATGCCGCTGCATCTAACACTGAAGGGTTTCCTCAAAAGATACAAGTGTTCCATCAACTCACTTAAACAGGCCTATACGGAACACAAGTACCCTTCTCCACTTTGAATCCTTTGATTTGCAGGAACTGTTCCCTTCAAAAACCACGTCAAGTCTCAGAGGAAAACAATGTGCTAGATCTCCTGCTGCTAAGATAGATGGGTTTTTTTTGGGAGATACACGTGTTTCTTCAACTTAACTGAATAGGCCTTCTTGCAATGAAATGAGCCTTTCTGCACCTTGAAAACTGTGCTTTGCAGGAATTCCTCCTTCACAACTAACTCAGTTCTCAGAGGGAGACAATGCACTAGATGCTGCAGCTTCTGTCATAGATGGTGTTCTTTGGAGTCACACATGTGTTTCTCCACCTCAGTTGAATAGGCCGTTTTGGAGCAAAGAGTGCCCGTCTCAAGCTCGAATCACCTTATTTTCAGGAAGTATTCCTTTCCAAGACTAACTCACTTCTCACAGAGAAACAATTTTCTACTTGCTACAGCTTCTAGCACAGATGGGTTTCTTCGAGAGATCATTGTGTTTCTTCAACTTACAGGAACCGTACATTTGCAACAAAATGAGCCCTCCTCCACCTTGAAAACTACGATTTGCTGGAAGTATTCCTTTCAAAAGGAACAGAGAAACAGTATGCTACATGCTGAAGCTTCTAAAAACCTGGTTTTCTTTGGACTTGTATATGTCTTTAACTCAGCTGAGTAGGCCTATTAGGAGCAAAGAGAACATATTTCCGCCCTTCAACACTGTGCTTGCAGGAAGTTTCCTTTTCCAAAGCTGACCAAGATCTCACCAAATACAATGTGCTCGATGCTCCTGCTTCTAACACTGACGGTTTTCTTTATGAGATACAAGTGTTTCTTCAACTTAGTTGAGTAGGCGTATTTGGAACAAAATGAGCCTTTCTCCACCAAGAAAATTGTGATTTGCAGGAAGTATTCATTTCAAAAATTCATCCATTTCTCACTGGAAAACTATGTGCTAGAAGCTTCAGCTTCTTACATAGATGGTTTTCTTTGGAGAAACACCTGTCTTTCTTCAACTCAGGTGAAGAGGCCTTTATAGACCAGACGGAGTCTATGTCCATCTTGAAACACCAAAGTTGCAGGAAGTGTTCTTTACCAAAACAAACTTAATTGTTACAAAAAGCAATGTGCTTGATGTTCTTGCATCTATCATTGAAGGTTTTCTTCGAGAGATGCACGTGATTGGTCAAGTGACCTGAATAGGCATGTTTGGAACAAAATGAGCCTTTCTCCAGCTTGAAAACTAGGATTTACAGGAAATATTCCTTTCAACAACGAACCCAGTTGCCATAGAGAAACAATGTGCAAGACAATGCAGCTTTGAACATAGAAGGTTTTCTTTGGTGAGATTCGTGTGTCTCTCCTACTCAGCTAAATAGGCTTTTATGGAAATAAGTGAGGCTTTTCCAACATGACAACGCTGATATGCTGCACGTATTCCTTTCAAAAACTAACTTGACTCTTATTAGGAAACAATGTGCTAGTGCTGCAGTTTCTAGCATACATGGTTCTCTTGGGAGAGGTACACATGTTCCTGGAACTCAGCTGAATAGGCCTATCTGGAGCAAACATTTCCTATGTCCACCTTGAAACACCTCAGTTGCAGGAAGTATTCCTGTAGAAATCTCACACAATTCTCACAGGAATACAATGTGCTGTAGCTCCTGCTTCTAACATGAATGGTTTTCTTTCTGAGATACATGTGTTTCTTCAACATAGCTACATAGGCCTATTTGGAACAAAGTTAGCTTATCTCCAACATGAAATTGTGATTTGCAGCATGTATTACTCTAAAAATCTTACTCAGTTCTCACAGGAAAATAATGCGCTAAATGGGGCAGTTTCTAACATAGATGGTTATGTGGAGATATTCATGTCTTTCTTCAACTCAGGTGAAAATTACTTTTTGGAGCAACAGTCCCTACCTTCACCTTGAAACACTTAAGTTGCAGGAAGTATTCCTTTCCAAAATTATGCAAGTCTCAGAGGGAACAATGTGCTAAATCTCCTCCTTCTAAGACCAGTGGTTTTCTTTGGTAGATACATGTGTTTCTTCAACTTAACTGAAGAGGCCTACTTGCAACGATATAAGCCTTTCTCCACCTGGAAAACTATGGTTTCCAGGAAGTTTTCTTTTCAAAACAAACTCAATTCTCAGAGGGAGGCAATGCACCAGATGCTGCAGCTTCTATCATACATGGTTTTCTTTGGAGTGATACATGTGTTTCTTCACCTCAGTTAAATAGGCCTATTTGGAGGAAAAAGTGCCTACCTCCAAATTCCAGATTCCAAATCTGGAATCACCGAGTTTTCAGGAAGTATTCCTTTCAAACACTAACTCACTTCTCACACAGAAACAATGTTCTACTTGCTTCTGCTTCAAACACAGGTGGTTTTCCTTTGAGAGATACACGTGTTTCTTTGACTTCAAGCATCGGCAGATTTGCAACATAATGGTCTTTTCTTCAGCTTGAAAACTATCCTTTGCAGGAAGTATTCCTTTCCAAACGAACTCAGTTCTCACAGAGAAACAATGTGCTAGATGCTGAAGCTTCTAAAGCCATGGCTTTCTTTGGACAGGTATATGTGTTCGTTCAATTCAGCTGAATTGTCCTATTTGGAGCAAACAGAGCCTCCTTCCACATTGCAACACCATGGTTGGAGGAAGTTTCCCGTGCCAAAACTGACACAATTCTCATAGGAAAACAATGTGCTGAATGCTTCAGCTTCAAATATGCATGGTGTTGTTTTGAGAAATACGTGTGTTTCTCCAACTTAGCTGAATGGGACTATTTGGAACAAGGTTAGCCATTGTCCAGTTGAAAATTGTGATGTTCCGGATGTATTACTCTCAAAATCTTACTCAGTTCTCACTGGGAAACAATGCACTAGATGCGTAGGCTGTTTGATACAAAATGAGTCTTTTTCCCACCTTACCAACTATTTTTGCAGGAATTATTCCTTTCAAAAACTAACTCAAGTCTCCAAAGGAAACAATGCGTTGATTCCCCGGCTTCTAATCGGGCTGTTTTTCTTTCCACAGATAAATGTAATTCTTCTCTCCAGCTTAATAGGCCTGATTGTAACAAAAAGATCCTCTCTCCCCCTTGAGAAATATGAGTTGCTGGGAGTATTACACTCGAAAACAGACTCAATTCTACAGGGAAACAATGTGCCAGATGCTGCATCTTGTAACTTGGTTGCTTTTCGTCGGAGAGACAGATATGATTCTTCAAATCAGCTGAAAAGGCCAATTTGGAGCAAATGAGGGCTATCTGCATCTTGAAACTCCTTAGATGCACGAAGTGTTCCTTTCAGAAGTAACTCAATTCTCACAGAAAAAGAATGTGCTACATGCCCCTGTGTCTAACACTGAAGGGTTTCCTCAAAAGATACAAGTGTTCCATCAACTCACTTAAACAGGCCTATATGGAACACAAGTACCCTTCTCCACTTTGAATCCTTTGATTTGCAGGAACTGTTCCCTTCAAAAACCAAGTCAAGTCTCAGAGGAAAACAATGTGCTAGATCTCCTGCTGCTAAGATAGATGGGTTTTTTTGGGAGATACACGTGTTTCTTCAACTTAACTGAATAGGCCTTCTTGCAACGAAATGAGCCTTTCTGCACCTTGAAAACTGTGCTTTGCAGGAATTCCTCCTTCACAACTAACTCAGTTCTCAGAGGGAGACAATGCACTAGATGCTGCAGCTTCTGTCATAGATTGTGTTCGTTGGAGTCACACATGTGTTTCTCCACCTCAGTTGAATAGGCCGTTTTGGAGCAAAGAGTGCCCGTCTCAAGCTCGAATCACCTTATTTTCAGGAAATATTCCTTTCCAAGACTAACTCACTTCTCACAGAGAAACAATTTTCTACTTGCTACAGCTTCTAGTACAGATGGGTTTCTTCGAGAGATCATTGTGTTTCTTCAACTTACAGGAACCGTACATTTGCAACAAAATGAGCCCTCCTCCACCTTGAAAACTACGATTTGCTGGAAGTATTCCTTTCAAAAGGAACAGAGAAACAGTATGCTAGATGCTGAAGCTTCTAAAAACCTGGTTTTCTTTGGACTTGTATATGTCTTTAACTCAGCTGAGTAGGCCTATTAGGAGCAAAGAGAACATATTTCCGCCCTTCAACACTGTGCTTGCAGGAAGTTTCCTTTTCCAAAGCTGACCAAGATCTCACCAAATACAATGTGCTCGATGCTCCTGCTTCTAACACTGACGGTTTTCTTTATGAGATACAAGTGTTTCTTCAACTTAGCTGAGTAGGCCTATTTGGAACAAAATGAGCCTTTCTCCACCAAGAAAATTGTGATTTGCAGGAAGTATTCATTTCAAAAATTCATCCATTTCTCACTGGAAAACTATGTGCTAGAAGCTTCAGCTTCTTACATAGATGGTTTTCTTTGGAGAAACACCTGTCTTTCTTCAACTCAGGTGAAGAGGCCTTTATAGACCAGACGGAGTCTATGTCCATCTTGAAACACCAAAGTTGCAGGAAGTGTTCTTTACCAAAACAAACTTAATTGTTACAAAAAGCAATGTGCTTGATGTTCTTGCATCTATCATTGAAGGTTTTCTTCGAGAGATGCACGTGATCGGTCAAGTGACCTGAATAGGCATGTTTGGAACAAAATGAGCCTTTCTCCAGCTTGAAAACTAGGATTTACAGGAAATATTCCTTTCAACAACGAACCCAGTTGCCATAGAGAAACAATGTGCAAGACAATGCAGCATTGAACATAGAAGGTTTTCTTTGGTGAGATTCGTGTGTCTCTCCTACTCAGCTAAATAGGCTTTTATGGAAATAAGTGAGGCTTTTCCAAGATGACAACGGTGATATGCTGCACGTATTCCTTTCAAAAACTAACTCGACTCTTATTAGGAAACAATGTGCTAGTGCTGCAGCTTCTAGCCTACATGATTCTCTTGGGAGAGGTACACATGTTCCTGGAACTCAGCTGAATAGGCCTATTTGGAGCAAACATTGCCTATGTCCACCTTGAAACACCTCAGTTGCAGGAAGTATTCCTGTCCAAATCTCACACAATTCTCACAGGAATACAATGTGCTGTAGCTCCTGCTTCTAACATGAATGGTTTCCTTTCTGAGATACATGTGTTTCTTCAACATAGCTACATAGGCCTATTTGGAACAAAGTTAGCTTATCTCCAACATGAAATTGTGATTTGCAGCATGTATTCCTCTAAAAATCTTACTCAGTTCTCACAGGAAAATAATGCGCTAAATGGGGCAGTTTCTAACATAGATGGTTATGTGGAGATATTCATGTGTTTCTTCAACTCAGGTGAAAATTACTTTTTGGAGCAACAGTCCCTACCTTCACCTTGAAACACTTAAGTTGCAGGAACTATTCCTTTCCAAAATTATGCAAGTCTCAGAAGGAACAATGTGCTAAATCTCCTGCTTCTAAGACCAGTGGTTTTCTTTGGTAGATACATGTGTTTCTTCAACTTAACTGAAGAGGCCTACTTGCAACGATATAAGCCTTTCTCCACCTGGAAAACTATGGTTTCCAGGAAGTTTTCTTTTCAAAACAAACTCAATTCTCAGAGGGAGGCAATACACCAGATGCTGCAGCTTCTATCATACATGGTTTTCTTTGGAGTGATACAGGTGATTCTTCACCTCAGTTAAATAGGCCTATTTGGAGGAAAAAGTGCCTACCTCCAAATTCCAGATTCCAAATCTGGAATCACCGAGTTTTCAGGAAGTATTCCTTTCAAACACTAACTCACTTCTCACACAGAAACAATGTTCTACTTGCTTCTGCTTCAAACACAGGTGGTTTTCCTTTGAGAGATACACGTGTTTCTTTGACTTCAAGCATCTGCAGATATGGAACATAATGGTCTTTTCTTCAGCTTGAAAACTATCCTTTGCAATAAGTATTCCTTTCAAAACGAACTCAGTTATCACAGAGAAACAATGGGCTAGATGCTGAAGCTTCTAAAGCCATGGCTTTCTTTGGACAGGTATATGTGTTCGTTCAATTCAGCTGAATTGTCCTATTTGGAGCAAACAGAGCCTACTTCCACCTTGCAACACCATGGTTGGAGGAAGTTTCCCGTGCCAAAACTGACACAATTCTCATAGGAAAACAATGTGCTGAATGCTTCAGCTTCAAATATGCATGGTGTTGTTTTGAGAAATACGTGTGTTTCTCCAACTTAGCTGAATAGGACTATTTGGAACAAGGTTAGCCATTCTCCAGTTGAAAATGGTGATGTTCCGGATGTATTACTCTCAAAATCTTACTCAGTTCTCACTGGGAAACAATGCACTAGATGCGGAGGCTGTTTGGAACAAAATGAGAATTTTTTGCACCTTACAAACTATTTTGCAGGAATTATTCCTTTCAAAAACTAACTCAAGTCTCTGAAGGAAACAATGTGTTGATGCCCCTGCTTCTAATTTGGATGTTTTTCTTTCGACAGATAAATGTATTTCTTCTTTTCTGCTTAATAGGCCTGATTGTAACAAAAAGATCCTTTCTCCCCCTTGAGAAGTAAGATTTGCTGGGAGTATTACATTCGAAAACGGACTCAATTCTACAGGGAAACAATGTGCCAGATGCTGCATCTTCTAACATGGATGCTGTCTTTGGAGAGACACATGTGTTTCTTCAACTGATCTGAAAAGAACTCTTTGGAGCAACAGCACATATCTGCACCTTGAAACACTTAAGTTGCAGGGAGTAGTCCTTCCAAAAACTACTCAAGTCTCAAGGGAAGCCATGTGCTAAATGCTGAATCTTGGAATATAGATGGTTTACTCTGGAGAGACACATCTGTTGTTTCAACTCTCCTGAAAAGACCTACTTGGAGTAAACTGAGCCTGTGTCCATCTTGAAAGACTTTCATTGCTGGAAGTATTCACTTCAAAAATTAACTCATTTCTCACAAGGAAACAATGTTCTAGATGTTCCTGCATCTAACAACAATGGTTTTCTTTGAGAGATACATGTGTTTCTTCCACTCACCTGAAGGGGCCGGTTTGGATGAAAATGAGCCTTTTCTAGCTTGAAAACTATTGGTTGCAGGAAATATGCCTTGCAAACATCAACTCAATTATCACAGGGAAACAATGTGCTACATGCTGCATCTTGTAACTTGGTTGCTTTTCGTCGGAGAGACAGATGTGATTCCTCAAATCAGCTGAAAAGGCCTATTTGGAGCAAATGAGGGCTATGTGCATCTTGAAACCCCTAAGATGCACGAAGTGTTCCTTTCAAAACTAACTCAATTCTCACAGAAAAAGAATGTGCTACATGCCCCTGTGTCTAACACTGAAGGGTTTCCTCAAAAGATACAAGTGTTTCATCAACTCCCTTGAACAGACCTATACAGAACACAAGTACCCTTCTCCACTTTGAAACCTTTGATTTGCAGGAACTGTTCCCTTCAAAAACCAAGTCAAGTCTCAGAGGAAAACAATGTGCTAGATCTCCTGCTGCTAAGATAGATGGGTTTTTTTGGGAGATACACGTGTTTCTTCAACTTAACTGAATAGGCCTACTTGCAATGAAATGAGCCTTTCTGCACCTTGAAAACTGTGCTTTGCAGGAATTCCTCCTTCACAACTAACTCAGTTCTCAGAGGGAGACAATGCACTAGATGCTGCAGCTTCTATCATACATGGTTTTCTTTGAAGTCCCATATGTGTTTCTCCACCTCAGTTGAATAGGTCTTTTTGGAGCAAAAGGTGCCTGACTCAAACTCGATTCACCTTATTTTCAGGAAATATTCCTCTCAAACACTAACTCACTTCTCACACAGAAACAATGTTCTACTTGCTTCTGCTTCAAACACAGGTGGTTTTCCTTTGAGAGATACACTTCTTTCTTCGACTTCAAGCATCGGCAGATTTGCAACATAATGGTCTTTTCTTCAGCTTGAAAACTATCCTTTGCAGGAAGTATTCCTTTCCAAACGAACTCAGTTCTCACAGAGAAACAATGTGCTAGATGCTGAAGCTTCTAAAGCCATGGCTTTCTTTGGACAGGTATATGTGTTCGTTCAATTCAGCTGAATTGTCCTATTTGGAGCAAACAGAGCCTACTTCCACCTTGCAACACCATGGTTGGAGGAAGTTTCCCGTGCCAAAACTGACACAATTCTCATAGGAAAACAATGTGCTGAGTGCTTCAGCTTCAAATATGCATGGTGTTGTTTTGAGAAATACGTGTGTTTCTCCAACTTAGGTGAATAGGACTATTTGGAACAAGGTTAGCCATTCTCCAGTTGAAAATTGTGATGTTCCGGATGTATTACTCTCAAAATCTTACTCAGTTCTCACTGGGAAACAATGCACTAGATGCGGAGGCTGTTTGGAACAAAATGAGCCTTTTTCCCACCTTACCAACTATTTTTGCAGGAATTATTCCTTTCAAAAACTAACTCAAGTCTCCGAAGGAAACAATGTGTTGATGCCCCTGCTTCTAATCGGGCTGTTTTTCTTTCCACAGATAAATGTAATTCTTCTCTTCAGCTTAATAGGCCTGATTGTAACAAAAAGATCCTCTCTCCCCCTTGAGAAGTATGAGTTGCTGGGAGTATTACACTCGAAAACAGACTCAATTCTACCTGGAAACAATGTGCCAGATGCTGCATCTTGTAACTTGGTTGCTTTTCATCGGAGAGACAGATGTGATTCCTCAAATCAGCTGAAAAGGCCTATTTGGAGCAAATGAGGGCTATCTGCATCTTGAAACACCTAAATGCACGAAGTGTTCCTTTCACAACTAACTCAATTCTCACAGAAAAAGAATGTGCTACATGCCCCTGCATCTAACACTGAAGGGTTTCCTCAAAAGATACAAGTGTTCCATCAACTCACTTAAACAGGCCTATATGGAACACAAATACCTTTCTCCACTTTGAATCCTTTGATTTGCAGGAACTGTTCCCTTCAAAAACCACGTCAAGTCTCAGAGGAAAACAATGTGCTAGATCTCCTGCTGCTAAGATAGATGGGTTTTTTTGGGAGATACACGTGTTTCTTCAACTTAACTGAATAGGCCTTCTTGCAACGAAATGAGCCTTTCTGCACCTTGAAAACTGTGCTTTGCAGGAATTCCTCCTTCACAACTAACTCAGTTCTCAGAGGGAGACAATGCACTAGATGCTGCAGCTTCTGTCATAGATGGTGTTCTTTGGAGTCACACATGTGTTTCTCCACCTCAGTTGAATAGGCCGTTTTGGAGCAAAGAGTGCCCGTCTCAAGCTCGAATCACCTTATTTTCAGGAAGTATTCCTTTCCAAGACTAACTCACTTCTCACAGAGAAACAATTTTCTACTTGCTACAGCTTCTAGCACAGATGGGTTTCTTCGAGAGATCATTGTGTTTCTTCAACTTACAGGAACCGTACATTTGCAACAAAATGAGCCCTCCTCCACCTTGAAAACTACGATTTGCTGGAAGTATTCCTTTCAAAAGGAACAGAGAAACAGTATGCTAGATGCTGAAGCTTCTAAAAACCTGGTTTTCTTTGGACTTGTATATGTCTTTAACTCAGCTGAGTAGGCCTATTAGGAGCAAAGAGAACATATTTCCGCCCTTCAACACTGTGCTTGCAGGAAGTTTCCTTTTCCAAAGCTGACCAAGATCTCACCAAATACAATGTGCTCGATGCTCCTGCTTCTAACACTGACGGTTTTCTTTATGAGATACAAGTGTTTCTTCAACTTAGCTGAGTAGGCCTATTTGGAACAAAATGAGCCTTTCTCCACCAAGAAAATTGTGATTTGCAGGAAGTATTCATTTCAAAAATTCATCCATTTCTCACTGGAAAACTATGTGCTAGAAGCTTCAGCTTCTTACATAGATGGTTTTCTTTGGAGAAACACCTGTCTTTCTTCAACTCAGGTGAAGAGGCCTTTATAGACCAGACGGAGTCTATGTCCATCTTGAAACACCAAAGTTGCAGGAAGTGTTCTTTACCAAAACAAACTTAATTGTTACAAAAAGCAATGTGCTTGATGTTCTTGCATCTATCATTGAAGGTTTTCTTCGAGAGATGCACGTGGTTGGTCAAGTGACCTGAATAGGCATGTTTGGAACAAAATGAGCCTTTCTCCAGCTTGAAAACTAGGATTTGCAGGAAATATTCCTTTCAACAACGAACCCAGTTGCCATAGAGAAACAATGTGCAAGACAATGCAGCTTTGAACATAGAAGGTTTTCTTTGGTGAGATTCGTGTGTCTCTCCTACTCAGCTAAATAGGCTTTTATGGAAATAAGTGAGGCTTTTCCAACATGACAACGCTGATATGCTGCACGTATTCCTTTCAAAAACTAACTGGACTCTTATTAGGAAACAATGTGCTAGTGCTGCAGCTTCTAGCATACGTGATTCTCTTGGGAGAGGTACACATGTTCCTGGAACTCAGCTGAATAGGCCTATTTGGAGCAAACATTGCCTATGTCCACCTTGAAACACCTCAGTTGCAGGAAGTATTCCTGTCCAAATCTCACACTATTCTCACAGGAATACAATGTGCTGTAGCTCCTGCTTCTAACATGAATGGTTTTCTTTCTGAGATACATGTGTTTCTTCAACATAGCTACATAGGCCTATTTGGAACAAAGTTAGCTTATCTCCAACATGAAATTGTGATTTGCAGCATGTATTACTCTAAAAATCTTACTCAGTTCTCACAGGAAAATAATGAGCTAAATGGGGCAGTTTCTAACATAGATGGTTATGTGGAGATATTCATGTCTTTCTTCAACTCAGGTGAAAATTACTTTTTGGAGCAACAGTCCCTACTTTCACCTTGAAACACTTAAGTTGCAGGAAGTATTCCTTTCCAAAATTATGCAAGTCTCAGAGGGAACAATGTGCTTAATCTCCTGCTTCTAAGACCAGTGGTTTTCTTTGGTAGATACATGTGTTTCTTCAACTTAACTGAAGAGGCCTACTTGCAATGATATAAGCCTTTCTCCACCTGGAAAACTATGGTTTCCAGGAAGTTTTCTTTTCAAAACAAACTCAATTCTCAGAGGGAGGCAATACACCAGATGCTGCAGCTTCTATCATACATGGTTTTCTTTGGAGTGATACAGGTGATTCTTCACCTCAGTTAAATAGGCCTATTTGGAGGAAAAAGTGCCTACCTCCAAATTCCAGATTCCAAATCTGGAATCACCGAGTTTTCAGGAAGTATTCCTTTCAAACACTAACTCACTTCTCACACAGAAACAATGTTCTACTTGCTTCTGCTTCAAACACAGGTGGTTTTCCTTTGAGAGATACACGTGTTTCTTTGACTTCAAGCATCTGCAGATATGGAACATAATGGTCTTTTCTTCAGCTTGAAAACTATCCTTTGCAATAAGTATTCCTTTCAAAACGAACTCAGTTATCACAGAGAAACAATGGGCTAGATGCTGAAGCTTCTAAAGCCATGGCTTTCTTTGGACAGGTATATGTGTTCGTTCAATTCAGCTGAATTGTCCTATTTGGAGCAAACAGAGCCTACTTCCACCTTGCAACACCATGGTTGGAGGAAGTTTCCCGTGCCAAAACTGACACAATTCTCATAGGAAAACAATGTGCTGAATGCTTCAGCTTCAAATATGCATGGTGTTGTTTTGAGAAATACGTGTGTTTCTCCAACTTAGCTGAATAGGACTATTTGGAACAAGGTTAGCCATTCTCCAGTTGAAAATGGTGATGTTCCGGATGTATTACTCTCAAAATCTTACTCAGTTCTCACTGGGAAACAATGCACTAGATGCGGAGGCTGTTTGGAACAAAATGAGAATTTTTTGCACCTTACAAACTATTTTGCAGGAATTATTCCTTTCAAAAACTAACTCAAGTCTCTGAAGGAAACAATGTGTTGATGCCCCTGCTTCTAATTTGGATGTTTTTCTTTCGACAGATAAATGTATTTCTTCTTTTCTGCTTAATAGGCCTGATTGTAACAAAAAGATCCTTTCTCCCCCTTGAGAAGTAAGATTTGCTGGGAGTATTACATTCGAAAACGGACTCAATTCTACAGGGAAACAACGTGCCAGATGCTGCATCTTCTAACATGGATGCTGTCTTTGGAGAGACACATGTGTTTCTTCAACTGATCTGAAAAGAACTCTTTGGAGCAACAGCACATATCTGCACCTTGAAACACTTAAGTTGCAGGGAGTAGTCCTTCCAAAAACTACTCAAGTCTCAAGGGAAGCCATGTGCTAAATGCTGAATCTTGGAATATAGATGGTTTACTCTGGAGAGACACATCTGTTGTTTCAACTCTCCTGAAAAGACCTACTTGGAGTAAACTGAGCCTGTGTCCATCTTGAAAGACTTTCATTGCTGGAAGTATTCACTTCAAAAATTAACTCATTTCTCACAAGGAAACAATGTTCTAGATGTTCCTGCATCTAACAACAATGGTTTTCTTTGAGAGATACATGTGTTTCTTCCACTCACCTGAAGGGGCCGGTTTGGATGAAAATGAGCCTTTTCTAGCTTGAAAACTATTGGTTGCAGGAAATATGCCTTGCAAACATCAACTCAATTATCACAGGGAAACAATGTGCTACATGCTGCATCTTGTAACTTGGTTGCTTTTCGTCGGAGAGACAGATGTGATTCCTCAAATCAGCTGAAAAGGCCTATTTGGAGCAAATGAGGGCTATGTGCATCTTGAAACCCCTAAGATGCACGAAGTGTTCCTTTCAAAACTAACTCAATTCTCACAGAAAAAGAATGTGCTACATGCCCCTGTGTCTAACACTGAAGGGTTTCCTCAAAAGATACAAGTGTTTCATCAACTCCCTTGAACAGACCTATACAGAACACAAGTACCCTTCTCCACTTTGAAACCTTTGATTTGCAGGAACTGTTCCCTTCAAAAACCAAGTCAAGTCTCAGAGGAAAACAATGTGATAGATCTCCTGCTGCTAAGATAGATGGGTTTTTTTGGGAGATACACGTGTTTCTTCAACTTAACTGAATAGGCCTACTTGCAATGAAATGAGCCTTTCTGCACCTTGAAAACTGTGCTTTGCAGGAATTCCTCCTTCACAACTAACTCAGTTCTCAGAGGGAGACAATGCACTAGATGCTGCAGCTTCTATCATACATGGTTTTCTTTGAAGTCCCATATGTGTTTCTCCACCTCAGTTGAATAGGTCTTTTTGGAGCAAAAGGTGCCTGACTCAAACTCGATTCACCTTATTTTCAGGAAATATTCCTCTCAAACACTAACTCACTTCTCACACAGAAACAATGTTCTACTTGCTTCTGCTTCAAACACAGGTGGTTTTCCTTTGAGAGATACACTTCTTTCTTCGACTTCAAGCATCGGCAGATTTGCAACATAATGGTCTTTTCTTCAGCTTGAAAACTATCCTTTGCAGGAAGTATTCCTTTCCAAACGAACTCAGTTCTCACAGAGAAACAATGTGCTAGATGCTGAAGCTTCTAAAGCCATGGCTTTCTTTGGACAGGTATATGTGTTCGTTCAATTCAGCTGAATTGTCCTATTTGGAGCAAACAGAGCCTACTTCCACCTTGCAACACCATGGTTGGAGGAAGTTTCCCGTGCCAAAACTGACACAATTCTCATAGGAAAACAATGTGCTGAGTGCTTCAGCTTCAAATATGCATGGTGTTGTTTTGAGAAATACGTGTGTTTCTCCAACTTAGGTGAATAGGACTATTTGGAACAAGGTTAGCCATTCTCCAGTTGAAAATTGTGATGTTCCAGATGTATTACTCTCAAAATCTTACTCAGTTCTCACTGGGAAACAATGCACTAGATGCGGAGGCTGTTTGGAACAAAATGAGCCTTTTTCCCACCTTACCAACTATTTTTGCAGGAATTATTCCTTTCAAAAACTAACTCAAGTCTCCGAAGGAAACAATGTGTTGATGCCCCTGCTTCTAATCGGGCTGTTTTTCTTTCCACAGATAAATGTAATTCTTCTCTTCAGCTTAATAGGCCTGATTGTAACAAAAAGATCCTCTCTCCCCCTTGAGAAGTATGAGTTGCTGGGAGTATTACACTCGAAAACAGACTCAATTCTACCTGGAAACAATGTGCCAGATGCTGCATCTTGTAACTTGGTTGCTTTTCATCGGAGAGACAGATGTGATTCCTCAAATCAGCTGAAAAGGCCTATTTGGAGCAAATGAGGGCTATCTGCATCTTGAAACACCTAAATGCACGAAGTGTTCCTTTCACAACTAACTCAATTCTCACAGAAAAAGAATGTGCTACATGCCCCTGCATCTAACACTGAAGGGTTTCCTCAAAAGATACAAGTGTTCCATCAACTCACTTAAACAGGCCTATATGGAACACAAATACCTTTCTCCACTTTGAATCCTTTGATTTGCAGGAACTGTTCCCTTCAAAAACCACGTCAAGTCTCAGAGGAAAACAATGTGCTAGATCTCCTGCTGCTAAGATAGATGGGTTTTTTTGGGAGATACACGTGTTTCTTCAACTTAACTGAATAGGCCTTCTTGCAACGAAATGAGCCTTTCTGCACCTTGAAAACTGTGCTTTGCAGGAATTCCTCCTTCACAACTAACTCAGTTCTCAGAGGGAGACAATGCACTAGATGCTGCAGCTTCTGTCATAGATGGTGTTCTTTGGAGTCACACATGTGTTTCTCCACCTCAGTTGAATAGGCCGTTTTGGAGCAAAGAGTGCCCGTCTCAAGCTCGAATCACCTTATTTTCAGGAAGTATTCCTTTCCAAGACTAACTCACTTCTCACAGAGAAACAATTTTCTACTTGCTACAGCTTCTAGCACAGATGGGTTTCTTCGAGAGATCATTGTGTTTCTTCAACTTACAGGAACCGTACATTTGCAACAAAATGAGCCCTCCTCCACCTTGAAAACTACGATTTGCTGGAAGTATTCCTTTCAAAAGGAACAGAGAAACAGTATGCTAGATGCTGAAGCTTCTAAAAACCTGGTTTTCTTTGGACTTGTATATGTCTTTAACTCAGCTGAGTAGGCCTATTAGGAGCAAAGAGAACATATTTCCGCCCTTCAACACTGTGCTTGCAGGAAGTTTCCTTTTCCAAAGCTGACCAAGATCTCACCAAATACAATGTGCTCGATGCTCCTGCTTCTAACACTGACGGTTTTCTTTATGAGATACAAGTGTTTCTTCAACTTAGCTGAGTAGGCCTATTTGGAACAAAATGAGCCTTTCTCCACCAAGAAAATTGTGATTTGCAGGAAGTATTCATTTCAAAAATTCATCCATTTCTCACTGGAAAACTATGTGCTAGAAGCTTCAGCTTCTTACATAGATGGTTTTCTTTGGAGAAACACCTGTCTTTCTTCAACTCAGGTGAAGAGGCCTTTATAGACCAGACGGAGTCTATGTCCATCTTGAAACACCAAAGTTGCAGGAAGTGTTCTTTACCAAAACAAACTTAATTGTTACAAAAAGCAATGTGCTTGATGTTGTTGCATCTATCATTGAAGGTTTTCTTCGAGAGATGCACGTGATTGGTCAAGTGACCTGAATAGGCATGTTTGGAACAAAATGAGCCTTTCTCCAGCTTGAAAACTAGGATTTGCAGGAAATATTCCTTTCAACAACGAACCCAGTTGCCATAGAGAAACAATGTGCAAGACAATGCAGCTTTGAACATAGAAGGTTTTCTTTGGTGAGATTCGTGTGTCTCTCCTACTCAGCTAAATAGGCTTTTATGGAAATAAGTGAGGCTTTTCCAACATGACAACGCTGATATGCTGCACGTATTCCTTTCAAAAACTAACTGGACTCTTATTAGGAAACAATGTGCTAGTGCTGCAGCTTCTAGCATACGTGATTCTCTTGGGAGAGGTACACATGTTCCTGGAACTCAGCTGAATAGGCCTATTTGGAGCAAACATTGCCTATGTCCACCTTGAAACACCTCAGTTGCAGGAAGTATTCCTGTCCAAATCTCACACTATTCTCACAGGAATACAATGTGCTGTAGCTCCTGCTTCTAACATGAATGGTTTTCTTTCTGAGATACATGTGTTTCTTCAACATAGCTACATAGGCCTATTTGGAACAAAGTTAGCTTATCTCCAACATGAAATTGTGATTTGCAGCATGTATTACTCTAAAAATCTTACTCAGTTCTCACAGGAAAATAATGAGCTAAATGGGGCAGTTTCTAACATAGATGGTTATGTGGAGATATTCATGTCTTTCTTCAACTCAGGTGAAAATTACTTTTTGGAGCAACAGTCCCTACTTTCACCTTGAAACACTTAAGTTGCAGGAAGTATTCCTTTCCAAAATTATGCAAGTCTCAGAGGGAACAATGTGCTTAATCTCCTGCTTCTAAGACCAGTGGTTTTCTTTGGTAGATACATGTGTTTCTTCAACTTAACTGAAGAGGCCTACTTGCAATGATATAAGCCTTTCTCCACCTGGAAAACTATGGTTTCCAGGAAGTTTTCTTTTCAAAACAAACTCAATTCTCAGAGGGAGGCAATACACCAGATGCTGCAGCTTCTATCATACATGGTTTTCTTTGGAGTGATACAGGTGATTCTTCACCTCAGTTAAATAGGCCTATTTGGAGGAAAAAGTGCCTACCTCCAAATTCCAGATTCCAAATCTGGAATCACCGAGTTTTCAGGAAGTATTCCTTTCAAACACTAACTCACTTCTCACACAGAAACAATGTTCTACTTGCTTCTGCTTCAAACACAGGTGGTTTTCCTTTGAGAGATACACGTGTTTCTTTGACTTCAAGCATCTGCAGATATGGAACATAATGGTCTTTTCTTCAGCTTGAAAACTATCCTTTGCAATAAGTATTCCTTTCAAAACGAACTCAGTTATCACAGAGAAACAATGGGCTAGATGCTGAAGCTTCTAAAGCCATGGCTTTCTTTGGACAGGTATATGTGTTCGTTCAATTCAGCTGAATTGTCCTATTTGGAGCAAACAGAGCCTACTTCCACCTTGCAACACCATGGTTGGAGGAAGTTTCCCGTGCCAAAACTGACACAATTCTCATAGGAAAACAATGTGCTGAATGCTTCAGCTTCAAATATGCATGGTGTTGTTTTGAGAAATACGTGTGTTTCTCCAACTTAGCTGAATAGGACTATTTGGAACAAGGTTAGCCATTCTCCAGTTGAAAATGGTGATGTTCCGGATGTATTACTCTCAAAATCTTACTCAGTTCTCACTGGGAAACAATGCACTAGATGCGGAGGCTGTTTGGAACAAAATGAGAATTTTTTGCACCTTACAAACTATTTTGCAGGAATTATTCCTTTCAAAAACTAACTCAAGTCTCTGAAGGAAACAATGTGTTGATGCCCCTGCTTCTAATTTGGATGTTTTTCTTTCGACAGATAAATGTATTTCTTCTTTTCTGCTTAATAGGCCTGATTGTAACAAAAAGATCCTTTCTCCCCCTTGAGAAGTAAGATTTGCTGGGAGTATTACATTCGAAAACGGACTCAATTCTACAGGGAAACAACGTGCCAGATGCTGCATCTTCTAACATGGATGCTGTCTTTGGAGAGACACATGTGTTTCTTCAACTGATCTGAAAAGAACTCTTTGGAGCAACAGCACATATCTGCACCTTGAAACACTTAAGTTGCAGGGAGTAGTCCTTCCAAAAACTACTCAAGTCTCAAGGGAAGCCATGTGCTAAATGCTGAATCTTGGAATATAGATGGTTTACTCTGGAGAGACACATCTGTTGTTTCAACTCTCCTGAAAAGACCTACTTGGAGTAAACTGAGCCTGTGTCCATCTTGAAAGACTTTCATTGCTGGAAGTATTCACTTCAAAAATTAACTCATTTCTCACAAGGAAACAATGTTCTAGATGTTCCTGCATCTAACAACAATGGTTTTCTTTGAGAGATACATGTGTTTCTTCCACTCACCTGAAGGGGCCGGTTTGGATGAAAATGAGCCTTTTCTAGCTTGAAAACTATTGGTTGCAGGAAATATGCCTTGCAAACATCAACTCAATTATCACAGGGAAACAATGTGCTACATGCTGCATCTTGTAACTTGGTTGCTTTTCGTCGGAGAGACAGATGTGATTCCTCAAATCAGCTGAAAAGGCCTATTTGGAGCAAATGAGGGCTATGTGCATCTTGAAACCCCTAAGATGCACGAAGTGTTCCTTTCAAAACTAACTCAATTCTCACAGAAAAAGAATGTGCTACATGCCCCTGTGTCTAACACTGAAGGGTTTCCTCAAAAGATACAAGTGTTTCATCAACTCCCTTGAACAGACCTATACAGAACACAAGTACCCTTCTCCACTTTGAAACCTTTGATTTGCAGGAACTGTTCCCTTCAAAAACCAAGTCAAGTCTCAGAGGAAAACAATGTGCTAGATCTCCTGCTGCTAAGATAGATGGGTTTTTTTGGGAGATACACGTGTTTCTTCAACTTAACTGAATAGGCCTACTTGCAATGAAATGAGCCTTTCTGCACCTTGAAAACTGTGCTTTGCAGGAATTCCTCCTTCACAACTAACTCAGTTCTCAGAGGGAGACAATGCACTAGATGCTGCAGCTTCTATCATACATGGTTTTCTTTGAAGTCCCATATGTGTTTCTCCACCTCAGTTGAATAGGTCTTTTTGGAGCAAAAGGTGCCTGACTCAAACTCGATTCACCTTATTTTCAGGAAATATTCCTCTCAAACACTAACTCACTTCTCACACAGAAACAATGTTCTACTTGCTTCTGCTTCAAACACAGGTGGTTTTCCTTTGAGAGATACACTTGTTTCTTCGACTTCAAGCATCGGCAGATTTGCAACATAATGGTCTTTTCTTCAGCTTGAAAACTATCCTTTGCAGGAAGTATTCCTTTCCAAACGAACTCAGTTCTCACAGAGAAACAATGTGCTAGATGCTGAAGCTTCTAAAGCCATGGCTTTCTTTGGACAGGTATATGTGTTCGTTCAATTCAGCTGAATTGTCCTATTTGGAGCAAACAGAGCCTACTTCCACCTTGCAACACCATGGTTGGAGGAAGTTTCCCGTGCCAAAACTGACACAATTCTCATAGGAAAACAATGTGCTGAGTGCTTCAGCTTCAAATATGCATGGTGTTGTTTTGAGAAATACGTGTGTTTCTCCAACTTAGGTGAATAGGACTATTTGGAACAAGGTTAGCCATTCTCCAGTTGAAAATTGTGATGTTCCGGATGTATTACTCTCAAAATCTTACTCAGTTCTCACTGGGAAACAATGCACTAGATGCGGAGGCTGTTTGGAACAAAATGAGCCTTTTTCCCACCTTACCAACTATTTTTGCAGGAATTATTCCTTTCAAAAACTAACTCAAGTCTCCGAAGGAAACAATGTGTTGATGCCCCTGCTTCTAATCGGGCTGTTTTTCTTTCCACAGATAAATGTAATTCTTCTCTTCAGCTTAATAGGCCTGATTGTAACAAAAAGATCCTCTCTCCCCCTTGAGAAGTATGAGTTGCTGGGAGTATTACACTCGAAAACAGACTCAATTCTACCTGGAAACAATGTGCCAGATGCTGCATCTTGTAACTTGGTTGCTTTTCATCGGAGAGACAGATGTGATTCCTCAAATCAGCTGAAAAGGCCTATTTGGAGCAAATGAGGGCTATCTGCATCTTGAAACACCTAAATGCACGAAGTGTTCCTTTCACAACTAACTCAATTCTCACAGAAAAAGAATGTGCTACATGCCCCTGCATCTAACACTGAAGGGTTTCCTCAAAAGATACAAGTGTTCCATCAACTCACTTAAACAGGCCTATATGGAACACAAATACCTTTCTCCACTTTGAATCCTTTGATTTGCAGGAACTGTTCCCTTCAAAAACCACGTCAAGTCTCAGAGGAAAACAATGTGCTAGATCTCCTGCTGCTAAGATAGATGGGTTTTTTTGGGAGATACACGTGTTTCTTCAACTTAACTGAATAGGCCTTCTTGCAACGAAATGAGCCTTTCTGCACCTTGAAAACTGTGCTTTGCAGGAATTCCTCCTTCACAACTAACTCAGTTCTCAGAGGGAGACAATGCACTAGATGCTGCAGCTTCTGTCATAGATGGTGTTCTTTGGAGTCACACATGTGTTTCTCCACCTCAGTTGAATAGGCCGTTTTGGAGCAAAGAGTGCCCGTCTCAAGCTCGAATCACCTTATTTTCAGGAAGTATTCCTTTCCAAGACTAACTCACTTCTCACAGAGAAACAATTTTCTACTTGCTACAGCTTCTAGCACAGATGGGTTTCTTCGAGAGATCATTGTGTTTCTTCATCTTACAGGAACCGTACATTTGCAACAAAATGAGCCCTCCTCCACCTTGAAAACTACGATTTGCTGGAAGTATTCCTTTCAAAAGGAACAGAGAAACAGTATGCTAGATGCTGAAGCTTCTAAAAACCTGGTTTTCTTTGGACTTGTATATGTCTTTAACTCAGCTGAGTAGGCCTATTAGGAGCAAAGAGAACATATTTCCGCCCTTCAACACTGTGCTTGCAGGAAGTTTCCTTTTCCAAAGCTGACCAAGATCTCACCAAATACAATGTGCTCGATGCTCCTGCTTCTAACACTGACGGTTTTCTTTATGAGATACAAGTGTTTCTTCAACTTAGCTGAGTAGGCCTATTTGGAACAAAATGAGCCTTTCTCCACCAAGAAAATTGTGATTTGCAGGAAGTATTCATTTCAAAAATTCATCCATTTCTCACTGGAAAACTATGTGCTAGAAGCTTCAGCTTCTTACATAGATGGTTTTCTTTGGAGAAACACCTGTCTTTCTTCAACTCAGGTGAAGAGGCCTTTATAGACCAGACGGAGTCTATGTCCATCTTGAAACACCAAAGTTGCAGGAAGTGTTCTTTACCAAAACAAACTTAATTGTTACAAAAAGCAATGTGCTTGATGTTGTTGCATCTATCATTGAAGGTTTTCTTCGAGAGATGCACGTGGTTGGTCAAGTGACCTGAATAGGCATGTTTGGAACAAAATGAGCCTTTCTCCAGCTTGAAAACTAGGATTTGCAGGAAATATTCCTTTCAACAACGAACCCAGTTGCCATAGAGAAACAATGTGCAAGACAATGCAGCTTTGAACATAGAAGGTTTTCTTTGGTGAGATTCGTGTGTCTCTCCTACTCAGCTAAATAGGCTTTTATGGAAATAAGTGAGGCTTTTCCAACATGACAACGCTGATATGCTGCACGTATTCCTTTCAAAAACTAACTGGACTCTTATTAGGAAACAATGTGCTAGTGCTGCAGCTTCTAGCATACGTGATTCTCTTGGGAGAGTTACACATGTTCCTGGAACTCAGCTGAATAGGCCTATTTGGAGCAAACATTGCCTATGTCCACCTTGAAACACCTCAGTTGCAGGAAGTATTCCTGTCCAAATCTCACACTATTCTCACAGGAATACAATGTGCTGTAGCTCCTGCTTCTAACATGAATGGTTTTCTTTCTGAGATACATGTGTTTCTTCAACATAGCTACATAGGCCTATTTGGAACAAAGTTAGCTTATCTCCAACATGAAATTGTGATTTGCAGCATGTATTACTCTAAAAATCTTACTCAGTTCTCACAGGAAAATAATGAGCTAAATGGGGCAGTTTCTAACATAGATGGTTATGTGGAGATATTCATGTCTTTCTTCAACTCAGGTGAAAATTACTTTTTGGAGCAACAGTCCCTACTTTCACCTTGAAACACTTAAGTTGCAGGAAGTATTCCTTTCCAAAATTATGCAAGTCTCAGAGGGAACAATGTGCTTAATCTCCTGCTTCTAAGACCAGTGGTTTTCTTTGGTAGATACATGTGTTTCTTCAACTTAACTGAAGAGGCCTACTTGCAATGATATAAGCCTTTCTCCACCTGGAAAACTATGGTTTCCAGGAAGTTTTCTTTTCAAAACAAACTCAATTCTCAGAGGGAGGCAATACACCAGATGCTGCAGCTTCTATCATACATGGTTTTCTTTGGAGTGATACAGGTGATTCTTCACCTCAGTTAAATAGGCCTATTTGGAGGAAAAAGTGCCTACCTCCAAATTCCAGATTCCAAATCTGGAATCACCGAGTTTTCAGGAAGTATTCCTTTCAAACACTAACTCACTTCTCACACAGAAACAATGTTCTACTTGCTTCTGCTTCAAACACAGGTGGTTTTCCTTTGAGAGATACACGTGTTTCTTTGACTTCAAGCATCTGCAGATATGGAACATAATGGTCTTTTCTTCAGCTTGAAAACTATCCTTTGCAATAAGTATTCCTTTCAAAACGAACTCAGTTATCACAGAGAAACAATGGGCTAGATGCTGAAGCTTCTAAAGCCATGGCTTTCTTTGGACAGGTATATGTGTTCGTTCAATTCAGCTGAATTGTCCTATTTGGAGCAAACAGAGCCTACTTCCACCTTGCAACACCATGGTTGGAGGAAGTTTCCCGTGCCAAAACTGACACAATTCTCATAGGAAAACAATGTGCTGAATGCTTCAGCTTCAAATATGCATGGTGTTGTTTTGAGAAATACGTGTGTTTCTCCAACTTAGCTGAATAGGACTATTTGGAACAAGGTTAGCCATTCTCCAGTTGAAAATGGTGATGTTCCGGATGTATTACTCTCAAAATCTTACTCAGTTCTCACTGGGAAACAATGCACTAGATGCGGAGGCTGTTTGGAACAAAATGAGAATTTTTTGCACCTTACAAACTATTTTGCAGGAATTATTCCTTTCAAAAACTAACTCAAGTCTCTGAAGGAAACAATGTGTTGATGCCCCTGCTTCTAATTTGGATGTTTTTCTTTCGACAGATAAATGTATTTCTTCTTTTCTGCTTAATAGGCCTGATTGTAACAAAAAGATCCTTTCTCCCCCTTGAGAAGTAAGATTTGCTGGGAGTATTACATTCGAAAACGGACTCAATTCTACAGGGAAACAACGTGCCAGATGCTGCATCTTCTAACATGGATGCTGTCTTTGGAGAGACACATGTGTTTCTTCAACTGATCTGAAAAGAACTCTTTGGAGCAACAGCACATATCTGCACCTTGAAACACTTAAGTTGCAGGGAGTAGTCCTTCCAAAAACTACTCAAGTCTCAAGGGAAGCCATGTGCTAAATGCTGAATCTTGGAATATAGATGGTTTACTCTGGAGAGACACATCTGTTGTTTCAACTCTCCTGAAAAGACCTACTTGGAGTAAACTGAGCCTGTGTCCATCTTGAAAGACTTTCATTGCTGGAAGTATTCACTTCAAAAATTAACTCATTTCTCACAAGGAAACAATGTTCTAGATGTTCCTGCATCTAACAACAATGGTTTTCTTTGAGAGATACATGTGTTTCTTCCACTCACCTGAAGGGGCCGGTTTGGATGAAAATGAGCCTTTTCTAGCTTGAAAACTATTGGTTGCAGGAAATATGCCTTGCAAACATCAACTCAATTATCACAGGGAAACAATGTGCTACATGCTGCATCTTGTAACTTGGTTGCTTTTCGTCGGAGAGACAGATGTGATTCCTCAAATCAGCTGAAAAGGCCTATTTGGAGCAAATGAGGGCTATGTGCATCTTGAAACCCCTAAGATGCACGAAGTGTTCCTTTCAAAACTAACTCAATTCTCACAGAAAAAGAATGTGCTACATGCCCCTGTGTCTAACACTGAAGGGTTTCCTCAAAAGATACAAGTGTTTCATCAACTCCCTTGAACAGACCTATACAGAACACAAGTACCCTTCTCCACTTTGAAACCTTTGATTTGCAGGAACTGTTCCCTTCAAAAACCAAGTCAAGTCTCAGAGGAAAACAATGTGATAGATCTCCTGCTGCTAAGATAGATGGGTTTTTTTGGGAGATACACGTGTTTCTTCAACTTAACTGAATAGGCCTACTTGCAATGAAATGAGCCTTTCTGCACCTTGAAAACTGTGCTTTGCAGGAATTCCTCCTTCACAACTAACTCAGTTCTCAGAGGGAGACAATGCACTAGATGCTGCAGCTTCTATCATACATGGTTTTCTTTGAAGTCCCATATGTGTTTCTCCACCTCAGTTGAATAGGTCTTTTTGGAGCAAAAGGTGCCTGACTCAAACTCGATTCACCTTATTTTCAGGAAATATTCCTCTCAAACACTAACTCACTTCTCACACAGAAACAATGTTCTACTTGCTTCTGCTTCAAACACAGGTGGTTTTCCTTTGAGAGATACACTTCTTTCTTCGACTTCAAGCATCGGCAGATTTGCAACATAATGGTCTTTTCTTCAGCTTGAAAACTATCCTTTGCAGGAAGTATTCCTTTCCAAACGAACTCAGTTCTCACAGAGAAACAATGTGCTAGATGCTGAAGCTTCTAAAGCCATGGCTTTCTTTGGACAGGTATATGTGTTCGTTCAATTCAGCTGAATTGTCCTATTTGGAGCAAACAGAGCCTACTTCCACCTTGCAACACCATGGTTGGAGGAAGTTTCCCGTGCCAAAACTGACACAATTCTCATAGGAAAACAATGTGCTGAGTGCTTCAGCTTCAAATATGCATGGTGTTGTTTTGAGAAATACGTGTGTTTCTCCAACTTAGGTGAATAGGACTATTTGGAACAAGGTTAGCCATTCTCCAGTTGAAAATTGTGATGTTCCAGATGTATTACTCTCAAAATCTTACTCAGTTCTCACTGGGAAACAATGCACTAGATGCGGAGGCTGTTTGGAACAAAATGAGCCTTTTTCCCACCTTACCAACTATTTTTGCAGGAATTATTCCTTTCAAAAACTAACTCAAGTCTCCGAAGGAAACAATGTGTTGATGCCCCTGCTTCTAATCGGGCTGTTTTTCTTTCCACAGATAAATGTAATTCTTCTCTTCAGCTTAATAGGCCTGATTGTAACAAAAAGATCCTCTCTCCCCCTTGAGAAGTATGAGTTGCTGGGAGTATTACACTCGAAAACAGACTCAATTCTACCTGGAAACAATGTGCCAGATGCTGCATCTTGTAACTTGGTTGCTTTTCATCGGAGAGACAGATGTGATTCCTCAAATCAGCTGAAAAGGCCTATTTGGAGCAAATGAGGGCTATCTGCATCTTGAAACACCTAAATGCACGAAGTGTTCCTTTCACAACTAACTCAATTCTCACAGAAAAAGAATGTGCTACATGCCCCTGCATCTAACACTGAAGGGTTTCCTCAAAAGATACAAGTGTTCCATCAACTCACTTAAACAGGCCTATATGGAACACAAATACCTTTCTCCACTTTGAATCCTTTGATTTGCAGGAACTGTTCCCTTCAAAAACCACGTCAAGTCTCAGAGGAAAACAATGTGCTAGATCTCCTGCTGCTAAGATAGATGGGTTTTTTTGGGAGATACACGTGTTTCTTCAACTTAACTGAATAGGCCTTCTTGCAACGAAATGAGCCTTTCTGCACCTTGAAAACTGTGCTTTGCAGGAATTCCTCCTTCACAACTAACTCAGTTCTCAGAGGGAGACAATGCACTAGATGCTGCAGCTTCTGTCATAGATGGTGTTCTTTGGAGTCACACATGTGTTTCTCCACCTCAGTTGAATAGGCCGTTTTGGAGCAAAGAGTGCCCGTCTCAAGCTCGAATCACCTTATTTTCAGGAAGTATTCCTTTCCAAGACTAACTCACTTCTCACAGAGAAACAATTTTCTACTTGCTACAGCTTCTAGCACAGATGGGTTTCTTCGAGAGATCATTGTGTTTCTTCAACTTACAGGAACCGTACATTTGCAACAAAATGAGCCCTCCTCCACCTTGAAAACTACGATTTGCTGGAAGTATTCCTTTCAAAAGGAACAGAGAAACAGTATGCTAGATGCTGAAGCTTCTAAAAACCTGGTTTTCTTTGGACTTGTATATGTCTTTAACTCAGCTGAGTAGGCCTATTAGGAGCAAAGAGAACATATTTCCGCCCTTCAACACTGTGCTTGCAGGAAGTTTCCTTTTCCAAAGCTGACCAAGATCTCACCAAATACAATGTGCTCGATGCTCCTGCTTCTAACACTGACGGTTTTCTTTATGAGATACAAGTGTTTCTTCAACTTAGCTGAGTAGGCCTATTTGGAACAAAATGAGCCTTTCTCCACCAAGAAAATTGTGATTTGCAGGAAGTATTCATTTCAAAAATTCATCCATTTCTCACTGGAAAACTATGTGCTAGAAGCTTCAGCTTCTTACATAGATGGTTTTCTTTGGAGAAACACCTGTCTTTCTTCAACTCAGGTGAAGAGGCCTTTATAGACCAGACGGAGTCTATGTCCATCTTGAAACACCAAAGTTGCAGGAAGTGTTCTTTACCAAAACAAACTTAATTGTTACAAAAAGCAATGTGCTTGATGTTGTTGCATCTATCATTGAAGGTTTTCTTCGAGAGATGCACGTGATTGGTCAAGTGACCTGAATAGGCATGTTTGGAACAAAATGAGCCTTTCTCCAGCTTGAAAACTAGGATTTGCAGGAAATATTCCTTTCAACAACGAACCCAGTTGCCATAGAGAAACAATGTGCAAGACAATGCAGCTTTGAACATAGAAGGTTTTCTTTGGTGAGATTCGTGTGTCTCTCCTACTCAGCTAAATAGGCTTTTATGGAAATAAGTGAGGCTTTTCCAACATGACAACGCTGATATGCTGCACGTATTCCTTTCAAAAACTAACTGGACTCTTATTAGGAAACAATGTGCTAGTGCTGCAGCTTCTAGCATACGTGATTCTCTTGGGAGAGGTACACATGTTCCTGGAACTCAGCTGAATAGGCCTATTTGGAGCAAACATTGCCTATGTCCACCTTGAAACACCTCAGTTGCAGGAAGTATTCCTGTCCAAATCTCACACTATTCTCACAGGAATACAATGTGCTGTAGCTCCTGCTTCTAACATGAATGGTTTTCTTTCTGAGATACATGTGTTTCTTCAACATAGCTACATAGGCCTATTTGGAACAAAGTTAGCTTATCTCCAACATGAAATTGTGATTTGCAGCATGTATTACTCTAAAAATCTTACTCAGTTCTCACAGGAAAATAATGAGCTAAATGGGGCAGTTTCTAACATAGATGGTTATGTGGAGATATTCATGTCTTTCTTCAACTCAGGTGAAAATTACTTTTTGGAGCAACAGTCCCTACTTTCACCTTGAAACACTTAAGTTGCAGGAAGTATTCCTTTCCAAAATTATGCAAGTCTCAGAGGGAACAATGTGCTTAATCTCCTGCTTCTAAGACCAGTGGTTTTCTTTGGTAGATACATGTGTTTCTTCAACTTAACTGAAGAGGCCTACTTGCAATGATATAAGCCTTTCTCCACCTGGAAAACTATGGTTTCCAGGAAGTTTTCTTTTCAAAACAAACTCAATTCTCAGAGGGAGGCAATACACCAGATGCTGCAGCTTCTATCATACATGGTTTTCTTTGGAGTGATACAGGTGATTCTTCACCTCAGTTAAATAGGCCTATTTGGAGGAAAAAGTGCCTACCTCCAAATTCCAGATTCCAAATCTGGAATCACCGAGTTTTCAGGAAGTATTCCTTTCAAACACTAACTCACTTCTCACACAGAAACAATGTTCTACTTGCTTCTGCTTCAAACACAGGTGGTTTTCCTTTGAGAGATACACGTGTTTCTTTGACTTCAAGCATCTGCAGATATGGAACATAATGGTCTTTTCTTCAGCTTGAAAACTATCCTTTGCAATAAGTATTCCTTTCAAAACGAACTCAGTTATCACAGAGAAACAATGGGCTAGATGCTGAAGCTTCTAAAGCCATGGCTTTCTTTGGACAGGTATATGTGTTCGTTCAATTCAGCTGAATTGTCCTATTTGGAGCAAACAGAGCCTACTTCCACCTTGCAACACCATGGTTGGAGGAAGTTTCCCGTGCCAAAACTGACACAATTCTCATAGGAAAACAATGTGCTGAATGCTTCAGCTTCAAATATGCATGGTGTTGTTTTGAGAAATACGTGTGTTTCTCCAACTTAGCTGAATAGGACTATTTGGAACAAGGTTAGCCATTCTCCAGTTGAAAATGGTGATGTTCCGGATGTATTACTCTCAAAATCTTACTCAGTTCTCACTGGGAAACAATGCACTAGATGCGGAGGCTGTTTGGAACAAAATGAGAATTTTTTGCACCTTACAAACTATTTTGCAGGAATTATTCCTTTCAAAAACTAACTCAAGTCTCTGAAGGAAACAATGTGTTGATGCCCCTGCTTCTAATTTGGATGTTTTTCTTTCGACAGATAAATGTATTTCTTCTTTTCTGCTTAATAGGCCTGATTGTAACAAAAAGATCCTTTCTCCCCCTTGAGAAGTAAGATTTGCTGGGAGTATTACATTCGAAAACGGACTCAATTCTACAGGGAAACAACGTGCCAGATGCTGCATCTTCTAACATGGATGCTGTCTTTGGAGAGACACATGTGTTTCTTCAACTGATCTGAAAAGAACTCTTTGGAGCAACAGCACATATCTGCACCTTGAAACACTTAAGTTGCAGGGAGTAGTCCTTCCAAAAACTACTCAAGTCTCAAGGGAAGCCATGTGCTAAATGCTGAATCTTGGAATATAGATGGTTTACTCTGGAGAGACACATCTGTTGTTTCAACTCTCCTGAAAAGACCTACTTGGAGTAAACTGAGCCTGTGTCCATCTTGAAAGACTTTCATTGCTGGAAGTATTCACTTCAAAAATTAACTCATTTCTCACAAGGAAACAATGTTCTAGATGTTCCTGCATCTAACAACAATGGTTTTCTTTGAGAGATACATGTGTTTCTTCCACTCACCTGAAGGGGCCGGTTTGGATGAAAATGAGCCTTTTCTAGCTTGAAAACTATTGGTTGCAGGAAATATGCCTTGCAAACATCAACTCAATTATCACAGGGAAACAATGTGCTACATGCTGCATCTTGTAACTTGGTTGCTTTTCGTCGGAGAGACAGATGTGATTCCTCAAATCAGCTGAAAAGGCCTATTTGGAGCAAATGAGGGCTATGTGCATCTTGAAACCCCTAAGATGCACGAAGTGTTCCTTTCAAAACTAACTCAATTCTCACAGAAAAAGAATGTGCTACATGCCCCTGTGTCTAACACTGAAGGGTTTCCTCAAAAGATACAAGTGTTTCATCAACTCCCTTGAACAGACCTATACAGAACACAAGTACCCTTCTCCACTTTGAAACCTTTGATTTGCAGGAACTGTTCCCTTCAAAAACCAAGTCAAGTCTCAGAGGAAAACAATGTGCTAGATCTCCTGCTGCTAAGATAGATGGGTTTTTTTGGGAGATACACGTGTTTCTTCAACTTAACTGAATAGGCCTACTTGCAATGAAATGAGCCTTTCTGCACCTTGAAAACTGTGCTTTGCAGGAATTCCTCCTTCACAACTAACTCAGTTCTCAGAGGGAGACAATGCACTAGATGCTGCAGCTTCTATCATACATGGTTTTCTTTGAAGTCCCATATGTGTTTCTCCACCTCAGTTGAATAGGTCTTTTTGGAGCAAAAGGTGCCTGACTCAAACTCGATTCACCTTATTTTCAGGAAATATTCCTCTCAAACACTAACTCACTTCTCACACAGAAACAATGTTCTACTTGCTTCTGCTTCAAACACAGGTGGTTTTCCTTTGAGAGATACACTTGTTTCTTCGACTTCAAGCATCGGCAGATTTGCAACATAATGGTCTTTTCTTCAGCTTGAAAACTATCCTTTGCAGGAAGTATTCCTTTCCAAACGAACTCAGTTCTCACAGAGAAACAATGTGCTAGATGCTGAAGCTTCTAAAGCCATGGCTTTCTTTGGACAGGTATATGTGTTCGTTCAATTCAGCTGAATTGTCCTATTTGGAGCAAACAGAGCCTACTTCCACCTTGCAACACCATGGTTGGAGGAAGTTTCCCGTGCCAAAACTGACACAATTCTCATAGGAAAACAATGTGCTGAGTGCTTCAGCTTCAAATATGCATGGTGTTGTTTTGAGAAATACGTGTGTTTCTCCAACTTAGGTGAATAGGACTATTTGGAACAAGGTTAGCCATTCTCCAGTTGAAAATTGTGATGTTCCGGATGTATTACTCTCAAAATCTTACTCAGTTCTCACTGGGAAACAATGCACTAGATGCGGAGGCTGTTTGGAACAAAATGAGCCTTTTTCCCACCTTACCAACTATTTTTGCAGGAATTATTCCTTTCAAAAACTAACTCAAGTCTCCGAAGGAAACAATGTGTTGATGCCCCTGCTTCTAATCGGGCTGTTTTTCTTTCCACAGATAAATGTAATTCTTCTCTTCAGCTTAATAGGCCTGATTGTAACAAAAAGATCCTCTCTCCCCCTTGAGAAGTATGAGTTGCTGGGAGTATTACACTCGAAAACAGACTCAATTCTACCTGGAAACAATGTGCCAGATGCTGCATCTTGTAACTTGGTTGCTTTTCATCGGAGAGACAGATGTGATTCCTCAAATCAGCTGAAAAGGCCTATTTGGAGCAAATGAGGGCTATCTGCATCTTGAAACACCTAAATGCACGAAGTGTTCCTTTCACAACTAACTCAATTCTCACAGAAAAAGAATGTGCTACATGCCCCTGCATCTAACACTGAAGGGTTTCCTCAAAAGATACAAGTGTTCCATCAACTCACTTAAACAGGCCTATATGGAACACAAATACCTTTCTCCACTTTGAATCCTTTGATTTGCAGGAACTGTTCCCTTCAAAAACCACGTCAAGTCTCAGAGGAAAACAATGTGCTAGATCTCCTGCTGCTAAGATAGATGGGTTTTTTTGGGAGATACACGTGTTTCTTCAACTTAACTGAATAGGCCTTCTTGCAACGAAATGAGCCTTTCTGCACCTTGAAAACTGTGCTTTGCAGGAATTCCTCCTTCACAACTAACTCAGTTCTCAGAGGGAGACAATGCACTAGATGCTGCAGCTTCTGTCATAGATGGTGTTCTTTGGAGTCACACATGTGTTTCTCCACCTCAGTTGAATAGGCCGTTTTGGAGCAAAGAGTGCCCGTCTCAAGCTCGAATCACCTTATTTTCAGGAAGTATTCCTTTCCAAGACTAACTCACTTCTCACAGAGAAACAATTTTCTACTTGCTACAGCTTCTAGCACAGATGGGTTTCTTCGAGAGATCATTGTGTTTCTTCATCTTACAGGAACCGTACATTTGCAACAAAATGAGCCCTCCTCCACCTTGAAAACTACGATTTGCTGGAAGTATTCCTTTCAAAAGGAACAGAGAAACAGTATGCTAGATGCTGAAGCTTCTAAAAACCTGGTTTTCTTTGGACTTGTATATGTCTTTAACTCAGCTGAGTAGGCCTATTAGGAGCAAAGAGAACATATTTCCGCCCTTCAACACTGTGCTTGCAGGAAGTTTCCTTTTCCAAAGCTGACCAAGATCTCACCAAATACAATGTGCTCGATGCTCCTGCTTCTAACACTGACGGTTTTCTTTATGAGATACAAGTGTTTCTTCAACTTAGCTGAGTAGGCCTATTTGGAACAAAATGAGCCTTTCTCCACCAAGAAAATTGTGATTTGCAGGAAGTATTCATTTCAAAAATTCATCCATTTCTCACTGGAAAACTATGTGCTAGAAGCTTCAGCTTCTTACATAGATGGTTTTCTTTGGAGAAACACCTGTCTTTCTTCAACTCAGGTGAAGAGGCCTTTATAGACCAGACGGAGTCTATGTCCATCTTGAAACACCAAAGTTGCAGGAAGTGTTCTTTACCAAAACAAACTTAATTGTTACAAAAAGCAATGTGCTTGATGTTGTTGCATCTATCATTGAAGGTTTTCTTCGAGAGATGCACGTGGTTGGTCAAGTGACCTGAATAGGCATGTTTGGAACAAAATGAGCCTTTCTCCAGCTTGAAAACTAGGATTTGCAGGAAATATTCCTTTCAACAACGAACCCAGTTGCCATAGAGAAACAATGTGCAAGACAATGCAGCTTTGAACATAGAAGGTTTTCTTTGGTGAGATTCGTGTGTCTCTCCTACTCAGCTAAATAGGCTTTTATGGAAATAAGTGAGGCTTTTCCAACATGACAACGCTGATATGCTGCACGTATTCCTTTCAAAAACTAACTGGACTCTTATTAGGAAACAATGTGCTAGTGCTGCAGCTTCTAGCATACGTGATTCTCTTGGGAGAGTTACACATGTTCCTGGAACTCAGCTGAATAGGCCTATTTGGAGCAAACATTGCCTATGTCCACCTTGAAACACCTCAGTTGCAGGAAGTATTCCTGTCCAAATCTCACACTATTCTCACAGGAATACAATGTGCTGTAGCTCCTGCTTCTAACATGAATGGTTTTCTTTCTGAGATACATGTGTTTCTTCAACATAGCTACATAGGCCTATTTGGAACAAAGTTAGCTTATCTCCAACATGAAATTGTGATTTGCAGCATGTATTACTCTAAAAATCTTACTCAGTTCTCACAGGAAAATAATGAGCTAAATGGGGCAGTTTCTAACATAGATGGTTATGTGGAGATATTCATGTCTTTCTTCAACTCAGGTGAAAATTACTTTTTGGAGCAACAGTCCCTACTTTCACCTTGAAACACTTAAGTTGCAGGAAGTATTCCTTTCCAAAATTATGCAAGTCTCAGAGGGAACAATGTGCTTAATCTCCTGCTTCTAAGACCAGTGGTTTTCTTTGGTAGATACATGTGTTTCTTCAACTTAACTGAAGAGGCCTACTTGCAATGATATAAGCCTTTCTCCACCTGGAAAACTATGGTTTCCAGGAAGTTTTCTTTTCAAAACAAACTCAATTCTCAGAGGGAGGCAATACACCAGATGCTGCAGCTTCTATCATACATGGTTTTCTTTGGAGTGATACAGGTGATTCTTCACCTCAGTTAAATAGGCCTATTTGGAGGAAAAAGTGCCTACCTCCAAATTCCAGATTCCAAATCTGGAATCACCGAGTTTTCAGGAAGTATTCCTTTCAAACACTAACTCACTTCTCACACAGAAACAATGTTCTACTTGCTTCTGCTTCAAACACAGGTGGTTTTCCTTTGAGAGATACACGTGTTTCTTTGACTTCAAGCATCTGCAGATATGGAACATAATGGTCTTTTCTTCAGCTTGAAAACTATCCTTTGCAATAAGTATTCCTTTCAAAACGAACTCAGTTATCACAGAGAAACAATGGGCTAGATGCTGAAGCTTCTAAAGCCATGGCTTTCTTTGGACAGGTATATGTGTTCGTTCAATTCAGCTGAATTGTCCTATTTGGAGCAAACAGAGCCTACTTCCACCTTGCAACACCATGGTTGGAGGAAGTTTCCCGTGCCAAAACTGACACAATTCTCATAGGAAAACAATGTGCTGAATGCTTCAGCTTCAAATATGCATGGTGTTGTTTTGAGAAATACGTGTGTTTCTCCAACTTAGCTGAATAGGACTATTTGGAACAAGGTTAGCCATTCTCCAGTTGAAAATGGTGATGTTCCGGATGTATTACTCTCAAAATCTTACTCAGTTCTCACTGGGAAACAATGCACTAGATGCGGAGGCTGTTTGGAACAAAATGAGAATTTTTTGCACCTTACAAACTATTTTGCAGGAATTATTCCTTTCAAAAACTAACTCAAGTCTCTGAAGGAAACAATGTGTTGATGCCCCTGCTTCTAATTTGGATGTTTTTCTTTCGACAGATAAATGTATTTCTTCTTTTCTGCTTAATAGGCCTGATTGTAACAAAAAGATCCTTTCTCCCCCTTGAGAAGTAAGATTTGCTGGGAGTATTACATTCGAAAACGGACTCAATTCTACAGGGAAACAACGTGCCAGATGCTGCATCTTCTAACATGGATGCTGTCTTTGGAGAGACACATGTGTTTCTTCAACTGATCTGAAAAGAACTCTTTGGAGCAACAGCACATATCTGCACCTTGAAACACTTAAGTTGCAGGGAGTAGTCCTTCCAAAAACTACTCAAGTCTCAAGGGAAGCCATGTGCTAAATGCTGAATCTTGGAATATAGATGGTTTACTCTGGAGAGACACATCTGTTGTTTCAACTCTCCTGAAAAGACCTACTTGGAGTAAACTGAGCCTGTGTCCATCTTGAAAGACTTTCATTGCTGGAAGTATTCACTTCAAAAATTAACTCATTTCTCACAAGGAAACAATGTTCTAGATGTTCCTGCATCTAACAACAATGGTTTTCTTTGAGAGATACATGTGTTTCTTCCACTCACCTGAAGGGGCCGGTTTGGATGAAAATGAGCCTTTTCTAGCTTGAAAACTATTGGTTGCAGGAAATATGCCTTGCAAACATCAACTCAATTATCACAGGGAAACAATGTGCTACATGCTGCATCTTGTAACTTGGTTGCTTTTCGTCGGAGAGACAGATGTGATTCCTCAAATCAGCTGAAAAGGCCTATTTGGAGCAAATGAGGGCTATGTGCATCTTGAAACCCCTAAGATGCACGAAGTGTTCCTTTCAAAACTAACTCAATTCTCACAGAAAAAGAATGTGCTACATGCCCCTGTGTCTAACACTGAAGGGTTTCCTCAAAAGATACAAGTGTTTCATCAACTCCCTTGAACAGACCTATACAGAACACAAGTACCCTTCTCCACTTTGAAACCTTTGATTTGCAGGAACTGTTCCCTTCAAAAACCAAGTCAAGTCTCAGAGGAAAACAATGTGCTAGATCTCCTGCTGCTAAGATAGATGGGTTTTTTTGGGAGATACACGTGTTTCTTCAACTTAACTGAATAGGCCTACTTGCAATGAAATGAGCCTTTCTGCACCTTGAAAACTGTGCTTTGCAGGAATTCCTCCTTCACAACTAACTCAGTTCTCAGAGGGAGACAATGCACTAGATGCTGCAGCTTCTATCATACATGGTTTTCTTTGAAGTCCCATATGTGTTTCTCCACCTCAGTTGAATAGGTCTTTTTGGAGCAAAAGGTGCCTGACTCAAACTCGATTCACCTTATTTTCAGGAAATATTCCTCTCAAACACTAACTCACTTCTCACACAGAAACAATGTTCTACTTGCTTCTGCTTCAAACACAGGTGGTTTTCCTTTGAGAGATACACTTGTTTCTTCGACTTCAAGCATCGGCAGATTTGCAACATAATGGTCTTTTCTTCAGCTTGAAAACTATCCTTTGCAGGAAGTATTCCTTTCCAAACGAACTCAGTTCTCACAGAGAAACAATGTGCTAGATGCTGAAGCTTCTAAAGCCATGGCTTTCTTTGGACAGGTATATGTGTTCGTTCAATTCAGCTGAATTGTCCTATTTGGAGCAAACAGAGCCTACTTCCACCTTGCAACACCATGGTTGGAGGAAGTTTCCCGTGCCAAAACTGACACAATTCTCATAGGAAAACAATGTGCTGAGTGCTTCAGCTTCAAATATGCATGGTGTTGTTTTGAGAAATACGTGTGTTTCTCCAACTTAGGTGAATAGGACTATTTGGAACAAGGTTAGCCATTCTCCAGTTGAAAATTGTGATGTTCCGGATGTATTACTCTCAAAATCTTACTCAGTTCTCACTGGGAAACAATGCACTAGATGCGGAGGCTGTTTGGAACAAAATGAGCCTTTTTCCCACCTTACCAACTATTTTTGCAGGAATTATTCCTTTCAAAAACTAACTCAAGTCTCCGAAGGAAACAATGTGTTGATGCCCCTGCTTCTAATCGGGCTGTTTTTCTTTCCACAGATAAATGTAATTCTTCTCTTCAGCTTAATAGGCCTGATTGTAACAAAAAGATCCTCTCTCCCCCTTGAGAAGTATGAGTTGCTGGGAGTATTACACTCGAAAACAGACTCAATTCTACCTGGAAACAATGTGCCAGATGCTGCATCTTGTAACTTGGTTGCTTTTCATCGGAGAGACAGATGTGATTCCTCAAATCAGCTGAAAAGGCCTATTTGGAGCAAATGAGGGCTATCTGCATCTTGAAACACCTAAATGCACGAAGTGTTCCTTTCACAACTAACTCAATTCTCACAGAAAAAGAATGTGCTACATGCCCCTGCATCTAACACTGAAGGGTTTCCTCAAAAGATACAAGTGTTCCATCAACTCACTTAAACAGGCCTATATGGAACACAAATACCTTTCTCCACTTTGAATCCTTTGATTTGCAGGAACTGTTCCCTTCAAAAACCACGTCAAGTCTCAGAGGAAAACAATGTGCTAGATCTCCTGCTGCTAAGATAGATGGGTTTTTTTGGGAGATACACGTGTTTCTTCAACTTAACTGAATAGGCCTTCTTGCAACGAAATGAGCCTTTCTGCACCTTGAAAACTGTGCTTTGCAGGAATTCCTCCTTCACAACTAACTCAGTTCTCAGAGGGAGACAATGCACTAGATGCTGCAGCTTCTGTCATAGATGGTGTTCTTTGGAGTCACACATGTGTTTCTCCACCTCAGTTGAATAGGCCGTTTTGGAGCAAAGAGTGCCCGTCTCAAGCTCGAATCACCTTATTTTCAGGAAGTATTCCTTTCCAAGACTAACTCACTTCTCACAGAGAAACAATTTTCTACTTGCTACAGCTTCTAGCACAGATGGGTTTCTTCGAGAGATCATTGTGTTTCTTCATCTTACAGGAACCGTACATTTGCAACAAAATGAGCCCTCCTCCACCTTGAAAACTACGATTTGCTGGAAGTATTCCTTTCAAAAGGAACAGAGAAACAGTATGCTAGATGCTGAAGCTTCTAAAAACCTGGTTTTCTTTGGACTTGTATATGTCTTTAACTCAGCTGAGTAGGCCTATTAGGAGCAAAGAGAACATATTTCCGCCCTTCAACACTGTGCTTGCAGGAAGTTTCCTTTTCCAAAGCTGACCAAGATCTCACCAAATACAATGTGCTCGATGCTCCTGCTTCTAACACTGACGGTTTTCTTTATGAGATACAAGTGTTTCTTCAACTTAGCTGAGTAGGCCTATTTGGAACAAAATGAGCCTTTCTCCACCAAGAAAATTGTGATTTGCAGGAAGTATTCATTTCAAAAATTCATCCATTTCTCACTGGAAAACTATGTGCTAGAAGCTTCAGCTTCTTACATAGATGGTTTTCTTTGGAGAAACACCTGTCTTTCTTCAACTCAGGTGAAGAGGCCTTTATAGACCAGACGGAGTCTATGTCCATCTTGAAACACCAAAGTTGCAGGAAGTGTTCTTTACCAAAACAAACTTAATTGTTACAAAAAGCAATGTGCTTGATGTTGTTGCATCTATCATTGAAGGTTTTCTTCGAGAGATGCACGTGGTTGGTCAAGTGACCTGAATAGGCATGTTTGGAACAAAATGAGCCTTTCTCCAGCTTGAAAACTAGGATTTGCAGGAAATATTCCTTTCAACAACGAACCCAGTTGCCATAGAGAAACAATGTGCAAGACAATGCAGCTTTGAACATAGAAGGTTTTCTTTGGTGAGATTCGTGTGTCTCTCCTACTCAGCTAAATAGGCTTTTATGGAAATAAGTGAGGCTTTTCCAACATGACAACGCTGATATGCTGCACGTATTCCTTTCAAAAACTAACTGGACTCTTATTAGGAAACAATGTGCTAGTGCTGCAGCTTCTAGCATACGTGATTCTCTTGGGAGAGTTACACATGTTCCTGGAACTCAGCTGAATAGGCCTATTTGGAGCAAACATTGCCTATGTCCACCTTGAAACACCTCAGTTGCAGGAAGTATTCCTGTCCAAATCTCACACTATTCTCACAGGAATACAATGTGCTGTAGCTCCTGCTTCTAACATGAATGGTTTTCTTTCTGAGATACATGTGTTTCTTCAACATAGCTACATAGGCCTATTTGGAACAAAGTTAGCTTATCTCCAACATGAAATTGTGATTTGCAGCATGTATTACTCTAAAAATCTTACTCAGTTCTCACAGGAAAATAATGAGCTAAATGGGGCAGTTTCTAACATAGATGGTTATGTGGAGATATTCATGTCTTTCTTCAACTCAGGTGAAAATTACTTTTTGGAGCAACAGTCCCTACTTTCACCTTGAAACACTTAAGTTGCAGGAAGTATTCCTTTCCAAAATTATGCAAGTCTCAGAGGGAACAATGTGCTTAATCTCCTGCTTCTAAGACCAGTGGTTTTCTTTGGTAGATACATGTGTTTCTTCAACTTAACTGAAGAGGCCTACTTGCAATGATATAAGCCTTTCTCCACCTGGAAAACTATGGTTTCCAGGAAGTTTTCTTTTCAAAACAAACTCAATTCTCAGAGGGAGGCAATACACCAGATGCTGCAGCTTCTATCATACATGGTTTTCTTTGGAGTGATACAGGTGATTCTTCACCTCAGTTAAATAGGCCTATTTGGAGGAAAAAGTGCCTACCTCCAAATTCCAGATTCCAAATCTGGAATCACCGAGTTTTCAGGAAGTATTCCTTTCAAACACTAACTCACTTCTCACACAGAAACAATGTTCTACTTGCTTCTGCTTCAAACACAGGTGGTTTTCCTTTGAGAGATACACGTGTTTCTTTGACTTCAAGCATCTGCAGATATGGAACATAATGGTCTTTTCTTCAGCTTGAAAACTATCCTTTGCAATAAGTATTCCTTTCAAAACGAACTCAGTTATCACAGAGAAACAATGGGCTAGATGCTGAAGCTTCTAAAGCCATGGCTTTCTTTGGACAGGTATATGTGTTCGTTCAATTCAGCTGAATTGTCCTATTTGGAGCAAACAGAGCCTACTTCCACCTTGCAACACCATGGTTGGAGGAAGTTTCCCGTGCCAAAACTGACACAATTCTCATAGGAAAACAATGTGCTGAATGCTTCAGCTTCAAATATGCATGGTGTTGTTTTGAGAAATACGTGTGTTTCTCCAACTTAGCTGAATAGGACTATTTGGAACAAGGTTAGCCATTCTCCAGTTGAAAATGGTGATGTTCCGGATGTATTACTCTCAAAATCTTACTCAGTTCTCACTGGGAAACAATGCACTAGATGCGGAGGCTGTTTGGAACAAAATGAGAATTTTTTGCACCTTACAAACTATTTTGCAGGAATTATTCCTTTCAAAAACTAACTCAAGTCTCTGAAGGAAACAATGTGTTGATGCCCCTGCTTCTAATTTGGATGTTTTTCTTTCGACAGATAAATGTATTTCTTCTTTTCTGCTTAATAGGCCTGATTGTAACAAAAAGATCCTTTCTCCCCCTTGAGAAGTAAGATTTGCTGGGAGTATTACATTCGAAAACGGACTCAATTCTACAGGGAAACAACGTGCCAGATGCTGCATCTTCTAACATGGATGCTGTCTTTGGAGAGACACATGTGTTTCTTCAACTGATCTGAAAAGAACTCTTTGGAGCAACAGCACATATCTGCACCTTGAAACACTTAAGTTGCAGGGAGTAGTCCTTCCAAAAACTACTCAAGTCTCAAGGGAAGCCATGTGCTAAATGCTGAATCTTGGAATATAGATGGTTTACTCTGGAGAGACACATCTGTTGTTTCAACTCTCCTGAAAAGACCTACTTGGAGTAAACTGAGCCTGTGTCCATCTTGAAAGACTTTCATTGCTGGAAGTATTCACTTCAAAAATTAACTCATTTCTCACAAGGAAACAATGTTCTAGATGTTCCTGCATCTAACAACAATGGTTTTCTTTGAGAGATACATGTGTTTCTTCCACTCACCTGAAGGGGCCGGTTTGGATGAAAATGAGCCTTTTCTAGCTTGAAAACTATTGGTTGCAGGAAATATGCCTTGCAAACATCAACTCAATTATCACAGGGAAACAATGTGCTACATGCTGCATCTTGTAACTTGGTTGCTTTTCGTCGGAGAGACAGATGTGATTCCTCAAATCAGCTGAAAAGGCCTATTTGGAGCAAATGAGGGCTATGTGCATCTTGAAACCCCTAAGATGCACGAAGTGTTCCTTTCAAAACTAACTCAATTCTCACAGAAAAAGAATGTGCTACATGCCCCTGTGTCTAACACTGAAGGGTTTCCTCAAAAGATACAAGTGTTTCATCAACTCCCTTGAACAGACCTATACAGAACACAAGTACCCTTCTCCACTTTGAAACCTTTGATTTGCAGGAACTGTTCCCTTCACAAACCAAGTCAAGTCTCAGAGGAAAACAATGTGCTAGATCTCCTGCTGCTAAGATAGATGGGTTTTTTTGGGAGATACACGTGTTTCTTCAACTTAACTGAATAGGCCTACTTGCAATGAAATGAGCCTTTCTGCACCTTGAAAACTGTGCTTTGCAGGAATTCCTCCTTCACAACTAACTCAGTTCTCAGAGGGAGACAATGCACTAGATGCTGCAGCTTCTATCATACATGGTTTTCTTTGAAGTCCCATATGTGTTTCTCCACCTCAGTTGAATAGGTCTTTTTGGAGCAAAAGGTGCCTGACTCAAACTCGATTCACCTTATTTTCAGGAAATATTCCTCTCAAACACTAACTCACTTCTCACACAGAAACAATGTTCTACTTGCTTCTGCTTCAAACACAGGTGGTTTTCCTTTGAGAGATACACTTGTTTCTTCGACTTCAAGCATCGGCAGATTTGCAACATAATGGTCTTTTCTTCAGCTTGAAAACTATCCTTTGCAGGAAGTATTCCTTTCCAAACGAACTCAGTTCTCACAGAGAAACAATGTGCTAGATGCTGAAGCTTCTAAAGCCATGGCTTTCTTTGGACAGGTATATGTGTTCGTTCAATTCAGCTGAATTGTCCTATTTGGAGCAAACAGAGCCTACTTCCACCTTGCAACACCATGGTTGGAGGAAGTTTCCCGTGCCAAAACTGACACAATTCTCATAGGAAAACAATGTGCTGAGTGCTTCAGCTTCAAATATGCATGGTGTTGTTTTGAGAAATACGTGTGTTTCTCCAACTTAGGTGAATAGGACTATTTGGAACAAGGTTAGCCATTCTCCAGTTGAAAATTGTGATGTTCCGGATGTATTACTCTCAAAATCTTACTCAGTTCTCACTGGGAAACAATGCACTAGATGCGGAGGCTGTTTGGAACAAAATGAGCCTTTTTCCCACCTTACCAACTATTTTTGCAGGAATTATTCCTTTCAAAAACTAACTCAAGTCTCCGAAGGAAACAATGTGTTGATGCCCCTGCTTCTAATCGGGCTGTTTTTCTTTCCACAGATAAATGTAATTCTTCTCTTCAGCTTAATAGGCCTGATTGTAACAAAAAGATCCTCTCTCCCCCTTGAGAAGTATGAGTTGCTGGGAGTATTACACTCGAAAACAGACTCAATTCTACCTGGAAACAATGTGCCAGATGCTGCATCTTGTAACTTGGTTGCTTTTCATCGGAGAGACAGATGTGATTCCTCAAATCAGCTGAAAAGGCCTATTTGGAGCAAATGAGGGCTATCTGCATCTTGAAACACCTAAATGCACGAAGTGTTCCTTTCACAACTAACTCAATTCTCACAGAAAAAGAATGTGCTACATGCCCCTGCATCTAACACTGAAGGGTTTCCTCAAAAGATACAAGTGTTCCATCAACTCACTTAAACAGGCCTATATGGAACACAAATACCTTTCTCCACTTTGAATCCTTTGATTTGCAGGAACTGTTCCCTTCAAAAACCACGTCAAGTCTCAGAGGAAAACAATGTGCTAGATCTCCTGCTGCTAAGATAGATGGGTTTTTTTGGGAGATACACGTGTTTCTTCAACTTAACTGAATAGGCCTTCTTGCAACGAAATGAGCCTTTCTGCACCTTGAAAACTGTGCTTTGCAGGAATTCCTCCTTCACAACTAACTCAGTTCTCAGAGGGAGACAATGCACTAGATGCTGCAGCTTCTGTCATAGATGGTGTTCTTTGGAGTCACACATGTGTTTCTCCACCTCAGTTGAATAGGCCGTTTTGGAGCAAAGAGTGCCCGTCTCAAGCTCGAATCACCTTATTTTCAGGAAGTATTCCTTTCCAAGACTAACTCACTTCTCACAGAGAAACAATTTTCTACTTGCTACAGCTTCTAGCACAGATGGGTTTCTTCGAGAGATCATTGTGTTTCTTCAACTTACAGGAACCGTACATTTGCAACAAAATGAGCCCTCCTCCACCTTGAAAACTACGATTTGCTGGAAGTATTCCTTTCAAAAGGAACAGAGAAACAGTATGCTAGATGCTGAAGCTTCTAAAAACCTGGTTTTCTTTGGACTTGTATATGTCTTTAACTCAGCTGAGTAGGCCTATTAGGAGCAAAGAGAACATATTTCCGCCCTTCAACACTGTGCTTGCAGGAAGTTTCCTTTTCCAAAGCTGACCAAGATCTCACCAAATACAATGTGCTCGATGCTCCTGCTTCTAACACTGACGGTTTTCTTTATGAGATACAAGTGTTTCTTCAACTTAGCTGAGTAGGCCTATTTGGAACAAAATGAGCCTTTCTCCACCAAGAAAATTGTGATTTGCAGGAAGTATTCATTTCAAAAATTCATCCATTTCTCACTGGAAAACTATGTGCTAGAAGCTTCAGCTTCTTACATAGATGGTTTTCTTTGGAGAAACACCTGTCTTTCTTCAACTCAGGTGAAGAGGCCTTTATAGACCAGACGGAGTCTATGTCCATCTTGAAACACCAAAGTTGCAGGAAGTGTTCTTTACCAAAACAAACTTAATTGTTACAAAAAGCAATGTGCTTGATGTTGTTGCATCTATCATTGAAGGTTTTCTTCGAGAGATGCACGTGATTGGTCAAGTGACCTGAATAGGCATGTTTGGAACAAAATGAGCCTTTCTCCAGCTTGAAAACTAGGATTTGCAGGAAATATTCCTTTCAACAACGAACCCAGTTGCCATAGAGAAACAATGTGCAAGACAATGCAGCTTTGAACATAGAAGGTTTTCTTTGGTGAGATTCGTGTGTCTCTCCTACTCAGCTAAATAGGCTTTTATGGAAATAAGTGAGGCTTTTCCAACATGACAACGCTGATATGCTGCACGTATTCCTTTCAAAAACTAACTCGACTCTTATTAGGAAACAATGTGCTAGTGCTGCAGCTTCTAGCATACATGATTCTCTTGGGAGAGTTACACATGTTCCTGGAACTCAGCTGAATAGGCCTATTTGGAGCAAACATTGCCTATGTCCACCTTGAAACACCTCAGTTGCAGGAAGTATTCCTGTCCAAATCTCACACAATTCTCACAGGAATACAATGTGCTGTAGCTCCTGCTTCTAACATGAATGGTTTTCTTTCTGAGATACATGTGTTTCTTCAACATAGCTACATAGGCCTATTTGGAACAAAGTTAGCTTATCTCCAACATGAAATTGTGATTTGCAGCATGTATTACTCTAAAAATCTTACTCAGTTCTCACAGGAAAATAATGAGCTAAATGGGGCAGTTTCTAACATAGATGGTTATGTGGAGATATTCATGTCTTTCTTCAACTCAGGTGAAAATTACTTTTTGGAGCAACAGTCCCTACTTTCACCTTGAAACACTTAAGTTGCAGGAAGTATTCCTTTCCAAAATTATGCAAGTCTCAGAGGGAACAATGTGCTTAATCTCCTGCTTCTAAGACCAGTGGTTTTCTTTGGTAGATACATGTGTTTCTTCAACTTAACTGAAGAGGCCTACTTGCAATGATATAAGCCTTTCTCCACCTGGAAAACTATGGTTTCCAGGAAGTTTTCTTTTCAAAACAAACTCAATTCTCAGAGGGAGGCAATACACCAGATGCTGCAGCTTCTATCATACATGGTTTTCTTTGGAGTGATACAGGTGATTCTTCACCTCAGTTAAATAGGCCTATTTGGAGGAAAAAGTGCCTACCTCCAAATTCCAGATTCCAAATCTGGAATCACCGAGTTTTCAGGAAGTATTCCTTTCAAACACTAACTCACTTCTCACACAGAAACAATGTTCTACTTGCTTCTGCTTCAAACACAGGTGGTTTTCCTTTGAGAGATACACGTGTTTCTTTGACTTCAAGCATCTGCAGATATGGAACATAATGGTCTTTTCTTCAGCTTGAAAACTATCCTTTGCAATAAGTATTCCTTTCAAAACGAACTCAGTTATCACAGAGAAACAATGGGCTAGATGCTGAAGCTTCTAAAGCCATGGCTTTCTTTGGACAGGTATATGTGTTCGTTCAATTCAGCTGAATTGTCCTATTTGGAGCAAACAGAGCCTACTTCCACCTTGCAACACCATGGTTGGAGGAAGTTTCCCGTGCCAAAACTGACACAATTCTCATAGGAAAACAATGTGCTGAATCCTTCAGCTTCAAATATGCATGGTGTTGTTTTGAGAAATACGTGTGTTTCTCCAACTTAGCTGAATAGGACTATTTGGAACAAGGTTAGCCATTCTCCAGTTGAAAATGGTGATGTTCCGGATGTATTACTCTCAAAATCTTACTCAGTTCTCACTGGGAAACAATGCACTAGATGCGGAGGCTGTTTGGAACAAAATGAGAATTTTTTGCACCTTACAATCTATTTTGCAGGAATTATTCCTTTCAAAAACTAACTCAAGTCTCCGAAGGAAACAATGTGTTGATGCCCCTGCTTCTAATTTGGATGTTTTTCTTTCGACAGATAAATGTATTTCTTCTTTTCTGCTTAATAGGCCTGATTGTAACAAAAAGATCCTTTCTCCCCCTTGAGAAGTAAGATTTGCTGGGAGTATTACATTCGAAAACGGACTCAATTCTACAGGGAAACAATGTGCCAGATGCTGCATCTTCTAACATGGATGCTGTCTTTGGAGAGACACATGTGTTTCTTCAACTGATCTGAAAAGAACTCTTTGGAGCAACAGCACATATCTGCACCTTGAAACACTTAAGTTGCAGGGAGTAGTCCTTCCAAAAACTACTCAAGTCTCAAGGGAAGCCATGTGCTAAATGCTGAATCTTGGAATATAGATGGTTTACTCTGGAGAGACACATCTGTTGTTTCAACTCTCCTGAAAAGACCTACTTGGAGTAAACTGAGCCTGTGTCCATCTTGAAAGACTTTCATTGCTGGAAGTATTCACTTCAAAAATTAACTCATTTCTCACAAGGAAACAATGTTCTAGATGTTCCTGCATCTAACAACAATGGTTTTCTTTGAGAGATACATGTGTTTCTTCCACTCACCTGAAGGGGCCGGTTTGGATGAAAATGAGCCTTTTCTAGCTTGAAAACTATTGGTTGCAGGAAATATGCCTTGCAAACATCAACTCAATTATCACAGGGAAACAATGTGCTACATGCTGCATCTTGTAACTTGGTTGCTTTTCGTCGGAGAGACAGATGTGATTCCTCAAATCAGCTGAAAAGGCCTATTTGGAGCAAATGAGGGCTATGTGCATCTTGAAACCCCTAAGATGCACGAAGTGTTCCTTTCAAAACTAACTCAATTCTCACAGAAAAAGAATGTGCTACATGCCCCTGCGTCTAACACTGAAGGGTTTCCTCAAAAGATACAAGTGTTTCATCAACTCCCTTGAACAGACCTATACAGAACACAAGTACCCTTCTCCACTTTGAAACCTTTGATTTGCAGGAACTGTTCCCTTCAAAAACCAAGTCAAGTCTCAGAGGAAAACAATGTGCTAGATCTCCTGCTGCTAAGATAGATGGGTTTTTTTGGGAGATACACGTGTTTCTTCAACTTAACTGAATAGGCCTACTTGCAATGAAATGAGCCTTTCTGCACCTTGAAAACTGTGCTTTGCAGGAATTCCTCCTTCACAACTAACTCAGTTCTCAGAGGGAGACAATGCACTAGATGCTGCAGCTTCTATCATACATGGTTTTCTTTGAAGTCCCATATGTGTTTCTCCACCTCAGTTGAATAGGTCTTTTTGGAGCAAAAGGTGCCTGACTCAAACTCGAATCACCTTATTTTCAGGAAATATTCCTCTCAAACACTAACTCACTTCTCACACAGAAACAATGTTCTACTTGCTTCTGCTTCAAACACAGGTGGTTTTCCTTTGAGAGATACACTTGTTTCTTCGACTTCAAGCATCGGCAGATTTGCAACATAATGGTCTTTTCTTCAGCTTGAAAACTATCCTTTGCAGGAAGTATTCCTTCCCAAACGAACTCAGTTCTCACAGAGAAACAATGTGCTAGATGCTGAAGCTTCTAAAGCCATGGCTTTCTTTGGACAGGTATATGTGTTCGTTCAATTCAGCTGAATTGTCCTATTTGGAGCAAACAGAGCCTACTTCCACCTTGCAACACCATGGTTGGAGGAAGTTTCCCGTGCCAAAACTGACACAATTCTCATAGGAAAACAATGTGCTGAGTGCTTCAGCTTCAAATATGCATGGTGTTGTTTTGAGAAATACGTGTGTTTCTCCAACTTAGCTGAATAGGACTATTTGGAGCAAGGTTAGCCATTCTCCAGTTGAAAATTGTGATGTTCCGGATGTATTACTCTCAAAATCTTACTCAGTTCTCACTGGGAAACAATGCACTAGATGCGGAGGCTGTTTGGAACAAAATGAGCCTTTTTCCCACCTTACCAACTATTTTTGCAGGAATTATTCCTTTCAAAAACTAACTCAAGTCTCCGAAGGAAACAATGTGTTGATGCCCCTGCTTCTAATCGGGCTGTTTTTCTTTCCACAGATAAATGTAATTCTTCTCTTCAGCTTAATAGGCCTGATTGTAACAAAAAGGTCCTCTCTCCCCCTTGAGAAGTATGAGTTGCTGGGAGTATTACACTCGAAAACAGACTCAATTCTACAGGGAAACAATGTGCCAGATGCTGCTTCTTGTAACTTGGTTGCTTTTCGTCGGAGAGACAGATGTGATTCCTCAAATCAGCTGAAAAGGCCTATTTGGAGCAAATGAGGGCTATCTGCATCTTGAAACACCTAAGATGCACGAAGTGTTCCTTTCAGAACAAACTCAATTCTCACAAAAAAAGAATGTGCTACATGCCCCTGCATCTAACACTGAAGGGTTTCCTCACAAGATCCAAGTGTTCCATCAACTCACTTAAACAGGCCTATATGGAACACAAGTACCCTTCTCCACTTTGAATCCTTTGATTTGCAGGAACTGTTCCCTTCAAAAACCACGTCAAGTCTCAGAGGAAAACAATGTGCTAGATCTCCTGCTGCTAAGATAGATGGGTTTTTTTGGGAGATACACGTGTTTCTTCGACTTCAAGCATCGGCAGATTTGCAACATAATGGTCTTTTCTTCAGCTTGAAAACTGTCATTTGCTGGAAGTATTCCTTTCAAAATGAACTAGTTCTCACAGAGAAACAATGTGCTCGATGCTGAAGCTTCTAACACCGTGGCTTTCTTTGGACAGGTATATGTGTTGATTCAATTCATCTGAGTAGTCATATCTGGAGCCAACAGAGCCTACTTCCACCTTGCAACACCATGGTTGCAAGAAGATTTCCGTTCCAAACCTGACACAATTAGCACAGGAAAACAATGTGCTAGATGCTTCTGCTTCAAATATGCATGGTGTTGTTTTGAGAAATATGTGGTTCTCCAACTTAGCTGAATAGGACTATTTGGAACAAGGTTAGCCATTCTCCAGTTGAACCTTGTGAGGTTCCTGATGTATTAGTCTCAAAATCTTACTCAGTTCTCACTGGGAAACAATGCACTAGATGCGGAGGCTGTTTGGAACAAAATGAGCCTTTTTTCCACCTTACAACTGTTTTTGCAGGAATTATTCCTTTCAAAAACAAACTCAAGTCTCCGAAGGAAACAATGTGTTGATGCCCCTGCTTCTAATCGGGATGTTTTTCTTTTGACAGATAAAGGTATTTTTTCTCTTCAGCTTAATAGGCCTGATTGTAACAAAAAGATCCTTTCTCCCCCTTGAGAAGTATGATTTGCTGGGAGTATTACATTCGAAAACGGACTCAATTCTACAGGGAAACAATGTGTCAGATGCTGCAGCTTCTAACATGGATGGTGTCTTTGGAGAGATACATGTGTTTCTTCAACTCAGCTGAGTAGATCTATTTGGAGCAAACAGAGCCTATCTCCACCTTGAAACACCTAAGTTGGAGGAAGTATTTCTTTCAAAACTAGCTCTATTGTCCCAAGAAACAATGTGCTAGATACTGCAGATTCAAACAGAGTTGGTTTTCTCAGCAGAGATATATGTATTTCGTGCATTAGGGTGAAGAAGCCTATTTGGAACAAGATGAGCTTAACTCGACCTTGAAAATTCTGATTTGCACAAAGTATTCCTGTCAAAAACTGAAACAATTCTCACAGGCAAGCAAGGTGCTTGATACTGCACCTTCTAACAGACATTGTTTTCTTTGGAGATACTCATGGGTTACTTCAACTCAGCTGAAAAGGCCTCTATAAAGTAAGCAGAGTCTATCTCCATCTTGAAACACCAAAGTTGAAGGAAATGTTCTTTTGACAAACAAACTGAATTCTCACGGGAAGTCAACGTGCTAGACGTTCCTGCACATAACACCAAAGGTGTTCTTTGAGAGATACATGTGTTTCGTCAAGTCACCTAATAGTCCTGTTTGGAACCAAATGAGCCTATCTCCAGCATGAAAACTAGGATTTGCAGGAAGTATTCCTTTCACAAACCACCCCACTTCTCACCGAGAAACAATGTGCTAGATGGGCCACCTTCTAACATAGATAGTTTTCATTTGAGAGACATATGTGTTTCTCCTACTCAGCAAAATAGAAGGAGAAGGAGGCTTTTATAGAACAAAATGAACCATTTTCCACCTTGAAAACTGACATATCCTGCAAGTATTCCTTTAAAGAACTACTCAACTCCCACAGGGAACAATGTGGTGGATGCTTCAGTTTCTAGCCAACATGGTTCTCTTTGGAGAGGTACACGTGTTCCTTCAACTCACCTGAATAGGCCTATTGGGAGCAAACACTGCCTATGCCCACCTGGAAACACCTCAGTTGCAGGAAGTATTCCTGTCCAAATCTAACACAGTTCTCACAGGAATACAATGTGCTGGATGCTCCCTTTTTCAAACACGGATCGTTTTGTTTCTGAGATATCTGTCTTTCTTCTACTTAGCTGAGTAGGACTATTTGGAACAAAATGAGCCTCTCTCAACCTTGAAAACTGGTTTCCATTGTGTATTACTCACACAACTTACTGAATTCTCAGAGGGAACCAATGCACTAGAAGCGGCAGTAGCTAACCTAGATGGTTTCTTGGAGAGACACGTGTGTTTCTTCAACTGAGCTGAAAAGGACTCTTTGGAGCAACAGCGCCTATCTGCACCTTGAAACACTTAAGTTGCAGGGAGTAGTCCTTCCAAAAACTACTCAAGTCTCAAGGGAAGCCATGTGCTAAATGCTGAATCTTGGAACATAGATGGTTTACTCTGGAGAGACACATGTGTTGTTTCAACTCAGCTGAAAAGGCCTAGTTGAAGCAAACTGAGCCTGTGTCCATCTTGAAAGACTTTCGTTGCTGGAAGGATTCACTTCAAAAATTAACTCAATTCTCACAAGAAAACAATGTTCTAGATGTTCCTGCACCTAACAACAATGGTTTCTTTGAGAGATACATGTGTTTCTTCGACTCACCTGAAGGGGCCGGTTTGGATGAAAATGAGCCTTTCTCTAGCTTAGAAACTATTGTTTGCAGGAAGAATGCCTTGCAAACATCAACACAATTCTCACAGGGAAACAATGTGCTAGATGCTGCATCTTGTAACTTGGTTCCTTTTTGTCGGAGAGACAGATGTGATTCTTCTAATCGCTGAAAAGGCCTATTTGGAGCAAATGAGGGCTATCTCCATCTTGAAACACCTAAGATGCACGAAGTGTTCCTTTCACAACTAACTCAATTCTCACAGAAAAAGAATGTGCTACATGCCCCTGCGTCTAACACTGAAGGGTTTCCTCAAAAGATACATGTGTTTCGTCAACTCACTTGAACAGGCCTATAGGGAACACAAGTACCCTTCTCCACTTTGAATCCTTTGATTTGCAGGAACTGTTCCCTTCAAAAACCAAGTCAAGTCTCAGAGGAAAACAATGTGCTAGATCTCCTGCTGCTAAGATAGATGGGTTTTTTTATGAGATACACGTGTTTCGTCAACTTAACTAACTTAACTGAATAGGCGTACTTGCAACGAAATGAGCCTTTCTGCACCTTGAAAACTGTGCTTTGCAGGAATTACTCCTTCACAACTAACTCAGTTCTCAGAGGGAGACAATGCACTAGATGCTGCAGCTTCTATCATAGATGGTTTTCTTTGAAGTCACACATGTGTTTCTCCACCTCAGTTGAATAGGCCGTTCTGGATCAAAAAGTGCCTGTCTCAAGCTCGAATCACCTTATTTTCAGGAAGTATTCCTTTCCAAGACTAACTCACTTCTCACAGAGAAACAATTTTCCACTTGCTACAGCTTCTAGCACAGATGGTTTTTTGCGAGAGATCATTGTGTTTGTTCAACTTACAGGAACCGTACATTTGCAACAAAATGAGCCCTTCCTTCTCCACCTTGAAAACTATTATTTGCTGGAAGTATTCCTTTCAAAAGGAACTCACTTCTCACAGAGAAACAGTATGCTCCATGCTGAAGCTTCTAAAAACCTGGTTTTCTTTGGACTTCTATATGAGTCTTCAACTCAGCTGAATAGGCCTATTAGGAGCAAAGAGAACTTATTTCCGCCCTTCAACACCGTGCTTGCAGGAAGTTTCCTTTTCCAAAGCTGACCAAGATCTCACCAAATACAATGTGCTCGAAGCTCCTGCTTCTAACACGGATCGTTTTCTGTATGAGATACAAGTGTTTCTTCAACTTAGTTGAGTAGGCCTATTTGGCACAAAATGAGCCTTTCTCCACCTTGAAAATTGTGATTTGCTGGAAGTATTCATTTCAAAAATTCATCCATTTCTCACTGGGAAACAATGTGCTAGAGGCTTCAGCTTCTTACATAGATGGTTTTCTTTGGAAAAACACCTGTCTTTCTTCAACTCTGGTGAAGAGGACTTTATAGACCAAACGGAGTCTATGTCCATCTTGAAACACCAAAGTTGCAGGAAGTGTTCTTTACCAAAACAAACTTAATTGTTACAAAAAGCAATGTGCTTGATGTTCTTGCATCTATCATTGAAGGTTTTCTTCGAGAGATGCACGTGATTGGTCAAGTGACCTGAATAGGCATGTTTGGAACAAAATGAGCCTTTCTCCAGCTTGAAAACTAGGATTTGCAGGAAATATTCCTTTCAAAACGAACCCAGTTGTCATAGAGAAACAATGGGCAAGACAATGCAGCTTTGAACATAGAAGGTTTTCTTTGGTGAGATTCGTGTGTCTCTCCTACTCAGCTAAATAGGCTTTTATGGAACTAAGGGAGGCTTTTCCACCTTGACAATGGTGATATGCTGCACGTATTCCTTTCAAAAACTAACTTACCTCTTATAAGAAAACAATTTGCTAGATGCTGCAGCTTCTAGCATACATGGTTATTTTGGGAGAGGTACACATGTTCCTGGAACTCAGCTGAATAGGCCTATTTGGAGCAAACATTGACTATGTCCACCCTGAAACACCTCAGTTGCAGGAAGTATTACTCTCTAACTCTAAGACAATTCTCACAGGAATACAATGTGCTGTAGCTCCTGCTTCTAACATGAATGGTTTTCTTTCTGAGATACATGTGTTTCTTCAACTTAGCTGGATAGGCCTATTTGGAACAAAGTTAGCTTATCTCCAATATGAAGTTGTGATTTGCAGCGTGTATTACTCTAAAAATCTTACTCAGTTCTCACAGGAAAATAAAGCGCTAAATGGGCAGTTTCTAAAATAGATGGTGTTTTGGAGATATTCATGTCTTTCTTCAACTCAGGTGAAAATTACTTTTTGGAGCAACAGTCCCTACCTTCACCTTGAAACACTTAAGTTGCAGGAAGTATTCCTTTCCAAAGTTATGCAAGTCTCAGAGGGAGACAATGTGCTAGATCTCCTGCTTCTAAGACCAGTGGTTTTCTTTGGTAGATACATGTGTTCCTTCAACTTAACTGAAGAGGCCTACTTGCAACCACATAAGCCTTTCTCCACCTGGAAAACTATGGTTTGCAGGAAGTTTTCTTTTCAAAACTAACTCAATTCTCAGAGGGAGGCAATGCACCAGATGCTGCAGCTTCTATCATACATGGTTTTCTATGGGGTGATACATGTGTTTCTTCACCTCAGTTAAATAGGCCTATTTGGAGGAAAAAGTGCCTACCTCAATCTGGAATCACCTAGTTTTCAGGAAGTATTCCTATCAAACAGTAACTCACTTCTCACAGAGAAACAATGTTCTACTTGCTTCTGCTTCAAACACAGGTGGTTTTCCTTTGAGAGATACACGTGTTTCTTCGACTTCAAGCATCGGCAGATTTGCAACATAATGGTCTTTTCTTCAGCTTGGAAACTGTCATTTGCAGGAAGTATTCCTTTCAAAATGAACTAGTTCTCACAGAGAAACAATGTGCTCGATGCTGAAGCTTCTCAAACCGTGGCTTTCTTTGGACAGGTATAAGTGTTGATTCAATTCATCTGAGTAGTCCTATTTGGAGCCAACAGAGCCTACTTCCACCTTGCAACACCATGGTTGGAAGACGATTTCCGTTCCAAACCTGACACAATTAGCACAGGAAAACAATGTGCTAGATGCTTCTGCTTCAAATATGCATGGTGTTGTTTTGAGAAATACGTGGTTCTCCAACTTAGCTGAATAGGACTATTTGGAACAAGGTTAGCCATTCTCCAGTTGAACCTTGTGAGGTTCCTGATGTATTAGTCTCAAAATCTTACTCAGTTCTCACTGGGAAACAATGCACTAGATGCGGAGGCTGTTTGGAACAAAATGAGCCTTTTTTCCACCTTACAACTGTTTTTGCAGGAATTATTCCTTTCAAAAACAAACTCAAGTCTCCGAAGGAAACAATGTGTTGATGCCCCTGCTTCTAATCGGGATGTTTTTCTTTTGACAGATAAAGGTATTTCTTCTCTTCAGCTTAATAGGCCTGATTGTAACAAAAAGATCCTTTCTCCCCCTTGAGAAGTATGACTTGCTGGGAGTAGTACATTCGAAAATGGACTCAATTCTACAGGGAAACAATGTGCCAGATGCTGCAGCTTCTAACATGGATGGTGTCTTTGGAGAGATACATGTGTTTCTTCAACTCAGCTGAGTAGATCTATTTGGAGCAAACAGAGCCTATCTCCACCTTGAAACACCTAAGTTGGAGGAAGTATTTCTTTCAAAACTAGCTCTATTGTCCCAAGAAACAATGTGCTAGATACTGCAGCTTCAAACAGAGTTGGTTTTCTCAGCAGAGATATATGTATTTCGTGCATTAGGGTGAAAAAGCCTATTTGGAACAAGATGAGCTTAACTCGACCTTGAAAATTCTGATTTGCGCAAAGTATTCCTCTCAAAAACTGAAACAATTCTCACAGGCAAGCAAGGTGCTTGATACTGCACCTTCTAACAGACATTGTTTTCTTTGGAGATACTCATGGGTTACTTCAACTCAGCTGAAAAGGCCTCTATAAAGTAAGCAGAGTCTATCTCCATCTTGAAACACCAAAGTTGAAGGAAATGTTCTTTTGACAAACAAACTGAATTCTCACGGGAAGTCAACGTGCTAGACGTTCCTGCACATAACACCAAAGGTGTTCTTTGAGAGATACATGTGTTTCGTCAAGTCACCTAATAGTCCTGTTTGGAACCAAATGAGCCTTTCTCCAGCATGAAAACTAGGATTTGCAGGAAGTATTCCTTTCACAAACCACCCCACTTCTCACCGAGAAACAATGTGCTAGATGGGGCACCTTCTAACATAGATAGTTTTCATTTGAGAGACATATGTGTTTCTCCTACTCAGCAAAATAGAAGGAGAAGGAGGCTTTTATAGAACAAAATGAACCATTTTCGACCTTGAAAACTGACATATGCTGCAAGTATTCCTTTAAAGAACTACTCAACTCCCACAGGGAACAATGTGGTGGATGCTTCAGTTTCTAGCCAACATGGTTCTCTTTGGAGAGGTACACGTGTTCCTTCAACTCACCTGAATAGGCCTATTGGGAGCAAACACTGCCTATGCCCACCTGGAAACACCTCAGTTGCAGGAAGTATTCCTGTCCAAATCTAACACAGTTCTCACAGGAATACAATGTGCTCGATGCTCCCTTTTTCAAACATGGATCGTTTTGTTTCTGAGATATCTGTCTTTCTTCTACTTAGCTGAGTAGGACTATTTGGAACAAAATGAGCCTCTCTCAACCTTGAAAACTGGTTTCCATTGTGTATTACTCACACAACTTACTGAATTCTCAGAGGGAACCAATGCACTAGAAGCGGCAGTAGCTAACCTAGATGTTTTCTTGGAGAGACACGTGTCTTTCTTCAACTGAGCTGAAAAGGACTCTTTGGAGCAACAGCGCCTATCTGCATCTTGAAACACTTAAGTTGCAGGGAGTAGTCCTTCCAAAAACTACTCAAGTCTCAAGGGAAGCCATGTGCTAAATGCTGAATCTTGGAACATAGAAGGTTTACTCTGGAGAGACACATGTGTTGTTTCAACTCAGCTGAAAAGGCCTAGTTGGAGCAAACTGAGCCTGTGTCCATCTTGAAAGACTTTCGTTGCTGGAAGGATTCACTTCAAAAATTAACTCAATTCTCACAAGAAAACAATGTTCTAGATGTTCCTGCACCTAACAACAATGGTTTCTTTGAGAGATACATGTGTTTCTTCGACTCACCTGAAGGGGCCGGTTTGGATGAAAATGAGCCTTTCTCTAGCTTAGAAACTATTGTTTGCAGGAAGAATGCCTTGCAAACATCAACACAATTCTCACAGGGAAACAATGTGCTAGATACTGCATCTTGTAACTTGGTTCCTTTTTGTCGGAGAGACAGATGTGATTCTTCTAATCAGCTGAAAAGGCCTATTTGGAGCAAATGAGGGCTATCTGCATCTTGAAACACCTAAGATGCACGAAGTGTTCCTTTCACAACTAACTCAATTCTCACAGAAAAAGAATGTGCTACATGCCCCTGCGTCTAACACTGAAGGGTTTCCTCAAAAGATACATGTGTTTCGTCAACTCACTTGAACAGGCCTATAGGGAACACAAGTACCCTTCTCCACTTTGAAACCTTTGACAGGAACTGTTCCCTTCAAAAACCAAGTCAAGTCTCAGAGGAAAACAATGTGCTAGATCTCCTGCTGCTAAGATAGATGGGTTTTTTTGGGAGATACACGTGTTTCGTCAACTTACCTAACTTAACTGAATAGGCCCACTTGCAACGAAATGAGCCTTTCTGCACCTTGAAAACTGTGCTTTGCAGGAATTACTCCTTCACAACTAACTCAGTTCTCAGAGGGAGACAATGCACTAGATGCTGCAGCTTCTATCATAGATGGTTTTCTTTGAAGTCACACATGTGTTTCTCCACCTCAGTTGAATAGGCCGTTCTGGATCAAAAAGTGCCTGTCTCAAGCTCGAATCACCTTATTTTCAGGAAGTATTCCTTTCCAAGACTAACTCACTTCTCACAGAGAAACAATTTTCCACTTGCTACAGCTTCTAGCACAGATGGCTTTTTGCGAGAGATCATTGTGTTTGTTCAACTTACAGGAACCGTACATTTGCAACAAAATGAGCCCTTCTCCACCTTGAAAACTATTATTTGCTGGAAGTATTCCTTTCAAAAGGAACTCACTTCTCACAGAGAAACAGTATGCTCCATGCTGAAGCTTCTAAAAACCTGGTTTTCTTTGGACTTCTATATGAGTCTTCAACTCAGCTGAATAGGCCTATTAGGAGCAAAGAGAACTTATTTCCGCCCTTCAACACCGTGCTTGCAGGAAGTTTCCTTTTCCAAAGCTGACCAAGATCTCACCAAATACAATGTGCTCGAAGCTCCTGCTTCTAACACGGATCGTTTTCTGTATGAGATACAAGTGTTTCTTCAACTTAGTTGAGTAGGCCTATTTGGCACAAAATGAGCCTTTCTCCACCTTGAAAATTGTGATTTGCTGGAAGTATTCATTTCAAAAATTCATCCATTTCTCACTGGAAAACAATGTGCTAGAGGCTTCAGCTTCTTACATAGATGGTTTTCTTTGGAGAAACACCTGTCTTTCTTCAACTCTGGTGAAGAGGACTTTATAGACCAAACGGAGTCTATGTCCATCTTGAAACACCAAAGTTGCAGGAAGTGTTCTTTACCAAAACAAACTTAATTGTTACAAAAAGCAATGTGCTTGATGTTCTTGCATCTATCATTGAAGGTTTTCTTCGAGAGATGCACGTGATTGGTCAAGTGACCTGAATAGGCATGTTTGGAACAAAATGAGCCTTTCTCCAGCTTCAAAACTAGGATTTGCAGGAAATATTCCTTTCAAAACGAACCCAGTTGTCATAGAGAAACAATGGGCAAGACAATGCAGCTTTGAACATAGAAGGTTTTCTTTGGTGAGATTCGTGTGTCTCTCCTACTCAGCTAAATAGGCTTTTATGGAACTAAGGGAGGCTTTTCCACCTTGACAATGGTGATATGCTGCACGTAGTCCTTTCAAAAACTAACTTACCTCTTATAAGAAAACAATGTGCTAGATGCTGCAGCTTCTAGCATACATGGTTCTTTTGGGAGAGGTACACATGTTCCTGGAACTCAGCTGAATAGGCCTATTTGGAGCAAACATTGACTATGTCCACCCTGAAACACCTCAGTTGCAGGAAGTATTACTCTCTAACTCTAACACAATTCTCACAGGAATACAATGTGCTGTAGCTCCTGCTTCTAACATGAATGGTTTTCTTTCTGAGATACATGTGTTTCTTCAACTTAGCTGGATAGGCCTATTTGGAACAAAGTTAGCTTATCTCCAATATGAAGTTGTGATTTGTAGCGTGTATTACTCTAAAAATCTTACTCAGTTCTCACAGGAAAATAAAGCGCTAAATGGGCAGTTTCTAAAATAGATGGTGTTTTGGAGATATTCATGTCTTCCTTCAACTCAGGTGAAAATTACTTTTTGGAGCAACAGTCCCTACCTTCACCTTGAAACACTTAAGTTGCAGGAAGTATTCCTTTCTAAAGTTATGCAAGTCTCAGAGGGAGACAATGTGCTAGATCTCCTGCTTCTAAGACCAGTGGTTTTCTTTGGTAGATACATGTGTTCCTTCAACTTAACTGAAGAGGCCTACTTGCAACCACATAAGCCTTTCTCCACCTGGAAAACTATGGTTTGCAGGAAGTTTTCTTTTCAAAACTAACTCAATTCTCAGAGGGCAGGCAATGCACCAGATGCTGCAGCTTCTATCATACATGGTTTTCTATGGGGTGATACATGTGTTTCTTCACCTCAGTTAAATAGGCCTATTTGGAGGAAAAAGTGCCTACCTCAATCTGGAATCACCTAGTTTTCAGGAAGTATTCCTATCAAACAGTAACTCACTTCTCACAGAGAAACAATGTTCTACTTGCTTCTGCTTCAAACACAGGTGGTTTTCCTTTGAGAGATACACGTGTTTCTTCGACTTCAAGCATCGGCAGATTTGCAACATAATGGTCTTTTCTTCAGCTTGGAAACTGTCATTTGCAGGAAGTATTCCTTTCAAAATGAACTAGTTCTCACAGAGAAACAATGTGCTCGATGCTGAAGCTTCTAAAACCGTGGCTTTCTTTGGACAGGTATAAGTGTTGATTCAATTCATCTGAGTAGTCCTATTTGGAGCCAACAGAACCTACTTCCACCTTGCAACACCATGGTTGGAAGACGATTTCCGTTCCAAACCTGACACAATTAGCACAGGAAAACAATGTGCTAGATGCTTCTGCTTCAAATATGAATGGTGTTGTTTTGAGAAATACGTGGTTCTCCAACTTAGCTGAATAGGACTATTTGGAACAAGGTTAGCCATTCTCCAGTTGAAACTTGTGATGTTCCTGATGTATTAGTCTCAAAATCTTACTCAGTTCTCACTGGGAAACAATGCACTAGATGCGGAGGCTGTTTGGAACAAAATGAGCCTTTTTTCCACCTTACAACTGTTTTTGCAGGAATTATTCCTTTCAAAAACAAACTCAAGTCTCCGAAGGAAACAATGTGTTGATGCCCCTGCTTCTAATCGGGATGTTTTTCTTTTGACAGATAAAGGTATTTCTTCTCTTCAGCTTAATAGGCCTGATTGTAACAAAAAGATCCTTTCTCCCCCTTGAGAAGTATGATTTGCTGGGAGTATTACATTCGAAAATGGACTCAATTCTACAGGGAAACAATGTGCCAGATGCTGCAGCTTCTAACATGGATGGTGTCTTTGGAGAGATACATGTGTTTCTTCAACTCAGCTGTGTAGATCTATTTGGAGCAAACAGAGCCTATCTCCACCTTGAAACACCTAAGTTGGAGGAAGTATTTCTTTCAAAACTAGCTCTATTGTCCCAAGAAACAATGTGCTAGATACTGCAGCTTCAAACAGAGTTGGTTTTCTCAGCAGAGATATATGTATTTCGTGCATTAGGGTGAAGAAGCCTATTTGGAACAAGATGAGCTTAACTCGACCTTGAAAATTCTGATTTGCACAAAGTATTCCTGTCAAAAACTGAAACAATTCTCACAGGCAAGCAAGGTGCTTGATACTGCACCTTCTAACAGACATTGTTTTCTTTGGAGATACTCATGGGTTACTTCAACTCAGCTGAAAAGGCCTCTATAAAGTAAGCAGAGTCTATCTCCATCTTGAAACACCAAAGTTCAAGGAAATGTTCTTTTGACAAACAAACTGAATTCTCACGGGAAGTCAACGTGCTAGACGTTCCTGCACATAACACCAAAGGTGTTCTTTGAGAGATACATGTGTTTCGTCAAGTCACCTAATAGTCCTGTTTGGAACCAAATGAGCCTTTCTCCAGCATGAAAACTAGGATTTGCAGGAAGTATTCCTTTCACAAACCACCCCACTTCTCACCGAGAAACAATGTGCTAGATGGGGCACCTTCTAACATAGATAGCTTTCATTTGAGAGACATATGTGTTTCTCCTACTCAGCAAAATAGAAGGAGAAGGAGGCTTTTATAGAACAAAATGAACCATTTTCGACCTTGAAAACTGACATATGCTGCAAGTATTCCTTTAAAGAACTACTCAACTCCCACAGGGAACAATGTGGTGGATGCTTCAGTTTCTAGCCAACATGGTTCTCTTTGGAGAGGTACACGTGTTCCTTCAACTCACCTGAATAGGCCTATTGGGAGCAAACACTGCCTATGCCCACCTGGAAACACCTCAGTTGCAGGAAGTATTCCTGTCCAAATCTAACACAGTTCTCACAGGAATACAATGTGCTGGATGCTCCCTTTTTCAAACACGGATCGTTTTGTTTCTGAGATATCTGTGTTTCTTCTACTTAGCTGAGTAGGACTATTTGGAACAAAATGAGCCTCTCTCAACCTTGAAAACTGGTTTCCATTGTGTATTACTCACACAACTTACTCAGTTCTCAGAGGGAACCAATGCACTAGAAGTGGCAGTAGCTAACCTAGATGGTTTCTTGGAGAGACACGTGTGTTTCTTCAACTGAGCTGAAAAGGACTCTTTGGAGCAACAGCGCCTATCTGCACCTTGAAACACTTAAGTTGCAGGGAGTAGTCCTTCCAAAAACTACTCAAGTCTCAAGGGAAGATATGTGCTAAATGCTGAATCTTGGAACATAGATGGTTTACTCTGGAGAGACACATGTGTTGTTTCAACTCAGCTGAAAAGGCCTAGTTGAAGCAAACTGAGCCTGTGTCCATCTTGAAAGACTTTCGTTGCTGGAAGGATTCACTTCAAAAATTAACTCAATTCTCACAAGAAAACAATGTTCTAGATGTTCCTGCACCTAACAACAATGGTTTCTTTGAGAGATACATGTGTTTCTTCGACTCACCTGAAGGGGCCGGTTTGGATGAAAATGAGCCTTTCTCTAGCTTAGAAACTATTGTTTGCAGGAAGAATGCCTTGCAAACATCAACACAATTCTCACAGGGAAACAATGTGCTAGATGCTGCATCTTGTAACTTGGTTCCTTTTTGTCGGAGAGACAGATGTGATTCTTCTAATCGCTGAAAAGGCCTATTTGGAGCAAATGAGGGCTATCTCCATCTTGAAACACCTAAGATGCACGAAGTGTTCCTTTCACAACTAACTCAATTCTCACAGAAAAAGAATGTGCTACATGCCCCTGCGTCTAACACTGAAGGGTTTCCTCAAAAGATACATGTGTTTCGTCAACTCACTTGAACAGGCCTATAGGGAACACAAGTACCCTTCTCCACTTTGAATCCTTTGATTTGCAGGAACTGTTCCCTTCAAAAACCAAGTCAAGTCTCAGAGGAAAACAATGTGCTAGATCTCCTGCTGCTAAGATAGATGGGTTTTTTTATGAGATACACGTGTTTCGTCAACTTAACTAACTTAACTGAATAGGCGTACTTGCAACGAAATGAGCCTTTCTGCACCTTGAAAACTGTGCTTTGCAGGAATTACTCCTTCACAACTAACTCAGTTCTCAGAGGGAGACAATGCACTAGATGCTGCAGCTTCTATCATAGATGGTTTTCTTTGAAGTCACACATGTGTTTCTCCACCTCAGTTGAATAGGCCGTTCTGGATCAAAAAGTGCCTGTCTCAAGCTCGAATCACCTTATTTTCAGGAAGTATTCCTTTCCAAGACTAACTCACTTCTCACAGAGAAACAATTTTCCACTTGCTACAGCTTCTAGCACAGATGGTTTTTTGCGAGAGATCATTGTGTTTGTTCAACTTACAGGAACCGTACATTTGCAACAAAATGAGCCCTTCCTTCTCCACCTTGAAAACTATTATTTGCTGGAAGTATTCCTTTCAAAAGGAACTCACTTCTCACAGAGAAACAGTATGCTCCATGCTGAAGCTTCTAAAAACCTGGTTTTCTTTGGACTTCTATATGAGTCTTCAACTCAGCTGAATAGGCCTATTAGGAGCAAAGAGAACTTATTTCCGCCCTTCAACACCGTGCTTGCAGGAAGTTTCCTTTTCCAAAGCTGACCAAGATCTCACCAAATACAATGTGCTCGAAGCTCCTGCTTCTAACACGGATCGTTTTCTGTATGAGATACAAGTGTTTCTTCAACTTAGTTGAGTAGGCCTATTTGGCACAAAATGAGCCTTTCTCCACCTTGAAAATTGTGATTTGCTGGAAGTATTCATTTCAAAAATTCATCCATTTCTCACTGGGAAACAATGTGCTAGAGGCTTCAGCTTCTTACATAGATGGTTTTCTTTGGAAAAACACCTGTCTTTCTTCAACTCTGGTGAAGAGGACTTTATAGACCAAACGGAGTCTATGTCCATCTTGAAACACCAAAGTTGCAGGAAGTGTTCTTTACCAAAACAAACTTAATTGTTACAAAAAGCAATGTGCTTGATGTTCTTGCATCTATCATTGAAGGTTTTCTTCGAGAGATGCACGTGATTGGTCAAGTGACCTGAATAGGCATGTTTGGAACAAAATGAGCCTTTCTCCAGCTTGAAAACTAGGATTTGCAGGAAATATTCCTTTCAAAACGAACCCAGTTGTCATAGAGAAACAATGGGCAAGACAATGCAGCTTTGAACATAGAAGGTTTTCTTTGGTGAGATTCGTGTGTCTCTCCTACTCAGCTAAATAGGCTTTTATGGAACTAAGGGAGGCTTTTCCACCTTGACAATGGTGATATGCTGCACGTATTCCTTTCAAAAACTAACTTACCTCTTATAAGAAAACAATTTGCTAGATGCTGCAGCTTCTAGCATACATGGTTATTTTGGGAGAGGTACACATGTTCCTGGAACTCAGCTGAATAGGCCTATTTGGAGCAAACATTGACTATGTCCACCCTGAAACACCTCAGTTGCAGGAAGTATTACTCTCTAACTCTAAGACAATTCTCACAGGAATACAATGTGCTGTAGCTCCTGCTTCTAACATGAATGGTTTTCTTTCTGAGATACATGTGTTTCTTCAACTTAGCTGGATAGGCCTATTTGGAACAAAGTTAGCTTATCTCCAATATGAAGTTGTGATTTGCAGCGTGTATTACTCTAAAAATCTTACTCAGTTCTCACAGGAAAATAAAGCGCTAAATGGGCAGTTTCTAAAATAGATGGTGTTTTGGAGATATTCATGTCTTTCTTCAACTCAGGTGAAAATTACTTTTTGGAGCAACAGTCCCTACCTTCACCTTGAAACACTTAAGTTGCAGGAAGTATTCCTTTCCAAAGTTATGCAAGTCTCAGAGGGAGACAATGTGCTAGATCTCCTGCTTCTAAGACCAGTGGTTTTCTTTGGTAGATACATGTGTTCCTTCAACTTAACTGAAGAGGCCTACTTGCAACCACATAAGCCTTTCTCCACCTGGAAAACTATGGTTTGCAGGAAGTTTTCTTTTCAAAACTAACTCAATTCTCAGAGGGAGGCAATGCACCAGATGCTGCAGCTTCTATCATACATGGTTTTCTATGGGGTGATACATGTGTTTCTTCACCTCAGTTAAATAGGCCTATTTGGAGGAAAAAGTGCCTACCTCAATCTGGAATCACCTAGTTTTCAGGAAGTATTCCTATCAAACAGTAACTCACTTCTCACAGAGAAACAATGTTCTACTTGCTTCTGCTTCAAACACAGGTGGTTTTCCTTTGAGAGATACACGTGTTTCTTCGACTTCAAGCATCGGCAGATTTGCAACATAATGGTCTTTTCTTCAGCTTGGAAACTGTCATTTGCAGGAAGTATTCCTTTCAAAATGAACTAGTTCTCACAGAGAAACAATGTGCTCGATGCTGAAGCTTCTCAAACCGTGGCTTTCTTTGGACAGGTATAAGTGTTGATTCAATTCATCTGAGTAGTCCTATTTGGAGCCAACAGAGCCTACTTCCACCTTGCAACACCATGGTTGGAAGACGATTTCCGTTCCAAACCTGACACAATTAGCACAGGAAAACAATGTGCTAGATGCTTCTGCTTCAAATATGCATGGTGTTGTTTTGAGAAATACGTGGTTCTCCAACTTAGCTGAATAGGACTATTTGGAACAAGGTTAGCCATTCTCCAGTTGAACCTTGTGAGGTTCCTGATGTATTAGTCTCAAAATCTTACTCAGTTCTCACTGGGAAACAATGCACTAGATGCGGAGGCTGTTTGGAACAAAATGAGCCTTTTTTCCACCTTACAACTGTTTTTGCAGGAATTATTCCTTTCAAAAACAAACTCAAGTCTCCGAAGGAAACAATGTGTTGATGCCCCTGCTTCTAATCGGGATGTTTTTCTTTTGACAGATAAAGGTATTTCTTCTCTTCAGCTTAATAGGCCTGATTGTAACAAAAAGATCCTTTCTCCCCCTTGAGAAGTATGACTTGCTGGGAGTAGTACATTCGAAAATGGACTCAATTCTACAGGGAAACAATGTGCCAGATGCTGCAGCTTCTAACATGGATGGTGTCTTTGGAGAGATACATGTGTTTCTTCAACTCAGCTGAGTAGATCTATTTGGAGCAAACAGAGCCTATCTCCACCTTGAAACACCTAAGTTGGAGGAAGTATTTCTTTCAAAACTAGCTCTATTGTCCCAAGAAACAATGTGCTAGATACTGCAGCTTCAAACAGAGTTGGTTTTCTCAGCAGAGATATATGTATTTCGTGCATTAGGGTGAAAAAGCCTATTTGGAACAAGATGAGCTTAACTCGACCTTGAAAATTCTGATTTGCGCAAAGTATTCCTGTCAAAAACTGAAACAATTCTCACAGGCAAGCAAGGTGCTTGATACTGCACCTTCTAACAGACATTGTTTTCTTTGGAGATACTCATGGGTTACTTCAACTCAGCTGAAAAGGCCTCTATAAAGTAAGCAGAGTCTATCTCCATCTTGAAACACCAAAGTTGAAGGAAATGTTCTTTTGACAAACAAACTGAATTCTCACGGGAAGTCAACGTGCTAGACGTTCCTGCACATAACACCAAAGGTGTTCTTTGAGAGATACATGTGTTTCGTCAAGTCACCTAATAGTCCTGTTTGGAACCAAATGAGCCTTTCTCCAGCATGAAAACTAGGATTTGCAGGAAGTATTCCTTTCACAAACCACCCCACTTCTCACCGAGAAACAATGTGCTAGATGGGGCACCTTCTAACATAGATAGTTTTCATTTGAGAGACATATGTGTTTCTCCTACTCAGCAAAATAGAAGGAGAAGGAGGCTTTTATAGAACAAAATGAACCATTTTCGACCTTGAAAACTGACATATGCTGCAAGTATTCCTTTAAAGAACTACTCAACTCCCACAGGGAACAATGTGGTGGATGCTTCAGTTTCTAGCCAACATGGTTCTCTTTGGAGAGGTACACGTGTTCCTTCAACTCACCTGAATAGGCCTATTGGGAGCAAACACTGCCTATGCCCACCTGGAAACACCTCAGTTGCAGGAAGTATTCCTGTCCAAATCTAACACAGTTCTCACAGGAATACAATGTGCTCGATGCTCCCTTTTTCAAACATGGATCGTTTTGTTTCTGAGATATCTGTCTTTCTTCTACTTAGCTGAGTAGGACTATTTGGAACAAAATGAGCCTCTCTCAACCTTGAAAACTGGTTTCCATTGTGTATTACTCACACAACTTACTGAATTCTCAGAGGGAACCAATGCACTAGAAGCGGCAGTAGCTAACCTAGATGTTTTCTTGGAGAGACACGTGTCTTTCTTCAACTGAGCTGAAAAGGACTCTTTGGAGCAACAGCGCCTATCTGCATCTTGAAACACTTAAGTTGCAGGGAGTAGTCCTTCCAAAAACTACTCAAGTCTCAAGGGAAGCCATGTGCTAAATGCTGAATCTTGGAACATAGAAGGTTTACTCTGGAGAGACACATGTGTTGTTTCAACTCAGCTGAAAAGGCCTAGTTGGAGCAAACTGAGCCTGTGTCCATCTTGAAAGACTTTCGTTGCTGGAAGGATTCACTTCAAAAATTAACTCAATTCTCACAAGAAAACAATGTTCTAGATGTTCCTGCACCTAACAACAATGGTTTCTTTGAGAGATACATGTGTTTCTTCGACTCACCTGAAGGGGCCGGTTTGGATGAAAATGAGCCTTTCTCTAGCTTAGAAACTATTGTTTGCAGGAAGAATGCCTTGCAAACATCAACACAATTCTCACAGGGAAACAATGTGCTAGATACTGCATCTTGTAACTTGGTTCCTTTTTGTCGGAGAGACAGATGTGATTCTTCTAATCAGCTGAAAAGGCCTATTTGGAGCAAATGAGGGCTATCTGCATCTTGAAACACCTAAGATGCACGAAGTGTTCCTTTCACAACTAACTCAATTCTCACAGAAAAAGAATGTGCTACATGCCCCTGCGTCTAACACTGAAGGGTTTCCTCAAAAGATACATGTGTTTCGTCAACTCACTTGAACAGGCCTATAGGGAACACAAGTACCCTTCTCCACTTTGAATCCTTTGATTTGCAGGAACTGTTCCCTTCAAAAACCAAGTCAAGTCTCAGAGGAAAACAATGTGCTAGATCTCCTGCTGCTAAGATAGATGGGTTTTTTTGGGAGATACACGTGTTTCGTCAACTTAACTAACTTAACTGAATAGGCCCACTTGCAACGAAATGAGCCTTTCTGCACCTTGAAAACTGTGCTTTGCAGGAATTACTCCTTCACAACTAACTCAGTTCTCAGAGGGAGACAATGCACTAGATGCTGCAGCTTCTATCATAGATGGTTTTCTTTGAAGTCACACATGTGTTTCTCCACCTCAGTTGAATAGGCCGTTCTGGATCAAAAAGTGCCTGTCTCAAGCTCGAATCACCTTATTTTCAGGAAGTATTCCTTTCCAAGACTAACTCACTTCTCACAGAGAAACAATTTTCCACTTGCTACAGCTTCTAGCACAGATGGCTTTTTGCGAGAGATCATTGTGTTTGTTCAACTTACAGGAACCGTACATTTGCAACAAAATGAGCCCTTCTCCACCTTGAAAACTATTATTTGCTGGAAGTATTCCTTTCAAAAGGAACTCACTTCTCACAGAGAAACAGTATGCTCCATGCTGAAGCTTCTAAAAACCTGGTATTCTTTGGACTTCTATATGAGTCTTCAACTCAGCTGAATAGGCCTATTAGGAGCAAAGAGAACTTATTTCCGCCCTTCAACACCGTGCTTGCAGGAAGTTTCCTTTTCCAAAGCTGACCAAGATCTCACCAAATACAATGTGCTCGAAGCGCCTGCTTCTAACACGGATCGTTTTCTGTATGAGATACAAGTGTTTCTTCAACTTAGTTGAGTAGGCCTATTTGGCACAAAATGAGCCTTTCTCCACCTTGAAAATTGTGATTTGCTGGAAGTATTCATTTCAAAAATTCATCCATTTCTCACTGGAAAACAATGTGCTAGAGGCTTCAGCTTCTTACATAGATGGTTTTCTTTGGAGAAACACCTGTCTTTCTTCAACTCTGGTGAAGAGGACTTTATAGACCAAACGGAGTCTATGTCCATCTTGAAACACCAAAGTTGCAGGAAGTGTTCTTTACCAAAACAAACTTAATTGTTACAAAAAGCAATGTGCTTGATGTTCTTGCATCTATCATTGAAGGTTTTCTTCGAGAGATGCACGTGATTGGTCAAGTGACCTGAATAGGCATGTTTGGAACAAAATGAGCCTTTCTCCAGCTTGAAAACTAGGATTTGCAGGAAATATTCCTTTCAAAACGAACCCAGTTGTCATAGAGAAACAATGGGCAAGACAATGCAGCTTTGAACATAGAAAGTTTTCTTTGGTGAGATTCGTGTGTCTCTCCTACTCAGCTAAATAGGCTTTTATGGAACTAAGGGAGGCTTTTCCACCTTGACAATGGTGATATGCTGCACATAGTCCTTTCAAAAACTAACTTACCTCTTATAAGAAAACAATGTGCTAGATGCTGCAGCTTCTAGCATACATGGTTCTTTTGGGAGAGGTACACATGTTCCTGGAACTCAGCTGAATAGGCCTATTTGGAGCAAACATTGACTATGTCCACCCTGAAACACCTCAGTTGCAGGAAGTATTACTCTCTAACTCTAACACAATTCTCACAGGAATACAATGTGCTGTAGCTCCTGCTTCTAACATGAATGGTTTTCTTTCTGAGATACATGTGTTTCTTCAACTTAGCTGGATAGGCCTATTTGGAACAAAGTTAGCTTTATCTCCAATATGAAGTTGTGATTTGCAGCGTGTATTACTCTAAAAATCTTACTCAGTTCTCACAGGAAAATAAAGCGCTAAATGGGCAGTTTCTAAAATAGATGGTGTTTTGGAGATATTCATGTCTTTCTTCAACTCAGGTGAAAATTACTTTTTGGAGCAACAGTCCCTACCTTCACCTTGAAACACTTAAGTTGCAGGAAGTATTCCTTTCCAAAGTTATGCAAGTCTCAGAGGGAGACAATGTGCTAGATCTCCTGCTTCTAAGACCAGTGGTTTTCTTTGGTAGATACATGTGTTCCTTCAACTTAACTGAAGAGGCCTACTTGCAACCACATAAGCCTTTCTCCACCTGGAAAACTATGGTTTGCAGGAAGTTTTCTTTTCAAAACTAACTCAATTCTCAGAGGGCAGGCAATGCACCAGATGCTGCAGCTTCTATCATACATGGTTTTCTATGGGGTGATACATGTGTTTCTTCACCTCAGTTAAATAGGCCTATTTGGAGGAAAAAGTGCCTACCTCAATCTGGAATCACCTAGTTTTCAGGAAGTATTCCTATCAAACAGTAACACACTTCTCACAGAGAAACAATGTTCTACTTGCTTCTGCTTCAAACACAGGTGGTTTTCCTTTGAGAGATACACGTGTTTCTTCGACTTCAAGCATCGGCAGATTTGCAACATAATGGTCTTTTCTTCAGCTTGAAAACTGTCATTTGCAGGAAGTATTCCTTTCAAAATGAACTAGTTCTCACAGAGAAACAACGTGCTCGATGCTCAAGCTTCTAAAACCGTGGCTTTCTTTGGACAGGTATAAGTGTTGATTCAATTCATCTGAGTAGTCCTATTTGGAGCCAACAGAGCCTACTTCCACCTTGCAACACCATGGTTGGAAGACGATTTCCGTTCCAAACCTGACACAATTCGCACAGGAAAACAATGTGCTAGATGCTTCTGCTTCAAATATGCATGGTGTTGTTTTGAGAAATACGTGGTTCTCCAACTTAGCTGAATAGGACTATTTGGAACAAGGTTAGCCATTCTCCAGTTGAAACTTGTGATGTTCCTGATGTATTAGTCTCAAAATCTTACTCAGTTCTCACTGGGAAACAATGCACTAGATGCGGAGGCTGTTTGGAACAAAATGAGCCTTTTTTCCACCTTACAACTGTTTTTGCAGGAATTATTCCTTTCAAAAACAAACTCAAGTCTCCGAAGGAAACAATGTGTTGATGCCCCTGCTTCTAATCGGGATGTTTTTCTTTTGACAGATAAAGGTATTTCTTCTCTTCAGCTTAATAGGCCTGATTGTAACAAAAAGATCCTTTCTCCCCCTTGAGAAGTATGATTTGCTGGGAGTATTACATTCGAAAATGGACTCAATTCTACAGGGAAACAATGTGCCAGATGCTGCAGCTTCTAACATGGATGGTGTCTTTGGAGAGATACATGTGTTTCTTCAACTCAGCTGAGTAGATCTATTTGGAGCAAACAGAGCCTATCTCCACCTTGAAACACCTAAGTTGGAGGAAGTATTTCTTTCAAAACTAGCTCTATTGTCCCAAGAAACAATGTGCTAGATACTGCAGCTTCAAACAGAGTTGGTTTTCTCAGCAGAGATATATGTATTTCGTGCATTAGGGTGAAGAAGCCTATTTGGAACAAGATGAGCTTAACTCGACCTTGAAAATTCTGATTTGCACAAAGTATTCCTGTCAAAAACTGAAACAATTCTCACAGGCAAGCAAGGTGCTTGATACTGCACCTTCTAACAGACATTGTTTTCTTTGGAGATACTCATGGGTTACTTCAACTCAGCTGAAAAGGCCTCTATAAAGTAAGCAGAGTCTATCTCCATCTTGAAACACCAAAGTTGAAGGAAATGTTCTTTTGACAAACAAACTGAATTCTCACGGGAAGTCAACGTGCTAGACGTTCCTGCACATAACACCAAAGGTGTTCTTTGAGAGATACATGTGTTTCGTCAAGTCACCTAATAGTCCTGTTTGGAACCAAATGAGCCTTTCTCCAGCATGAAAACTAGGATTTGCAGGAAGTATTCCTTTCACAAACCACCCCACTTCTCACCGAGAAACAATGTGCTAGATGGGGCACCTTCTAACATAGATAGTTTTCATTTGAGGGACATATGTGTTTCTCCTACTCAGCAAAATAGAAGGACAAGGAGGCTTTTATAGAACAAAATGAACCATTTTCGACCTTGAAAACTGACATATGCTGCAAGTATTCCTTTAAAGAACTACTCAACTCCCACAGGGAACAATGTGGTGGATGCTTCAGTTTCTAGCCAACATGGTTCTCTTTGGAGAGGTACACGTGTTCCTTCAACTCACCTGAATAGGCCTATTGGGAGCAAACACTGCCTATGCCCACCTGGAAACACCTCAGTTGCAGGAAGTATTCCTGTCCAAATCTAACACAGTTCTCACAGGAATACAATGTGCTGGATGCTCCCTTTTTCAAACACGGATCGTTTTGTTTCTGAGATATCTGTGTTTCTTCTACTTAGCTGAGTAGGACTATTTGGAACAAAATGAGCCTCTCTCAACCTTGAAAACTGGTTTCCATTGTGTATTACTCACACAACTTACTCAGTTCTCAGAGGGAACCAATGCACTAGAAGCGGCAGTAGCTAACCTAGATGGTTTCTTGGAGAGACACGTGTGTTTCTTCAACTGAGCTGAAAAGGACTCTTTGGAGCAACAGCGCCTATTTGCACCTTGAAACACTTAAGTTGCAGGGAGTAGTCCTTCCAAAAACTACTCAAGTCTCAAGGGAAGCCATGTGCTAAATGCTGAAGCTTGGAACATAGATGGTTTACTCTGGAGAGACACATGTGTTGTTTCAACTCAGCTGAAAAGGCCTAGTTGGAGCAAACTGAGCCTGTGTCCATCTTGAAAGACTTTCGTTGCTGGAAGGATTCACTTCAAAAATTAACTCAATTCTCACAAGAAAACAATGTTCTAGATGTTCCTGCACCTAACAACAATGGTTTCTTTGAGAGATACATGTGTTTCTTCGACTCACCTGAAGGGGCCGGTTTGGATGAAAATGAGCCTTTCTCTAGCTTAGAAACTATTGTTTGCAGGAAGAATGCCTTGCAAACATCAACACAATTCTCACAGGGAAACAATGTGCTAGATGCTGCATCTTGTAACTTGGTTCCTTTTTGTCGGAGAGACAGATGTGATTCTTCTAATCGCTTAAAAGGCCTATTTGGAGCAAATGAGGGCTATCTCCATCTTGAAACACCTAAGATGCACGAAGTGTTCCTTTCACAACTAACTCAATTCTCACAGAAAAAGAATGTGCTACATGCCCCTGCGTCTAACACTGAAGGGTTTCCTCAAAAGATACATGTGTTTCGTCAACTCACTTGAACAGGCCTATAGGGAACACAAGTACCCTTCTCCACTTTGAATCCTTTGATTTGCAGGAACTGTTCCCTTCAAAAACCAAGTCAAGTCTCAGAGGAAAACAATGTGCTAGATCTCCTGCTGCTAAGATAGATGGGTTTTTTTGGGAGATACACGTGTTTCGTCAACTTAACTAACTTAACTGAATAGGCCTACTTGCAACGCAATGAGCCTTTCTGCACCTTGAAAACTGTGCTTTGCAGGAATTACTCCTTCACAACTAACTCAGTTCTCAGAGGGAGACAATGCACTAGATGCTGCAGCTTCTATCATAGATGGTTTTCTTTGAAGTCACACATGTGTTTCTCCACCTCAGTTGAATAGGCCGTTCTGGATCAAAAAGTGCCTGTCTCAAGCTCGAATCACCTTATTTTCAGGAAGTATTCCTTTCCAAGACTAACTCACTTCTCACAGAGAAACAATTTTCCACTTGCTACAGCTTCTAGCACAGATGGTTTTTTGCGAGAGATCATTGTGTTTGTTCAACTTACAGGAACCGTACATTTGCAACAAAATGAGCCCTTCTCCACCTTGAAAACTATTATTTGCTGGAAGTATTCCTTTCAAAAGGAACTCACTTCTCACAGAGAAACAGTATGCTCCATGCTGAAGCTTCTAAAAACCTGGTTTTCTTTGGACTTCTATATGAGTCTTCAACTCAGCTGAATAGGCCTATTAGGAGCAAAGAGAACTTATTTCCGCCCTTCAACACCGTGCTTGCAGGAAGTTTCCTTTTCCAAAGCTGACCAAGATCTCACCAAATACAATGTGCTCGAAGCTCCTGCTTCTAACACGGATCGTTTTCTGTATGAGATACAAGTGTTTCTTCAACTTAGTTGAGTAGGCCTATTTGGCACAAAATGAGCCTTTCTCCACCTTGAAAATTGTGATTTGCTGGAAGTATTCATTTCAAAAATTCATCCATTTCTCACTGGAAAACAATGTGCTAGAGGCTTCAGCTTCTTACATAGATGGTTTTCTTTGGAGAAACACCTGTCTTTCTTCAACTCTGGTGAAGAGGACTTTATAGACCAAACGGAGTCTATGTCCATCTTGAAACACCAAAGTTGCAGGAAGTGTTCTTTACCAAAACAAACTTAATTGTTACAAAAAGCAATGTGCTTGATGTTGTTGCATCTATCATTGAAGGTTTTCTTCGAGAGATGCACGTGATTTGTCAAGTGACCTGAATAGGCATGTTTGGAACAAAATGAGCCTTTCTCCAGCTTGAAAACTAGGATTTGCAGGAAATATTCCTTTCAAAACGAACCCAGTTGTCATAGAGAAACAATGGGCAAGACAATGCAGCTTTGAACATAGAAAGTTTTCTTTGGTGAGATTCGTGTGTCTCTCCTACTCAGCTAAATAGGCTTTTATGGAACTAAGGGAGGCTTTTCCACCTTGACAATGGTGATATGCTGCACGTAGTCCTTTCAAAAACTAACTTACCTCTTATAAGAAAACAATGTGCTAGATGCTGCAGCTTCTAGCATACATGGTTCTTTTGGGAGAGGTACACATGTTCCTGGAACTCAGCTGAATAGGCCTATTTGGAGCAAACATTGACTATGTCCACCCTGAAACACCTCAGTTGCAGGAAGTATTACTCTCTAACTCTAACACAATTCTCACAGGAATACAATGTGCTGTAGCTCCTGCTTCTAACATGAATGGTTTTCTTTCTGAGATACATGTGTTTCTTCAACTTAGCTGGATAGGCCTATTTGGAACAAAGTTAGCTTATCTCCAATATGAAGTTGTGATTTGCAGCGTGTATTACTCTAAAAATCTTACTCAGTTCTCACAGGAAAATAAAGCGCTAAATGGGCAGTTTCTAAAATAGATGGTGTTTTGGAGATATTCATGTCTTTCTTCAACTCAGGTGAAAATTACTTTTTGGAGCAACAGTCCCTACCTTCACCTTGAAACACTTAAGTTGCAGGAAGTATTCCTTTCCAAAGTTATGCAAGTCTCAGAGGGAGACAATGTGCTAGATCTCCTGCTTCTAAGACCAGTGGTTTTCTTTGGTAGATACATGTGTTCCTTCAACTTAACTGAAGAGGCCTACTTGCAACCACATAAGCCTTTCTCCACCTGGAAAACTATGGTTTGCAGGAAGTTTTCTTTTCAAAACTAACTCAATTCTCAGAGGGCAGGCAATGCACCAGATGCTGCAGCTTCTATCATACATGGTTTTCTATGGGGTGATACATGTGTTTCTTCACCTCAGTTAAATAGGCCTATTTGGAGGAAAAAGTGCCTACCTCAATCTGGAATCACCTAGTTTTCAGGAAGTATTCCTATCAAACAGTAACACACTTCTCACAGAGAAACAATGTTCTACTTGCTTCTGCTTCAAACACAGGTGGTTTTCCTTTGAGAGATACACGTGTTTCTTCGACTTCAAGCATCGGCAGATTTGCAACATAATGGTCTTTTCTTCAGCTTGAAAACTGTCATTTGCAGGAAGTATTCCTTTCAAAATGAACTAGTTCTCACAGAGAAACAATGTGCTCGATGCTGAAGCTTCTAAAACCGTGGCTTTCTTTGGACAGGTATAAGTGTTGATTCAATTCATCTGAGTAGTCCTATTTGGAGCCAACAGAGCCTACTTCCACCTTGCAACACCATGGTTGGAAGACGATTTCCGTTCCAAACCTGACACAATTCGCACAGGAAAACAATGTGCTAGATGCTTCTGCTTCAAATATGCATGGGGTTGTTTTGAGAAATACGTGGTTCTCCAACTTAGCTGAATAGGACTATTTGGAACAAGGTTAGCCATTCTCCAGTTGAAACTTGTGATGTTCCTGATGTATTAGTCTCAAAATCTTACTCAGTTCTCACTGGGAAACAATGCACTAGATGCGGAGGCTGTTTGGAACAAAATGAGCCTTTTTTCCACCTTACAACTGGTTTTGCAGGAATTATTCCTTTCAAAAACAAACTCAAGGCTCCGAAGGAAACAATGTGTTGATGCCCCTGCTTCTAATCGGGATGTTTTTCTTTTGACAGATAAAGGTATTTCTTCTCTTCAGCTTAATAGGCCTGATTGTAACAAAAAGATCCTTTCTCCCCCTTGAGAAGTATGATTTGCTGGGAGTATTACATTCGAAAACAGACTCAATTCTACAGGGAAACAATGTGCCAGATGCTGAAGCTTCTAACATGGATGGTGTCTTTGGAGAGATACATGTGTTTCTTCAACTCAGCTGAGTAGATCTATTTGGAGCAAACAGAGCCTATCTCCACCTTGAAACACCTAAGTTGGAGGAAGTATTTCTTTCAAAACTAGCTCTATTGTCCCAAGAAACAATGTGCTAGATACTGCAGCTTCAAACAGAGTTGGTTTTCTCAGCAGAGATATATGTATTTCGTGCATTAGGGTGAAGAAGCCTATTTGGAACAAGATGAGCTTAACTCGACCTTGAAAATTCTGATTTGCACAAAGTATTCCTGTCAAAAACTGAAAAAATTCTCAAAGGCAAGCAAGGTGCTTGATACTGCACCTTCTAACAGACATTGTTTTCTTTGGAGATACTCATGGGTTACTTCAACTCAGCTGAAAAGGCCTATATAAAGTAAGCAGAGTCTATCTCCATCTTGAAACACCAAAGTTGAAGGAAATGTTCTTTTGACAAACAAACTGAATTCTCACGGGAAGTCAACGTGCTAGACGTTCCTGCACATAACACCAAAGGTGTTCTTTGAGAGATACATGTGTTTCGTCAAGTCACCTAATAGTCCTGTTTGGAACCAAATGAGCCTTTCTCCAGCATGAAAACTAGGATTTGCAGGAAGTATTCCTTTCACAAACCACCCCACTTCTCACCGAGAAACAATGTGCTAGATGGGGCACCTTCTAACATAGATAGTTTTCATTTGAGGGACATATGTGTTTCTCCTACTCAGCAAAATAGAAGGACAAGGAGGCTTTTATAGAACAAAATGAACCATTTTCGACCTTGAAAACTGACATATGCTGCAAGTATTCCTTTAAAGAACTACTCAACTCCCACAGGGAACAATGTGGTGGATGCTTCAGTTTCTAGCCAACATGGTTCTCTTTGGAGAGGTACACGTGTTCCTTCAACTCACCTGAATAGGCCTATTGGGAGCAAACACTGCCTATGCCCACCTGGAAACACCTCAGTTGCAGGAAGTATTCCTGTCCAAATCTAACACAGTTCTCACAGGAATACAATGTGCTGGATGCTCCCTTTTTCAAACACGGATCGTTTTGTTTCTGAGATATCTGTGTTTCTTCTACTTAGCTGAGTAGGACTATTTGGAACAAAATGAGCCTCTCTCAACCTTGAAAACTGGTTTCCATTGTGTATTACTCACACAACTTACTCAGTTCTCAGAGGGAACCAATGCACTAGAAGCGGCAGTAGCTAACCTAGATGGTTTCTTGGAGAGACACGTGTGTTTCTTCAACTGAGCTGAAAAGGACTCTTTGGAGCAACAGCGCCTATCTGCACCTTGAAACACTTAAGTTGCAGGGAGTAGTCCTTCCAAAAACTACTCAAGTCTCAAGGGAAGCCATGTGCTAAATGCTGAATCTTGGAACATAGATGGTTTACTCTGGAGAGACACATGTGTTGTTTCAACTCAGCTGAAAAGGCCTAGTTGGAGCAAACTGAGCCTGTGTCCATCTTGAAAGACTTTCGTTGCTGGAAGGATTCACTTCAAAAATTAACTCAATTCTCACAAGAAAACAATGTTCTAGATATTCCTGCACCTAACAACAATGGTTTCTTTGAGAGATACATGTGTTTCTTCGACTCACCTGAAGGGGCCGGTTTGGATGAAAATGAGCCTTTCTCTAGCTTAGAAACTATTGTTTGCAGGAAGAATGCCTTGCAAACATCAACACAATTCTCACAGGGAAACAATGTGCTAGATGCTGCATCTTGTAACTTGGTTCCTTTTTGTCGGAGAGACAGATGTGATTCTTCTAATCGCTGAAAAGGCCTATTTGGAGCAAATGAGGGCTATCTCCATCTTGAAACACCTAAGATGCACGAAGTGTTCCTTTCACAACTAACTCAATTCTCACAGAAAAAGAATGTGCTACATGCCCCTGCGTCTAACACTGAAGGGTTTCCTCAAAAGATACATGTGTTTCGTCAACTCACTTGAACAGGCCTATAGGGAACACAAGTACCCTTCTCCACTTTGAATCCTTTGATTTGCAGGAACTGTTCCCTTCAAAAACCAAGTCAAGTCTCAGAGGAAAACAATGTGCTAGATCTCCTGCTGCTAAGATAGATGGGTTTTTTTGGGAGATACACGTGTTTCGTCAACTTAACTAACTTAACTGAATAGGCGTACTTGCAACGAAATGAGCCTTTCTGCACCTTGAAAACTGTGCTTTGCAGGAATTACTCCTTCACAACTAACTCAGTTCTCAGAGGGAGACAATGCACTAGATGCTGCAGCTTCTATCATAGATGGTTTTCTTTGAAGTCACACATGTGTTTCTCCACCTCAGTTGAATAGGCCGTTCTGGATCAAAAAGTGCCTGTCTCAAGCTCGAATCACCTTATTTTCAGGAAGTATTCCTTTCCAAGACTAACTCACTTCTCACAGAGAAACAATTTTCCACTTGCTACAGCTTCTAGCACAGATGGTTTTTTGCGAGAGATCATTGTGTTTGTTCAACTTACAGGAACCGGACATTTGCAACAAAATGAGCCCTTCTCCACCTTGAAAACTATTATTTGCTGGAAGTATTCCTTTCAAAAGGAACTCACTTCTCACAGAGAAACAGTATGCTCCATGCTGAAGCTTCTAAAAACCTGGTTTTCTTTGGACTTCTATATGAGTCTTCAACTCAGCTGAATAGGCCTATTAGGAGCAAAGAGAACTTATTTCCGCCCTTCAACACCGTGCTTGCAGGAAGTTTCCTTTTCCAAAGCTGACCAAGATCTCACCAAATACAATGTGCTCGAAGCTCCTGCTTCTAACACGGATCGTTTTCTGTATGAGATACAAGTGTTTCTTCAACTTAGTTGAGTAGGCCTATTTGGCACAAAATGAGCCTGTCTCCACCTTGAAAATTGTGATTTGCTGGAAGTATTCATTTCAAAAATTCATCCATTTCTCACTGGAAAACAATGTGCTAGAGGCTTCAGCTTCTTACATAGATGGTTTTCTTTGGAGAAACACCTGTCTTTCTTCAACTCTGGTGAAGAGGACTTTATAGACCAAACGGAGTCTATGTCCATCTTGAAACACCAAAGTTGCAGGAAGTGTTCTTTACCAAAACAAACTTAATTGTTACAAAAAGCAATGTGCTTGATGTTGTTGCATCTATCATTGAAGGTTTTCTTCGAGAGATGCACGTGATTGGTCAAGTGACCTGAATAGGCATGTTTGGAACAAAATGAGCCTTTCTCCAGCTTGAAAACTAGGATTTGCAGGAAATATTCCTTTCAAAACGAACCCAGGTGTCATAGAGAAACAATGGGCAAGACAATGCAGCTTTGAACATAGAAAGTTTTCTTTGGTGAGATTCGTGTGTCTCTCCTACTCAGCTAAATAGGCTTTTATGGAACTAAGGGAGGCTTTTCCACCTTGACAATGGTGATATGCTGCACGTAGTCCTTTCAAAAACTAACTTACCTCTTATAAGAAAACAATGTGCTAGATGCTGCAGCTTCTAGCATACATGGTTCTTTTGGGAGAGGTACACATGTTCCTGGAACTCAGCTGAATAGGCCTATTTGGAGCAAACATTGACTATGTCCACCCTGAAACACCTCAGTTGCAGGAAGTATTACTCTCTAACTCTAACACAATTCTCACAGGAATACAATGTGCTGTAGCTCCTGCTTCTAACATGAATGGTTTTCTTTCTGAGATACATGTGTTTCTTCAACTTAGCTGGATAGGCCTATTTGGAACAAAGTTAGCTTATCTCCAATATGAAGTTGTGATTTGCAGCGTGTATTACTCTAAAAATCTTACTCAGTTCTCACAGGAAAATAAAGCGCTAAATGGGCAGTTTCTAAAATAGATGGTGTTTTGGAGATATTCATGTCTTTCTTCAACTCAGGTGAAAATTACTTTTTGGAGCAACAGTCCCTACCTTCACCTTGAAACACTTAAGTTGCAGGAAGTATTCCTTTCCAAAGTTATGCAAGTCTCAGAGGGAGACAATGTGCTAGATCTCCTGCTTCTAAGACCAGTGGTTTTCTTTGGTAGATACATGTGTTCCTTCAACTTAACTGAAGAGGCCTACTTGCAACCACATAAGCCTTTCTCCACCTGGAAAACTATGGTTTGCAGGAAGTTTTCTTTTCAAAACTAACTCAATTCTCAGAGGGCAGGCAATGCACCAGATGCTGCAGCTTCTATCATACATGGTTTTCTATGGGGTGATACATGTGTTTCTTCACCTCAGTTAAATAGGCCTATTTGGAGGAAAAAGTGCCTACCTCAATCTGGAATCACCTAGTTTTCAGGAAGTATTCCTATCAAACAGTAACTCACTTCTCACAGAGAAACAATGTTCTACTTGCTTCTGCTTCAAACACAGGTGGTTTTCCTTTGAGAGATACACGTGTTTCTTCGACTTCAAGCATCGGCAGATTTGCAACATAATGGTCTTTTCTTCAGCTTGGAAACTGTCATTTGCAGGAAGTATTCCTTTCAAAATGAACTAGTTCTCACAGAGAAACAATGTGCTCGATGCTGAAGCTTCTAAAACCGTGGCTTTCTTTGGACAGGTATATGTGTTGATTCAATTCATCTGAGTAGTCCTATTTGGAGCCAACAGAGCCTACTTCCACCTTGCAACACCATGGTTGGAAGACGATTTCCGTTCCAAACCTGACACAATTAGCACAGGAAAACAATGTGCTAGATGCTTCTGCTTCAAATATGCATGGTGTTGTTTTGAGAAATACGTGGTTCTCCAACTTAGCTGAATAGGACTATTTGGAACAAGGTTAGCCATTCTCCAGTTGAAACTTGTGATGTTCCTGATGTATTAGTCTCAAAATCTTACTCAGTTCTCACTGGGAAACAATGCACTAGATGCGGAGGCTGTTTGGAACAAAATGAGCCTTTTTTCCACCTTACAACTGTTTTTGCAGGAATTATTCCTTTCAAAAACAAACTCAAGTCTCCGAAGGAAACAATGTGTTGATGCCCCTGCTTCTAATCGGGATGTTTTTCTTTTGACAGATAAAGGTATTTCTTCTCTTCAGCTTAATAGGCCTGATTGTAACAAAAAGATCCTTTCTCCCCCTTGAGAAGTATGATTTGCTGGGAGTATTACATTCGAAAATGGACTCAATTCTACAGGGAAACAATGTGCCAGATGCTGCAGCTTCTAACATGGATGGTGTCTTTGGAGAGATACATGTGTTTCTTCAACTCAGCTGAGTAGATCTATTTGGAGCAAACAGAGCCTATCTCCACCTTGAAACACCTAAGTTGGAGGAAGTATTTCTTTCAAAACTAGCTCTATTGTCCCAAGAAACAATGTGCTAGATACTGCAGCTTCAAACAGAGTTGGTTTTCTCAGCAGAGATATATGTATTTCGTGCATTAGGGTGAAGAAGCCTATTTGGAACAAGATGAGCTTAACTCGACCTTGAAAATTCTGATTTGCAGAAAGTATTCCTGTCAAAAACTGAAACAATTCTCACAGGCAAGCAAGGTGCTTGATACTGCACCTTCTAACAGACATTGTTTTCTTTGGAGATACTCATGGGTTACTTCAACTCAGCTGAAAAGGCCTCTATAAAGTAAGCAGAGTCTATCTCCATCTTGAAACACCAAAGTTGAAGGAAATGTTCTTTTGACAAACAAACTGAATTCTCACGGGAAGTCAACGTGCTAGACGTTCCTGCACATAACACCAAAGGTGTTCTTTGAGAGATACATGTGTTTCGTCAAGTCACCTAATAGTCCTGTTTGGAACCAAATGAGCCTTTCTCCAGCATGAAAACTAGGATTTGCAGGAAGTATTCCTTTCACAAACCACCCCACTTCTCACCGAGAAACAATGTGCTAGATGGGGCACCTTCTAACATAGATAGCTTTCATTTGAGAGACATATGTGTTTCTCCTACTCAGCAAAATAGAAGGAGAAGGAGGCTTTTATAGAACAAAATGAACCATTTTCGACCTTGAAAACTGACATATGCTGCAAGTATTCCTTTAAAGAACTACTCAACTCCCACAGGGAACAATGTGGTGGATGCTTCAGTTTCTAGCCAACATGGTTCTCTTTGGAGAGGTACACGTGTTCCTTCAACTCACCTGAATAGGCCTATTGGGAGCAAACACTGCCTATGCCCACCTGGAAACACCTCAGTTGCAGGAAGTATTCCTGTCCAAATCTAACACAGTTCTCACAGAAATACAATGTGCTGGATGCTCCCTTTTTCAAACACGGATCGTTTTGTTTCTGAGATATCTGTGTTTCTTCTACTTAGCTGAGTAGGACTATTTGGAACAAAATGAGCCTCTCTCAACCTTGAAAACTGGTTTCCATTGTGTATTACTCACACAACTTACTCAGTTCTCAGAGGGAACCAATGCACTAGAAGTGGCAGTAGCTAACCTAGATGGTTTCTTGGAGAGACACGTGTGTTTCTTCAACTGAGCTGAAAAGGACTCTTTGGAGCAACAGCGCCTATCTACACCTTGAAACACTTAAGTTGCAGGGAGTAGTCCTTCCAAAAACTACTCAAGTCTCAAGGGAAGCCATGTGCTAAATGCTGAATCTTGGAACATAGATGGTTTACTCTGGAGAGACACATGTGTTGTTTCAACTCAGCTGAAAAGGCCTAGTTGAAGCAAACTGAGCCTGTGTCCATCTTGAAAGACTTTCGTTGCTGGAAGGATTCACTTCAAAAATTAACTCAATTCTCACAAGAAAACAATGTTCTAGATGTTCCTGCACCTAACAACAATGGTTTCTTTGAGAGATACATGTGTTTCTTCGACTCACCTGAAGGGGCCGGTTTGGATGAAAATGAGCCTTTCTCTAGCTTAGAAACTATTGTTTGCAGGAAGAATGCCTTGCAAACATCAACACAATTCTCACAGGGAAACAATGTGCTAGATGCTGCATCTTGTAACTTGGTTCCTTTTTGTCGGAGAGACAGATGTGATTCTTCTAATCGCTGAAAAGGCCTATTTGGAGCAAATGAGGGCTATCTCCATCTTGAAACACCTAAGATGCACGAAGTGTTCCTTTCACAACTAACTCAATTCTCACAGAAAAAGAATGTGCTACATGCCCCTGCGTCTAACACTGAAGGGTTTCCTCAAAAGATACATGTGTTTCGTCAACTCACTTGAACAGGCCTATAGGGAACACAAGTACCCTTCTCCACTTTGAATCCTTTGATTTGCAGGAACTGTTCCCTTCAAAAACCAAGTCAAGTCTCAGAGGAAAACAATGTGCTAGATCTCCTGCTGCTAAGATAGATGGGTTTTTTTGGGAGATACACGTGTTTCGTCAACTTAACTAACTTAACTGAATAGGCCTACTTGCAACGAAATGAGCCTTTCTGCACCTTGAAAACTGTGCTTTGCAGGAATTACTCCTTCACAACTAACTCAGTTCTCAGAGGGAGACAATGCACTAGATGCTGCAGCTTCTATCATAGATGGTTTTCTTTGAAGTCACACATGTGTTTCTCCACCTCAGTTGAATAGGCCGTTCTGGATCAAAAAGTGCCTGTCTCAAGCTCGAATCACCTTATTTTCAGGAAGTATTCCTTTCCAAGACTAAATCACTTCTCACAGAGAAACAATTTTCCACTTGCTACAGCTTCTAGCACAGATGGTTTTTTGCGAGAGATCATTGTGTTTGTTCAACTTACAGGAACCGTACATTTGCAACAAAATGAGCCCTTCTCCACCTTGAAAACTATTATTTGCTGGAAGTATTCCTTTCAAAAGGAACTCACTTCTCACAGAGAAACAGTATGCTCCATGCTGAAGCTTCTAAAAACCTGGTTTTCTTTGGACTTCTATATGAGTCTTCAACTCAGCTGAATAGGCCTATTAGGAGCAAAGAGAACTTATTTCCGCCCTTCAACACCGTGCTTGCAGGAAGTTTCCTTTTCCAAAGCTGACCAAGATCTCACCAAATACAATGTGCTCGAAGCTCCTGCTTCTAACACGGATCGTTTTCTGTATGAGATACAAGTGTTTCTTCAACTTAGTTGAGTAGGCCTATTTGGCACAAAATGAGCCTTTCTCCACCTTGAAAATTGTGATTTGCTGGAAGTATTCATTTCAAAAATTCATCCATTTCTCACTGGAAAACAATGTGCTAGAGGCTTCAGCTTCTTACATAGATGGTTTTCTTTGGAGAAACACCTGTCTTTCTTCAACTCTGGTGAAGAGGACTTTATAGACCAAACGGAGTCTATGTCCATCTTGAAACACCAAAGTTGCAGGAAGTGTTCTTTACCAAAACAAACTTAATTGTTACAAAAAGCAATGTGCTTGATGTTCTTGCATCTATCATTGAAGGTTTTCTTCGAGAGATGCACGTGATTTGTCAAGTGACCTGAATAGGCATGTTTGGAACAAAATGAGCCTTTCTCCAGCTTGAAAACTAGGATTTGCAGGAAATATTCCTTTCAAAACGAACCCAGTTGTCATAGAGAAACAATGGGCAAGACAATGCAGCTTTGAACATAGAAAGTTTTCTTTGGTGAGATTCGTGTGTCTCTCCTACTCAGCTAAATAGGCTTTTATGGAACTAAGGGAGGCTTTTCCACCTTGACAATGGTGATATGCTGCACGTAGTCCTTTCAAAAACTAACTTACCTCTTATAAGAAAACAATGTGCTAGATGCTGCAGCTTCTAGCATACATGGTTCTTTTGGGAGAGGTACACATGTTCCTGGAACTCAGCTGAATAGGCCTATTTGGAGCAAACATTGACTATGTCCACCCTGAAACACCTCAGTTGCAGGAAGTATTACTCTCTAACTCTAACACAATTCTCACAGGAATACAATGTGCTGTAGCTCCTGCTTCTAACATGAATGGTTTTCTTTCTGAGATACATGTGTTTCTTCAACTTAGCTGGATAGGCCTATTTGGAACAAAGTTAGCTTATCTCCAATATGAAGTTGTGATTTGCAGCGTGTATTACTCTAAAAATCTTACTCAGTTCTCACAGGAAAATAAAGCGCTAAATGGGCAGTTTCTAAAATAGATGGTGTTTTGGAGATATTCATGTCTTTCTTCAACTCAGGTGAAAATTACTTTTTGGAGCAACAGTCCCTACCTTCACCTTGAAACACTTAAGTTGCAGGAAGTATTCCTTTCCAAAGTTATGCAAGTCTCAGAGGGAGACAATGTGCTAGATCTCCTGCTTCTAAGACCAGTGGTTTTCTTTGGTAGATACATGTGTTCCTTCAACTTAACTGAAGAGGCCTACTTGCAACCACATAAGCCTTTCTCCACCTGGAAAACTATGGTTTGCAGGAAGTTTTCTTTTCAAAACTAACTCAATTCTCAGAGGGCAGGCAATGCACCAGATGCTGCAGCTTCTATCATACATGGTTTTCTATGGGGTGATACATGTGTTTCTTCACCTCAGTTAAATAGGCCTATTTGGAGGAAAAAGTGCGTACCTCAATCTGGAATCACCTAGTTTTCAGGAAGTATTCCTATCAAACAGTAACTCACTTCTCACAGAGAAACAATGTTCTACTTGCTTCTGCTTCAAACACAGGTGGATTTCCTTTGAGAGATACACGTGTTTCTTCGACTTCAAGCATCGGCAGATTTGCAACATAATGGTCTTTTCTTCAGCTTGGAAACTGTCATTTGCAGGAAGCATTCCTTTCAAAATGAACTAGTTCTCACAGAGAAACAATGTGCTCGATGCTGAAGCTTCTAAAACCGTGGCTTTCTTTGGACAGGTATATGTGTTGATTCAATTCATCTGAGTAGTCCTATTTGGAGCCAACAGAGCCTACTTCCACCTTGCAACACCATGGTTGGAAGACGATTTCCGTTCCAAACCTGACACAATTAGCACAGGAAAACAATGTGCTAGATGCTTCTGCTTCAAATATGCATGGTGTTGTTTTGAGAAATACGTGGTTCTCCAACTTAGCTGAATAGGACTATTTGGAACAAGGTTAGCCATTCTCCAGTTGAAACTTGTGATGTTCCTGATGTATTAGTCTCAAAATCTTACTCAGTTCTCACTGGGAAACAATGCACTAGATGCGGAGGCTGTTTGGAACAAAATGAGCCTTTTTTCCACCTTACAACTGTTTTTGCAGGAATTATTCCTTTCAAAAACAAACTCAAGTCTCCGAAGGAAACAATGTGTTGATGCCCCTGCTTCTAATCGGGATGTTTTTCTTTTGACAGATAAAGGTATTTCTTCTCTTCAGCTTAATAGGCCTGATTGTAACAAAAAGATCCTTTCTCCCCCTTGAGAAGTATGATTTGCTGGGAGTATTACATTCGAAAACGGACTCAATTCTACAGGGAAACAATGTGCCAGATCCTGCAGCTTCTAACAGGGATGGTGTCTTTGGAGAGATACATGTGTTTCTTCAACTCAGCTGAGTAGATCTATTTGGAGCAAACAGAGCCTATCTCCACCTTGAAACACCTAAGTTGGAGGAAGTATTTCTTTCAAAACTAGCTCTATTGTCCCAAGAAACAATGTGCTAGATACTGCAGCTTCAAACAGAGTTGGTTTTCTCAGCAGAGATATATGTATTTCGTGCATTAGGGTGAAGAAGCCTATTTGGAACAAGATGAGCTTAACTCGACCTTGAAAATTCTGATTTGCACAAAGTATTCCTCTCAAAAACTGAAACAATTCTCACAGGCAAGCAAGGTGCTTGATACTGCACCTTCTAACAGACATTGTTTTCTTTGGAGATACTCATGGGTTACTTCAACTCAGCTGAAAAGGCCTCTATAAAGTAAGCAGAGTCTATCTCCATCTTGAAACACCAAAGTTGAAGGAAATGTTCTTTTGACAAACAAACTGAATTCTCACGGGAAGTCAACGTGCTAGACGTTCCTGCACATAACACCAAAGGTGTTCTTTGAGAGATACATGTGTTTCGTCAAGTCACCTAATAGTCCTGTTTGGAACCAAATGAGCCTTTCTCCAGCATGAAAACTAGGATTTGCAGGAAGTATTCCTTTCACAAACCACCCCACTTCTCACCGAGAAACAATGTGCTAGATGGGGCACCTTCTAACATAGATAGCTTTCATTTGAGAGACATATGTGTTTCTCCTACTCAGCAAAATAGAAGGAGAAGGAGGCTTTTATAGAACAAAATGAACCATTTTCGACCTTGAAAACTGACATATGCTGCAAGTATTCCTTTAAAGAACTACTCAACTCCCACAGGTAACAATGTGGTGGATGCTTCAGTTTCTAGCCAACATGGTTCTCTTTGGAGAGGTACACATGTTCCTTCAACTCACCTGAATAGGCCTATTGGGAGCAAACACTGCCTATGCCCACCTGGAAACACCTCAGTTGCAGGAAGTATTCCTGTCCAAATCTAACACAGTTCTCACAGGAATACAATGTGCTGGATGCTCCCTTTTTCAAACACGGATCGTTTTGTTTCTGAGATATCTGTGTTTCTTCTACTTAGCTGAGTAGGACTATTTGGAACAAAATGAGCCTCTATCAACCTTGAAAACTGGTTTCCATTGTGTATTACTCACACAACTTACTCAGTTCTCAGAGGGAACCAATGCACTAGAAGCGGCAGTAGCTAACCTAGATGGTTTCTTGGAGAGACACGTGTGTTTCTTCAACTGAGCTGAAAAGGACTCTTTGGAGCAACAGCGCCTATCTGCACCTTGAAACACTTAAGTTGCAGGGAGTAGTCCTTCCAAAAACTACTCAAGTCTCAAGGGAAGCCATGTGCTAAATGCTGAATCTTGGAACATAGATGGTTTACTCTGGAGAGACACATGTGTTGTTTCAACTCAGCTGAAAAGGCCTAGTTGGAGCAAACTGAGCCTGTGTCCATCTTGAAAGACTTTCGTTGCTGGAAGGATTCACTTCAAAAATTAACTCAATTCTCACAAGAAAACAATGTTCTAGATGTTCCTGCACCTAACAACAATGGTTTCTTTGAGAGATACATGTGTTTCTTCGACTCACCTGAAGGGGCCGGTTTGGATGAAAATGAGCCTTTCTCTAGCTTAGAAACTATTGTTTGCAGGAAGAATGCCTTGCAAACATCAACACAATTCTCACAGGGAAACAATGTGCTAGATGCTGCATCTTGTAACTTGGTTCCTTTTTGTCGGAGAGACAGATGTGATTCTTCTAATCGCTGAAAAGGCCTATTTGGAGCAAATGAGGGCTATCTCCATCTTGAAACACCTAAGATGCACGAAGTGTTCCTTTCACAACTAACTCAATTCTCACAGAAAAAGAATGTGCTACATGCCCCTGCGTCTAACACTGAAGGGTTTCCTCAAAAGATACATGTGTTTCGTCAACTCACTTGAACAGGCCTATAGGGAACACAAGTACCCTTCTCCACTTTGAATCCTTTGATTTGCAGGAACTGTTCCCTTCAAAAACCAAGTCAAGTCTCAGAGGAAAACAATGTGCTAGATCTCCTGCTGCTAAGATAGATGGGTTTTTTTGGGAGATACACGTGTTTCGTCAACTTAACTAACTTAACTGAATAGGCCTACTTGCAACGAAATGAGCCTTTCTGCACCTTGAAAACTGTGCTTTGCAGGAATTACTCCTTCACAACTAACTCAGTTCTCAGAGGGAGACAATGCACTAGATGCTGCAGCTTCTATCATAGATGGTTTTCTTTGAAGTCACACATGTGTTTCTCCACCTCAGTTGAATAGGCCGTTCTGGATCAAAAAGTGCCTGTCTCAAGCTCGAATCACCTTATTTTCAGGAAGTATTCCTTTCCAAGACTAACTCACTTCTCACAGAGAAACAATTTTCCACTTGCTACAGCTTCTAGCACAGATGGTTTTTTGCGAGAGATCATTGTGTTTGTTCAACTTACAGGAACCGTACATTTGCAACAAAATGAGCCCTTCTCCACCTTGAAAACTATTATTTGCTGGAAGTATTCCTTTCAAAAGGAACTCACTTCTCACAGAGAAACAGTATGCTCCATGCTGAAGCTTCTAAAAACCTGATTTTCTTTGGACTTCTATATGAGTCTTCAACTCAGCTGAATAGGCCTATTAGGAGCAAAGAGAACTTATTTCCGCCCTTCAACACCGTGCTTGCAGGAAGTTTCCTTTTCCAAAGCTGACCAAGATCTCACCAAATACAATGTGCTCGAAGCTCCTGCTTCTAACACGGATCGTTTTCTGTATGAGATACAAGTGTTTCTTCAACTTAGTTGAGTAGGCCTATTTGGCACAAAATGAGCCTTTCTCCACCTTGAAAATTGTGATTTGCTGGAAGTATTCATTTCAAAAATTCATCCATTTCTCACTGGAAAACAATGTGCTAGAGGCTTCAGCTTCTTACATAGATGGTTTTCTTTGGAGAAACACCTGTCTTTCTTCAACTCTGGTGAAGAGGACTTTATAGACCAAACGGAGTCTATGTCCATCTTGAAACACCAAAGTTGCAGGAAGTGTTCTTTACCAAAACAAACTTAATTGTTACAAAAAGCAATGTGCTTGATGTTCTTGCATCTATCATTGAAGGTTTTCTTCGAGAGATGCACGTGATTGGTCAAGTGACCTGAATAGGCATGTTTGGAACAAAATGAGCCTTTCTCCAGCTTGAAAACTAGGATTTGCAGGAAATATTCCTTTCAAAACGAACCCAGTTGTCATAGAGAAACAATGGGCAAGACAATGCAGCTTTGAACATAGAAAGTTTTCTTTGGTGAGATTCGTGTGTCTCTCCTACTCAGCTAAATAGGCTTTTATGGAACTAAGGGAGGCTTTTCCACCTTGACAATGGTGATATGCTGCACGTAGTCCTTTCAAAAACTAACTTACCTCTTATAAGAAAACAATGTGCTAGATGCTGCAGCTTCTAGCATACATGGTTCTTTTGGGAGAGGTACACATGTTCCTGGAACTCAGCTGAATAGGCCTATTTGGAGCAAACATTGACTATGTCCACCCTGAAACACCTCAGTTGCAGGAAGTATTACTCTCTAACTCTAACACAATTCTCACAGGAATACAATGTGCTGTAGCTCCTGCTTCTAACATGAATGGTTTTCTTTCTGAGATACATGTGTTTCTTCAACTTAGCTGGATAGGCCTATTTGGAACAAAGTTAGCTTATCTCCAATATGAAGTTGTGATTTGCAGCGTGTATTACTCTAAAAATCTTACTCAGTTCTCACAGGAAAATAAAGCGCTAAATGGGCAGTTTCTAAAATAGATGGTGTTTTGGAGATATTCATGTCTTTCTTCAACTCAGGTGAAAATTACTTTTTGGAGCAACAGTCCCTACCTTCACCTTGAAACACTTAAGTTGCAGGAAGTATTCCTTTCCAAAGTTATGCAAGTCTCAGAGGGAGACAATGTGCTAGATCTCCTGCTTCTAAGACCAGTGGTTTTCTTTGGTAGATACATGTGTTCCTTCAACTTAACTGAAGAGGCCTACTTGCAACCACATAAGCCTTTCTCCACCTGGAAAACTATGGTTTGCAGGAAGTTTTCTTTTCAAAACTAACTCAATTCTCAGAGGGCAGGCAATGCACCAGATGCTGCAGCTTCTATCATACATGGTTTTCTATGGGGTGATACATGTGTTTCTTCACCTCAGTTAAATAGGCCTATTTGGAGGAAAAAGTGCCTACCTCAATCTGGAATCACCTAGTTTTCAGGAAGTATTCCTATCAAACAGTAACACACTTCTCACAGAGAAACAATGTTCTACTTGCTTCTGCTTCAAACACAGGTGGTTTTCCTTTGAGAGATACACGTGTTTCTTCGACTTCAAGCATCGGCAGATTTGCAACATAATGGTCTTTTCTTCAGCTTGAAAACTGTCATTTCCAGGAAGTATTCCTTTCAAAATGAACTAGTTCTCACAGAGAAACAATGTGCTCGATGCTGAAGCTTCTAAAACCGTGGCTTTCTTTGGACAGGTATATGTGTTGATTCAATTCATCTGAGTAGTCCTATTTGGAGCCAACAGAGCCTACTTCCACCTTGCAACACCATGGTTGGAAGAAGATTTCCGTTCCAAACCTGACACAATTAGCACAGGAAAACAATGTGCTAGATGCTTCTGCTTCAAATATGCATGGTGTTGTTTTGAGAAATACGTGGCTCTCCAACTTAGCTGAATAGGACTATTTGGAACAAGGTTAGCCATTCTCCAGTTGAACCTTGTGAGGTTCCTGATGTATTAGTCTCAAAATCTTACTCAGTTCTCACTGGGAAACAATGCACTAGATGCGGAGGCTGTTTGGAACAAAATGAGCCTTTTTTCCACCTTACAACTGTTTTTGCAGGAATTATTCCTTTCAAAAACAAACTCAAGGCTCCGAAGGAAACAATGTGTTGATGCCCCTGCTTCTAATCGGGATGTTTTTCTTTTGACAGATAAAGGTATTTCTTCTCTTCAGCTTAATAGGCCTGATTGTAACAAAAAGATCCTTTCTCCCCCTTGAGAAGTATGATTTGCTGGGAGTATTACATTCGAAAACGGACTCAATTCTACAGGGAAACAATGTGCCAGATGCTGCAGCTTCTAACAGGGATGGTGTCTTTGGAGAGATACATGTGTTTCTTCAACTCAGCTGAGTAGATCTATTTGGAGCAAACAGAGCCTATCTCCACCTTGAAACACCTAAGTTGGAGGAAGTATTTCTTTCAAAACTAGCTCTATTGTCCCAAGAAACAATGTGCTAGATACTGCAGCTTCAAACAGAGTTGGTTTTCTCAGCAGAGATATATGTATTTCCTGCATTAGGGTGAAGAAGCCTATTTGGAACAAGATGAGCTTAACTCGACCTTGAAAATTCTGATTTGCACAAAGTATTCCTCTCAAAAACTGAAACAATTCTCACAGGCAGGCAAGGTGCTTGATACTGCACCTTCTAACAGACATTGTTTTCTTTGGAGATACTCATGGGTTACTTCAACTCAGCTGAAAAGGCCTCTATAAAGTAAGCAGAGTCTATCTCCATCTTGAAACACCAAAGTTGAAGGAAATGTTCTTTTGACAAACAAACTGAATTCTCACGGGAAGTCAACGTGCTAGACGTTCCTGCACATAACACCAAAGGTGTTCTTTGAGAGATACATGTGTTTCGTCAAGTCACCTAATAGTCCTGTTTGGAACCAAATGAGCCTTTCTCCAGCATGAAAACTAGGATTTGCAGGAAGTATTCCTTTCACAAACCACCCCACTTCTCACCGAGAAACAATGTGCTAGATGGGGCACCTTCTAACATAGATAGTTTTCATTTGAGAGACATATGTGTTTCTCCTACTCAGCAAAATAGAAGGAGAAGGAGGCTTTTATAGAACAAAATGAACCATTTTCGACCTTGAAAACTGACATATGCTGCAAGTATTCCTTTAAAGAACTACTCAACTCCCACAGGGAACAATGTGGTGGATGCTTCAGTTTCTAGCCAACATGGTTCTCTTTGGAGAGGTACACGTGTTCCTTCAACTCACCTGAATAGGCCTATTGGGAGCAAACACTGCCTATGCCCACCTGGAAACACCTCAGTTGCAGGAAGTATTCCTGTCCAAATCTAACACAGTTCTCAAAGGAATACAATGTGCTGGATGCTCCCTTTTTCAAACACGGATCGTTTTGTTTCTGAGATATCTGTGTTTCTTCTACTTAGCTGAGTAGGACTATTTGGAACAAAATGAGCCTCTCTCAACCTTGAAAACTGGTTTCCATTGTGTATTACTCACACAACTTACTCAGTTCTCAGAGGGAACCAATGCACTAGAAGCGGCAGTAGCTAACCTAGATGGTTTCTTGGAGAGACACGTGTGTTTCTTCAACTGAGCTGAAAAGGACTCTTTGGAGCAACAGCGCCTATCTGCACCTTGAAACACTTAAGTTGCAGGGAGTAGTCCTTCCAAAAACTACTCAAGTCTCAAGGGAAGCCATGTGCTAAATGCTGAATCTTGGAACATAGATGGTTTACTCTGGAGAGACACATGTGTTGTTTCAACTCAGCTGAAAAGGCCTAGTTGGAGCAAACTGAGCCTGTGTCCATCTTGAAAGACTTTCGTTGCTGGAAGGATTCACTTCAAAAATTAACTCAATTCTCACAAGAAAACAATGTTCTAGATGTTCCTGCACCTAACAACAATGGTTTCTTTGAGAGATACATGTGTTTCTTCGACTCACCTGAAGGGGCCGGTTTGGATGAAAATGAGCCTTTCTCTAGCTTAGAAACTATTGTTTGCAGGAAGAATGCCTTGCAAACATCAACACAATTCTCACAGGGAAACAATGTGCTAGATGCTGCATCTTGTAACTTGGTTCCTTTTTGTCGGAGAGACAGATGTGATTCTTCTAATCGCTGAAAAGGCCTATTTGGAGCAAATGAGGGCTATCTCCATCTTGAAACACCTAAGATGCACGAAGTGTTCCTTTCACAACTAACTCAATTCTCACAGAAAAAGAATGTGCTACATGCCCCTGCGTCTAACACTGAAGGGTTTCCTCAAAAGATACATGTGTTTCGTCAACTCACTTGAACAGGCCTATAGGGAACACAAGTACCCTTCTCCACTTTGAATCCTTTGATTTGCAGGAACTGTTCCCTTCAAAAACCAAGTCAAGTCTCAGAGGAAAACAATGTGCTAGATCTCCTGCTGCTAAGATAGATGGGTTTTTTTGGGAGATACACGTGTTTCGTCAACTTAACTAACTTAACTGAATAGGCGTACTTGCAACGAAATGAGCCTTTCTGCACCTTGAAAACTGTGCTTTGCAGGAATTACTCCTTCACAACTAACTCAGTTCTCAGAGGGAGACAATGCACTAGATGCTGCAGCTTCTATCATAGATGGTTTTCTTTGAAGTCACACATGTGTTTCTCCACCTCAGTTGAATAGGCCGTTCTGGATCAAAAAGTGCCTGTCTCAAGCTCGAATCACCTTATTTTCAGGAAGTATTCCTTTCCAAGACTAACTCACTTCTCACAGAGAAACAATTTTCCACTTGCTACAGCTTCTAGCACAGATGGTTTTTTGCGAGAGATCATTGTGTTTGTTCAACTTACAGGAACCGTACATTTGCAACAAAATGAGCCCTTCTCCACCTTGAAAACTATTATTTGCTGGAAGTATTCCTTTCAAAAGGAACTCACTTCTCACAGAGAAACAGTATGCTCCATGCTGAAGCTTCTAAAAACCTGATTTTCTTTGGACTTCTATATGAGTCTTCAACTCAGCTGAATAGGCCTATTAGGAGCAAAGAGAACTTATTTCCGCCCTTCAACACCGTGCTTGCAGGAAGTTTCCTTTTCCAAAGCTGACCAAGATCTCACCAAATACAATGTGCTCGAAGCTCCTGCTTCTAACACGGATCGTTTTCTGTATGAGATACAAGTGTTTCTTCAACTTAGTTGAGTAGGCCTATTTGGCACAAAATGAGCCTTTCTCCACCTTGAAAATTGTGATTTGCTGGAAGTATTCATTTCAAAAATTCATCCATTTCTCACTGGAAAACAATGTGCTAGAGGCTTCAGCTTCTTACATAGATGGTTTTCTTTGGAGAAACACCTGTCTTTCTTCAACTCTGGTGAAGAGGACTTTATAGACCAAACGGAGTCTATGTCCATCTTGAAACACCAAAGTTGCAGGAAGTGTTCTTTACCAAAACAAACTTAATTGTTACAAAAAGCAATGTGCTTGATGTTGTTGCATCTATCATTGAAGGTTTTCTTCGAGAGATGCACGTGATTGGTCAAGTGACCTGAATAGGCATGTTTGGAACAAAATGAGCCTTTCTCCAGCTTGAAAACTAGGATTTGCAGGAAATATTCCTTTCAAAACGAACCCAGTTGTCATAGAGAAACAATGGGCAAGACAATGCAGCTTTGAACATAGAAAGTTTTCTTTGGTGAGATTCGTGTGTCTCTCCTACTCAGCTAAATAGGCTTTTATGGAACTAAGGGAGGCTTTTCCACCTTGACAATGGTGATATGCTGCACGTAGTCCTTTCAAAAACTAACTTACCTCTTATAAGAAAACAATGTGCTAGATGCTGCAGCTTCTAGCATACATGGTTCTTTTGGGAGAGGTACACATGTTCCTGGAACTCAGCTGAATAGGCCTATTTGGAGCAAACATTGACTATGTCCACCCTGAAACACCTCAGTTGCAGGAAGTATTACTCTCTAACTCTAACACAATTCTCACAGGAATACAATGTGCTGTAGCTCCTGCTTCTAACATGAATGGTTTTCTTTCTGAGATACATGTGTTTCTTCAACTTAGCTGGATAGGCCTATTTGGAACAAAGTTAGCTTATCTCCAATATGAAGTTGTGATTTGCAGCGTGTATTACTCTAAAAATCTTACTCAGTTCTCACAGGAAAATAAAGCGCTAAATGGGCAGTTTCTAAAATAGATGGTGTTTTGGAGATATTCATGTCTTTCTTCAACTCAGGTGAAAATTACTTTTTGGAGCAACAGTCCCTACCTTCACCTTGAAACACTTAAGTTGCAGGAAGTATTCCTTTCCAAAGTTATGCAAGTCTCAGAGGGAGACAATGTGCTAGATCTCCTGCTTCTAAGACCAGTGGTTTTCTTTGGTAGATACATGTGTTCCTTCAACTTAACTGAAGAGGCCTACTTGCAACCACATAAGCCTTTCTCCACCTGGAAAACTATGGTTTGCAGGAAGTTTTCTTTTCAAAACTAACTCAATTCTCAGAGGGCAGGCAATGCACCAGATGCTGCAGCTTCTATCATACATGGTTTTCTATGGGGTGATACATGTGTTTCTTCACCTCAGTTAAATAGGCCTATTTGGAGGAAAAAGTGCCTACCTCAATCTGGAATCACCTAGTTTTCAGGAAGTATTCCTATCAAACAGTAACACACTTCTCACAGAGAAACAATGTTCTACTTGCTTCTGCTTCAAACACAGGTGGTTTTCCTTTGAGAGATACACGTGTTTCTTCGACTTCAAGCATCGGCAGATTTGCAACATAATGGTCTTTTCTTCAGCTTGAAAACTGTCATTTGCAGGAAGTATTCCTTTCAAAATGAACTAGTTCTCACAGAGAAACAATGTGCTCGATGCTGAAGCTTCTAAAACCGTGGCTTTCTTTGGACAGGTATAAGTGTTGATTCAATTCATCTGAGTAGTCCTATTTGGAGCCAACAGTGCCTACTTCCACCTTGCAACACCATGGTTGGAAGACGATTTCCGTTCCAAACCTGACACAATTCGCACAGGAAAACAATGTGCTAGATGCTTCTGCTTCAAATATGCATGGTGTTGTTTTGAGAAATACGTGGTTCTCCAACTTAGCTGAATAGGACTATTTGGAACAAGGTTAGCCATTCTCCAGTTGAAACTTGTGATGTTCCTGATGTATTAGTCTCAAAATCTTACTCAGTTCTCACTGGGAAACAATGCACTAGATGCGGAGGCTGTTTGGAACAAAATGAGCCTTTTTTCCACCTTACAACTCTTTTTGCAGGAATTATTCCTCTCAAAAACAAACTCAAGGCTCCGAAGGAAACAATGTGTTGATGCCCCTGCTTCTAATCGGGATGTTTTTCTTTTGACAGATAAAGGTATTTCTTCTCTTCGGCTTAATAGGCCTGATTGTAACAAAAAGATCCTTTCTCCCCCTTGAGAAGTATGATTTGCTGGGAGTATTACATTCGAAAACAGACTCAATTCTACAGGGAAACAATGTGCCAGATGCTGAAGCTTCTAACATGGATGGTGTCTTTGGAGAGATACATGTGTTTCTTCAACTCAGCTGAGTAGATCTATTTGGAGCAAACAGAGCCTATCTCCACCTTGAAACACCTAAGTTGGAGGAAGTATTTCTTTCAAAACTAGCTCTATTGTCCCAAGAAACAATGTGCTAGATACTGCAGCTTCAAACAGAGTTGGTTTTCTCAGCAGAGATATATGTATTTCGTGCATTAGGGTGAAGAAGCCTATTTGGAACAAGATGAGCTTAACTCGACCTTGAAAATTCTGATTTGCACAAAGTATTCCTGTCAAAAACTGAAAAAATTCTCAAAGGCAAGCAAGGTGCTTGATACTGCACCTTCTAACAGACATTGTTTTCTTTGGAGATACTCATGGGTTACTTCAACTCAGCTGAAAAGGCCTCTATAAAGTAAGCAGAGTCTATCTCCATCTTGAAACACCAAAGTTGAAGGAAATGTTCTTTTGACAAACAAACTGAATCCTCACGGGAAGTCAACGTGCTAGACGTTCCTGCACATAACACCAAAGGTGTTCTTTGAGAGATACATGTGTTTCGTCAAGTCACCTAATAGTCCTGTTTGGAACCACATGAGCCTTTCTCCAGCATGAAAACTAGGATTTGCAGGAAGTATTCCTTTCACAAACCACCCCACTTCTCACCGAGAAACAATGTGCTAGATGGGGCACCTTCTAACATAGATAGTTTTCATTTGAGGGACATATGTGTTTCTCCTACTCAGCAAAATAGAAGGACAAGGAGGCTTTTATAGAACAAAATGAACCATTTTCGACCTTGAAAACTGACATATGCTGCAAGTATTCCTTTAAAGAACTACTCAACTCCCACAGGGAACAATGTGGTGGATGCTTCAGTTTCTAGCCAACATGGTTCTCTTTGGAGAGGTACACGTGTTCCTTCAACTCACCTGAATAGGCCTATTGGGAGCAAACACTGCCTATGCCCACCTGGAAACACCTCAGTTGCAGGAAGTATTCCTGTCCAAATCTAACACAGTTCTCACAGGAATACAATGTGCTGGATGCTCCCTTTTTCAAACACGGATCGTTTTGTTTCTGAGATATCTGTGTTTCTTCTACTTAGCTGAGTAGGACTATTTGGAACAAAATGAGCCTCTCTCAACCTTGAAAACTGGTTTCCATTGTGTATTACTCACACAACTTACTCAGTTCTCAGAGGGAACCAATGCACTAGAAGCGGCAGTAGCTAACCTAGATGGTTTCTTGGAGAGACACGTGTGTTTCTTCAACTGAGCTGAAAAGGACTCTTTGGAGCAACAGCGCCTATCTGCACCTTGAAACACTTAAGTTGCAGGGAGTAGTCCTTCCAAAAACTACTCAAGTCTCAAGGGAAGCCATGTGCTAAATGCTGAATCTTGGAACATAGATGGTTTACTCTGGAGAGACACATGTGTTGTTTCAACTCAGCTGAAAAGGCCTAGTTGGAGCAAACTGAGCCTGTGTCCATCTTGAAAGACTTTCGTTGCTGGAAGGATTCACTTCAAAAATTAACTCAATTCTCACAAGAAAACAATGTTTTAGATGTTCCTGCACCTAACAACAATGGTTTCTTTGAGAGATACATGTGTTTCTTCGACTCACCTGAAGGGGCCGGTTTGGATGAAAATGAGCCTTTCTCTAGCTTAGAAACTATTGTTTGCAGGAAGAATGCCTTGCAAACATCAACACAATTCTCACAGGGAAACAATGTGCTAGATGCTGCATCTTGTAACTTGGTTCCTTTTTGTCGGAGAGACAGATGTGATTCTTCTAATCGCTGAAAAGGCCTATTTGGAGCAAATGAGGGCTATCTCCATCTTGAAACACCTAAGATGCACGAAGTGTTCCTTTCACAACTAACTCAATTCTCACAGAAAAAGAATGTGCTACATGCCCCTGCGTCTAACACTGAAGGGTTTCCTCAAAAGATACATGTGTTTCGTCAACTCACTTGAACAGGCCTATAGGGAACACAAGTACCCTTCTCCACTTTGAATCCTTTGATTTGCAGGAACTGTTCCCTTCAAAAACCAAGTCAAGTCTCAGAGGAAAACAATGTGCTAGATCTCCTGCTGCTAAGATAGATGGGTTTTTTTGGGAGATACACGTGTTTCGTCAACTTAACTAACTTAACTGAATAGGCGTACTTGCAACGAAATGAGCCTTTCTGCACCTTGAAAACTGTGCTTTGCAGGAATTACTCCTTCACAACTAACTCAGTTCTCAGAGGGAGACAATGCACTAGATGCTGCAGCTTCTATCATAGATGGTTTTCTTTGAAGTCACACATGTGTTTCTCCACCTCAGTTGAATAGGCCGTTCTGGATCAAAAAGTGCCTGTCTCAAGCTCGAATCACCTTATTTTCAGGAAGTATTCCTTTCCAAGACTAACTCACTTCTCACAGAGAAACAATTTTCCACTTGCTACAGCTTCTAGCACAGATGGTTTTTTGCGAGAGATCATTGTGTTTGTTCAACTTACAGGAACCGTACATTTGCAACAAAATGAGCCCTTCTCCACCTTGAAAACTATTATTTGCTGGAAGTATTCCTTTCAAAAGGAACTCACTTCTCACAGAGAAACAGTATGCTCCATGCTGAAGCTTCTAAAAACCTGATTTTCTTTGGACTTCTATATGAGTCTTCAACTCAGCTGAATAGGCCTATTAGGAGCAAAGAGAACTTATTTCCGCCCTTCAACACCGTGCTTGCAGGAAGTTTCCTTTTCCAAAGCTGACCAAGATCTCACCAAATACAATGTGCTCGAAGCTCCTGCTTCTAACACGGATCGTTTTCTGTATGAGATACAAGTGTTTCTTCAACTTAGTTGAGTAGGCCTATTTGGCACAAAATGAGCCTTTCTCCACCTTGAAAATTGTGATTTGCTGGAAGTATTCATTTCAAAAATTCATCCATTTCTCACTGGAAAACAATGTGCTAGAGGCTTCAGCTTCTTACATAGATGGTTTTCTTTGGAGAAACACCTGTCTTTCTTCAACTCTGGTGAAGAGGACTTTATAGACCAAACGGAGTCTATGTCCATCTTGAAACACCAAAGTTGCAGGAAGTGTTCTTTACCAAAACAAACTTAATTGTTACAAAAAGCAATGTGCTTGATGTTGTTGCATCTATCATTGAAGGTTTTCTTCGAGAGATGCACGTGATTGGTCAAGTGACCTGAATAGGCATGTTTGGAACAAAATGAGCCTTTCTCCAGCTTGAAAACTAGGATTTGCAGGAAATATTCCTTTCAAAACGAACCCAGTTGTCATAGAGAAACAATGGGCAAGACAATGCAGCTTTGAACATAGAAAGTTTTCTTTGGTGAGATTCGTGTGTCTCTCCTACTCAGCTAAATAGGCTTTTATGGAACTAAGGGAGGCTTTTCCACCTTGACAATGGTGATATGCTGCACGTAGTCCTTTCAAAAACTAACTTACCTCTTATAAGAAAACAATGTGCTAGATGCTGCAGCTTCTAGCATACATGGTTCTTTTGGGAGAGGTACACATGTTCCTGGAACTCAGCTGAATAGGCCTATTTGGAGCAAACATTGACTATGTCCACCCTGAAACACCTCAGTTGCAGGAAGTATTACTCTCTAACTCTAACACAATTCTCACAGGAATACAATGTGCTGTAGCTCCTGCTTCTAACATGAATGGTTTTCTTTCTGAGATACATGTGTTTCTTCAACTTAGCTGGATAGGCCTATTTGGAACAAAGTTAGCTTATCTCCAATATGAAGTTGTGATTTGCAGCGTGTATTACTCTAAAAATCTTACTCAGTTCTCACAGGAAAATAAAGCGCTAAATGGGCAGTTTCTAAAATAGATGGTGTTTTGGAGATATTCATGTCTTTCTTCAACTCAGGTGAAAATTACTTTTTGGAGCAACAGTCCCTACCTTCACCTTGAAACACTTAAGTTGCAGGAAGTATTCCTTTCCAAAGTTATGCAAGTCTCAGAGGGAGACAATGTGCTAGATCTCCTGCTTCTAAGACCAGTGGTTTTCTTTGGTAGATACATGTGTTCCTTCAACTTAACTGAAGAGGCCTACTTGCAACCACATAAGCCTTTCTCCACCTGGAAAACTATGGTTTGCAGGAAGTTTTCTTTTCAAAACTAACTCAATTCTCAGAGGGCAGGCAATGCACCAGATGCTGCAGCTTCTATCATACATGGTTTTCTATGGGGTGATACATGTGTTTCTTCACCTCAGTTAAATAGGCCTATTTGGAGGAAAAAGTGCCTACCTCAATCTGGAATCACCTAGTTTTCAGGAAGTATTCCTATCAAACAGTAACACACTTCTCACAGAGAAACAATGTTCTACTTGCTTCTGCTTCAAACACAGGTGGTTTTCCTTTGAGAGATACACGTGTTTCTTCGACTTCAAGCATCGGCAGATTTGCAACATAATGGTCTTTTCTTCAGCTTGAAAACTGTCATTTGCAGGAAGTATTCCTTTCAAAATGAACTAGTTCTCACAGAGAAACAATGTGCTCGATGCTGAAGCTTCTAAAACCGTGGCTTTCTTTGGACAGGTATAAGTGTTGATTCAATTCATCTGAGTAGTCCTATTTGGAGCCAACAGTGCCTACTTCCACCTTGCAACACCATGGTTGGAAGACGATTTCCGTTCCAAACCTGACACAATTCGCACAGGAAAACAATGTGCTAGATGCTTCTGCTTCAAATATGCATGGTGTTGTTTTGAGAAATACGTGGTTCTCCAACTTAGCTGAATAGGACTATTTGGAACAAGGTTAGCCATTCTCCAGTTGAAACTTGTGATGTTCCTGATGTATTAGTCTCAAAATCTTACTCAGTTCTCACTGGGAAACAATGCACTAGATGCGGAGGCTGTTTGGAACAAAATGAGCCTTTTTTCCACCTTACAACTCTTTTTGCAGGAATTATTCCTCTCAAAAACAAACTCAAGGCTCCGAAGGAAACAATGTGTTGATGCCCCTGCTTCTAATCGGGATGTTTTTCTTTTGACAGATAAAGGTATTTCTTCTCTTCGGCTTAATAGGCCTGATTGTAACAAAAAGATCCTTTCTCCCCCTTGAGAAGTATGATTTGCTGGGAGTATTACATTCGAAAACAGACTCAATTCTACAGGGAAACAATGTGCCAGATGCTGAAGCTTCTAACATGGATGGTGTCTTTGGAGAGATACATGTGTTTCTTCAACTCAGCTGAGTAGATCTATTTGGAGCAAACAGAGCCTATCTCCACCTTGAAACACCTAAGTTGGAGGAAGTATTTCTTTCAAAACTAGCTCTATTGTCCCAAGAAACAATGTGCTAGATACTGCAGCTTCAAACAGAGTTGGTTTTCTCAGCAGAGATATATGTATTTCGTGCATTAGGGTGAAGAAGCCTATTTGGAACAAGATGAGCTTAACTCGACCTTGAAAATTCTGATTTGCACAAAGTATTCCTGTCAAAAACTGAAAAAATTCTCAAAGGCAAGCAAGGTGCTTGATACTGCACCTTCTAACAGACATTGTTTTCTTTGGAGATACTCATGGGTTACTTCAACTCAGCTGAAAAGGCCTCTATAAAGTAAGCAGAGTCTATCTCCATCTTGAAACACCAAAGTTGAAGGAAATGTTCTTTTGACAAACAAACTGAATCCTCACGGGAAGTCAACGTGCTAGACGTTCCTGCACATAACACCAAAGGTGTTCTTTGAGAGATACATGTGTTTCGTCAAGTCACCTAATAGTCCTGTTTGGAACCACATGAGCCTTTCTCCAGCATGAAAACTAGGATTTGCAGGAAGTATTCCTTTCACAAACCACCCCACTTCTCACCGAGAAACAATGTGCTAGATGGGGCACCTTCTAACATAGATAGTTTTCATTTGAGGGACATATGTGTTTCTCCTACTCAGCAAAATAGAAGGACAAGGAGGCTTTTATAGAACAAAATGAACCATTTTCGACCTTGAAAACTGACATATGCTGCAAGTATTCCTTTAAAGAACTACTCAACTCCCACAGGGAACAATGTGGTGGATGCTTCAGTTTCTAGCCAACATGGTTCTCTTTGGAGAGGTACACGTGTTCCTTCAACTCACCTGAATAGGCCTATTGGGAGCAAACACTGCCTATGCCCACCTGGAAACACCTCAGTTGCAGGAAGTATTCCTGTCCAAATCTAACACAGTTCTCACAGGAATACAATGTGCTGGATGCTCCCTTTTTCAAACACGGATCGTTTTGTTTCTGAGATATCTGTGTTTCTTCTACTTAGCTGAGTAGGACTATTTGGAACAAAATGAGCCTCTCTCAACCTTGAAAACTGGTTTCCATTGTGTATTACTCACACAACTTACTCAGTTCTCAGAGGGAACCAATGCACTAGAAGCGGCAGTAGCTAACCTAGATGGTTTCTTGGAGAGACACGTGTGTTTCTTCAACTGAGCTGAAAAGGACTCTTTGGAGCAACAGCGCCTATCTGCACCTTGAAACACTTAAGTTGCAGGGAGTAGTCCTTCCAAAAACTACTCAAGTCTCAAGGGAAGCCATGTGCTAAATGCTGAATCTTGGAACATAGATGGTTTACTCTGGAGAGACACATGTGTTGTTTCAACTCAGCTGAAAAGGCCTAGTTGGAGCAAACTGAGCCTGTGTCCATCTTGAAAGACTTTCGTTGCTGGAAGGATTCACTTCAAAAATTAACTCAATTCTCACAAGAAAACAATGTTTTAGATGTTCCTGCACCTAACAACAATGGTTTCTTTGAGAGATACATGTGTTTCTTCGACTCACCTGAAGGGGCCGGTTTGGATGAAAATGAGCCTTTCTCTAGCTTAGAAACTATTGTTTGCAGGAAGAATGCCTTGCAAACATCAACACAATTCTCACAGGGAAACAATGTGCTAGATGCTGCATCTTGTAACTTGGTTCCTTTTTGTCGGAGAGACAGATGTGATTCTTCTAATCGCTGAAAAGGCCTATTTGGAGCAAATGAGGGCTATCTCCATCTTGAAACACCTAAGATGCACGAAGTGTTCCTTTCACAACTAACTCAATTCTCACAGAAAAAGAATGTGCTACATGCCCCTGCGTCTAACACTGAAGGGTTTCCTCAAAAGATACATGTGTTTCGTCAACTCACTTGAACAGGCCTATAGGGAACACAAGTACCCTTCTCCACTTTGAATCCTTTGATTTGCAGGAACTGTTCCCTTCAAAAACCAAGTCAAGTCTCAGAGGAAAACAATGTGCTAGATCTCCTGCTGCTAAGATAGATGGGTTTTTTTGGGAGATACACGTGTTTCGTCAACTTAACTAACTTAACTGAATAGGCGTACTTGCAACGAAATGAGCCTTTCTGCACCTTGAAAACTGTGCTTTGCAGGAATTACTCCTTCACAACTAACTCAGTTCTCAGAGGGAGACAATGCACTAGATGCTGCAGCTTCTATCATAGATGGTTTTCTTTGAAGTCACACATGTGTTTCTCCACCTCAGTTGAATAGGCCGTTCTGGATCAAAAAGTGCCTGTCTCAAGCTCGAATCACCTTATTTTCAGGAAGTATTCCTTTCCAAGACTAACTCACTTCTCACAGAGAAACAATTTTCCACTTGCTACAGCTTCTAGCACAGATGGTTTTTTGCGAGAGATCATTGTGTTTGTTCAACTTACAGGAACCGTACATTTGCAACAAAATGAGCCCTTCTCCACCTTGAAAACTATTATTTGCTGGAAGTATTCCTTTCAAAAGGAACTCACTTCTCACAGAGAAACAGTATGCTCCATGCTGAAGCTTCTAAAAACCTGGTTTTCTGTGGACTCCTATATGAGTCTTCAACTCAGCTGAACAGGCCTATTAGTAGCAAAGAGAACTTATTTCCGCCCTTCAACACCGTGCTTGCAGGAAGTTTCCTTTTCCAAAGCTGACCAAGATCTCACCAAATACAATGTGCTCGAAGCTCCTGCTTCTAACACGGATCGTTTTCTGTATGAGATACAAGTGTTTCTTCAACTTAGTTGAGTAGGCCTATTTGGCACAAAATGAGCCTTTCTCCACCTTGAAAATTGTGATTTGCTGGAAGTATTCATTTCAAAAATTCATCCATTTCTCACTGGAAAACAATGTGCTAGAGGCTTCAGCTTCTTACATAGATGGTTTTCTTTGGAGAAACACCTGTCTTTCTTCAACTCTGGTGAAGAGGACTTTATAGACCAAACGGAGTCTATGTCCATCTTGAAACACCAAAGTTGCAGGAAGTGTTCTTTACCAAAACAAACTTAATTGTTACAAAAAGCAATGTGCTTGATGTTGTTGCATCTATCATTGAAGGTTTTCTTCGAGAGATGCACGTGATTGGTCAAGTGACCTGAATAGGCATGTTTGGAACAAAATGAGCCTTTCTCCAGCTTGAAAACTAGGATTTGCAGGAAATATTCCTTTCAAAACGAACCCAGTTGTCATAGAGAAACAATGGGCAAGACAATGCAGCTTTGAACATAGAAAGTTTTCTTTGGTGAGATTCGTGTGTCTCTCCTACTCAGCTAAATAGGCTTTTATGGAACTAAGGGAGGCTTTTCCACCTTGACAATGGTGATATGCTGCACGTAGTCCTTTCAAAAACTAACTTACCTCTTATAAGAAAACAATGTGCTAGATGCTGCAGCTTCTAGCATACATGGTTCTTTTGGGAGAGGTACACATGTTCCTGGAACTCAGCTGAATAGGCCTATTTGGAGCAAACATTGACTATGTCCACCCTGAAACACCTCAGTTGCAGGAAGTATTACTCTCTAACTCTAACACAATTCTCACAGGAATACAATGTGCTGTAGCTCCTGCTTCTAACATGAATGGTTTTCTTTCTGAGATACATGTGTTTCTTCAACTTAGCTGGATAGGCCTATTTGGAACAAAGTTAGCTTATCTCCAATATGAAGTTGTGATTTGCAGCGTGTATTACTCTAAAAATCTTACTCAGTTCTCACAGGAAAATAAAGCGCTAAATGGGCAGTTTCTAAAATAGATGGTGTTTTGGAGATATTCATGTCTTTCTTCAACTCAGGTGAAAATTACTTTTTGGAGCAACAGTCCCTACCTTCACCTTGAAACACTTAAGTTGCAGGAAGTATTCCTTTCCAAAGTTATGCAAGTCTCAGAGGGAGACAATGTGCTAGATCTCCTGCTTCTAAGACCAGTGGTTTTCTTTGGTAGATACATGTGTTCCTTCAACTTAACTGAAGAGGCCTACTTGCAACCACATAAGCCTTTCTCCACCTGGAAAACTATGGTTTGCAGGAAGTTTTCTTTTCAAAACTAACTCAATTCTCAGAGGGCAGGCAATGCACCAGATGCTGCAGCTTCTATCATACATGGTTTTCTATGGGGTGATACATGTGTTTCTTCACCTCAGTTAAATAGGCCTATTTGGAGGAAAAAGTGCCTACCTCAATCTGGAATCACCTAGTTTTCAGGAAGTATTCCTATCAAACAGTAACACACTTCTCACAGAGAAACAATGTTCTACTTGCTTCTGCTTCAAACACAGGTGGTTTTCCTTTGAGAGATACACGTGTTTCTTCGACTTCAAGCATCGGCAGATTTGCAACATAATGGTCTTTTCTTCAGCTTGAAAACTGTCATTTGCAGGAAGTATTCCTTTCAAAATGAACTAGTTCTCACAGAGAAACAATGTGCTCGATGCTGAAGCTTCTAAAACCGTGGCTTTCTTTGGACAGGTATAAGTGTTGATTCAATTCATCTGAGTAGTCCTATTTGGAGCCAACAGTGCCTACTTCCACCTTGCAACACCATGGTTGGAAGACGATTTCCGTTCCAAACCTGACACAATTCGCACAGGAAAACAATGTGCTAGATGCTTCTGCTTCAAATATGCATGGTGTTGTTTTGAGAAATACGTGGTTCTCCAACTTAGCTGAATAGGACTATTTGGAACAAGGTTAGCCATTCTCCAGTTGAAACTTGTGATGTTCCTGATGTATTAGTCTCAAAATCTTACTCAGTTCTCACTGGGAAACAATGCACTAGATGCGGAGGCTGTTTGGAACAAAATGAGCCTTTTTTCCACCTTACAACTCTTTTTGCAGGAATTATTCCTCTCAAAAACAAACTCAAGGCTCCGAAGGAAACAATGTGTTGATGCCCCTGCTTCTAATCGGGATGTTTTTCTTTTGACAGATAAAGGTATTTCTTCTCTTCGGCTTAATAGGCCTGATTGTAACAAAAAGATCCTTTCTCCCCCTTGAGAAGTATGATTTGCTGGGAGTATTACATTCGAAAACAGACTCAATTCTACAGGGAAACAATGTGCCAGATGCTGAAGCTTCTAACATGGATGGTGTCTTTGGAGAGATACATGTGTTTCTTCAACTCAGCTGAGTAGATCTATTTGGAGCAAACAGAGCCTATCTCCACCTTGAAACACCTAAGTTGGAGGAAGTATTTCTTTCAAAACTAGCTCTATTGTCCCAAGAAACAATGTGCTAGATACTGCAGCTTCAAACAGAGTTGGTTTTCTCAGCAGAGATATATGTATTTCGTGCATTAGGGTGAAGAAGCCTATTTGGAACAAGATGAGCTTAACTCGACCTTGAAAATTCTGATTTGCACAAAGTATTCCTGTCAAAAACTGAAAAAATTCTCAAAGGCAAGCAAGGTGCTTGATACTGCACCTTCTAACAGACATTGTTTTCTTTGGAGATACTCATGGGTTACTTCAACTCAGCTGAAAAGGCCTCTATAAAGTAAGCAGAGTCTATCTCCATCTTGAAACACCAAAGTTGAAGGAAATGTTCTTTTGACAAACAAACTGAATCCTCACGGGAAGTCAACGTGCTAGACGTTCCTGCACATAACACCAAAGGTGTTCTTTGAGAGATACATGTGTTTCGTCAAGTCACCTAATAGTCCTGTTTGGAACCACATGAGCCTTTCTCCAGCATGAAAACTAGGATTTGCAGGAAGTATTCCTTTCACAAACCACCCCACTTCTCACCGAGAAACAATGTGCTAGATGGGGCACCTTCTAACATAGATAGTTTTCATTTGAGGGACATATGTGTTTCTCCTACTCAGCAAAATAGAAGGACAAGGAGGCTTTTATAGAACAAAATGAACCATTTTCGACCTTGAAAACTGACATATGCTGCAAGTATTCCTTTAAAGAACTACTCAACTCCCACAGGGAACAATGTGGTGGATGCTTCAGTTTCTAGCCAACATGGTTCTCTTTGGAGAGGTACACGTGTTCCTTCAACTCACCTGAATAGGCCTATTGGGAGCAAACACTGCCTATGCCCACCTGGAAACACCTCAGTTGCAGGAAGTATTCCTGTCCAAATCTAACACAGTTCTCACAGGAATACAATGTGCTGGATGCTCCCTTTTTCAAACACGGATCGTTTTGTTTCTGAGATATCTGTGTTTCTTCTACTTAGCTGAGTAGGACTATTTGGAACAAAATGAGCCTCTCTCAACCTTGAAAACTGGTTTCCATTGTGTATTACTCACACAACTTACTCAGTTCTCAGAGGGAACCAATGCACTAGAAGCGGCAGTAGCTAACCTAGATGGTTTCTTGGAGAGACACGTGTGTTTCTTCAACTGAGCTGAAAAGGACTCTTTGGAGCAACAGCGCCTATCTGCACCTTGAAACACTTAAGTTGCAGGGAGTAGTCCTTCCAAAAACTACTCAAGTCTCAAGGGAAGCCATGTGCTAAATGCTGAATCTTGGAACATAGATGGTTTACTCTGGAGAGACACATGTGTTGTTTCAACTCAGCTGAAAAGGCCTAGTTGGAGCAAACTGAGCCTGTGTCCATCTTGAAAGACTTTCGTTGCTGGAAGGATTCACTTCAAAAATTAACTCAATTCTCACAAGAAAACAATGTTTTAGATGTTCCTGCACCTAACAACAATGGTTTCTTTGAGAGATACATGTGTTTCTTCGACTCACCTGAAGGGGCCGGTTTGGATGAAAATGAGCCTTTCTCTAGCTTAGAAACTATTGTTTGCAGGAAGAATGCCTTGCAAACATCAACACAATTCTCACAGGGAAACAATGTGCTAGATGCTGCATCTTGTAACTTGGTTCCTTTTTGTCGGAGAGACAGATGTGATTCTTCTAATCGCTGAAAAGGCCTATTTGGAGCAAATGAGGGCTATCTCCATCTTGAAACACCTAAGATGCACGAAGTGTTCCTTTCACAACTAACTCAATTCTCACAGAAAAAGAATGTGCTACATGCCCCTGCGTCTAACACTGAAGGGTTTCCTCAAAAGATACATGTGTTTCGTCAACTCACTTGAACAGGCCTATAGGGAACACAAGTACCCTTCTCCACTTTGAATCCTTTGATTTGCAGGAACTGTTCCCTTCAAAAACCAAGTCAAGTCTCAGAGGAAAACAATGTGCTAGATCTCCTGCTGCTAAGATAGATGGGTTTTTTTGGGAGATACACGTGTTTCGTCAACTTAACTAACTTAACTGAATAGGCCTACTTGCAACGAAATGAGCCTTTCTGCACCTTGAAAACTGTGCTTTGCAGGAATTACTCCTTCACAACTAACTCAGTTCTCAGAGGGAGACAATGCACTAGATGCTGCAGCTTCTATCATAGATGGTTTTCTTTGAAGTCACACATGTGTTTCTCCACCTCAGTTGAATAGGCCGTTCTGGATCAAAAAGTGCCTGTCTCAAGCTCGAATCACCTTATTTTCAGGAAGTATTCCTTTCCAAGACTAACTCACTTCTCACAGAGAAACAATTTTCCACTTGCTACAGCTTCTAGCACAGATGGTTTTTTGCGAGAGATCATTGTGTTTGTTCAACTTACAGGAACCGTACATTTGCAACAAAATGAGCCCTTCTCCACCTTGAAAACTATTATTTGCTGGAAGTATTCCTTTCAAAAGGAACTCACTTCTCACAGAGAAACAGTATGCTCCATGCTGAAGCTTCTAAAAACCTGATTTTCTTTGGACTTCTATATGAGTCTTCAACTCAGCTGAATAGGCCTATTAGGAGCAAAGAGAACTTATTTCCGCCCTTCAACACCGTGCTTGCAGGAAGTTTCCTTTTCCAAAGCTGACCAAGATCTCACCAAATACAATGTGCTCGAAGCTCCTGCTTCTAACACGGATCGTTTTCTGTATGAGATACAAGTGTTTCTTCAACTTAGTTGAGTAGGCCTATTTGGCACAAAATGAGCCTTTCTCCACCTTGAAAATTGTGATTTGCTGGAAGTATTCATTTCAAAAATTCATCCATTTCTCACTGGAAAACAATGTGCTAGAGGCTTCAGCTTCTTACATAGATGGTTTTCTTTGGAGAAACACCTGTCTTTCTTCAACTCTGGTGAAGAGGACTTTATAGACCAAACGGAGTCTATGTCCATCTTGAAACACCAAAGTTGCAGGAAGTGTTCTTTACCAAAACAAACTTAATTGTTACAAAAAGCAATGTGCTTGATGTTGTTGCATCTATCATTGAAGGTTTTCTTCGAGAGATGCACGTGATTGGTCAAGTGACCTGAATAGGCATGTTTGGAACAAAATGAGCCTTTCTCCAGCTTGAAAACTAGTATTTGCAGGAAATATTCCTTTCAAAACGAACCCAGTTGTCATAGAGAAACAATGGGCAAGACAATGCAGCTTTGAACATAGAAAGTTTTCTTTGGTGAGATTCGTGTGTCTCTCCTACTCAGCTAAATAGGCTTTTATGGAACTAAGGGAGGCTTTTCCACCTTGACAATGGTGATATGCTGCACGTAGTCCTTTCAAAAACTAACTTACCTCTTATAAGAAAACAATGTGCTAGATGCTGCAGCTTCTAGCATACATGGTTCTTTTGGGAGAGGTACACATGTTCCTGGAACTCAGCTGAATAGGCCTATTTGGAGCAAACATTGACTATGTCCACCCTGAAACACCTCAGTTGCAGGAAGTATTACTCTCTAACTCTAACACAATTCTCACAGGAATACAATGTGCTGTAGCTCCTGCTTCTAACATGAATGGTTTTCTTTCTGAGATACATGTGTTTCTTCAACTTAGCTGGATAGGCCTATTTGGAACAAAGTTAGCTTATCTCCAATATGAAGTTGTGATTTGCAGCGTGTATTACTCTAAAAATCTTACTCAGTTCTCACAGGAAAATAAAGCGCTAAATGGGCAGTTTCTAAAATAGATGGTGTTTTGGAGATATTCATGTCTTTCTTCAACTCAGGTGAAAATTACTTTTTGGAGCAACAGTCCCTACCTTCACCTTGAAACACTTAAGTTGCAGGAAGTATTCCTTTCCAAAGTTATGCAAGTCTCAGAGGGAGACAATGTGCTAGATCTCCTGCTTCTAAGACCAGTGGTTTTCTTTGGTAGATACATGTGTTCCTTCAACTTAACTGAAGAGGCCTACTTGCAACCACATAAGCCTTTCTCCACCTGGAAAACTATGGTTTGCAGGAAGTTTTCTTTTCAAAACTAACTCAATTCTCAGAGGGCAGGCAATGCACCAGATGCTGCAGCTTCTATCATACATGGTTTTCTATGGGGTGATACATGTGTTTCTTCACCTCAGTTAAATAGGCCTATTTGGAGGAAAAAGTGCCTACCTCAATCTGGAATCACCTAGTTTTCAGGAAGTATTCCTATCAAACAGTAACACACTTCTCACAGAGAAACAATGTTCTACTTGCTTCTGCTTCAAACACAGGTGGTTTTCCTTTGAGAGATACACGTGTTTCTTCGACTTCAAGCATCGGCAGATTTGCAACATAATGGTCTTTTCTTCAGCTTGAAAACTGTCATTTGCAGGAAGTATTCCTTTCAAAATGAACTAGTTCTCACAGAGAAACAATGTGCTCGATGCTGAAGCTTCTAAAACCGTGGCTTTCTTTGGACAGGTATAAGTGTTGATTCAATTCATCTGAGTAGTCCTATTTGGAGCCAACAGTGCCTACTTCCACCTTGCAACACCATGGTTGGAAGACGATTTCCGTTCCAAACCTGACACAATTCGCACAGGAAAACAATGTGCTAGATGCTTCTGCTTCAAATATGCATGGTGTTGTTTTGAGAAATACGTGGTTCTCCAACTTAGCTGAATAGGACTATTTGGAACAAGGTTAGCCATTCTCCAGTTGAAACTTGTGATGTTCCTGATGTATTAGTCTCAAAATCTTACTCAGTTCTCACTGGGAAACAATGCACTAGATGCGGAGGCTGTTTGGAACAAAATGAGCCTTTTTTCCACCTTACAACTCTTTTTGCAGGAATTATTCCTCTCAAAAACAAACTCAAGGCTCCGAAGGAAACAATGTGTTGATGCCCCTGCTTCTAATCGGGATGTTTTTCTTTTGACAGATAAAGGTATTTCTTCTCTTCGGCTTAATAGGCCTGATTGTAACAAAAAGATTCTTTCTCCCCCTTGAGAAGTATGATTTGCTGGGAGTATTACATTCGAAAACAGACTCAATTCTACAGGGAAACAATGTGCCAGATGCTGAAGCTTCTAACATGGATGGTGTCTTTGGAGAGATACATGTGTTTCTTCAACTCAGCTGAGTAGATCTATTTGGAGCAAACAGAGCCTATCTCCACCTTGAAACACCTAAGTTGGAGGAAGTATTTCTTTCAAAACTAGCTCTATTGTCCCAAGAAACAATGTGCTAGATACTGCAGCTTCAAACAGAGTTGGTTTTCTCAGCAGAGATATATGTATTTCGTGCATTAGGGTGAAGAAGCCTATTTGGAACAAGATGAGCTTAACTCGACCTTGAAAATTCTGATTTGCACAAAGTATTCCTGTCAAAAACTGAAAAAATTCTCAAAGGCAAGCAAGGTGCTTGATACTGCACCTTCTAACAGACATTGTTTTCTTTGGAGATACTCATGGGTTACTTCAACTCAGCTGAAAAGGCCTCTATAAAGTAAGCAGAGTCTATCTCCATCTTGAAACACCAAAGTTGAAGGAAATGTTCTTTTGACAAACAAACTGAATCCTCACGGGAAGTCAACGTGCTAGACGTTCCTGCACATAACACCAAAGGTGTTCTTTGAGAGATACATGTGTTTCGTCAAGTCACCTAATAGTCCTGTTTGGAACCACATGAGCCTTTCTCCAGCATGAAAACTAGGATTTGCAGGAAGTATTCCTTTCACAAACCACCCCACTTCTCACCGAGAAACAATGTGCTAGATGGGGCACCTTCTAACATAGATAGTTTTCATTTGAGGGACATATGTGTTTCTCCTACTCAGCAAAATAGAAGGACAAGGAGGCTTTTATAGAACAAAATGAACCATTTTCGACCTTGAAAACTGACATATGCTGCAAGTATTCCTTTAAAGAACTACTCAACTCCCACAGGGAACAATGTGGTGGATGCTTCAGTTTCTAGCCAACATGGTTCTCTTTGGAGAGGTACACGTGTTCCTTCAACTCACCTGAATAGGCCTATTGGGAGCAAACACTGCCTATGCCCACCTGGAAACACCTCAGTTGCAGGAAGTATTCCTGTCCAAATCTAACACAGTTCTCACAGGAATACAATGTGCTGGATGCTCCCTTTTTCAAACACGGATCGTTTTGTTTCTGAGATATCTGTGTTTCTTCTACTTAGCTGAGTAGGACTATTTGGAACAAAATGAGCCTCTCTCAACCTTGAAAACTGGTTTCCATTGTGTATTACTCACACAACTTACTCAGTTCTCAGAGGGAACCAATGCACTAGAAGCGGCAGTAGCTAACCTAGATGGTTTCTTGGAGAGACACGTGTGTTTCTTCAACTGAGCTGAAAAGGACTCTTTGGAGCAACAGCACCTATCTGCACCTTGAAACACTTAAGTTGCAGGGAGTAGTCCTTCCAAAAACTACTCAAGTCTCAAGGGAAGCCATGTGCTAAATGCTGAATCTTGGAACATAGATGGTTTACTCTGGAGAGACACATGTGTTGTTTCAACTCAGCTGAAAAGGCCTAGTTGGAGCAAACTGAGCCTGTGTCCATCTTGAAAGACTTTCGTTGCTGGAAGGATTCACTTCAAAAATTAACTCAATTCTCACAAGAAAACAATGTTTTAGATGTTCCTGCACCTAACAACAATGGTTTCTTTGAGAGATACATGTGTTTCTTCGACTCACCTGAAGGGGCCGGTTTGGATGAAAATGAGCCTTTCTCTAGCTTAGAAACTATTGTTTGCAGGAAGAATGCCTTGCAAACATCAACACAATTCTCACAGGGAAACAATGTGCTAGATGCTGCATCTTGTAACTTGGTTCCTTTTTGTCGGAGAGACAGATGTGATTCTTCTAATCGCTGAAAAGGCCTATTTGGAGCAAATGAGGGCTATCTCCATCTTGAAACACCTAAGATGCACGAAGTGTTCCTTTCACAACTAACTCAATTCTCACAGAAAAAGAATGTGCTACATGCCCCTGCGTCTAACACTGAAGGGTTTCCTCAAAAGATACATGTGTTTCGTCAACTCACTTGAACAGGCCTATAGGGAACACAAGTACCCTTCTCCACTTTGAATCCTTTGATTTGCAGGAACTGTTCCCTTCAAAAACCAAGTCAAGTCTCAGAGGAAAACAATGTGCTAGATCTCCTGCTGCTAAGATAGATGGGTTTTTTTGGGAGATACACGTGTTTCGTCAACTTAACTAACTTAACTGAATAGGCGTACTTGCAACGAAATGAGCCTTTCTGCACCTTGAAAACTGTGCTTTGCAGGAATTACTCCTTCACAACTAACTCAGTTCTCAGAGGGAGACAATGCACTAGATGCTGCAGCTTCTATCATAGATGGTTTTCTTTGAAGTCACACATGTGTTTCTCCACCTCAGTTGAATAGGCCGTTCTGGATCAAAAAGTGCCTGTCTCAAGCTCGAATCACCTTATTTTCAGGAAGTATTCCTTTCCAAGACTAACTCACTTCTCACAGAGAAACAATTTTCCACTTGCTACAGCTTCTAGCACAGATGGTTTTTTGCGAGAGATCATTGTGTTTGTTCAACTTACAGGAACCGTACATTTGCAACAAAATGAGCCCTTCTCCACCTTGAAAACTATTATTTGCTGGAAGTATTCCTTTCAAAAGGAACTCACTTCTCACAGAGAAACAGTATGCTCCATGCTGAAGCTTCTAAAAACCTGATTTTCTTTGGACTTCTATATGAGTCTTCAACTCAGCTGAATAGGCCTATTAGGAGCAAAGAGAACTTATTTCCGCCCTTCAACACCGTGCTTGCAGGAAGTTTCCTTTTCCAAAGCTGACCAAGATCTCACCAAATACAATGTGCTCGAAGCTCCTGCTTCTAACACGGATCGTTTTCTGTATGAGATACAAGTGTTTCTTCAACTTAGTTGAGTAGGCCTATTTGGCACAAAATGAGCCTTTCTCCACCTTGAAAATTGTGATTTGCTGGAAGTATTCATTTCAAAAATTCATCCATTTCTCACTGGAAAACAATGTGCTAGAGGCTTCAGCTTCTTACATAGATGGTTTTCTTTGGAGAAACACCTGTCTTTCTTCAACTCTGGTGAAGAGGACTTTATAGACCAAACGGAGTCTATGTCCATCTTGAAACACCAAAGTTGCAGGAAGTGTTCTTTACCAAAACAAACTTAATTGTTACAAAAAGCAATGTGCTTGATGTTGTTGCATCTATCATTGAAGGTTTTCTTCGAGAGATGCACGTGATTGGTCAAGTGACCTGAATAGGCATGTTTGGAACAAAATGAGCCTTTCTCCAGCTTGAAAACTAGGATTTGCAGGAAATATTCCTTTCAAAACGAACCCAGTTGTCATAGAGAAACAATGGGCAAGACAATGCAGCTTTGAACATAGAAAGTTTTCTTTGGTGAGATTCGTGTGTCTCTCCTACTCAGCTAAATAGGCTTTTATGGAACTAAGGGAGGCTTTTCCACCTTGACAATGGTGATATGCTGCACGTAGTCCTTTCAAAAACTAACTTACCTCTTATAAGAAAACAATGTGCTAGATGCTGCAGCTTCTAGCATACATGGTTCTTTTGGGAGAGGTACACATGTTCCTGGAACTCAGCTGAATAGGCCTATTTGGAGCAAACATTGACTATGTCCACCCTGAAACACCTCAGTTGCAGGAAGTATTACTCTCTAACTCTAACACAATTCTCACAGGAATACAATGTGCTGTAGCTCCTGCTTCTAACATGAATGGTTTTCTTTCTGAGATACATGTGTTTCTTCAACTTAGCTGGATAGGCCTATTTGGAACAAAGTTAGCTTATCTCCAATATGAAGTTGTGATTTGCAGCGTGTATTACTCTAAAAATCTTACTCAGTTCTCACAGGAAAATAAAGCGCTAAATGGGCAGTTTCTAAAATAGATGGTGTTTTGGAGATATTCATGTCTTTCTTCAACTCAGGTGAAAATTACTTTTTGGAGCAACAGTCCCTACCTTCACCTTGAAACACTTAAGTTGCAGGAAGTATTCCTTTCCAAAGTTATGCAAGTCTCAGAGGGAGACAATGTGCTAGATCTCCTGCTTCTAAGACCAGTGGTTTTCTTTGGTAGATACATGTGTTCCTTCAACTTAACTGAAGAGGCCTACTTGCAACCACATAAGCCTTTCTCCACCTGGAAAACTATGGTTTGCAGGAAGTTTTCTTTTCAAAACTAACTCAATTCTCAGAGGGCAGGCAATGCACCAGATGCTGCAGCTTCTATCATACATGGTTTTCTATGGGGTGATACATGTGTTTCTTCACCTCAGTTAAATAGGCCTATTTGGAGGAAAAAGTGCCTACCTCAATCTGGAATCACCTAGTTTTCAGGAAGTATTCCTATCAAACAGTAACACACTTCTCACAGAGAAACAATGTTCTACTTGCTTCTGCTTCAAACACAGGTGGTTTTCCTTTGAGAGATACACGTGTTTCTTCGACTTCAAGCATCGGCAGATTTGCAACATAATGGTCTTTTCTTCAGCTTGAAAACTGTCATTTGCAGGAAGTATTCCTTTCAAAATGAACTAGTTCTCACAGAGAAACAATGTGCTCGATGCTGAAGCTTCTAAAACCGTGGCTTTCTTTGGACAGGTATAAGTGTTGATTCAATTCATCTGAGTAGTCCTATTTGGAGCCAACAGTGCCTACTTCCACCTTGCAACACCATGGTTGGAAGACGATTTCCGTTCCAAACCTGACACAATTCGCACAGGAAAACAATGTGCTAGATGCTTCTGCTTCAAATATGCATGGTGTTGTTTTGAGAAATACGTGGTTCTCCAACTTAGCTGAATAGGACTATTTGGAACAAGGTTAGCCATTCTCCAGTTGAAACTTGTGATGTTCCTGATGTATTAGTCTCAAAATCTTACTCAGTTCTCACTGGGAAACAATGCACTAGATGCGGAGGCTGTTTGGAACAAAATGAGCCTTTTTTCCACCTTACAACTCTTTTTGCAGGAATTATTCCTTTCAAAAACAAACTCAAGGCTCCGAAGGAAACAATGTGTTGATGCCCCTGCTTCTAATCGGGATGTTTTTCTTTTGACAGATAAAGGTATTTCTTCTCTTCGGCTTAATAGGCCTGATTGTAACAAAAAGATCCTTTCTCCCCCTTGAGAAGTATGATTTGCTGGGAGTATTACATTCGAAAACAGACTCAATTCTACAGGGAAACAATGTGCCAGATGCTGAAGCTTCTAACATGGATGGTGTCTTTGGAGAGATACATGTGTTTCTTCAACTCAGCTGAGTAGATCTATTTGGAGCAAACAGAGCCTATCTCCACCTTGAAACACCTAAGTTGGAGGAAGTATTTCTTTCAAAACTAGCTCTATTGTCCCAAGAAACAATGTGCTAGATACTGCAGCTTCAAACAGAGTTGGTTTTCTCAGCAGAGATATATGTATTTCGTGCATTAGGGTGAAGAAGCCTATTTGGAACAAGATGAGCTTAACTCGACCTTGAAAATTCTGATTTGCACAAAGTATTCCTGTCAAAAACTGAAAAAATTCTCAAAGGCAAGCAAGGTGCTTGATACTGCACCTTCTAACAGACATTGTTTTCTTTGGAGATACTCATGGGTTACTTCAACTCAGCTGAAAAGGCCTCTATAAAGTAAGCAGAGTCTATCTCCATCTTGAAACACCAAAGTTGAAGGAAATGTTCTTTTGACAAACAAACTGAATCCTCACGGGAAGTCAACGTGCTAGACGTTCCTGCACATAACACCAAAGGTGTTCTTTGAGAGATACATGTGTTTCGTCAAGTCACCTAATAGTCCTGTTTGGAACCACATGAGCCTTTCTCCAGCATGAAAACTAGGATTTGCAGGAAGTATTCCTTTCACAAACCACCCCACTTCTCACCGAGAAACAATGTGCTAGATGGGGCACCTTCTAACATAGATAGTTTTCATTTGAGGGACATATGTGTTTCTCCTACTCAGCAAAATAGAAGGACAAGGAGGCTTTTATAGAACAAAATGAACCATTTTCGACCTTGAAAACTGACATATGCTGCAAGTATTCCTTTAAAGAACTACTCAACTCCCACAGGGAACAATGTGGTGGATGCTTCAGTTTCTAGCCAACATGGTTCTCTTTGGAGAGGTACACGTGTTCCTTCAACTCACCTGAATAGGCCTATTGGGAGCAAACACTGCCTATGCCCACCTGGAAACACCTCAGTTGCAGGAAGTATTCCTGTCCAAATCTAACACAGTTCTCACAGGAATACAATGTGCTGGATGCTCCTTTTTCAAACACGGATCGTTTTGTTTCTGAGATATCTGTGTTTCTTCTACTTAGCTGAGTAGGACTATTTGGAACAAAATGAGCCTCTCTCAACCTTGAAAACTGGTTTCCATTGTGTATTACTCACACAACTTACTCAGTTCTCAGAGGGAACCAATGCACTAGAAGCGGCAGTAGCTAACCTAGATGGTTTCTTGGAGAGACACGTGTGTTTCTTCAACTGAGCTGAAAAGGACTCTTTGGAGCAACAGCACCTATCTGCACCTTGAAACACTTAAGTTGCAGGGAGTAGTCCTTCCAAAAACTACTCAAGTCTCAAGGGAAGCCATGTGCTAAATGCTGAATCTTGGAACATAGATGGTTTACTCTGGAGAGACACATGTGTTGTTTCAACTCAGCTGAAAAGGCCTAGTTGGAGCAAACTGAGCCTGTGTCCATCTTGAAAGACTTTCGTTGCTGGAAGGATTCACTTCAAAAATTAACTCAATTCTCACAAGAAAACAATGTTTTAGATGTTCCTGCACCTAACAACAATGGTTTCTTTGAGAGATACATGTGTTTCTTCGACTCACCTGAAGGGGCCGGTTTGGATGAAAATGAGCCTTTCTCTAGCTTAGAAACTATTGTTTGCAGGAAGAATGCCTTGCAAACATCAACACAATTCTCACAGGGAAACAATGTGCTAGATGCTGCATCTTGTAACTTGGTTCCTTTTTGTCGGAGAGACAGATGTGATTCTTCTAATCGCTGAAAAGGCCTATTTGGAGCAAATGAGGGCCATCTCCATCTTGAAACACCTAAGATGCACGAAGTGTTCCTTTCACAACTAACTCAATTCTCACAGAAAAAGAATGTGCTACATGCCCCTGCGTCTAACACTGAAGGGTTTCCTCAAAAGATACATGTGTTTCGTCAACTCACTTGAACAGGCCTATAGGGAACACAAGTACCCTTCTCCACTTTGAATCCTTTGATTTGCAGGAACTGTTCCCTTCAAAAACCAAGTCAAGTCTCAGAGGAAAACAATGTGCTAGATCTCCTGCTGCTAAGATAGATGGGTTTTTTTGGGAGATACACGTGTTTCGTCAACTTAACTAACTTAACTGAATAGGCCTACTTGCAACGAAATGAGCCTTTCTGCACCTTGAAAACTGTGCTTTGCAGGAATTACTCCTTCACAACTAACTCAGTTCTCAGAGGGAGACAATGCACTAGATGCTGCAGCTTCTATCATAGATGGTTTTCTTTGAAGTCACACATGTGTTTCTCCACCTCAGTTGAATAGGCCGTTCTGGATCAAAAAGTGCCTGTCTCAAGCTCGAATCACCTTATTTTCAGGAAGTATTCCTTTCCAAGACTAACTCACTTCTCACAGAGAAACAATTTTCCACTTGCTACAGCTTCTAGCACAGATGGTTTTTTGCGAGAGATCATTGTGTTTGTTCAACTTACAGGAACCGTACATTTGCAACAAAATGAGCCCTTCTCCACCTTGAAAACTATTATTTGCTGGAAGTATTCCTTTCAAAAGGAACTCACTTCTCACAGAGAAACAGTATGCTCCATGCTGAAGCTTCTAAAAACCTGGTTTTCTTTGGACTTCTATATGAGTCTTCAACTCAGCTGAATAGGCCTATTAGGAGCAAAGAGAACTTATTTCCGCCCTTCAACACCGTGCTTGCAGGAAGTTTCCTTTTCCAAAGCTGACCAAGATCTCACCAAATACAATGTGCTCGAAGCTCCTGCTTCTAACACGGATCGTTTTCTGTATGAGATACAAGTGTTTCTTCAACTTAGTTGAGTAGGCCTATTTGGCACAAAATGAGCCTTTCTCCACCTTGAAAATTGTGATTTGCTGGAAGTATTCATTTCAAAAATTCATCCATTTCTCACTGGAAAACAATGTGCTAGAGGCTTCAGCTTCTTACATAGATGGTTTTCTTTGGAGAAACACCTGTCTTTCTTCAACTCTGGTGAAGAGGACTTTATAGACCAAACGGAGTCTATGTCCATCTTGAAACACCAAAGTTGCAGGAATTGTTCTTTACCAAAACAAACTTAATTGTTACAAAAAGCAATGTGCTTGATGTTGTTGCATCTATCATTGAAGGTTTTCTTCGAGAGATGCACGTGATTGGTCAAGTGACCTGAATAGGCATGTTTGGAACAAAATGAGCCTTTCTCCAGCTTGAAAACTAGGATTTGCAGGAAATATTCCTTTCAAAACGAACCCAGTTGTCATAGAGAAACAATGGGCAAGACAATGCAGCTTTGAACATAGAAAGTTTTCTTTGGTGAGATTCGTGTGTCTCTCCTACTCAGCTAAATAGGCTTTTATGGAACTAAGGGAGGCTTTTCCACCTTGACAATGGTGATATGCTGCACATAGTCCTTTCACAAACTAACTTACCTCTTATAAGAAAACAATGTGCTAGATGCTGCAGCTTCTAGCATACATGGTTCTTTTGGGAGAGGTACACATGTTCCTGGAACTCAGCTGAATAGGCCTATTTGGAGCAAACATTGACTATGTCCACCCTGAAACACCTCAGTTGCAGGAAGTATTACTCTCTAACTCTAACACAATTCTCACAGGAATACAATGTGCTGTAGCTCCTGCTTCTAACATGAATGGTTTTCTTTCTGAGATACATGTGTTTCTTCAACTTAGCTGGATAGGCCTATTTGGAACAAAGTTAGCTTATCTCCAATATGAAGTTGTGATTTGCAGCGTGTATTACTCTAAAAATCTTACTCAGTTCTCACAGGAAAATAAAGCGCTAAATGGGCAGTTTCTAAAATAGATGGTGTTTTGGAGATATTCATGTCTTTCTTCAACTCAGGTGAAAATTACTTTTTGGAGCAACAGTCCCTACCTTCACCTTGAAACACTTAAGTTGCAGGAAGTATTCCTTTCCAAAGTTATGCAAGTCTCAGAGGGAGACAATGTGCTAGATCTCCTGCTTCTAAGACCAGTGGTTTTCTTTGGTAGATACATGTGTTCCTTCAACTTAACTGAAGAGGCCTACTTGCAACCACATAAGCCTTTCTCCACCTGGAAAACTATGGTTTGCAGGAAGTTTTCTTTTCAAAACTAACTCAATTCTCAGAGGGCAGGCAATGCACCAGATGCTGCAGCTTCTATCATACATGGTTTTCTATGGGGTGATACATGTGTTTCTTCACCTCAGTTAAATAGGCCTATTTGGAGGAAAAAGTGCCTACCTCAATCTGGAATCACCTAGTTTTCAGGAAGTATTCCTATCAAACAGTAACACACTTCTCACAGAGAAACAATGTTCTACTTGCTTCTGCTTCAAACACAGGTGGTTTTCCTTTGAGAGATACACGTGTTTCTTCGACTTCAAGCATCGGCAGATTTGCAACATAATGGTCTTTTCTTCAGCTTGGAAACTGTCATTTGCAGGAAGTATTCCTTTCAAAATGAACTAGTTCTCACAGAGAAACAATGTGCTCGATGCTGAAGCTTCTAAAACCGTGGCTTTCTTTGGACAGGTATAAGTGTTGATTCAATTCATCTGAGTAGTCCTATTTGGAGCCAACAGAGCCTACTTCCACCTTGCAACACCATGGTTGGAAGACGATTTCCGTTCCAAACCTGACACAATTCGCACAGGAAAACAATGTGCTAGATGCTTCTGCTTCAAATATGCATGGTGTTGTTTTGAGAAATACGTGGTTCTCCAACTTAGCTGAATAGGACTATTTGGAACAAGGTTAGCCATTCTCCAGTTGAAACTTGTGATGTTCCTGATGTATTAGTCTCAAAATCTTACTCAGTTCTCACTGGGAAACAATGCACTAGATGCGGAGGCTGTTTGGAACAAAATGAGCCTTTTTTCCACCTTACAACTGTTTTTGCAGGAATTATTCCTTTCAAAAACAAACTCAAGGCTCCGAAGGAAACAATGTGTTGATGCCCCTGCTTCTAATCGGGATGTTTTTCTTTTGACAGATAAAGGTATTTCTTCTCTTCAGCTTAATAGGCCTGATTGTAACAAAAAGATCCTTTCTCCCCCTTGAGAAGTATGATTTGCTGGGAGTATTACATTCGAAAACAGACTCAATTCTACAGGGAAACAATGTGCCAGATGCTGAAGCTTCTAACATGGATGGTGTCTTTGGAGAGATACATGTGTTTCTTCAACTCAGCTGAGTAGATCTATTTGGAGCAAACAGAGCCTATCTCCACCTTGAAACACCTAAGTTGGAGGAAGTATTTCTTTCAAAACTAGCTCTATTGTCCCAAGAAACAATGTGCTAGATACTGCAGCTTCAAACAGAGTTGGTTTTCTCAGCAGAGATATATGTATTTCCTGCATTAGGGTGAAGAAGCCTATTTGGAACAAGATGAGCTTAACTCGACCTTGAAAATTCTGATTTGCACAAAGTATTCCTGTCAAAAACTGAAAAAATTCTCAAAGGCAAGCAAGGTGCTTGATACTGCACCTTCTAACAGACATTGTTTTCTTTGGAGATACTCATGGGTTACTTCAACTCAGCTGAAAAGGCCTCTATAAAGTAAGCAGAGTCTATCTCCATCTTGAAACACCAAAGTTGAAGGAAATGTTCTTTTGACAAACAAACTGAATTCTCACGGGAAGTCAACGTGCTAGACGTTCCTGCACATAACACCAAAGGTGTTCTTTGAGAGATACATGTGTTTCGTCAAGTCACCTAATAGTCCTGTTTGGAACCAAATGAGCCTTTCTCCAGCATGAAAACTAGGATTTGCAGGAAGTATTCCTTTCACAAACCACCCCACTTCTCACCGAGAAACAATGTGCTAGATGGGGCACCTTCTAACATAGATAGTTTTCATTTGAGGGACATATGTGTTTCTCCTACTCAGCAAAATAGAAGGACAAGGAGGCTTTTATAGAACAAAATGAACCATTTTCGACCTTGAAAACTGACATATGCTGCAAGTATTCCTTTAAAGAACTACTCAACTCCCACAGGGAACAATGTGGTGGATGCTTCAGTTTCTAGCCAACATGGTTCTCTTTGGAGAGGTACACGTGTTCCTTCAACTCACCTGAATAGGCCTATTGGGAGCAAACACTGCCTATGCCCACCTGGAAACACCTCAGTTGCAGGAAGTATTCCTGTCCAAATCTAACACAGTTCTCAAAGGAATACAATGTGCTGGATGCTCCCTTTTTCAAACACGGATCGTTTTGTTTCTGAGATATCTGTGTTTCTTCTACTTAGCTGAGTAGGACTATTTGGAACAAAATGAGCCTCTCTCAACCTTGAAAACTGGTTTCCATTGTGTATTACTCACACAACTTACTCAGTTCTCAGAGGGAACCAATGCACTAGAAGCGGCAGTAGCTAACCTAGATGGTTTCTTGGAGAGACACGTGTGTTTCTTCAACTGAGCTGAAAAGGACTCTTTGGAGCAACAGCGCCTATCTGCACCTTGAAACACTTAAGTTGCAGGGAGTAGTCCTTCCAAAAACTACTCAAGTCTCAAGGGAAGCCATGTGCTAAATGCTGAATCTTGGAACATAGATGGTTTACTCTGGAGAGACACATGTGTTGTTTCAACTCAGCTGAAAAGGCCTAGTTGGAGCAAACTGAGCCTGTGTCCATCTTGAAAGACTTTCGTTGCTGGAAGGATTCACTTCAAAAATTAACTCAATTCTCACAAGAAAACAATGTTCTAGATGTTCCTGCACCTAATAACAATGGTTTCTTTGAGAGATACATGTGTTTCTTCGACTCACCTGAAGGGGCCGGTTTGGATGAAAATGAGCCTTTCTCTAGCTTAGAAACTATTGTTTGCAGGAAGAATGCCTTGCAAACATCAACACAATTCTCACAGGGAAACAATGTGCTAGATGCTGCATCTTGTAACTTGGTTCCTTTTTGTCGGAGAGACAGATGTGATTCTTCTAATCGCTGAAAAGGCCTATTTGGAGCAAATGAGGGCTATCTCCATCTTGAAACACCTAAGATGCACGAAGTGTTCCTTTCACAACTAACTCAATTCTCACAGAAAAAGAATGTGCTACATGCCCCTGCGTCTAACACTGAAGGGTTTCCTCAAAAGATACATGTGTTTCGTCAACTCACTTGAACAGGCCTATAGGGAACACAAGTACCCTTCTCCACTTTGAATCCTTTGATTTGCAGGAACTGTTCCCTTCAAAAACCAAGTCAAGTCTCAGAGGAAAACAATGTGCTAGATCTCCTGCTGCTAAGATAGATGGGTTTTTTTGGGAGATACACGTATTTCGTCAACTTAACTAACTTAACTGAATAGGCCTACTTGCAACGAAATGAGCCTTTCTGCACCTTGAAAACTGTGCTTTGCAGGAATTACTCCTTCACAACTAACTCAGTTCTCAGAGGGAGACAATGCACTAGATGCTGCAGCTTCTATCATAGATGGTTTTCTTTGAAGTCACACATGTGTTTCTCCACCTCAGTTGAATAGGCCGTTCTGGATCAAAAAGTGCCTGTCTCAAGCTCGAATCACCTTATTTTCAGGAAGTATTCCTTTCCAAGACTAACTCACTTCTCACAGAGAAACAATTTTCCACTTGCTACAGCTTCTAGCACAGATGGTTTTTTGCGAGAGATCATTGTGTTTGTTCAACTTACAGGAACCGTACATTTGCAACAAAATGAGCCCTTCTCCACCTTGAAAACTATTATTTGCTGGAAGTATTCCTTTCAAAAGGAACTCACTTCTCACAGAGAAACAGTATGCTCCATGCTGAAGCTTCTAAAAACCTGGTTTTCTTTGGACTTCTATATGAGTCTTCAACTCAGCTGAATAGGCCTATTAGGAGCAAAGAGAACTTATTTCCGCCCTTCAACACCGTGCTTGCAGGAAGTTTCCTTTTCCAAAGCTGACCAAGATCTCACCAAATACAATGTGCTCGAAGCTCCTGCTTCTAACACGGATCGTTTTCTGTATGAGATACAAGTGTTTCTTCAACTTAGTTGAGTAGGCCTATTTGGCACAAAATGAGCCTTTCTCCACCTTGAAAATTGTGATTTGCTGGAAGTATTCATTTCAAAAATTCATCCATTTCTCACTGGAAAACAATGTGCTAGAGGCTTCAGCTTCTTACATAGATGGTTTTCTTTGGAGAAACACCTGTTTTTCTTCAACTCTGGTGAAGAAGACTTTATAGACCAAACGGAGTCTATGTCCATCTTGAAACACCAAAGTTGCAGGAATTGTTCTTTACCAAAACAAACTTAATTGTTACAAAAAGCAATGTGCTTGATGTTCTTGCATCTATCATTGAAGGTTTTCTTCGAGAGATGCACGTGATTGGTTAAGTGACCTGAATAGGCATGTTTGGAACAAAATGAGCCTTTCTCCAGCATGAAAACTAGGATTTGCAGGAAGTATTCCTTTCACAAACCACCCCACTTCTCACCGAGAAACAATGTGCTAGATGGGGCACCTTCTAACATAGATAGCTTTCATTTGAGAGACATATGTGTTTCTCCTACTCAGCAAAATAGAAGGAGAAGGAGGCTTTTATAGAACAAAATGAACCATTTTCGACCTTGAAAACTGACATATGCTGCAAGTATTCCTTTAAAGAACTACTCAACTCCCACAGGGAACAATGTGGTGGATGCTTCAGTTTCTAGCCAACATGGTTCTCTTTGGAGAGGTACACGTGTTCCTTCAACTCACCTGAATAGGCCTATTGGGAGCAAACACTGCCTATGCCCACCTGGAAACACCTCAGTTGCAGGAAGTATTCCTGTCCAAATCTAACACAGTTCTCACAGGAATACAATGTGCTGGATACTCCCTTTCTCAAACACGGATCGTTTTGTTTCTGAGATATCTGTGTTTCTTCTACTTAGCTGAGTAGGACTATTTGGAACAAAATGAGCCTCTCTCAACCTTGAAAACTGGTTTCCATTGTGTATTACTCACACAACTTACTCAGTTCTCAGAGGGAACCAATGCACTAGAAGTGGCAGTAGCTAACCTAGATGGTTTCTTGGAGAGACACGTGTGTTTCTTCAACTGAGCTGAAAAGGACTCTTTGGAGCAACAGCGCCTATCTGCACCTTGAAACACTTAAGTTGCAGGGAGTAGTCCTTCCAAAAACTACTCAAGTCTCAAGGGAAGCCATGTGCTAAATGCTGAATCTTGGAACATAGATGGTTTACTCTGGAGAGACACATGTGTTGTTTCAACTCAGCTGAAAAGGCCTAGTTGAAGCAAACTGAGCCTGTGTCCATCTTGAAAGACTTTCGTTGCTGGAAGGATTCACTTCAAAAATTAACTCAATTCTCACAAGAAAACAATGTTCTAGATGTTCCTGCACCTAACAACAATGGTTTCTTTGAGAGATACATGTGTTTCTTCGACTCACCTGAAGGGGCCGGTTTGGATGAAAATGAGCCTTTCTCTAGCTTAGAAACTATTGTTTGCAGGAAGAATGCCTTGCAAACATCAACACAATTCTCACAGGGAAACAATGTGCTAGATGCTGCATCTTGTAACTTGGTTCCTTTTTGTCGGAGAGACAGATGTGATTCTTCTAATCGCTGAAAAGGCCTATTTGGAGCAAATGAGGGCTATCTCCATCTTGAAACACCTAAGATGCACGAAGTGTTCCTTTCACAACTAACTCAATTCTCACAGAAAAAGAATGTGCTACATGCCCCTGCGTCTAACACTGAAGGGTTTCCTCAAAAGATACATGTGTTTCATCAACTCACTTGAACAGGCCTATAGGGAACACAGGTACCCTTCTCCACTTTGAATCCTTTGATTTGCAGGAACTGTTCCCTTCAAAAACCAAGTCAAGTCTCAGAGGAAAACAATGTGCTAGATCTCCTGCTGCTAAGATAGATGGGTTTTTTTGGGAGATACACGTGTTTCGTCAACTTAACTAACTTAACTGAATAGGCCTACTTGCAACGAAATGAGCCTTTCTGCACCTTGAAAACTGTGCTTTGCAGGAATTACTCCTTCACAACTAACTCAGTTCTCAGAGGGAGACAATGCACTAGATGCTGCAGCTTCTATCATAGATGGTTTTCTTTGAAGTCACACATGTGTTTCTCCACCTCAGTTGAATAGGCCGTTCTGGATCAAAAAGTGCCTGTCTCAAGCTCGAATCACCTTATTTTCAGGAAGTATTCCTTTCCAAGACTAACTCACTTCTCACAGAGAAACAATTTTCCACTTGCTACAGCTTCTAACACAGATGGTTTTTTGCGAGAGATCATTGTGTTTGTTCAACTTACAGGAACCGGACATTTGCAACAAAATGAGCCCTTCTCCACCTTGAAAACTATTATTTGCTGGAAGTATTCCTTTCAAAAGGAACTCACTTCTCACAGAGAAACAGTATGCTCCATGCTGAAGCTTCTAAAAACCTGGTTTTCTTTGGACTTCTATATGAGTCTTCAACTCAGCTGAATAGGCCTATTAGGAGCAAAGAGAACTTATTTCTGCCCTTCAACACCGTGCTTGCAGGAAGTTTCCTTTTCCAAAGCTGACCAAGATCTCACCAAATACAATGTGCTCGAAGCTCCTGCTTCTAACACGGATCGTTTTCTGTATGAGATACAAGTGTTTCTTCAACTTAGTTGAGTAGGCCTATTTGGCACAAAATGAGCCTTTCTCCACCTTGAAAATTGTGATTTGCTGGAAGTATTCATTTCAAAAATTCATCCATTTCTCACTGGAAAACAATGTGCTAGAGGCTTCAGCTTCTTACATAGATGGTTTTCTTTGGAGAAACACCTGTCTTTCTTCAACTCTGGTGAAGAGGACTTTATAGACCAAACGGAGTCTATGTCCATCTTGAAACACCAAAGTTGCAGGAAGTGTTCTTTACCAAAACAAACTTAATTGTTACAAAAAGCAATGTGCTTGATGTTGTTGCATCTATCATTGAAGGTTTTCTTCGAGAGATGCACGTGATTGGTCAAGTGACCTGAATAGGCATGTTTGGAACAAAATGAGCCTTTCTCCAGCTTGAAAACTAGGATTTGCAGGAAATATTCCTTTCAAAACGAACCCAGTTGTCATAGAGAAACAATGGGCAAGACAATGCAGCTTTGAACATAGAAAGTTTTCTTTGGTGAGATTCGTGTGTCTCTCCTACTCAGCTAAATAGGCTTTTATGGAACTAAGGGAGGCTTTTCCACCTTGACAATGGTGATATGCTGCACGTAGTCCTTTCAAAAACTAACTTACCTCTTATAAGAAAACAATGTGCTAGATGCTGCAGCTTCTAGCATACATGGTTCTTTTGGGAGAGGTACACATGTTCCTGGAACTCAGCTGAATAGGCCTATTTGGAGCAAACATTGACTATGTCCACCCTGAAACACCTCAGTTGCAGGAAGTATTACTCTCTAACTCTAACACAATTCTCACAGGAATACAATGTGCTGTAGCTCCTGCTTCTAACATGAATGATTTTCTTTCTGAGATACATGTGTTTCTTCAACTTAGCTGGATAGGCCTATTTGGAACAAAGTTAGCTTATCTCCAATATGAAGTTGTGATTTGCAGCGTGTATTACTCTAAAAATCTTACTCAGTTCTCACAGGAAAATAAAGCGCTAAATGGGCAGTTTCTAAAATAGATGGTGTTTTGGAGATATTCATGTCTTTCTTCAACTCAGGTGAAAATTACTTTTTGGAGCAACAGTCCCTACCTTCACCTTGAAACACTTAAGTTGCAGGAAGTATTCCTTTCCAAAGTTATGCAAGTCTCAGAGGGAGACAATGTGCTAGATCTCCTGCTTCTAAGACCAGTGGTTTTCTTTGGTAGATACATGTGTTCCTTCAACTTAACTGAAGAGGCCTACTTGCAACCACATAAGCCTTTCTCCACCTGGAAAACTATGGTTTGCAGGAAGTTTTCTTTTCAAAACTAACTCAATTCTCAGAGGGAGGCAATGCACCAGATGCTGCAGCTTCTATCATACATGGTTTTCTATGGGGTGATACATGTGTTTCTTCACCTCAGTTAAATAGGCCTATTTGGAGGAAAAAGTGCCTACCTCAATCTGGAATCACCTAGTTTTCAGGAAGTATTCCTCTCAAACAGTAACTCACTTCTCACAGAGAAACAATGTTCTACTTGCTTCTGCTTCAAACACAGGTGGTTTTCCTTTGAGAGATACACGTGTTTCTTCGACTTCAAGCATCGGCAGATTTGCAACATAATGGTCTTTTCTTCAGCTTGAAAACTGTCATTTGCAGGAAGTATTCCTTTCAAAATGAACTAGTTCTCACAGAGAAACAATGTGCTCGATGCTGAAGCTTCTAAAACCGTGGCTTTCTTTGGACAGGTATATGTGTTGATTCAATTCATCTGAGTAGTCCTATTTGGAGCCAACAGAGCCTACTTCCACCTTGCAACACCATGGTTGGAAGACGATTTCCGTTCCAAACCTGACACAATTAGCACAGGAAAACAATGTGCTAGATGCTTCTGCTTCAAATATGCATGGTGTTGTTTTGAGAAATACGTGGTTCTCCAACTTAGCTGAATAGGACTATTTGGAACAAGGTTAGCCATTCTCCACATGAAACTTGTGATGTTCCTGATGTATTAGTCTCAAAATCTTACTCAGTTCTCACTGGGAAACAATGCACTAGATGCGGAGGCTGTTTGGAACAAAATGAGCCTTTTTTCCACCTTACAACTGTTTTTGCAGGAATTATTCCTTTCAAAAACAAACTCAAGGCTCCGAAGGAAACAATGTGTTGATGCCCCTGCTTCTAATCAGGATGTTTTTCTTTTGACAGATAAAGGTATTTCTTCTCTTCAGCTTAATAGGCCTGATTGTAACAAAAAGATCCTTTCTCCCCCTTGAGAAGTATGATTTGCTGGGAGTATTACATTCGAAAATGGACTCAATTCTACAGGGAAACAATGTGCCAGATGCTGCAGCTTCTAACATGGATGGTGTCTTTGGAGAGATACATGTGTTTCTTCAACTCAGCTGAGTAGATCTATTTGGAGCAAACAGAGCCTATCTCCACCTTGAAACACCTAAGTTGGAGGAAGTATTTCTTTCAAAACTAGCTCTATTGTCCCAAGAAACAATGTGCTAGATACTGCAGCTTCAAACAGAGTTGGTTTTCTCAGCAGAGATATATGTATTTCGTGCATTAGGGTGAAGAAGCCTATTTGGAACAAGATGAGCTTAACTCGACCTTGAAAATTCTGATTTGCACAAAGTATTCCTCTCAAAAACTGAAACAATTCACACAGGCAGGCAAGGTGCTTGATACTGCACCTTCTAACAGACATTGTTTTCTTTGGAGATACTCATGGGTTACTTCAACTCAGCTGAAAAGGCCTCTATAAAGTAAGCAGAGTCTATCTCCATCTTGAAACACCAAAGTTGAAGGAAATGTTCTTTTGACAAACAAACTGAATTCTCACGGGAAGTCAACGTGCTAGACGTTCCTGCACATAACACCAAAGGTGTTCTTTGAGAGATACATGTGTTTCGTCAAGTCACCTAATAGTCCTGTTTGGAACCAAATGAGCCTTTCTCCAGCATGAAAACTAGGATTTGCAGGAAGTATTCCTTTCACAAACCACCCCACTTCTCACCGAGAAACAATGTGCTAGATGGGGCACCTTCTAACATAGATAGTTTTCATTTGAGAGACATATGTGTTTTTCCTACTCAGCAAAATAGAAGGAGAAGGAGGCTTTTATAGAACAAAATGAACCATTTTCGACCTTGAAAACTGACATATGCTGCAAGTATTCCTTTAAAGAACTACTCAACTCCCACAGGGAACAATGTGGTGGATGCTTCAGTTTCTAGCCAACATGGTTCTCTTTGGAGAGGTACACGTGTTCCTTCAACTCACCTGAATAGGCCTATTGGGAGCAAACACTGCCTATGCCCACCTGGAAACACCTCAGTTGCAGGAAGTATTCCTGTCCAAATCTAACACAGTTCTCAAAGGAATACAATGTGCTGGATGCTCCCTTTTTCAAACACGGATCGTTTTGTTTCTGAGATATCTGTGTTTCTTCTACTTAGCTGAGTAGGACTATTTGGAACAAAATGAGCCTCTCTCAACCTTGAAAACTGGTTTCCATTGTGTATTACTCACACAACTTACTCAGTTCTCAGAGGGAACCAATGCACTAGAAGTGGCAGTAGCTAACCTAGATGGTTTCTTGGAGAGACACGTGTGTTTCTTTAACTGAGCTGAAAAGGACTCTTTGGAGCAACAGCGCCTATCTGCACCTTGAAACACTTAAGTTGCAGGGAGTAGTCCTTCCAAAAACTACTCAAGTCTCAAGGGAAGCCATGTGCTAAATGCTGAATCTTGGAACATAGATGGTTTACTCTGGAGAGACACATGTGTTGTTTCAACTCAGCTGAAAAGGCCTAGTTGAAGCAAACTGAGCCTGTGTCCATCTTGAAAGACTTTCGTTGCTGGAAGGATTCACTTCAAAAATTAACTCAATTCTCACAAGAAAACAATGTTCTAGATGTTCCTGCACCTAACAACAATGGTTTCTTTGAGAGATACATGTGTTTCTTCGACTCACCTGAAGGGGCCGGTTTGGATGAAAATGAGCCTTTCTCTAGCTTAGAAACTATTGTTTGCAGGAAGAATGCCTTGCAAACATCAACACAATTCTCACAGGGAAACAATGTGCTAGATGCTGCATCTTGTAACTTGGTTCCTTTTTGTCGGAGAGACAGATGTGATTCTTCTAATCGCTGAAAAGGCCTATTTGGAGCAAATGAGGGCTATCTCCATCTTGAAACACCTAAGATGCACGAAGTGTTCCTTTCACAACTAACTCAATTCTCACAGAAAAAGAATGTGCTACATGCCCCTGCATCTAACACTGAAGGGTTTCCTCAAAAGATACATGTGTTTCATCAACTCACTTGAACAGGCCTATAGGGAACACAAGTACCCTTCTCCACTTTGAATCCTTTGATTTGCAGGAACTGTTCCCTTCAAAAACCAAGTCAAGTCTCAGAGGAAAACAATGTGCTAGATCTCCTGCTGCTAAGATAGATGGGTTTTTTTGGGAGATACACGTGTTTCGTCAACTTAACTAACTTAACTGAATAGGCCTACTTGCAACGAAATGAGCCTTTCTGCACCTTGAAAACTGTGCTTTGCAGGAATTACTCCTTCACAACTAACTCAGTTCTCAGAGGGAGACAATGCACTAGATGCTGCAGCTTCTATCATAGATGGTTTTCTTTGAAGTCACACATGTGTTTCTCCACCTCAGTTGAATAGGCCGTTCTGGATCAAAAAGTGCCTGTCTCAAGCTCGAATCACCTTATTTTCAGGAAGTATTCCTTTCCAAGACTAACTCACTTCTCACAGAGAAACAATTTTCCACTTGCTACAGCTTCTAGCACAGATGGTTTTTTGCGAGAGATCATTGTGTTTGTTCAACTTACAGGAACCGTACATTTGCAACAAAATGAGCCCTTCTCCACCTTGAAAACTATTATTTGCTGGAAGTATTCCTTTCAAAAGGAACTCACTTCTCACAGAGAAACAGTATGCTCCATGCTGAAGCTTCTAAAAACCTGGTTTTCTTTGGACTTCTATATGAGTCTTCAACTCAGCTGAATAGGCCTATTAGGAGCAAAGAGAACTTATTTCCGCCCTTCAACACCGTGCTTGCAGGAAGTTTCCTTTTCCAAAGCTGACCAAGATCTCACCAAATACAATGTGCTCGAAGCTCCTGCTTCTAACACGGATCGTTTTCTGTATGAGATACAAGTGTTTCTTCAACTTAGTTGAGTAGGCCTATTTGGCACAAAATGAGCCTTTCTCCACCTTGAAAATTGTGATTTGCTGGAAGTATTCATTTCAAAAATTCATCCATTTCTCACTGGAAAACAATGTGCTAGAGGCTTCAGCTTCTTACATAGATGGTTTTCTTTGGAGAAACACCTGTCTTTCTTCAACTCTGGTGAAGAGGACTTTATAGACCAAACGGAGTCTATGTCCATCTTGAAACACCAAAGTTGCAGGAAGTGTTCTTTACCAAAACAAACTTAATTGTTACAAAAAGCAATGTGCTTGATGTTGTTGCATCTATCATTGAAGGTTTTCTTCGAGAGATGCACGTGATTGGTCAAGTGACCTGAATAGGCATGTTTGGAACAAAATGAGCCTTTCTCCAGCTTGAAAACTAGGATTTGCAGGAAATATTCCTTTCAAAACGAACCCAGTTGTCATAGAGAAACAATGGGCAAGACAATGCAGCTTTGAACATAGAAAGTTTTCTTTGGTGAGATTCGTGTGTCTCTCCTACTCAGCTAAATAGGCTTTTATGGAACTAAGGGAGGCTTTTCCACCTTGACAATGGTGATATGCTGCACATAGTCCTTTCAAAAACTAACTTACCTCTTATAAGAAAACAATGTGCTAGATGCTGCAGCTTCTAGCATACATGGTTCTTTTGGGAGAGGTACACATGTTCCTGGAACTCAGCTGAATAGGCCTATTTGGAGCAAACATTGACTATGTCCACCCTGAAACACCTCAGTTGCAGGAAGTATTACTCTCTAACTCTAACACAATTCTCACAGGAATACAATGTGCTGTAGCTCCTGCTTCTAACATGAATGGTTTTCTTTCTGAGATACATGTGTTTCTTCAACTTAGCTGGATAGGCCTATTTGGAACAAAGTTAGCTTATCTCCAATATGAAGTTGTGATTTGCAGCGTGTATTACTCTAAAAATCTTACTCAGTTCTCACAGGAAAATAAAGCGCTAAATGGGCAGTTTCTAAAATAGATGGTGTTTTGGAGATATTCATGTCTTTCTTCAACTCAGGTGAAAATTACTTTTTGGAGCAACAGTCCCTACCTTCACCTTGAAACACTTAAGTTGCAGGAAGTATTCCTTTCCAAAGTTATGCAAGTCTCAGAGGGAGACAATGTGCTAGATCTCCTGCTTCTAAGACCAGTGGTTTTCTTTGGTAGATACATGTGTTCCTTCAACTTAACTGAAGAGGCCTACTTGCAACCACATAAGCCTTTCTCCACCTGGAAAACTATGGTTTGCAGGAAGTTTTCTTTTCAAAACTAACTCAATTCTCAGAGGGCAGGCAATGCACCAGATGCTGCAGCTTCTATCATACATGGTTTTCTATGGGGTGATACATGTGTTTCTTCACCTCAGTTAAATAGGCCTATTTGGAGGAAAAAGTGCCTACCTCAATCTGGAATCACCTAGTTTTCAGGAAGTATTCCTATCAAACAGTAACACACTTCTCACAGAGAAACAATGTTCTACTTGCTTCTGCTTCAAACACAGGTGGTTTTCCTTTGAGAGATACACGTGTTTCTTCGACTTCAAGCATCGGCAGATTTGCAACATAATGGTCTTTTCTTCAGCTTGGAAACTGTCATTTGCAGGAAGTATTCCTTTCAAAATGAACTAGTTCTCACAGAGAAACAATGTGCTCGATGCTGAAGCTTCTAAAACCGTGGCTTTCTTTGGACAGGTATAAGTGTTGATTCAATTCATCTGAGTAGTCCTATTTGGAGCCAACAGAGCCTACTTCCACCTTGCAACACCATGGTTGGAAGACGATTTCCGTTCCAAACCTGACACAATTCGCACAGGAAAACAATGTGCTAGATGCTTCTGCTTCAAATATGCATGGTGTTGTTTTGAGAAATACGTGGTTCTCCAACTTAGCTGAATAGGACTATTTGGAACAAGGTTAGCCATTCTCCAGTTGAAACTTGTGATGTTCCTGATGTATTAGTCTCAAAATCTTACTCAGTTCTCACTGGGAAACAATGCACTAGATGCGGAGGCTGTTTGGAACAAAATGAGCCTTTTTTCCACCTTACAACTGTTTTTGCAGGAATTATTCCTTTCAAAAACAAACTCAAGGCTCCGAAGGAAACAATGTGTTGATGCCCCTGCTTCTAATCGGGATGTTTTTCTTTTGACAGATAAAGGTATTTCTTCTCTTCAGCTTAATAGGCCTGATTGTAACAAAAAGATCCTTTCTCCCCCTTGAGAAGTATGATTTGCTGGGAGTATTACATTCGAAAACAGACTCAATTCTACAGGGAAACAATGTGCCAGATGCTGAAGCTTCTAACATGGATGGTGTCTTTGGAGAGATACATGTGTTTCTTCAACTCAGCTGAGTAGATCTATTTGGAGCAAACAGAGCCTATCTCCACCTTGAAACACCTAAGTTGGAGGAAGTATTTCTTTCAAAACTAGCTCTATTGTCCCAAGAAACAATGTGCTAGATACTGCAGCTTCAAACAGAGTTGGTTTTCTCAGCAGAGATATATGTATTTCCTGCATTAGGGTGAAGAAGCCTATTTGGAACAAGATGAGCTTAACTCGACCTTGAAAATTCTGATTTGCACAAAGTATTCCTGTCAAAAACTGAAAAAATTCTCAAAGGCAAGCAAGGTGCTTGATACTGCACCTTCTAACAGACATTGTTTTCTTTGGAGATACTCATGGGTTACTTCAACTCAGCTGAAAAGGCCTCTATAAAGTAAGCAGAGTCTATCTCCATCTTGAAACACCAAAGTTGAAGGAAATGTTCTTTTGACAAACAAACTGAATTCTCACGGGAAGTCAACGTGCTAGACGTTCCTGCACATAACACCAAAGGTGTTCTTTGAGAGATACATGTGTTTCGTCAAGTCACCTAATAGTCCTGTTTGGAACCAAATGAGCCTTTCTCCAGCATGAAAACTAGGATTTGCAGGAAGTATTCCTTTCACAAACCACCCCACTTCTCACCGAGAAACAATGTGCTAGATGGGGCACCTTCTAACATAGATAGTTTTCATTTGAGGGACATATGTGTTTCTCCTACTCAGCAAAATAGAAGGACAAGGAGGCTTTTATAGAACAAAATGAACCATTTTCGACCTTGAAAACTGACATATGCTGCAAGTATTCCTTTAAAGAACTACTCAACTCCCACAGGGAACAATGTGGTGGATGCTTCAGTTTCTAGCCAACATGGTTCTCTTTGGAGAGGTACACGTGTTCCTTCAACTCACCTGAATAGGCCTATTGGGAGCAAACACTGCCTATGCCCACCTGGAAACACCTCAGTTGCAGGAAGTATTCCTGTCCAAATCTAACACAGTTCTCAAAGGAATACAATGTGCTGGATGCTCCCTTTTTCAAACACGGATCGTTTTGTTTCTGAGATATCTGTGTTTCTTCTACTTAGCTGAGTAGGACTATTTGGAACAAAATGAGCCTCTCTCAACCTTGAAAACTGGTTTCCATTGTGTATTACTCACACAACTTACTCAGTTCTCAGAGGGAACCAATGCACTAGAAGCGGCAGTAGCTAACCTAGATGGTTTCTTGGAGAGACACGTGTGTTTCTTCAACTGAGCTGAAAAGGACTCTTTGGAGCAACAGCGCCTATCTGCACCTTGAAACACTTAAGTTGCAGGGAGTAGTCCTTCCAAAAACTACTCAAGTCTCAAGGGAAGCCATGTGCTAAATGCTGAATCTTGGAACATAGATGGTTTACTCTGGAGAGACACATGTGTTGTTTCAACTCAGCTGAAAAGGCCTAGTTGGAGCAAACTGAGCCTGTGTCCATCTTGAAAGACTTTCGTTGCTGGAAGGATTCACTTCAAAAATTAACTCAATTCTCACAAGAAAACAATGTTCTAGATGTTCCTGCACCTAATAACAATGGTTTCTTTGAGAGATACATGTGTTTCTTCGACTCACCTGAAGGGGCCGGTTTGGATGAAAATGAGCCTTTCTCTAGCTTAGAAACTATTGTTTGCAGGAAGAATGCCTTGCAAACATCAACACAATTCTCACAGGGAAACAATGTGCTAGATGCTGCATCTTGTAACTTGGTTCCTTTTTGTCGGAGAGACAGATGTGATTCTTCTAATCGCTGAAAAGGCCTATTTGGAGCAAATGAGGGCTATCTCCATCTTGAAACACCTAAGATGCACGAAGTGTTCCTTTCACAACTAACTCAATTCTCACAGAAAAAGAATGTGCTACATGCCCCTGCGTCTAACACTGAAGGGTTTCCTCAAAAGATACATGTGTTTCGTCAACTCACTTGAACAGGCCTATAGGGAACACAAGTACCCTTCTCCACTTTGAATCCTTTGATTTGCAGGAACTGTTCCCTTCAAAAACCAAGTCAAGTCTCAGAGGAAAACAATGTGCTAGATCTCCTGCTGCTAAGATAGATGGGTTTTTTTGGGAGATACACGTATTTCGTCAACTTAACTAACTTAACTGAATAGGCCTACTTGCAACGAAATGAGCCTTTCTGCACCTTGAAAACTGTGCTTTGCAGGAATTACTCCTTCACAACTAACTCAGTTCTCAGAGGGAGACAATGCACTAGATGCTGCAGCTTCTATCATAGATGGTTTTCTTTGAAGTCACACATGTGTTTCTCCACCTCAGTTGAATAGGCCGTTCTGGATCAAAAAGTGCCTGTCTCAAGCTCGAATCACCTTATTTTCAGGAAGTATTCCTTTCCAAGACTAACTCACTTCTCACAGAGAAACAATTTTCCACTTGCTACAGCTTCTAGCACAGATGGTTTTTTGCGAGAGATCATTGTGTTTGTTCAACTTACAGGAACCGTACATTTGCAACAAAATGAGCCCTTCTCCACCTTGAAAACTATTATTTGCTGGAAGTATTCCTTTCAAAAGGAACTCACTTCTCACAGAGAAACAGTATGCTCCATGCTGAAGCTTCTAAAAACCTGGTTTTCTTTGGACTTCTATATGAGTCTTCAACTCAGCTGAATAGGCCTATTAGGAGCAAAGAGAACTTATTTCCGCCCTTCAACACCGTGCTTGCAGGAAGTTTCCTTTTCCAAAGCTGACCAAGATCTCACCAAATACAATGTGCTCGAAGCTCCTGCTTCTAACACGGATCGTTTTCTGTATGAGATACAAGTGTTTCTTCAACTTAGTTGAGTAGGCCTATTTGGCACAAAATGAGCCTTTCTCCACCTTGAAAATTGTGATTTGCTGGAAGTATTCATTTCAAAAATTCATCCATTTCTCACTGGAAAACAATGTGCTAGAGGCTTCAGCTTCTTACATAGATGGTTTTCTTTGGAGAAACACCTGTTTTTCTTCAACTCTGGTGAAGAAGACTTTATAGACCAAACGGAGTCTATGTCCATCTTGAAACACCAAAGTTGCAGGAATTGTTCTTTACCAAAACAAACTTAATTGTTACAAAAAGCAATGTGCTTGATGTTCTTGCATCTATCATTGAAGGTTTTCTTCGAGAGATGCACGTGATTGGTTAAGTGACCTGAATAGGCATGTTTGGAACAAAATGAGCCTTTCTCCAGCATGAAAACTAGGATTTGCAGGAAGTATTCCTTTCACAAACCACCCCACTTCTCACCGAGAAACAATGTGCTAGATGGGGCACCTTCTAACATAGATAGCTTTCATTTGAGAGACATATGTGTTTCTCCTACTCAGCAAAATAGAAGGAGAAGGAGGCTTTTATAGAACAAAATGAACCATTTTCGACCTTGAAAACTGACATATGCTGCAAGTATTCCTTTAAAGAACTACTCAACTCCCACAGGGAACAATGTGGTGGATGCTTCAGTTTCTAGCCAACATGGTTCTCTTTGGAGAGGTACACGTGTTCCTTCAACTCACCTGAATAGGCCTATTGGGAGCAAACACTGCCTATGCCCACCTGGAAACACCTCAGTTGCAGGAAGTATTCCTGTCCAAATCTAACACAGTTCTCACAGGAATACAATGTGCTGGATGCTCCCTTTCTCAAACACGGATCGTTTTGTTTCTGAGATATCTGTGTTTCTTCTACTTAGCTGAGTAGGACTATTTGGAACAAAATGAGCCTCTCTCAACCTTGAAAACTGGTTTCCATTGTGTATTACTCACACAACTTACTCAGTTCTCAGAGGGAACCAATGCACTAGAAGTGGCAGTAGCTAACCTAGATGGTTTCTTGGAGAGACACGTGTGTTTCTTCAACTGAGCTGAAAAGGACTCTTTGGAGCAACAGCGCCTATCTGCACCTTGAAACACTTAAGTTGCAGGGAGTAGTCCTTCCAAAAACTACTCAAGTCTCAAGGGAAGCCATGTGCTAAATGCTGAATCTTGGAACATAGATGGTTTACTCTGGAGAGACACATGTGTTGTTTCAACTCAGCTGAAAAGGCCTAGTTGAAGCAAACTGAGCCTGTGTCCATCTTGAAAGACTTTCGTTGCTGGAAGGATTCACTTCAAAAATTAACTCAATTCTCACAAGAAAACAATGTTCTAGATGTTCCTGCACCTAACAACAATGGTTTCTTTGAGAGATACATGTGTTTCTTCGACTCACCTGAAGGGGCCGGTTTGGATGAAAATGAGCCTTTCTCTAGCTTAGAAACTATTGTTTGCAGGAAGAATGCCTTGCAAACATCAACACAATTCTCACAGGGAAACAATGTGCTAGATGCTGCATCTTGTAACTTGGTTCCTTTTTGTCGGAGAGACAGATGTGATTCTTCTAATCGCTGAAAAGGCCTATTTGGAGCAAATGAGGGCTATCTCCATCTTGAAACACCTAAGATGCACGAAGTGTTCCTTTCACAACTAACTCAATTCTCACAGAAAAAGAATGTGCTACATGCCCCTGCGTCTAACACTGAAGGGTTTCCTCAAAAGATACATGTGTTTCATCAACTCACTTGAACAGGCCTATAGGGAACACAGGTACCCTTCTCCACTTTGAATCCTTTGATTTGCAGGAACTGTTCCCTTCAAAAACCAAGTCAAGTCTCAGAGGAAAACAATGTGCTAGATCTCCTGCTGCTAAGATAGATGGGTTTTTTTGGGAGATACACGTGTTTCGTCAACTTAACTAACTTAACTGAATAGGCCTACTTGCAACGAAATGAGCCTTTCTGCACCTTGAAAACTGTGCTTTGCAGGAATTACTCCTTCACAACTAACTCAGTTCTCAGAGGGAGACAATGCACTAGATGCTGCAGCTTCTATCATAGATGGTTTTCTTTGAAGTCACACATGTGTTTCTCCACCTCAGTTGAATAGGCCGTTCTGGATCAAAAAGTGCCTGTCTCAAGCTCGAATCACCTTATTTTCAGGAAGTATTCCTTTCCAAGACTAACTCACTTCTCACAGAGAAACAATTTTCCACTTGCTACAGCTTCTAGCACAGATGGTTTTTTGCGAGAGATCATTGTGTTTGTTCAACTTACAGGAACCGGACATTTGCAACAAAATGAGCCCTTCTCCACCTTGAAAACTATTATTTGCTGGAAGTATTCCTTTCAAAAGGAACTCACTTCTCACAGAGAAACAGTATGCTCCATGCTGAAGCTTCTAAAAACCTGGTTTTCTTTGGACTTCTATATGAGTCTTCAACTCAGCTGAATAGGCCTATTAGGAGCAAAGAGAACTTATTTCTGCCCTTCAACACCGTGCTTGCAGGAAGTTTCCTTTTCCAAAGCTGACCAAGATCTCACCAAATACAATGTGCTCGAAGCTCCTGCTTCTAACACGGATCGTTTTCTGTATGAGATACAAGTGTTTCTTCAACTTAGTTGAGTAGGCCTATTTGGCACAAAATGAGCCTTTCTCCACCTTGAAAATTGTGATTTGCTGGAAGTATTCATTTCAAAAATTCATCCATTTCTCACTGGAAAACAATGTGCTAGAGGCTTCAGCTTCTTACATAGATGGTTTTCTTTGGAGAAACACCTGTCTTTCTTCAACTCTGGTGAAGAGGACTTTATAGACCAAACGGAGTCTATGTCCATCTTGAAACACCAAAGTTGCAGGAAGTGTTCTTTACCAAAACAAACTTAATTGTTACAAAAAGCAATGTGCTTGATGTTCTTGCATCTATCATTGAAGGTTTTCTTCGAGAGATGCACGTGATTGGTCAAGTGACCTGAATAGGCATGTTTGGAACAAAATGAGCCTTTCTCCAGCTTGAAAACTAGGATTTGCAGGAAATATTCCTTTCAAAACGAACCCAGTTGTCATAGAGAAACAATGGGCAAGACAATGCAGCTTTGAACATAGAAAGTTTTCTTTGGTGAGATTCGTGTGTCTCTCCTACTCAGCTAAATAGGCTTTTATGGAACTAAGGGAGGCTTTTCCACCTTGACAATGGTGATATGCTGCACGTAGTCCTTTCAAAAACTAACTTACCTCTTATAAGAAAACAATGTGCTAGATGCTGCAGCTTCTAGCATACATGGTTCTTTTGGGAGAGGTACACATGTTCCTGGAACTCAGCTGAATAGGCCTATTTGGAGCAAACATTGACTATGTCCACCCTGAAACACCTCAGTTGCAGGAAGTATTACTCTCTAACTCTAACACAATTCTCACAGGAATACAATGTGCTGTAGCTCCTGCTTCTAACATGAATGGTTTTCTTTCTGAGATACATGTGTTTCTTCAACTTAGCTGGATAGGCCTATTTGGAACAAAGTTAGCTTATCTCCAATATGAAGTTGTGATTTGCAGCGTGTATTACTCTAAAAATCTTACTCAGTTCTCACAGGAAAATAAAGCGCTAAATGGGCAGTTTCTAAAATAGATGGTGTTTTGGAGATATTCATGTCTTTCTTCAACTCAGGTGAAAATTACTTTTTGGAGCAACAGTCCCTACCTTCACCTTGAAACACTTAAGTTGCAGGAAGTATTCCTTTCCAAAGTTATGCAAGTCTCAGAGGGAGACAATGTGCTAGATCTCCTGCTTCTAAGACCAGTGGTTTTCTTTGGTAGATACATGTGTTCCTTCAACTTAACTGAAGAGGCCTACTTGCAACCACATAAGCCTTTCTCCACCTGGAAAACTATGGTTTGCAGGAAGTTTTCTTTTCAAAACTAACTCAATTCTCAGAGGGAGGCAATGCACCAGATGCTGCAGCTTCTATCATACATGGTTTTCTATGGGGTGATACATGTGTTTCTTCACCTCAGTTAAATAGGCCTATTTGGAGGAAAAAGTGCCTACCTCAATCTGGAATCACCTAGTTTTCAGGAAGTATTCCTCTCAAACAGTAACTCACTTCTCACAGAGAAACAATGTTCTACTTGCTTCTGCTTCAAACACAGGTGGTTTTCCTTTGAGAGATACACGTGTTTCTTCGACTTCAAGCATCGGCAGATTTGCAACATAATGGTCTTTTCTTCAGCTTGAAAACTGTCATTTGCAGGAAGTATTCCTTTCAAAATGAACTAGTTCTCACAGAGAAACAATGTGCTCGATGCTGAAGCTTCTAAAACCGTGGCTTTCTTTGGACAGGTATATGTGTTGATTCAATTCATCTGAGTAGTCCTATTTGGAGCCAACAGAGCCTACTTCCACCTTGCAACACCATGGTTGGAAGACGATTTCCGTTCCAAACCTGACACAATTAGCACAGGAAAACAATGTGCTAGATGCTTCTGCTTCAAATATGCATGGTGTTGTTTTGAGAAATACGTGGTTCTCCAACTTAGCTGAATAGGACTATTTGGAACAAGGTTAGCCATTCTCCACATGAAACTTGTGATGTTCCTGATGTATTAGTCTCAAAATCTTACTCAGTTCTCACTGGGAAACAATGCACTAGATGCGGAGGCTGTTTGGAACAAAATGAGCCTTTTTTCCACCTTACAACTGTTTTTGCAGGAATTATTCCTTTCAAAAACAAACTCAAGGCTCCGAAGGAAACAATGTGTTGATGCCCCTGCTTCTAATCAGGATGTTTTTCTTTTGACAGATAAAGGTATTTCTTCTCTTCAGCTTAATAGGCCTGATTGTAACAAAAAGATCCTTTCTCCCCCTTGAGAAGTATGATTTGCTGGGAGTATTACATTCGAAAACAGACTCAATTCTACAGGGAAACAATGTGCCAGATGCTGAAGCTTCTAACATGGATGGTGTCTTTGGAGAGATACATGTGTTTCTTCAACTCAGCTGAGTAGATCTATTTGGAGCAAACAGAGCCTATCTCCACCTTGAAACACCTAAGTTGGAGGAAGTATTTCTTTCAAAACTAGCTCTATTGTCCCAAGAAACAATGTGCTAGATACTGCAGCTTCAAACAGAGTTGGTTTTCTCAGCAGAGATATATGTATTTCGTGCATTAGGGTGAAGAAGCCTATTTGGAACAAGATGAGCTTAACTCGACCTTGAAAATTCTGATTTGCACAAAGTATTCCTCTCAAAAACTGAAACAATTCACACAGGCAGGCAAGGTGCTTGATACTGCACCTTCTAACAGACATTGTTTTCTTTGGAGATACTCATGGGTTACTTCAACTCAGCTGAAAAGGCCTCTATAAAGTAAGCAGAGTCTATCTCCATCTTGAAACACCAAAGTTGAAGGAAATGTTCTTTTGACAAACAAACTGAATTCTCACGGGAAGTCAACGTGCTAGACGTTCCTGCACATAACACCAAAGGTGTTCTTTGAGAGATACATGTGTTTCGTCAAGTCACCTAATAGTCCTGTTTGGAACCAAATGAGCCTTTCTCCAGCATGAAAACTAGGATTTGCAGGAAGTATTCCTTTCACAAACCACCCCACTTCTCACCGAGAAACAATGTGCTAGATGGGGCACCTTCTAACATAGATAGTTTTCATTTGAGAGACATATGTGTTTCTCCTACTCAGCAAAATAGAAGGAGAAGGAGGCTTTTATAGAACAAAATGAACCATTTTCGACCTTGAAAACTGACATATGCTGCAAGTATTCCTTTAAAGAACTACTCAACTCCCACAGGGAACAATGTGGTGGATGCTTCAGTTTCTAGCCAACATGGTTCTCTTTGGAGAGGTACACGTGTTCCTTCAACTCACCTGAATAGGCCTATTGGGAGCAAACACTGCCTATGCCCACCTGGAAACACCTCAGTTGCAGGAAGTATTCCTGTCCAAATCTAACACAGTTCTCAAAGGAATACAATGTGCTGGATGCTCCCTTTTTCAAACACGGATCGTTTTGTTTCTGAGATATCTGTGTTTCTTCTACTTAGCTGAGTAGGACTATTTGGAACAAAATGAGCCTCTCTCAACCTTGAAAACTGGTTTCCATTGTGTATTACTCACACAACTTACTCAGTTCTCAGAGGGAACCAATGCACTAGAAGTGGCAGTAGCTAACCTAGATGGTTTCTTGGAGAGACACGTGTGTTTCTTTAACTGAGCTGAAAAGGACTCTTTGGAGCAACAGCGCCTATCTGCACCTTGAAACACTTAAGTTGCAGGGAGTAGTCCTTCCAAAAACTACTCAAGTCTCAAGGGAAGCCATGTGCTAAATGCTGAATCTTGGAACATAGATGGTTTACTCTGGAGAGACACATGTGTTGTTTCAACTCAGCTGAAAAGGCCTAGTTGAAGCAAACTGAGCCTGTGTCCATCTTGAAAGACTTTCGTTGCTGGAAGGATTCACTTCAAAAATTAACTCAATTCTCACAAGAAAACAATGTTCTAGATGTTCCTGCACCTAACAACAATGGTTTCTTTGAGAGATACATGTGTTTCTTCGACTCACCTGAAGGGGCCGGTTTGGATGAAAATGAGCCTTTCTCTAGCTTAGAAACTATTGTTTGCAGGAAGAATGCCTTGCAAACATCAACACAATTCTCACAGGGAAACAATGTGCTAGATGCTGCATCTTGTAACTTGGTTCCTTTTTGTCGGAGAGACAGATGTGATTCTTCTAATCGCTGAAAAGGCCTATTTGGAGCAAATGAGGGCTATCTCCATCTTGAAACACCTAAGATGCACGAAGTGTTCCTTTCACAACTAACTCAATTCTCACAGAAAAAGAATGTGCTACATGCCCCTGCGTCTAACACTGAAGGGTTTCCTCAAAAGATACATGTGTTTCGTCAACTCACTTGAACAGGCCTATAGGGAACACAAGTACCCTTCTCCACTTTGAATCCTTTGATTTGCAGGAACTGTTCCCTTCAAAAACCAAGTCAAGTCTCAGAGGAAAACAATGTGCTAGATCTCCTGCTGCTAAGATAGATGGGTTTTTTTGGGAGATACACGTGTTTCGTCAACTTAACTAACTTAACTGAATAGGCCTACTTGCAACGAAATGAGCCTTTCTGCACCTTGAAAACTGTGCTTTGCAGGAATTACTCCTTCACAACTAACTCAGTTCTCAGAGGGAGACAATGCACTAGATGCTGCAGCTTCTATCATAGATGGTTTTCTTTGAAGTCACACATGTGTTTCTCCACCTCAGTTGAATAGGCCGTTCTGGATCAAAAAGTGCCTGTCTCAAGCTCGAATCACCTTATTTTCAGGAAGTATTCCTTTCCAAGACTAACTCACTTCTCACAGAGAAACAATTTTCCACTTGCTACAGCTTCTAGCACAGATGGTTTTTTGCGAGAGATCATTGTGTTTGTTCAACTTACAGGAACCGTACATTTGCAACAAAATGAGCCCTTCTCCACCTTGAAAACTATTATTTGCTGGAAGTATTCCTTTCAAAAGGAACTCACTTCTCACAGAGAAACAGTATGCTCCATGCTGAAGCTTCTAAAAACCTGGTTTTCTTTGGACTTCTATATGAGTCTTCAACTCAGCTGAATAGGCCTATTAGGAGCAAAGAGAACTTATTTCCGCCCTTCAACACCGTGCTTGCAGGAAGTTTCCTTTTCCAAAGCTGACCAAGATCTCACCAAATACAATGTGCTCGAAGCTCCTGCTTCTAACACGGATCGTTTTCTGTATGAGATACAAGTGTTTCTTCAACTTAGTTGAGTAGGCCTATTTGGCACAAAATGAGCCTTTCTCCACCTTGAAAATTGTGATTTGCTGGAAGTATTCATTTCAAAAATTCATCCATTTCTCACTGGAAAACAATGTGCTAGAGGCTTCAGCTTCTTACATAGATGGTTTTCTTTGGAGAAACACCTGTCTTTCTTCAACTCTGGTGAAGAGGACTTTATAGACCAAACGGAGTCTATGTCCATCTTGAAACACCAAAGTTGCAGGAAGTGTTCTTTACCAAAACAAACTTAATTGTTACAAAAAGCAATGTGCTTGATGTTCTTGCATCTATCATTGAAGGTTTTCTTCGAGAGATGCACGTGATTGGTCAAGTGACCTGAATAGGCATGTTTGGAACAAAATGAGCCTTTCTCCAGCTTGAAAACTAGGATTTGCAGGAAATATTCCTTTCAAAACGAACCCAGTTGTCATAGAGAAACAATGGGCAAGACAATGCAGCTTTGAACATAGAAAGTTTTCTTTGGTGAGATTCGTGTGTCTCTCCTACTCAGCTAAATAGGCTTTTATGGAACTAAGGGAGGCTTTTCCACCTTGACAATGGTGATATGCTGCACGTAGTCCTTTCAAAAACTAACTTACCTCTTATAAGAAAACAATGTGCTAGATGCTGCAGCTTCTAGCATACATGGTTCTTTTGGGAGAGGTACACATGTTCCTGGAACTCAGCTGAATAGGCCTATTTGGAGCAAACATTGACTATGTCCACCCTGAAACACCTCAGTTGCAGGAAGTATTACTCTCTAACTCTAACACAATTCTCACAGGAATACAATGTGCTGTAGCTCCTGCTTCTAACATGAATGGTTTTCTTTCTGAGATACATGTGTTTCTTCAACTTAGCTGGATAGGCCTATTTGGAACAAAGTTAGCTTATCTCCAATATGAAGTTGTGATTTGCAGCGTGTATTACTCTAAAAATCTTACTCAGTTCTCACAGGAAAATAAAGCGCTAAATGGGCAGTTTCTAAAATAGATGGTGTTTTGGAGATATTCATGTCTTTCTTCAACTCAGGTGAAAATTACTTTTTGGAGCAACAGTCCCTACCTTCACCTTGAAACACTTAAGTTGCAGGAAGTATTCCTTTCCAAAGTTATGCAAGTCTCAGAGGGAGACAATGTGCTAGATCTCCTGCTTCTAAGACCAGTGGTTTTCTTTGGTAGATACATGTGTTCCTTCAACTTAACTGAAGAGGCCTACTTGCAACCACATAAGCCTTTCTCCACCTGGAAAACTATGGTTTGCAGGAAGTTTTCTTTTCAAAACTAACTCAATTCTCAGAGGGAGGCAATGCACCAGATGCTGCAGCTTCTATCATACATGGTTTTCTATGGGGTGATACATGTGTTTCTTCACCTCAGTTAAATAGGCCTATTTGGAGGAAAAAGTGCCTACCTCAATCTGGAATCACCTAGTTTTCAGGAAGTATTCCTATCAAACAGTAACTCACTTCTCACAGAGAAACAATGTTCTACTTGCTTCTGCTTCAAACACAGGTGGTTTTCCTTTGAGAGATACACGTGTTTCTTCGACTTCAAGCATCGGCAGATTTGCAACATAATGGTCTTTTCTTCAGCTTGAAAACTGTCATTTGCAGGAAGTATTCCTTTCAAAATGAACTAGTTCTCACAGAGAAACAATGTGCTCGATGCTGAAGCTTCTAAAACCGTGGCTTTCTTTGGACAGGTATATGTGTTGATTCAATTCATCTGAGTAGTCCTATTTGGAGCCAACAGAGCCTACTTCCACCTTGCAACACCATGGTTGGAAGACGATTTCCGTTCCAAACCTGACACAATTAGCACAGGAAAACAATGTGCTAGATGCTTCTGCTTCAAATATGCATGGTGTTGTTTTGAGAAATACGTGGTTCTCCAACTTAGCTGAATAGGACTATTTGGAACAAGGTTAGCCATTCTCCACATGAAACTTGTGATGTTCCTGATGTATTAGTCTCAAAATCTTACTCAGTTCTCACTGGGAAACAATGCACTAGATGCGGAGGCTGTTTGGAACAAAATGAGCCTTTTTTCCACCTTACAACTGTTTTTGCAGGAATTATTCCTTTCAAAAACAAACTCAAGGCTCCGAAGGAAACAATGTGTTGATGCCCCTGCTTCTAATCAGGATGTTTTTCTTTTGACAGATAAAGGTATTTCTTCTCTTCAGCTTAATAGGCCTGATTGTAACAAAAAGATCCTTTCTCCCCCTTGAGAAGTATGATTTGCTGGGAGTATTACATTCGAAAATGGACTCAATTCTACAGGGAAACAATGTGCCAGATGCTGCAGCTTCTAACATGGATGGTGTCTTTGGAGAGATACATGTGTTTCTTCAACTCAGCTGAGTAGATCTATTTGGAGCAAACAGAGCCTATCTCCACCTTGAAACACCTAAGTTGGAGGAAGTATTTCTTTCAAAACTAGCTCTATTGTCCCAAGAAACAATGTGCTAGATACTGCAGCTTCAAACAGAGTTGGTTTTCTCAGCAGAGATATATGTATTTCGTGCATTAGGGTGAAGAAGCCTATTTGGAACAAGATGAGCTTAACTCGACCTTGAAAATTCTGATTTGCACAAAGTATTCCTCTCAAAAACTGAAACAATTCACACAGGCAGGCAAGGTGCTTGATACTGCACCTTCTAACAGACATTGTTTTCTTTGGAGATACTCATGGGTTACTTCAACTCAGCTGAAAAGGCCTCTATAAAGTAAGCAGAGTCTATCTCCATCTTGAAACACCAAAGTTGAAGGAAATGTTCTTTTGACAAACAAACTGAATTCTCACGGGAAGTCAACGTGCTAGACGTTCCTGCACATAACACCAAAGGTGTTCTTTGAGAGATACATGTGTTTCGTCAAGTCACCTAATAGTCCTGTTTGGAACCAAATGAGCCTTTCTCCAGCATGAAAACTAGGATTTGCAGGAAGTATTCCTTTCACAAACCACCCCACTTCTCACCGAGAAACAATGTGCTAGATGGGGCACCTTCTAACATAGATAGCTTTCATTTGAGAGACATATGTGTTTCTCCTACTCAGCAAAATAGGAGAAGGAGGCTTTTATAGAACAAAATGAACCATTTTCGACCTTGAAAACTGACATATGCTGCAAGTATTCCTTTAAAGAACTACTCAACTCCCACAGGGAACAATGTGGTGGATGCTTCAGTTTCTAGCCAACATGGTTCTCTTTGGAGAGGTACACGTGTTCCTTCAACTCACCTGAATAGGCCTATTGGGAGCAAACACTGCCTATGCCCACCTGGAAACACCTCAGTTGCAGGAAGTATTCCTGTCCAAATCTAACACAGTTCTCACAGGAATACAATGTGCTGGATGCTCCCTTTTTCAAACACGGATCGTTTTGTTTCTGAGATATCTGTGTTTCTTCTACTTAGCTGAGTAGGACTATTTGGAACAAAATGAGCCTCTCTCAACCTTGAAAACTGGTTTCCATTGTGTATTACTCACACAACTTACTCAGTTCTCAGAGGGAACCAATGCACTAGAAGTGGCAGTACCTAACTTAGATGGTTTCTTGGAGAGACACGTGTGTTTCTTCAACTGAGCTGAAAAGGACTCTTTGGAGCAACAGCACCTATCTGCACCTTGAAACACTTAAGTTGCAGGGAGTAGTCCTTCCAAAAACTACTCAAGTCTCAAGGGAAGCCATGTGCTAAATGCTGAATCTTGGAACATAGATGGTTTACTCTGGAGAGACACATGTGTTGTTTCAACTCAGCTGAAAAGGCCTAGTTGAAGCAAACTGAGCCTGTGTCCATCTTGAAAGACTTTCGTTGCTGGAAGGATTCACTTCAAAAATTAACTCAATTCTCACAAGAAAACAATGTTCTAGATGTTCCTGCACCTAACAACAATGGTTTCTTTGAGAAATACATGTGTTTCTTCGACTCACCTGAAGGGGCCGGTTTGGATGAAAATGAGCCTTTCTCTAGCTTAGAAACTATTGTTTGCAGGAAGAATGCCTTGCAAACATCAACACAATTCTCACAGGGAAACAATGTGCTAGATGCTGCATCTTGTAACTTGGTTCCTTTTTGTCGGAGAGACAGATGTGATTCTTCTAATCGCTGAAAAGGCCTATTTGGAGCAAATGAGGGCTATCTGCATCTTGAAACACCTAAGATGCACGAAGTGTTCCTTTCACAACTAACTCAATTCTCACAGAAAAAGAATGTGCTACATGCCCCTGCGTCTAACACTGAAGGGTTTCCTCAAAAGATACATGTGTTTCGTCAACTCACTTGAACAGGCCTATAGGGAACACAAGTACCCTTTTCCACTTTGAAACCTTTGATTTGCAGGAACTGTTCCCTTCAAAAACCAAGTCAAGTCTCAGAGGAAAACAATGTGCTAGATCTCCTGCTGCTAAGATAGATGGGTTTTTTTGGGAGATACACGTGTTTCGTCAACTTAACTAACTTAACTGAATAGGCCTACTTGCAACGAAATGAGCCTTTCTGCACCTTGAAAACTGTGCTTTGCAGGAATTACTCCTTCACAACTAACTCAGTTCTCAGAGGGAGACAATGCACTAGATGCTGCAGCTTCTATCATAGATGGTTTTCTTTGAAGTCACACATGTGTTTCTCCACCTCAGTTGAATAGGCCGTTCTGGATCAAAAAGTGCCTGTCTCAAGCTCGAATCACCTTATTTTCAGGAAGTATTCCTTTCCAAGACTAACTCACTTCTCACAGAGAAACAATTTTCCACTTGCTACAGCTTCTAGCACAGATGGTTTTTTGCGAGAGATCATTGTGTTTGTTCAACTTACAGGAACCGTACATTTGCAACAAAATGAGCCCTTCTCCACCTTGAAAACTATTATTTGCTGGAAGTATTCCTTTCAAAAGGAACTCACTTCTCACAGAGAAACAGTATGCTCCATGCTGAAGCTTCTAAAAACCTGGTTTTCTTTGGACTTCTATATGAGTCTTCAACTCAGCTGAACAGGCCTATTAGGAGCAAAGAGAACTTATTTCCGCCCTTCAACACCGTGCTTGCAGGAAGTTTCCTTTTCCAAAGCTGACCAAGATCTCACCAAATACAATGTGCTCGAAGCTCCTGCTTCTAACACGGATCGTTTTCTGTATGAGATACAAGTGTTTCTTCAACTTAGTTGAGTAGGCCTATTTGGCACAAAATGAGCCTTTCTCCACCTTGAAAATTGTGATTTGCTGGAAGTATTCATTTCAAAAAATTCATCCATTTCTCACTGGAAAACAATGTGCTAGAGGCTTCAGCTTCTTACATAGATGGTTTTCTTTGGAGAAACACCTGTCTTTCTTCAACTCTGGTGAAGAGGACTTTATAGACCAAACAGAGTCTATGTCCATCTTGAAACAACAAAGTTGCATGAAGTGTTCTTTACCAAAACAAACTTAATTGTTACAAAAAGCAATGTGCTTGATGTTGTTGCATCTATCATTGAAGGTTTTCTTCGAGAGATGCACGTGATTGGTCAAGTGACCTGAATAGGCATGTTTGGAACAAAATGAGCCTTTCTCCAGCTTGAAAACTAGGATTTGCATTAAATATTCCTTTCAAAACGAACCCAGTTGTCATAGAGAAACAATGGGCAAGACAATGCAGCTTTGAACGTAGAAGGTTTTCTTTGGTGAGATTCGTGTGTCTCTCCTACTCAGCTAAATAGGCTTTTATGGAACTAAGGGAGGCTTTTCCACCTTGACAATGGTGATATGCTGCACGTATTCCTTTCAAAAACTAACTTACCTCTTATAAGAAAACAATGTGCTAGATGCTGCAGCTTCTAGCATACATGGTTCTTTTGGGAGAGGTACACATGTTCCTGGAACTCAGCTGAATAGGCCTATTTGGAGCAAACATTGACTATGTCCACCCTGAAACACCTCAGTTGCAGGAAGTATTACTCTCTAACTCTAACACAATTCTCTCAGGAATACAATGTGCTGTAGCTCCTGCTTCTAACATGAATGGTTTTCTTTCTGAGATACATGTGTTTCTTCAACTTAGCTGGATAGGCCTATTTGGAACAAAGTTAGCTTATCTCCAATATGAAGTTGTGATTTGCAGCGTGTATTACTCTAAAAATCTTACTCAGTTCTCACAGGAAAATAAAGCGCTAAATGGGCAGTTTCTAAAATAGATGGTGTTTTGGAGATATTCATGTCTTTCTTCAACTCAGGTGAAAATTACTTTTTGGAGCAACAGTCCCTACCTTCACCTTGAAACACTTAAGTTGCAGGAAGTATTCCTTTCCAAAGTTATGCAAGTCTCAGAGGGAGACAATGTGCTAGATCTCCTGCTTCTAAGACCAGTGGTTTTCTTTGGTAGATACATGTGTTCCTTCAACTTAACTGAAGAGGCCTACTTGCAACCACATAAGCCTTTCTCCACCTGGAAAACTATGGTTTGCAGGAAGTTTTCTTTTCAAAACTAACTCAATTCTCAGAGGGAGGCAATGCACCAGATGCTGCAGCTTCTATCATACATAGTTTTCTATGGGGTGATACATGTGTTTCTTCACCTCAGTTAAATAGGCCTATTTGCAGGAAAAAGTGCCTACCTCAATCTGGAATCACCTAGTTTTCAGGAAGTATTCCTATCAAACAGTAACTCACTTCTCACAGAGAAACAATGTTCTACTTGCTTCTGCTTCAAACACAGGTGGTTTTCCTTTGAGAGATACACGTGTTTCTTCTACTTCAAGCATCGGCAGATTTGCAACATAATGGTCTTTTCTTCAGCTTGGAAACTGTCATTTGCAGGAAGTATTCCTTTCAAAATGAACTAGTTCTCACAGAGAAACAATGTGCTCGATGCTGAAGCTTCTAAAACCGTGGCTTTCTTTGGACAGGTATATGTGTTGATTCAATTCATCTGAGTAGTCCTATTTGGAGCCAACAGAGCCTACTTCCACCTTGCAACACCATGGTTGGAAGACGATTTCCGTTCCAAACCTGACACAATTAGCACAGGAAAACAATGTGCTAGATGCTTCTGCTTCAAATATGCATGGTGTTGTTTTGAGAAATACGTGGTTCTCCAACTTAGCTGAATAGGACTATTTGGAACAAGGTTAGCCATTCTCCACTTGAAACTTGTGATGTTCCTGATGTATTAGTCTCAAAATCTTACTCAGTTCTCACTGGGAAACAATGCACTAGATGCGGAGGCTGTTTGGAACAAAATGAGCCTTTTTTCCACCTTACAACTGTTTTTGCAGGAATTATTCCTTTCAAAAACAAACTCAAGGCTCCGAAGGAAACAATGTGTTGATGCCCCTGCTTCTAATCAGGATGTTTTTCTTTTGACAGATAAAGGTATTTCTTCTCTTCAGCTTAATAGGCCTGATTGTAACAAAAAGATCCTTTCTCCCCCTTGAGAAGTATGATTTGCTGGGAGTATTACATTCGAAAATGGACTCAATTCTACAGGGAAACAATGTGCCAGATGCTGCAGCTTCTAACATGGATGGTGTCTTTGGAGAGATACATGTGTTTCTTCAACTCAGCTGAGTAGATCTATTTGGAGCAAACAGAGCCTATCTCCACCTTGAAACACCTAAGTTGGAGGAAGTATTTCTTTCAAAACTAGCTCTATTGTCCCAAGAAACAATGTGCTAGATACTGCAGCTTCAAACAGAGTTGGTTTTCTCAGCAGAGATATATGTATTTCGTGCATTAGGGTGAAGAAGCCTATTTGGAACAAGATGAGCTTAACTCGACCTTGAAAATTCTGATTTGCACAAAGTATTCCTCTCAAAAACTGAAACAATTCACACAGGCAGGCAAGGTGCTTGATACTGCACCTTCTAACAGACATTGTTTTCTTTGGAGATACTCATGGGTTACTTCAACTCAGCTGAAAAGGCCTCTATAAAGTAAGCAGAGTCTATCTCCATCTTGAAACACCAAAGTTGAAGGAAATGTTCTTTTGACAAACAAACTGAATTCTCACGGGAAGTCAACGTGCTAGACGTTCCTGCACATAACACCAAAGGTGTTCTTTGAGAGATACATGTGTTTCGTCAAGTCACCTAATAGTCCTGTTTGGAACCAAATGAGCCTTTCTCCAGCATGAAAACTAGGATTTGCAGGAAGTATTCCTTTCACAAACCACCCCACTTCTCACCGAGAAACAATGTGCTAGATGGGGCACCTTCTAACATAGATAGCTTTCATTTGAGAGACATATGTGTTTCTCCTACTCAGCAAAATAGAAGGAGAAGGAGGCTTTTATAGAACAAAATGAACCATTTTCGACCTTGAAAACTGACATATGCTGCAAGTATTCCTTTAAAGAACTACTCAACTCCCACAGGGAACAATGTCGTGGATGCTTCAGTTTCTAGCCAACATGGTTCTCTTTGGAGAGGTACACGTGTTCCTTCAACTCACCTGAATAGGCCTATTGGGAGCAAACACTGCCTATGCCCACCTGGAAACACCTCAGTTGCAGGAAGTATTCCTGTCCAAATCTAACACAGTTCTCACAGGAATACAATGTGCTGGATGCTCCCTTTTTCAAACACGGATCGTTTTGTTTCTGAGATATCTGTGTTTCTTCTACTTAGCTGAGTAGGACTATTTGGAACAAAATGAGCCTCTCTCAACCTTGAAAACTGGTTTCCATTGTGTATTACTCACACAACTTACTCAGTTCTCAGAGGGAACCAATGCACTAGAAGTGGCAGTACCTAACTTAGATGGTTTCTTGGAGAGACACGTGTGTTTCTTCAACTGAGCTGAAAAGGACTCTTTGGAGCAACAGCACCTATCTGCACCTTGAAACACTTAAGTTGCAGGGAGTAGTCCTTCCAAAAACTACTCAAGTCTCAAGGGAAGCCATGTGCTAAATGCTGAATCTTGGAACATAGATGGTTTACTCTGGAGAGACACATGTGTTGTTTCAACTCAGCTGAAAAGGCCTAGTTGAAGCAAACTGAGCCTGTGTCCATCTTGAAAGACTTTCGTTGCTGGAAGGATTCACTTCAAAAATTAACTCAATTCTCACAAGAAAACAATGTTCTAGATGTTCCTGCACCTAACAACAATGGTTTCTTTGAGAAATACATGTGTTTCTTCGACTCACCTGAAGGGGCCGGTTTGGATGAAAATGAGCCTTTCTCTAGCTTAGAAACTATTGTTTGCAGGAAGAATGCCTTGCAAACATCAACACAATTCTCACAGGGAAACAATGTGCTAGATGCTGCATCTTGTAACTTGGTTCCTTTTTGTCGGAGAGACAGATGTGATTCTTCTAATCGCTGAAAAGGCCTATTTGGAGCAAATGAGGGCTATCTGCATCTTGAAACACCTAAGATGCACGAAGTGTTCCTTTCACAACTAACTCAATTCTCACAGAAAAAGAATGTGCTACATGCCCCTGCGTCTAACACTGAAGGGTTTCCTCAAAAGATACATGTGTTTCGTCAACTCACTTGAACAGGCCTATAGTGAACACAAGTACCCTTCTCCACTTTGAAACCTTTGATTTGCAGGAACTGTTCCCTTCAAAAACCAAGTCAAGTCTCAGAGGAAAACAATGTGCTAGATCTCCTGCTGCTAAGATAGATGGGTTTTTTTGGGAGATACACGTGTTTCGTCAACTTAACTACCTTAACTGAATAGGCGTACTTGCAACGAAATGAGCCTTTCTGCACCTTGAAAACTGTGCTTTGCAGGAATTACTCCTTCACAACTAACTCAGTTCTCAGAGGGAGACAATGCACTAGATGCTGCAGCTTCTATCATAGATGGTTTTCTTTGAAGTCACACATGTGTTTCTCCACCTCAGTTGAATAGGCCGTTCTGGATCAAAAAGTGCCTGTCTCAAGCTCGAATCACCTTATTTTCAGGAAGTATTCCTTTCCAAGACTAACTCACTTCTCACAGAGAAACAATTTTCCACTTGCTACAGCTTCTAGCACAGATGGTTTTTTGCGAGAGATCATTGTGTTTGTTCAACTTACAGGAACCGTACATTTGCAACAAAATGAGCCCTTCTCCACCTTGAAAACTATTATTTGCTGGAAGTATTCCTTTCAAAAGGAACTCACTTCTCACAGAGAAACAGTATGCTCCATGCTGAAGCTTCTAAAAACCTGGTTTTCTTTGGACTTCTATATGAGTCTTCAACTCAGCTGAACAGGCCTATTAGGAGCAAAGAGAACTTATTTCCGCCCTTCAACACCGTGCTTGCAGGAAGTTTCCTTTTCCAAAGCTGACCAAGATCTCACCAAATACAATGTGCTCGAAGCTCCTGCTTCTAACACGGATCGTTTTCTGTATGAGATACAAGTGTTTCTTCAACTTAGTTGAGTAGGCCTATTTGGCACAAAATGAGCCTTTCTCCACCTTGAAAATTGTGATTTGCTGGAAGTATTCATTTCAAAAAATTCATCCATTTCTCACTGGAAAACAATGTGCTAGAGGCTTCAGCTTCTTACATAGATGGTTTTCTTTGGAGAAACACCTGTCTTTCTTCAACTCTGGTGAAGAGGACTTTATAGACCAAACAGAGTCTATGTCCATCTTGAAACACCAAAGTTGCATGAAGTGTTCTTTACCAAAACAAACTTAATTGTTACAAAAAGCAATGTGCTTGATGTTCTTGCATCTATCACTGAAGGTTTTCTTCGAGAGATGCACGTGATTGGTCAAGTGACCTGAATAGGCATGTTTGGAACAAAATGAGCCTTTCTCCAGCTTGAAAACTAGGATTTGCATTAAATATTCCTTTCAAAACGAACCCAGTTGTCATAGAGAAACAATGGGCAAGACAATGCAGCTTTGAACGTAGAAGGTTTTCTTTGGTGAGATTCGTGTGTCTCTCCTACTCAGCTAAATAGGCTTTTATGGAACTAAGGGAGGCTTTTCCACCTTGACAATGGTGATATGCTGCACGTATTCCTTTCAAAAACTAACTTACCTCTTATAAGAAAACAATGTGCTAGATGCTGCAGCTTCTAGCATACATGGTTCTTTTGGGAGAGGTACACATGTTACTGGAACTCAGCTGAATAGGCCTATTTGGAGCAAACATTGACTATGTCCACCCTGAAACACCTCAGTTGCAGGAAGTATTACTCTCTAACTCTAACACAATTCTCTCAGGAATACAATGTGCTGTAGCTCCTGCTTCTAACATGAATGGTTTTCTTTCTGAGATACATGTGTTTCTTCAACTTAGCTGGATAGGCCTATTTGGAACAAAGTTAGCTTATCTCCAATATGAAGTTGTGATTTGCATCGTGTATTACTCTAAAAATCTTACTCAGTTCTCACAGGAAAATAAAGCGCTAAATGGGCAGTTTCTAAAATAGATGGTGTTTTGGAGATATTCATGTCTTCCTTCAACTCAGGTGAAAATTACTTTTTGGAGCAACAGTCCCTACCTTCACCTTGAAACACTTAAGTTGCAGGAAGTATTCCTTTCCAAAGTTATGCAAGTCTCAGAGGGAGACAATGTGCTAGATCTCCTGCTTCTAAGACCAGTGGTTTTCTTTGGTAGATACATGTGTTCCTTCAACTTAACTGAAGAGGCCTACTTGCAACCACATAAGCCTTTCTCCACCTGGAAAACTATGGTTTGCAGGAAGTTTTCTTTTCAAAACTAACTCAATTCTCAGAGGGAGGCAATGCACCAGATGCTGCAGCTTCTATCATACATAGTTTTCTATGGGGTGATACATGTGTTTCTTCACCTCAGTTAAATAGGCCTATTTGGAGGAAAAAGTGCCTACCTCAATCTGGAATCACCTAGTTTTCAGGAAGTATTCCTATCAAACAGTAACTCACTTCTCACAGAGAAACAATGTTCTACTTGCTTCTGCTTCAAACACAGGTGGTTTTCCTTTGAGAGATACACGTGTTTCTTCGACTTCAAGCATCGGCAGATTTGCAACATAATGGTCTTTTCTTCAGCTTGAAAACTGTCATTTGCAGGAAGTATTCCTTTCAAAATGAACTAGTTCTCACAGAGAAACAATGTGCTCGATGCTGAAGCTTCTAAAACCGTGGCTTTCTTTGGACAGGTATATGTGTTGATTCAATTCATCTGAGTAGTCCTATTTGGAGCCAACAGAGCCTACTTCCACCTTGCAACACCATGGTTGGAAGACGATTTCCGTTCCAAACCTGACACAATTAGCACAGGAAAACAATGTGCTAGATGCTTCTGCTTCAAATATGCATGGTGTTGTTTTGAGAAATACGTGGTTCTCCAACTTAGCTGAATAGGACTATTTGGAACAAGGTTAGCCATTCTCCAGTTGAAACTTGTGATGTTCCTGATGTATTAGTCTCAAAATCTTACTCAGTTCTCACTGGGAAACAATGCACTAGATGCGGAGGCTGTTTGGAACAAAATGAGCCTTTTTTCCACCTTACAACTGTTTTTGCAGGAATTATTCCTTTCAAAAACAAACTCAAGTCTCCGAAGGAAACAATGTGTTGATGCCCCTGCTTCTAATCGGGATGTTTTTCTTTTGACAGATAAAGGTATTTCTTCTCTTCAGCTTAATAGGCCTGATTGTAACAAAAAGATCCTTTCTCCCCCTTGAGAAGTATGATTTGCTGGGAGTATTACATTCGAAAATGGACTCAATTCTACAGGGAAACAATGTGCCAGATGCTGCAGCTTCTAACATGGATGGTGTCTTTGGAGAGATACATGTGTTTCTTCAACTCAGCTGAGTAGATCTATTTGGAGCAAACAGAGCCTATCTCCACCTTGAAACACCTAAGTTGGAGGAAGTATTTCTTTCAAAACTAGCTCTATTGTCCCAAGAAACAATGTGCTAGATACTGCAGCTTCAAACAGAGTTGGTTTTCTCAGCAGAGATATATGTATTTCGTGCATTAGGGTGAAGAAGCCTATTTGGAACAAGATGAGCTTAACTCGACCTTGAAAATTCTGATTTGCACAAAGTATTCCTCTCAAAAACTGAAACAATTCTCACAGGCAAGCAAGGTGCTTGATACTGCACCTTCTAACAGACATTGTTTTCTTTGGAGATACTCATGGGTTACTTCAACTCAGCTGAAAAGGCCTCTATAAAGTAAGCAGAGTCTATCTCCATCTTGAAACACCAAAGTTGAAGGAAATGTTCTTTTGACAAACAAACTGAATTCTCACGGGAAGTCAACGTGCTAGACGTTCCTGCACATAACACCAAAGGTGTTCTTTGAGAGATACATGTGTTTCGTCAAGTCACCTAATAGTCCTGTTTGGAACCAAATGAGCCTTTCTCCAGCATGAAAACTAGGATTTGCAGGAAGTATTCCTTTCACAAACCACCCCACTTCTCACCGAGAAACAATGTGCTAGATGGGGCACCTTCTAACATAGATAGTTTTCATTTGAGAGACATATGTGTTTCTCCTACTCAGCAAAATAGAAGGAGAAGGAGGCTTTTATAGAACAAAATGAACCATTTTCGACCTTGAAAACTGACATATGCTGCAAGTATTCCTTTAAAGAACTACTCAACTCCCACAGGGAACAATGTGGTGGATGCTTCAGTTTCTAGCCAACATGGTTCTCTTTGGAGAGGTACACGTGTTCCTTCAACTCACCTGAATAGGCCTATTGGGAGCAAACACTGCCTATGCCCACCTGGAAACACCTCAGTTGCAGGAAGTATTCCTGTCCAAATCTAACACAGTTCTCACAGGAATACAATGTGCTGGATGCTCCGTTTTTCAAACACGGATCGTTTTGTTTCTGAGATATCTGTGTTTCTTCTACTTAGCTGAGTAGGACTATTTGGAACAAAATGAGCCTCTCTCAACCTTGAAAACTGGTTTCCATTGTGTATTACTCACACAACTTACTCAGTTCTCAGAGGGAACCAATGCACTAGAAGTGGCAGTACCTAACTTAGATGGTTTCTTGGAGAGACACGTGTGTTTCTTCAACTGAGCTGAAAAGGACTCTTTGGAGCAACAGCACCTATCTGCACCTTGAAACACTTAAGTTGCAGGGAGTAGTCCTTCCAAAAACTACTCAAGTCTCAAGGGAAGCCATGTGCTAAATGCTGAATCTTGGAACATAGATGGTTTACTCTGGAGAGACACATGTGTTGTTTCAACTCAGCTGAAAAGGCCTAGTTGAAGCAAACTGAGCCTGTGTCCATCTTGAAAGACTTTCGTTGCTGGAAGGATTCACTTCAAAAATTAACTCAATTCTCACAAGAAAACAATGTTCTAGATGTTCCTGCACCTAACAACAATGGTTTCTTTGAGAGATACATGTGTTTCTTCGACTCACCTGAAGGGGCCGGTTTGGATGAAAATGAGCCTTTCTCTAGCTTAGAAACTATTGTTTGCAGGAAGAATGCCTTGCAAACATCAACACAATTCTCACAGGGAAACAATGTGCTAGATGCTGCATCTTGTAACTTGGTTCCTTTATGTCGGAGAGACAGATGTGATTCTTCTAATCGCTGAAAAGGCCTATTTGGAGCAAATGAGGGCTATCTCCATCTTGAAACACCTAAGATGCACGAAGTGTTCCTTTCACAACTAACTCAATTCTCACAGAAAAAGAATGTGCTACATGCCCCTGCGTCTAACACTGAAGGGTTTCCTCAAAAGATACATGTGTTTCGTCAACTCACTTGAACAGGCCTATAGGGAACACAAGTACCCTTCTCCACTTTGAATCCTTTGATTTGCAGGAACTGTTCCCTTCAAAAACCAAGTCAAGTCTCAGAGGAAAACAATGTGCTAGATCTCCTGCTGCTAAGATAGATGGGTTTTTTTGGGAGATACACGTGTTTCGTCAACTTAACTAACTTAACTGAATAGGCCTACTTGCAACGAAATGAGCCTTTCTGCACCTTGAAAACTGTGCTTTGCAGGAATTACTCCTTCACAACTAACTCAGTTCTCAGAGGGAGACAATGCACTAGATGCTGCAGCTTCTATCATAGATGGTTTTCTTTGAAGTCACACATGTGTTTCTCCACCTCAGTTGAATAGGCCGTTCTGGATCAAAAAGTGCCTGTCTAAAGCTCGAATCACCTTATTTTCAGGAAGTATTCCTTTCCAAGACTAACTCACTTCTCACAGAGAAACAATTTTCCACTTGCTACAGCTTCTAGCACAGATGGTTTTTTGCGAGAGATCATTGTGTTTGTTCAACTTACAGGAACCGTACATTTGCAACAAAATGAGCCCTTCTCCACCTTGAAAACTATTATTTGCTGGAAGTATTCCTTTCAAAAGGAACTCACTTCTCACAGAGAAACAGTATGCTCCATGCTGAAGCTTCTAAAAACCTGGTTTTCTGTGGACTCCTATATGAGTCTTCAACTCAGCTGAACAGGCCTATTAGTAGCAAAGAGAACTTATTTCCGCCCTTCAACACCGTGCTTGCAGGAAGTTTCCTTTTCCAAAGCTGACCAAGATCTCACCAAATACAATGTGCTCGAAGCTCCTGCTTCTAACACGGATCGTTTTCTGTATGAGATACAAGTGTTTCTTCAACTTAGTTGAGTAGGCCTATTTGGCACAAAATGAGCCTTTCTCCACCTTGAAAATTGTGATTTGCTGGAAGTATTCATTTCAAAAATTCATCCATTTCTCACTGGAAAACAATGTGCTAGAGGCTTCAGCTTCTTACATAGATGGTTTTCTTTGGAGAAACACCTGTCTTTCTTCAACTCTGGTGAAGAGGACTTTATAGACCAAACGGAGTCTATGTCCATCTTGAAACACCAAAGTTGCAGGAAGTGTTCTTTACCAAAACAAACTTAATTGTTACAAAAAGCAATGTGCTTGATGTTCTTGCATCTATCATTGAAGGTTTTCTTCGAGAGATGCACGTGATTGGTCAAGTGACCTGAATAGGCATGTTTGGAACAAAATGAGCCTTTCTCCAGCTTGAAAACTAGGATTTGCAGGAAATATTCCTTTCAAAACGAACCCAGTTGTCATAGAGAAACAATGGGCAAGACAATGCAGCTTTGAACATAGAAAGTTTTCTTTGGTGAGATTCGTGTGTCTCTCCTACTCAGCTAAATAGGCTTTTATGGAACTAAGGGAGGCTTTTCCACCTTGACAATGGTGATATGCTGCACGTAGTCCTTTCAAAAACTAACTTACCTCTTATAAGAAAACAATGTGCTAGATGCTGCAGCTTCTAGCATACATGGTTCTTTTGGGAGAGGTACACATGTTCCTGGAACTCAGCTGAATAGGCCTATTTGGAGCAAACATTGACTATGTCCACCCTGAAACACCTCAGTTGCAGGAAGTATTACTCTCTAACTCTAACACAATTCTCACAGGAATACAATGTGCTGTAGCTCCTGCTTCTAACATGAATGGTTTTCTTTCTGAGATACATGTGTTTCTTCAACTTAGCTGGATAGGCCTATTTGGAACAAAGTTAGCTTATCTCCAATATGAAGTTGTGATTTGCAGCGTGTATTACTCTAAAAATCTTACTCAGTTCTCACAGGAAAATAAAGCGCTAAATGGGCAGTTTCTAAAATAGATGGTGTTTTGGAGATATTCATGTCTTTCTTCAACTCAGGTGAAAATTACTTTTTGGAGCAACAGTCCCTACCTTCACCTTGAAACACTTAAGTTGCAGGAAGTATTCCTTTCCAAAGTTATGCAAGTCTCAGAGGGAGACAATGTGCTAGATCTCCTGCTTCTAAGACCAGTGGTTTTCTTTGGTAGATACATGTGTTCCTTCAACTTAACTGAAGAGGCCTACTTGCAACCACATAAGCCTTTCTCCACCTGGAAAACTATGGTTTGCAGGAAGTTTTCTTTTCAAAACTAACTCAATTCTCAGAGGGAGGCAATGCACCAGATGCTGCAGCTTCTATCATACATGGTTTTCTATGGGGTGATACATGTGTTTCTTCACCTCAGTTAAATAGGCCTATTTGGAGGAAAAAGTGCCTACCTCAATCTGGAATCACCTAGTTTTCAGGAAGTATTCCTATCAAACAGTAACTCACTTCTCACAGAGAAACAATGTTCTACTTGCTTCTGCTTCAAACACAGGTGGTTTTCCTTTGAGAGATACACGTGTTTCTTCGACTTCAAGCATCGGCAGATTTGCAACATAATGGTCTTTTCTTCAGCTTGAAAACTGTCATTTGCAGGAAGTATTCCTTTCAAAATGAACTAGTTCTCACAGAGAAACAATGTGCTCAATGCTGAAGCTTCTAAAACCGTGGCTTTCTTTGGACAGGTATATGTGTTGATTCAATTCATCTGAGTAGTCCTATTTGGAGCCAACAGAGCCTACTTCCACCTTGCAACACCATGGTTGGAAGACGATTTCCGTTCCAAACCTGACACAATTAGCACAGGAAAACAATGTGCTAGATGCTTCTGCTTCAAATATGCATGGTGTTGTTTTGAGAAATACGTGGTTCTCCAACTTAGCTGAATACGACTATTTGGAACAAGGTTAGCCATTCTCCACTTGAAACTTGTGATGTTCCTGATGTATTAGTCTCAAAATCTTACTCAGTTCTCACTGGGAAACAATGCACTAGATGCGGAGGCTGTTTGGAACAAAATGAGCCTTTTTTCCACCTTACAACTGTTTTTGCAGGAATTATTCCTTTCAAAAACAAACTCAAGGCTCCGAAGGAAACAATGTGTTGATGCCCCTGCTTCTAATCGGGATGTTTTTCTTTTGACAGATAAAGGTATTTCTTCTCTTCAGCTTAATAGGCCTGATTGTAACAAAAAGATCCTTTCTCCCCCTTGAGAAGTATGATTTGCTGGGAGTATTACATTCGAAAATGGACTCAATTCTACAGGGAAACAATGTGCCAGATGCTGCAGCTTCTAACATGGATGGTGTCTTTGGAGAGATACATGTGTTTCTTCAACTCAGCTGAGTAGATCTATTTGGAGCAAACAGAGCCTATCTCCACCTTGAAACACCTAAGTTGGAGGAAGTATTTCTTTCAAAACTAGCTCTATTGTCCCAAGAAACAATGTGCTAGATACTGCAGCTTCAAACAGAGTTGGTTTTCTCAGCAGAGATATATGTATTTCGTGCATTAGGGTGAAGAAGCCTATTTGGAACAAGATGAGCTTAACTCGACCTTGAAAATTCTGATTTGCACAAAGTATTCCTCTCAAAAACTGAAACAATTCACACAGGCAGGCAAGGTGCTTGATACTGCACCTTCTAACAGACATTGTTTTCTTTGGAGATACTCATGGGTTACTTCAACTCAGCTGAAAAGGCCTCTATAAAGTAAGCAGAGTCTATCTCCATCTTGAAACACCAAAGTTGAAGGAAATGTTCTTTTGACAAACAAACTGAATTCTCACGGGAAGTCAACGTGCTAGACGTTCCTGCACATAACACCAAAGGTGTTCTTTGAGAGATACATGTGTTTCGTCAAGTCACCTAATAGTCCTGTTTGGAACCAAATGAGCCTTTCTCCAGCATGAAAACTAGGATTTGCAGGAAGTATTCCTTTCACAAACCACCCCACTTCTCACCGAGAAACAATGTGCTAGATGGGGCACCTTCTAACATAGATAGCTTTCATTTGAGAGACATATGTGTTTCTCCTACTCAGCAAAATAGAAGGAGAAGGAGGCTTTTATAGAACAAAATGAACCATTTTCGACCTTGAAAACTGACATATGCTGCAAGTATTCCTTTAAAGAACTACTCAACTCCCACAGGGAACAATGTGGTGGATGCTTCAGTTTCTAGCCAACATGGTTCTCTTTGGAGAGGTACACGTGTTCCTTCAACTCACCTGAATAGGCCTATTGGGAGCAAACACTGCCTATGCCCACCTGGAAACACCTCAGTTGCAGGAAGTATTCCTGTCCAAATCTAACACAGTTCTCACAGGAATACAATGTGCTGGATGCTCCCTTTTTCAAACACGGATCGTTTTGTTTCTGAGATATCTGTGTTTCTTCTACTTAGCTGAGTAGGACTATTTGGAACAAAATGAGCCTCTCTCAACCTTGAAAACTGGTTTCCATTGTGTATTACTCACACAACTTACTCAGTTCTCAGAGGGAACCAATGCACTAGAAGTGGCAGTACCTAACTTAGATGGTTTCTTGGAGAGACACGTGTGTTTCTTCAACTGAGCTGAAAAGGACTCTTTGGAGCAACAGCACCTATCTGCACCTTGAAACACTTAAGTTGCAGGGAGTAGTCCTTCCAAAAACTACTCAAGTCTCAAGGGAAGCCATGTGCTAAATGCTGAATCTTGGAACATAGATGGTTTACTCTGGAGAGACACATGTGTTGTTTCAACTCAGCTGAAAAGGCCTAGTTGAAGCAAACTGAGCCTGTGTCCATCTTGAAAGACTTTCGTTGCTGGAAGGATTCACTTCAAAAATTAACTCAATTCTCACAAGAAAACAATGTTCTAGATGTTCCTGCACCTAACAACAATGGTTTCTTTGAGAAATACATGTGTTTCTTCGACTCACCTGAAGGGGCCGGTTTGGATGAAAATGAGCCTTTCTCTAGCTTAGAAACTATTGTTTGCAGGAAGAATGCCTTGCAAACATCAACACAATTCTCACAGGGAAACAATGTGCTAGATGCTGCATCTTGTAACTTGGTTCCTTTTTGTCGGAGAGACAGATGTGATTCTTCTAATCGCTGAAAAGGCCTATTTGGAGCAAATGAGGGCTATCTGCATCTTGAAACACCTAAGATGCACGAAGTGTTCCTTTCACAACTAACTCAATTCTCACAGAAAAAGAATGTGCTACATGCCCCTGCGTCTAACACTGAAGTGTTTCCTCAAAAGATACATGTGTTTCGTCAACTCACTTGAACAGGCCTATAGGGAACACAAGTACCCTTCTCCACTTTGAAACCTTTGATTTGCAGGAACTGTTCCCTTCAAAAACCAAGTCAAGTCTCAGAGGAAAACAATGTGCTAGATCTCCTGCTGCTAAGATAGATGGGTTTTTTTGGGAGATACACGTGTTTCGTCAACTTAACTAACTTAACTGAATAGGCCTACTTGCAACGAAATGAGCCTTTCTGCACCTTGAAAACTGTGCTTTGCAGGAATTACTCCTTCACAACTAACTCAGTTCTCAGAGGGAGACAATGCACTAGATGCTGCAGCTTCTATCATAGATGGTTTTCTTTGAAGTCACACATGTGTTTCTCCACCTCAGTTGAATAGGCCGTTCTGGATCAAAAAGTGCCTGTCTCAAGCTCGAATCACCTTATTTTCAGGAAGTATTCCTTTCCAAGACTAACTCACTTCTCACAGAGAAACAATTTTCCACTTGCTACAGCTTCTAGCACAGATGGTTTTTTGCGAGAGATCATTGTGTTTGTTCAACTTACAGGAACCGTACATTTGCAACAAAATGAGCCCTTCTCCACCTTGAAAACTATTATTTGCTGGAAGTATTCCTTTCAAAAGGAACTCACTTCTCACAGAGAAACAGTATGCTCCATGCTGAAGCTTCTAAAAACCTGGTTTTCTGTGGACTCCTATATGAGTCTTCAACTCAGCTGAACAGGCCTATTAGTAGCAAAGAGAACTTATTTCCGCCCTTCAACACCGTGCTTGCAGGAAGTTTCCTTTTCCAAAGCTGACCAAGATCTCACCAAATACAATGTGCTCGAAGCTCCTGCTTCTAACACGGATCGTTTTCTGTATGAGATACAAGTGTTTCTTCAACTTAGTTGAGTAGGCCTATTTGGCACAAAATGAGCCTTTCTCCACCTTGAAAATTGTGATTTGCTGGAAGTATTCATTTCAAAAATTCATCCATTTCTCACTGGAAAACAATGTGCTAGAGGCTTCAGCTTCTTACATAGATGGTTTTCTTTGGAGAAACACCTGTCTTTCTTCAACTCTGGTGAAGAGGACTTTATAGACCAAACGGAGTCTATGTCCATCTTGAAACACCAAAGTTGCAGGAAGTGTTCTTTACCAAAACAAACTTAATTGTTACAAAAAGCAATGTGCTTGATGTTCTTGCATCTATCATTGAAGGTTTTCTTCGAGAGATGCACGTGATTGGTCAAGTGACCTGAATAGGCATGTTTGGAACAAAATGAGCCTTTCTCCAGCTTGAAAACTAGGATTTGCAGGAAATATTCCTTTCAAAACGAACCCAGTTGTCATAGAGAAACAATGGGCAAGACAATGCAGCTTTGAACATAGAAAGTTTTCTTTGGTGAGATTCGTGTGTCTCTCCTACTCAGCTAAATAGGCTTTTATGGAACTAAGGGAGGCTTTTCCACCTTGACAATGGTGATATGCTGCACGTAGTCCTTTCAAAAACTAACTTACCTCTTATAAGAAAACAATGTGCTAGATGCTGCAGCTTCTAGCATACATGGTTCTTTTGGGAGAGGTACACATGTTCCTGGAACTCAGCTGAATAGGCCTATTTGGAGCAAACATTGACTATGTCCACCCTGAAACACCTCAGTTGCAGGAAGTATTACTCTCTAACTCTAACACAATTCTCACAGGAATACAATGTGCTGTAGCTCCTGCTTCTAACATGAATGGTTTTCTTTCTGAGATACATGTGTTTCTTCAACTTAGCTGGATAGGCCTATTTGGAACAAAGTTAGCTTATCTCCAATATGAAGTTGTGATTTGCAGCGTGTATTACTCTAAAAATCTTACTCAGTTCTCACAGGAAAATAAAGCGCTAAATGGGCAGTTTCTAAAATAGATGGTGTTTTGGAGATATTCATGTCTTTCTTCAACTCAGGTGAAAATTACTTTTTGGAGCAACAGTCCCTACCTTCACCTTGAAACACTTAAGTTGCAGGAAGTATTCCTTTCCAAAGTTATGCAAGTCTCAGAGGGAGACAATGTGCTAGATCTCCTGCTTCTAAGACCAGTGGTTTTCTTTGGTAGATACATGTGTTCCTTCAACTTAACTGAAGAGGCCTACTTGCAACCACATAAGCCTTTCTCCACCTGGAAAACTATGGTTTGCAGGAAGTTTTCTTTTCAAAACTAACTCAATTCTCAGAGGGAGGCAATGCACCAGATGCTGCAGCTTCTATCATACATGGTTTTCTATGGGGTGATACATGTGTTTCTTCACCTCAGTTAAATAGGCCTATTTGGAGGAAAAAGTGCCTACCTCAATCTGGAATCACCTAGTTTTCAGGAAGTATTCCTATCAAACAGTAACTCACTTCTCACAGAGAAACAATGTTCTACTTGCTTCTGCTTCAAACACAGGTGGTTTTCCTTTGAGAGATACACGTGTTTCTTCGACTTCAAGCATCGGCAGATTTGCAACATAATGGTCTTTTCTTCAGCTTGAAAACTGTCATTTGCAGGAAGTATTCCTTTCAAAATGAACTAGTTCTCACAGAGAAACAATGTGCTCGATGCTGAAGCTTCTAAAACCGTGGCTTTCTTTGGACAGGTATATGTGTTGATTCAATTCATCTGAGTAGTCCTATTTGGAGCCAACAGAGCCTACTTCCACCTTGCAACACCATGGTTGGAAGACGATTTCCGTTCCAAACCTGACACAATTAGCACAGGAAAACAATGTGCTAGATGCTTCTGCTTCAAATATGCATGGTGTTGTTTTGAGAAATACGTGGTTCTCCAACTTAGCTGAATACGACTATTTGGAACAAGGTTAGCCATTCTCCACTTGAAACTTGTGATGTTCCTGATGTATTAGTCTCAAAATCTTACTCAGTTCTCACTGGGAAACAATGCACTAGATGCGGAGGCTGTTTGGAACAAAATGAGCCTTTTTTCCACCTTACAACTGTTTTTGCAGGAATTATTCCTTTCAAAAACAAACTCAAGGCTCCGAAGGAAACAATGTGTTGATGCCCCTGCTTCTAATCAGGATGTTTTTCTTTTGACAGATAAAGGTATTTCTTCTCTTCAGCTTAATAGGCCTGATTGTAACAAAAAGATCCTTTCTCCCCCTTGAGAAGTATGATTTGCTGGGAGTATTACATTCGAAAATGGACTCAATTCTACAGGGAAACAATGTGCCAGATGCTGCAGCTTCTAACATGGATGGTGTCTTTGGAGAGATACATGTGTTTCTTCAACTCAGCTGAGTAGATCTATTTGGAGCAAACAGAGCCTATCTCCACCTTGAAACACCTAAGTTGGAGGAAGTATTTCTTTCAAAACTAGCTCTATTGTCCCAAGAAACAATGTGCTAGATACTGCAGCTTCAAACAGAGTTGGTTTTCTCAGCAGAGATATATGTATTTCGTGCATTAGGGTGAAGAAGCCTATTTGGAACAAGATGAGCTTAACTCGACCTTGAAAATTCTGATTTGCACAAAGTATTCCTCTCAAAAACTGAAACAATTCACACAGGCAGGCAAGGTGCTTGATACTGCACCTTCTAACAGACATTGTTTTCTTTGGAGATACTCATGGGTTACTTCAACTCAGCTGAAAAGGCCTCTATAAAGTAAGCAGAGTCTATCTCCATCTTGAAACACCAAAGTTGAAGGAAATGTTCTTTTGACAAACAAACTGAATTCTCACGGGAAGTCAACGTGCTAGACGTTCCTGCACATAACACCAAAGGTGTTCTTTGAGAGATACATGTGTTTCGTCAAGTCACCTAATAGTCCTGTTTGGAACCAAATGAGCCTTTCTCCAGCATGAAAACTAGGATTTGCAGGAAGTATTCCTTTCACAAACCACCCCACTTCTCACCGAGAAACAATGTGCTAGATGGGGCACCTTCTAACATAGATAGCTTTCATTTGAGAGACATATGTGTTTCTCCTACTCAGCAAAATAGAAGGAGAAGGAGGCTTTTATAGAACAAAATGAACCATTTTCGACCTTGAAAACTGACATATGCTGCAAGTATTCCTTTAAAGAACTACTCAACTCCCACAGGGAACAATGTGGTGGATGCTTCAGTTTCTAGCCAACATGGTTCTCTTTGGAGAGGTACACGTGTTCCTTCAACTCACCTGAATAGGCCTATTGGGAGCAAACACTGCCTATGCCCACCTGGAAACACCTCAGTTGCAGGAAGTATTCCTGTCCAAATCTAACACAGTTCTCACAGGAATACAATGTGCTGGATGCTCCCTTTTTCAAACACGGATCGTTTTGTTTCTGAGATATCTGTGTTTCTTCTACTTAGCTGAGTAGGACTATTTGGAACAAAATGAGCCTCTCTCAACCTTGAAAACTGGTTTCCATTGTGTATTACTCACACAACTTACTCAGTTCTCAGAGGGAACCAATGCACTAGAAGTGGCAGTACCTAACTTAGATGGTTTCTTGGAGAGACACGTGTGTTTCTTCAACTGAGCTGAAAAGGACTCTTTGGAGCAACAGCACCTATCTGCACCTTGAAACACTTAAGTTGCAGGGAGTAGTCCTTCCAAAAACTACTCAAGTCTCAAGGGAAGCCATGTGCTAAATGCTGAATCTTGGAACATAGATGGTTTACTCTGGAGAGACACATGTGTTGTTTCAACTCAGCTGAAAAGGCCTAGTTGAAGCAAACTGAGCCTGTGTCCATCTTGAAAGACTTTCGTTGCTGGAAGGATTCACTTCAAAAATTAACTCAATTCTCACAAGAAAACAATGTTCTAGATGTTCCTGCACCTAACAACAATGGTTTCTTTGAGAAATACATGTGTTTCTTCGACTCACCTGAAGGGGCCGGTTTGGATGAAAATGAGCCTTTCTCTAGCTTAGAAACTATTGTTTGCAGGAAGAATGCCTTGCAAACATCAACACAATTCTCACAGGGAAACAATGTGCTAGATGCTGCATCTTGTAACTTGGTTCCTTTTTGTCGGAGAGACAGATGTGATTCTTCTAATCGCTGAAAAGGCCTATTTGGAGCAAATGAGGGCTATCTGCATCTTGAAACACCTAAGATGCACGAAGTGTTCCTTTCACAACTAACTCAATTCTCACAGAAAAAGAATGTGCTACATGCCCCTGCGTCTAACACTGAAGGGTTTCCTCAAAAGATACATGTGTTTCGTCAACTCACTTGAACAGGCCTATAGGGAACACAAGTACCCTTCTCCACTTTGAAACCTTTGATTTGCAGGAACTGTTCCCTTCAAAAACCAAGTCAAGTCTCAGAGGAAAACAATGTGCTAGATCTCCTGCTGCTAAGATAGATGGGTTTTTTTGGGAGATACACGTGTTTCGTCAACTTAACTAACTTAACTGAATAGGCCTACTTGCAACGAAATGAGCCTTTCTGCACCTTGAAAACTGTGCTTTGCAGGAATTACTCCTTCACAACTAACTCAGTTCTCAGAGGGAGACAATGCACTAGATGCTGCAGCTTCTATCATAGATGGTTTTCTTTGAAGTCACACATGTGTTTCTCCACCTCAGTTGAATAGGCCGTTCTGGATCAAAAAGTGCCTGTCTCAAGCTCGAATCACCTTATTTTCAGGAAGTATTCCTTTCCAAGACTAACTCACTTCTCACAGAGAAACAATTTTCCACTTGCTACAGCTTCTAGCACAGATGGTTTTTTGCGAGAGATCATTGTGTTTGTTCAACTTACAGGAACCGTACATTTGCAACAAAATGAGCCCTTCTCCACCTTGAAAACTATTATTTGCTGGAAGTATTCCTTTCAAAAGGAACTCACTTCTCACAGAGAAACAGTATGCTCCATGCTGAAGCTTCTAAAAACCTGGTTTTCTGTGGACTCCTATATGAGTCTTCAACTCAGCTGAACAGGCCTATTAGTAGCAAAGAGAACTTATTTCCGCCCTTCAACACCGTGCTTGCAGGAAGTTTCCTTTTCCAAAGCTGACCAAGATCTCACCAAATACAATGTGCTCGAAGCTCCTGCTTCTAACACGGATCGTTTTCTGTATGAGATACAAGTGTTTCTTCAACTTAGTTGAGTAGGCCTATTTGGCACAAAATGAGCCTTTCTCCACCTTGAAAATTGTGATTTGCTGGAAGTATTCATTTCAAAAATTCATCCATTTCTCACTGGAAAACAATGTGCTAGAGGCTTCAGCTTCTTACATAGATGGTTTTCTTTGGAGAAACACCTGTCTTTCTTCAACTCTGGTGAAGAGGACTTTATAGACCAAACGGAGTCTATGTCCATCTTGAAACACCAAAGTTGCAGGAAGTGTTCTTTACCAAAACAAACTTAATTGTTACAAAAAGCAATGTGCTTGATGTTCTTGCATCTATCATTGAAGGTTTTCTTCGAGAGATGCACGTGATTGGTCAAGTGACCTGAATAGGCATGTTTGGAACAAAATGAGCCTTTCTCCAGCTTGAAAACTAGGATTTGCAGGAAATATTCCTTTCAAAACGAACCCAGTTGTCATAGAGAAACAATGGGCAAGACAATGCAGCTTTGAACATAGAAAGTTTTCTTTGGTGAGATTCGTGTGTCTCTCCTACTCAGCTAAATAGGCTTTTATGGAACTAAGGGAGGCTTTTCCACCTTGACAATGGTGATATGCTGCACGTAGTCCTTTCAAAAACTAACTTACCTCTTATAAGAAAACAATGTGCTAGATGCTGCAGCTTCTAGCATACATGGTTCTTTTGGGAGAGGTACACATGTTCCTGGAACTCAGCTGAATAGGCCTATTTGGAGCAAACATTGACTATGTCCACCCTGAAACACCTCAGTTGCAGGAAGTATTACTCTCTAACTCTAACACAATTCTCACAGGAATACAATGTGCTGTAGCTCCTGCTTCTAACATGAATGGTTTTCTTTCTGAGATACATGTGTTTCTTCAACTTAGCTGGATAGGCCTATTTGGAACAAAGTTAGCTTATCTCCAATATGAAGTTGTGATTTGCAGCGTGTATTACTCTAAAAATCTTACTCAGTTCTCACAGGAAAATAAAGCGCTAAATGGGCAGTTTCTAAAATAGATGGTGTTTTGGAGATATTCATGTCTTTCTTCAACTCAGGTGAAAATTACTTTTTGGAGCAACAGTCCCTACCTTCACCTTGAAACACTTAAGTTGCAGGAAGTATTCCTTTCCAAAGTTATGCAAGTCTCAGAGGGAGACAATGTGCTAGATCTCCTGCTTCTAAGACCAGTGGTTTTCTTTGGTAGATACATGTGTTCCTTCAACTTAACTGAAGAGGCCTACTTGCAACCACATAAGCCTTTCTCCACCTGGAAAACTATGGTTTGCAGGAAGTTTTCTTTTCAAAACTAACTCAATTCTCAGAGGGAGGCAATGCACCAGATGCTGCAGCTTCTATCATACATGGTTTTCTATGGGGTGATACATGTGTTTCTTCACCTCAGTTAAATAGGCCTATTTGGAGGAAAAAGTGCCTACCTCAATCTGGAATCACCTAGTTTTCAGGAAGTATTCCTATCAAACAGTAACTCACTTCTCACAGAGAAACAATGTTCTACTTGCTTCTGCTTCAAACACAGGTGGTTTTCCTTTGAGAGATACACGTGTTTCTTCGACTTCAAGCATCGGCAGATTTGCAACATAATGGTCTTTTCTTCAGCTTGAAAACTGTCATTTGCAGGAAGTATTCCTTTCAAAATGAACTAGTTCTCACAGAGAAACAATGTGCTCGATGCTGAAGCTTCTAAAACCGTGGCTTTCTTTGGACAGGTATATGTGTTGATTCAATTCATCTGAGTAGTCCTATTTGGAGCCAACAGAGCCTACTTCCACCTTGCAACACCATGGTTGGAAGACGATTTCCGTTCCAAACCTGACACAATTAGCACAGGAAAACAATGTGCTAGATGCTTCTGCTTCAAATATGCATGGTGTTGTTTTGAGAAATACGTGGTTCTCCAACTTAGCTGAATAGGACTATTTGGAACAAGGTTAGCCATTCTCCAGTTGAAACTTGTGATGTTCCTGATGTATTAGTCTCAAAATCTTACTCAGTTCTCACTGGGAAACAATGCACTAGATGCGGAGGCTGTTTGGAACAAAATGAGCCTTTTTTCCACCTTACAACTGTTTTTGCAGGAATTATTCCTTTCAAAAACAAACTCAAGGCTCCGAAGGAAACAATGTGTTGATGCCCCTGCTTCTAATCAGGATGTTTTTCTTTTGACAGATAAAGGTATTTCTTCTCTTCAGCTTAATAGGCCTGATTGTAACAAAAAGATCCTTTCTCCCCCTTGAGAAGTATGATTTGCTGGGAGTATTACATTCGAAAATGGACTCAATTCTACAGGGAAACAATGTGCCAGATGCTGCAGCTTCTAACATGGATGGTGTCTTTGGAGAGATACATGTGTTTCTTCAACTCAGCTGAGTAGATCTATTTGGAGCAAACAGAGCCTATCTCCACCTTGAAACACCTAAGTTGGAGGAAGTATTTCTTTCAAAACTAGCTCTATTGTCCCAAGAAACAATGTGCTAGATACTGCAGCTTCAAACAGAGTTGGTTTTCTCAGCAGAGATATATGTATTTCGTGCATTAGGGTGAAGAAGCCTATTTGGAACAAGATGAGCTTAACTCGACCTTGAAAATTCTGATTTGCACAAAGTATTCCTCTCAAAAACTGAAACAATTCACACAGGCAGGCAAGGTGCTTGATACTGCACCTTCTAACAGACATTGTTTTCTTTGGAGATACTCATGGGTTACTTCAACTCAGCTGAAAAGGCCTCTATAAAGTAAGCAGAGTCTATCTCCATCTTGAAACACCAAAGTTGAAGGAAATGTTCTTTTGACAAACAAACTGAATTCTCACGGGAAGTCAACGTGCTAGACGTTCCTGCACATAACACCAAAGGTGTTCTTTGAGAGATACATGTGTTTCGTCAAGTCACCTAATAGTCCTGTTTGGAACCAAATGAGCCTTTCTCCAGCATGAAAACTAGGATTTGCAGGAAGTATTCCTTTCACAAACCACCCCACTTCTCACCGAGAAACAATGTGCTAGATGGGGCACCTTCTAACATAGATAGCTTTCATTTGAGAGACATATGTGTTTCTCCTACTCAGCAAAATAGAAGGAGAAGGAGGCTTTTATAGAACAAAATGAACCATTTTCGACCTTGAAAACTGACATATGCTGCAAGTATTCCTTTAAAGAACTACTCAACTCCCACAGTTAACAATGTGGTGGATGCTTCAGTTTCTAGCCAACATGGTTCTCTTTGGAGAGGTACACGTGTTCCTTCAACTCACCTGAATAGGCCTATTGGGAGCAAACACTGCCTATGCCCACCTGGAAACACCTCAGTTGCAGGAAGTATTCCTGTCCAAATCTAACACAGTTCTCACAGGAATACAATGTGCTGGATGCTCCCTTTTTCAAACACGGATCGTTTTGTTTCTGAGATATCTGTGTTTCTTCTACTTAGCTGAGTAGGACTATTTGGAACAAAATGAGCCTCTCTCAACCTTGAAAACTGGTTTCCATTGTGTATTACTCACACAACTTACTCAGTTCTCAGAGGGAACCAATGCACTAGAAGTGGCAGTACCTAACTTAGATGGTTTCTTGGAGAGACACGTGTGTTTCTTCAACTGAGCTGAAAAGGACTCTTTGGAGCAACAGCACCTATCTGCACCTTGAAACACTTAAGTTGCAGGGAGTAGTCCTTCCAAAAACTACTCAAGTCTCAAGGGAAGCCATGTGCTAAATGCTGAATCTTGGAACATAGATGGTTTACTCTGGAGAGACACATGTGTTGTTTCAACTCAGCTGAAAAGGCCTAGTTGAAGCAAACTGAGCCTGTGTCCATCTTGAAAGACTTTCGTTGCTGGAAGGATTCACTTCAAAAATTAACTCAATTCTCACAAGAAAACAATGTTCTAGATGTTCCTGCACCTAACAACAATGGTTTCTTTGAGAAATACATGTGTTTCTTCGACTCACCTGAAGGGGCCGGTTTGGATGAAAATGAGCCTTTCTCTAGCTTAGAAACTATTGTTTGCAGGAAGAATGCCTTGCAAACATCAACACAATTCTCACAGGGAAACAATGTGCTAGATGCTGCATCTTGTAACTTGGTTCCTTTTTGTCGGAGAGACAGATGTGATTCTTCTAATCGCTGAAAAGGCCTATTTGGAGCAAATGAGGGCTATCTGCATCTTGAAACACCTAAGATGCACGAAGTGTTCCTTTCACAACTAACTCAATTCTCACAGAAAAAGAATGTGCTACATGCCCCTGCGTCTAACACTGAAGGGTTTCCTCAAAAGATACATGTGTTTCGTCAACTCACTTGAACAGGCCTATAGGGAACACAAGTACCCTTCTCCACTTTGAAACCTTTGATTTGCAGGAACTGTTCCCTTCAAAAACCAAGTCAAGTCTCAGAGGAAAACAATGTGCTAGATCTCCTGCTGCTAAGATAGATGGGTTTTTTTGGGAGATACACGTGTTTCGTCAACTTAACTAACTTAACTGAATAGGCCTACTTGCAACGAAATGAGCCTTTCTGCACCTTGAAAACTGTGCTTTGCAGGAATTACTCCTTCACAACTAACTCAGTTCTCAGAGGGAGACAATGCACTAGATGCTGCAGCTTCTATCATAGATGGTTTTCTTTGAAGTCACACATGTGTTTCTCCACCTCAGTTGAATAGGCCGTTCTGGATCAAAAAGTGCCTGTCTCAAGCTCGAATCACCTTATTTTCAGGAAGTATTCCTTTCCAAGACTAACTCACTTCTCACAGAGAAACAATTTTCCACTTGCTACAGCTTCTAGCACAGATGGTTTTTTGCGAGAGATCATTGTGTTTGTTCAACTTACAGGAACTGTACATTTGCAACAAAATGAGCCCTTCTCCACCTTGAAAACTATTATTTGCTGGAAGTATTCCTTTCAAAAGGAACTCACTTCTCACAGAGAAACAGTATGCTCCATGCTGAAGCTTCTAAAAACCTGGTTTTCTGTGGACTCCTATATGAGTCTTCAACTCAGCTGAACAGGCCTATTAGTAGCAAAGAGAACTTATTTCCACCCTTCAACACCGTGCTTGCAGGAAGTTTCCTTTTCCAAAGCTGACCAAGATCTCACCAAATACAATGTGCTCGAAGCTCCTGCTTCTAACACGGATCGTTTTCTGTATGAGATACAAGTGTTTCTTCAACTTAGTTGAGTAGGCCTATTTGGCACAAAATGAGCCTTTCTCCACCTTGAAAATTGTGATTTGCTGGAAGTATTCATTTCAAAAATTCATCCATTTCTCACTGGAAAACAATGTGCTAGAGGCTTCAGCTTCTTACATAGATGGTTTTCTTTGGAGAAACACCTGTCTTTCTTCAACTCTGGTGAAGAGGACTTTATAGACCAAACGGAGTCTATGTCCATCTTGAAACACCAAAGTTGCAGGAAGTGTTCTTTACCAAAACAAACTTAATTGTTACAAAAAGCAATGTGCTTGATGTTCTTGCATCTATCATTGAAGGTTTTCTTCGAGAGATGCACGTGATTGGTCAAGTGACCTGAATAGGCATGTTTGGAACAAAATGAGCCTTTCTCCAGCTTGAAAACTAGGATTTGCAGGAAATATTCCTTTCAAAACGAACCCAGTTGTCATAGAGAAACAATGGGCAAGACAATGCAGCTTTGAACATAGAAAGTTTTCTTTGGTGAGATTCGTGTGTCTCTCCTACTCAGCTAAATAGGCTTTTATGGAACTAAGGGAGGCTTTTCCACCTTGACAATGGTGATATGCTGCACGTAGTCCTTTCAAAAACTAACTTACCTCTTATAAGAAAACAATGTGCTAGATGCTGCAGCTTCTAGCATACATGGTTCTTTTGGGAGAGGTACACATGTTCCTGGAACTCAGCTGAATAGGCCTATTTGGAGCAAACATTGACTATGTCCACCCTGAAACACCTCAGTTGCAGGAAGTATTACTCTCTAACTCTAACACAATTCTCACAGGAATACAATGTGCTGTAGCTCCTGCTTCTAACATGAATGGTTTTCTTTCTGAGATACATGTGTTTCTTCAACTTAGCTGGATAGGCCTATTTGGAACAAAGTTAGCTTATCTCCAATATGAAGTTGTGATTTGCAGCGTGTATTACTCTAAAAATCTTACTCAGTTCTCACAGGAAAATAAAGCGCTAAATGGGCAGTTTCTAAAATAGATGGTGTTTTGGAGATATTCATGTCTTTCTTCAACTCAGGTGAAAATTACTTTTTGGAGCAACAGTCCCTACCTTCACCTTGAAACACTTAAGTTGCAGGAAGTATTCCTTTCCAAAGTTATGCAAGTCTCAGAGGGAGACAATGTGCTAGATCTCCTGCTTCTAAGACCAGTGGTTTTCTTTGGTAGATACATGTGTTCCTTCAACTTAACTGAAGAGGCCTACTTGCAACCACATAAGCCTTTCTCCACCTGGAAAACTATGGTTTGCAGGAAGTTTTCTTTTCAAAACTAACTCAATTCTCAGAGGGAGGCAATGCACCAGATGCTGCAGCTTCTATCATACATGGTTTTCTATGGGGTGATACATGTGTTTCTTCACCTCAGTTAAATAGGCCTATTTGGAGGAAAAAGTGCCTACCTCAATCTGGAATCACCTAGTTTTCAGGAAGTATTCCTATCAAACAGTAACTCACTTCTCACAGAGAAACAATGTTCTACTTGCTTCTGCTTCAAACACAGGTGGTTTTCCTTTGAGAGATACACGTGTTTCTTCGACTTCAAGCATCGGCAGATTTGCAACATAATGGTCTTTTCTTCAGCTTGAAAACTGTCATTTGCAGGAAGTATTCCTTTCAAAATGAACTAGTTCTCACAGAGAAACAATGTGCTCGATGCTGAAGCTTCTAAAACCGTGGCTTTCTTTGGACAGGTATATGTGTTGATTCAATTCATCTGAGTAGTCCTATTTGGAGCCAACAGAGCCTACTTCCACCTTGCAACACCATGGTTGGAAGACGATTTCCGTTCCAAACCTGACACAATTAGCACAGGAAAACAATGTGCTAGATGCTTCTGCTTCAAATATGCATGGTGTTGTTTTGAGAAATACGTGGTTCTCCAACTTAGCTGAATAGGACTATTTGGAACAAGGTTAGCCATTCTCCACTTGAAACTTGTGATGTTCCTGATGTATTAGTCTCAAAATCTTACTCAGTTCTCACTGGGAAACAATGCACTAGATGCGGAGGCTGTTTGGAACAAAATGAGCCTTTTTTCCACCTTACAACTGTTTTTGCAGGAATTATTCCTTTCAAAAACAAACTCAAGGCTCCGAAGGAAACAATGTGTTGATGCCCCTGCTTCTAATCAGGATGTTTTTCTTTTGACAGATAAAGGTATTTCTTCTCTTCAGCTTAATAGGCCTGATTGTAACAAAAAGATCCTTTCTCCCCCTTGAGAAGTATGATTTGCTGGGAGTATTACATTCGAAAATGGACTCAATTCTACAGGGAAACAATGTGCCAGATGCTGCAGCTTCTAACATGGATGGTGTCTTTGGAGAGATACATGTGTTTCTTCAACTCAGCTGAGTAGATCTATTTGGAGCAAACAGAGCCTATCTCCACCTTGAAACACCTAAGTTGGAGGAAGTATTTCTTTCAAAACTAGCTCTATTGTCCCAAGAAACAATGTGCTAGATACTGCAGCTTCAAACAGAGTTGGTTTTCTCAGCAGAGATATATGTATTTCGTGCATTAGGGTGAAGAAGCCTATTTGGAACAAGATGAGCTTAACTCGACCTTGAAAATTCTGATTTGCACAAAGTATTCCTCTCAAAAACTGAAACAATTCACACAGGCAGGCAAGGTGCTTGATACTGCACCTTCTAACAGACATTGTTTTCTTTGGAGATACTCATGGGTTACTTCAACTCAGCTGAAAAGGCCTCTATAAAGTAAGCAGAGTCTATCTCCATCTTGAAACACCAAAGTTGAAGGAAATGTTCTTTTGACAAACAAACTGAATTCTCACGGGAAGTCAACGTGCTAGACGTTCCTGCACATAACACCAAAGGTGTTCTTTGAGAGATACATGTGTTTCGTCAAGTCACCTAATAGTCCTGTTTGGAACCAAATGAGCCTTTCTCCAGCATGAAAACTAGGATTTGCAGGAAGTATTCCTTTCACAAACCACCCCACTTCTCACCGAGAAACAATGTGCTAGATGGGGCACCTTCTAACATAGATAGCTTTCATTTGAGAGACATATGTGTTTCTCCTACTCAGCAAAATAGAAGGAGAAGGAGGCTTTTATAGAACAAAATGAACCATTTTCGACCTTGAAAACTGACATATGCTGCAAGTATTCCTTTAAAGAACTACTCAACTCCCACAGGGAACAATGTGGTGGATGCTTCAGTTTCTAGCCAACATGGTTCTCTTTGGAGAGGTACACGTGTTCCTTCAACTCACCTGAATAGGCCTATTGGGAGCAAACACTGCCTATGCCCACCTGGAAACACCTCAGTTGCAGGAAGTATTCCTGTCCAAATCTAACACAGTTCTCACAGGAATACAATGTGCTGGATGCTCCCTTTTTCAAACACGGATCGTTTTGTTTCTGAGATATCTGTGTTTCTTCTACTTAGCTGAGTAGGACTATTTGGAACAAAATGAGCCTCTCTCAACCTTGAAAACTGGTTTCCATTGTGTATTACTCACACAACTTACTCAGTTCTCAGAGGGAACCAATGCACTAGAAGTGGCAGTACCTAACTTAGATGGTTTCTTGGAGAGACACGTGTGTTTCTTCAACTGAGCTGAAAAGGACTCTTTGGAGCAACAGCACCTATCTGCACCTTGAAACACTTAAGTTGCAGGGAGTAGTCCTTCCAAAAACTACTCAAGTCTCAAGGGAAGCCATGTGCTAAATGCTGAATCTTGGAACATAGATGGTTTACTCTGGAGAGACACATGTGTTGTTTCAACTCAGCTGAAAAGGCCTAGTTGAAGCAAACTGAGCCTGTGTCCATCTTGAAAGACTTTCGTTGCTGGAAGGATTCACTTCAAAAATTAACTCAATTCTCACAAGAAAACAATGTTCTAGATGTTCCTGCACCTAACAACAATGGTTTCTTTGAGAAATACATGTGTTTCTTCGACTCACCTGAAGGGGCCGGTTTGGATGAAAATGAGCCTTTCTCTAGCTTAGAAACTATTGTTTGCAGGAAGAATGCCTTGCAAACATCAACACAATTCTCACAGGGAAACAATGTGCTAGATGCTGCATCTTGTAACTTGGTTCCTTTTTGTCGGAGAGACAGATGTGATTCTTCTAATCGCTGAAAAGGCCTATTTGGAGCAAATGAGGGCTATCTGCATCTTGAAACACCTAAGATGCACGAAGTGTTCCTTTCACAACTAACTCAATTCTCACAGAAAAAGAATGTGCTACATGCCCCTGCGTCTAACACTGAAGGGTTTCCTCAAAAGATACATGTGTTTCGTCAACTCACTTGAACAGGCCTATAGGGAACACAAGTACCCTTCTCCACTTTGAAACCTTTGATTTGCAGGAACTGTTCCCTTCAAAAACCAAGTCAAGTCTCAGAGGAAAACAATGTGCTAGATCTCCTGCTGCTAAGATAGATGGGTTTTTTTGGGAGATACACGTGTTTCGTCAACTTAACTAACTTAACTGAATAGGCCTCCTTGCAACGAAATGAGCCTTTCTGCACCTTGAAAACTGTGCTTTGCAGGAATTACTCCTTCACAACTAACTCAGTTCTCAGAGGGAGACAATGCACTAGATGCTGCAGCTTCTATCATAGATGGTTTTCTTTGAAGTCACACATGTGTTTCTCCACCTCAGTTGAATAGGCCGTTCTGGATCAAAAAGTGCCTGTCTCAAGCTCGAATCACCTTATTTTCAGGAAGTATTCCTTTCCAAGACTAACTCACTTCTCACAGAGAAACAATTTTCCACTTGCTACAGCTTCTAGCACAGATGGTTTTTTGCGAGAGATCATTGTGTTTGTTCAACTTACAGGAACCGTACATTTGCAACAAAATGAGCCCTTCTCCACCTTGAAAACTATTATTTGCTGGAAGTATTCCTTTCAAAAGGAACTCACTTCTCACAGAGAAACAGTATGCTCCATGCTGAAGCTTCTAAAAACCTGGTTTTCTTTGGACTTCTATATGAGTCTTCAACTCAGCTGAACAGGCCTATTAGGAGCAAAGAGAACTTATTTCCGCCCTTCAACACCGTGCTTGCAGGAAGTTTCCTTTTCCAAAGCTGACCAAGTTCTCACCAAATACAATGTGCTCGAAGCTCCTGCTTCTAACACGGATCGTTTTCTGTATGAGATACAAGTGTTTCTTCAACTTAGTTGAGTAGGCCTATTTGGCACAAAATGAGCCTTTCTCCACCTTGAAAATTGTGATTTGCTGGAAGTATTCATTTCAAAAAATTCATCCATTTCTCACTGGAAAACAATGTGCTAGAGGCTTCAGCTTCTTACATAGATGGTTTTCTTTGGAGAAACACCTGTCTTTCTTCAACTCTGGTGAAGAGGACTTTATAGACCAAACAGAGTCTATGTCCATCTTGAAACACCAAAGTTGCAGGAAGTGTTCTTTACCAAAACAAACTTAATTGTTACAAAAAGCAATGTGCTTGATGTTGTTGCATCTATCATTGAAGGTTTTCTTCGAGAGATGCACGTGATTGGTCAAGTGACCTGAATAGGCATGTTTGGAACAAAATGAGCCTTTCTCCAGCTTGAAAACTAGGATTTGCAGGAAATATTCCTTTCAAAACGAACCCAGTTGTCATAGAGAAACAATGGGCAAGACAATGCAGCTTTGAACGTAGAAGGTTTTCTTTGGTGAGATTCGTGTGTCTCTCCTACTCAGCTAAATAGGCTTTTATGGAACTAAGGGAGGCTTTTCCACCTTGACAATGGTGATATGCTGCACGTATTCCTTTCAAAAACTAACTTACCTCTTATAAGAAAACAATGTGCTAGATGCTGCAGCTTCTAGCATACATGGTTCTTTTGGGAGAGGTACACATGTTCCTGGAACTCAGCTGAATAGGCCTATTTGGAGCAAACATTGACTATGTCCACCCTGAAACACCTCAGTTGCAGGAAGTATTACTCTCTAACTCTAACACAATTCTCTCAGGAATACAATGTGCTGTAGCTCCTGCTTCTAACATGAATGGTTTTCTTTCTGAGATACATGTGTTTCTTCAACTTAGCTGGATAGGCCTATTTGGAACAAAGTTAGCTTATCTCCAATATGAAGTTGTGATTTGCAGCGTGTATTACTCTAAAAATCTTACTCAGTTCTCACAGGAAAATAAAGCGCTAAATGGGCAGTTTCTAAAATAGATGGTGTTTTGGAGATATTCATGTCTTTCTTCAACTCAGGTGAAAATTACTTTTTGGAGCAACAGTCCCTACCTTCACCTTGAAACACTTAAGTTGCAGGAAGTATTCCTTTCCAAAGTTATGCAAGTCTCAGAGGGAGACAATGTGCTAGATCTCCTGCTTCTAAGACCAGTGGTTTTCTTTGGTAGATACATGTGTTCCTTCAACTTAACTGAAGAGGCCTACTTGCAACCACATAAGCCTTTCTCCACCTGGAAAACTATGGTTTGCAGGAAGTTTTCTTTTCAAAACTAACTCAATTCTCAGAGGGAGGCAATGCACCAGATGCTGCAGCTTCTATCATACATGGTTTTCTATGGGGTGATACATGTGTTTCTTCACCTCAGTTAAATAGGCCTATTTGGAGGAAAAAGTGCCTACCTCAATCTGGAATCACCTAGTTTTCAGGAAGTATTCCTATCAAACAGTAACTCACTTCTCACAGAGAAACAATGTTCTACTTGCTTCTGCTTCAAACACAGGTGGTTTTCCTTTGAGAGATACACGTGTTTCTTCAACTTCAAGCATCGGCAGATTTGCAACATAATGGTCTTTTCTTCAGCTTGGAAACTGTCATTTGCAGGAAGTATTCCTTTCAAAATGAACTAGTTCTCACAGAGAAACAATGTGCTCGATGCTGAAGCTTCTAAAACCGTGGCTTTCTTTGGACAGGTATATGTGTTGATTCAATTCATCTGAGTAGTCCTATTTGGAGCCAACAGAGCCTACTTCCACCTTGCAACACCATGGTTGGAAGACGATTTCCGTTCCAAACCTGACACAATTAGCACAGGAAAACAATGTGCTAGATGCTTCTGCTTCAAATATGCATGGTGTTGTTTTGAGAAATACGTGGTTCTCCAACTTAGCTGAATAGGACTATTTGGAACAAGGTTAGCCATTCTCCAGTTGAAACTTGTGATGTTCCTGATGTATTAGTCTCAAAATCTTACTCAGTTCTCACTGGGAAACAATGCACTAGATGCGGAGGCTGTTTGGAACAAAATGAGCCTTTTTTCCACCTTACAACTGTTTTTGCAGGAATTATTCCTTTCAAAAACAAACTCAAGTCTCCGAAGGAAACAATGTGTTGATGCCCCTGCTTCTAATCGGGATGTTTTTCTTTTGACAGATAAAGGTATTTCTTCTCTTCAGCTTAATAGGCCTGATTGTAACAAAAAGATCCTTTCTCCCCCTTGAGAAGTATGATTTGCTGGGAGTATTACATTCGAAAATGGACTCAATTCTACAGGGAAACAATGTGCCAGATGCTGCAGCTTCTAACATGGATGGTGTCTTTGGAGAGATACATGTGTTTCTTCAACTCAGCTGAGTAGATCTATTTGGAGCAAACAGAGCCTATCTCCACCTTGAAACACCTAAGTTGGAGGAAGTATTTCTTTCAAAACTAGCTCTATTGTCCCAAGAAACAATGTGCTAGATACTGCAGCTTCAAACAGAGTTGGTTTTCTCAGCAGAGATATATGTATTTCGTGCATTAGGGTGAAGAAGCCTATTTGGAACAAGATGAGCTTAACTCGACCTTGAAAATTCTGATTTGCACAAAGTATTCCTCTCAAAAACTGAAACAATTCACACAGGCAGGCAAGGTGCTTGATACTGCACCTTCTAACAGACATTGTTTTCTTTGGAGATACTCATGGGTTACTTCAACTCAGCTGAAAAGGCCTCTATAAAGTAAGCAGAGTCTATCTCCATCTTGAAACACCAAAGTTGAAGGAAATGTTCTTTTGACAAACAAACTGAATTCTCACGGGAAGTCAACGTGCTAGACGTTCCTGCACATAACACCAAAGGTGTTCTTTGAGAGATACATGTGTTTCGTCAAGTCACCTAATAGTCCTGTTTGGAACCAAATGAGCCTTTCTCCAGCATGAAAACTAGGATTTGCAGGAAGTATTCCTTTCACAAACCACCCCACTTCTCACCGAGAAACAATGTGCTAGATGGGGCACCTTCTAACATAGATAGCTTTCATTTGAGAGACATATGTGTTTCTCCTACTCAGCAAAATAGAAGGAGAAGGAGGCTTTTATAGAACAAAATGAACCATTTTCGACCTTGAAAACTGACATATGCTGCAAGTATTCCTTTAAAGAACTACTCAACTCCCACAGGGAACAATGTGGTGGATGCTTCAGTTTCTAGCCAACATGGTTCTCTTTGGAGAGGTACACGTGTTCCTTCAACTCACCTGAATAGGCCTATTGGGAGCAAACACTGCCTATGCCCACCTGGAAACACCTCAGTTGCAGGAAGTATTCCTGTCCAAATCTAACACAGTTCTCACAGGAATACAATGTGCTGGATGCTCCCTTTTTCAAACACGGATCGTTTTGTTTCTGAGATATCTGTGTTTCTTCTACTTAGCTGAGTAGGACTATTTGGAACAAAATGAGCCTCTCTCAACCTTGAAAACTGGTTTCCATTGTGTATTACTCACACAACTTACTCAGTTCTCAGAGGGAACCAATGCACTAGAAGTGGCAGTACCTAACTTAGATGGTTTCTTGGAGAGACACGTGTGTTTCTTCAACTGAGCTGAAAAGGACTCTTTGGAGCAACAGCACCTATCTGCACCTTGAAACACTTAAGTTGCAGGGAGTAGTCCTTCCAAAAACTACTCAAGTCTCAAGGGAAGCCATGTGCTAAATGCTGAATCTTGGAACATAGATGGTTTACTCTGGAGAGACACATGTGTTGTTTCAACTCAGCTGAAAAGGCCTAGTTGAAGCAAACTGAGCCTGTGTCCATCTTGAAAGACTTTCGTTGCTGGAAGGATTCACTTCAAAAATTAACTCAATTCTCACAAGAAAACAATGTTCTAGATGTTCCTGCACCTAACAACAATGGTTTCTTTGAGAAATACATGTGTTTCTTCGACTCACCTGAAGGGGCCGGTTTGGATGAAAATGAGCCTTTCTCTAGCTTAGAAACTATTGTTTGCAGGAAGAATGCCTTGCAAACATCAACACAATTCTCACAGGGAAACAATGTGCTAGATGCTGCATCTTGTAACTTGGTTCCTTTTTGTCGGAGAGACAGATGTGATTCTTCTAATCGCTGAAAAGGCCTATTTGGAGCAAATGAGGGCTATCTGCATCTTGAAACACCTAAGATGCACGAAGTGTTCCTTTCACAACTAACTCAATTCTCACAGAAAAAGAATGTGCTACATGCCCCTGCGTCTAACACTGAAGGGTTTCCTCAAAAGATACATGTGTTTCGTCAACTCACTTGAACAGGCCTATAGTGAACACAAGTACCCTTCTCCACTTTGAAACCTTTGATTTGCAGGAACTGTTCCCTTCAAAAACCAAGTCAAGTCTCAGAGGAAAACAATGTGCTAGATCTCCTGCTGCTAAGATAGATGGGTTTTTTTGGGAGATACACGTGTTTCGTCAACTTAACTAACTTAACTGAATAGGCCTCCTTGCAACGAAATGAGCCTTTCTGCACCTTGAAAACTGTGCTTTGCAGGAATTACTCCTTCACAACTAACTCAGTTCTCAGAGGGAGACAATGCACTAGATGCTGCAGCTTCTATCATAGATGGTTTTCTTTGAAGTCACACATGTGTTTCTCCACCTCAGTTGAATAGGCCGTTCTGGATCAAAAAGTGCCTGTCTCAAGCTCGAATCACCTTATTTTCAGGAAGTATTCCTTTCCAAGACTAACTCACTTCTCACAGAGAAACAATTTTCCACTTGCTACAGCTTCTAGCACAGATGGTTTTTTGCGAGAGATCATTGTGTTTGTTCAACTTACAGGAACCGTACATTTGCAACAAAATGAGCCCTTCTCCACCTTGAAAACTATTATTTGCTGGAAGTATTCCTTTCAAAAGGAACTCACTTCTCACAGAGAAACAGTATGCTCCATGCTGAAGCTTCTAAAAACCTGGTTTTCTTTGGACTTCTATATGAGTCTTCAACTCAGCTGAACAGGCCTATTAGGAGCAAAGAGAACTTATTTCCGCCCTTCAACACCGTGCTTGCAGGAAGTTTCCTTTTCCAAAGCTGACCAAGATCTCACCAAATACAATGTGCTCGAAGCTCCTGCTTCTAACACGGATCGTTTTCTGTATGAGATACAAGTGTTTCTTCAACTTAGTTGAGTAGGCCTATTTGGCACAAAATGAGCCTTTCTCCACCTTGAAAATTGTGATTTGCTGGAAGTATTCATTTCAAAAAATTCATCCATTTCTCACTGGAAAACAATGTGCTAGAGGCTTCAGCTTCTTACATAGATGGTTTTCTTTGGAGAAACACCTGTCTTTCTTCAACTCTGGTGAAGAGGACTTTATAGACCAAACAGAGTCTATGTCCATCTTGAAACACCAAAGTTGCAGGAAGTGTTCTTTACCAAAACAAACTTAATTGTTACAAAAAGCAATGTGCTTGATGTTGTTGCATCTATCATTGAAGGTTTTCTTCGAGAGATGCACGTGATTGGTCAAGTGACCTGAATAGGCATGTTTGGAACAAAATGAGCCTTTCTCCAGCTTGAAAACTAGGATTTGCAGGAAATATTCCTTTCAAAACGAACCCAGTTGTCATAGAGAAACAATGGGCAAGACAATGCAGCTTTGAACGTAGAAGGTTTTCTTTGGTGAGATTCGTGTGTCTCTCCTACTCAGCTAAATAGGCTTTTATGGAACTAAGGGAGGCTTTTCCACCTTGACAATGGTGATATGCTGCACGTATTCCTTTCAAAAACTAACTTACCTCTTATAAGAAAACAATGTGCTAGATGCTGCAGCTTCTAGCATACATGGTTCTTTTGGGAGAGGTACACATGTTCCTGGAACTCAGCTGAATAGGCCTATTTGGAGCAAACATTGACTATGTCCACCCTGAAACACCTCAGTTGCAGGAAGTATTACTCTCTAACTCTAACACAATTCTCTCAGGAATACAATGTGCTGTAGCTCCTGCTTCTAACATGAATGGTTTTCTTTCTGAGATACATGTGTTTCTTCAACTTAGCTGGATAGGCCTATTTGGAACAAAGTTAGCTTATCTCCAATATGAAGTTGTGATTTGCAGCGTGTATTACTCTAAAAATCTTACTCAGTTCTCACAGGAAAATAAAGCGCTAAATGGGCAGTTTCTAAAATAGATGGTGTTTTGGAGATATTCATGTCTTTCTTCAACTCAGGTGAAAATTACTTTTTGGAGCAACAGTCCCTACCTTCACCTTGAAACACTTAAGTTGCAGGAAGTATTCCTTTCCAAAGTTATGCAAGTCTCAGAGGGAGACAATGTGCTAGATCTCCTGCTTCTAAGACCAGTGGTTTTCTTTGGTAGATACATGTGTTCCTTCAACTTAACTGAAGAGGCCTACTTGCAACCACATAAGCCTTTCTCCACCTGGAAAACTATGGTTTGCAGGAAGTTTTCTTTTCAAAACTAACTCAATTCTCAGAGGGAGGCAATGCACCAGATGCTGCAGCTTCTATCATACATGGTTTTCTATGGGGTGATACATGTGTTTCTTCACCTCAGTTAAATAGGCCTATTTGGAGGAAAAAGTGCCTACCTCAATCTGGAATCACCTAGTTTTCAGGAAGTATTCCTATCAAACAGTAACTCACTTCTCACAGAGAAACAATGTTCTACTTGCTTCTGCTTCAAACACAGGTGGTTTTCCTTTGAGAGATACACGTGTTTCTTCAACTTCAAGCATCGGCAGATTTGCAACATAATGGTCTTTTCTTCAGCTTGGAAACTGTCATTTGCAGGAAGTATTCCTTTCAAAATGAACTAGTTCTCACAGAGAAACAATGTGCTCGATGCTGAAGCTTCTAAAACCGTGGCTTTCTTTGGACAGGTATATGTGTTGATTCAATTCATCTGAGTAGTCCTATTTGGAGCCAACAGAGCCTACTTCCACCTTGCAACACCATGGTTGGAAGACGATTTCCGTTCCAAACCTGACACAATTAGCACAGGAAAACAATGTGCTAGATGCTTCTGCTTCAAATATGCATGGTGTTGTTTTGAGAAATACGTGGTTCTCCAACGTAGCTGAATAGGACTATTTGGAACAAGGTTAGCCATTCTCCAGTTGAAACTTGTGATGTTCCTGATGTATTAGTCTCAAAATCTTACTCAGTTCTCACTGGGAAACAATGCACTAGATGCGGAGGCTGTTTGGAACAAAATGAGCCTTTTTTCCACCTTACAACTGTTTTTGCAGGAATTATTCCTTTCAAAAACAAACTCAAGTCTCCGAAGGAAACAATGTGTTGATGCCCCTGCTTCTAATCGGGATGTTTTTCTTTTGACAGATAAAGGTATTTCTTCTCTTCAGCTTAATAGGCCTGATTGTAACAAAAAGATCCTTTCTCCCCCTTGAGAAGTATGATTTGCTGGGAGTATTACATTCGAAAATGGACTCAATTCTACAGGGAAACAATGTGCCAGATGCTGCAGCTTCTAACATGGATGGTGTCTTTGGAGAGATACATGTGTTTCTTCAACTCAGCTGAGTAGATCTATTTGGAGCAAACAGAGCCTATCTCCACCTTGAAACACCTAAGTTGGAGGAAGTATTTCTTTCAAAACTAGCTCTATTGTCCCAAGAAACAATGTGCTAGATACTGCAGCTTCAAACAGAGTTGGTTTTCTCAGCAGAGATATATGTATTTCGTGCATTAGGGTGAAGAAGCCTATTTGGAACAAGATGAGCTTAACTCGACCTTGAAAATTCTGATTTGCACAAAGTATTCCTCCCAAAAACTGAAACAATTCTCACAGGCAAGCAAGGTGCTTGATACTGCACCTTCTAACAGACATTGTTTTCTTTGGAGATACTCATGGGTTACTTCAACTCAGCTGAAAAGGCCTCTATAAAGTAAGCAGAGTCTATCTCCATCTTGAAACACCAAAGTTGAAGGAAATGTTCTTTTGACAAACAAACTGAATTCTCACGGGAAGTCAACGTGCTAGACGTTCCTGCACATAACACCAAAGGTGTTCTTTGAGAGATACATGTGTTTCGTCAAGTCACCTAATAGTCCTGTTTGGAACCAAATGAGCCTTTCTCCAGCATGAAAACTAGGATTTGCAGGAAGTATTCCTTTCACAAACCACCCCACTTCTCACCGAGAAACAATGTGCTAGATGGGGCACCTTCTAACATAGATAGTTTTCATTTGAGGGACATATGTGTTTCTCCTACTCAGCAAAATAGAAGGACAAGGAGGCTTTTATAGAACAAAATGAACCATTTTCGACCTTGAAAACTGACATATGCTGCAAGTATTCCTTTAAAGAACTACTCAACTCCCACAGGGAACAATGTGGTGGATGCTTCAGTTTCTAGCCAACATGGTTCTCTTTGGAGAGGTACACGTGTTCCTTCAACTCACCTGAATAGGCCTATTGGGAGCAAACACTGCCTATGCCCACCTGGAAACACCTCAGTTGCAGGAAGTATTCCTGTCCAAATCTAACACAGTTCTCACAGGAATACAATGTGCTGGATGCTCCCTTTTTCAAACACGGATCGTTTTGTTTCTGAGATATCTGTGTTTCTTCTACTTAGCTGAGTAGGACTATTTGGAACAAAATGAGCCTCTCTCAACCTTGAAAACTGGTTTCCATTGTGTATTACTCACACAACTTACTCAGTTCTCAGAGGGAACCAATGCACTAGAAGCGGCAGTAGCTAACCTAGATGGTTTCTTGGAGAGACACGTGTGTTTCTTCAACTGAGCTGAAAAGGACTCTTTGGAGCAACAGCACCTATCTGCACCTTGAAACACTTAAGTTGCAGGGAGTAGTCCTTCCAAAAACTACTCAAGTCTCAAGGGAAGCCATGTGCTAAATGCTGAATCTTGGAACATAGATGGTTTACTCTGGAGAGACACATGTGTTGTTTCAACTCAGCTGAAAAGGCCTAGTTGAAGCAAACTGAGCCTGTGTCCATCTTGAAAGACTTTCGTTGCTGGAAGGATTCACTTCAAAAATTAACTCAATTCTCACAAGAAAACAATGTTCTAGATGTTCCTGCACCTAACAACAATGGTTTCTTTGAGAGATACATGTGTTTCTTCGACTCACCTGAAGGGGCCGGTTTGGATGAAAATGAGCCTTTCTCTAGCTTAGAAACTATTGTTTGCAGGAAGAATGCCTTGCAAACATCAACACAATTCTCACAGGGAAACAATGTGCTAGATGCTGCATCTTGTAACTTGGTTCCTTTTTGTCGGAGAGACAGATGTGATTCTTCTAATCGCTGAAAAGGCCTATTTGGAGCAAATGAGGGCTATCTCCATCTTGAAACACCTAAGATGCACGAAGTGTTCCTTTCACAACTAACTCAATTCTCACAGAAAAAGAATGTGCTACATGCCCCTGCGTCTAACACTGAAGGGTTTCCTCAAAAGATACATGTGTTTCGTCAACTCACTTGAACAGGCCTATAGGGAACACAAGTACCCTTCTCCACTTTGAATCCTTTGATTTGCAGGAACTGTTCCCTTCAAAAACCAAGTCAAGTCTCAGAGGAAAACAATGTGCTAGATCTCCTGCTGCTAAGATAGATGGGTTTTTTTGGGAGATACACGTGTTTCGTCAACTTAACTAACTTAACTGAATAGGCCTACTTGCAACGAAATGAGCCTTTCTGCACCTTGAAAACTGTGCTTTGCAGGAATTACTCCTTCACAACTAACTCAGTTCTCAGAGGGAGACAATGCACTAGATGCTGCAGCTTCTATCATAGATGGTTTTCTTTGAAGTCACACATGTGTTTCTCCACCTCAGTTGAATAGGCCGTTCTGGATCAAAAAGTGCCTGTCTCAAGCTCGAATCACCTTATTTTCAGGAAGTATTCCTTTCCAAGACTAACTCACTTCTCACAGAGAAACAATTTTCCACTTGCTACAGCTTCTAGCACAGATGGTTTTTTGCGAGAGATCATTGTGTTTGTTCAACTTACAGGAACCGTACATTTGCAACAAAATGAGCCCTTCTCCACCTTGAAAACTATTATTTGCTGGAAGTATTCCTTTCAAAAGGAACTCACTTCTCACAGAGAAACAGTATGCTCCATGCTGAAGCTTCTAAAAACCTGGTTTTCTGTGGACTCCTATATGAGTCTTCAACTCAGCTGAACAGGCCTATTAGTAGCAAAGAGAACTTATTTCCGCCCTTCAACACCGTGCTTGCAGGAAGTTTCCTTTTCCAAAGCTGACCAAGATCTCACCAAATACAATGTGCTCGAAGCTCCTGCTTCTAACACGGATCGTTTTCTGTATGAGATACAAGTGTTTCTTCAACTTAGTTGAGTAGGCCTATTTGGCACAAAATGAGCCTTTCTCCACCTTGAAAATTGTGATTTGCTGGAAGTATTCATTTCAAAAATTCATCCATTTCTCACTGGAAAACAATGTGCTAGAGGCTTCAGCTTCTTACATAGATGGTTTTCTTTGGAGAAACACCTGTCTTTCTTCAACTCTGGTGAAGAGGACTTTATAGACCAAACGGAGTCTATGTCCATCTTGAAACACCAAAGTTGCAGGAAGTGTTCTTTACCAAAACAAACTTAATTGTTACAAAAAGCAATGTGCTTGATGTTCTTGCATCTATCATTGAAGGTTTTCTTCGAGAGATGCACGTGATTGGTCAAGTGACCTGAATAGGCATGTTTGGAACAAAATGAGCCTTTCTCCAGCTTGAAAACTAGGATTTGCAGGAAATATTCCTTTCAAAACGAACCCAGTTGTCATAGAGAAACAATGGGCAAGACAATGCAGCTTTGAACATAGAAAGTTTTCTTTGGTGAGATTCGTGTGTCTCTCCTACTCAGCTAAATAGGCTTTTATGGAACTAAGGGAGGCTTTTCCACCTTGACAATGGTGATATGCTGCACGTAGTCCTTTCAAAAACTAACTTACCTCTTATAAGAAAACAATGTGCTAGATGCTGCAGCTTCTAGCATACATGGTTCTTTTGGGAGAGGTACACATGTTCCTGGAACTCAGCTGAATAGGCCTATTTGGAGCAAACATTGACTATGTCCACCCTGAAACACCTCAGTTGCAGGAAGTATTACTCTCTAACTCTAACACAATTCTCTCAGGAATACAATGTGCTGTAGCTCCTGCTTCTAACATGAATGGTTTTCTTTCTGAGATACATGTGTTTCTTCAACTTAGCTGGATAGGCCTATTTGGAACAAAGTTAGCTTATCTCCAATATGAAGTTGTGATTTGCAGCGTGTATTACTCTAAAAATCTTACTCAGTTCTCACAGGAAAATAAAGCGCTAAATGGGCAGTTTCTAAAATAGATGGTGTTTTGGAGATATTCATGTCTTTCTTCAACTCAGGTGAAAATTACTTTTTGGAGCAACAGTCCCTACCTTCACCTTGAAACACTTAAGTTGCAGGAAGTATTCCTTTCCAAAGTTATGCAAGTCTCAGAGGGAGACAATGTGCTAGATCTCCTGCTTCTAAGACCAGTGGTTTTCTTTGGTAGATACATGTGTTCCTTCAACTTAACTGAAGAGGCCTACTTGCAACCACATAAGCCTTTCTCCACCTGGAAAACTATGGTTTGCAGGAAGTTTTCTTTTCAAAACTAACTCAATTCTCAGAGGGAGGCAATGCACCAGATGCTGCAGCTTCTATCATACATGGTTTTCTATGGGGTGATACATGTGTTTCTTCACCTCAGTTAAATAGGCCTATTTGGAGGAAAAAGTGCCTACCTCAATCTGGAATCACCTAGTTTTCAGGAAGTATTCCTATCAAACAGTAACTCACTTCTCACAGAGAAACAATGTTCTACTTGCTTCTGCTTCAAACACAGGTGGTTTTCCTTTGAGAGATACACGTGTTTCTTCAACTTCAAGCATCGGCAGATTTGCAACATAATGGTCTTTTCTTCAGCTTGGAAACTGTCATTTGCAGGAAGTATTCCTTTCAAAATGAACTAGTTCTCACAGAGAAACAATGTGCTCGATGCTGAAGCTTCTAAAACCGTGGCTTTCTTTGGACAGGTATATGTGTTGATTCAATTCATCTGAGTAGTCCTATTTGGAGCCAACAGAGCCTACTTCCACCTTGCAACACCATGGTTGGAAGACGATTTCCGTTCCAAACCTGACACAATTAGCACAGGAAAACAATGTGCTAGATGCTTCTGCTTCAAATATGCATGGTGTTGTTTTGAGAAATACGTGGTTCTCCAACTTAGCTGAATAGGACTATTTGGAACAAGGTTAGCCATTCTCCAGTTGAAACTTGTGATGTTCCTGATGTATTAGTCTCAAAATCTTACTCAGTTCTCACTGGGAAACAATGCACTAGATGCGGAGGCTGTTTGGAACAAAATGAGCCTTTTTTCCACCTTACAACTGTTTTTGCAGGAATTATTCCTTTCAAAAACAAACTCAAGTCTCCGAAGGAAACAATGTGTTGATGCCCCTGCTTCTAATCGGGATGTTTTTCTTTTGACAGATAAAGGTATTTCTTCTCTTCAGCTTAATAGGCCTGATTGTAACAAAAAGATCCTTTCTCCCCCTTGAGAAGTATGATTTGCTGGGAGTATTACATTCGAAAATGGACTCAATTCTACAGGGAAACAATGTGCCAGATGCTGCAGCTTCTAACATGGATGGTGTCTTTGGAGAGATACATGTGTTTCTTCAACTCAGCTGAGTAGATCTATTTGGAGCAAACAGAGCCTATCTCCACCTTGAAACACCTAAGTTGGAGGAAGTATTTCTTTCAAAACTAGCTCTATTGTCCCAAGAAACAATGTGCTAGATACTGCAGCTTCAAACAGAGTTGGTTTTCTCAGCAGAGATATATGTATTTCGTGCATTAGGGTGAAGAAGCCTATTTGGAACAAGATGAGCTTAACTCGACCTTGAAAATTCTGATTTGCACAAAGTATTCCTCTCAAAAACTGAAACAATTCACACAGGCAGGCAAGGTGCTTGATACTGCACCTTCTAACAGACATTGTTTTCTTTGGAGATACTCATGGGTTACTTCAACTCAGCTGAAAAGGCCTCTATAAAGTAAGCAGAGTCTATCTCCATCTTGAAACACCAAAGTTGAAGGAAATGTTCTTTTGACAAACAAACTGAATTCTCACGGGAAGTCAACGTGCTAGACGTTCCTGCACATAACACCAAAGGTGTTCTTTGAGAGATACATGTGTTTCGTCAAGTCACCTAATAGTCCTGTTTGGAACCAAATGAGCCTTTCTCCAGCATGAAAACTAGGATTTGCAGGAAGTATTCCTTTCACAAACCACCCCACTTCTCACCGAGAAACAATGTGCTAGATGGGGCACCTTCTAACATAGATAGCTTTCATTTGAGAGACATATGTGTTTCTCCTACTCAGCAAAATAGAAGGAGAAGGAGGCTTTTATAGAACAAAATGAACCATTTTCGACCTTGAAAACTGACATATGCTGCAAGTATTCCTTTAAAGAACTACTCAACTCCCACAGGGAACAATGTGGTGGATGCTTCAGTTTCTAGCCAACATGGTTCTCTTTGGAGAGGTACACGTGTTCCTTCAACTCACCTGAATAGGCCTATTGGGAGCAAACACTGCCTATGCCCACCTGGAAACACCTCAGTTGCAGGAAGTATTCCTGTCCAAATCTAACACAGTTCTCACAGGAATACAATGTGCTGGATGCTCCCTTTTTCAAACACGGATCGTTTTGTTTCTGAGATATCTGTGTTTCTTCTACTTAGCTGAGTAGGACTATTTGGAACAAAATGAGCCTCTCTCAACCTTGAAAACTGGTTTCCATTGTGTATTACTCACACAACTTACTCAGTTCTCAGAGGGAACCAATGCACTAGAAGTGGCAGTACCTAACTTAGATGGTTTCTTGGAGAGACACGTGTGTTTCTTCAACTGAGCTGAAAAGGACTCTTTGGAGCAACAGCACCTATCTGCACCTTGAAACACTTAAGTTGCAGGGAGTAGTCCTTCCAAAAACTACTCAAGTCTCAAGGGAAGCCATGTGCTAAATGCTGAATCTTGGAACATAGATGGTTTACTCTGGAGAGACACATGTGTTGTTTCAACTCAGCTGAAAAGGCCTAGTTGAAGCAAACTGAGCCTGTGTCCATCTTGAAAGACTTTCGTTGCTGGAAGGATTCACTTCAAAAATTAACTCAATTCTCACAAGAAAACAATGTTCTAGATGTTCCTGCACCTAACAACAATGGTTTCTTTGAGAAATACATGTGTTTCTTCGACTCACCTGAAGGGGCCGGTTTGGATGAAAATGAGCCTTTCTCTAGCTTAGAAACTATTGTTTGCAGGAAGAATGCCTTGCAAACATCAACACAATTCTCACAGGGAAACAATGTGCTAGATGCTGCATCTTGTAACTTGGTTCCTTTTTGTCGGAGAGACAGATGTGATTCTTCTAATCGCTGAAAAGGCCTATTTGGAGCAAATGAGGGCTATCTGCATCTTGAAACACCTAAGATGCACGAAGTGTTCCTTTCACAACTAACTCAATTCTCACAGAAAAAGAATGTGCTACATGCCCCTGCGTCTAACACTGAAGGGTTTCCTCAAAAGATACATGTGTTTCGTCAACTCACTTGAACAGGCCTATAGTGAACACAAGTACCCTTCTCCACTTTGAAACCTTTGATTTGCAGGAACTGTTCCCTTCAAAAACCAAGTCAAGTCTCAGAGGAAAACAATGTGCTAGATCTCCTGCTGCTAAGATAGATGGGTTTTTTTGGGAGATACACGTGTTTCGTCAACTTAACTAACTTAACTGAATAGGCCTCCTTGCAACGAAATGAGCCTTTCTGCACCTTGAAAACTGTGCTTTGCAGGAATTACTCCTTCACAACTAACTCAGTTCTCAGAGGGAGACAATGCACTAGATGCTGCAGCTTCTATCATAGATGGTTTTCTTTGAAGTCACACATGTGTTTCTCCACCTCAGTTGAATAGGCCGTTCTGGATCAAAAAGTGCCTGTCTCAAGCTCGAATCACCTTATTTTCAGGAAGTATTCCTTTCCAAGACTAACTCACTTCTCACAGAGAAACAATTTTCCACTTGCTACAGCTTCTAGCACAGATGGTTTTTTGCGAGAGATCATTGTGTTTGTTCAACTTACAGGAACCGTACATTTGCAACAAAATGAGCCCTTCTCCACCTTGAAAACTATTATTTGCTGGAAGTATTCCTTTCAAAAGGAACTCACTTCTCACAGAGAAACAGTATGCTCCATGCTGAAGCTTCTAAAAACCTGGTTTTCTTTGGACTTCTATATGAGTCTTCAACTCAGCTGAACAGGCCTATTAGGAGCAAAGAGAACTTATTTCCGCCCTTCAACACCGTGCTTGCAGGAAGTTTCCTTTTCCAAAGCTGACCAAGATCTCACCAAATACAATGTGCTCGAAGCTCCTGCTTCTAACACGGATCGTTTTCTGTATGAGATACAAGTGTTTCTTCAACTTAGTTGAGTAGGCCTATTTGGCACAAAATGAGCCTTTCTCCACCTTGAAAATTGTGATTTGCTGGAAGTATTCATTTCAAAAAATTCATCCATTTCTCACTGGAAAACAATGTGCTAGAGGCTTCAGCTTCTTACATAGATGGTTTTCTTTGGAGAAACACCTGTCTTTCTTCAACTCTGGTGAAGAGGACTTTATAGACCAAACAGAGTCTATGTCCATCTTGAAACACCAAAGTTGCAGGAAGTGTTCTTTACCAAAACAAACTTAATTGTTACAAAAAGCAATGTGCTTGATGTTGTTGCATCTATCATTGAAGGTTTTCTTCGAGAGATGCACGTGATTGGTCAAGTGACCTGAATAGGCATGTTTGGAACAAAATGAGCCTTTCTCCAGCTTGAAAACTAGGATTTGCAGGAAATATTCCTTTCAAAACGAACCCAGTTGTCATAGAGAAACAATGGGCAAGACAATGCAGCTTTGAACGTAGAAGGTTTTCTTTGGTGAGATTCGTGTGTCTCTCCTACTCAGCTAAATAGGCTTTTATGGAACTAAGGGAGGCTTTTCCACCTTGACAATGGTGATATGCTGCACGTATTCCTTTCAAAAACTAACTTACCTCTTATAAGAAAACAATGTGCTAGATGCTGCAGCTTCTAGCATACATGGTTCTTTTGGGAGAGGTACACATGTTCCTGGAACTCAGCTGAATAGGCCTATTTGGAGCAAACATTGACTATGTCCACCCTGAAACACCTCAGTTGCAGGAAGTATTACTCTCTAACTCTAACACAATTCTCTCAGGAATACAATGTGCTGTAGCTCCTGCTTCTAACATGAATGGTTTTCTTTCTGAGATACATGTGTTTCTTCAACTTAGCTGGATAGGCCTATTTGGAACAAAGTTAGCTTATCTCCAATATGAAGTTGTGATTTGCAGCGTGTATTACTCTAAAAATCTTACTCAGTTCTCACAGGAAAATAAAGCGCTAAATGGGCAGTTTCTAAAATAGATGGTGTTTTGGAGATATTCATGTCTTTCTTCAACTCAGGTGAAAATTACTTTTTGGAGCAACAGTCCCTACCTTCACCTTGAAACACTTAAGTTGCAGGAAGTATTCCTTTCCAAAGTTATGCAAGTCTCAGAGGGAGACAATGTGCTAGATCTCCTGCTTCTAAGACCAGTGGTTTTCTTTGGTAGATACATGTGTTCCTTCAACTTAACTGAAGAGGCCTACTTGCAACCACATAAGCCTTTCTCCACCTGGAAAACTATGGTTTGCAGGAAGTTTTCTTTTCAAAACTAACTCAATTCTCAGAGGGAGGCAATGCACCAGATGCTGCAGCTTCTATCATACATGGTTTTCTATGGGGTGATACATGTGTTTCTTCACCTCAGTTAAATAGGCCTATTTGGAGGAAAAAGTGCCTACCTCAATCTGGAATCACCTAGTTTTCAGGAAGTATTCCTATCAAACAGTAACTCACTTCTCACAGAGAAACAATGTTCTACTTGCTTCTGCTTCAAACACAGGTGGTTTTCCTTTGAGAGATACACGTGTTTCTTCAACTTCAAGCATCGGCAGATTTGCAACATAATGGTCTTTTCTTCAGCTTGGAAACTGTCATTTGCAGGAAGTATTCCTTTCAAAATGAACTAGTTCTCACAGAGAAACAATGTGCTCGATGCTGAAGCTTCTAAAACCGTGGCTTTCTTTGGACAGGTATATGTGTTGATTCAATTCATCTGAGTAGTCCTATTTGGAGCCAACAGAGCCTACTTCCACCTTGCAACACCATGGTTGGAAGACGATTTCCGTTCCAAACCTGACACAATTAGCACAGGAAAACAATGTGCTAGATGCTTCTGCTTCAAATATGCATGGTGTTGTTTTGAGAAATACGTGGTTCTCCAACGTAGCTGAATAGGACTATTTGGAACAAGGTTAGCCATTCTCCAGTTGAAACTTGTGATGTTCCTGATGTATTAGTCTCAAAATCTTACTCAGTTCTCACTGGGAAACAATGCACTAGATGCGGAGGCTGTTTGGAACAAAATGAGCCTTTTTTCCACCTTACAACTGTTTTTGCAGGAATTATTCCTTTCAAAAACAAACTCAAGTCTCCGAAGGAAACAATGTGTTGATGCCCCTGCTTCTAATCGGGATGTTTTTCTTTTGACAGATAAAGGTATTTCTTCTCTTCAGCTTAATAGGCCTGATTGTAACAAAAAGATCCTTTCTCCCCCTTGAGAAGTATGATTTGCTGGGAGTATTACATTCGAAAATGGACTCAATTCTACAGGGAAACAATGTGCCAGATGCTGCAGCTTCTAACATGGATGGTGTCTTTGGAGAGATACATGTGTTTCTTCAACTCAGCTGAGTAGATCTATTTGGAGCAAACAGAGCCTATCTCCACCTTGAAACACCTAAGTTGGAGGAAGTATTTCTTTCAAAACTAGCTCTATTGTCCCAAGAAACAATGTGCTAGATACTGCAGCTTCAAACAGAGTTGGTTTTCTCAGCAGAGATATATGTATTTCGTGCATTAGGGTGAAGAAGCCTATTTGGAACAAGATGAGCTTAACTCGACCTTGAAAATTCTGATTTGCACAAAGTATTCCTCCCAAAAACTGAAACAATTCTCACAGGCAAGCAAGGTGCTTGATACTGCACCTTCTAACAGACATTGTTTTCTTTGGAGATACTCATGGGTTACTTCAACTCAGCTGAAAAGGCCTCTATAAAGTAAGCAGAGTCTATCTCCATCTTGAAACACCAAAGTTGAAGGAAATGTTCTTTTGACAAACAAACTGAATTCTCACGGGAAGTCAACGTGCTAGACGTTCCTGCACATAACACCAAAGGTGTTCTTTGAGAGATACATGTGTTTCGTCAAGTCACCTAATAGTCCTGTTTGGAACCAAATGAGCCTTTCTCCAGCATGAAAACTAGGATTTGCAGGAAGTATTCCTTTCACAAACCACCCCACTTCTCACCGAGAAACAATGTGCTAGATGGGGCACCTTCTAACATAGATAGTTTTCATTTGAGGGACATATGTGTTTCTCCTACTCAGCAAAATAGAAGGACAAGGAGGCTTTTATAGAACAAAATGAACCATTTTCGACCTTGAAAACTGACATATGCTGCAAGTATTCCTTTAAAGAACTACTCAACTCCCACAGGGAACAATGTGGTGGATGCTTCAGTTTCTAGCCAACATGGTTCTCTTTGGAGAGGTACACGTGTTCCTTCAACTCACCTGAATAGGCCTATTGGGAGCAAACACTGCCTATGCCCACCTGGAAACACCTCAGTTGCAGGAAGTATTCCTGTCCAAATCTAACACAGTTCTCACAGGAATACAATGTGCTGGATGCTCCCTTTTTCAAACACGGATCGTTTTGTTTCTGAGATATCTGTGTTTCTTCTACTTAGCTGAGTAGGACTATTTGGAACAAAATGAGCCTCTCTCAACCTTGAAAACTGGTTTCCATTGTGTATTACTCACACAACTTACTCAGTTCTCAGAGGGAACCAATGCACTAGAAGCGGCAGTAGCTAACCTAGATGGTTTCTTGGAGAGACACGTGTGTTTCTTCAACTGAGCTGAAAAGGACTCTTTGGAGCAACAGCACCTATCTGCACCTTGAAACACTTAAGTTGCAGGGAGTAGTCCTTCCAAAAACTACTCAAGTCTCAAGGGAAGCCATGTGCTAAATGCTGAATCTTGGAACATAGATGGTTTACTCTGGAGAGACACATGTGTTGTTTCAACTCAGCTGAAAAGGCCTAGTTGAAGCAAACTGAGCCTGTGTCCATCTTGAAAGACTTTCGTTGCTGGAAGGATTCACTTCAAAAATTAACTCAATTCTCACAAGAAAACAATGTTCTAGATGTTCCTGCACCTAACAACAATGGTTTCTTTGAGAGATACATGTGTTTCTTCGACTCACCTGAAGGGGCCGGTTTGGATGAAAATGAGCCTTTCTCTAGCTTAGAAACTATTGTTTGCAGGAAGAATGCCTTGCAAACATCAACACAATTCTCACAGGGAAACAATGTGCTAGATGCTGCATCTTGTAACTTGGTTCCTTTTTGTCGGAGAGACAGATGTGATTCTTCTAATCGCTGAAAAGGCCTATTTGGAGCAAATGAGGGCTATCTCCATCTTGAAACACCTAAGATGCACGAAGTGTTCCTTTCACAACTAACTCAATTCTCACAGAAAAAGAATGTGCTACATGCCCCTGCGTCTAACACTGAAGGGTTTCCTCAAAAGATACATGTGTTTCGTCAACTCACTTGAACAGGCCTATAGGGAACACAAGTACCCTTCTCCACTTTGAATCCTTTGATTTGCAGGAACTGTTCCCTTCAAAAACCAAGTCAAGTCTCAGAGGAAAACAATGTGCTAGATCTCCTGCTGCTAAGATAGATGGGTTTTTTTGGGAGATACACGTGTTTCGTCAACTTAACTAACTTAACTGAATAGGCCTACTTGCAACGAAATGAGCCTTTCTGCACCTTGAAAACTGTGCTTTGCAGGAATTACTCCTTCACAACTAACTCAGTTCTCAGAGGGAGACAATGCACTAGATGCTGCAGCTTCTATCATAGATGGTTTTCTTTGAAGTCACACATGTGTTTCTCCACCTCAGTTGAATAGGCCGTTCTGGATCAAAAAGTGCCTGTCTCAAGCTCGAATCACCTTATTTTCAGGAAGTATTCCTTTCCAAGACTAACTCACTTCTCACAGAGAAACAATTTTCCACTTGCTACAGCTTCTAGCACAGATGGTTTTTTGCGAGAGATCATTGTGTTTGTTCAACTTACAGGAACCGTACATTTGCAACAAAATGAGCCCTTCTCCACCTTGAAAACTATTATTTGCTGGAAGTATTCCTTTCAAAAGGAACTCACTTCTCACAGAGAAACAGTATGCTCCATGCTGAAGCTTCTAAAAACCTGGTTTTCTGTGGACTCCTATATGAGTCTTCAACTCAGCTGAACAGGCCTATTAGTAGCAAAGAGAACTTATTTCCGCCCTTCAACACCGTGCTTGCAGGAAGTTTCCTTTTCCAAAGCTGACCAAGATCTCACCAAATACAATGTGCTCGAAGCTCCTGCTTCTAACACGGATCGTTTTCTGTATGAGATACAAGTGTTTCTTCAACTTAGTTGAGTAGGCCTATTTGGCACAAAATGAGCCTTTCTCCACCTTGAAAATTGTGATTTGCTGGAAGTATTCATTTCAAAAATTCATCCATTTCTCACTGGAAAACAATGTGCTAGAGGCTTCAGCTTCTTACATAGATGGTTTTCTTTGGAGAAACACCTGTCTTTCTTCAACTCTGGTGAAGAGGACTTTATAGACCAAACGGAGTCTATGTCCATCTTGAAACACCAAAGTTGCAGGAAGTGTTCTTTACCAAAACAAACTTAATTGTTACAAAAAGCAATGTGCTTGATGTTCTTGCATCTATCATTGAAGGTTTTCTTCGAGAGATGCACGTGATTGGTCAAGTGACCTGAATAGGCATGTTTGGAACAAAATGAGCCTTTCTCCAGCTTGAAAACTAGGATTTGCAGGAAATATTCCTTTCAAAACGAACCCAGTTGTCATAGAGAAACAATGGGCAAGACAATGCAGCTTTGAACATAGAAAGTTTTCTTTGGTGAGATTCGTGTGTCTCTCCTACTCAGCTAAATAGGCTTTTATGGAACTAAGGGAGGCTTTTCCACCTTGACAATGGTGATATGCTGCACGTAGTCCTTTCAAAAACTAACTTACCTCTTATAAGAAAACAATGTGCTAGATGCTGCAGCTTCTAGCATACATGGTTCTTTTGGGAGAGGTACACATGTTCCTGGAACTCAGCTGAATAGGCCTATTTGGAGCAAACATTGACTATGTCCACCCTGAAACACCTCAGTTGCAGGAAGTATTACTCTCTAACTCTAACACAATTCTCACAGGAATACAATGTGCTGTAGCTCCTGCTTCTAACATGAATGGTTTTCTTTCTGAGATACATGTGTTTCTTCAACTTAGCTGGATAGGCCTATTTGGAACAAAGTTAGCTTATCTCCAATATGAAGTTGTGATTTGCAGCGTGTATTACTCTAAAAATCTTACTCAGTTCTCACAGGAAAATAAAGCGCTAAATGGGCAGTTTCTAAAATAGATGGTGTTTTGGAGATATTCATGTCTTTCTTCAACTCAGGTGAAAATTAATTTTTGGAGCAACAGTCCCTACCTTCACCTTGAAACACTTAAGTTGCAGGAAGTATTCCTTTCCAAAGTTATGCAAGTCTCAGAGGGAGACAATGTGCTAGATCTCCTGCTTCTAAGACCAGTGGTTTTCTTTGGTAGATACATGTGTTCCTTCAACTTAACTGAAGAGGCCTACTTGCAACCACATAAGCCTTTCTCCACCTGGAAAACTATGGTTTGCAGGAAGTTTTCTTTTCAAAACTAACTCAATTCTCAGAGGGAGGCAATGCACCAGATGCTGCAGCTTCTATCATACATGGTTTTCTATGGGGTGATACATGTGTTTCTTCACCTCAGTTAAATAGGCCTATTTGGAGGAAAAAGTGCCTACCTCAATCTGGAATCACCTAGTTTTCAGGAAGTATTCCTATCAAACAGTAACTCACTTCTCACAGAGAAACAATGTTCTACTTGCTTCTGCTTCAAACACAGGTGGTTTTCCTTTGAGAGATACACGTGTTTCTTCGACTTCAAGCATCGGCAGATTTGCAACATAATGGTCTTTTCTTCAGCTTGAAAACTGTCATTTGCAGGAAGTATTCCTTTCAAAATGAACTAGTTCTCACAGAGAAACAATGTGCTCGATGCTGAAGCTTCTAAAACCGTGGCTTTCTTTGGACAGGTATATGTGTTGATTCAATTCATCTGAGTAGTCCTATTTGGAGCCAACAGAGCCTACTTCCACCTTGCAACACCATGGTTGGAAGACGATTTCCGTTCCAAACCTGACACAATTAGCACAGGAAAACAATGTGCTAGATGCTTCTGCTTCAAATATGCATGGTGTTGTTTTGAGAAATACGTGGTTCTCCAACTTAGCTGAATAGGACTATTTGGAACAAGGTTAGCCATTCTCCAGTTGAAACTTGTGATGTTCCTGATGTATTAGTCTCAAAATCTTACTCAGTTCTCACTGGGAAACAATGCACTAGATGCGGAGGCTGTTTGGAACAAAATGAGCCTTTTTTCCACCTTACAACTGTTTTTGCAGGAATTATTCCTTTCAAAAACAAACTCAAGTCTCCGAAGGAAACACTGTGTTGATGCCCCTGCTTCTAATCGGGATGTTTTTCTTTTGACAGATAAAGGTATTTCTTCTCTTCAGCTTAATAGGCCTGATTGTAACAAAAAGATCCTTTCTCCCCCTTGAGAAGTATGATTTGCTGGGAGTATTACATTCGAAAATGGACTCAATTCTACAGGGAAACAATGTGCCAGATGCTGCAGCTTCTAACATGGATGGTGTCTTTGGAGAGATACATGTGTTTCTTCAACTCAGCTGAGTAGATCTATTTGGAGCAAACAGAGCCTATCTCCACCTTGAAACACCTAAGTTGGAGGAAGTATTTCTTTCAAAACTAGCTCTATTGTCCCAAGAAACAATGTGCTAGATACTGCAGCTTCAAACAGAGTTGGTTTTCTCAGCAGAGATATATGTATTTCCTGCATTAGGGTGAAGAAGCCTATTTGGAACAAGATGAGCTTAACTCGACCTTGAAAATTCTGATTTGCACAAAGTATTCCTCTCAAAAACTGAAACAATTCTCACAGGCAAGCAAGGTGCTTGATACTGCACCTTCTAACAGACATTGTTTTCTTTGGAGATACTCATGGGTTACTTCAACTCAGCTGAAAAGGCCTCTATAAAGTAAGCAGAGTCTATCTCCATCTTGAAACACCAAAGTTGAAGGAAATGTTCTTTTGACAAACAAACTGAATTCTCACGGGAAGTCAACGTGCTAGACGTTCCTGCACATAACACCAAAGGTGTTCTTTGAGAGATACATGTGTTTCGTCAAGTCACCTAATAGTCCTGTTTGGAACCAAATGAGCCTTTCTCCAGCATGAAAACTAGGATTTGCAGGAAGTATTCCTTTCACAAACCACCCCACTTCTCACCGAGAAACAATGTGCTAGATGGGGCACCTTCTAACATAGATAGTTTTCATTTGAGAGACATATGTGTTTCTCCTACTCAGCAAAATAGAAGGAGAAGGAGGCTTTTATAGAACGAAATGAACCATTTTCGACCTTGAAAACTGACATATGCTGCAAGTATTCCTTTAAAGAACTACTCAACTCCCACAGGGAACAATGTGGTGGATGCTTCAGTTTCTAGCCAACATGGTTCTCTTTGGAGAGGTACACGTGTTCCTTCAACTCACCTGAATAGGCCTATTGGGAGCAAACACTGCCTATGCCCACCTGGAAACACCTCAGTTGCAGGAAGTATTCCTGTCCAAATCTAACACAGTTCTCACAGGAATACAATGTGCTGGATGCTCCCTTTTTCAAACACGGATCGTTTTGTTTCTGAGATATCTGTGTTTCTTCTACTTAGCTGAGTAGGACTATTTGGAACAAAATGAGCCTCTCTCAACCTTGAAAACTGGTTTCCATTGTGTATTACTCACACAACTTACTCAGTTCTCAGAGGGAACCAATGCACTAGAAGTGGCAGTAGCTAACCTAGATGGTTTCTTGGAGAGACACGTGTGTTTCTTTAACTGAGCTGAAAAGGACTCTTTGGAGCAACAGCGCCTATCTACACCTTGAAACACTTAAGTTGCAGGGAGTAGTCCTTCCAAAAACTACTCAAGTCTCAAGGGAAGCCATGTGCTAAATGCTGAATCTTGGAACATAGATGGTTTACTCTGGAGAGACACATGTGTTGTTTCAACTCAGCTGAAAAGGCCTAGTTGAAGCAAACTGAGCCTGTGTCCATCTTGAAAGACTTTCGTTGCTGGAAGGATTCACTTCAAAAATTAACTCAATTCTCACAAGAAAACAATGTTCTAGATGTTCCTGCACCTAACAACAATGGTTTCTTTGAGAGATACATGTGTTTATTCGACTCACCTGAAGGGGCCGGTTTGGATGAAAATGAGCCTTTCTCTAGCTTAGAAACTATTGTTTGCAGGAAGAATGCCTTGCAAACATCAACACAATTCTCACAGGGAAACAATGTGCTAGATGCTGCATCTTGTAACTTGGTTCCTTTTTGTCGGAGAGACAGATGTGATTCTTCTAATCGCTGAAAAGGCCTATTTGGAGCAAATGAGGGCTATCTCCATCTTGAAACACCTAAGATGCACGAAGTGTTCCTTTCACAACTAACTCAATTCTCACAGAAAAAGAATGTGCTACATGCCCCTGCGTCTAACACTGAAGGGTTTCCTCAAAAGATACATGTGTTTCGTCAACTCACTTGAACAGGCCTATAGGGAACACAAGTACCCTTCTCCACTTTGAATCCTTTGATTTGCAGGAACTGTTCCCTTCAAAAACCAAGTCAAGTCTCAGAGGAAAACAATGTGCTAGATCTCCTGCTGCTAAGATAGATGGGTTTTTTTGGGAGATACACGTGTTTCGTCAACTTAACTAACTTAACTGAATAGGCCTACTTGCAACGAAATGAGCCTTTCTGCACCTTGAAAACTGTGCTTTGCAGGAATTACTCCTTCACAACTAACTCAGTTCTCAGAGGGAGACAATGCACTAGATGCTGCAGCTTCTATCATAGATGGTTTTCTTTGAAGTCACACATGTGTTTCTCCACCTCAGTTGAATAGGCCGTTCTGGATCAAAAAGTGCCTGTCTCAAGCTCGAATCACCTTATTTTCAGGAAGTATTCCTTTCCAAGACTAACTCACTTCTCACAGAGAAACAATTTTCCACTTGCTACAGCTTCTAGCACAGATGGTTTTTTGCGAGAGATCATTGTGTTTGTTCAACTTACAGGAACCGTACATTTGCAACAAAATGAGCCCTTCTCCACCTTGAAAACTATTATTTGCTGGAAGTATTCCTTTCAAAAGGAACTCACTTCTCACAGAGAAACAGTATGCTCCATGCTGAAGCTTCTAAAAACCTGGTTTTCTGTGGACTCCTATATGAGTCTTCAACTCAGCTGAACAGGCCTATTAGTAGCAAAGAGAACTTATTTCCGCCCTTCAACACCGTGCTTGCAGGAAGTTTCCTTTTCCAAAGCTGACCAAGATCTCACCAAATACAATGTGCTCGAAGCTCCTGCTTCTAACACGGATCGTTTTCTGTATGAGATACAAGTGTTTCTTCAACTTAGTTGAGTAGGCCTATTTGGCACAAAATGAGCCTTTCTCCACCTTGAAAATTGTGATTTGCTGGAAGTATTCATTTCAAAAATTCATCCATTTCTCACTGGAAAACAATGTGCTAGAGGCTTCAGCTTCTTACATAGATGGTTTTCTTTGGAGAAACACCTGTCTTTCTTCAACTCTGGTGAAGAGGACTTTATAGACCAAACGGAGTCTATGTCCATCTTGAAACACCAAAGTTGCAGGAAGTGTTCTTTACCAAAACAAACTTAATTGTTACAAAAAGCAATGTGCTTGATGTTCTTGCATCTATCATTGAAGGTTTTCTTCGAGAGATGCACGTGATTGGTCAAGTGACCTGAATAGGCATGTTTGGAACAAAATGAGCCTTTCTCCAGCTTGAAAACTAGGATTTGCAGGAAATATTCCTTTCAAAACGAACCCAGTTGTCATAGAGAAACAATGGGCAAGACAATGCAGCTTTGAACATAGAAAGTTTTCTTTGGTGAGATTCGTGTGTCTCTCCTACTCAGCTAAATAGGCTTTTATGGAACTAAGGGAGGCTTTTCCACCTTGACAATGGTGATATGCTGCACGTAGTCCTTTCAAAAACTAACTTACCTCTTATAAGAAAACAATGTGCTAGATGCTGCAGCTTCTAGCATACATGGTTCTTTTGGGAGAGGTACACATGTTCCTGGAACTCAGCTGAATAGGCCTATTTGGAGCAAACATTGACTATGTCCACCCTGAAACACCTCAGTTGCAGGAAGTATTACTCTCTAACTCTAACACAATTCTCACAGGAATACAATGTGCTGTAGCTCCTGCTTCTAACATGAATGGTTTTCTTTCTGAGATACATGTGTTTCTTCAACTTAGCTGGATAGGCCTATTTGGAACAAAGTTAGCTTATCTCCAATATGAAGTTGTGATTTGCAGCGTGTATTACTCTAAAAATCTTACTCAGTTCTCACAGGAAAATAAAGCGCTAAATGGGCAGTTTCTAAAATAGATGGTGTTTTGGAGATATTCATGTCTTTCTTCAACTCAGGTGAAAATTACTTTTTGGAGCAACAGTCCCTACCTTCACCTTGAAACACTTAAGTTGCAGGAAGTATTCCTTTCCAAAGTTATGCAAGTCTCAGAGGGAGACAATGTGCTAGATCTCCTGCTTCTAAGACCAGTGGTTTTCTTTGGTAGATACATGTGTTCCTTCAACTTAACTGAAGAGGCCTACTTGCAACCACATAAGCCTTTCTCCACCTGGAAAACTATGGTTTGCAGGAAGTTTTCTTTTCAAAACTAACTCAATTCTCAGAGGGAGGCAATGCACCAGATGCTGCAGCTTCTATCATACATGGTTTTCTATGGGGTGATACATGTGTTTCTTCACCTCAGTTAAATAGGCCTATTTGGAGGAAAAAGTGCCTACCTCAATCTGGAATCACCTAGTTTTCAGGAAGTATTCCTATCAAACAGTAACTCACTTCTCACAGAGAAACAATGTTCTACTTGCTTCTGCTTCAAACACAGGTGGTTTTCCTTTGAGAGATACACGTGTTTCTTCGACTTCAAGCATCGGCAGATTTGCAACATAATGGTCTTTTCTTCAGCTTGAAAACTGTCATTTGCAGGAAGTATTCCTTTCAAAATGAACTAGTTCTCACAGAGAAACAATGTGCTCGATGCTGAAGCTTCTAAAACCGTGGCTTTCTTTGGACAGGTATATGTGTTGATTCAATTCATCTGAGTAGTCCTATTTGGAGCCAACAGAGCCTACTTCCACCTTGCAACACCATGGTTGGAAGACGATTTCCGTTCCAAACCTGACACAATTAGCACAGGAAAACAATGTGCTAGATGCTTCTGCTTCAAATATGCATGGTGTTGTTTTGAGAAATACGTGGTTCTCCAACTTAGCTGAATAGGACTATTTGGAACAAGGTTAGCCATTCTCCACTTGAAACTTGTGATGTTCCTGATGTATTAGTCTCAAAATCTTACTCAGTTCTCACTGGGAAACAATGCACTAGATGCGGAGGCTGTTTGGAACAAAATGAGCCTTTTTTCCACCTTACAACTGTTTTTGCAGGAATTATTCCTTTCAAAAACAAACTCAAGTCTCCGAAGGAAACAATGTGTTGATGCCCCTGCTTCTAATCGGGATGTTTTTCTTTTGACAGATAAAGGTATTTCTTCTCTTCAGCTTAATAGGCCTGATTGTAACAAAAAGATCCTTTCTCCCCCTTGAGAAGTATGATTTGCTGGGAGTATTACATTCGAAAATGGACTCAATTCTACAGGGAAACAATGTGCCAGATGCTGCAGCTTCTAACATGGATGGTGTCTTTGGAGAGATACATGTGTTTCTTCAACTCAGCTGAGTAGATCTATTTGGAGCAAACAGAGCCTATCTCCACCTTGAAACACCTAAGTTGGAGGAAGTATTTCTTTCAAAACTAGCTCTATTGTCCCAAGAAACAATGTGCTAGATACTGCAGCTTCAAACAGAGTTGGTTTTCTCAGCAGAGATATATGTATTTCGTGCATTAGGGTGAAGAAGCCTATTTGGAACAAGATGAGCTTAACTCGACCTTGAAAATTCTGATTTGCACAAAGTATTCCTCTCAAAAACTGAAACAATTCACACAGGCAGGCAAGGTGCTTGATACTGCACCTTCTAACAGACATTGTTTTCTTTGGAGATACTCATGGGTTACTTCAACTCAGCTGAAAAGGCCTCTATAAAGTAAGCAGAGTCTATCTCCATCTTGAAACACCAAAGTTGAAGGAAATGTTCTTTTGACAAACAAACTGAATTCTCACGGGAAGTCAACGTGCTAGACGTTCCTGCACATAACACCAAAGGTGTTCTTTGAGAGATACATGTGTTTCGTCAAGTCACCTAATAGTCCTGTTTGGAACCAAATGAGCCTTTCTCCAGCATGAAAACTAGGATTTGCAGGAAGTATTCCTTTCACAAACCACCCCACTTCTCACCGAGAAACAATGTGCTAGATGGGGCACCTTCTAACATAGATAGCTTTCATTTGATAGACATATGTGTTTCTCCTACTCAGCAAAATAGAAGGAGAAGGAGGCTTTTATAGAACAAAATGAACCATTTTCGACCTTGAAAACTGACATATGCTGCAAGTATTCCTTTAAAGAACTACTCAACTCCCACAGGGAACAATGTGGTGGATGCTTCAGTTTCTAGCCAACATGGTTCTCTTTGGAGAGGTACACGTGTTCCTTCAACTCACCTGAATAGGCCTATTGGGAGCAAACACTGCCTATGCCCACCTGGAAACACCTCAGTTGCAGGAAGTATTCCTGTCCAAATCTAACACAGTTCTCACAGGAATACAATGTGCTGGATGCTCCCTTTTTCAAACACGGATCGTTTTGTTTCTGAGATATCTGTGTTTCTTCTACTTAGCTGAGTAGGACTATTTGGAACAAAATGAGCCTCTCTCAACCTTGAAAACTGGTTTCCATTGTGTATTACTCACACAACTTACTCAGTTCTCAGAGGGAACCAATGCACTAGAAGTGGCAGTACCTAACTTAGATGGTTTCTTGGAGAGACACGTGTGTTTCTTCAACTGAGCTGAAAAGGACTCTTTGGAGCAACAGCACCTATCTGCACCTTGAAACACTTAAGTTGCAGGGAGTAGTCCTTCCAAAAACTACTCAAGTCTCAAGGGAAGCCATGTGCTAAATGCTGAATCTTGGAACATAGATGGTTTACTCTGGAGAGACACATGTGTTGTTTCAACTCAGCTGAAAAGGCCTAGTTGAAGCAAACTGAGCCTGTGTCCATCTTGAAAGACTTTCGTTGCTGGAAGGATTCACTTCAAAAATTAACTCAATTCTCACAAGAAAACAATGTTCTAGATGTTCCTGCACCTAACAACAATGGTTTCTTTGAGAAATACATGTGTTTCTTCGACTCACCTGAAGGGGCCGGTTTGGATGAAAATGAGCCTTTCTCTAGCTTAGAAACTATTGTTTGCAGGAAGAATGCCTTGCAAACATCAACACAATTCTCACAGGGAAACAATGTGCTAGATGCTGCATCTTGTAACTTGGTTCCTTTTTGTCGGAGAGACAGATGTGATTCTTCTAATCGCTGAAAAGGCCTATTTGGAGCAAATGAGGGCTATCTGCATCTTGAAACACCTAAGATGCACGAAGTGTTCCTTTCACAACTAACTCAATTCTCACAGAAAAAGAATGTGCTACATGCCCCTGCGTCTAACACTGAAGGGTTTCCTCAAAAGATACATGTGTTTCGTCAACTCACTTGAACAGGCCTATAGGGAACACAAGTACCCTTCTCCACTTTGAAACCTTTGATTTGCAGGAACTGTTCCCTTCAAAAACCAAGTCAAGTCTCAGAGGAAAACAATGTGCTAGATCTCCTGCTGCTAAGATAGATGGGTTTTTTTGGGAGATACACGTGTTTCGTCAACTTAACTAACTTAACTGAATAGGCCTACTTGCAACGAAATGAGCCTTTCTGCACCTTGAAAACTGTGCTTTGCAGGAATTACTCCTTCACAACTAACTCAGTTCTCAGAGGGAGACAATGCACTAGATGCTGCAGCTTCTATCATAGATGGTTTTCTTTGAAGTCACACATGTGTTTCTCCACCTCAGTTGAATAGGCCGTTCTGGATCAAAAAGTGCCTGTCTCAAGCTCGAATCACCTTATTTTCAGGAAGTATTCCTTTCCAAGACTAACTCACTTCTCACAGAGAAACAATTTTCCACTTGCTACAGCTTCTAGCACAGATGGTTTTTTGCGAGAGATCATTGTGTTTGTTCAACTTACAGGAACCGTACATTTGCAACAAAATGAGCCCTTCTCCACCCTGAAAACTATTATTTGCTGGAAGTATTCCTTTCAAAAGGAACTCACTTCTCACAGAGAAACAGTATGCTCCATGCTGAAGCTTCTAAAAACCTGGTTTTCTGTGGACTCCTATATGAGTCTTCAACTCAGCTGAACAGGCCTATTAGTAGCAAAGAGAACTTATTTCCGCCCTTCAACACCGTGCTTGCAGGAAGTTTCCTTTTCCAAAGCTGACCAAGATCTCACCAAATACAATGTGCTCGAAGCTCCTGCTTCTAACACGGATCGTTTTCTGTATGAGATACAAGTGTTTCTTCAACTTAGTTGAGTAGGCCTGTTTGGCACAAAATGAGCCTTTCTCCACCTTGAAAATTGTGATTTGCTGGAAGTATTCATTTCAAAAATTCATCCATTTCTCACTGGAAAACAATGTGCTAGAGGCTTCAGCTTCTTACATAGATGGTTTTCTTTGGAGAAACACCTGTCTTTCTTCAACTCTGGTGAAGAGGACTTTATAGACCAAACGGAGTCTATGTCCATCTTGAAACACCAAAGTTGCAGGAAGTGTTCTTTACCAAAACAAACTTAATTGTTACAAAAAGCAATGTGCTTGATGTTCTTGCATCTATCATTGAAGGTTTTCTTCGAGAGATGCACGTGATTGGTCAAGTGACCTGAATAGGCATGTTTGGAACAAAATGAGCCTTTCTCCAGCTTGAAAACTAGGATTTGCAGGAAATATTCCTTTCAAAACGAACCCAGTTGTCATAGAGAAACAATGGGCAAGACAATGCAGCTTTGAACATAGAAAGTTTTCTTTGGTGAGATTCGTGTGTCTCTCCTACTCAGCTAAATAGGCTTTTATGGAACTAAGGGAGGCTTTTCCACCTTGACAATGGTGATATGCTGCACGTAGTCCTTTCAAAAACTAACTTACCTCTTATAAGAAAACAATGTGCTAGATGCTGCAGCTTCTAGCATACATGGTTCTTTTGGGAGAGGTACACATGTTCCTGGAACTCAGCTGAATAGGCCTATTTGGAGCAAACATTGACTATGTCCACCCTGAAACACCTCAGTTGCAGGAAGTATTACTCTCTAACTCTAACACAATTCTCACAGGAATACAATGTGCTGTAGCTCCTGCTTCTAACATGAATGGTTTTCTTTCTGAGATACATGTGTTTCTTCAACTTAGCTGGATAGGCCTATTTGGAACAAAGTTAGCTTATCTCCAATATGAAGTTGTGATTTGCAGCGTGTATTACTCTAAAAATCTTACTCAGTTCTCACAGGAAAATAAAGCGCTAAATGGGCAGTTTCTAAAATAGATGGTGTTTTGGAGATATTCATGTCTTTCTTCAACTCAGGTGAAAATTACTTTTTGGAGCAACAGTCCCTACCTTCACCTTGAAACACTTAAGTTGCAGGAAGTATTCCTTTCCAAAGTTATGCAAGTCTCAGAGGGAGACAATGTGCTAGATCTCCTGCTTCTAAGACCAGTGGTTTTCTTTGGTAGATACATGTGTTCCTTCAACTTAACTGAAGAGGCCTACTTGCAACCACATAAGCCTTTCTCCACCTGGAAAACTATGGTTTGCAGGAAGTTTTCTTTTCAAAACTAACTCAATTCTCAGAGGGAGGCAATGCACCAGATGCTGCAGCTTCTATCATACATGGTTTTCTATGGGGTGATACATGTGTTTCTTCACCTCAGTTAAATAGGCCTATTTGGAGGAAAAAGTGCCTACCTCAATCTGGAATCACCTAGTTTTCAGGAAGTATTCCTATCAAACAGTAACTCACTTCTCACAGAGAAACAATGTTCTACTTGCTTCTGCTTCAAACACAGGTGGTTTTCCTTTGAGAGATACACGTGTTTCTTCGACTTCAAGCATCGGCAGATTTGCAACATAATGGTCTTTTCTTCAGCTTGAAAACTGTCATTTGCAGGAAGTATTCCTTTCAAAATGAACTAGTTCTCACAGAGAAACAATGTGCTCGATGCTGAAGCTTCTAAAACCGTGGCTTTCTTTGGACAGGTATATGTGTTGATTCAATTCATCTGAGTAGTCCTATTTGGAGCCAACAGAGCCTACTTCCACCTTGCAACACCATGGTTGGAAGACGATTACCGTTCCAAACCTGACACAATTAGCACAGGAAAACAATGTGCTAGATGCTTCTGCTTCAAATATGCATGGTGTTGTTTTGAGAAATACGTGGTTCTCCAACTTAGCTGAATAGGACTATTTGGAACAAGGTTAGCCATTCTCCACTTGAAACTTGTGATGTTCCTGATGTATTAGTCTCAAAATCTTACTCAGTTCTCACTGGGAAACAATGCACTAGATGCGGAGGCTGTTTGGAACAAAATGAGCCTTTTTTCCACCTTACAACTGTTTTTGCAGGAATTATTCCTTTCAAAAACAAACTCAAGGCTCCGAAGGAAACAATGTGTTGATGCCCCTGCTTCTAATCAGGATGTTTTTCTTTTGACAGATAAAGGTATTTCTTCTCTTCAGCTTAATAGGCCTGATTGTAACAAAAAGATCCTTTCTCCCCCTTGAGAAGTATGATTTGCTGGGAGTATTACATTCGAAAATGGACTCAATTCTACAGGGAAACAATGTGCCAGATGCTGCAGCTTCTAACATGGATGGTGTCTTTGGAGAGATACATGTGTTTCTTCAACTCAGCTGAGTAGATCTATTTGGAGCAAACAGAGCCTATCTCCACCTTGAAACACCTAAGTTGGAGGAAGTATTTCTTTCAAAACTAGCTCTATTGTCCCAAGAAACAATGTGCTAGATACTGCAGCTTCAAACAGAGTTGGTTTTCTCAGCAGAGATATATGTGTTTCGTGCATTAGGGTGAAGAAGCCTATTTGGAACAAGATGAGCTTAACTCGACCTTGAAAATTCTGATTTGCACAAAGTATTCCTCTCAAAAACTGAAACAATTCACACAGGCAGGCAAGGTGCTTGATACTGCACCTTCTAACAGACATTGTTTTCTTTGGAGATACTCATGGGTTACTTCAACTCAGCTGAAAAGGCCTCTATAAAGTAAGCAGAGTCTATCTCCATCTTGAAACACCAAAGTTGAAGGAAATGTTCTTTTGACAAACAAACTGAATTCTCACGGGAAGTCAACGTGCTAGACGTTCCTGCACATAACACCAAAGGTGTTCTTTGAGAGATACATGTGTTTCGTCAAGTCACCTAATAGTCCTGTTTGGAACCAAATGAGCCTTTCTCCAGCATGAAAACTAGGATTTGCAGGAAGTATTCCTTTCACAAACCACCCCACTTCTCACCGAGAAACAATGTGCTAGATGGGGCACCTTCTAACATAGATAGCTTTCATTTGAGAGACATATGTGTTTCTCCTACTCAGCAAAATAGAAGGAGAAGGAGGCTTTTATAGAACAAAATGAACCATTTTCGACCTTGAAAACTGACATATGCTGCAAGTATTCCTTTAAAGAACTACTCAACTCCCACAGGGAACAATGTGGTGGATGCTTCAGTTTCTAGCCAACATGGTTCTCTTTGGAGAGGTACACGTGTTCCTTCAACTCACCTGAATAGGCCTATTGGGAGCAAACACTGCCTATGCCCACCTGGAAACACCTCAGTTGCAGGAAGTATTCCTGTCCAAATCTAACACAGTTCTCACAGGAATACAATGTGCTGGATGCTCCCTTTTTCAAACACGGATCGTTTTGTTTCTGAGATATCTGTGTTTCTTCTACTTAGCTGAGTAGGACTATTTGGAACAAAATGAGCCTCTCTCAACCTTGAAAACTGGTTTCCATTGTGTATTACTCACACAACTTACTCAGTTCTCAGAGGGAACCAATGCACTAGAAGTGGCAGTACCTAACTTAGATGGTTTCTTGGAGAGACACGTGTGTTTCTTCAACTGAGCTGAAAAGGACTCTTTGGAGCAACAGCACCTATCTGCACCTTGAAACACTTAAGTTGCAGGGAGTAGTCCTTCCAAAAACTACTCAAGTCTCAAGGGAAGCCATGTGCTAAATGCTGAATCTTGGAACATAGATGGTTTACTCTGGAGAGACACATGTGTTGTTTCAACTCAGCTGAAAAGGCCTAGTTGAAGCAAACTGAGCCTGTGTCCATCTTGAAAGACTTTCGTTGCTGGAAGGATTCACTTCAAAAATTAACTCAATTCTCACAAGAAAACAATGTTCTAGATGTTCCTGCACCTAACAACAATGGTTTCTTTGAGAAATACATGTGTTTCTTCGACTCACCTGAAGGGGCCGGTTTGGATGAAAATGAGCCTTTCTCTAGCTTAGAAACTATTGTTTGCAGGAAGAATGCCTTGCAAACATCAACACAATTCTCACAGGGAAACAATGTGCTAGATGCTGCATCTTGTAACTTGGTTCCTTTTTGTCGGAGAGACAGATGTGATTCTTCTAATCGCTGAAAAGGCCTATTTGGAGCAAATGAGGGCTATCTGCATCTTGAAACACCTAAGATGCACGAAGTGTTCCTTTCACAACTAACTCAATTCTCACAGAAAAAGAATGTGCTACATGCCCCTGCGTCTAACACTGAAGGGTTTCCTCAAAAGATACATGTGTTTCGTCAACTCACTTGAACAGGCCTATAGTGAACACAAGTACCCTTCTCCACTTTGAAACCTTTGATTTGCAGGAACTGTTCCCTTCAAAAACCAAGTCAAGTCTCAGAGGAAAACAATGTGCTAGATCTCCTGCTGCTAAGATAGATGGGTTTTTTTGGGAGATACACGTGTTTCGTCAACTTAACTAACTTAACTGAATAGGCCTACTTGCAACGAAATGAGCCTTTCTGCACCTTGAAAACTGTGCTTTGCAGGAATTACTCCTTCACACCTAACTCAGTTCTCAGAGGGAGACAATGCACTAGATGCTGCAGCTTCTATCATAGATGGTTTTCTTTGAAGTCACACATGTGTTTCTCCACCTCAGTTGAATAGGCCGTTCTGGATCAAAAAGTGCCTGTCTCAAGCTCGAATCACCTTATTTTCAGGAAGTATTCCTTTCCAAGACTAACTCACTTCTCACAGAGAAACAATTTTCCACTTGCTACAGCTTCTAGCACAGATGGTTTTTTGCGAGAGATCATTGTGTTTGTTCAACTTACAGGAACCGTACATTTGCAACAAAATGAGCCCTTCTCCACCTTGAAAACTATTATTTGCTGGAAGTATTCCTTTCAAAAGGAACTCACTTCTCACAGAGAAACAGTATGCTCCATGCTGAAGCTTCTAAAAACCTGGTTTTCTTTGGACTTCTATATGAGTCTTCAACTCAGCTGAACAGGCCTATTAGGAGCAAAGAGAACTTATTTCCGCCCTTCAACACCGTGCTTGCAGGAAGTTTCCTTTTCCAAAGCTGACCAAGATCTCACCAAATACAATGTGCTCGAAGCTCCTGCTTCTAACACGGATCGTTTTCTGTATGAGATACAAGTGTTTCTTCAACTTAGTTGAGTAGGCCTATTTGGCACAAAATGAGCCTTTCTCCACCTTGAAAATTGTGATTTGCTGGAAGTATTCATTTCAAAAAATTCATCCATTTCTCACTGGAAAACAATGTGCTAGAGGCTTCAGCTTCTTACATAGATGGTTTTCTTTGGAGAAACACCTGTCTTTCTTCAACTCTGGTGAAGAGGACTTTATAGACCAAACAGAGTCTATGTCCATCTTGAAACACCAAAGTTGCAGGAAGTGTTCTTTACCAAAACAAACTTAATTGTTACAAAAAGCAATGTGCTTGATGTTGTTGCATCTATCATTGAAGGTTTTCTTCGAGAGATGCACGTGATTGGTCAAGTGACCTGAATAGGCATGTTTGGAACAAAATGAGCCTTTCTCCAGCTTGAAAACTAGGATTTGCAGGAAACATTCCTTTCAAAACGAACCCAGTTGTCATAGAGAAACAATGGGCAAGACAATGCAGCTTTGAACATAGAAGGTTTTCTTTGGTGAGATTCGTGTGTCTCTCCTACTCAGCTAAATAGGCTTTTATGGAACTAAGGGAGGCTTTTCCACCTTGACAATGGTGATATGCTGCACGTAGTCCTTTCAAAAACTAACTTACCTCTTATAAGAAAACAATGTGCTAGATGCTGCAGCTTCTAGCATACATGGTTCTTTTGGGAGAGGTACACATGTTCCTGGAACTCAGCTGAATAGGCCTATTTGGAGCAAACATTGACTATGTCCACCCTGAAACACCTCAGTTGCAGGAAGTATTACTCTCTAACTCTAACACAATTCTCTCAGGAATACAATGTGCTGTAGCTCCTGCTTCTAACATGAATGGTTTTCTTTCTGAGATACATGTGTTTCTTCAACTTAGCTGGATAGGCCTATTTGGAACAAAGTTAGCTTATCTCCAATATGAAGTTGTGATTTGCAGCGTGTATTACTCTAAAAATCTTACTCAGTTCTCACAGGAAAATAAAGCGCTAAATGGGCAGTTTCTAAAATAGATGGTGTTTTGGAGATATTCATGTCTTTCTTCAACTCAGGTGAAAATTACTTTTTGGAGCAACAGTCCCTACCTTCACCTTGAAACACTTAAGTTGCAGGATGTATTCCTTTCCAAAGTTATGCAAGTCTCAGAGGGAGACAATGTGCTAGATCTCCTGCTTCTAAGACCAGTGGTTTTCTTTGGTAGATACATGTGTTCCTTCAACTTAACTGAAGAGGCCTACTTGCAACCACATAAGCCTTTCTCCACCTGGAAAACTATGGTTTGCAGGAAGTTTTCTTTTCAAAACTAACTCAATTCTCAGAGGGAGGCAATGCACCAGATGCTGCAGCTTCTATCATACATAGTTTTCTATGGGGTGATACATGTGTTTCTTCACCTCAGTTAAATAGGCCTATTTGGAGGAAAAAGTGCCTACCTCAATCTGGAATCACCTAGTTTTCAGGAAGTATTCCTATCAAACAGTAACTCACTTCTCACAGAGAAACAATGTTCTACTTGCTTCTGCTTCAAACACAGGTGGTTTTCCTTTGAGAGATACACGTGTTTCTTCAACTTCAAGCATCGGCAGATTTGCAACATAATGGTCTTTTCTTCAGCTTGGAAACTGTCATTTGCAGGAAGTATTCCTTTCAAAATGAACTAGTTCTCACAGAGAAACAATGTGCTCGATGCTGAAGCTTCTAAAACCGTGGCTTTCTTTGGACAGGTATATGTGTTGATTCAATTCATCTGAGTAGTCCTATTTGGAGCCAACAGAGCCTACTTCCACCTTGCAACACCATGGTTGGAAGACGATTTCCGTTCCAAACCTGACACAATTAGCACAGGAAAACAATGTGCTAGATGCTTCTGCTTCAAATATGCATGGTGTTGTTTTGAGAAATACGTGGTTCTCCAACTTAGCTGAATAGGACTATTTGGAACAAGGTTAGCCATTCTCCAGTTGAAACTTGTGATGTTCCTGATGTATTAGTCTCAAAATCTTACTCAGTTCTCACTGGGAAACAATGCACTAGATGCGGAGGCTGTTTGGAACAAAATGAGCCTTTTTTCCACCTTACAACTGTTTTTGCAGGAATTATTCCTTTCAAAAACAAACTCAAGTCTCCGAAGGAAACAATGTGTTGATGCCCCTGCTTCTAATCGGGATGTTTTTCTTTTGACAGATAAAGGTATTTCTTCTCTTCAGCTTAATAGGCCTGATTGTAACAAAAAGATCCTTTCTCCCCCTTGAGAAGTATGATTTGCTGGGAGTATTACATTCGAAAATGGACTCAATTCTACAGGGAAACAATGTGCCAGATGCTGCAGCTTCTAACAGGGATGGTGTCTTTGGAGAGATACATGTGTTTCTTCAACTCAGCTGAGTAGATCTATTTGGAGCAAACAGAGCCTATCTCCACCTTGAAACACCTAAGTTGGAGGAAGTATTTCTTTCAAAACTAGCTCTATTGTCCCAAGAAACAATGTGCTAGATACTGCAGCTTCAAACAGAGTTGGTTTTCTCAGCAGAGATATATGTATTTCGTGCATTAGGGTGAAGAAGCCTATTTGGAACAAGACGAGCTTAACTCGACCTTGAAAATTCTGATTTGCACAAAGTATTCCTCTCAAAAACTGAAACAATTCTCACAGGCAAGCAAGGTGCTTGATACTGCACCTTCTAACAGACATTGTTTTCTTTGGAGATACTCATGGGTTACTTCAACTCAGCTGAAAAGGCCTCTATAAAGTAAGCAGAGTCTATCTCCATCTTGAAACACCAAAGTTGAAGGAAATGTTCTTTTGACAAACAAACTGAATTCTCACGGGAAGTCAACGTGCTAGACGTTCCTGCACATAACACCAAAGGTGTTCTTTGAGAGATACATGTGTTTCGTCAAGTCACCTAATAGTCCTGTTTGGAACCAAATGAGCCTTTCTCCAGCATGAAAACTAGGATTTGCAGGAAGTATTCCTTTCACAAACCACCCCACTTCTCACCGAGAAACAATGTGCTAGATGGGGCACCTTCTAACATAGATAGCTTTCATTTGAGAGACATATGTGTTTCTCCTACTCAGCAAAATAGAAGGAGAAGGAGGCTTTTATAGAACAAAATGAACCATTTTCGACCTTGAAAACTGACATATGCTGCAAGTATTCCTTTAAAGAACTACTCAACTCCCACAGGGAACAATGTGGTGGATGCTTCACTTTCTAGCCAACATGGTTCTCTTTGGAGAGGTACACGTGTTCCTTCAACTCACCTGAATAGGCCTATTGGGAGCAAACACTGCCTATGCCCACCTGGAAACACCTCAGTTGCAGGAAGTATTCCTGTCCAAATCTAACACAGTTCTCACAGGAATACAATGTGCTGGATGCTCCCTTTTTCAAACACGGATCGTTTTGTTTCTGAGATATCTGTGTTTCTTCTACTTAGCTGAGTAGGACTATTTGGAACAAAATGAGCCTCTCTCAACCTTGAAAACTGGTTTCCATTGTGTATTACTCACACAACTTACTCAGTTCTCAGAGGGAACCAATGCACTAGAAGTGGCAGTAGCTAACCTAGATGGTTTCTTGGAGAGACACGTGTGTTTCTTTAACTGAGCTGAAAAGGACTCTTTGGAGCAACAGCGCCTATCTGCACCTTGAAACACTTAAGTTGCAGGGAGTAGTCCTTCCAAAAACTACTCAAGTCTCAAGGGAAGCCATGTGCTAAATGCTGAATCTTGGAACATAGATGGTTTACTCTGGAGAGACACATGTGTTGTTTCAACTCAGCTGAAAAGGCCTAGTTGAAGCAAACTGAGCCTGTGTCCATCTTGAAAGACTTTCGTTGCTGGAAGGATTCACTTCAAAAATTAACTCAATTCTCACAAGAAAACAATGTTCTAGATGTTCCTGCACCTAACAACAATGGTTTCTTTGAGAGATACATGTGTTTCTTCGACTCACCTGAAGGGGCCGGTTTGGATGAAAATGAGCCTTTCTCTAGCTTAGAAACTATTGTTTGCAGGAAGAATGCCTTGCAAACATCAACACAATTCTCACAGGGAAACAATGTGCTAGATGCTGCATCTTGTAACTTGGTTCCTTTTTGTCGGAGAGACAGATGTGATTCTTCTAATCGCTGAAAAGGCCTATTTGGAGCAAATGAGGGCTATCTCCATCTTGAAACACCTAAGATGCACGAAGTGTTCCTTTCACAACTAACTCAATTCTCACAGAAAAAGAATGTGCTACATGCCCCTGCGTCTAACACTGAAGGGTTTCCTCAAAAGATACATGTGTTTCGTCAACTCACTTGAACAGGCCTATAGGGAACACAAGTACCCTTCTCCACTTTGAATCCTTTGATTTGCAGGAACTGTTCCCTTCAAAAACCAAGTCAAGTCTCAGAGGAAAACAATGTGCTAGATCTCCTGCTGCTAAGATAGATGGGTTTTTTTGGGAGATACACGTGTTTCGTCAACTTAACTAACTTAACTGAATAGGCCTACTTGCAACGAAATGAGCCTTTCTGCACCTTGAAAACTGTGCTTTGCAGGAATTACTCCTTCACAACTAACTCAGTTCTCAGAGGGAGACAATGCACTAGATGCTGCAGCTTCTATCATAGATGGTTTTCTTTGAAGTCACACATGTGTTTCTCCACCTCAGTTGAATAGGCCGTTCTGGATCAAAAAGTGCCTGTCTCAAGCTCGAATCACCTTATTTTCAGGAAGTATTCCTTTCCAAGACTAACTCACTTCTCACAGAGAAACAATTTTCCACTTGCTACAGCTTCTAGCACAGATGGTTTTTTGCGAGAGATCATTGTGTTTGTTCAACTTACAGGAACCGGACATTTGCAACAAAATGAGCCCTTCTCCACCTTGAAAACTATTATTTGCTGGAAGTATTCCTTTCAAAAGGAACTCACTTCTCACAGAGAAACAGTATGCTCCATGCTGAAGCTTCTAAAAACCTGGTTTTCTTTGGACTTCTATATGAGTCTTCAACTCAGCTGAATAGGCCTATTAGGAGCAAAGAGAACTTATTTCCGCCCTTCAACACCTTGCTTGCAGGAAGTTTCCTTTTCCAAAGCTGACCAAGATCTCACCAAATACAATGTGCTCGAATCTCCTGCTTCTAACACGGATCGTTTTCTGTATGAGATACAAGTGTTTCTTCAACTTAGTTGAGTAGGCCTATTTGGCACAAAATGAGCCTGTCTCCACCTTGAAAATTGTGATTTGCTGGAAGTATTCATTTCAAAAATTCATCCATTTCTCACTGGAAAACAATGTGCTAGAGGCTTCAGCTTCTTACATAGATGGTTTTCTTTGGAGAAACACCTGTCTTTCTTCAACTCTGGTGAAGAGGACTTTATAGACCAAACGGAGTCTATGTCCATCTTGAAACACCAAAGTTGCAGGAAGTGTTCTTTACCAAAACAAACTTAATTGTTACAAAAAGCAATGTGCTTGATGTTGTTGCATCTATCATTGAAGGTTTTCTTCGAGAGATGCACGTGATTGGTCAAGTGACCTGAATAGGCATGTTTGGAACAAAATGAGCCTTTCTGCAGCTTGAAAACTAGGATTTGCAGGAAATATTCCTTTCAAAACGAACCCAGTTGTCATAGAGAAACAATGGGCAAGACAATGCAGCTTTGAACATAGAAAGTTTTCTTTGGTGAGATTCGTGTGTCTCTCCTACTCAGCTAAATAGGCTTTTATGGAACTAAGGGAGGCTTTTCCACCTTGACAATGGTGATATGCTGCACGTAGTCCTTTCAAAAACTAACTTACCTCTTATAAGAAAACAATGTGCTAGATGCTGCAGCTTCTAGCATACATGGTTCTTTTGGGAGAGGTACACATGTTCCTGGAACTCAGCTGAATAGGCCTATTTGGAGCAAACATTGACTATGTCCACCCTGAAACACCTCAGTTGCAGGAAGTATTACTCTCTAACTCTAACACAATTCTCACAGGAATACAATGTGCTGTAGCTCCTGCTTCTAACATGAATGGTTTTCTTTCTGAGATACATGTGTTTCTTCAACTTAGCTGGATAGTCCTATTTGGAACAAAGTTAGCTTATCTCCAATATGAAGTTGTGATTTGCAGCGTGTATTACTCTAAAAATCTTACTCAGTTCTCACAGGAAAATAAAGCGCTAAATGGGCAGTTTCTAAAATAGATGGTGTTTTGGAGATATTCATGTCTTTCTTCAACTCAGGTGAAAATTACTTTTTGGAGCAACAGTCCCTACCTTCACCTTGAAACACTTAAGTTGCAGGAAGTATTCCTTTCCAAAGTTATGCAAGTCTCAGAGGGAGACAATGTGCTAGATCTCCTGCTTCTAAGACCAGTGGTTTTCTTTGGTAGATACATGTGTTCCTTCAAGTTAACTGAAGAGGCCTACTTGCAACCACATAAGCCTTTCTCCACCTGGAAAACTATGGTTTGCAGGAAGTTTTCTTTTCAAAACTAACTCAATTCTCAGAGGGCAGGCAATGCACCAGATGCTGCAGCTTCTATCATACATGGTTTTCTATGGGGTGATACATGTGTTTCTTCACCTCAGTTAAATAGGCCTATTTGGAGGAAAAAGTGCCTACCTCAATCTGGAATCACCTAGTTTTCAGGAAGTATTCCTATCAAACAGTAACTCACTTCTCACAGAGAAACAATGTTCTACTTGCTTCTGCTTCAAACACAGGTGGTTTTCCTTTGAGAGATACACGTGTTTCTTCGACTTCAAGCATCGGCAGATTTGCAACATAATGGTCTTTTCTTCAGCTTGGAAACTGTCATTTGCAGGAAGTATTCCTTTCAAAATGAACTACTTCTCACAGAGAAACAATGTGCTCGATGCTGAAGCTTCTAAAACCGTGGCTTTCTTTGGACAGGTATATGTGTTGATTCAATTCATCTGAGTAGTCCTATTTGGAGCCAACAGAGCCTACTTCCACCTTGCAACACCATGGTTGGAAGACGATTTCCGTTCCAAACCTGACACAATTAGCACAGGAAAACAATGTGCTAGATGCTTCTGCTTCAAATATGCATGGTGTTGTTTTGAGAAATACGTGGTTCTCCAACTTAGTTGAATAGGACTATTTGGAACAAGGTTAGCCATTCTCCAGTTGAAACTTGTGATGTTCCTGATGTATTAGTCTCAAAATCTTACTCAGTTCTCACTGGGAAACAATGCACTAGATGCGGAGGCTGTTTGGAACAAAATGAGCCTTTTTTCCACCTTACAACTGTTTTTGCAGGAATTACTCCTTTCAAAAACAAACTCAAGTCTCCGAAGGAAACAATGTGTTGATGCCCCTGCTTCTAATCGGGATGTTTTTCTTTTGACAGATAAAGGTATTTCTTCTCTTCAGCTTAATAGGCCTGATTGTAACAAAAAGATCCTTTCTCCCCCTTGAGAAGTATGATTTGCTGGGAGTATTACATTCGAAAATGGACTCAATTCTACAGGGAAACAATGTGCCAGATGCTGCAGCTTCTAACATGGATGGTGTCTTTGGAGAGATACATGTGTTTCTTCAACTCAGCTGAGTAGATCTATTTGGAGCAAACAGAGCCTATCTCCACCTTGAAACACCTAAGTTGGAGGAAGTATTTCTTTCAAAACTAGCTCTATTGTCCCAAGAAACAATGTGCTAGATACTGCAGCTTCAAACAGAGTTGGTTTTCTCAGCAGAGATATATGTATTTCATGCATTAGGGTGAAGAAGCCTATTTGGAACAAGATGAGCTTAACTCGACCTTGAAAATTCTGATTTGCACAAAGTATTCCTGTCAAAAACTGAAACAATTCTCACAGGCAAGCAAGGTGCTTGATACTGCACCTTCTAACAGACATTGTTTTCTTTGGAGATACTCATGGGTTACTTCAACTCAGCTGAAAAGGCCTCTATAAAGTAAGCAGAGTCTATCTCCATCTTGAAACACCAAAGTTGAAGGAAATGTTCTTTTGACAAACAAACTGAATTCTCACGGGAAGTCAACGTGCTAGACGTTCCTGCACATAACACCAAAGGTGTTCTTTGAGAGATACATGTGTTTCGTCAAGTCACCTAATAGTCCTGTTTGGAACCAAATGAGCCTTTCTCCAGCATGAAAACTAGGATTTGCAGGAAGTATTCCTTTCACAAACCACCCCACTTCTCACCGAGAAACAATGTGCTAGATGGGGCACCTTCTAACATAGATAGCTTTCATTTGAGAGACATATGTGTTTCTCCTACTCAGCAAAATAGAAGGAGAAGGAGGCTTTTATAGAACAAAATGAACCATTTTCGACCTTGAAAACTGACATATGCTGCAAGTATTCCTTTAAAGAACTACTCAACTCCCACAGTTAACAATGTGGTGGATGCTTCAGTTTCTAGCCACCATGGTTCTCTTTGGAGAGGTACACGTGTTCCTTCAACTCACCTGAATAGGCCTATTGGGAGCAAACACTGCCTATGCCCACCTGGAAACACCTCAGTTGCAGGAAGTATTCCTGTCCAAATCTAACACAGTTCTCACAGGAATACAATGTGCTGGATGCTCCCTTTTTCAAACACGGATCGTTTTGTTTCTGAGATATCTGTGTTTCTTCTACTTAGCTGAGTAGGACTATTTGGAACAAAATGAGCCTCTCTCAACCTTGAAAACTGGTTTCCATTGTGTATTACTCACACAACTTACTCAGTTCTCAGAGGGAACCAATGCACTAGAAGTGGCAGTAGCTAACCTAGATGGTTTCTTGGAGAGACACGTGTGTTTCTTTAACTGAGCTGAAAAGGACTCTTTGGAGCAACAGCGCCTATCTGCACCTTGAAACACTTAAGTTGCAGGGATTAGTCCTTCCAAAAACTACTCAAGTCTCAAGGGAAGCCATGTGCTAAATGCTGAATCTTGGAACATAGATGGTTTACTCTGGAGAGACACATGTGTTGTTTCAACTCAGCTGAAAAGGCCTAGTTGAAGCAAACTGAGCCTGTGTCCATCTTGAAAGACTTTCGTTGCTGGAAGGATTCACTTCAAAAATTAACTCAATTCTCACAAGAAAACAATGTTCTAGATGTTCCTGCACCTAACAACAATGGTTTCTTTGAGAGATACATGTGTTTCTTCGACTCACCTGATGGGGCCGGTTTGGATGAAAATGAGCCTTTCTCTAGCTTAGAAACTATTGTTTGCAGGAAGAATGCCTTGCAAACATCAACACAATTCTCACAGGGAAACAATGTGCTAGATGCTGCATCTTGTAACTTGGTTCCTTTTTGTCGGAGAGACAGATGTGATTCTTCTAATCGCTGAAAAGGCCTATTTGGAGCAAATGAGGGCTATCTCCATCTTGAAACACCTAAGATGCACGAAGTGTTCCTTTCACAACTAACTCAATTCTCACAGAAAAAGAATGTGCTACATGCCCCTGCGTCTAACACTGAAGGGTTTCCTCAAAAGATACATGTGTTTCGTCAACTCACTTGAACAGGCCTATAGGGAACACAAGTACCCTTCTCCACTTTGAATCCTTTGATTTGCAGGAACTGTTCCCTTCAAAAACCAAGTCAAGTCTCAGAGGAAAACAATGTGCTAGATCTCCTGCTGCTAAGATAGATGGGTTTTTTTGGGAGATACACGGGTTTCGTCAACTTAACTAACTTAACTGAATAGGCCTACTTGCAACGAAATGAGCCTTTCTGCACCTTGAAAACTGTGCTTTGCAGGAATTACTCCTTCACAACTAACTCAGTTCTCAGAGGGAGACAATGCACTAGATGCTGCAGCTTCTATCATAGATGGTTTTCTTTGAAGTCACACATGTGTTTCTCCACCTCAGTTGAATAGGCCGTTCTGGATCAAAAAGTGCCTGTCTCAAGCTCGAATCACCTTATTTTCAGGAAGTATTCCTTTCCAAGACTAACTCACTTCTCACAGAGAAACAATTTTCCACTTGCTACAGCTTCTAGCACAGATGGTTTTTTGCGAGAGATCATTGTGTTTGTTCAACTTACAGGAACCGGACATTTGCAACAAAATGAGCCCTTCTCCACCTTGAAAACTATTATTTGCTGGAAGTATTCCTTTCAAAAGGAACTCACTTCTCACAGAGAAACAGTATGCTCCATGCTGAAGCTTCTAAAAACCTGGTTTTCTTTGGACTTCTATATGAGTCTTCAACTCAGCTGAATAGGCCTATTAGGAGCAAAGAGAACTTATTTCCGCCCTTCAACACCGTGCTTGCAGGAAGTTTCCTTTTCCAAAGCTGACCAAGATCTCACCAAATACAATGTGCTCGAATCTCCTGCTTCTAACACGGATCGTTTTCTGTATGAGATACAAGTGTTTCTTCAACTTAGTTGAGTAGGCCTATTTGGCACAAAATGAGCCTGTCTCCACCTTGAAAATTGTGATTTGCTGGAAGTATTCATTTCAAAAATTCATCCATTTCTCACTGGAAAACAATGTGCTAGAGGCTTCAGCTTCTTACATAGATGGTTTTCTTTGGAGAAACACCTGTCTTTCTTCAACTCTGGTGAAGAGGACTTTATAGACCAAACGGAGTCTATGTCCATCTTGAAACACCAAAGTTGCAGGAAGTGTTCTTTACCAAAACAAACTTAATTGTTACAAAAAGCAATGTGCTTGATGTTGTTGCATCTATCATTGAAGGTTTTCTTCGAGAGATGCACGTGATTGGTCAAGTGACCTGAATAGGCATGTTTGGAACAAAATGAGCCTTTCTGCAGCTTGAAAACTAGGATTTGCAGGAAATATTCCTTTCAAAACGAACCCAGTTGTCATAGAGAAACAATGGGCAAGACAATGCAGCTTTGAACATAGAAAGTTTTCTTTGGTGAGATTCGTGTGTCTCTCCTACTCAGCTAAATAGGCTTTTATGGAACTAAGGGAGGCTTTTCCACCTTGACAATGGTGATATGCTGCACGTAGTCCTTTCAAAAACTAACTTACCTCTTATAAGAAAACAATGTGCTAGATGCTGCAGCTTCTAGCATACATGGTTCTTTTGGGAGAGGTACACATGTTCCTGGAACTCAGCTGAATAGGCCTATTTGGAGCAAACATTGACTATGTCCACCCTGAAACACCTCAGTTGCAGGAAGTATTACTCTCTAACTCTAACACAATTCTCACAGGAATACAATGTGCTGTAGCTCCTGCTTCTAACATGAATGGTTTTCTTTCTGAGATACATGTGTTTCTTCAACTTAGCTGGATAGTCCTATTTGGAACAAAGTTAGCTTATCTCCAATATGAAGTTGTGATTTGCAGCGTGTATTACTCTAAAAATCTTACTCAGTTCTCACAGGAAAATAAAGCGCTAAATGGGCAGTTTCTAAAATAGATGGTGTTTTGGAGATATTCATGTCTTTCTTCAACTCAGGTGAAAATTACTTTTTGGAGCAACAGTCCCTACCTTCACCTTGAAACACTTAAGTTGCAGGAAGTATTCCTTTCCAAAGTTATGCAAGTCTCAGAGGGAGACAATGTGCTAGATCTCCTGCTTCTAAGACCAGTGGTTTTCTTTGGTAGATACATGTGTTCCTTCAAGTTAACTGAAGAGGCCTACTTGCAACCACATAAGCCTTTCTCCACCTGGAAAACTATGGTTTGCAGGAAGTTTTCTTTTCAAAACTAACTCAATTCTCAGAGGGCAGGCAATGCACCAGATGCTGCAGCTTCTATCATACATGGTTTTCTATGGGGTGATACATGTGTTTCTTCACCTCAGTTAAATAGGCCTATTTGGAGGAAAAAGTGCCTACCTCAATCTGGAATCACCTAGTTTTCAGGAAGTATTCCTATCAAACAGTAACTCACTTCTCACAGAGAAACAATGTTCTACTTGCTTCTGCTTCAAACACAGGTGGTTTTCCTTTGAGAGATACACGTGTTTCTTCGACTTCAAGCATCGGCAGATTTGCAACATAATGGTCTTTTCTTCAGCTTGGAAACTGTCATTTGCAGGAAGTATTCCTTTCAAAATGAACTACTTCTCACAGAGAAACAATGTGCTCGATGCTGAAGCTTCTAAAACCGTGGCTTTCTTTGGACAGGTATATGTGTTGATTCAATTCATCTGAGTAGTCCTATTTGGAGCCAACAGAGCCTACTTCCACCTTGCAACACCATGGTTGGAAGACGATTTCCGTTCCAAACCTGACACAATTAGCACAGGAAAACAATGTGCTAGATGCTTCTGCTTCAAATATGCATGGTGTTGTTTTGAGAAATACGTGGTTCTCCAACTTAGCTGAATACGACTATTTGGAACAAGGTTAGCCATTCTCCAGTTGAAACTTGTGATGTTCCTGATGTATTAGTCTCAAAATCTTACTCAGTTCTCACTGGGAAACAATGCACTAGATGCGGAGGCTGTTTGGAACAAAATGAGCCTTTTTTCCACCTTACAACTGTTTTTGCAGGAATTATTCCTTTCAAAAACAAACTCAAGTCTCCGAAGGAAACAATGTGTTGATGCCCCTGCTTCTAATCGGGATGTTTTTCTTTTGACAGATAAAGGTATTTCTTCTCTTCAGCTTAATAGGCCTGATTGTAACAAAAAGATCCTTTCTCCCCCTTGAGAAGTATGATTTGCTGGGAGTATTACATTCGAAAATGGACTCAATTCTACAGGGAAACAATGTGCCAGATGCTGCAGCTTCTAACATGGATGGTGTCTTTGGAGAGATACATGTGTTTCTTCAACTCAGCTGAGTAGATCTATTTGGAGCAAACAGAGCCTATCTCCACCTTGAAACACCTAAGTTGGAGGAAGTATTTCTTTCAAAACTAGCTCTATTGTCCCAAGAAACAATGTGCTAGATACTGCAGCTTCAAACAGAGTTGGTTTTCTCAGCAGAGATATATGTATTTCATGCATTAGGGTGAAGAAGCCTATTTGGAACAAGATGAGCTTAACTCGACCTTGAAAATTCTGATTTGCACAAAGTATTCCTGTCAAAAACTGAAACAATTCTCACAGGCAAGCAAGGTGCTTGATACTGCACCTTCTAACAGACATTGTTTTCTTTGGAGATACTCATGGGTTACTTCAACTCAGCTGAAAAGGCCTCTATAAAGTAAGCAGAGTCTATCTCCATCTTGAAACACCAAAGTTGAAGGAAATGTTCTTTTGACAAACAAACTGAATTCTCACGGGAAGTCAACGTGCTAGACGTTCCTGCACATAACACCAAAGGTGTTCTTTGAGAGATACATGTGTTTCGTCAAGTCACCTAATAGTCCTGTTTGGAACCAAATGAGCCTTTCTCCAGCATGAAAACTAGGATTTGCAGGAAGTATTCCTTTCACAAACCACCCCACTTCTCACCGAGAAACAATGTGCTAGATGGGGCACCTTCTAACATAGATAGCTTTCATTTGAGAGACATATGTGTTTCTCCTACTCAGCAAAATAGAAGGAGAAGGAGGCTTTTATAGAACAAAATGAACCATTTTCGACCTTGAAAACTGACATATGCTGCAAGTATTCCTTTAAAGAACTACTCAACTCCCACAGTTAACAATGTGGTGGATGCTTCAGTTTCTAGCCACCATGGTTCTCTTTGGAGAGGTACACGTGTTCCTTCAACTCACCTGAATAGGCCTATTGGGAGCAAACACTGCCTATGCCCACCTGGAAACACCTCAGTTGCAGGAAGTATTCCTGTCCAAATCTAACACAGTTCTCACAGGAATACAATGTGCTGGATGCTCCCTTTTTCAAACACGGATTGTTTTGTTTCTGAGATATCTGTGTTTCTTCTACTTAGCTGAGTAGGACTATTTGGAACAAAATGAGCCTCTCTCAACCTTGAAAACTGGTTTCCATTGTGTATTACTCACACAACTTACTCAGTTCTCAGAGGGAACCAATGCACTAGAAGTGGCAGTAGCTAACCTAGATGGTTTCTTGGAGAGACACGTGTGTTTCTTTAACTGAGCTGAAAAGGACTCTTTGGAGCAACAGCGCCTATCTGCACCTTGAAACACTTAAGTTGCAGGGATTAGTCCTTCCAAAAACTACTCAAGTCTCAAGGGAAGCCATGTGCTAAATGCTGAATCTTGGAACATAGATGGTTTACTCTGGAGAGACACATGTGTTGTTTCAACTCAGCTGAAAAGGCCTAGTTGAAGCAAACTGAGCCTGTGTCCATCTTGAAAGACTTTCGTTGCTGGAAGGATTCACTTCAAAAATTAACTCAATTCTCACAAGAAAACAATGTTCTAGATGTTCCTGCACCTAACAACAATGGTTTCTTTGAGAGATACATGTGTTTCTTCGACTCACCTGATGGGGCCGGTTTGGATGAAAATGAGCCTTTCTCTAGCTTAGAAACTATTGTTTGCAGGAAGAATGCCTTGCAAACATCAACACAATTCTCACAGGGAAACAATGTGCTAGATGCTGCATCTTGTAACTTGGTTCCTTTTTGTCGGAGAGACAGATGTGATTCTTCTAATCGCTGAAAAGGCCTATTTGGAGCAAATGAGGGCTATCTCCATCTTGAAACACCTAAGATGCACGAAGTGTTCCTTTCACAACTAACTCAATTCTCACAGAAAAAGAATGTGCTACATGCCCCTGCGTCTAACACTGAAGGGTTTCCTCAAAAGATACATGTGTTTCGTCAACTCACTTGAACAGGCCTATAGGGAACACAAGTACCCTTCTCCACTTTGAATCCTTTGATTTGCAGGAACTGTTCCCTTCAAAAACCAAGTCAAGTCTCAGAGGAAAACAATGTGCTAGATCTCCTGCTGCTAAGATAGATGGGTTTTTTTGGGAGATACACGTGTTTCGTCAACTTAACTAACTTAACTGAATAGGCCTACTTGCAACGAAATGAGCCTTTCTGCACCTTGAAAACTGTGCTTTGCAGGAATTACTCCTTCACAACTAACTCAGTTCTCAGAGGGAGACAATGCACTAGATGCTGCAGCTTCTATCATAGATGGTTTTCTTTGAAGTCACACATGTGTTTCTCCACCTCAGTTGAATAGGCCGTTCTGGATCAAAAAGTGCCTGTCTCAAGCTCGAATCACCTTATTTTCAGGAAGTATTCCTTTCCAAGACTAACTCACTTCTCACAGAGAAACAATTTTCCACTTGCTACAGCTTCTAGCACAGATGGTTTTTTGCGAGAGATCATTGTGTTTGTTCAACTTACAGGAACCGTACATTTGCAACAAAATGAGCCCTTCTCCACCTTGAAAACTATTATTTGCTGGAAGTATTCCTTTCAAAAGGAACTCACTTCTCACAGAGAAACAGTATGCTCCATGCTGAAGCTTCTAAAAACCTGGTTTTCTTTGGACTTCTATATGAGTCTTCAACTCAGCTGAATAGGCCTATTAGGAGCAAAGAGAACTTATTTCCGCCCTTCAACACCGTGCTTGCAGGAAGTTTCCTTTTCCAAAGCTGACCAAGATCTCACCAAATACAATGTGCTCGAATCTCCTGCTTCTAACACGGATCGTTTTCTGTATGAGATACAAGTGTTTCTTCAACTTAGTTGAGTAGGCCTATTTGGCACAAAATGAGCCTGTCTCCACCTTGAAAATTGTGATTTGCTGGAAGTATTCATTTCAAAAATTCATCCATTTCTCACTGGAAAACAATGTGCTAGAGGCTTCAGCTTCTTACATAGATGGTTTTCTTTGGAGAAACACCTGTCTTTCTTCAACTCTGGTGAAGAGGACTTTATAGACCAAACGGAGTCTATGTCCATCTTGAAACACCAAAGTTGCAGGAAGTGTTCTTTACCAAAACAAACTTAATTGTTACAAAAAGCAATGTGCTTGATGTTGTTGCATCTATCATTGAAGGTTTTCTTCGAGAGATGCACGTGATTGGTCAAGTGACCTGAATAGGCATGTTTGGAACAAAATGAGCCTTTCTGCAGCTTGAAAACTAGGATTTGCAGGAAATATTCCTTTCAAAACGAACCCAGTTGTCATAGAGAAACAATGGGCAAGACAATGCAGCTTTGAACATAGAAGGTTTTCTTTGGTGAGATTCGTGTGTCTCTCCTACTCAGCTAAATAGGCTTTTATGGAACTAAGGGAGGCTTTTCCACCTTGACAATGGTGATATGCTGCACGTAGTCCTTTCAAAAACTAACTTACCTCTTATAAGAAAACAATGTGCTAGATGCTGCAGCTTCTAGCATACATGGTTCTTTTGGGAGAGGTACACATGTTCCTGGAACTCAGCTGAATAGGCCTATTTGGAGCAAACATTGACTATGTCCACCCTGAAACACCTCAGTTGCAGGAAGTATTACTCTCTAACTCTAACACAATTCTCACAGGAATACAATGTGCTGTAGCTCCTGCTTCTAACATGAATGGTTTTCTTTCTGAGATACATGTGTTTCTTCAACTTAGCTGGATAGTCCTATTTGGAACAAAGTTAGCTTATCTCCAATATGAAGTTGTGATTTGCAGCGTGTATTACTCTAAAAATCTTACTCAGTTCTCACAGGAAAATAAAGCGCTAAATGGGCAGTTTCTAAAATAGATGGTGTTTTGGAGATATTCATGTCTTTCTTCAACTCAGGTGAAAATTACTTTTTGGAGCAACAGTCCCTACCTTCACCTTGAAACACTTAAGTTGCAGGAAGTATTCCTTTCCAAAGTTATGCAAGTCTCAGAGGGAGACAATGTGCTAGATCTCCTGCTTCTAAGACCAGTGGTTTTCTTTGGTAGATACATGTGTTCCTTCAAGTTAACTGAAGAGGCCTACTTGCAACCACATAAGCCTTTCTCCACCTGGAAAACTATGGTTTGCAGGAAGTTTTCTTTTCAAAACTAACTCAATTCTCAGAGGGCAGGCAATGCACCAGATGCTGCAGCTTCTATCATACATGGTTTTCTATGGGGTGATACATGTGTTTCTTCACCTCAGTTAAATAGGCCTATTTGGAGGAAAAAGTGCCTACCTCAATCTGGAATCACCTAGTTTTCAGGAAGTATTCCTATCAAACAGTAACTCACTTCTCACAGAGAAACAATGTTCTACTTGCTTCTGCTTCAAACACAGGTGGTTTTCCTTTGAGAGATACACGTGTTTCTTCGACTTCAAGCATCGGCAGATTTGCAACATAATGGTCTTTTCTTCAGCTTGGAAACTGTCATTTGCAGGAAGTATTCCTTTCAAAATGAACTAGTTCTCACAGAGAAACAATGTGCTCGATGCTGAAGCTTCTAAAACCGTGGCTTTCTTTGGACAGGTATATGTGTTGATTCAATTCATCTGAGTAGTCCTATTTGGAGCCAACAGAGCCTACTTCCACCTTGCAACACCATGGTTGGAAGACGATTTCCGTTCCAAACCTGACACAATTAGCACAGGAAAACAATGTGCTAGATGCTTCTGCTTCAAATATGCATGGTGTTGTTTTGAGAAATACGTGGTTCTCCAACTTAGCTGAATACGACTATTTGGAACAAGGTTAGCCATTCTCCACTTGAAACTTGTGATGTTCCTGATGTATTAGTCTCAAAATCTTACTCAGTTCTCACTGGGAAAGAATGCACTAGATGCGGAGGCTGTTTGGAACAAAATGAGCCTTTTTTCCACCTTACAACTGTTTTTGCAGGAATTATTCCTTTCAAAAACTAACTCAAGTCTCCGAAGGAAACAATGTGTTGATGCCCCTGCTTCTAATCGGGATGTTTTTCTTTTGACAGATAAAGGTATTTCTTCTCTTCAGCTTAATAGGCCTGATTGTAACAAAAAGATCCTTTCTCCCCCTTGAGAAGTATGATTTGCTGGGAGTATTACATTCGAAAATGGACTCAATTCTACAGGGAAACAATGTGCCAGATGCTGCAGCTTCTAACATGGATGGTGTCTTTGGAGAGATACATGTGTTTCTTCAACTCAGCTGAGTAGATCTATTTGGAGCAAACAGAGCCTATCTCCACCTTGAAACACCTAAGTTGGAGGAAGTATGTCTTTCAAAACTAGCTCTATTGTCCCAAGAAACAATGTGCTAGATACTGCAGCTTCAAACAGAGTTGGTTTTCTCAGCAGAGATATATGTATTTCGTGCATTAGGGTGAGAAGCCTATTTGGAACAAGATGAGCTTAACTCGACCTTGAAAATTCTGATTTGCACAAAGTATTCCTCTCAAAAACTGAAACAATTCTCACAGGCAAGCAAGGTGCTTGATACTGCACCTTCTAACAGACATTGTTTTCTTTGGAGATACTCATGGGTTACTTCAACTCAGCTGAAAAGGCCTCTATAAAGTAAGCAGAGTCTATCTCCATCTTGAAACACCAAAGTTGAAGGAAATGTTCTTTTGACAAACAAACTGAATTCTCACGGGAAGTCAACGTGCTAGACGTTCCTGCACATAACACCAAAGGTGTTCTTTGAGAGATACATGTGTTTCGTCAAGTCACCTAATAGTCCTGTTTGGAACCAAATGAGCCTTTCTCCAGCATGAAAACTAGGATTTGCAGGAAGTATTCCTTTCACAAACCACCCCACTTCTCACCGAGAAACAATGTGCTAGATGGGGCACCTTCTAACATAGATAGCTTTCATTTGAGAGACATATGTGTTTCTCCTACTCAGCAAAATAGAAGGAGAAGGAGGCTTTTATAGAACAAAATGAACCATTTTCGACCTTGAAAACTGACATATGCTGCAAGTATTCCTTTAAAGAACTACTCAACTCCCACAGTTAACAATGTGGTGGATGCTTCAGTTTCTAGCCACCATGGTTCTCTTTGGAGAGGTACACGTGTTCCTTCAACTCACCTGAATAGGCCTATTGGGAGCAAACACTGCCTATGCCCACCTGGAAACACCTCAGTTGCAGGAAGTATTCCTGTCCAAATCTAACACAGTTCTCACAGGAATACAATGTGCTGGATGCTCCCTTTTTCAAACACGGATCGTTTTGTTTCTGAGATATCTGTGTTTCTTCTACTTAGCTGAGTAGGACTATTTGGAACAAAATGAGCCTCTATCAACCTTGAAAACTGGTTTCCATTGTGTATTACTCACACAACTTACGCAGTTCTCAGAGGGAACCAATGCACTAGAAGCGGCAGTAGCTAACCTAGATGGTTTCTTGGAGAGACACGTGTGTTTCTTCAACTGAGCTGAAAAGGACTCTTTGGAGCAACAGCGCCTATCTGCACCTTGAAACACTTAAGTTGCAGGGAGTAGTCCTTCCAAAAACTACTCAAGTCTCAAGGGAAGCCATGTGCTAAATGCTGAATCTTGGAACATAGATGGTTTACTCTGGAGAGACACATGTGTTGTTTCAACTCAGCTGAAAAGGCCTAGTTGAAGCAAACTGAGCCTGTGTCCATCTTGAAAGACTTTCGTTGCTGGAAGGATTCACTTCAAAAATTAACTCAATTCTCACAAGAAAACAATGTTCTAGATGTTCCTGCACGTAACAACAATGGTTTCTTTGAGAGATACATGTGTTTCTTCGACTCACCTGAAGGGGCCGGTTTGGATGAAAATGAGCCTTTCTCTAGCTTAGAAACTATTGTTTGCAGGAAGAATGCCTTGCAAACATCAACACAATTCTCACAGGGAAACAATGTGCTAGATGCTGCATCTTGTAACTTGGTTCCTTTTTGTCGGAGAGACAGATGTGATTCTTCTAATCGCTGAAAAGGCCTATTTGGAGCAAATGAGGGCTATCTCCATCTTGAAACACCTAAGATGCACGAAGTGTTCCTTTCACAACTAACTCAATTCTCACAGAAAAAGAATGTGCTACATGCCCCTGCGTCTAACACTGAAGGGTTTCCTCAAAACATACATGTGTTTCGTCAACTCACTTGAACAGGCCTATAGGGAACACAAGTACCCTTCTCCACTTTGAATCCTTTGATTTGCAGGAACTGTTCCCTTCAAAAACCAAGTCAAGTCTCAGAGGAAAACAATGTGCTAGATCTCCTGCTGCTAAGATAGATGGGTTTTTTTGGGAGATACACGTGTTTCGTCAACTTAACTAACTTAACTGAATAGGCCTACTTGCAACGAAATGAGCCTTTCTGCACCTTGAAAACTGTGCTTTGCAGGAATTACTCCTTCACAACTTACTCAGTTCTCAGAGGGAGACAATGCACTACATGCTGCAGCTTCTATCATAGATGGTTTTCTTTGAAGTCACACATGTGTTTCTCCACCTCAGTTGAATAGGCCGTTCTGGATCAAAAAGTGCCTGTCTCAAGCTCGAATCACCTTATTTTCAGGAAGTATTCCTTTCCAAGACTAACTCACTTCTCACAGAGAAACAATTTTCCACTTGCTACAGCTTCTAGCACAGATGGTTTTTTGCGAGAGATCATTGTGTTTGTTCAACTTACAGGAACCGTACATTTGCAACAAAATGAGCCCTTCTCCACCTTGAAAACTGTTATTTGCTGGAAGTATTCCTTTCAAAAGGAACTCACTTCTCACAGAGAAACAGTATGCTCCATGCTGAAGCTTCTAAAAACCTGGTTTTCTTTGGACTTCTATATGAGTCTTCAACTCAGCTGAATATGCCTATTAGGAGCAAAGAGAACTTATTTCCGCCCTTCAACACCGTGCTTGCAGGAAGTTTCCTTTTCCAAAGCTGACCAAGATCTCACCAAATACAATGTGCTCGAAGCTCCTGCTTCTAACACGGATCGTTTTCTGTATGAGATACAAGTGTTTCTTCAACTTAGTTGAGTAGGCCTATTTGGCACAAAATGAGCCTTTCTCCACCTTGAAAATTGTGATTTGCTGGAAGTATTCATTTCAAAAATTCATCCATTTCTCACTGGAAAACAATGTGCTAGAGGCTTCAGCTTCTTACATAGATGGTTTTCTTTGGAGAAACACCTGTCTTTCTTCAACTCTGGTGAAGAGGACTTTATAGACCAAACGGAGTCTATGTCCATCTTGAAACACCAAAGTTGCAGGAAGTGTTCTTTACCAAAACAAACTTAATTGTTACAAAAAGCAATGTGCTTGATGTTCTTGCATCTATCATTGAAGGTTTTCTTCGAGAGATGCACGTGATTGGTCAAGTGACCTGAATAGGCATGTTTGGAACAAAATGAGCCTTTCTCCAGCTTGAAAACTAGGATTTGCAGGAAATATTCCTTTCAAAACGAACCCAGTTGTCATAGAGAAACAATGGGCAAGACAATGCAGCTTTGAACATAGAAGGTTTTCTTTGGTGAGATTCGTGTGTCTCTCCTACTCAGCTAAATAGGCTTTTATGGAACTAAGGGAGGCTTTTCCACCTTGACAATGGTGATACGCTGCACGTAGTCCTTTCAAAAACTAACTTACCTCTTATAAGAAAACAATGTGCTAGATGCTGCAGCTTCTAGCATACATGGTTCTTTTGGGAGAGGTACACATGTTCCTGGAACTCAGCTGAATAGGCCTATTTGGAGCAAACATTGACTATGTCCACCCTGAAACACCTCAGTTGCAGGAAGTATTACTCTAACTCTAACACAATTCTCACAGGAATACAATGTGCTGTAGCTCCTGCTTCTAACATGAATGGTTTTCTTTCTGAGATACATGTGTTTCTTCAACTTAGCTGGATAGGCCTATTTGGAACAAAGTTAGCTTATCTCCAATATGAAGTTGTGATTTGCAGCGTGTATTACTCTAAAAATCTTACTCAGTTCTCACAGGAAAATAAAGCGCTAAATGGGCAGTTTCTAAAATAGATGGTGTTTTGGAGATATTCATGTCTTTCTTCAACTCAGGTGAAAATTACTTTTTGGAGCAACAGTCCCTACCTTCACCTTGAAACACTTAAGTTGCAGGAAGTATTCCTTTCCAAAGTTATGCAAGTCTCAGAGGGAGACAATGTGCTAGATCTCCTGCTTCTAAGACCAGTGGTTTTCTTTGGTAGATACATGTGTTCCTTCAACTTAACTGAAGAGGCCTACTTGCAACCACATAAGCCTTTCTCCACCTGGAAAACTATGGTTTGCAGGAAGTTTTCTTTTCAAAACTAACTCAATTCTCAGAGGGCAGGCAATGCACCAGATGCTGCAGCTTCTATCATACATGGTTTTCTATGGGGTGATACATGTGTTTCTTCACCTCAGTTAAATAGGCCTATTTGGAGGAAAAAGTGCCTACCTCAATCTGGAATCACCTAGTTTTCAGGAAGTATTCCTATCAAACAGTAACTCACTTCTCACAGAGAAACAATGTTCTACTTGCTTCTGCTTCAAACACAGGTGGTTTTCCTTTGAGAGATACACGTGTTTCTTCGACTTCAAGCATCGGCAGATTTGCAACATAATGGTCTTTTCTTCAGCTTGGAAACTGTCATTTGCAGGAAGTATTCCTTTCAAAATGAACTAGTTCTCACAGAGAAACAATGTGCTCGATGCTGAAGCTTCTAAAACCGTGGCTTTCTTTGGACAGGTATATGTGTTGATTCAATTCATCTGAGTAGTCCTATTTGGAGCCAACAGAGCCTACTTCCACCTTGCAACACCATGGTTGGAAGACGATTTCCGTTCCAAACCTGACACAATTAGCACAGGAAAACAATGTGCTAGATGCTTCTGCTTCAAATATGCATGGTGTTGTTTTGAGAAATACGTGGTTCTCCAACTTAGCTGAATACGACTATTTGGAACAAGGTTAGCCATTCTCCAGTTGAAACTTGTGATGTTCCTGATGTATTAGTCTCAAAATCTTACTCAGTTCTCACTGGGAAACAATGCACTAGATGCGGAGGCTGTTTGGAACAAAATGAGCCTTTTTTCCACCTTACAACTGTTTTTGCAGGAATTATTCCTTTCAAAAACTAACTCAAGTCTCCGAAGGAAACAATGTGTTGATGCCCCTGCTTCTAATCGGGATGTTTTTCTTTTGACAGATAAAGGTATTTCTTCTCTTCAGCTTAATAGGCCTGATTGTAACAAAAAGATCCTTTCTCCCCCTTGAGAAGTATGATTTGCTGGGAGTATTACATTCGAAAATGGACTCAATTCTACAGGGAAACAATGTGCCAGATGCTGCAGCTTCTAACATGGATGGTGTCTTTGGAGAGATACATGTGTTTCTTCAACTCAGCTGAGTAGATCTATTTGGAGCAAACAGAGCCTATCTCCACCTTGAAACACCTAAGTTGGAGGAAGTATTTCTTTCAAAACTAGCTCTATTGTCCCAAGAAACAATGTGCTAGATACTGCAGCTTCAAACAGAGTTGGTTTTCTCAGCAGAGATATATGTATTTCGTGCATTAGGGTGAGAAGCCTATTTGGAACAAGATGAGCTTAACTCGACCTTGAAAATTCTGATTTGCACAAAGTATTCCTCTCAAAAACTGAAACAATTCTCACAGGCAAGCAAGGTGCTTGATACTGCACCTTCTAACAGACATTGTTTTCTTTGGAGATACTCATGGGTTACTTCAACTCAGCTGAAAAGGCCTCTATAAAGTAAGCAGAGTCTATCTCCATCTTGAAACACCAAAGTTGAAGGAAATGTTCTTTTGACAAACAAACTGAATTCTGACGGGAAGTCAACGTGCTAGACTTTCCTGCACATAACACCAAAGGTGTTCTTTGAGAGATACATGTGTTTCGTCAAGTCACCTAATAGTCCTGTTTGGAACCAAATGAGCCTTTCTCCAGCATGAAAACTAGGATTTGCAGGAAGTATTCCTTTCACAAACCACCCCACTTCTCACCGAGAAACAATGTGCTAGATGGGGCACCTTCTAACATAGATAGCTTTCATTTGAGAGACATATGTGTTTCTCCTACTCAGCAAAATAGAAGGAGAAGGAGGCTTTTATAGAACAAAATGAACCATTTTCGACCTTGAAAACTGACATATGCTGCAAGTATTCCTTTAAAGAACTACTCAACTCCCACAGGGAACAATGTGGTGGATGCTTCAGTTTCTAGCCAACATGGTTCTCTTTGGAGAGGTACACATGTTCCTTCAACTCACCTGAATAGGCCTATTGGGAGCAAACACTGCCTATGCCCACCTGGAAACACCTCAGTTGCAGGAAGTATTCCTGTCCAAATCTAACACAGTTCTCACAGGAATACAATGTGCTGGATGCTCCCTTTTTCAAACACGGATCGTTTTGTTTCTGAGATATCTGTGTTTCTTCTACTTAGCTGAGTAGTACTATTTGGAACAAAATGAGCCTCTATCAACCTTGAAAACTGGTTTCCATTGTGTATTACTCACACAACTTACTCAGTTCTCAGAGGGAACCAATGCACTAGAAGCGGCAGTAGCTAACCTAGATGGTTTCTTGGAGAGACACGTGTGTTTCTTCAACTGAGCTGAAAAGGACTCTTTGGAGCAACAGCGCCTATCTGCACCTTGAAACACTTAAGTTGCAGGGAGTAGTCCTTCCAAAAACTACTCAAGTCTCAAGGGAAGCCATGTGCTAAATGCTGAATCTTGGAACATAGATGGTTTACTCTGGAGAGACACATGTGTTGTTTCAACTCAGCTGAAAAGGCCTAGTTGAAGCAAACTCAGCCTGTGTCCATCTTGAAAGACTTTCGTTGCTGGAAGGATTCACTTCAAAAATTAACTCAATTCTCACAAGAAAACAATGTTCTAGATGTTCCTGCACCTAACAACAATGGTTTCTTTGAGAGATACATGTGTTTCTTCGACTCACCTGAAGGGGCCGGTTTGGATGAAAATGAGCCTTTCTCTAGCTTAGAAACTATTGTTTGCAGGAAGAATGCCTTGCAAACATCAACACAATTCTCACAGGGAAACAATGTGCTAGATGCTGCATCTTGTAACTTGGTTCCTTTTTGTCGGAGAGACAGATGTGATTCTTCTAATCGCTGAAAAGGCCTATTTGGAGCAAATGAGGGCTATCTCCATCTTGAAACACCTAAGATGCACGAAGTGTTCCTTTCACAACTAACTCAATTCTCACAGAAAAAGAATGTGCTACATGCCCCTGCGTCTAACACTGAAGGGTTTCCTCAAAAGATACATGTGTTTCGTCAACTCACTTGAACAGGCCTATAGGGAACACAAGTACCCTTCTCCACTTTGAATCCTTTGATTTGCAGGAACTGTTCCCTTCAAAAACCAAGTCAAGTCTCAGAGGAAAACAATGTGCTAGATCTCCTGCTGCTAAGATAGATGGGTTTTTTTGGGAGATACACGTGTTTCGTCAACTTAACTAACTTAACTGAATAGGCCTACTTGCAACGAAATGAGCCTTTCTGCACCTTGAAAACTGTGCTTTGCAGGAATTACTCCTTCACAACTAACTCAGTTCTCAGAGGGAGACAATGCACTAGATGCTGCAGCTTCTATCATAGATGGTTTTCTTTGAAGTCACACATGTGTTTCTCCACCTCAGTTGAATAGGCCGTTCTGGATCAAAAAGTGCCTGTCTCAAGCTCGAATCACCTTATTTTCAGGAAGTATTCCTTTCCAAGACTAACTCACTTCTCACAGAGAAACAATTTTCCACTTGCTACAGCTTCTAGCACAGATGGTTTTTTGCGAGAGATCATTGTGTTTGTTCAACTTACAGGAACCGGACATTTGCAACAAAATGAGCCCTTCTCCACCTTGAAAACTATTATTTGCTGGAAGTATTCCTTTCAAAAGGAACTCACTTCTCACAGAGAAACAGTATGCTCCATGCTGAAGCTTCTAAAAACCTGGTTTTCTTTGGACTTCTATATGAGTCTTCAACTCAGCTGAATAGGCCTATTAGGAGCAAAGAGAACTTATTTCCGCCCTTCAACACCGTGCTTGCAGGAAGTTTCCTTTTCCAAAGCTGACCAAGATCTCACCAAATACAATGTGCTCGAAGCTCCTGCTTCTAACACGGATCGTTTTCTGTATGAGATACAAGTGTTTCTTCAACTTAGTTGAGTAGGCCTATTTGGCACAAAATGAGCCTTTCTCCACCTTGAAAATTGTGATTTGCTGGAAGTATTCATTTCAAAAATTCATCCATTTCTCACTGGAAAACAATGTGCTAGAGGCTTCAGCTTCTTACATAGATGGTTTTCTTTGGAGAAACACCTGTCTTTCTTCAACTCTGGTGAAGAGGACTTTATAGACCAAACGGAGTCTATGTCCATCTTGAAACACCAAAGTTGCAGGAAGTGTTCTTTACCAAAACAAACTTAATTGTTACAAAAAGCAATGTGCTTGATGTTCTTGCATCTATCATTGAAGGTTTTCTTCGAGAGATGCACGTGATTGGTCAAGTGACCTGAATAGGCATGTTTGGAACAAAATGAGCCTTTCTCCAGCTTGAAAACTAGGATTTGCAGGAAATATTCCTTTCAAAACGAACCCAGTTGTCATAGAGAAACAATGGGCAAGACAATGCAGCTTTGAACATAGAAGGTTTTCTTTGGTGAGATTCGTGTGTCTCTCCTACTCAGCTAAATAGGCTTTTATGGAACTAAGGGAGGCTTTTCCACCTTGACAATGGTGATATGCTGCACGTAGTCCTTTCAAAAACTAACTTACCTCTTATAAGAAAACAATGTGCTAGATGCTGCAGCTTCTAGCATACATGGTTCTTTTGGGAGAGGTACACATGTTCCTGGAACTCAGCTGAATAGGCCTATTTGGAGCAAACATTGACTATGTCCACCCTGAAACACCTCAGTTGCAGGAAGTATTACTCTCTAACTCTAACACAATTCTCACAGGAATACAATGTGCTGTAGCTCCTGCTTCTAACATGAATGGTTTTCTTTCTGAGATACATGTGTTTCTTCAACTTAGCTGGATAGGCCTATTTGGAACAAAGTTAGCTTATCTCCAATATGAAGTTGTGATTTGCAGCGTGTATTACTCTAAAAATCTTACTCAGTTCTCACAGGAAAATAAAGCGCTAAATGGGCAGTTTCTAAAATAGATGGTGTTTTGGAGATATTCATGTCTTTCTTCAACTCAGGTGAAAATTACTTTTTGGAGCAACAGTCCCTACCTTCACCTTGAAACACTTAAGTTGCAGGAAGTATTCCTTTCCAAAGTTATGCAAGTCTCAGAGGGAGACAATGTGCTAGATCTCCTGCTTCTAAGACCAGTGGTTTTCTTTGGTAGATACATGTGTTCCTTCAACTTAACTGAAGAGGCCTACTTGCAACCACATAAGCCTTTCTCCACCTGGAAAACTATGGTTTGCAGGAAGTTTTCTTTTCAAAACTAACTCAATTCTCAGAGGGCAGGCAATGCACCAGATGCTGCAGCTTCTATCATACATGGTTTTCTATGGGGTGATACATGTGTTTCTTCACCTCAGTTAAATAGGCCTATTTGGAGGAAAAAGTGCCTACCTCAATCTGGAATCACCTAGTTTTCAGGAAGTATTCCTATCAAACAGTAACTCACTTCTCACAGAGAAACAATGTTCTACTTGCTTCTGCTTCAAACACAGGTGGTTTTCCTTTGAGAGATACACGTGTTTCTTCGACTTCAAGCATCGGCAGATTTGCAACATAATGGTCTTTTCTTCAGCTTGGAAACTGTCATTTGCAGGAAGTATTCCTTTCAAAATGAACTAGTTCTCACAGAGAAACAATGTGCTCGATGCTGAAGCTTCTAAAACCGTGGCTTTCTTTGGACAGGTATATGTGTTGATTCAATTCATCTGAGTAGTCCTATTTGGAGCCAACAGAGCCTACTTCCACCTTGCAACACCATGGTTGGAAGACGATTTCCGTTCCAAACCTGACACAATTAGCACAGGAAAACAATGTGCTAGATGCTTCTGCTTCAAATATGCATGGTGTTGTTTTGAGAAATACGTGGTTCTCCAACTTAGCTGAATACGACTATTTGGAACAAGGTTAGCCATTCTCCACTTGAAACTTGTGATGTTCCTGATGTATTAGTCTCAAAATCTTACTCAGTTCTCACTGGGAAAGAATGCACTAGATGCGGAGGCTGTTTGGAACAAAATGAGCCTTTTTTCCACCTTACAACTGTTTTTGCAGGAATTATTCCTTTCAAAAACTAACTCAAGTCTCCGAAGGAAACAATGTGTTGATGCCCCTGCTTCTAATCGGGATGTTTTTCTTTTGACAGATAAAGGTATTTCTTCTCTTCAGCTTAATAGGCCTGATTGTAACAAAAAGATCCTTTCTCCCCCTTGAGAAGTATGATTTGCTGGGAGTATTACATTCGAAAATGGACTCAATTCTACAGGGAAACAATGTGCCAGATGCTGCAGCTTCTAACATGGATGGTGTCTTTGGAGAGATACATGTGTTTCTTCAACTCAGCTGAGTAGATCTATTTGGAGCAAACAGAGCCTATCTCCACCTTGAAACACCTAAGTTGGAGGAAGTATGTCTTTCAAAACTAGCTCTATTGTCCCAAGAAACAATGTGCTAGATACTGCAGCTTCAAACAGAGTTGGTTTTCTCAGCAGAGATATATGTATTTCGTGCATTAGGGTGAGAAGCCTATTTGGAACAAGATGAGCTTAACTCGACCTTGAAAATTCTGATTTGCACAAAGTATTCCTCTCAAAAACTGAAACAATTCTCACAGGCAAGCAAGGTGCTTGATACTGCACCTTCTAACAGACATTGTTTTCTTTGGAGATACTCATGGGTTACTTCAACTCAGCTGAAAAGGCCTCTATAAAGTAAGCAGAGTCTATCTCCATCTTGAAACACCAAAGTTGAAGGAAATGTTCTTTTGACAAACAAACTGAATTCTCACGGGAAGTCAACGTGCTAGACGTTCCTGCACATAACACCAAAGGTGTTCTTTGAGAGATACATGTGTTTCGTCAAGTCACCTAATAGTCCTGTTTGGAACCAAATGAGCCTTTCTCCAGCATGAAAACTAGGATTTGCAGGAAGTATTCCTTTCACAAACCACCCCACTTCTCACCGAGAAACAATGTGCTAGATGGGGCACCTTCTAACATAGATAGCTTTCATTTGAGAGACATATGTGTTTCTCCTACTCAGCAAAATAGAAGGAGAAGGAGGCTTTTATAGAACAAAATGAACCATTTTCGACCTTGAAAACTGACATATGCTGCAAGTATTCCTTTAAAGAACTACTCAACTCCCACAGGGAACAATGTGGTGGATGCTTCAGTTTCTAGCCAACATGGTTCTCTTTGGAGAGGTACACGTGTTCCTTCAACTCACCTGAATAGGCCTATTGGGAGCAAACACTGCCTATGCCCACCTGGAAACACCTCAGTTGCAGGAAGTATTCCTGTCCAAATCTAACACAGTTCTCACAGGAATACAATGTGCTGGATGCTCCCTTTTTCAAACACGGATCGTTTTGTTTCTGAGATATCTGTGTTTCTTCTACTTAGCTGAGTAGGACTATTTGGAACAAAATGAGCCTCTATCAACCTTGAAAACTGGTTTCCATTGTGTATTACTCACACAACTTACTCAGTTCTCAGAGGGAACCAATGCACTAGAAGCGGCAGTAGCTAACCTAGATGGTTTCTTGGAGAGACACGTGTGTTTCTTCAACTGAGCTGAAAAGGACTCTTTGGAGCAACAGCGCCTATCTGCACCTTGAAACACTTAAGTTGCAGGGAGTAGTCCTTCCAAAAACTACTCAAGTCTCAAGGGAAGCCATGTGCTAAATGCTGAATCTTGGAACATAGATGGTTTACTCTGGAGAGACACATGTGTTGTTTCAACTCAGCTGAAAAGGCCTAGTTGAAGCAAACTGAGCCTGTGTCCATCTTGAAAGACTTTCGTTGCTGGAAGGATTCACTTCAAAAATTAACTCAATTCTCACAAGAAAACAATGTTCTAGATGTTCCTGCACCTAACAACAATGGTTTCTTTGAGAGATACATGTGTTTCTTCGACTCACCTGAAGGGGCCGGTTTGGATGAAAATGAGCCTTTCTCTAGCTTAGAAACTATTGTTTGCAGGAAGAATGCCTTGCAAACATCAACACAATTCTCACAGGGAAACAATGTGCTAGATGCTGCATCTTGTAACTTGGTTCCTTTTTGTCGGAGAGACAGATGTGATTCTTCTAATCGCTGAAAAGGCCTATTTGGAGCAAATGAGGGCTATCTCCATCTTGAAACACCTAAGATGCACGAAGTGTTCCTTTCACAACTAACTCAATTCTCACAGAAAAAGAATGTGCTACATGCCCCTGCGTCTAACACTGAAGGGTTTCCTCAAAAGATACATGTGTTTCGTCAACTCACTTGAACAGGCCTATAGGGAACACAAGTACCCTTCTCCACTTTGAATCCTTTGATTTGCAGGAACTGTTCCCTTCAAAAACCAAGTCAAGTCTCAGAGGAAAACAATGTGCTAGATCTCCTGCTGCTAAGATAGATGGGTTTTTTTGGGAGATACACGTGTTTCGTCAACTTAACTAACTTAACTGAATAGGCCTACTTGCAACGAAATGAGCCTTTCTGCACCTTGAAAACTGTGCTTTGCAGGAATTACTCCTTCACAACTAACTCAGTTCTCAGAGGGAGACAATGCACTAGATGCTGCAGCTTCTATCATAGATGGTTTTCTTTGAAGTCACACATGTGTTTCTCCACCTCAGTTGAATAGGCCGTTCTGGATCAAAAAGTGCCTGTCTCAAGCTCGAATCACCTTATTTTCAGGAAGTATTCCTTTCCAAGACTAACTCACTTCTCACAGAGAAACAATTTTCCACTTGCTACAGCTTCTAGCACAGATGGTTTTTTGCGAGAGATCATTGTGTTTGTTCAACTTACAGGAACCGTACATTTGCAACAAAATGAGCCCTTCTCCACCTTGAAAACTATTATTTGCTGGAAGTATTCCTTTCAAAAGGAACTCACTTCTCACAGAGAAACAGTATGCTCCATGCTGAAGCTTCTAAAAACCTGGTTTTCTTTGGACTTCTATATGAGTCTTCAACTCAGCTGAATAGGCCTATTAGGAGCAAAGAGAACTTATTTCCGCCCTTCAACACCGTGCTTGCAGGAAGTTTCCTTTTCCAAAGCTGACCAAGATCTCACCAAATACAATGTGCTCGAAGCTCCTGCTTCTAACACGGATCGTTTTCTGTATGAGATACAAGTGTTTCTTCAACTTAGTTGAGTAGGCCTATTTGGCACAAAATGAGCCTTTCTCCACCTTGAAAATTGTGATTTGCTGGAAGTATTCATTTCAAAAATTCATCCATTTCTCACTGGAAAACAATGTGCTAGAGGCTTCAGCTTCTTACATAGATGGTTTTCTTTGGAGAAACACCTGTCTTTCTTCAACTCTGGTGAAGAGGACTTTATAGACCAAACGGAGTCTATGTCCATTTTGAAACACCAAAGTTGCACGAAGTGTTCTTTACCAAAACAAACTTAATTGTTACAAAAAGCAATGTGCTTGATGTTCTTGCATCTATCATTGAAGGTTTTCTTCGAGAGATGCACGTGATTGGTCAAGTGACCTGAATAGGCATGTTTGGAACAAAATGAGCCTTTCTCCAGCTTGAAAACTAGGATTTGCAGGAAATATTCCTTTCAAAACGAACCCAGTTGTCATAGAGAAACAATGGGCAAGACAATGCAGCTTTGAACATAGAAAGTTTTCTTTGGTGAGATTCGTGTGTCTCTCCTACTCAGCTAAATAGGCTTTTATGGAACTAAGGGAGGCTTTTCCACCTTGACAATGGTGATATGCTGCACGTAGTCCTTTCAAAAACTAACTTACCTCTTATAAGAAAACAATGTGCTAGATGCTGCAGCTTCTAGCATACATGGTTCTTTTGGGAGAGGTACACATGTTCCTGGAACTCAGCTGAATAGGCCTATTTGGAGCAAACATTGACTATGTCCACCCTGAAACACCTCAGTTGCAGGAAGTATTACTCTAACTCTAACACAATTCTCACAGGAATACAATGTGCTGTAGCTCCTGCTTCTAACATGAATGGTTTTCTTTCTGAGATACATGTGTTTCTTCAACTTAGCTGGATAGGCCTATTTGGAACAAAGTTAGCTTATCTCCAATATGAAGTTGTGATTTGCAGCGTGTATTACTCTAAAAATCTTACTCAGTTCTCACAGGAAAATAAAGCGCTAAATGGGCAGTTTCTAAAATAGATGGTGTTTTGGAGATATTCATGTCTTTCTTCAACTCAGGTGAAAATTACTTTTTGGAGCAACAGTCCCTACCTTCACCTTGAAACACTTAAGTTGCAGGAAGTATTCCTTTCCAAAGTTATGCAAGTCTCAGAGGGAGACAATGTGCTAGATCTCCTGCTTCTAAGACCAGTGGTTTTCTTTGGTAGATACATGTGTTCCTTCAACTTAACTGAAGAGGCCTACTTGCAACCACATAAGCCTTTCTCCACCTGGAAAACTATGGTTTGCAGGAAGTTTTCTTTTCAAAACTAACTCAATTCTCAGAGGGCAGGCAATGCACCAGATGCTGCAGCTTCTATCATACATGGTTTTCTATGGGGTGATACATGTGTTTCTTCACCTCAGTTAAATAGGCCTATTTGGAGGAAAAAGTGCCTACCTCAATCTGGAATCACCTAGTTTTCAGGAAGTATTCCTATCAAACAGTAACTCACTTCTCACAGAGAAACAATGTTCTACTTGCTTCTGCTTCAAACACAGGTGGTTTTCCTTTGAGAGATACACGTGTTTCTTCGACTTCAAGCATCGGCAGATTTGCAACATAATGGTCTTTTCTTCAGCTTGGAAACTGTCATTTGCAGGAAGTATTCCTTTCAAAATGAACTAGTTCTCACAGAGAAACAATGTGCTCGATGCTGAAGCTTCTAAAACCGTGGCTTTCTTTGGACAGGTATATGTGTTGATTCAATTCATCTGAGTAGTCCTATTTGGAGCCAACAGAGCCTACTTCCACCTTGCAACACCATGGTTGGAAGACGATTTCCGTTCCAAACCTGACACAATTAGCACAGGAAAACAATGTGCTAGATGCTTCTGCTTCAAATATGCATGGTGTTGTTTTGAGAAATACGTGGTTCTCCAACTTAGCTGAATACGACTATTTGGAACAAGGTTAGCCATTCTCCAGTTGAAACTTGTGATGTTCCTGATGTATTAGTCTCAAAATCTTACTCAGTTCTCACTGGGAAACAATGCACTAGATGCGGAGGCTGTTTGGAACAAAATGAGCCTTTTTTCCACCTTACAACTGTTTTTGCAGGAATTATTCCTTTCAAAAACTAACTCAAGTCTCCGAAGGAAACAATGTGTTGATGCCCCTGCTTCTAATCGGGATGTTTTTCTTTTGACAGATAAAGGTATTTCTTCTCTTCAGCTTAATAGGCCTGATTGTAACAAAAAGATCCTTTCTCCCCCTTGAGAAGTATGATTTGCTGGGAGTATTACATTCGAAAATATACTCAATTCTACAGGGAAACAATGTGCCAGATGCTGCAGCTTCTAACATGGATGGTGTCTTTGGAGAGATACATGTGTTTCTTCAACTCAGCTGAGTAGATCTATTTGGAGCAAACAGAGCCTATCTCCACCTTGAAACACCTAAGTTGGAGGAAGTATTTCTTTCAAAACTAGCTCTATTGTCCCAAGAAACAATGTGCTAGATACTGCAGCTTCAAACAGAGTTGGTTTTCTCAGCAGAGATATATGTATTTCGTGCATTAGGGTGAGAAGCCTATTTGGAACAAGATGAGCTTAACTCGACCTTGAAAATTCTGATTTGCACAAAGTATTCCTCTCAAAAACTGAAACAATTCTCACAGGCAAGCAAGGTGCTTGATACTGCACCTTCTAACAGACATTGTTTTCTTTGGAGATACTCATGGGTTACTTCAACTCAGCTGAAAAGGCCTCTATAAAGTAAGCAGAGTCTATCTCCATCTTGAAACACCAAAGTTGAAGGAAATGTTCTTTTGACAAACAAACTGAATTCTCACGGGAAGTCAACGTGCTAGACGTTCCTGCACATAACACCAAAGGTGTTCTTTGAGAGATACATGTGTTTCGTCAAGTCACCTAATAGTCCTGTTTGGAACCAAATGAGCCTTTCTCCAGCATGAAAACTAGGATTTGCAGGAAGTATTCCTTTCACAAACCACCCCACTTCTCACCGAGAAACAATGTGCTAGATGGGGCACCTTCTAACATAGATAGGTTTCATTTGAGAGACATATGTGTTTCTCCTACTCAGCAAAATAGAAGGAGAAGGAGGCTTTTATAGAACAAAATGAACCATTTTCGACCTTGAAAACTGACATATGCTGCAAGTATTCCTTTAAAGAACTACTCAACTCCCACAGGGAACAATGTGGTGGATGCTTCAGTTTCTAGCCAACATGGTTCTCTTTGGAGAGGTACACATGTTCCTTCAACTCACCTGAATAGGCCTATTGGGAGCAAACACTGCCTATGCCCACCTGGAAACACCTCAGTTGCAGGAAGTATTCCTGTCCAAATCTAACACAGTTCTCACAGGAATACAATGTGCTGGATGCTCCCTTTTTCAAACACGGATCGTTTTGTTTCTGAGATATCTGTGTTTCTTCTACTTAGCTGAGTAGGACTATTTGGAACAAAATGAGCCTCTATCAACCTTGAAAACTGGTTTCCATTGTGTATTACTCACACAACTTACTCAGTTCTCAGAGGGAACCAATGCACTAGAAGCGGCAGTAGCTAACCTAGATGGTTTCTTGGAGAGACACGTGTGTTTCTTCAACTGAGCTGAAAAGGACTCTTTGGAGCAACAGCGCCTATCTGCACCTTGAAACACTTAAGTTGCAGGGAGTAGTCCTTCCAAAAACTACTCAAGTCTCAAGGGAAGCCATGTGCTAAATGCTGAATCTTGGAACATAGATGGTTTACTCTGGAGAGACACATGTGTTGTTTCAACTCAGCTGAAAAGGCCTAGTTGAAGCAAACTGAGCCTGTGTCCATCTTGAAAGACTTTCGTTGCTGGAAGGATTCACTTCAAAAATTAACTCAATTCTCACAAGAAAACAATGTTCTAGATGTTCCTGCACCTAACAACAATGGTTTCTTTGAGAGATACATGTGTTTCTTCGACTCACCTGAAGGGGCCGGTTTGGATGAAAATGAGCCTTTCTCTAGCTTAGAAACTATTGTTTGCAGGAAGAATGCCTTGCAAACATCAACACAATTCTCACAGGGAAACAATGTGCTAGATGCTGCATCTTGTAACTTGGTTCCTTTTTGTCGGAGAGACAGATGTGATTCTTCTAATCGCTGAAAAGGCCTATTTGGAGCAAATGAGGGCTATCTCCATCTTGAAACACCTAAGATGCACGAAGTGTTCCTTTCACAACTAACTCAATTCTCACAGAAAAAGAATGTGCTACATGCCCCTGCGTCTAACACTGAAGGGTTTCCTCAAAAGATACATGTGTTTCATCAACTCACTTGAACAGGCCTATAGGGAACACAAGTACCCTTCTCCACTTTGAATCCTTTGATTTGCAGGAACTGTTCCCTTCAAAAACCAAGTCAAGTCTCAGAGGAAAACAATGTGCTAGATCTCCTGCTGCTAAGATAGATGGGTTTTTTTGGGAGATACACGTGTTTCGTCAACTTAACTAACTTAACTGAATAGGCCTACTTGCAACGAAATGAGCCTTTCTGCACCTTGAAAACTATGCTTTGCAGGAATTACTCCTTCACAACTAACTCAGTTCTCAGAGGGAGACAATGCACTAGATGCTGCAGCTTCTATCATAGATGGTTTTCTTTGAAGTCACACATGTGTTTCTCCACCTCAGTTGAATAGGCCGTTCTGGATCAAAAAGTGCCTGTCTCAAGCTCGAATCACCTTATTTTCAGGAAGTATTCCTTTCCAAGACTAACTCACTTCTCACAGAGAAACAATTTTCCACTTGCTACAGCTTCTAGCACAGATGGTTTTTTGCGAGAGATCATTGTGTTTGTTCAACTTACAGGAACCGTACATTTGCAACAAAATGAGCCCTTCTCCACCTTGAAAACTATTATTTGCTGGAAGTATTCCTTTCAAAAGGAACTCACTTCTCACAGAGAAACAGTATGCTCCATGCTGAAGCTTCTAAAAACCTGGTTTTCTTTGGACTTCTATATGAGTCTTCAACTCAGCTGAATAGGCCTATTAGGAGCAAAGAGAACTTATTTCCGCCCTTCAACACCGTGCTTGCAGGAAGTTTCCTTTTCCAAAGCTGACCAAGATCTCACCAAATACAATGTGCTCGAAGCTCCTGCTTCTAACACGGATCGTTTTCTGTATGAGATACAAGTGTTTCTTCAACTTAGTTGAGTAGGCCTATTTGGCACAAAATGAGCCTTTCTCCACCTTGAAAATTGTGATTTGCTGGAAGTATTCATTTCAAAAATTCATCCATTTCTCACTGGAAAACAATGTGCTAGAGGCTTCAGCTTCTTACATAGATGGTTTTCTTTGGAGAAACACCTGTCTTTCTTCAACTCTGGTGAAGAGGACTTTATAGACCAAACGGAGTCTATGTCCATCTTGAAACACCAAAGTTGCAGGAAGTGTTCTTTACCAAAACAAACTTAATTGTTACAAAAAGCAATGTGCTTGATGTTCTTGCATCTATCATTGAAGGTTTTCTTCGAGAGATGCACGTGATTGGTCAAGTGACCTGAATAGGCATGTTTGGAACAAAATGAGCCTTTCTCCAGCTTGAAAACTAGGATTTGCAGGAAATATTCCTTTCAAAACGAACCCAGTTGTCATAGAGAAACAATGGGCAAGACAATGCAGCTTTGAACATAGAAAGTTTTCTTTGGTGAGATTCGTGTGTCTCTCCTACTCAGCTAAATAGGCTTTTATGGAACTAAGGGAGGCTTTTCCACCTTGACAATGGTGATATGCTGCACGTAGTCCTTTCAGAAACTAACTTACCTCTTATAAGAAAACAATGTGCTAGATGCTGCAGCTTCTAGCATACATGGTTCTTTTGGGAGAGGTACACATGTTCCTGGAACTCAGCTGAATAGGCCTATTTGGAGCAAACATTGACTATGTCCACCCTGAAACACCTCAGTTGCAGGAAGTATTACTCTCTAACTCTAACACAATTCTCACAGGAATACAATGTGCTGTTGCTCCTGCTTCTAACATGAATGGTTTTCTTTCTGAGATACATGTGTTTCTTCAACTTAGCTGGATAGGCCTATTTGGAACAAAGTTAGCTTATCTCCAATATGAAGTTGTGATTTGCAGCGTGTATTACTCTAAAAATCTTACTCAGTTCTCACAGGAAAATAAAGCGCTAAATGGGCAGTTTCTAAAATAGATGGTGTTTTGGAGATATTCATGTCTTTCTTCAACTCAGGTGAAAATTACTTTTTGGAGCAACAGTCCCTACCTTCACCTTGAAACACTTAAGTTGCAGGAAGTATTCCTTTCCAAAGTTATGCAAGTCTCAGAGGGAGACAATGTGCTAGATCTCCTGCTTCTAAGACCAGTGGTTTTCTTTGGTAGATACATGTGTTCCTTCAACTTAACTGAAGAGGCCTACTTGCAACCACATAAGCCTTTCTCCACCTGGAAAACTATGGTTTGCAGGAAGTTTTCTTTTCAAAACTAACTCAATTCTCAGAGGGCAGGCAATGCACCAGATGCTGCAGCTTCTATCATACATGGTTTTCTATGGGGTGATACATGTGTTTCTTCACCTCAGTTAAATAGGCCTATTTGGAGGAAAAAGTGCCTACCTCAATCTGGAATCACCTAGTTTTCAGGAAGTATTCCTATCAAACAGTAACTCACTTCTCACAGAGAAACAATGTTCTACTTGCTTCTGCTTCAAACACAGGTGGTTTTCCTTTGAGAGATACACGTGTTTCTTCGACTTCAAGCATCGGCAGATTTGCAACATAATGGTCTTTTCTTCAGCTTGGAAACTGTCATTTGCAGGAAGTATTCCTTTCAAAATGAACTAGTTCTCACAGAGAAACAATGTGCTCGATGCTGAAGCTTCTAAAACCGTGGCTTTCTTTGGACAGGTATATGTGTTGATTCAATTCATCTGAGTAGTCCTATTTGGAGCCAACAGAGCCTACTTCCACCTTGCAACACCATGGTTGGAAGACGATTTCCGTTCCAAACCTGACACAATTAGCACAGGAAAACAATGTGCTAGATGCTTCTGCTTCAAATATGCATGGTGTTGTTTTGAGAAATACGTGGTTCTCCAACTTAGCTGAATACGACTATTTGGAACAAGGTTAGCCATTCTCCAGTTGAAACTTGTGATGTTCCTGATGTATTAGTCTCAAAATCTTACTCAGTTCTCACTGGGAAAGAATGCACTAGATGCGGAGGCTGTTTGGAACAAAATGAGCCTTTTTTCCACCTTACAACTGTTTTTGCAGGAATTATTCCTTTCAAAAACTAACTCAAGTCTCCGAAGGAAACAATGTGTTGATGCCCCTGCTTCTAATCGGGATGTTTTTCTTTTGACAGATAAAGGTATTTCTTCTCTTCAGCTTAATAGGCCTGATTGTAACAAAAAGATCCTTTCTCCCCCTTGAGAAGTATGATTTGCTGGGAGTATTACATTCGAAAATGGACTCAATTCTACAGGGAAACAATGTGCCAGATGCTGCAGCTTCTAACATGGATGGTGTCTTTGGAGAGATACATGTGTTTCTTCAACTCAGCTGAGTAGATCTATTTGGAGCAAACAGAGCCTATCTCCACCTTGAAACACCTAAGTTGGAGGAAGTATTTCTTTCAAAACTAGCTCTATTGTCCCAAGAAACAATGTGCTAGATACTGCAGCTTCAAACAGAGTTGGTTTTCTCAGCAGAGATATATGTATTTCGTGCATTAGGGTGAGAAGCCTATTTGGAACAAGATGAGCTTAACTCGACCTTGAAAATTCTGATTTGCACAAAGTATTCCTCTCAAAAACTGAAACAATTCTCACAGGCAAGCAAGGTGCTTGATACTGCACCTTCTAACAGACATTGTTTTCTTTGGAGATACTCATGGGTTACTTCAACTCAGCTGAAAAGGCCTCTATAAAGTAAGCAGAGTCTATCTCCATCTTGAAACACCAAAGTTGAAGGAAATGTTCTTTTGACAAACAAACTGAATTCTCACGGGAAGTCAACGTGCTAGACGTTCCTGCACATAACACCAAAGGTGTTCTTTGAGAGATACATGTGTTTCGTCAAGTCACCTAATAGTCCTGTTTGGAACCAAATGAGCCTTTCTCCAGCATGAAAACTAGGATTTGCAGGAAGTATTCCTTTCACAAACCACCCCACTTCTCACCGAGAAACAATGTGCTAGATGGGGCACCTTCTAACATAGATAGCTTTCATTTGAGAGACATATGTGTTTCTCCTACTCAGCAAAATAGAAGGAGAAGGAGGCTTTTATAGAACAAAATGAACCATTTTCGACCTTGAAAACTGACATATGCTGCAAGTATTCCTTTAAAGAACTACTCAACTCCCACAGGGAACAATGTGGTGGATGCTTCAGTTTCTAGCCAACATGGTTCTCTTTGGAGAGGTACACGTGTTCCTTCAACTCACCTGAATAGGCCTATTGGGAGCAAACACTGCCTATGCCCACCTGGAAACACCTCAGTTGCAGGAAGTATTCCTGTCCAAATCTAACACAGTTCTCACAGGAATACAATGTGCTGGATGCTCCCTTTTTCAAACACGGATCGTTTTGTTTCTGAGATATCTGTGTTTCTTCTACTTAGCTGAGTAGGACTATTTGGAACAAAATGAGCCTCTATCAACCTTGAAAACTGGTTTCCATTGTGTATTACTCACACAACTTACTCAGTTCTCAGAGGGAACCAATGCACTAGAAGCGGCAGTAGCTAACCTAGATGGTTTCTTGGAGAGACACGTGTGTTTCTTCAACTGAGCTGAAAAGGACTCTTTGGAGCAACAGCGCCTATCTGCACCTTGAAACACTTAAGTTGCAGGGAGTAGTCCTTCCAAAAACTACTCAAGTCTCAAGGGAAGCCATGTGCTAAATGCTGAATCTTGGAACATAGATGGTTTACTCTGGAGAGACACATGTGTTGTTTCAACTCAGCTGAAAAGGCCTAGTTGAAGCAAACTGAGCCTGTGTCCATCTTGAAAGACTTTCGTTGCTGGAAGGATTCACTTCAAAAATTAACTCAATTCTCACAAGAAAACAATGTTCTAGATGTTCCTGCACCTAACAACAATGGTTTCTTTGAGAGATACATGTGTTTCTTCGACTCACCTGAAGGGGCCGGTTTGGATGAAAATGAGCCTTTCTCTAGCTTAGAAACTATTGTTTGCAGGAAGAATGCCTTGCAAACATCAACACAATTCTCACAGGGAAACAATGTGCTAGATGCTGCATCTTGTAACTTGGTTCCTTTTTGTCGGAGAGACAGATGTGATTCTTCTAATCGCTGAAAAGGCCTATTTGGAGCAAATGAGGGCTATCTCCATCTTGAAACACCTAAGATGCACGAAGTGTTCCTTTCACAACTAACTCAATTCTCACAGAAAAAGAATGTGCTACATGCCCCTGCATCTAACACTGAAGGGTTTCCTCAAAAGATACATGTGTTTCATCAACTCACTTGAACAGGCCTATAGGGAACACAAGTACCCTTCTCCACTTTGAATCCTTTGATTTGCAGGAACTGTTCCCTTCAAAAACCAAGTCAAGTCTCAGAGGAAAACAATGTGCTAGATCTCCTGCTGCTAAGATAGATGGGTTTTTTTGGGAGATACACGTGTTTCGTCAACTTAACTAACTTAACTGAATAGGCCTACTTGCAACGAAATGAGCCTTTCTGCACCTTGAAAACTATGCTTTGCAGGAATTACTCCTTCACAACTAACTCAGTTCTCAGAGGGAGACAATGCACTAGATGCTGCAGCTTCTATCATAGATGGTTTTCTTTGAAGTCACACATGTGTTTCTCCACCTCAGTTGAATAGGCCGTTCTGGATCAAAAAGTGCCTGTCTCAAGCTCGAATCACCTTATTTTCAGGAAGTATTCCTTTCCAAGACTAACTCACTTCTCACAGAGAAACAATTTTCCACTTGCTACAGCTTCTAGCACAGATGGTTTTTTGCGAGAGATCATTGTGTTTGTTCAACTTACAGGAACCGGACATTTGCAACAAAATGAGCCCTTCTCCACCTTGAAAACTATTATTTGCTGGAAGTATTCCTTTCAAAAGGAACTCACTTCTCACAGAGAAACAGTATGCTCCATGCTGAAGCTTCTAAAAACCTGGTTTTCTTTGGACTTCTATATGAGTCTTCAACTCAGCTGAATAGGCCTATTAGGAGCAAAGAGAACTTATTTCCGCCCTTCAACACCGTGCTTGCAGGAAGTTTCCTTTTCCAAAGCTGACCAAGATCTCACCAAATACAATGTGCTCGAAGCTCCTGCTTCTAACACGGATCGTTTTCTGTATGAGATACAAGTGTTTCTTCAACTTAGTTGAGTAGGCCTATTTGGCACAAAATGAGCCTTTCTCCACCTTGAAAATTGTGATTTGCTGGAAGTATTCATTTCAAAAATTCATCCATTTCTCACTGGAAAACAATGTGCTAGAGGCTTCAGCTTCTTACATAGATGGTTTTCTTTGGAGAAACACCTGTCTTTCTTCAACTCTGGTGAAGAGGACTTTATAGACCAAACGGAGTCTATGTCCATCTTGAAACACCAAAGTTGCAGGAAGTGTTCTTTACCAAAACAAACTTAATTGTTACAAAAAGCAATGTGCTTGATGTTCTTGCATCTATCATTGAAGGTTTTCTTCGAGAGATGCACGTGATTGGTCAAGTGACCTGAATAGGCATGTTTGGAACAAAATGAGCCTTTCTCCAGCTTGAAAACTAGGATTTGCAGGAAATATTCCTTTCAAAACGAACCCAGTTGTCATAGAGAAACAATGGGCAAGACAATGCAGCTTTGAACATAGAAAGTTTTCTTTGGTGAGATTCGTGTGTCTCTCCTACTCAGCTAAATAGGCTTTTATGGAACTAAGGGAGGCTTTTCCACCTTGACAATGGTGATATGCTGCACGTAGTCCTTTCAGAAACTAACTTACCTCTTATAAGAAAACAATGTGCTAGATGCTGCAGCTTCTAGCATACATGGTTCTTTTGGGAGAGGTACACATGTTCCTGGAACTCAGCTGAATAGGCCTATTTGGAGCAAACATTGACTATGTCCACCCTGAAACACCTCAGTTGCAGGAAGTATTACTCTCTAACTCTAACACAATTCTCACAGGAATACAATGTGCTGTAGCTCCTGCTTCTAACATGAATGGTTTTCTTTCTGAGATACATGTGTTTCTTCAACTTAGCTGGATAGGCCTATTTGGAACAAAGTTAGCTTATCTCCAATATGAAGTTGTGATTTGCAGCGTGTATTACTCTAAAAATCTTACTCAGTTCTCACAGGAAAATAAAGCGCTAAATGGGCAGTTTCTAAAATAGATGGTGTTTTGGAGATATTCATGTCTTTCTTCAACTCAGGTGAAAATTACTTTTTGGAGCAACAGTCCCTACCTTCACCTTGAAACACTTAAGTTGCAGGAAGTATTCCTTTCCAAAGTTATGCAAGTCTCAGAGGGAGACAATGTGCTAGATCTCCTGCTTCTAAGACCAGTGGTTTTCTTTGGTAGATACATGTGTTCCTTCAAGTTAACTGAAGAGGCCTACTTGCAACCACATAAGCCTTTCTCCACCTGGAAAACTATGGTTTGCAGGAAGTTTTCTTTTCAAAACTAACTCAATTCTCAGAGGGCAGGCAATGCACCAGATGCTGCAGCTTCTATCATACATGGTTTTCTATGGGGTGATACATGTGTTTCTTCACCTCAGTTAAATAGGCCTATTTGGAGGAAAAAGTGCCTACCTCAATCTGGAATCACCTAGTTTTCAGGAAGTATTCCTATCAAACAGTAACTCACTTCTCACAGAGAAACAATGTTCTACTTGCTTCTGCTTCAAACACAGGTGGTTTTCCTTTGAGAGATACACGTGTTTCTTCGACTTCAAGCATCGGCAGATTTGCAACATAATGGTCTTTTCTTCAGCTTGGAAACTGTCATTTGCAGGAAGTATTCCTTTCAAAATGAACTACTTCTCACAGAGAAACAATGTGCTCGATGCTGAAGCTTCTAAAACCGTGGCTTTCTTTGGACAGGTATATGTGTTGATTCAATTCATCTGAGTAGTCCTATTTGGAGCCAACAGAGCCTACTTCCACCTTGCAACACCATGGTTGGAAGACGATTTCCGTTCCAAACCTGACACAATTAGCACAGGAAAACAATGTGCTAGATGCTTCTGCTTCAAATATGCATGGTGTTGTTTTGAGAAATACGTGGTTCTCCAACTTAGCTGAATACGACTATTTGGAACAAGGTTAGCCATTCTCCAGTTGAAACTTGTGATGTTCCTGATGTATTAGTCTCAAAATCTTACTCAGTTCTCACTGGGAAAGAATGCACTAGATGCGGAGGCTGTTTGGAACAAAATGAGCCTTTTTTCCACCTTAAAACTGTTTTTGCAGGAATTATTCCTTTCAAAAACTAACTCAAGTCTCCGAAGGAAACAATGTGTTGATGCCCCTGCTTCTAATCGGGATGTTTTTCTTTTGACAGATAAAGGTATTTCTTCTCTTCAGCTTAATAGGCCTGATTGTAACAAAAAGATCCTTTCTCCCCCTTGAGAAGTATGATTTGCTGGGAGTATTACATTCGAAAATGGACTCAATTCTACAGGGAAACAATGTGCCAGATGCTGCAGCTTCTAACATGGATGGTGTCTTTGGAGAGATACATGTGTTTCTTCAACTCAGCTGAGTAGATCTATTTGGAGCAAACAGAGCCTATCTCCACCTTGAAACACCTAAGTTGGAGGAAGTATTTCTTTCAAAACTAGCTCTATTGTCCCAAGAAACAATGTGCTAGATACTGCAGCTTCAAACAGAGTTGGTTTTCTCAGCAGAGATATATGTATTTCGTGCATTAGGGTGAGAAGCCTATTTGGAACAAGATGAGCTTAACTCGACCTTGAAAATTCTGATTTGCACAAAGTATTCCTCTCAAAAACTGAAACAATTCTCACAGGCAAGCAAGGTGCTTGATACTGCACCTTCTAACAGACATTGTTTTCTTTGGAGATACTCATGGGTTACTTCAACTCAGCTGAAAAGGCCTCTATAAAGTAAGCAGAGTCTATCTCCATCTTGAAACACCAAAGTTGAAGGAAATGTTCTTTTGACAAACAAACTGAATTCTCACGGGAAGTCAACGTGCTAGACGTTCCTGCACATAACACCAAAGGTGTTCTTTGAGAGATACATGTGTTTCGTCAAGTCACCTAATAGTCCTGTTTGGAACCAAATGAGCCTTTCTCCAGCATGAAAACTAGGATTTGCAGGAAGTATTCCTTTCACAAACCACCCCACTTCTCACCGAGAAACAATGTGCTAGATGGGGCACCTTCTAACATAGATAGCTTTCATTTGAGAGACATATGTGTTTCTCCTACTCAGCAAAATAGAAGGAGAAGGAGGCTTTTATAGAAAAAAATGAACCATTTTCGACCTTGAAAACTGACATATGCTGCAAGTATTCCTTTAAAGAACTACTCAACTCCCACAGGGAACAATGTGGTGGATGCTTCAGTTTCTAGCCAACATGGTTCTCTTTGGAGAGGTACACATGTTCCTTCAACTCACCTGAATAGGCCTATTGGGAGCAAACACTGCCTATGCCCACCTGGAAACACCTCAGTTGCAGGAAGTATTCCTGTCCAAATCTAACACAGTTCTCACAGGAATACAATGTGCTGGATGCTCCCTTTTTCAAACACGGATCGTTTTGTTTCTGAGATATCTGTGTTTCTTCTACTTAGCTGAGTAGGACTATTTGGAACAAAATGAGCCTCTATCAACCTTGAAAACTGGTTTCCATTGTGTATTACTCACACAACTTACTCAGTTCTCAGAGGGAACCAATGCACTAGAAGCGGCAGTAGCTAACCTAGATGGTTTCTTGGAGAGACACGTGTGTTTCTTCAACTGAGCTGAAAAGGACTCTTTGGAGCAACAGCGCCTATCTGCACCTTGAAACACTTAAGTTGCAGGGAGTAGTCCTTCCAAAAACTACTCAAGTCTCAAGGGAAGCCATGTGCTAAATGCTGAATCTTGGAACATAGATGGTTTACTCTGGAGAGACACATGTGTTGTTTCAACTCAGCTGAAAAGGCCTAGTTGAAGCAAACTGAGCCTGTGTCCATCTTGAAAGACTTTCGTTGCTGGAAGGATTCACTTCAAAAATTAACTCAATTCTCACAAGAAAACAATGTTCTAGATGTTCCTGCACCTAACAACAATGGTTTCTTTGAGAGATACATGTGTTTCTTCGACTCACCTGAAGGGGCCGGTTTGGATGAAAATGAGCCTTTCTCTAGCTTAGAAACTATTGTTTGCAGGAAGAATGCCTTGCAAACATCAACACAATTCTCACAGGGAAACAATGTGCTAGATGCTGCATCTTGTAACTTGGTTCCTTTTTGTCGGAGAGACAGATGTGATTCTTCTAATCGCTGAAAAGGCCTATTTGGAGCAAATGAGGGCTATCTCCATCTTGAAACACCTAAGATGCACGAAGTGTTCCTTTCACAACTAACTCAATTCTCACAGAAAAAGAATGTGCTACATGCCCCTGCGTCTAACACTGAAGGGTTTCCTCAAAAGATACATGTGTTTCGTCAACTCACTTGAACAGGCCTATAGGGAACACAAGTACCCTTCTCCACTTTGAATCCTTTGATTTGCAGGAACTGTTCCCTTCAAAAACCAAGTCAAGTCTCAGAGGAAAACAATGTGCTAGATCTCCTGCTGCTAAGATAGATGGGTTTTTTTGGGAGATACACGTGTTTCGTCAACTTAACTAACTTAACTGAATAGGCCTACTTGCAACGAAATGAGCCTTTCTGCACCTTGAAAACTGTGCTTTGCAGGAATTACTCCTTCACAACTAACTCAGTTCTCAGAGGGAGACAATGCACTAGATGCTGCAGCTTCTATCATAGATGGTTTTCTTTGAAGTCACACATGTGTTTCTCCACCTCAGTTGAATAGGCCGTTCTGGATCAAAAAGTGCCTGTCTCAAGCTCGAATCACCTTATTTTCAGGAAGTATTCCTTTCCAAGACTAACTCACTTCTCACAGAGAAACAATTTTCCACTTGCTACAGCTTCTAGCACAGATGGTTTTTTGCGAGAGATCATTGTGTTTGTTCAACTTACAGGAACCGTACATTTGCAACAAAATGAGCCCTTCTCCACCTTGAAAACTGTTATTTGCTGGAAGTATTCCTTTCAAAAGGAACTCACTTCTCACAGAGAAACAGTATGCTCCATGCTGAAGCTTCTAAAAACCTGGTTTTCTTTGGACTTCTATATGAGTCTTCAACTCAGCTGAATAGGCCTATTAGGAGCAAAGAGAACTTATTTCCGCCCTTCAACACCGTGCTTGCAGGAAGTTTCCTTTTCCAAAGCTGACCAAGATCTCACCAAATACAATGTGCTCGAAGCTCCTGCTTCTAACACGGATCGTTTTCTGTATGAGATACAAGTGTTTCTTCAACTTAGTTGAGTAGGCCTATTTGGCACAAAATGAGCCTTTCTCCACCTTGAAAATTGTGATTTGCTGGAAGTATTCATTTCAAAAATTCATCCATTTCTCACTGGAAAACAATGTGCTAGAGGCTTCAGCTTCTTACATAGATGGTTTTCTTTGGAGAAACACCTGTCTTTCTTCAACTCTGGTGAAGAGGACTTTATAGACCAAACGGAGTCTATGTCCATCTTGAAACACCAAAGTTGCAGGAAGTGTTCTTTACCAAAACAAACTTAATTGTTACAAAAAGCAATGTGCTTGATGTTCTTGCATCTATCATTGAAGGTTTTCTTCGAGAGATGCACGTGATTGGTCAAGTGACCTGAATAGGCATGTTTGGAACAAAATGAGCCTTTCTCCAGCTTGAAAACTAGGATTTGCAGGAAATATTCCTTTCAAAACGAGCCCAGTTGTCATAGAGAAACAATGGGCAAGACAATGCAGCTTTGAACATAGAAAGTTTTCTTTGGTGAGATTCGTGTGTCTCTCCTACTCAGCTAAATAGGCTTTTATGGAACTAAGGGAGGCTTTTCCACCTTGACAATGGTGATATGCTGCACGTAGTCCTTTCAAAAACTAACTTACCTCTTATAAGAAAACAATGTGCTAGATGCTGCAGCTTCTAGCATACATGGTTCTTTTGGGAGAGGTACACATGTTCCTGGAACTCAGCTGAATAGGCCTATTTGGAGCAAACATTGACTATGTCCACCCTGAAACACCTCAGTTGCAGGAAGTATTACTCTCTAACTCTAACACAATTCTCACAGGAATACAATGTGCTGTAGCTCCTGCTTCTAACATGAATGGTTTTCTTTCTGAGATACATGTGTTTCTTCAACTTAGCTGGATAGGCCTATTTGGAACAAAGTTAGCTTATCTCCAATATGAAGTTGTGATTTGCAGCGTGTATTACTCTAAAAATCTTACTCAGTTCTCACAGGAAAATAAAGCGCTAAATGGGCAGTTTCTAAAATAGATGGTGTTTTGGAGATATTCATGTCTTTCTTCAACTCAGGTGAAAATTACTTTTTGGAGCAACAGTCCCTACCTTCACCTTGAAACACTTAAGTTGCAGGAAGTATTCCTTTCCAAAGTTATGCAAGTCTCAGAGGGAGACAATGTGCTAGATCTCCTGCTTCTAAGACCAGTGGTTTTCTTTGGTAGATACATGTGTTCCTTCAACTTAACTGAAGAGGCCTACTTGCAACCACATAAGCCTTTCTCCACCTGGAAAACTATGGTTTGCAGGAAGTTTTCTTTTCAAAACTAACTCAATTCTCAGAGGGCAGGCAATGCACCAGATGCTGCAGCTTCTATCATACATGGTTTTCTATGGGGTGATACATGTGTTTCTTCACCTCAGTTAAATAGGCCTATTTGGAGGAAAAAGTGCCTACCTCAATCTGGAATCACCTAGTTTTCAGGACGTATTCCTATCAAACAGTAACTCACTTCTCACAGAGAAACAATGTTCTACTTGCTTCTGCTTCAAACACAGGTGGTTTTCCTTTGAGAGATACACGTGTTTCTTCGACTTCAAGCATCGGCAGATTTGCAACATAATGGTCTTTTCTTCAGCTTGGAAACTGTCATTTGCAGGAAGTATTCCTTTCAAAATGAACTAGTTCTCACAGAGAAACAATGTGCTCGATGCTGAAGCTTCTAAAACCGTGGCTTTCTTTGGACAGGTATATGTGTTGATTCAATTCATCTGAGTAGTCCTATTTGGAGCCAACAGAGCCTACTTCCACCTTGCAACACCATGGTTGGAAGACGATTTCCGTTCCAAACCTGACACAATTAGCACAGGAAAACAATGTGCTAGATGCTTCTGCTTCAAATATGCATGGTGTTGTTTTGAGAAATACGTGGTTCTCCAACTTAGCTGAATACGACTATTTGGAACAAGGTTAGCCATTCTCCAGTTGAAACTTGTGATGTTCCTGATGTATTAGTCTCAAAATCTTACTCAGTTCTCACTGGGAAACAATGCACTAGATGCGGAGGCTGTTTGGAACAAAATGAGCCTTTTTTCCACCTTACAACTGTTTTTGCAGGAATTATTCCTTTCAAAAACTAACTCAAGTCTCCGAAGGAAACAATGTGTTGATGCCCCTGCTTCTAATCGGGATGTTTTTCTTTTGACAGATAAAGGTATTTCTTCTCTTCAGCTTAATAGGCCTGATTGTAACAAAAAGATCCTTTCTCCCCCTTGAGAAGTATGATTTGCTGGGAGTATTACATTCGAAAATGGACTCAATTCTACAGGGAAACAATGTGCCAGATGCTGCAGCTTCTAACATGGATGGTGTCTTTGGAGAGATACATGTGTTTCTTCAACTCAGCTGAGTAGATCTATTTGGAGCAAACAGAGCCTATCTCCACCTTGAAACACCTATGTTGGAGGAAGTATGTCTTTCAAAACTAGCTCTATTGTCCCAAGAAACAATGTGCTAGATACTGCAGCTTCAAACAGAGTTGGTTTTCTCAGCAGAGATATATGTATTTCGTGCATTAGGGTGAGAAGCCTATTTGGAACAAGATGAGCTTAACTCGACCTTGAAAATTCTGATTTGCACAAAGTATTCCTCTCAAAAACTGAAACAATTCTCACAGGCAGGCAAGGTGCTTGATACTGCACCTTCTAACAGACATTGTTTTCTTTGGAGATACTCATGGGTTACTTCAACTCAGCTGAAAAGGCCTCTATAAAGTAAGCAGAGTCTATCTCCATCTTGAAACACCAAAGTTGAAGGAAATGTTCTTTTGACAAACAAACTGAATTCTCACGGGAAGTCAACGTGCTAGACGTTCCTGCACATAACACCAAAGGTGTTCTTTGAGAGATACATGTGTTTCGTCAAGTCACCTAATAGTCCTGTTTGGAACCAAATGAGCCTTTCTCCAGCATGAAAACTAGGATTTGCAGGAAGTATTCCTTTCACAAACCACCCCACTTCTCACCGAGAAACAATGTGCTAGATGGGGCACCTTCTAACATAGATAGCTTTCATTTGAGAGACATATGTGTTTCTCCTACTCAGCAAAATAGAAGGAGAAGGAGGCTTTTATAGAACAAAATGAACCATTTTCGACCTTGAAAACTGACATATGCTGCAAGTATTCCTTTAAAGAACTACTCAACTCCCACAGGGAACAATGTGGTGGATGCTTCAGTTTCTAGCCAACATGGTTCTCTTTGGAGAGGTACACGTGTTCCTTCAACTCACCTGAATAGGCCTATTGGGAGCAAACACTGCCTATGCCCACCTGGAAACACCTCAGTTGCAGGAAGTATTCCTGTCCAAATCTAACACAGTTCTCACAGGAATACAATGTGCTGGATGCTCCCTTTTTCAAACACGGATCGTTTTGTTTCTGAGATATCTGTGTTTCTTCTACTTAGCTGAGTAGGACTATTTGGAACAAAATGAGCCTCTATCAACCTTGAAAACTGGTTTCCATTGTGTATTACTCACACAACTTACTCAGTTCTCAGAGGGAACCAATGCACTAGAAGCGGCAGTAGCTAACCTAGATGGTTTCTTGGAGAGACACGTGTGTTTCTTCAACTGAGCTGAAAAGGACTCTTTGGAGCAACAGCGCCTATCTGCACCTTGAAACACTTAAGTTGCAGGGAGTAGTCCTTCCAAAAACTACTCAAGTCTCAAGGGAAGCCATGTGCTAAATGCTGAATCTTGGAACATAGATGGTTTACTCTGGAGAGACACATGTGTTGTTTCAACTCAGCTGAAAAGGCCTAGTTGAAGCAAACTGAGCCTGTGTCCATCTTGAAAGACTTTCGTTGCTGGAAGGATTCACTTCAAAAATTAACTCAATTCTCACAAGAAAACAATGTTCTAGATGTTCCTGCACCTAACAACAATGGTTTCTTTGAGAGATACATGTGTTTCTTCGACTCACCTGAAGGGGCCGGTTTGGATGAAAATGAGCCTTTCTCTAGCTTAGAAACTATTGTTTGCAGGAAGAATGCCTTGCAAACATCAACACAATTCTCACAGGGAAACAATGTGCTAGATGCTGCATCTTGTAACTTGGTTCCTTTTTGTCGGAGAGACAGATGTGATTCTTCTAATCGCTGAAAAGGCCTATTTGGAGCAAATGAGGGCTATCTCCATCTTGAAACACCTAAGATGCACGAAGTGTTCCTTTCACAACTAACTCAATTCTCACAGAAAAAGAATGTGCTACATGCCCCTGCGTCTAACACTGAAGGGTTTCCTCAAAAGATACATGTGTTTCGTCAACTCACTTGAACAGGCCTATAGGGAACACAAGTACCCTTCTCCACTTTGAATCCTTTGATTTGCAGGAACTGTTCCCTTCAAAAACCAAGTCAAGTCTCAGAGGAAAACAATGTGCTAGATCTCCTGCTGCTAAGATAGATGGGTTTTTTTGGGAGATACACGTGTTTCGTCAACTTAACTAACTTAACTGAATAGGCCTACTTGCAACGAAATGAGCCTTTCTGCACCTTGAAAACTGTGCTTTGCAGGAATTACTCCTTCACAACTAACTCAGTTCTCAGAGGGAGACAATGCACTAGATGCTGCAGCTTCTATCATAGATGGTTTTCTTTGAAGTCACACATGTGTTTCTCCACCTCAGTTGAATAGGCCGTTCTGGATCAAAAAGTGCCTGTCTCAAGCTCGAATCACCTTATTTTCAGGAAGTATTCTTTCCAAGACTAACTCACTTCTCACAGAGAAACAATTTTCCACTTGCTACAGCTTCTAGCACAGATGGTTTTTTGCGAGAGATCATTGTGTTTGTTCAACTTACAGGAACCGTACATTTGCAACAAAATGAGCCCTTCTCCACCTTGAAAACTGTTATTTGCTGGAAGTATTCCTTTCAAAAGGAACTCACTTCTCACAGAGAAACAGTATGCTCCATGCTGAAGCTTCTAAAAACCTGGTTTTCTTTGGACTTCTATATGAGTCTTCAACTCAGCTGAATAGGCCTATTAGGAGCAAAGAGAACTTATTTCCGCCCTTCAACACCGTGCTTGCAGGAAGTTTCCTTTTCCAAAGCTGACCAAGATCTCACCAAATACAATGTGCTCGAAGCTCCTGCTTCTAACACGGATCGTTTTCTGTATGAGATACAAGTGTTTCTTCAACTTAGTTGAGTAGGCCTATTTGGCACAAAATGAGCCTTTCTCCACCTTGAAAATTGTGATTTGCTGGAAGTATTCATTTCAAAAATTCATCCATTTCTCACTGGAAAACAATGTGCTAGAGGCTTCAGCTTCTTACATAGATGGTTTTCTTTGGAGAAACACCTGTCTTTCTTCAACTCTGGTGAAGAGGACTTTATAGACCAAACGGAGTCTATGTCCATCTTGAAACACCAAAGTTGCAGGAAGTGTTCTTTACCAAAACAAACTTAATTGTTACAAAAAGCAATGTGCTTGATGTTCTTGCATCTATCATTGAAGGTTTTCTTCGAGAGATGCACGTGATTGGTCAAGTGACCTGAATAGGCATGTTTGGAACAAAATGAGCCTTTCTCCAGCTTGAAAACTAGGATTTGCAGGAAATATTCCTTTCAAAACGAACCCAGTTGTCATAGAGAAACAATGGGCAAGACAATGCAGCTTTGAACATAGAAAGTTTTCTTTGGTGAGATTCGTGTGTCTCTCCTACTCAGCTAAATAGGCTTTTATGGAACTAAGGGAGGCTTTTCCACCTTGACAATGGTGATATGCTGCACGTAGTCCTTTCAAAAACTAACTTACCTCTTATAAGAAAACAATGTGCTAGATGCTGCAGCTTCTAGCATACATGGTTCTTTTGGGAGAGGTACACATGTTCCTGGAACTCAGCTGAATAGGCCTATTTGGAGCAAACATTGACTATGTCCACCCTGAAACACCTCAGTTGCAGGAAGTATTACTCTCTAACTCTAACACAATTCTCACAGGAATACAATGTGCTGTAGCTCCTGCTTCTAACATGAATGGTTTTCTTTCTGAGATACATGTGTTTCTTCAACTTAGCTGGATAGGCCTATTTGGAACAAAGTTAGCTTATCTCCAATATGAAGTTGTGATTTGCAGCGTGTATTACTCTAAAAATCTTACTCAGTTCTCACAGGAAAATAAAGCGCTAAATGGGCAGTTTCTAAAATAGATGGTGTTTTGGAGATATTCATGTCTTTCTTCAACTCAGGTGAAAATTACTTTTTGGAGCAACAGTCCCTACCTTCACCTTGAAACACTTAAGTTGCAGGAAGTATTCCTTTCCAAAGTTATGCAAGTCTCAGAGGGAGACAATGTGCTAGATCTCCTGCTTCTAAGACCAGTGGTTTTCTTTGGTAGATACATGTGTTCCTTCAACTTAACTGAAGAGGCCTACTTGCAACCACATAAGCCTTTCTCCACCTGGAAAACTATGGTTTGCAGGAAGTTTTCTTTTCAAAACTAACTCAATTCTCAGAGGGCAGGCAATGCACCAGATGCTGCAGCTTCTATCATACATGGTTTTCTATGGGGTGATACATGTGTTTCTTCACCTCAGTTAAATAGGCCTATTTGGAGGAAAAAGTGCCTACCTCAATCTGGAATCACCTAGTTTTCAGGAAGTATTCCTATCAAACAGTAACTCACTTCTCACAGAGAAACAATGTTCTACTTGCTTCTGCTTCAAACACAGGTGGTTTTCCTTTGAGAGATACACGTGTTTCTTCGACTTCAAGCATCGGCAGATTTGCAACATAATGGTCTTTTCTTCAGCTTGGAAACTGTCATTTGCAGGAAGTATTCCTTTCAAAATGAACTAGTTCTCACAGAGAAACAATGTGCTCGATGCTGAAGCTTCTAAAACCGTGGCTTTCTTTGGACAGGTATATGTGTTGATTCAATTCATCTGAGTAGTCCTATTTGGAGCCAACAGAGCCTACTTCCACCTTGCAACACCATGGTTGGAAGACGATTTCCGTTCCAAACCTGACACAATTAGCACAGGAAAACAATGTGCTAGATGCTTCTGCTTCAAATATGCATGGTGTTGTTTTGAGAAATACGTGGTTCTCCAACTTAGCTGAATACGACTATTTGGAACAAGGTTAGCCATTCTCCAGTTGAAGCTTGTGATGTTCCTGATGTATTAGTCTCAAAATCTTACTCAGTTCTCACTGGGAAAGAATGCACTAGATGCGGAGGCTGTTTGGAACAAAATGAGCCTTTTTTCCACCTTACAACTGTTTTTGCAGGAATTATTCCTTTCAAAAACTAACTCAAGTCTCCGAAGGAAACAATGTGTTGATGCCCCTGCTTCTAATCGGGATGTTTTTCTTTTGACAGATAAAGGTATTTCTTCTCTTCAGCTTAATAGGCCTGATTGTAACAAAAAGATCCTTTCTCCCCCTTGAGAAGTATGATTTGCTGGGAGTATTACATTCGAAAACGGACTCAATTCTACAGGGAAACAATGTGCCAGATGCTGCAGCTTCTAACATGGATGGTGTCTTTGGAGAGATACATGTGTTTCTTCAACTCAGCTGAGTAGATCTATTTGGAGCAAACAGAGCCTATCTCCACCTTGAAACACCTAAGTTGGAGGAAGTATTTCTTTCAAAACTAGCTCTATTGTCCCAAGAAACAATGTGCTAGATACTGCAGCTTCAAACAGAGTTGGTTTTCTCAGCAGAGATATATGTATTTCGTGCATTAGGGTGAGAAGCCTATTTGGAACAAGATGAGCTTAACTCGACCTTGAAAATTCTGATTTGCACAAAGTATTCCTCTCAAAAACTGAAACAATTCTCACAGGCAAGCAAGGTGCTTGATACTGCACCTTCTAACAGACATTGTTTTCTTTGGAGATACTCATGGGTTACTTCAACTCAGCTGAAAAGGCCTCTATAAAGTAAGCAGAGTCTATCTCCATCTTGAAACACCAAAGTTGAAGGAAATGTTCTTTTGACAAACAAACTGAATTCTCACGGGAAGTCAACGTGCTAGACGTTCCTGCACATAACACCAAAGGTGTTCTTTGAGAGATACATGTGTTTCGTCAAGTCACCTAATAGTCCTGTTTGGAACCAAATGAGCCTTTCTCCAGCATGAAAACTAGGATTTGCAGGAAGTATTCCTTTCACAAACCACCCCACTTCTCACCGAGAAACAATGTGCTAGATGGGGCACCTTCTAACATAGATAGCTTTCATTTGAGAGACATATGTGTTTCTCCTACTCAGCAAAATAGAAGGAGAAGGAGGCTTTTATAGAACAAAATGAACCATTTTCGACCTTGAAAACTGACATATGCTGCAAGTATTCCTTTAAAGAACTACTCAACTCCCACAGGGAACAATGTGGTGAATGCTTCAGTTTCTAGCCAACATGGTTCTCTTTGGAGAGGTACACGTGTTCCTTCAACTCACCTGAATAGGCCTATTGGGAGCAAACACTGCCTATGCCCACCTGGAAACACCTCAGTTGCAGGAAGTATTCCTGTCCAAATCTAACACAGTTCTCACAGGAATACAATGTGCTGGATGCTCCCTTTTTCAAACACGGATCGTTTTGTTTCTGAGATATCTGTGTTTCTTCTACTTAGCTGAGTAGGACTATTTGGAACAAAATGAGCCTCTATCAACCTTGAAAACTGGTTTCCATTGTGTATTACTCACACAACTTACTCAGTTCTCAGAGGGAACCAATGCACTAGAAGCGGCAGTAGCTAACCTAGATGGTTTCTTGGAGAGACACGTGTGTTTCTTCAACTGAGCTGAAAAGGACTCTTTGGAGCAACAGCGCCTATCTGCACCTTGAAACACTTAAGTTGCAGGGAGTAGTCCTTCCAAAAACTACTCAAGTCTCAAGGGAAGCCATGTGCTAAATGCTGAATCTTGGAACATAGATGGTTTACTCTGGAGAGACACATGTGTTGTTTCAACTCAGCTGAAAAGGCCTAGTTGAAGCAAACTGAGCCTGTGTCCATCTTGAAAGACTTTCGTTGCTGGAAGGATTCACTTCAAAAATTAACTCAATTCTCACAAGAAAACAATGTTCTAGATGTTCCTGCACCTAACAACAATGGTTTCTTTGAGAGATACATGTGTTTCTTCGACTCACCTGAAGGGGCCGGTTTGGATGAAAATGAGCCTTTCTCTAGCTTAGAAACTATTGTTTGCAGGAAGAATGCCTTGCAAACATCAACACAATTCTCACAGGGAAACAATGTGCTAGATGCTGCATCTTGTAACTTGGTTCCTTTTTGTCGGAGAGACAGATGTGATTCTTCTAATCAGCTGAAAAGGCCTATTTGGAGCAAATGAGGGCTATCTGCATCTTGAAACACCTAAGATGCACGAAGTGTTCCTTTCACAACTAACTCAATTCTCACAGAAAAAGAATGTGCTACATGCCCCTGCGTCTAACACTGAAGGGTTTCCTCAAAAGATACATGTGTTTCGTCAACTCACTTGAACAGGCCTATAGGGAACACAAGTACCCTTCTCCACTTTGAATCCTTTGATTTGCAGGAACTGTTCCCTTCAAAAACCAAGTCAAGTCTCAGAGGAAAACAATGTGCTAGATCTCCTGCTGCTAAGATAGATGGGTTTTTTTGGGAGATACACGTGTTTCGTCAACTTAACTAACTTAACTGAATAGGCCTACTTGCAACGAAATGAGCCTTTCTGCACCTTGAAAACTGTGCTTTGCAGGAATTACTCCTTCACAACTAACTCAGTTCTCAGAGGGAGACAATGCACTAGATGCTGCAGCTTCTATCATAGATGGTTTTCTTTGAAGTCACACATGTGTTTCTCCACCTCAGTTGAATAGGCCGTTCTGGATCAAAAAGTGCCTGTCTCAAGCTCGAATCACCTTATTTTCAGGAAGTATTCCTTTCCAAGACTAACTCACTTCTCACAGAGAAACAATTTTCCACTTGCTACAGCTTCTAGCACAGATGGTTTTTTGCGAGAGATCATTGTGTTTGTTCAACTTACAGGAACCGTACATTTGCAACAAAATGAGCCCTTCTCCACCTTGAAAACTATTATTTGCTGGAAGTATTCCTTTCAAAAGGAACTCACTTCTCACAGAGAAACAGTATGCTCCATGCTGAAGCTTCTAAAAACCTGGTTTTCTTTGGACTTCTATATGAGTCTTCAACTCAGCTGAATAGGCCTATTAGGAGCAAAGAGAACTTATTTCCGCCCTTCAACACCGTGCTTGCAGGAAGTTTCCTTTTCCAAAGCTGACCAAGATCTCACCAAATACAATGTGCTCGAAGCTCCTGCTTCTAACACGGATCGTTTTCTGTATGAGATACAAGTGTTTCTTCAACTTAGTTGAGTAGGCCTATTTGGCACAAAATGAGCCTTTCTCCACCTTGAAAATTGTGATTTGCTGGAAGTATTCATTTCAAAAATTCATCCATTTCTCACTGGAAAACAATGTGCTAGAGGCTTCAGCTTCTTACATAGATGGTTTTCTTTGGAGAAACACCTGTCTTTCTTCAACTCTGGTGAAGAGGACTTTATAGACCAAACGGAGTCTATGTCCATCTTGAAACACCAAAGTTGCAGGAAGTGTTCTTTACCAAAACAAACTTAATTGTTACAAAAAGCAATGTGCTTGATGTTCTTGCATCTATCATTGAAGGTTTTCTTCGAGAGATGCACGTGATTGGTCAAGTGACCTGAATAGGCATGTTTGGAACAAAATGAGCCTTTCTCCAGCTTGAAAACTAGGATTTGCAGGAAATATTCCTTTCAAAACGAACCCAGTTGTCATAGAGAAACAATGGGCAAGACAATGCAGCTTTGAACATAGAAAGTTTTCTTTGGTGAGATTCGTGTGTCTCTCCTACTCAGCTAAATAGGCTTTTATGGAACTAAGGGAGGCTTTTCCACCTTGACAATGGTGATATGCTGCACGTAGTCCTTTCAAAAACTAACTTACCTCTTATAAGAAAACAATGTGCTAGATGCTGCAGCTTCTAGCATACATGGTTCTTTTGGGAGAGGTACACATGTTCCTGGAACTCAGCTGAATAGGCCTATTTGGAGCAAACATTGACTATGTCCACCCTGAAACACCTCAGTTGCAGGAAGTATTACTCTCTAACTCTAACACAATTCTCACAGGAATACAATGTGCTGTAGCTCCTGCTTCTAACATGAATGGTTTTCTTTCTGAGATACATGTGTTTCTTCAACTTAGCTGGATAGGCCTATTTGGAACAAAGTTAGCTTATCTCCAATATGAAGTTGTGATTTGCAGCGTGTATTACTCTAAAAATCTTACTCAGTTCTCACAGGAAAATAAAGCGCTAAATGGGCAGTTTCTAAAATAGATGGTGTTTTGGAGATATTCATGTCTTTCTTCAACTCAGGTGAAAATTACTTTTTGGAGCAACAGTCCCTACCTTCACCTTGAAACACTTAAGTTGCAGGAAGTATTCCTTTCCAAAGTTATGCAAGTCTCAGAGGGAGACAATGTGCTAGATCTCCTGCTTCTAAGACCAGTGGTTTTCTTTGGTAGATACATGTGTTCCTTCAACTTAACTGAAGAGGCCTACTTGCAACCACATAAGCCTTTCTCCACCTGGAAAACTATGGTTTGCAGGAAGTTTTCTTTTCAAAACTAACTCAATTCTCAGAGGGCAGGCAATGCACCAGATGCTGCAGCTTCTATCATACATGGTTTTCTATGGGGTGATACATGTGTTTCTTCACCTCAGTTAAATAGGCCTATTTGGAGGAAAAAGTGCCTACCTCAATCTGGAATCACCTAGTTTTCAGGAAGTATTCCTATCAAACAGTAACTCACTTCTCACAGAGAAACAATGTTCTACTTGCTTCTGCTTCAAACACAGGTGGTTTTCCTTTGAGAGATACACGTGTTTCTTCGACTTCAAGCATCGGCAGATTTGCAACATAATGGTCTTTTCTTCAGCTTGGAAACTGTCATTTGCAGGAAGTATTCCTTTCAAAATGAACTAGTTCTCACAGAGAAACAATGTGCTCGATGCTGAAGCTTCTAAAACCGTGGCTTTCTTTGGACAGGTATATGTGTTGATTCAATTCATCTGAGTAGTCCTATTTGGAGCCAACAGAGCCTACTTCCACCTTGCAACACCATGGTTGGAAGACGATTTCCGTTCCAAACCTGACACAATTAGCACAGGAAAACAATGTGCTAGATGCTTCTGCTTCAAATATGCATGGTGTTGTTTTGAGAAATACGTGGTTCTCCAACTTAGCTGAATACGACTATTTGGAACAAGGTTAGCCATTCTCCAGTTGAAGCTTGTGATGTTCCTGATGTATTAGTCTCAAAATCTTACTCAGTTCTCACTGGGAAAGAATGCACTAGATGCGGAGGCTGTTTGGAACAAAATGAGCCTTTTTTCCACCTTACAACTGTTTTTGCAGGAATTATTCCTTTCAAAAACTAACTCAAGTCTCCGAAGGAAACAATGTGTTGATGCCCCTGCTTCTAATCGGGATGTTTTTCTTTTGACAGATAAAGGTATTTCTTCTCTTCAGCTTAATAGGCCTGATTGTAACAAAAAGATCCTTTCTCCCCCTTGAGAAGTATGATTTGCTGGGAGTATTACATTCGAAAATGGACTCAATTCTACAGGGAAACAATGTGCCAGATGCTGCAGCTTCTAACATGGATGGTGTCTTTGGAGAGATACATGTGTTTCTTCAACTCAGCTGAGTAGATCTATTTGGAGCAAACAGAGCCTATCTCCACCTTGAAACACCTAAGTTGGAGGAAGTATGTCTTTCAAAACTAGCTCTATTGTCCCAAGAAACAATGTGCTAGATACTGCAGCTTCAAACAGAGTTGGTTTTCTCAGCAGAGATATATGTATTTCGTGCATTAGGGTGAGAAGCCTATTTGGAACAAGATGAGCTTAACTCGACCTTGAAAATTCTGATTTGCACAAAGTATTCCTCTCAAAAACTGAAACAATTCTCACAGGCAGGCAAGGTGCTTGATACTGCACCTTCTAACAGACATTGTTTTCTTTGGAGATACTCATGGGTTACTTCAACTCAGCTGAAAAGGCCTCTATAAAGTAAGCAGAGTCTATCTCCATCTTGAAACACCAAAGTTGAAGGAAATGTTCTTTTGACAAACAAACTGAATTCTCACGGGAAGTCAACGTGCTAGACGTTCCTGCACATAACACCAAAGGTGTTCTTTGAGAGATACATGTGTTTCGTCAAGTCACCTAATAGTCCTGTTTGGAACCAAATGAGCCTTTCTCCAGCATGAAAACTAGGATTTGCAGGAAGTATTCCTTTCACAAACCACCCCACTTCTCACCGAGAAACAATGTGCTAGATGGGGCACCTTCTAACATAGATAGCTTTCATTTGAGAGACATATGTGTTTCTCCTACTCAGCAAAATAGAAGGAGAAGGAGGCTTTTATAGAACAAAATGAACCATTTTCGACCTTGAAAACTGACATATGCTGCAAGTATTCCTTTAAAGAACTACTCAACTCCCACAGGGAACAATGTGGTGGATGCTTCAGTTTCTAGCCAACATGGTTCTCTTTGGAGAGGTACACGTGTTCCTTCAACTCACCTGAATAGGCCTATTGGGAGCAAACACTGCCTATGCCCACCTGGAAACACCTCAGTTGCAGGAAGTATTCCTGTCCAAATCTAACACAGTTCTCACAGGAATACAATGTGCTGGATGCTCCCTTTTTCAAACACGGATCGTTTTGTTTCTGAGATATCTGTGTTTCTTCTACTTAGCTGAGTAGGACTATTTGGAACAAAATGAGCCTCTATCAACCTTGAAAACTGGTTTCCATTGTGTATTACTCACACAACTTACTCAGTTCTCAGAGGGAACCAATGCACTAGAAGCGGCAGTAGCTATCCTAGATGGTTTCTTGGAGAGACACGTGTGTTTCTTCAACTGAGCTGAAAAGGACTCTTTGGAGCAACAGCGCCTATCTGCACCTTGAAACACTTAAGTTGCAGGGAGTAGTCCTTCCAAAAACTACTCAAGTCTCAAGGGAAGCCATGTGCTAATTGCTGAATCTTGGAACATAGATGGTTTACTCTGGAGAGACACATGTGTTGTTTCAACTCAGCTGAAAAGGCCTAGTTGGAGCAAACTGAGCCTGTGTCCATCTTGAAAGACTTTCGTTGCTGGAAGGATTCACTTCAAAAATTAACTCAATTCTCACAAGAAAACAATGTTCTAGATGTTCCTGCACCTAACAACAATGGTTTCTTTGAGAGATACATGTGTTTCTTCGACTCACCTGAAGGGGCCGGTTTGGATGAAAATGAGCCTTTCTCTAGCTTAGAAACTATTGTTTGCAGGAAGAATGCCTTGCAAACATCAACACAATTCTCACAGGGAAACAATGTGCTAGATGCTGCATCTTGTAACTTGGTTCCTTTTTGTCGGAGAGACAGATGTGATTCTTCTAATCGCTGAAAAGGCCTATTTGGAGCAAATGAGGGCTATCTCCATCTTGAAACACCTAAGATGCACGAAGTGTTCCTTTCACAACTAACTCAATTCTCACAGAAAAAGAATGTGCTACATGCCCCTGCGTCTAACACTGAAGGGTTTCCTCAAAAGATACATGTGTTTCGTCAACTCACTTGAACAGGCCTATAGGGAACACAAGTACCCTTCTCCACTTTGAATCCTTTGATTTGCAGGAACTGTTCCCTTCAAAAACCAAGTCAAGTCTCAGAGGAAAACAATGTGCTAGATCTCCTGCTGCTAAGATAGATGGGTTTTTTTGGGAGATACACGTGTTTCGTCAACTTAACTAACTTAACTGAATAGGCCTACTTGCAACGAAATGAGCCTTTCTGCACCTTGAAAACTGTGCTTTGCAGGAATTACTCCTTCACAACTAACTCAGTTCTCAGAGGGAGACAATGCACTAGATGCTGCAGCTTCTATCATAGATGGTTTTCTTTGAAGTCACACATGTGTTTCTCCACCTCAGTTGAATAGGCCGTTCTGGATCAAAAAGTGCCTGTCTCAAGCTCGAATCACCTTATTTTCAGGAAGTATTCCTTTCCAAGACTAACTCACTTCTCACAGAGAAACAATTTTCCACTTGCTACAGCTTCTAGCACAGATGGTTTTTTGCGAGAGATCATTGTGTTTGTTCAACTTACAGGAACCGTACATTTGCAACAAAATGAGCCCTTCTCCACCTTGAAAACTATTATTTGCTGGAAGTATTCCTTTCAAAAGGAACTCACTTCTCACAGAGAAACAGTATGCTCCATGCTGAAGCTTCTAAAAACCTGGTTTTCTTTGGACTTCTATATGAGTCTTCAACTCAGCTGAATAGGCCTATTAGGAGCAAAGAGAACTTATTTCCGCCCTTCAACACCGTGCTTGCAGGAAGTTTCCTTTTCCAAAGCTGACCAAGATCTCACCAAATACAATGTGCTCGAAGCTCCTGCTTCTAACACGGATCGTTTTCTGTATGAGATACAAGTGTTTCTTCAACTTAGTTGAGTAGGCCTATTTGGCACAAAATGAGCCTTTCTCCACCTTGAAAATTGTGATTTGCTGGAAGTATTCATTTCAAAAATTCATCCATTTCTCACTGGAAAACAATGTGCTAGAGGCTTCAGCTTCTTACATAGATGGTTTTCTTTGGAGAAACACCTGTCTTTCTTCAACTCTGGTGAAGAGGACTTTATAGACCAAACGGAGTCTATGTCCATCTTGAAACACCAAAGTTGCAGGAAGTGTTCTTTACCAAAACAAACTTAATTGTTACAAAAAGCAATGTGCTTGATGTTCTTGCATCTATCATTGAAGGTTTTCTTCGAGAGATGCACGTGATTGGTCAAGTGACCTGAATAGGCATGTTTGGATCAAAATGAGCCTTTCTCCAGCTTGAAAACTAGGATTTGCAGGAAATATTCCTTTCAAAACGAACCCAGTTGTCATAGAGAAACAATGGGCAAGACAATGCAGCTTTGAACATAGAAAGTTTTCTTTGGTGAGATTCGTGTGTCTCTCCTACTCAGCTAAATAGGCTTTTATGGAACTAAGGGAGGCTTTTCCACCTTGACAATGGTGATATGCTGCACGTAGTCCTTTCAAAAACTAACTTACCTCTTATAAGAAAACAATGTGCTAGATGCTGCAGCTTCTAGCATACATGGTTCTTTTGGGAGAGGTACACATGTTCCTGGAACTCAGCTGAATAGGCCTATTTGGAGCAAACATTGACTATGTCCACCCTGAAACACCTCAGTTGCAGGAAGTATTACTCTCTAACTCTAACACAATTCTCACAGGAATACAATGTGCTGTAGCTCCTGCTTCTAACATGAATGGTTTTCTTTCTGAGATACATGTGTTTCTTCAACTTAGCTGGATAGGCCTATTTGGAACAAAGTTAGCTTATCTCCAATATGAAGTTGTGATTTGCAGCGTGTATTACTCTAAAAATCTTACTCAGTTCTCACAGGAAAATAAAGCGCTAAATGGGCAGTTTCTAAAATAGATGGTGTTTTGGAGATATTCATGTCTTTCTTCAACTCAGGTGAAAATTACTTTTTGGAGCAACAGTCCCTACCTTCACCTTGAAACACTTAAGTTGCAGGAAGTATTCCTTTCCAAAGTTATGCAAGTCTCAGAGGGAGACAATGTGCTAGATCTCCTGCTTCTAAGACCAGTGGTTTTCTTTGGTAGATACATGTGTTCCTTCAACTTAACTGAAGAGGCCTACTTGCAACCACATAAGCCTTTCTCCACCTGGAAAACTATGGTTTGCAGGAAGTTTTCTTTTCAAAACTAACTCAATTCTCAGAGGGCAGGCAATGCACCAGATGCTGCAGCTTCTATCATACATGGTTTTCTATGGGGTGATACATGTGTTTCTTCACCTCAGTTAAATAGGCCTATTTGGAGGAAAAAGTGCCTACCTCAATCTGGAATCACCTAGTTTTCAGGAAGTATTCCTATCAAACAGTAACTCACTTCTCACAGAGAAACAATGTTCTACTTGCTTCTGCTTCAAACACAGGTGGTTTTCCTTTGAGAGATACACGTGTTTCTTCGACTTCAAGCATCGGCAGATTTGCAACATAATGGTCTTTTCTTCAGCTTGGAAACTGTCATTTGCAGGAAGTATTCCTTTCAAAATGAACTAGTTCTCACAGAGAAACAATGTGCTCGATGCTGAAGCTTCTAAAACCGTGGCTTTCTTTGGACAGGTATATGTGTTGATTCAATTCATCTGAGTAGTCCTATTTGGAGCCAACAGAGCCTACTTCCACCTTGCAACACCATGGTTGGAAGACGATTTCCGTTCCAAACCTGACACAATTAGCACAGGAAAACAATGTGCTAGATGCTTCTGCTTCAAATATGCATGGTGTTGTTTTGAGAAATACGTGGTTCTCCAACTTAGCTGAATACGACTATTTGGAACAAGGTTAGCCATTCTCCAGTTGAACCTTGTGATGTTCCTGATGTATTAGTCTCAAAATCTTACTCAGTTCTCACTGGGAAAGAATGCACTAGATGCGGAGGCTGTTTGGAACAAAATGAGCCTTTTTTCCACCTTACAACTGTTTTTGCAGGAATTATTCCTTTCAAAAACTAACTCAAGTCTCCGAAGGAAACAATGTGTTGATGCCCCTGCTTCTAATCGGGATGTTTTTCTTTTGACAGATAAAGGTATTTCTTCTCTTCAGCTTAATAGGCCTGATTGTAACAAAAAGATCCTTTCTCCCCCTTGAGAAGTATGATTTGCTGGGAGTATTACATTCGAAAATGGACTCAATTCTACAGGGAAACAATGTGCCAGATGCTGCAGCTTCTAACATGGATGGTGTCTTTGGAGAGATACATGTGTTTCTTCAACTCAGCTGAGTAGATCTATTTGGAGCAAACAGAGCCTATCTCCACCTTGAAACACCTAAGTTGGAGGAAGTATGTCTTTCAAAACTAGCTCTATTGTCCCAAGAAACAATGTGCTAGATACTGCAGCTTCAAACAGAGTTGGTTTTCTCAGCAGAGATATATGTATTTCGTGCATTAGGGTGAGAAGCCTATTTGGAACAAGATGAGCTTAACTCGACCTTGAAAATTCTGATTTGCACAAAGTATTCCTCTCAAAAACTGAAACAATTCTCACAGGCAGGCAAGGTGCTTGATACTGCACCTTCTAACAGACATTGTTTTCTTTGGAGATACTCATGGGTTACTTCAACTCAGCTGAAAAGGCCTCTATAAAGTAAGCAGAGTCTATCTCCATCTTGAAACACCAAAGTTGAAGGAAATGTTCTTTTGACAAACAAACTGAATTCTCACGGGAAGTCAACGTGCTAGACGTTCCTGCACATAACACCAAAGGTGTTCTTTGAGAGATACATGTGTTTCGTCAAGTCACCTAATAGTCCTGTTTGGAACCAAATGAGCCTTTCTCCAGCATGAAAACTAGGATTTGCAGGAAGTATTCCTTTCACAAACCACCCCACTTCTCACCGAGAAACAATGTGCTAGATGGGGCACCTTCTAACATAGATAGCTTTCATTTGAGAGACATATGTGTTTCTCCTACTCAGCAAAATAGAAGGAGAAGGAGGCTTTTATAGAACAAAATGAACCATTTTCGACCTTGAAAACTGACATATGCTGCAAGTATTCCTTTAAAGAACTACTCAACTCCCACAGGGAACAATGTGGTGGATGCTTCAGTTTCTAGCCAACATGGTTCTCTTTGGAGAGGTACACGTGTTCCTTCAACTCACCTGAATAGGCCTATTGGGAGCAAACACTGCCTATGCCCACCTGGAAACACCTCAGTTGCAGGAAGTATTCCTGTCCAAATCTAACACAGTTCTCACAGGAATACAATGTGCTGGATGCTCCCTTTTTCAAACACGGATCGTTTTGTTTCTGAGATATCTGTGTTTCTTCTACTTAGCTGAGTAGGACTATTTGGAACAAAATGAGCCTCTATCAACCTTGAAAACTGGTTTCCATTGTGTATTACTCACACAACTTACTCAGTTCTCAGAGGGAACCAATGCACTAGAAGCGGCAGTAGCTATCCTAGATGGTTTCTTGGAGAGACACGTGTGTTTCTTCAACTGAGCTGAAAAGGACTCTTTGGAGCAACAGCGCCTATCTGCACCTTGAAACACTTAAGTTGCAGGGAGTAGTCCTTCCAAAAACTACTCAAGTCTCAAGGGAAGCCATGTGCTAATTGCTGAATCTTGGAACATAGATGGTTTACTCTGGAGAGACACATGTGTTGTTTCAACTCAGCTGAAAAGGCCTAGTTGGAGCAAACTGAGCCTGTGTCCATCTTGAAAGACTTTCGTTGCTGGAAGGATTCACTTCAAAAATTAACTCAATTCTCACAAGAAAACAATGTTCTAGATGTTCCTGCACCTAACAACAATGGTTTCTTTGAGAGATACATGTGTTTCTTCGACTCACCTGAAGGGGCCGGTTTGGATGAAAATGAGCCTTTCTCTAGCTTAGAAACTATTGTTTGCAGGAAGAATGCCTTGCAAACATCAACACAATTCTCACAGGGAAACAATGTGCTAGATGCTGCATCTTGTAACTTGGTTCCTTTTTGTCGGAGAGACAGATGTGATTCTTCTAATCGCTGAAAAGGCCTATTTGGAGCAAATGAGGGCTATCTCCATCTTGAAACACCTAAGATGCACGAAGTGTTCCTTTCACAACTAACTCAATTCTCACAGAAAAAGAATGTGCTACATGCCCCTGCGTCTAACACTGAAGGGTTTCCTCAAAAGATACATGTGTTTCGTCAACTCACTTGAACAGGCCTATAGGGAACACAAGTACCCTTCTCCACTTTGAATCCTTTGATTTGCAGGAACTGTTCCCTTCAAAAACCAAGTCAAGTCTCAGAGGAAAACAATGTGCTAGATCTCCTGCTGCTAAGATAGATGGGTTTTTTTGGGAGATACACGTGTTTCGTCAACTTAACTAACTTAACTGAATAGGCCTACTTGCAACGAAATGAGCCTTTCTGCACCTTGAAAACTGTGCTTTGCAGGAATTACTCCTTCACAACTAACTCAGTTCTCAGAGGGAGACAATGCACTAGATGCTGCAGCTTCTATCATAGATGGTTTTCTTTGAAGTCACACATGTGTTTCTCCACCTCAGTTGAATAGGCCGTTCTGGATCAAAAAGTGCCTGTCTCAAGCTCGAATCACCTTATTTTCAGGAAGTATTCCTTTCCAAGACTAACTCACTTCTCACAGAGAAACAATTTTCCACTTGCTACAGCTTCTAGCACAGATGGTTTTTTGCGAGAGATCATTGTGTTTGTTCAACTTACAGGAACCGTACATTTGCAACAAAATGAGCCCTTCTCCACCTTGAAAACTATTATTTGCTGGAAGTATTCCTTTCAAAAGGAACTCACTTCTCACAGAGAAACAGTATGCTCCATGCTGAAGCTTCTAAAAACCTGGTTTTCTTTGGACTTCTATATGAGTCTTCAACTCAGCTGAATAGGCCTATTAGGAGCAAAGAGAACTTATTTCCGCCCTTCAACACCGTGCTTGCAGGAAGTTTCCTTTTCCAAAGCTGACCAAGATCTCACCAAATACAATGTGCTCGAAGCTCCTGCTTCTAACACGGATCGTTTTCTGTATGAGATACAAGTGTTTCTTCAACTTAGTTGAGTAGGCCTATTTGGCACAAAATGAGCCTTTCTCCACCTTGAAAATTGTGATTTGCTGGAAGTATTCATTTCAAAAATTCATCCATTTCTCACTGGAAAACAATGTGCTAGAGGCTTCAGCTTCTTACATAGATGGTTTTCTTTGGAGAAACACCTGTCTTTCTTCAACTCTGGTGAAGAGGACTTTATAGACCAAACGGAGTCTATGTCCATCTTGAAACACCAAAGTTGCAGGAAGTGTTCTTTACCAAAACAAACTTAATTGTTACAAAAAGCAATGTGCTTGATGTTCTTGCATCTATCATTGAAGGTTTTCTTCGAGAGATGCACGTGATTGGTCAAGTGACCTGAATAGGCATGTTTGGATCAAAATGAGCCTTTCTCCAGCTTGAAAACTAGGATTTGCAGGAAATATTCCTTTCAAAACGAACCCAGTTGTCATAGAGAAACAATGGGCAAGACAATGCAGCTTTGAACATAGAAAGTTTTCTTTGGTGAGATTCGTGTGTCTCTCCTACTCAGCTAAATAGGCTTTTATGGAACTAAGGGAGGCTTTTCCACCTTGACAATGGTGATATGCTGCACGTAGTCCTTTCAAAAACTAACTTACCTCTTATAAGAAAACAATGTGCTAGATGCTGCAGCTTCTAGCATACATGGTTCTTTTGGGAGAGGTACACATGTTCCTGGAACTCAGCTGAATAGGCCTATTTGGAGCAAACATTGACTATGTCCACCCTGAAACACCTCAGTTGCAGGAAGTATTACTCTCTAACTCTAACACAATTCTCACAGGAATACAATGTGCTGTAGCTCCTGCTTCTAACATGAATGGTTTTCTTTCTGAGATACATGTGTTTCTTCAACTTAGCTGGATAGGCCTATTTGGAACAAAGTTAGCTTATCTCCAATATGAAGTTGTGATTTGCAGCGTGTATTACTCTAAAAATCTTACTCAGTTCTCACAGGAAAATAAAGCGCTAAATGGGCAGTTTCTAAAATAGATGGTGTTTTGGAGATATTCATGTCTTTCTTCAACTCAGGTGAAAATTACTTTTTGGAGCAACAGTCCCTACCTTCACCTTGAAACACTTAAGTTGCAGGAAGTATTCCTTTCCAAAGTTATGCAAGTCTCAGAGGGAGACAATGTGCTAGATCTCCTGCTTCTAAGACCAGTGGTTTTCTTTGGTAGATACATGTGTTCCTTCAACTTAACTGAAGAGGCCTACTTGCAACCACATAAGCCTTTCTCCACCTGGAAAACTATGGTTTGCAGGAAGTTTTCTTTTCAAAACTAACTCAATTCTCAGAGGGCAGGCAATGCACCAGATGCTGCAGCTTCTATCATACATGGTTTTCTATGGGGTGATACATGTGTTTCTTCACCTCAGTTAAATAGGCCTATTTGGAGGAAAAAGTGCCTACCTCAATCTGGAATCACCTAGTTTTCAGGAAGTATTCCTATCAAACAGTAACTCACTTCTCACAGAGAAACAATGTTCTACTTGCTTCTGCTTCAAACACAGGTGGTTTTCCTTTGAGAGATACACGTGTTTCTTCGACTTCAAGCATCGGCAGATTTGCAACATAATGGTCTTTTCTTCAGCTTGGAAACTGTCATTTGCAGGAAGTATTCCTTTCAAAATGAACTAGTTCTCACAGAGAAACAATGTGCTCGATGCTGAAGCTTCTAAAACCGTGGCTTTCTTTGGACAGGTATATGTGTTGATTCAATTCATCTGAGTAGTCCTATTTGGAGCCAACAGAGCCTACTTCCACCTTGCAACACCATGGTTGGAAGACGATTTCCGTTCCAAACCTGACACAATTAGCACAGGAAAACAATGTGCTAGATGCTTCTGCTTCAAATATGCATGGTGTTGTTTTGAGAAATACGTGGTTCTCCAACTTAGCTGAATACGACTATTTGGAACAAGGTTAGCCATTCTCCAGTTGAACCTTGTGATGTTCCTGATGTATTAGTCTCAAAATCTTACTCAGTTCTCACTGGGAAACAATGCACTAGATGCGGAGGCTGTTTGGAACAAAATGAGCCTTTTTTCCACCTTACAACTGTTTTTGCAGGAATTATTCCTTTCAAAAACTAACTCAAGTCTCCAAAGGAAACAATGTGTTGATGCCCCTGCTTCTAATCGGGATGTTTTTCTTTTGACAGATAAAGGTATTTCTTCTCTTCAGCTTAATAGGCCTGATTGTAACAAAAAGATCCTTTCTCCCCCTTGAGAAGTATGATTTGCTGGGAGTATTACATTCGAAAATGGACTCAATTCTACAGGGAAACAATGTGCCAGATGCTGCAGCTTCTAACATGGATGGTGTCTTTGGAGAGATACATGTGTTTCTTCAACTCAGCTGAGTAGATCTATTTGGAGCAAACAGAGCCTATCTCCACCTTGAAACACCTAAGTTGGAGGAAGTATGTCTTTCAAAACTAGCTCTATTGTCCCAAGAAACAATGTGCTAGATACTGCAGCTTCAAACAGAGTTGGTTTTCTCAGCAGAGATATATGTATTTCGTGCATTAGGGTGAGAAGCCTATTTGGAACAAGATGAGCTTAACTCGACCTTGAAAATTCTGATTTGCACAAAGTATTCCTCTCAAAAACTGAAACAATTCTCACAGGCAGGCAAGGTGCTTGATACTGCACCTTCTAACAGACATTGTTTTCTTTGGAGATACTCATGGGTTACTTCAACTCAGCTGAAAAGGCCTCTATAAAGTAAGCAGAGTCTATCTCCATCTTGAAACACCAAAGTTGAAGGAAATGTTCTTTTGACAAACAAACTGAATTCTCACGGGAAGTCAACGTGCTAGACGTTCCTGCACATAACACCAAAGGTGTTCTTTGAGAGATACATGTGTTTCGTCAAGTCACCTAATAGTCCTGTTTGGAACCAAATGAGCCTTTCTCCAGCATGAAAACTAGGATTTGCAGGAAGTATTCCTTTCACAAACCACCCCACTTCTCACCGAGAAACAATGTGCTAGATGGGGCACCTTCTAACATAGATAGCTTTCATTTGAGAGACATATGTGTTTCTCCTACTCAGCAAAATAGAAGGAGAAGGAGGCTTTTATAGAACAAAATGAACCATTTTCGACCTTGAAAACTGACATATGCTGCAAGTATTCCTTTAAAGAACTACTCAACTCCCACAGGGAACAATGTGGTGGATGCTTCAGTTTCTAGCCAACATGGTTCTCTTTGGAGAGGTACACGTGTTCCTTCAACTCACCTGAATAGGCCTATTGGGAGCAAACACTGCCTATGCCCACCTGGAAACACCTCAGTTGCAGGAAGTATTCCTGTCCAAATCTAACACAGTTCTCACAGGAATACAATGTGCTGGATGCTCCCTTTTTCAAACACGGATCGTTTTGTTTCTGAGATATCTGTGTTTCTTCTACTTAGCTGAGTAGGACTATTTGGAACAAAATGAGCCTCTATCAACCTTGAAAACTGGTTTCCATTGTGTATTACTCACACAACTTACTCAGTTCTCAGAGGGAACCAATGCACTAGAAGCGGCAGTAGCTAACCTAGATGGTTTCTTGGAGAGACACGTGTGTTTCTTCAACTGAGCTGAAAAGGACTCTTTGGAGCAACAGCGCCTATCTGCACCTTGAAACACTTAAGTTGCAGGGAGTAGTCCTTCCAAAAACTACTCAAGTCTCAAGGGAAGCCATGTGCTAAATGCTGAATCTTGGAACATAGATGGTTTACTCTGGAGAGACACATGTGTTGTTTCAACTCAGCTGAAAAGGCCTAGTTGAAGCAAACTGAGCCTGTGTCCATCTTGAAAGACTTTCGTTGCTGGAAGGATTCACTTCAAAAATTAACTCAATTCTCACAAGAAAACAATGTTCTAGATGTTCCTGCACCTAACAACAATGGTTTCTTTGAGAGATACATGTGTTTCTTCGACTCACCTGAAGGGGCCGGTTTGGATGAAAATGAGCCTTTCTCTAGCTTAGAAACTATTGTTTGCAGGAAGAATGCCTTGCAAACATCAACACAATTCTCACAGGGAAACAATGTGCTAGATGCTGCATCTTGTAACTTGGTTCCTTTTTGTCGGAGAGACAGATGTGATTCTTCTAATCAGCTGAAAAGGCCTATTTGGAGCAAATGAGGGCTATCTGCATCTTGAAACACCTAAGATGCACGAAGTGTTCCTTTCACAACTAACTCAATTCTCACAGAAAAAGAATGTGCTACATGCCCCTGCGTCTAACACTGAAGGGTTTCCTCAAAAGATACATGTGTTTCGTCAACTCACTTGAACAGGCCTATAGGGAACACAAGTACCCTTCTCCACTTTGAATCCTTTGATTTGCAGGAACTGTTCCCTTCAAAAACCAAGTCAAGTCTCAGAGGAAAACAATGTGCTAGATCTCCTGCTGCTAAGATAGATGGGTTTTTTTGGGAGATACACGTGTTTCGTCAACTTAACTAACTTAACTGAATAGGCCTACTTGCAACGAAATGAGCCTTTCTGCACCTTGAAAACTGCTTTGCAGGAATTAATCCTTCACAACTAACTCAGTTCTCAGAGGGAGACAATGCACTAGATGCTGCAGCTTCTATCATAGATGGTTTTCTTTGAAGTCACACATGTGTTTCTCCACCTCAGTTGAATAGGCCGTTCTGGATCAAAAAGTGCCTGTCTCAAGCTCGAATCACCTTATTTTCAGGAAGTATTCCTTTCCAAGACTAACTCACTTCTCACAGAGAAACAATTTTCCACTTGCTACAGCTTCTAGCACAGATGGTTTTTTGCGAGAGATCATTGTGTTTGTTCAACTTACAGGAACCGTACATTTGCAACAAAATGAGCCCTTCTCCACCTTGAAAACTGTTATTTGCTGGAAGTATTCCTTTCAAAAGGAACTCACTTCTCACAGAGAAACAGTATGCTCCATGCTGAAGCTTCTAAAAACCTGGTTTTCTTTGGACTTCTATATGAGTCTTCAACTCAGCTGAATAGGCCTATTAGGAGCAAAGAGAACTTATTTCCGCCCTTCAACACCGTGCTTGCAGGAAGTTTCCTTTTCCAAAGCTGACCAAGATCTCACCAAATACAATGTGCTCGAAGCTCCTGCTTCTAACATGGATCGTTTTCTGTATGAGATACAAGTGTTTCTTCAACTTAGTTGAGTAGGCCTATTTGGCACAAAATGAGCCTTTCTCCACCTTGAAAATTGTGATTTGCTGGAAGTATTCATTTCAAAAATTCATCCATTTCTCACTGGAAAACAATGTGCTAGAGGCTTCAGCTTCTTACATAGATGGTTTTCTTTGGAGAAACACCTGTCTTTCTTCAACTCTGGTGAAGAGGACTTTATAGACCAAACGGAGTCTATGTCCATCTTGAAACACCAAAGTTGCAGGAAGTGTTCTTTACCAAAACAAACTTAATTGTTACAAAAAGTAATGTGCTTGATGTTCTTGCATCTATCATTGAAGGTTTTCTTCGAGAGATGCACGTGATTGGTCAAGTGACCTGAATAGGCATGTTTGGAACAAAATGAGCCTTTCTCCAGCTTGAAAACTAGGATTTGCAGGAAATATTCCTTTCAACAACGAACCCAGTTGCCATAGAGAAACAATGTGCAAGACAATGCAGCTTTGAACATAGAAGGTTTTCTTTGGTGAGATTCGTGTGTCTCTCTTACTCAGCTAAATAGGCTTTTATGGAAATAAGTGAGGGTTTTCCAACATGACAACGGTGATATGCTGCACGTATTCCTTTCAAAAACTAACTTACCTCTTATAAGAAAACAATGTGCTAGATGCTGCAGCTTCTAGCATACATGGTTCTCTTGGGAGAGGTACACATGTTCCTGGAACTCAGCTGAATAGGCCTATTTGGAGCAAACATTGCCTATGTCCACCTTGAAACACCTCAGTTGCAGGAAGTATTCCTGTCCAAATCTCACACAATTCTCACAGGAATACAATGTGCTGTAGCTCCTGCTTCTAACATGAATGGTTTTCTTTCTGAGATACATGTGTTTCTTCAACATAGCTACATAGGCCTATTTGGAACAAAGTTAGCTTATCTCCAATATGAAGTTGTGATTTGCAGCGTGTATTACTCTAAAAATCTTACTCAGTTCTCACAGGAAAATAAAGCGCTAAAGGGGCAGTTTCTAAAATAGATGGTGTTTTGGAGATATTCATGTCTTCCTTCAACTCAGGTGAAAATTACTTTTTGGAGCAACAGTCCCTACCTTCACCTTGAAACACTTAAGTTGCAGGAAGTATTCCTTTCCAAAGTTATGCAAGTCTCAGAGGGAGACAATGTGCTAGATCTCCTGCTTCTAAGACCAGTGGTTTTCTTTGGTAGATACATGTGTTCCTTCAACTTAACTGAAGAGGCCTACTTGCAACCACATAAGCCTTTCTCCACCTGGAAAACTATGGTTTGCAGGAAGTTTTCTTTTCAAAACTAACTCAATTCTCAGAGGGCAGGCAATGCACCAGATGCTGCAGCTTCTATCATACATGGTTTTCTATGGGGTGATACATGTGTTTCTTCACCTCAGTTAAATAGGCCTATTTGGAGGAAAAAGTGCCTACCTCAATCTGGAATCACCTAGTTTTCAGGAAGTATTCCTATCAAACAGTAACTCACTTCTCACAGAGAAACAATGTTCTACTTGCTTCTGCTTCAAACACAGGTGGTTTTCCTTTGAGAGATACACGTGTTTCTTCGACTTCAAGCATCGGCAGATTTGCAACATAATGGTCTTTTCTTCAGCTTGAAAACTGTCATTTGCAGGAAGTATTCCTTTCAAAATGAACTAGTTCTCACAGAGAAACAATGTGCTCGATGCTGAAGCTTCTAAAACCGTGGCTTTCTTTGGACAGGTATATGTGTTGATTCAATTCATCTGAGTAGTCCTATTTGGAGCCAACAGAGCCTACTTCCACCTTGCAACACCATGGTTGGAAGAAGATTTCCGTTCCAAACCTGACACAATTAGCACAGGAAAACAATGTGCTAGATGCTTCTGCTTCAAATATGCATGGTGTTGTTTTGAGAAATACGTGGCTCTCCAACTTAGCTGAATAGGACTATTTGGAACAAGGTTAGCCATTCTCCAGTTGAACCTTGTGAGGTTCCTGATGTATTAGTCTCAAAATCTTACTCAGTTCTCACTGGGAAACAATGCACTAGATGCGGAGGCTGTATGGAACAAAGTGAGCCTTTTTTCCACCTTACAACTGGTTTTGCAGGAATTATTCCTTTCAAAAACAAACTCAAGGCTCCGAAGGAAACAATGTGTTGATGCCCCTGCTTCTAATCGGGATGTTTTTCTTTTGACAGATAAAGGTATTTCTTCTCTTCAGCTTAATAGGCCTGATTGTAACAAAAAGATCCTTTCTCCCCCTTGAGAAGTATGATTTGCTGGGAGTATTACATTCGAAAACGGACTCAATTCTACAGGGAAACAATGTGCCAGATGCTGCAGCTTCTAACATGGATGGTGTCTTTGGAGAGATACATGTGTTTCTTCAACTCAGCTGAGTAGATCTATTTGGAGCAAACAGAGCCTATCTCCACCTTGAAACACCTAAGTTGGAGGAAGTATTTCTTTCAAAACTAGCTCTATTGTCCCAAGAAACAATGTGCTAGATACTGCAGCTTCAAACAGAGTTGGTTTTCTCAGCAGAGATATATGTATTTCCTGCATTAGGGTGAAGAAGCCTATTTGGAACAAGATGAGCTTAACTCGACCTTGAAAATTCTGATTTGCACAAAGTATTCCTCTCAAAAACTGAAACAATTCTCACAGGCAGGCAAGGTGCTTGATACTGCACCTTCTAACAGACATTGTTTTCTTTGGAGATACTCATGGGTTACTTCAACTCAGCTGAAAAGGCCTCTATAAAGTAAGCAGAGTCTATCTCCATCTTGAAACACCAAAGTTGAAGGAAATGTTCTTTTGACAAACAAACTGAATTCTCACAGGAAGTCAACGTGCTAGACGTTCCTGCACATAACACCAAAGGTGTTCTTTGAGAGATACATGTGTTTCGTCAAGTCACCTAATAGTCCTGTTTGGAACCAAATGAGCCTTTCTCCAGCATGAAAACTAGGATTTGCAGGAAGTATTCCTTTCACAAACCACCCCACTTCTCACCGAGAAACAATGTGCTAGATGGGGCACCTTCTAACATAGATAGTTTTCATTTGAGAGACATATGTGTTTCTCCTACTCAGCAAAATAGAAGGAGAAGGAGGCTTTTATAGAACAAAATGAACCATTTTCGACCTTGAAAACTGACATATGCTGCAAGTATTCCTTTAAAGAACTACTCAACTCCCACAGGGAACAATGTGGTGGATGCTTCAGTTTCTAGCCAACATGGTTCTCTTTTTAGAGGTACACGTGTTCCTTCAACTCACCTGAATAGGCCTATTGGGAGCAAACACTGCCTATGCCCACCTGGAAACACCTCAGTTGCAGGAAGTATTCCTGTCCAAATCTAACACAGTTCTCACAGGAATACAATGTGCTGGATGCTCCCTTTTTCAAACACGGATCGTTTTGTTTCTGAGATATCTGTGTTTCTTCTACTTAGCTGAGTAGGACTATTTGGAACAAAATGAGCCTCTCTCAACCTTGAAAACTGGTTTCCATTGTGTATTACTCACACAACTTACTCAGTTCTCAGAGGGAACCAATGCACTAGAAGCGGCAGTAGCTAACCTAGATGGTTTCTTGGAGAGACACGTGTGTTTCTTCAACTGAGCTGAAAAGGACTCTTTGGAGCAACAGCGCCTATCTGCACCTTGAAACACTTAAGTTGCAGGGAGTAGTCCTTCCAAAAACTACTCAAGTCTCAAGGGAAGCCATGTGCTAAATGCTGAATCTTGGAACATAGATGGTTTACTCTGGAGAGACACATGTGTTGTTTCAACTCAGCTGAAAAGGCCTAGTTGGAGCAAACTGAGCCTGTGTCCATCTTGAAAGACTTTCGTTGCTGGAAGGATTCACTTCAAAAATTAACTCAATTCTCACAAGAAAACAATGTTCTAGATGTTCCTGCACCTAACAACAATGGTTTCTTTGAGAGATACATGTGTTTCTTCGACTCACCTGAAGGGGCCGGTTTGGATGAAAATGAGCCTTTCTCTAGCTTAGAAACTATTGTTTGCAGGAAGAATGCCTTGCAAACATCAACACAATTCTCACAGGGAAACAATGTGCTAGATGCTGCATCTTGTAACTTGGTTCCTTTTTGTCGGAGAGACAGATGTGATTCTTCTAATCAGCTGAAAAGGCCTATTTGGAGCAAATGAGGGCTATCTGCATCTTGAAACACCTAAGATGCACGAAGTGTTCCTTTCACAACTAACTCAATTCTCGCAGAAAAAGAATGTGCTACATGCCCCTGCGTCTAACACTGAAGGGTTTCCTCAAAAGATACATGTGTTTCGTCAACTCACTTGAACAGGCCTATAGGGAACACAAGTACCCTTCTCCACTTTGAAACCTTTGATTTGCAGGAACTGTTCCCTTCAAAAACCAAGTCAAGTCTCAGAGGAAAACAATGTGCTAGATCTCCTGCTGCTAAGATAGATGGGTTTTTTTGGGAGATACACGTGTTTCGTCAACTTAACTAACTTAACTGAATAGGCGTACTTGCAACGAAATGAGCCTTTCTGCACCTTGAAAACTGTGCTTTGCAGGAATTACTCCTTCACAACTAACTCAGTTCTCAGAGGGAGACAATGCACTAGATGCTGCAGCTTCTATCATAGATGGTTTTCTTTGAAGTCACACATGTGTTTCTCCACCTCAGTTGAATAGGCCGTTCTGGATCAAAAAGTGCCTGTCTCAAGCTCGAATCACCTTATTTTCAGGAAGTATTCCTTTCCAAGACTAACTCACTTCTCACAGAGAAACAATTTTCCACTTGCTACAGCTTCTAGCACAGATGGTTTTTTGCGAGAGATCATTGTGTTTGTTCAACTTACAGGAACCGTACATTTGCAACAAAATGAGCCCTTCTCCACCTTGAAAACTATTATTTGCTGGAAGTATTCCTTTCAAAAGGAACTCACTTCTCACAGAGAAACAGTATGCTCCATGCTGAAGCTTCTAAAAACCTGGTTTTCTTTGGACTTCTATATGAGTCTTCAACTCAGCTGAATAGGCCTATTAGGAGCAAAGAGAACTTATTTCCGCCCTTCAACACCGTGCTTGCAGGAAGTTTCCTTTTCCAAAGCTGACCAAGATCTCACCAAATACAATGTGCTCGAAGCTCCTGCTTCTAACACGGATCGTTTTCTGTATGAGATACAAGTGTTTCTTCAACTTAGTTGAGTAGGCCTATTTGGCACAAAATGAGCCTTTCTCCACCTTGAAAATTGTGATTTACTGGAAGTATTCATTTCAAAAATTCATCCATTTCTCACTGGAAAACAATGTGCTAGAGGCTTCAGCTTCTTACATAGATGGTTTTCTTTGGAGAAACACCTGTCTTTCTTCAACTCTGGTGAAGAGGACTTTATAGACCAAACGGAGTCTATGTCCATCTTGAAACACCAAAGTTGCAGGAAGTGTTCTTTACCAAAACAAACTTAATTGTTACAAAAAGCAATGTGCTTGATGTTCTTGCATCTATCATTGAAGGTTTTCTTCGAGAGATGCACGTGATTGGTCAAGTGACCTGAATAGGCATGTTTGGAACAAAATGAGCCTTTCTCCAGCTTGAAAACTAGGATTTGCAGGAAATATTCCTTTCAAAACGAACCCAGTTGTCATAGAGAAACAATGGGCAAGACAATGCAGCTTTGAACATAGAAGGTTTTCTTTGGTGAGATTCGTGTGTCTCTCCTACTCAGCTAAATAGGCTTTTATGGAACTAAGGGAGGCTTTTCCACCTTGACAATGGTGATATGCTGCACGTATTCCTTTCAAAAACTAACTTACCTCTTATAAGAAAACAATGTGCTAGATGCTGCAGCTTCTAGCATACATGGTTCTTTTGGGAGAGGTACACATGTTCCTGGAACTCAGCTGAATAGGCCTATTTGGAGCAAACATTGACTATGTCCACCCTGAAACACCTCAGTTGCAGGAAGTATTACTCTCTAACTCTAACACAATTCTCACAGGAATACAATGTGCTGTAGCTCCTGCTTCTAACATGAATGGTTTTCTTTCTGAGATACATGTGTTTCTTCAACTTAGCTGGATAGGCCTATTTGGAACAAAGTTAGCTTATCTCCAATATGAAGTTGTGATTTGCAGCGTGTATTACTCTAAAAATCTTACTCAGTTCTCACAGGAAAATAAAGCGCTAAATGGGCAGTTTCTAAAATAGATGGTGTTTTGGAGATATTCATGTCTTCCTTCAACTCAGGTGAAAATTACTTTTTGGAGCAACAGTCCCTACCTTCACCTTGAAACACTTAAGTTGCAGGAAGTATTCCTTTCCAAAGTTATGCAAGTCTCAGAGGGAGACAATGTGCTAGATCTCCTGCTTCTAAGACCAGTGGTTTTCTTTGGTAGATACATGTGTTCCTTCAACTTAACTGAAGAGGCCTACTTGCAACCACATAAGCCTTTCTCCACCTGGAAAACTATGGTTTGCAGGAAGTTTTCTTTTCAAAACTAACTCAATTCTCAGAGGGCAGGCAATGCACCAGATGCTGCAGCTTCTATCATACATGGTTTTCTATGGGGTGATACATGTGTTTCTTCACCTCAGTTAAATAGGCCTATTTGGAGGAAAAAGTGCCTACCTCAATCTGGAATCACCTAGTTTTCAGGACGTATTCCTATCAAACAGTAACTCACTTCTCACAGAGAAACAATGTTCTACTTGCTTCTGCTTCAAACACAGGTGGTTTTCCTTTGAGAGATACACGTGTTTCTTCGACTTCAAGCATCGGCAGATTTGCAACATAATGGTCTTTTCTTCAGCTTGAAAACTGTCATTTGCAGGAAGTATTCCTTTCAAAATGAACTAGTTCTCACAGAGAAACAATGTGCTCGATGCTGAAGCTTCTAAAACCGTGGCTTTCTTTGGACAGGTATATGTGTTGATTCAATTCATCTGAGTAGTCCTATTTGGAGCCAACAGAGCCTACTTCCACCTTGCAACACCATGGTTGGAAGAAGATTTCCGTTCCAAACCTGACACAATTAGCACAGGAAAACAATGTGCTAGATGCTTCTGCTTCAAATATGCATGGTGTTGTTTTGAGAAATACGTGGCTCTCCAACTTAGCTGAATAGGACTATTTGGAACAAGGTTAGCCATTCTCCAGTTGAACCTTGTGAGGTTCCTGATGTATTAGTCTCAAAATCTTACTCAGTTCTCACTGGGAAACAATGCACTAGATGCGGAGGCTGTTTGGAACAAAGTGAGCCTTTTTTCCACCTTACAACTGGTTTTGCAGGAATTATTCCTTTCAAAAACAAACTCAAGGCTCCGAAGGAAACAATGTGTTGATGCCCCTGCTTCTAATCGGGATGTTTTTCTTTTGACAGATAAAGGTATTTCTTCTCTTCAGCTTAATAGGCCTGGTTGTAACAAAAAGATCCTTTCTCCCCCTTGAGAAGTATGATTTGCTGGGAGTATTACATTCGAAAACGGACTCAATTCTACAGGGAAACAATGTGCCAGATGCTGCAGCTTCTAACATGGATGGTGTCTTTGGAGAGATACATGTGTTTCTTCAACTCAGCTGAGTAGATCTATTTGGAGCAAACAGAGCCTATCTCCACCTTGAAACACCTAAGTTGGAGGAAGTATTTCTTTCAAAACTAGCTCTATTGTCCCAAGAAACAATGTGCTAGATACTGCAGCTTCAAACAGAGTTGGTTTTCTCAGCAGAGATATATGTATTTCCTGCATTAGGGTGAAGAAGCCTATTTGGAACAAGATGAGCTTAACTCGACCTTGAAAATTCTGATTTGCACAAAGTATTCCTCTCAAAAACTGAAACAATTCTCACAGGCAGGCAAGGTGCTTGATACTGCACCTTCTAACAGACATTGTTTTCTTTGGAGATACTCATGGGTTACTTCAACTCAGCTGAAAAGGCCTCTATAAAGTAAGCAGAGTCTATCTCCATCTTGAAACACCAAAGTTGAAGGAAATGTTCTTTTGACAAACAAACTGAATTCTCACAGGAAGTCAACGTGCTAGACGTTCCTGCACATAACACCAAAGGTGTTCTTTGAGAGATACATGTGTTTCGTCAAGTCACCTAATAGTCCTGTTTGGAACCAAATGAGCCTTTCTCCAGCATGAAAACTAGGATTTGCAGGAAGTATTCCTTTCACAAACCACCCCACTTCTCACCGAGAAACAATGTGCTAGATGGGGCACCTTCTAACATAGATAGTTTTCATTTGAGAGACATATGTGTTTCTCCTACTCAGCAAAATAGAAGGAGAAGGAGGCTTTTATAGAACAAAATGAACCATTTTCGACCTTGAAAACTGACATATGCTGCAAGTATTCCTTTAAAGAACTACTCAACTCCCACAGGGAACAATGTGGTGGATGCTTCAGTTTCTAGCCAACATGGTTCTCTTTGGAGAGGTACACGTGTTCCTTCAACTCACCTGAATAGGCCTATTGGGAGCAAACACTGCCTATGCCCACCTGGAAACACCTCAGTTGCAGGAAGTATTCCTGTCCAAATCTAACACAGTTCTCACAGGAATACAATGTGCTGGATGCTCCCTTTTTCAAACACGGATCGTTTTGTTTCTGAGATATCTTTGTTTCTTCTACTTAGCTGAGTAGGACTATTTGGAACAAAATGAGCCTCTCTCAACCTTGAAAACTGGTTTCCATTGTGTATTACTCACACAACTTACTCAGTTCTCAGAGGGAACCAATGCACTAGAAGCGGCAGTAGCTAACCTAGATGGTTTCTTGGAGAGACACGTGTGTTTCTTCAACTGAGCTGAAAAGGACTCTTTGGAGCAACAGCGCCTATCTGCACCTTGAAACACTTAAGTTGCAGGGAGTAGTCCTTCCAAAAACTACTCAAGTCTCAAGGGAAGCCATGTGCTAAATGCTGAATCTTGGAACATAGATGGTTTACTCTGGAGAGACACATGTGTTGTTTCAACTCAGCTGAAAAGGCCTAGTTGGAGCAAACTGAGCCTGTGTCCATCTTGAAAGACTTTCGTTGCTGGAAGGATTCACTTCAAAAATTAACTCAATTCTCACAAGAAAACAATGTTCTAGATGTTCCTGCACCTAACAACAATGGTTTCTTTGAGAGATACATGTGTTTCTTCGACTCACCTGAAGGGGCCGGTTTGGATGAAAATGAGCCTTTCTCTAGCTTAGAAACTATTGTTTGCAGGAAGAATGCCTTGCAAACATCAACACAATTCTCACAGGGAAACAATGTGCTAGATGCTGCATCTTGTAACTTGGTTCCTTTTTGTCGGAGAGACAGATGTGATTCTTCTAATCAGCTGAAAAGGCCTATTTGGAGCAAATGAGGGCTATCTGCATCTTGAAACACCTAAGATGCACGAAGTGTTCCTTTCACAACTAACTCAATTCTCACAGAAAAAGAATGTGCTACATGCCCCTGCGTCTAACACTGAAGGGTTTCCTCAAAAGATACATGTGTTTCGTCAACTCACTTGAACAGGCCTATAGGGAACACAAGTACCCTTCTCCACTTTGAAACCTTTGATTTGCAGGAACTGTTCCCTTCAAAAACCAAGTCAAGTCTCAGAGGAAAACAATGTGCTAGATCTCCTGCTGCTAAGATAGATGGGTTTTTTTGGGAGATACACGTGTTTCGTCAACTTAACTAACTTAACTGAATAGGCGTACTTGCAACGAAATGAGCCTTTCTGCACCTTGAAAACTGTGCTTTGCAGGAATTACTCCTTCACAACTAACTCAGTTCTCAGAGGGAGACAATGCACTAGATGCTGCAGCTTCTATCATAGATGGTTTTCTTTGAAGTCACACATGTGTTTCTCCACCTCAGTTGAATAGGCCGTTCTGGATCAAAAAGTGCCTGTCTCAAGCTCGAATCACCTTATTTTCAGGAAGTATTCCTTTCCAAGACTAACTCACTTCTCACAGAGAAACAATTTTCCACTTGCTACAGCTTCTAGCACAGATGGTTTTTTGCGAGAGATCATTGTGTTTGTTCAACTTACAGGAACCGTACATTTGCAACAAAATGAGCCCTTCTCCACCTTGAAAACTATTATTTGCTGGAAGTATTCCTTTCAAAAGGAACTCACTTCTCACAGAGAAACAGTATGCTCCATGCTGAAGCTTCTAAAAACCTGGTTTTCTTTGGACTTCTATATGAGTCTTCAACTCAGCTGAATAGGCCTATTAGGAGCAAAGAGAACTTATTTCCGCCCTTCAACACCGTGCTTGCAGGAAGTTTCCTTTTCCAAAGCTGACCAAGATCTCACCAAATACAATGTGCTCGAAGCTCCTGCTTCTAACACGGATCGTTTTCTGTATGAGATACAAGTGTTTCTTCAACTTAGTTGAGTAGGCCTATTTGGCACAAAATGAGCCTTTCTCCACCTTGAAAATTGTGATTTGCTGGAAGTATTCATTTCAAAAATTCATCCATTTCTCACTGGAAAACAATGTGCTAGAGGCTTCAGCTTCTTACATAGATGGTTTTCTTTGGAGAAACACCTGTCTTTCTTCAACTCTGGTGAAGAGGACTTTATAGACCAAACGGAGTCTATGTCCATCTTGAAACACCAAAGTTGCAGGAAGTGTTCTTTACCAAAACAAACTTAATTGTTACAAAAAGCAATGTGCTTGATGTTCTTGCATCTATCATTGAAGGTTTTCTTCGAGAGATGCACGTGATTGGTCAAGTGACCTGAATAGGCATGTTTGGAACAAAATGAGCCTTTCTCCAGCTTGAAAACTAGGATTTGCAGGAAATATTCCTTTCAAAACGAACCCAGTTGTCATAGAGAAACAATGGGCAAGACAATGCAGCTTTGAACATAGAAGGTTTTCTTTGGTGAGATTCGTGTGTCTCTCCTACTCAGCTAAATAGGCTTTTATGGAACTAAGGGAGGCTTTTCCACCTTGACAATGGTGATACGCTGCACGTATTCCTTTCAAAAACTAACTTACCTCTTATAAGAAAACAATGTGCTAGATGCTGCAGCTTCTAGCATACATGGTTCTTTTGGGAGAGGTACACATGTTCCTGGAACTCAGCTGAATAGGCCTATTTGGAGCAAACATTGACTATGTCCACCCTGAAACACCTCAGTTGCAGGAAGTATTACTCTCTAACTCTAACACAATTCTCACAGGAATACAATGTGCTGTAGCTCCTGCTTCTAACATGAATGGTTTTCTTTCTGAGATACATGTGTTTCTTCAACTTAGCTGGATAGGCCTATTTGGAACAAAGTTAGCTTATCTCCAATATGAAGTTGTGATTTGCAGCGTGTATTACTCTAAAAATCTTACTCAGTTCTCACAGGAAAATAAAGTGCTAAATGGGCAGTTTCTAAAATAGATGGTGTTTTGGAGATATTCATGTCTTCCTTCAACTCAGGTGAAAATTACTTTTTGGAGCAACAGTCCCTACCTTCACCTTGAAACACTTAAGTTGCAGGAAGTATTCCTTTCCAAAGTTATGCAAGTCTCAGAGGGAGACAATGTGCTAGATCTCCTGCTTCTAAGACCAGTGGTTTTCTTTGGTAGATACATGTGTTCCTTCAACTTAACTGAAGAGGCCTACTTGCAACCACATAAGCCTTTCTCCACCTGGAAAACTATGGTTTGCAGGAAGTTTTCTTTTCAAAACTAACTCAATTCTCAGAGGGCAGGCAATGCACCAGATGCTGCAGCTTCTATCATACATGGTTTTCTATGGGGTGATACATGTGTTTCTTCACCTCAGTTAAATAGGCCTATTTGGAGGAAAAAGTGCCTACCTCAATCTGGAATCACCTAGTTTTCAGGACGTATTCCTATCAAACAGTAACTCACTTCTCACAGAGAAACAATGTTCTACTTGCTTCTGCTTCAAACACAGGTGGTTTTCCTTTGAGAGATACACGTGTTTCTTCGACTTCAAGCATCGGCAGATTTGCAACATAATGGTCTTTTCTTCAGCTTGAAAACTGTCATTTGCAGGAAGTATTCCTTTCAAAATGAACTAGTTCTCACAGAGAAACAATGTGCTCGATGCTGAAGCTTCTAAAACCGTGGCTTTCTTTGGACAGGTATATGTGTTGATTCAATTCATCTGAGTAGTCCTATTTGGAGCCAACAGAGCCTACTTCCACCTTGCAACACCATGGTTGGAAGAAGATTTCCGTTCCAAACCTGACACAATTAGCACAGGAAAACAATGTGCTAGATGCTTCTGCTTCAAATATGCATGGTGTTGTTTTGAGAAATACGTGGCTCTCCAACTTAGCTGAATAGGACTATTTGGAACAAGGTTAGCCATTCTCCAGTTGAACCTTGTGAGGTTCCTGATGTATTAGTCTCAAAATCTTACTCAGTTCTCACTGGGAAACAATGCACTAGATGCGGAGGCTGTTTGGAACAAAGTGAGCCTTTTTTCCACCTTACAACTGGTTTTGCAGGAATTATTCCTTTCAAAAACAAACTCAAGGCTCCGAAGGAAACAATGTGTTGATGCCCCTGCTTCTAATCGGGATGTTTTTCTTTTGGCAGATAAAGGTATTTCTTCTCTTCAGCTTAATAGGCCTGGTTGTAACAAAAAGATCCTTTCTCCCCCTTGAGAAGTATGATTTGCTGGGAGTATTACATTCGAAAACGGACTCAATTCTACAGGGAAACAATGTGCCAGATGCTGCAGCTTCTAACATGGATGGTGTCTTTGGAGAGATACATGTGTTTCTTCAACTCAGCTGAGTAGATCTATTTGGAGCAAACAGAGCCTATCTCCACCTTGAAACACCTAAGTTGGAGGAAGTATTTCTTTCAAAACTAGCTCTATTGTCCCAAGAAACAATGTGCTAGATACTGCAGCTTCAAACAGAGTTGGTTTTGTCAGCAGAGATATATGTATTTCCTGCATTAGGGTGAAGAAGCCTATTTGGAACAAGATGAGCTTAACTCGACCTTGAAAATTCTGATTTGCACAAAGTATTCCTCTCAAAAACTGAAACAATTCTCACAGGCAGGCAAGGTGCTTGATACTGCACCTTCTAACAGACATTGTTTTCTTTGGAGATACTCATGGGTTACTTCAACTCAGCTGAAAAGGCCTCTATAAAGTAAGCAGAGTCTATCTCCATCTTGAAACACCAAAGTTGAAGGAAATGTTCTTTTGACAAACAAACTGAATTCTCACAGGAAGTCAACGTGCTAGACGTTCCTGCACATAACACCAAAGGTGTTCTTTGAGAGATACATGTGTTTCGTCAAGTCACCTAATAGTCCTGTTTGGAACCAAATGAGCCTTTCTCCAGCATGAAAACTAGGATTTGCAGGAAGTATTCCTTTCACAAACCACCCCACTTCTCACCGAGAAACAATGTGCTAGATGGGGCACCTTCTAACATAGATAGTTTTCATTTGAGAGACATATGTGTTTCTCCTACTCAGCAAAATAGAAGGAGAAGGAGGCTTTTATAGAACAAAATGAACCATTTTCGACCTTGAAAACTGACATATGCTGCAAGTATTCCTTTAAAGAACTACTCAACTCCCACAGGGAACAATGTGGTGGATGCTTCAGTTTCTAGCCAACATGGTTCTCTTTGGAGAGGTACACGTGTTCCTTCAACTCACCTGAATAGGCCTATTGGGAGCAAACACTGCCTATGCCCACCTGGAAACACCTCAGTTGCAGGAAGTATTCCTGTCCAAATCTAACACAGTTCTCACAGGAATACAATGTGCTGGATGCTCCCTTTTTCAAACACGGATCGTTTTGTTTCTGAGATATCTGTGTTTCTTCTACTTAGCTGAGTAGGACTATTTGGAACAAAATGAGCCTCTCTCAACCTTGAAAACTGGTTTCCATTGTGTATTACTCACACAACTTACTCAGTTCTCAGAGGGAACCAATGCACTAGAAGCGGCAGTAGCTAACCTAGATGGTTTCTTGGAGAGACACGTGTGTTTCTTCAACTGAGCTGAAAAGGACTCTTTGGAGCAACAGCGCCTATCTGCACCTTGAAACACTTAAGTTGCAGGGAGTAGTCCTTCCAAAAACTACTCAAGTCTCAAGGGAAGCCATGTGCTAAATGCTGAATCTTGGAACATAGATGGTTTACTCTGGAGAGACACATGTGTTGTTTCAACTCAGCTGAAAAGGCCTAGTTGGAGCAAACTGAGCCTGTGTCCATCTTGAAAGACTTTCGTTGCTGGAAGGATTGACTTCAAAAATTAACTCAATTCTCACAAGAAAACAATGTTCTAGATGTTCCTGCACCTAACAACAATGGTTTCTTTGAGAGATACATGTGTTTCTTCGACTCACCTGAAGGGGCCGGTTTGGATGAAAATGAGCCTTTCTCTAGCTTAGAAACTATTGTTTGCAGGAAGAATGCCTTGCAAACATCAACACAATTCTCACAGGGAAACAATGTGCTAGATGCTGCATCTTGTAACTTGGTTCCTTTTTGTCGGAGAGACAGATGTGATTCTTCTAATCAGCTGAAAAGGCCTATTTGGAGCAAATGAGGGCTATCTGCATCTTGAAACACCTAAGATGCACGAAGTGTTCCTTTCACAACTAACTCAATTCTCACAGAAAAAGAATGTGCTACATGCCCCTGCGTCTAACACTGAAGGGTTTCCTCAAAAGATACATGTGTTTCGTCAACTCACTTGAACAGGCCTATAGGGAACACAAGTACCCTTCTCCACTTTGAAACCTTTGATTTGCAGGAACTGTTCCCTTCAAAAACCAAGTCAAGTCTCAGAGGAAAACAATGTGCTAGATCTCCTGCTGCTAAGATAGATGGGTTTTTTTGGGAGATACACGTGTTTCGTCAACTTAACTAACTTAACTGAATAGGCGTACTTGCAACGAAATGAGCCTTTCTGCACCTTGAAAACTGTGCTTTGCAGGAATTACTCCTTCACAACTAACTCAGTTCTCAGAGGGAGACAATGCACTAGATGCTGCAGCTTCTATCATAGATGGTTTTCTTTGAAGTCACACATGTGTTTCTCCACCTCAGTTGAATAGGCCGTTCTGGATCAAAAAGTGCCTGTCTCAAGCTCGAATCACCTTATTTTCAGGAAGTATTCCTTTCCAAGACTAACTCACTTCTCACAGAGAAACAATTTTCCACTTGCTACAGCTTCTAGCACAGATGGTTTTTTTGCGAGAGATCATTGTGTTTGTTCAACTTACAGGAACCGTACATTTGCAACAAAATGAGCCCTTCTCCACCTTGAAAACTATTATTTGCTGGAAGTATTCCTTTCAAAAGGAACTCACTTCTCACAGAGAAACAGTATGCTCCATGCTGAAGCTTCTAAAAACCTGGTTTTCTTTGGACTTCTATATGAGTCTTCAACTCAGCTGAATAGGCCTATTAGGAGCAAAGAGAACTTATTTCCGCCCTTCAACACCGTGCTTGCAGGAAGTTTCCTTTTCCAAAGCTGACCAAGATCTCACCAAATACAATGTGCTCGAAGCTCCTGCTTCTAACACGGATCGTTTTCTGTATGAGATACAAGTGTTTCTTCAACTTAGTTGAGTAGGCCTATTTGGCACAAAATGAGCCTTTCTCCACCTTGAAAATTGTGATTTGCTGGAAGTATTCATTTCAAAAATTCATCCATTTCTCACTGGAAAACAATGTGCTAGAGGCTTCAGCTTCTTACATAGATGGTTTTCTTTGGAGAAACACCTGTCTTTCTTCAACTCTGGTGAAGAGGACTTTATAGACCAAACGGAGTCTATGTCCATCTTGAAACACCAAAGTTGCAGGAAGTGTTCTTTACCAAAACAAACTTAATTGTTACAAAAAGCAATGTGCTTGATGTTCTTGCATCTATCATTGAAGGTTTTCTTCGAGAGATGCACGTGATTGGTCAAGTGACCTGAATAGGCATGTTTGGAACAAAATGAGCCTTTCTCCAGCTTGAAAACTAGGATTTGCAGGAAATATTCCTTTCAACAACGAACCCAGTTGCCATAGAGAAACAATGTGCAAGACAATGCAGCTTTGAACATAGAAGGTTTTCTTTGGTGAGATTCGTGTGTCTCTCCTACTCAGCTAAATAGGCTTTTATGGAAATAAGTGAGGCTTTTCCAACATGACAACGGTGATATGCTGCACGTATTCCTTTCAAAAACTAACTCGACTCTTATTAGGAAACAATGTGCTAGATGCTGCAGCTTCTAGCATACATGGTTCTCTTGGGAGAGGTACACATGTTCCTGGAACTCAGCTGAATAGGCCTATTTGGAGCAAACATTGCCTATGTCCACCTTGAAACACCTCAGTTGCAGGAAGTATTCCTGTCCAAATCTCACACAATTCTCACAGGAATACAATGTGCTGTAGCTCCTGCTTCTAACATGAATGGTTTTCTTTCTGAGATACATGTGTTTCTTCAACATAGCTACATAGGCCTATTTGGAACAAAGTTAGCTTATCTCCAATATGAAGTTGTGATTTGCAGCGTGTATTACTCTAAAAATCTTACTCAGTTCTCACAGGAAAATAAAGCGCTAAATGGGCAGTTTCTAAAATAGATGGTGTTTTGGAGATATTCATGTCTTCCTTCAACTCAGGTGAAAATTACTTTTTGGAGCAACAGTCCCTACCTTCACCTTGAAACACTTAAGTTGCAGGAAGTATTCCTTTCCAAAGTTATGCAAGTCTCAGAGGGAGACAATGTGCTAGATCTCCTGCTTCTAAGACCAGTGGTTTTCTTTGGTAGATACATGTGTTCCTTCAACTTAACTGAAGAGGCCTACTTGCAACCACATAAGCCTTTCTCCACCTGGAAAACTATGGTTTGCAGGAAGTTTTCTTTTCAAAACTAACTCAATTCTCAGAGGGCAGGCAATGCACCAGATGCTGCAGCTTCTATCATACATGGTTTTCTATGGGGTGATACATGTGTTTCTTCACCTCAGTTAAATAGGCCTATTTGGAGGAAAAAGTGCCTACCTCAATCTGGAATCACCTAGTTTTCAGGACGTATTCCTATCAAACAGTAACTCACTTCTCACAGAGAAACAATGTTCTACTTGCTTCTGCTTCAAACACAGGTGGTTTTCCTTTGAGAGATACACGTGTTTCTTCGACTTCAAGCATCGGCAGATTTGCAACATAATGGTCTTTTCTTCAGCTTGAAAACTGTCATTTGCAGGAAGTATTCCTTTCAAAATGAACTAGTTCTCACAGAGAAACAATGTGCTCGATGCTGAAGCTTCTAAAACCGTGGCTTTCTTTGGACAGGTATATGTGTTGATTCAATTCATCTGAGTAGTCCTATTTGGAGCCAACAGAGCCTACTTCCACCTTGCAACACCATGGTTGGAAGAAGATTTCCGTTCCAAACCTGACACAATTAGCACAGGAAAACAATGTGCTAGATGCTTCTGCTTCAAATATGCATGGTGTTGTTTTGAGAAATACGTGGCTCTCCAACTTAGCTGAATAGGACTATTTGGAACAAGGTTAGCCATTCTCCAGTTGAACCTTGTGATGTTCCTGATGTATTAGTCTCAAAATCTTACTCAGTTCTCACTGGGAAACAATGCACTAGATGCGGAGGCTGTATGGAACAAAGTGAGCCTTTTTTCCACCTTACAACTGGTTTTGCAGGAATTATTCCTTTCAAAAACAAACTCAAGGCTCCGAAGGAAACAATGTGTTGATGCCCCTGCTTCTAATCGGGATGTTTTTCTTTTGACAGATAAAGTTATTTCTTCTCTTCAGCTTAATAGGCCTGATTGTAACAAAAAGATCCTTTCTCCCCCTTGAGAAGTATGATTTGCTGGGAGTATTACATTCGAAAACGGACTCAATTCTACAGGGAAACAATGTGCCAGATGCTGCAGCTTCTAACATGGATGGTGTCTTTGGAGAGATACATGTGTTTCTTCAACTCAGCTGAGTAGATCTATTTGGAGCAAACAGAGCCTATCTCCACCTTGAAACACCTAAGTTGGAGGAAGTATTTCTTTCAAAACTAGCTCTATTGTCCCAAGAAACAATGTGCTAGATACTGCAGCTTCAAACAGAGTTGGTTTTCTCAGCAGAGATATATGTATTTCCTGCATTAGGGTGAAGAAGCCTATTTGGAACAAGATGAGCTTAACTCGACCTTGAAAATTCTGATTTGCACAAAGTATTCCTCTCAAAAACTGAAACAATTCTCACAGGCAGGCAAGGTGCTTGATACTGCACCTTCTAACAGACATTGTTTTCTTTGGAGATACTCATGGGTTACTTCAACTCAGCTGAAAAGGCCTCTATAAAGTAAGCAGAGTCTATCTCCATCTTGAAACACCAAAGTTGAAGGAAATGTTCTTTTGACAAACAAACTGAATTCTCACAGGAAGTCAACGTGCTAGACGTTCCTGCACATAACACCAAAGGTGTTCTTTGAGAGATACATGTGTTTCGTCAAGTCACCTAATAGTCCTGTTTGGAACCAAATGAGCCTTTCTCCAGCATGAAAACTAGGATTTGCAGGAAGTATTCCTTTCACAAACCACCCCACTTCTCACCGAGAAACAATGTGCTAGATGGGGCACCTTCTAACATAGATAGTTTTCATTTGAGAGACATATGTGTTTCTCCTACTCAGCAAAATAGAAGGAGAAGGAGGCTTTTATAGAACAAAATGAACCATTTTCGACCTTGAAAACTGACATATGCTGCAAGTATTCCTTTAAAGAACTACTCAACTCCCACAGGGAACAATGTGGTGGATGCTTCAGTTTCTAGCCAACATGGTTCTCTTTGGAGAAGTACACGTGTTCCTTCAACTCACCTGAATAGGCCTATTGGGAGCAAACACTGCCTATGCCCACCTGGAAACACCTCAGTTGCAGGAAGTATTCCTGTCCAAATGTAACACAGTTCTCACAGGAATACAATGTGCTGGATGCTCCCTTTTTCAAACACGGATCGTTTTGTTTCTGAGATATCTGTGTTTCTTCTACTTAGCTGAGTAGGACTATTTGGAACAAAATGAGCCTCTCTCAACCTTGAAAACTGGTTTCCATTGTGTATTACTCACACAACTTACTCAGTTCTCAGAGGGAACCAATGCACTAGAAGCGGCAGTAGCTAACCTAGATGGTTTCTTGGAGAGACACGTGTGTTTCTTCAACTGAGCTGAAAAGGACTCTTTGGAGCAACAGCGCCTATCTGCACCTTGAAACACTTAAGTTGCAGGGAGTAGTCCTTCCAAAAACTACTCAAGTCTCAAGGGAAGCCATGTGCTAAATGCTGAATCTTGGAACATAGATGGTTTACTCTGGAGAGACACATGTGTTGTTTCAACTCAGCTGAAAAGGCCTAGTTGGAGCAAACTGAGCCTGTGTCCATCTTGAAAGACTTTCGTTGCTGGAAAGATTCACTTCAAAAATTAACTCAATTCTCACAAGAAAACAATGTTCTAGATGTTCCTGCACCTAACAACAATGGTTTCTTTGAGAGATACATGTGTTTCTTCGACTCACCTGAAGGGGCCGGTTTGGATGAAAATGAGCCTTTCTCTAGCTTAGAAACTATTGTTTGCAGGAAGAATGCCTTGCAAACATCAACACAATTCTCACAGGGAAACAATGTGCTAGATGCTGCATCTTGTAACTTGGTTCCTTTTTGTCGGAGAGACAGATGTGATTCTTCTAATCAGCTGAAAAGGCCTATTTGGAGCAAATGAGGGCTATCTGCATCTTGAAACACCTAAGATGCACGAAGTGTTCCTTTCACAACTAACTCAATTCTCACAGAAAAAGAATGTGCTACATGCCCCTGCGTCTAACACTGAAGGGTTTCCTCAAAAGATACATGTGTTTCGTCAACTCACTTGAACAGGCCTATAGGGAACACAAGTACCCTTCTCCACTTTGAAACCTTTGATTTGCAGGAACTGTTCCCTTCAAAAACCAAGTCAAGTCTCAGAGGAAAACAATGTGCTAGATCTCCTGCTGCTAAGATAGATGGGTTTTTTTGGGAGATACACGTGTTTCGTCAACTTAACTAACTTAACTGAATAGGCGTACTTGCAACGAAATGAGCCTTTCTGCACCTTGAAAACTGTGCTTTGCAGGAATTACTCCTTCACACCTAACTCAGTTCTCAGAGGGAGACAATGCACTAGATGCTGCAGCTTCTATCATAGATGGTTTTCTTTGAAGTCACACATGTGTTTCTCCACCTCAGTTGAATAGGCCGTTCTGGATCAAAAAGTGCCTGTCTCAAGCTCGAATCACCTTATTTTCAGGAAGTATTCCTTTCCAAGACTAACTCACTTCTCACAGAGAAACAATTTTCCACTTGCTACAGCTTCTAGCACAGATGGTTTTTTGCGAGAGATCATTGTGTTTGTTCAACTTACAGGAACCGTACATTTGCAACAAAATGAGCCCTTCTCCACCTTGAAAACTATTATTTGCTGGAAGTATTCCTTTCAAAAGGAACTCACTTCTCACAGAGAAACAGTATGCTCCATGCTGAAGCTTCTAAAAACCTGGTTTTCTTTGGACTTCTATATGAGTCTTCAACTCAGCTGAATAGGCCTATTAGGAGCAAAGAGAACTTATTTCCGCCCTTCAACACCGTGCTTGCAGGAAGTTTCCTTTTCCAAAGCTGACCAAGATCTCACCAAATACAATGTGCTCGAAGCTCCTGCTTCTAACACGGATCGTTTTCTGTATGAGATACAAGTGTTTCTTCAACTTAGTTGAGTAGGCCTATTTGGCACAAAATGAGCCTTTCTCCACCTTGAAAATTGTGATTTGCTGGAAGTATTCATTTCAAAAATTCATCCATTTCTCACTGGAAAACAATGTGCTAGAGGCTTCAGCTTCTTACATAGATGGTTTTCTTTGGAGAAACACCTGTCTTTCTTCAACTCTGGTGAAGAGGACTTTATAGACCAAACGGAGTCTATGTCCATCTTGAAACACCAAAGTTGCAGGAAGTGTTCTTTACCAAAACAAACTTAATTGTTACAAAAAGCAATGTGCTTGATGTTCTTGCATCTATCATTGAAGGTTTTCTTCGAGAGATGCACGTGATTGGTCAAGTGACCTGAATAGGCATGTTTGGAACAAAATGAGCCTTTCTCCAGCTTGAAAACTAGGATTTGCAGGAAATATTCCTTTCAAAACGAACCCAGTTGTCATAGAGAAACAATGGGCAAGACAATGCAGCTTTGAACATAGAAAGTTTTCTTTGGTGAGATTCGTGTGTCTCTCCTACTCAGCTAAATAGGCTTTTATGGAACTAAGGGAGGCTTTTCCACCTTGACAATGGTGATATGCTGCACATAGTCCTTTCAAAAACTAACTTACCTCTTATAAGAAAACAATGTGCTAGATGCTGCAGCTTCTAGCATACATGGTTCTTTTGGGAGAGGTACACATGTTCCTGGAACTCAGCTGAATAGGCCTATTTGGAGCAAACATTGACTATGTCCACCCTGAAACACCTCAGTTGCAGGAAGTATTACTCTCTAACTCTAACACAATTCTCACAGGAATACAATGTGCTGTAGCTCCTGCTTCTAACATGAATGGTTTTCTTTCTGAGATACATGTGTTTCTTCAACATAGCTACATAGGCCTATTTGGAACAAAGTTAGCTTATCTCCAATATGAAGTTGTGATTTGCAGCGTGTATTACTCTAAAAATCTTACTCAGTTCTCACAGGAAAATAAAGCGCTAAATGGGCAGTTTCTAAAATAGATGGTGTTTTGGAGATATTCATGTCTTCCTTCAACTCAGGTGAAAATTACTTTTTGGAGCAACAGTCCCTACCTTCACCTTGAAACACTTAAGTTGCAGGAAGTATTCCTTTCCAAAGTTATGCAAGTCTCAGAGGGAGACAATGTGCTAGATCTCCTGCTTCTAAGACCAGTGGTTTTCTTTGGTAGATACATGTGTTCCTTCAACTTAACTGAAGAGGCCTACTTGCAACCACATAAGCCTTTCTCCACCTGGAAAACTATGGTTTGCAGGAAGTTTTCTTTTCAAAACTAACTCAATTCTCAGAGGGCAGGCAATGCACCAGATGCTGCAGCTTCTATCATACATGGTTTTCTATGGGGTGATACATGTGTTTCTTCACCTCAGTTAAATAGGCCTATTTGGAGGAAAAAGTGCCTACCTCAATCTGGAATCACCTAGTTTTCAGGACGTATTCCTATCAAACAGTAACTCACTTCTCACAGAGAAACAATGTTCTACTTGCTTCTGCTTCAAACACAGGTGGTTTTCCTTTGAGAGATACACGTGTTTCTTCGACTTCAAGCATCGGCAGATTTGCAACATAATGGTCTTTTCTTCAGCTTGAAAACTGTCATTTGCAGGAAGTATTCCTTTCAAAATGAACTAGTTCTCACAGAGAAACAATGTGCTCGATGCTGAAGCTTCTAAAACCGTGGCTTTCTTTGGACAGGTATATGTGTTGATTCAATTCATCTGAGTAGTCCTATTTGGAGCCAACAGAGCCTACTTCCACCTTGCAACACCATGGTTGGAAGAAGATTTCCGTTCCAAACCTGACACAATTAGCACAGGAAAACAATGTGCTAGATGCTTCTGCTTCAAATATGCATGGTGTTGTTTTGAGAAATACGTGGCTCTCCAACTTAGCTGAATAGGACTATTTGGAACAAGGTTAGCCATTCTCCAGTTGAACCTTGTGATGTTCCTGATGTATTAGTCTCAAAATCTTACTCAGTTCTCACTGGGAAACAATGCACTAGATGCGGAGGCTGTATGGAACAAAGTGAGCCTTTTTTCCACCTTACAACTGGTTTTGCAGGAATTATTCCTTTCAAAAACAAACTCAAGGCTCCGAAGGAAACAATGTGTTGATGCCCCTGCTTCTAATCGGGATGTTTTTCTTTTGACAGATAAAGTTATTTCTTCTCTTCAGCTTAATAGGCCTGATTGTAACAAAAAGATCCTTTCTCCCCCTTGAGAAGTATGATTTGCTGGGAGTATTACATTCGAAAACGGACTCAATTCTACAGGGAAACAATGTGCCAGATGCTGCAGCTTCTAACATGGATGGTGTCTTTGGAGAGATACATGTGTTTCTTCAACTCAGCTGAGTAGATCTATTTGGAGCAAACAGAGCCTATCTCCACCTTGAAACACCTAAGTTGGAGGAAGTATTTCTTTCAAAACTAGCTCTATTGTCCCAAGAAACAATGTGCTAGATACTGCAGCTTCAAACAGAGTTGGTTTTCTCAGCAGAGATATATGTATTTCCTGCATTAGGGTGAAGAAGCCTATTTGGAACAAGATGAGCTTAACTCGACCTTGAAAATTCTGATTTGCACAAAGTATTCCTCTCAAAAACTGAAACAATTCTCACAGGCAGGCAAGGTGCTTGATACTGCACCTTCTAACAGACATTGTTTTCTTTGGAGATACTCATGGGTTACTTCAACTCAGCTGAAAAGGCCTCTATAAAGTAAGCAGAGTCTATCTCCATCTTGAAACACCAAAGTTGAAGGAAATGTTCTTTTGACAAACAAACTGAATTCTCACAGGAAGTCAACGTGCTAGACGTTCCTGCACATAACACCAAAGGTGTTCTTTGAGAGATACATGTGTTTCGTCAAGTCACCTAATAGTCCTGTTTGGAACCAAATGAGCCTTTCTCCAGCATGAAAACTAGGATTTGCAGGAAGTATTCCTTTCACAAACCACCCCACTTCTCACCGAGAAACAATGTGCTAGATGGGGCACCTTCTAACATAGATAGTTTTCATTTGAGAGACATATGTGTTTCTCCTACTCAGCAAAATAGAAGGAGAAGGAGGCTTTTATAGAACAAAATGAACCATTTTCGACCTTGAAAACTGACATATGCTGCAAGTATTCCTTTAAAGAACTACTCAACTCCCACAGGGAACAATGTGGTGGATGCTTCAGTTTCTAGCCAACATGGTTCTCTTTGGAGAAGTACACGTGTTCCTTCAACTCACCTGAATAGGCCTATTGGGAGCAAACACTGCCTATGCCCACCTGGAAACACCTCAGTTGCAGGAAGTATTCCTGTCCAAATGTAACACAGTTCTCACAGGAATACAATGTGCTGGATGCTCCCTTTTTCAAACACGGATCGTTTTGTTTCTGAGATATCTGTGTTTCTTCTACTTAGCTGAGTAGGACTATTTGGAACAAAATGAGCCTCTCTCAACCTTGAAAACTGGTTTCCATTGTGTATTACTCACACAACTTACTCAGTTCTCAGAGGGAACCAATGCACTAGAAGCGGCAGTAGCTAACCTAGATGGTTTCTTGGAGAGACACGTGTGTTTCTTCAACTGAGCTGAAAAGGACTCTTTGGAGCAACAGCGCCTATCTGCACCTTGAAACACTTAAGTTGCAGGGAGTAGTCCTTCCAAAAACTACTCAAGTCTCAAGGGAAGCCATGTGCTAAATGCTGAATCTTGGAACATAGATGGTTTACTCTGGAGAGACACATGTGTTGTTTCAACTCAGCTGAAAAGGCCTAGTTGGAGCAAACTGAGCCTGTGTCCATCTTGAAAGACTTTCGTTGCTGGAAAGATTCACTTCAAAAATTAACTCAATTCTCACAAGAAAACAATGTTCTAGATGTTCCTGCACCTAACAACAATGGTTTCTTTGAGAGATACATGTGTTTCTTCGACTCACCTGAAGGGGCCGGTTTGGATGAAAATGAGCCTTTCTCTAGCTTAGAAACTATTGTTTGCAGGAAGAATGCCTTGCAAACATCAACACAATTCTCACAGGGAAACAATGTGCTAGATGCTGCATCTTGTAACTTGGTTCCTTTTTGTCGGAGAGACAGATGTGATTCTTCTAATCAGCTGAAAAGGCCTATTTGGAGCAAATGAGGGCTATCTGCATCTTGAAACACCTAAGATGCACGAAGTGTTCCTTTCACAACTAACTCAATTCTCACAGAAAAAGAATGTGCTACATGCCCCTGCGTCTAACACTGAAGGGTTTCCTCAAAAGATACATGTGTTTCGTCAACTCACTTGAACAGGCCTATAGGGAACACAAGTACCCTTCTCCACTTTGAAACCTTTGATTTGCAGGAACTGTTCCCTTCAAAAACCAAGTCAAGTCTCAGAGGAAAACAATGTGCTAGATCTCCTGCTGCTAAGATAGATGGGTTTTTTTGGGAGATACACGTGTTTCGTCAACTTAACTAACTTAACTGAATAGGCGTACTTGCAACGAAATGAGCCTTTCTGCACCTTGAAAACTGTGCTTTGCAGGAATTACTCCTTCACACCTAACTCAGTTCTCAGAGGGAGACAATGCACTAGATGCTGCAGCTTCTATCATAGATGGTTTTCTTTGAAGTCACACATGTGTTTCTCCACCTCAGTTGAATAGGCCGTTCTGGATCAAAAAGTGCCTGTCTCAAGCTCGAATCACCTTATTTTCAGGAAGTATTCCTTTCCAAGACTAACTCACTTCTCACAGAGAAACAATTTTCCACTTGCTACAGCTTCTAGCACAGATGGTTTTTTGCGAGAGATCATTGTGTTTGTTCAACTTACAGGAACCGTACATTTGCAACAAAATGAGCCCTTCTCCACCTTGAAAACTATTATTTGCTGGAAGTATTCCTTTCAAAAGGAACTCACTTCTCACAGAGAAACAGTATGCTCCATGCTGAAGCTTCTAAAAACCTGGTTTTCTTTGGACTTCTATATGAGTCTTCAACTCAGCTGAATAGGCCTATTAGGAGCAAAGAGAACTTATTTCCGCCCTTCAACACCGTGCTTGCAGGAAGTTTCCTTTTCCAAAGCTGACCAAGATCTCACCAAATACAATGTGCTCGAAGCTCCTGCTTCTAACACGGATCGTTTTCTGTATGAGATACAAGTGTTTCTTCAACTTAGTTGAGTAGGCCTATTTGGCACAAAATGAGCCTTTCTCCACCTTGAAAATTGTGATTTGCTGGAAGTATTCATTTCAAAAATTCATCCATTTCTCACTGGAAAACAATGTGCTAGAGGCTTCAGCTTCTTACATAGATGGTTTTCTTTGGAGAAACACCTGTCTTTCTTCAACTCTGGTGAAGAGGACTTTATAGACCAAACGGAGTCTATGTCCATCTTGAAACACCAAAGTTGCAGGAAGTGTTCTTTACCAAAACAAACTTAATTGTTACAAAAAGCAATGTGCTTGATGTTGTTGCATCTATCATTGAAGGTTTTCTTCGAGAGATGCACGTGATTGGTCAAGTGACCTGAATAGGCATGTTTGGAACAAAATGAGCCTTTCTCCAGCTTGAAAACTAGGATTTGCAGGAAATATTCCTTTCAAAACGAACCCAGTTGTCATAGAGAAACAATGGGCAAGACAATGCAGCTTTGAACATAGAAGGTTTTCTTTGGTGAGATTCGTGTGTCTCTCCTACTCAGCTAAATAGGCTTTTATGGAACTAAGGGAGGCTTTTCCACCTTGACAATGGTGATATGCTGCACGTAGTCCTTTCAAAAACTAACTTACCTCTTATAAGAAAACAATGTGCTAGATGCTGCAGCTTCTAGCATACATGGTTCTTTTGGGAGAGGTACACATGTTCCTGGAACTCAGCTGAATAGGCCTATTTGGAGCAAACATTGACTATGTCCACCCTGAAACACCTCAGTTGCAGGAAGTATTACTCTCTAACTCTAACACAATTCTCACAGGAATACAATGTGCTGTAGCTCCTGCTTCTAACATGAATGGTTTTCTTTCTGAGATACATGTGTTTCTTCAACTTAGCTGGATAGGCCTATTTGGAACAAAGTTAGCTTATCTCCAATATGAAGTTGTGATTTGCAGCGTGTATTACTCTAAAAATCTTACTCAGTTCTCACAGGAAAATAAAGCGCTAAATGGGCAGTTTCTAAAATAGATGGTGTTTTGGAGATATTCATGTCTTCCTTCAACTCAGGTGAAAATTACTTTTTGGAGCAACAGTCCCTACCTTCACCTTGAAACACTTAAGTTGCAGGAAGTATTCCTTTCCAAAGTTATGCAAGTCTCAGAGGGAGACAATGTGCTAGATCTCCTGCTTCTAAGACCAGTGGTTTTCTTTGGTAGATACATGTGTTCCTTCAACTTAACTGAAGAGGCCTACTTGCAACCACATAAGCCTTTCTCCACCTGGAAAACTATGGTTTGCAGGAAGTTTTCTTTTCAAAACTAACTCAATTCTCAGAGGGCAGGCAATGCACCAGATGCTGCAGCTTCTATCATACATGGTTTTCTATGGGGTGATACATGTGTTTCTTCACCTCAGTTAAATAGGCCTATTTGGAGGAAAAAGTGCCTACCTCAATCTGGAATCACCTAGTTTTCAGGACGTATTCCTATCAAACAGTAACTCACTTCTCACAGAGAAACAATGTTCTACTTGCTTCTGCTTCAAACACAGGTGGTTTTCCTTTGAGAGATACACGTGTTTCTTCGACTTCAAGCATCGGCAGATTTGCAACATAATGGTCTTTTCTTCAGCTTGAAAACTGTCATTTGCAGGAAGTATTCCTTTCAAAATGAACTAGTTCTCACAGAGAAACAATGTGCTCGATGCTGAAGCTTCTAAAACCGTGGCTTTCTTTGGACAGGTATATGTGTTGATTCAATTCATCTGAGTAGTCCTATTTGGAGCCAACAGAGCCTACTTCCACCTTGCAACACCATGGTTGGAAGAAGATTTCCGTTCCAAACCTGACACAATTAGCACAGGAAAACAATGTGCTAGATGCTTCTGCTTCAAATATGCATGGTGTTGTTTTGAGAAATACGTGGCTCTCCAACTTAGCTGAATAGGACTATTTGGAACAAGGTTAGCCATTCTCCAGTTGAACCTTGTGAGGTTCCTGATGTATTAGTCTCAAAATCTTACTCAGTTCTCACTGGGAAACAATGCACTAGATGCGGAGGCTGTTTGGAACAAAGTGAGCCTTTTTTCCACCTTACAACTGGTTTTGCAGGAATTATTCCTTTCAAAAACAAACTCAAGGCTCCGAAGGAAACAATGTGTTGATGCCCCTGCTTCTAATCGGGATGTTTTTCTTTTGGCAGATAAAGGTATTTCTTCTCTTCAGCTTAATAGGCCTGATTGTAACAAAAAGATCCTTTCTCCCCCTTGAGAAGTATGATTTGCTGGGAGTATTACATTCGAAAACGGACTCAATTCTACAGGGAAACAATGTGCCAGATGCTGCAGCTTCTAACAGGGATGGTGTCTTTGGAGAGATACATGTGTTTCTTCAACTCAGCTGAGTAGATCTATTTGGAGCAAACAGAGCCTATCTCCACCTTGAAACACCTAAGTTGGAGGAAGTATTTCTTTCAAAACTAGCTCTATTGTCCCAAGAAACAATGTGCTAGATACTGCAGCTTCAAACAGAGTTGGTTTTCTCAGCAGAGATATATGTATTTCCTGCATTAGGGTGAAGAAGCCTATTTGGAACAAGATGAGCTTAACTCGACCTTGAAAATTCTGATTTGCACAAAGTATTCCTCTCAAAAACTGAAACAATTCTCACAGGCAGGCAAGGTGCTTGATACTGCACCTTCTAACAGACATTGTTTTCTTTGGAGATACTCATGGGTTACTTCAACTCAGCTGAAAAGGCCTCTATAAAGTAAGCAGAGTCTATCTCCATCTTGAAACACCAAAGTTGAAGGAAATGTTCTTTTGACAAACAAACTGAATTCTCACAGGAAGTCAACGTGCTAGACGTTCCTGCACATAACACCAAAGGTGTTCTTTGAGAGATACATGTGTTTCGTCAAGTCACCTAATAGTCCTGTTTGGAACCAAATGAGCCTTTCTCCAGCATGAAAACTAGGATTTGCAGGAAGTATTCCTTTCACAAACCACCCCACTTCTCACCGAGAAACAATGTGCTAGATGGGGCACCTTCTAACATAGATAGTTTTCATTTGAGAGACATATGTGTTTCTCCTACTCAGCAAAATAGAAGGAGAAGGAGGCTTTTATAGAACAAAATGAACCATTTTCGACCTTGAAAACTGACATATGCTGCAAGTATTCCTTTAAAGAACTACTCAACTCCCACAGGGAACAATGTGGTGGATGCTTCAGTTTCTAGCCAACATGGTTCTCTTTGGAGAGGTACACGTGTTCCTTCAACTCACCTGAATAGGCCTATTGGGAGCAAACACTGCCTATGCCCACCTGGAAACACCTCAGTTGCAGGAAGTATTCCTGTCCAAATCTAACACAGTTCTCACAGGAATACAATGTGCTGGATGCTCCCTTTTTCAAACACGGATCGTTTTGTTTCTGAGATATCTGTGTTTCTTCTACTTAGCTGAGTAGGACTATTTGGAACAAAATGAGCCTCTCTCAACCTTGAAAACTGGTTTCCATTGTGTATTACTCACACAACTTACTCAGTTCTCAGAGGGAACCAATGCACTAGAAGCGGCAGTAGCTAACCTAGATGGTTTCTTGGAGAGACACGTGTGTTTCTTCAACTGAGCTGAAAAGGACTCTTTGGAGCAACAGCGCCTATCTGCACCTTGAAACACTTAAGTTGCAGGGAGTAGTCCTTCCAAAAACTACTCAAGTCTCAAGGGAAGCCATGTGCTAAATGCTGAATCTTGGAACATAGATGGTTTACTCTGGAGAGACACATGTGTTGTTTCAACTCAGCTGAAAAGGCCTAGTTGGAGCAAACTGAGCCTGTGTCCATCTTGAAAGACTTTCGTTGCTGGAAGGATTCACTTCAAAAATTAACTCAATTCTCACAAGAAAACAATGTTCTAGATGTTCCTGCACCTAACAACAATGGTTTCTTTGAGAGATACATGTGTTTCTTCGACTCACCTGAAGGGGCCGGTTTGGATGAAAATGAGCCTTTCTCTAGCTTAGAAACTATTGTTTGCAGGAAGAATGCCTTGCAAACATCAACACAATTCTCACAGGGAAACAATGTGCTAGATGCTGCATCTTGTAACTTGGTTCCTTTTTGTCGGAGAGACAGATGTGATTCTTCTAATCAGCTGAAAAGGCCTATTTGGAGCAAATGAGGGCTATCTGCATCTTGAAACACCTAAGATGCACGAAGTGTTCCTTTCACAACTAACTCAATTCTCACAGAAAAAGAATGTGCTACATGCCCCTGCCTCTAACACTGAAGGGTTTCCTCAAAAGATACAGGTGTTTCGTCAACTCACTTGAACAGGCCTATAGGGAACACAAGTACCCTTCTCCACTTTGAAACCTTTGATTTGCAGGAACTGTTCCCTTCAAAAACCAAGTCAAGTCTCAGAGGAAAACAATGTGCTAGATCTCCTGCTGCTAAGATAGATGGGTTTTTTTGGGAGATACACGTGTTTCGTCAACTTAACTAACTTAACTGAATAGGCGTACTTGCAACGAAATGAGCCTTTCTGCACCTTGAAAACTGTGCTTTGCAGGAATTACTCCTTCACAACTAACTCAGTTCTCAGAGGGAGACAATGCACTAGATGCTGCAGCTTCTATCATAGATGGTTTTCTTTGAAGTCACACATGTGTTTCTCCACCTCAGTTGAATAGGCCGTTCTGGATCAAAAAGTGCCTGTCTCAAGCTCGAATCACCTTATTTTCAGGAAGTATTCCTTTCCAAGACTAACTCACTTCTCACAGAGAAACAATTTTCCACTTGCTACAGCTTCTAGCACAGATGGTTTTTTGCGAGAGATCATTGTGTTTGTTCAACTTACAGGAACCGTACATTTGCAACAAAATGAGCCCTTCTCCACCTTGAAAACTATTATTTGCTGGAAGTATTCCTTTCAAAAGGAACTCACTTCTCACAGAGAAACAGTATGCTCCATGCTGAAGCTTCTAAAAACCTGGTTTTCTTTGGACTTCTATATGAGTCTTCAACTCAGCTGAATAGGCCTATTAGGAGCAAAGAGAACTTATTTCCGCCCTTCAACACCGTGCTTGCAGGAAGTTTCCTTTTCCAAAGCTGACCAAGATCTCACCAAATACAATGTGCTCGAAGCTCCTGCTTCTAACACGGATCGTTTTCTGTATGAGATACAAGTGTTTCTTCAACTTAGTTGAGTAGGCCTATTTGGCACAAAATGAGCCTTTCTCCACCTTGAAAATTGTGATTTGCTGGAAGTATTCATTTCAAAAATTCATCCATTTCTCACTGGAAAACAATGTGCTAGAGGCTTCAGCTTCTTACATAGATGGTTTTCTTTGGAGAAACACCTGTCTTTCTTCAACTCTGGTGAAGAGGACTTTATAGACCAAACGGAGTCTATGTCCATCTTGAAACACCAAAGTTGCAGGAAGTGTTCTTTACCAAAACAAACTTAATTGTTACAAAAAGCAATGTGCTTGATGTTCTTGCATCTATCATTGAAGGTTTTCTTCGAGAGATGCACGTGATTGGTCAAGTGACCTGAATAGGCATGTTTGGAACAAAATGAGCCTTTCTCCAGCTTGAAAACTAGGATTTGCAGGAAATATTCCTTTCAAAACGAACCCAGTTGTCATAGAGAAACAATGGGCAAGACAATGCAGCTTTGAACATAGAAGGTTTTCTTTGGTGAGATTCGTGTGTCTCTCCTACTCAGCTAAATAGGCTTTTATGGAACTAAGGGAGGCTTTTCCACCTTGACAATGGTGATACGCTGCACGTATTCCTTTCAAAAACTAACTTACCTCTTATAAGAAAACAATGTGCTAGATGCTGCAGCTTCTAGCATACATGGTTCTTTTGGGAGAGGTACACATGTTCCTGGAACTCAGCTGAATAGGCCTATTTGGAGGAAACATTGACTATGTCCACCCTGAAACACCTCAGTTGCAGGAAGTATTACTCTCTAACTCTAACACAATTCTCACAGGAATACAATGTGCTGTAGCTCCTGCTTCTAACATGAATGGTTTTCTTTCTGAGATACATGTGTTTCTTCAACTTAGCTGGATAGGCCTATTTGGAACAAAGTTAGCTTATCTCCAATATGAAGTTGTGATTTGCAGCGTGTATTACTCTAAAAATCTTACTCAGTTCTCACAGGAAAATAAAGCGCTAAATGGGCAGTTTCTAAAATAGATGGTGTTTTGGAGATATTCATGTCTTCCTTCAACTCAGGTGAAAATTACTTTTTGGAGCAACAGTCCCTACCTTCACCTTGAAACACTTAAGTTGCAGGAAGTATTCCTTTCCAAAGTTATGCAAGTCTCAGAGGGAGACAATGTGCTAGATCTCCTGCTTCTAAGACCAGTGGTTTTCTTTGGTAGATACATGTGTTCCTTCAACTTAACTGAAGAGGCCTACTTGCAACCACATAAGCCTTTCTCCACCTGGAAAACTATGGTTTGCAGGAAGTTTTCTTTTCAAAACTAACTCAATTCTCAGAGGGCAGGCAATGCACCAGATGCTGCAGCTTCTATCATACATGGTTTTCTATGGGGTGATACATGTGTTTCTTCACCTCAGTTAAATAGGCCTATTTGGAGGAAAAAGTGCCTACCTCAATCTGGAATCACCTAGTTTTCAGGACGTATTCCTATCAAACAGTAACTCACTTCTCACAGAGAAACAATGTTCTACTTGCTTCTGCTTCAAACACAGGTGGTTTTCCTTTGAGAGATACACGTGTTTCTTCGACTTCAAGCATCGGCAGATTTGCAACATAATGGTCTTTTCTTCAGCTTGAAAACTGTCATTTGCAGGAAGTATTCCTTTCAAAATGAACTAGTTCTCACAGAGAAACAATGTGCTCGATGCTGAAGCTTCTAAAACCGTGGCTTTCTTTGGACAGGTATATGTGTTGATTCAATTCATCTGAGTAGTCCTATTTGGAGCCAACAGAGCCTACTTCCACCTTGCAACACCATGGTTGGAAGAAGATTTCCGTTCCAAACCTGACACAATTAGCACAGGAAAACAATGTGCTAGATGCTTCTGCTTCAAATATGCATGGTGTTGTTTTGAGAAATACGTGGCTCTCCAACTTAGCTGAATAGGACTATTTGGAACAAGGTTAGCCATTCTCCAGTTGAACCTTGTGAGGTTCCTGATGTATTAGTCTCAAAATCTTACTCAGTTCTCACTGGGAAACAATGCACTAGATGCGGAGGCTGTATGGAACAAAGTGAGCCTTTTTTCCACCTTACAACTGGTTTTGCAGGAATTATTCCTTTCAAAAACAAACTCAAGGCTCCGAAGGAAACAATGTGTTGATGCCCCTGCTTCTAATCGGGATGTTTTTCTTTTGACAGATAAAGGTATTTCTTCTCTTCAGCTTAATAGGCCTGATTGTAACAAAAAGATCCTTTCTCCCCCTTGAGAAGTATGATTTGCTGGGAGTATTACATTCGAAAACGGACTCAATTCTACAGGGAAACAATGTGCCAGATGCTGCAGCTTCTAACATGGATGGTGTCTTTGGAGAGATACATGTGTTTCTTCAACTCAGCTGAGTAGATCTATTTGGAGCAAACAGAGCCTATCTCCACCTTGAAACACCTAAGTTGGAGGAAGTATTTCTTTCAAAACTAGCTCTATTGTCCCAAGAAACAATGTGCTAGATACTGCAGCTTCAAACAGAGTTGGTTTTCTCAGCAGAGATATATGTATTTCCTGCATTAGGGTGAAGAAGCCTATTTGGAACAAGATGAGCTTAACTCGACCTTGAAAATTCTGATTTGCACAAAGTATTCCTCTCAAAAACTGAAACAATTCTCACAGGCAGGCAAGGTGCTTGATACTGCACCTTCTAACAGACATTGTTTTCTTTGGAGATACTCATGGGTTACTTCAACTCAGCTGAAAAGGCCTCTATAAAGTAAGCAGAGTCTATCTCCATCTTGAAACACCAAAGTTGAAGGAAATGTTCTTTTGACAAACAAACTGAATTCTCACAGGAAGTCAACGTGCTAGACGTTCCTGCACATAACACCAAAGGTGTTCTTTGAGAGATACATGTGTTTCGTCAAGTCACCTAATAGTCCTGTTTGGAACCAAATGAGCCTTTCTCCAGCATGAAAACTAGGATTTGCAGGAAGTATTCCTTTCACAAACCACCCCACTTCTCACCGAGAAACAATGTGCTAGATGGGGCACCTTCTAACATAGATAGTTTTCATTTGAGAGACATATGTGTTTCTCCTACTCAGCAAAATAGAAGGAGAAGGAGGCTTTTATAGAACAAAATGAACCATTTTCGACCTTGAAAACTGACATATGCTGCAAGTATTCCTTTAAAGAACTACTCAACTCCCACAGGGAACAATGTGGTGGATGCTTCAGTTTCTAGCCAACATGGTTCTCTTTGGAGAGGTACACGTGTTCCTTCAACTCACCTGAATAGGCCTATTGGGAGCAAACACTGCCTATGCCCACCTGGAAACACCTCAGTTGCAGGAAGTATTCCTGTCCAAATGTAACACAGTTCTCACAGGAATACAATGTGCTGGATGCTCCCTTTTTCAAACACGGATCGTTTTGTTTCTGAGATATCTGTGTTTCTTCTACTTAGCTGAGTAGGACTATTTGGAACAAAATGAGCCTCTCTCAACCTTGAAAACTGGTTTCCATTGTGTATTACTCACACAACTTACTCAGTTCTCAGAGGGAACCAATGCACTAGAAGCGGCAGTAGCTAACCTAGATGGTTTCTTGGAGAGACACGTGTGTTTCTTCAACTGAGCTGAAAAGGACTCTTTGGAGCAACAGCACCTATCTGCACCTTGAAACACTTAAGTTGCAGGGAGTAGTCCTTCCAAAAACTACTCAAGTCTCAAGGGAAGCCATGTGCTAAATGCTGAATCTTGGAACATAGATGGTTTACTCTGGAGAGACACATGTGTTGTTTCAACTCAGCTGAAAAGGCCTAGTTGGAGCAAACTGAGCCTGTGTCCATCTTGAAAGACTTTCGTTGCTGGAAGGATTCACTTCAAAAATTAACTCAATTCTCACAAGAAAACAATGTTCTAGATGTTCCTGCACCTAACAACAATGGTTTCTTTGAGAGATACATGTGTTTCTTCGACTCACCTGAAGGGGCCGGTTTGGATGAAAATGAGCCTTTCTCTAGCTTAGAAACTATTGTTTGCAGGAAGAATGCCTTGCAAACATCAACACAATTCTCACAGGGAAACAATGTGCTAGATGCTGCATCTTGTAACTTGGTTCCTTTTTGTCGGAGAGACAGATGTGATTCTTCTAATCAGCTGAAAAGGCCTATTTGGAGCAAATGAGGGCTATCTGCATCTTGAAACACCTAAGATGCACGAAGTGTTCCTTTCACAACTAACTCAATTCTCACAGAAAAAGAATGTGCTACATGCCCCTGCGTCTAACACTGAAGGGTTTCCTCAAAAGATACATGTGTTTCGTCAACTCACTTGAACAGGCCTATAGGGAACACAAGTACCCTTCTCCACTTTGAAACCTTTGATTTGCAGGAACTGTTCCCTTCAAAAACCAAGTCAAGTCTCAGAGGAAAACAATGTGCTAGATCTCCTGCTGCTAAGATAGATGGGTTTTTTTGGGAGATACACGTGTTTCGTCAACTTAACTAACTTAACTGAATAGGCGTACTTGCAACGAAATGAGCCTTTCTGCACCTTGAAAACTGTGCTTTGCAGGAATTACTCCTTCACAACTAACTCAGTTCTCAGAGGGAGACAATGCACTAGATGCTGCAGCTTCTATCATAGATGGTTTTCTTTGAAGTCACACATGTGTTTCTCCACCTCAGTTGAATAGGCCGTTCTGGATCAAAAAGTGCCTGTCTCAAGCTCGAATCACCTTATTTTCAGGAAGTATTCCTTTCCAAGACTAACTCACTTCTCACAGAGAAACAATTTTCCACTTGCTACAGCTTCTAGCACAGATGGTTTTTTGCGAGAGATCATTGTGTTTGTTCAACTTACAGGAACCGTACATTTGCAACAAAATGAGCCCTTCTCCACCTTGAAAACTATTATTTGCTGGAAGTATTCCTTTCAAAAGGAACTCACTTCTCACAGAGAAACAGTATGCTCCATGCTGAAGCTTCTAAAAACCTGGTTTTCTTTGGACTTCTATATGAGTCTTCAACTCAGCTGAATAGGCCTATTAGGAGCAAAGAGAACTTATTTCCGCCCTTCAACACCGTGCTTGCAGGAAGTTTCCTTTTCCAAAGCTGACCAAGATCTCACCAAATACAATGTGCTCGAAGCTCCTGCTTCTAACACGGATCGTTTTCTGTATGAGATACAAGTGTTTCTTCAACTTAGTTGAGTAGGCCTATTTGGCACAAAATGAGCCTTTCTCCACCTTGAAAATTGTGATTTGCTGGAAGTATTCATTTCAAAAATTCATCCATTTCTCACTGGAAAACAATGTGCTAGAGGCTTCAGCTTCTTACATAGATGGTTTTCTTTGGAGAAACACCTGTCTTTCTTCAACTCTGGTGAAGAGGACTTTATAGACCAAACGGAGTCTATGTCCATCTTGAAACACCAAAGTTGCAGGAAGTGTTCTTTACCAAAACAAACTTAATTGTTACAAAAAGCAATGTGCTTGATGTTCTTGCATCTATCATTGAAGGTTTTCTTCGAGAGATGCACGTGATTGGTCAAGTGACCTGAATAGGCATGTTTGGAACAAAATGAGCCTTTCTCCAGCTTGAAAACTAGGATTTGCAGGAAATATTCCTTTCAAAACGAACCCAGTTGTCATAGAGAAACAATGGGCAAGACAATGCAGCTTTGAACATAGAAAGTTTTCTTTGGTGAGATTCGTGTGTCTCTCCTACTCAGCTAAATAGGCTTTTATGGAACTAAGGGAGGCTTTTCCACCTTGACAATGGTGATACGCTGCACGTAGTCCTTTCAAAAACTAACTTACCTCTTATAAGAAAACAATGTGCTAGATGCTGCAGCTTCTAGCATACATGGTTCTTTTGGGAGAGGTACACATGTTCCTGGAACTCAGCTGAATAGGCCTATTTGGAGCAAACATTGACTATGTCCACCCTGAAACACCTCAGTTGCAGGAAGTATTACTCTCTAACTCTAACACAATTCTCACAGGAATACAATGTGCTGTAGCTCCTGCTTCTAACATGAATGGTTTTCTTTCTGAGATACATGTGTTTCTTCAACTTAGCTGGATAGGCCTATTTGGAACAAAGTTAGCTTATCTCCAATATGAAGTTGTGATTTGCAGCGTGTATTACTCTAAAAATCTTACTCAGTTCTCACAGGAAAATAAAGCGCTAAATGGGCAGTTTCTAAAATAGATGGTGTTTTGGAGATATTCATGTCTTCCTTCAACTCAGGTGAAAATTACTTTTTGGAGCAACAGTCCCTACCTTCACCTTGAAACACTTAAGTTGCAGGAAGTATTCCTTTCCAAAGTTATGCAAGTCTCAGAGGGAGACAATGTGCTAGATCTCCTGCTTCTAAGACCAGTGGTTTTCTTTGGTAGATACATGTGTTCCTTCAACTTAACTGAAGAGGCCTACTTGCAACCACATAAGCCTTTCTCCACCTGGAAAACTATGGTTTGCAGGAAGTTTTCTTTTCAAAACTAACTCAATTCTCAGAGGGCAGGCAATGCACCAGATGCTGCAGCTTCTATCATACATGGTTTTCTATGGGGTGATACATGTGTTTCTTCACCTCAGTTAAATAGGCCTATTTGGAGGAAAAAGTGCCTACCTCAATCTGGAATCACCTAGTTTTCAGGACGTATTCCTATCAAACAGTAACTCACTTCTCACAGAGAAACAATGTTCTACTTGCTTCTGCTTCAAACACAGGTGGTTTTCCTTTGAGAGATACACGTGTTTCTTCGACTTCAAGCATCGGCAGATTTGCAACATAATGGTCTTTTCTTCAGCTTGAAAACTGTCATTTGCAGGAAGTATTCCTTTCAAAATGAACTAGTTCTCACAGAGAAACAATGTGCTCGATGCTGAAGCTTCTAAAACCGTGGCTTTCTTTGGACAGGTATATGTGTTGATTCAATTCATCTGAGTAGTCCTATTTGGAGCCAACAGAGCCTACTTCCACCTTGCAACACCATGGTTGGAAGAAGATTTCCGTTCCAAACCTGACACAATTAGCACAGGAAAACAATGTGCTAGATGCTTCTGCTTCAAATATGCATGGTGTTGTTTTGAGAAATACGTGGCTCTCCAACTTAGCTGAATAGGACTATTTGGAACAAGGTTAGCCATTCTCCAGTTGAACCTTGTGAGGTTCCTGATGTATTAGTCTCAAAATCTTACTCAGTTCTCACTGGGAAACAATGCACTAGATGCGGAGGCTGTATGGAACAAAGTGAGCCTTTTTTCCACCTTACAACTGGTTTTGCAGGAATTATTCCTTTCAAAAACAAACTCAAGGCTCCGAAGGAAACAATGTGTTGATGCCCCTGCTTCTAATCGGGATGTTTTTCTTTTGACAGATAAAGGTATTTCTTCTCTTCAGCTTAATAGGCCTGATTGTAACAAAAAGATCCTTTCTCCCCCTTGAGAAGTATGATTTGCTGGGAGTATTACATTCGAAAACGGACTCAATTCTACAGGGAAACAATGTGCCAGATGCTGCAGCTTCTAACATGGATGGTGTCTTTGGAGAGATACATGTGTTTCTTCAACTCAGCTGAGTAGATCTATTTGGAGCAAACAGAGCCTATCTCCACCTTGAAACACCTAAGTTGGAGGAAGTATTTCTTTCAAAACTAGCTCTATTGTCCCAAGAAACAATGTGCTAGATACTGCAGCTTCAAACAGAGTTGGTTTTCTCAGCAGAGATATATGTATTTCCTGCATTAGGGTGAAGAAGCCTATTTGGAACAAGATGAGCTTAACTCGACCTTGAAAATTCTGATTTGCACAAAGTATTCCTCTCAAAAACTGAAACAATTCTCACAGGCAGGCAAGGTGCTTGATACTGCACCTTCTAACAGACATTGTTTTCTTTGGAGATACTCATGGGTTACTTCAACTCAGCTGAAAAGGCCTCTATAAAGTAAGCAGAGTCTATCTCCATCTTGAAACACCAAAGTTGAAGGAAATGTTCTTTTGACAAACAAACTGAATTCTCACAGGAAGTCAACGTGCTAGACGTTCCTGCACATAACACCAAAGGTGTTCTTTGAGAGATACATGTGTTTCGTCAAGTCACCTAATAGTCCTGTTTGGAACCAAATGAGCCTTTCTCCAGCATGAAAACTAGGATTTGCAGGAAGTATTCCTTTCACAAACCACCCCACTTCTCACCGAGAAACAATGTGCTAGATGGGGCACCTTCTAACATAGATAGTTTTCATTTGAGAGACATATGTGTTTCTCCTACTCAGCAAAATAGAAGGAGAAGGAGGCTTTTATAGAACAAAATGAACCATTTTCGACCTTGAAAACTGACATATGCTGCAAGTATTCCTTTAAAGAACTACTCAACTCCCACAGGGAACAATGTGGTGGATGCTTCAGTTTCTAGCCAACATGGTTCTCTTTGGAGAGGTACACGTGTTCCTTCAACTCACCTGAATAGGCCTATTGGGAGCAAACACTGCCTATGCCCACCTGGAAACACCTCAGTTGCAGGAAGTATTCCTGTCCAAATCTAACACAGTTCTCACAGGAATACAATGTGCTGGATGCTCCCTTTTTCAAACACGGATCGTTTTGTTTCTGAGATATCTGTGTTTCTTCTACTTAGCTGAGTAGGACTATTTGGAACAAAATGAGCCTCTCTCAACCTTGAAAACTGGTTTCCATTGTGTATTACTCACACAACTTACTCAGTTCTCAGAGGGAACCAATGCACTAGAAGCGGCAGTAGCTAACCTAGATGGTTTCTTGGAGAGACACGTGTGTTTCTTCAACTGAGCTGAAAAGGACTCTTTGGAGCAACAGCGCCTATCTGCACCTTGAAACACTTAAGTTGCAGGGAGTAGTCCTTCCAAAAACTACTCAAGTCTCAAGGGAAGCCATGTGCTAAATGCTGAATCTTGGAACATAGATGGTTTACTCTGGAGAGACACATGTGTTGTTTCAACTCAGCTGAAAAGGCCTAGTTGGAGCAAACTGAGCCTGTGTCCATCTTGAAAGACTTTCGTTGCTGGAAGGATTCACTTCAAAAATTAACTCAATTCTCACAAGAAAACAATGTTCTAGATGTTCCTGCACCTAACAACAATGGTTTCTTTGAGAGATACATGTGTTTCTTCGACTCACCTGAAGGGGCCGGTTTGGATGAAAATGAGCCTTTCTCTAGCTTAGAAACTATTGTTTGCAGGAAGAATGCCTTGCAAACATCAACACAATTCTCACAGGGAAACAATGTGCTAGATGCTGCATCTTGTAACTTGGTTCCTTTTTGTCGGAGAGACAGATGTGATTCTTCTAATCAGCTGAAAAGGCCTATTTGGAGCAAATGAGGGCTATCTGCATCTTGAAACACCTAAGATGCACGAAGTGTTCCTTTCACAACTAACTCAATTCTCACAGAAAAAGAATGTGCTACATGCCCCTGCGTCTAACACTGAAGGGTTTCCTCAAAAGATACATGTGTTTCGTCAACTCACTTGAACAGGCCTATAGGGAACACAAGTACCCTTCTCCACTTTGAAACCTTTGATTTGCAGGAACTGTTCCCTTCAAAAACCAAGTCAAGTCTCAGAGGAAAACAATGTGCTAGATCTCCTGCTGCTAAGATAGATGGGTTTTTTTGGGAGATACACGTGTTTCGTCAACTTAACTAACTTAACTGAATAGGCGTACTTGCAACGAAATGAGCCTTTCTGCACCTTGAAAACTGTGCTTTGCAGGAATTACTCCTTCACAACTAACTCAGTTCTCAGAGGGAGACAATGCACTAGATGCTGCAGCTTCTATCATAGATGGTTTTCTTTGAAGTCACACATGTGTTTCTCCACCTCAGTTGAATAGGCCGTTCTGGATCAAAAAGTGCCTGTCTCAAGCTCGAATCACCTTATTTTCAGGAAGTATTCCTTTCCAAGACTAACTCACTTCTCACAGAGAAACAATTTTCCACTTGCTACAGCTTCTAGCACAGATGGTTTTTTGCGAGAGATCATTGTGTTTGTTCAACTTACAGGAACCGTACATTTGCAACAAAATGAGCCCTTCTCCACCTTGAAAACTATTATTTGCTGGAAGTATTCCTTTCAAAAGGAACTCACTTCTCACAGAGAAACAGTATGCTCCATGCTGAAGCTTCTAAAAACCTGGTTTTCTTTGGACTTCTATATGAGTCTTCAACTCAGCTGAATAGGCCTATTAGGAGCAAAGAGAACTTATTTCCGCCCTTCAACACCGTGCTTGCAGGAAGTTTCCTTTTCCAAAGCTGACCAAGATCTCACCAAATACAATGTGCTCGAAGCTCCTGCTTCTAACACGGATCGTTTTCTGTATGAGATACAAGTGTTTCTTCAACTTAGTTGAGTAGGCCTATTTGGCACAAAATGAGCCTTTCTCCACCTTGAAAATTGTGATTTGCTGGAAGTATTCATTTCAAAAATTCATCGATTTCTCACTGGAAAACAATGTGCTAGAGGCTTCAGCTTCTTACATAGATGGTTTTCTTTGGAGAAACACCTGTCTTTCTTCAACTCTGGTGAAGAGGACTTTATAGACCAAACGGAGTCTATGTCCATCTTGAAACACCAAAGTTGCAGGAAGTGTTCTTTACCAAAACAAACTTAATTGTTACAAAAAGCAATGTGCTTGATGTTCTTGCATCTATCATTGAAGGTTTTCTTCGAGAGATGCACGTGATTGGTCAAGTGACCTGAATAGGCATGTTTGGAACAAAATGAGCCTTTCTCCAGCTTGAAAACTAGGATTTGCAGGAAATATTCCTTTCAAAACGAACCCAGTTGTCATAGAGAAACAATGGGCAAGACAATGCAGCTTTGAACATAGAAAGTTTTCTTTGGTGAGATTCGTGTGTCTCTCCTACTCAGCTAAATAGGCTTTTATGGAACTAAGGGAGGCTTTTCCACCTTGACAATGGTGATACGCTGCACGTAGTCCTTTCAAAAACTAACTTACCTCTTATAAGAAAACAATGTGCTAGATGCTGCAGCTTCTAGCATACATGGTTCTTTTGGGAGAGGTACACATGTTCCTGGAACTCAGCTGAATAGGCCTATTTGGAGCAAACATTGACTATGTCCACCCTGAAACACCTCAGTTGCAGGAAGTATTACTCTCTAACTCTAACACAATTCTCACAGGAATACAATGTGCTGTAGCTCCTGCTTCTAACATGAATGGTTTTCTTTCTGAGATACATGTGTTTCTTCAACTTAGCTGGATAGGCCTATTTGGAACAAAGTTAGCTTATCTCCAATATGAAGTTGTGATTTGCAGCGTGTATTACTCTAAAAATCTTACTCAGTTCTCACAGGAAAATAAAGCGCTAAATGGGCAGTTTCTAAAATAGATGGTGTTTTGGAGATATTCATGTCTTCCTTCAACTCAGGTGAAAATTACTTTTTGGAGCAACAGTCCCTACCTTCACCTTGAAACACTTAAGTTGCAGGAAGTATTCCTTTCCAAAGTTATGCAAGTCTCAGAGGGAGACAATGTGCTAGATCTCCTGCTTCTAAGACCAGTGGTTTTCTTTGGTAGATACATGTGTTCCTTCAACTTAACTGAAGAGGCCTACTTGCAACCACATAAGCCTTTCTCCACCTGGAAAACTATGGTTTGCAGGAAGTTTTCTTTTCAAAACTAACTCAATTCTCAGAGGGCAGGCAATGCACCAGATGCTGCAGCTTCTATCATACATGGTTTTCTATGGGGTGATACATGTGTTTCTTCACCTCAGTTAAATAGGCCTATTTGGAGGAAAAAGTGCCTACCTCAATATGGAATCACCTAGTTTTCAGGACGTATTCCTATCAAACAGTAACTCACTTCTCACAGAGAAACAATGTTCTACTTGCTTCTGCTTCAAACACAGGTGGTTTTCCTTTGAGAGATACACGTGTTTCTTCGACTTCAAGCATCGGCAGATTTGCAACATAATGGTCTTTTCTTCAGCTTGAAAACTGTCATTTGCAGGAAGTATTCCTTTCAAAATGAACTAGTTCTCACAGAGAAACAATGTGCTCGATGCTGAAGCTTCTAAAACCGTGGCTTTCTTTGGACAGGTATATGTGTTGATTCAATTCATCTGAGTAGTCCTATTTGGAGCCAACAGAGCCTACTTCCACCTTGCAACACCATGGTTGGAAGAAGATTTCCGTTCCAAACCTGACACAATTAGCACAGGAAAACAATGTGCTAGATGCTTCTGCTTCAAATATGCATGGTGTTGTTTTGAGAAATACGTGGCTCTCCAACTTAGCTGAATAGGACTATTTGGAACAAGGTTAGCCATTCTCCAGTTGAACCTTGTGAGGTTCCTGATGTATTAGTCTCAAAATCTTACTCAGTTCTCACTGGGAAACAATGCACTAGATGCGGAGGCTGTATGGAACAAAGTGAGCCTTTTTTCCACCTTACAACTGGTTTTGCAGGAATTATTCCTTTCAAAAACAAACTCAAGGCTCCGAAGGAAACAATGTGTTGATGCCCCTGCTTCTAATCGGGATGTTTTTCTTTTGACAGATAAAGGTATTTCTTCTCTTCAGCTTAATAGGCCTGATTGTAACAAAAAGATCCTTTCTCCCCCTTGAGAAGTATGATTTGCTGGGAGTATTACATTCGAAAACGGACTCAATTCTACAGGGAAACAATGTGCCAGATGCTGCAGCTTCTAACATGGATGGTGTCTTTGGAGAGATACATGTGTTTCTTCAACTCAGCTGAGTAGATCTATTTGGAGCAAACAGAGCCTATCTCCACCTTGAAACACCTAAGTTGGAGGAAGTATTTCTTTCAAAACTAGCTCTATTGTCCCAAGAAACAATGTGCTAGATACTGCAGCTTCAAACAGAGTTGGTTTTCTCAGCAGAGATATATGTATTTCCTGCATTAGGGTGAAGAAGCCTATTTGGAACAAGATGAGCTTAACTCGACCTTGAAAATTCTGATTTGCACAAAGTATTCCTCTCAAAAACTGAAACAATTCTCACAGGCAGGCAAGGTGCTTGATACTGCACCTTCTAACAGACATTGTTTTCTTTGGAGATACTCATGGGTTACTTCAACTCAGCTGAAAAGGCCTCTATAAAGTAAGCAGAGTCTATCTCCATCTTGAAACACCAAAGTTGAAGGAAATGTTCTTTTGACAAACAAACTGAATTCTCACAGGAAGTCAACGTGCTAGACGTTCCTGCACATAACACCAAAGGTGTTCTTTGAGAGATACATGTGTTTCGTCAAGTCACCTAATAGTCCTGTTTGGAACCAAATGAGCCTTTCTCCAGCATGAAAACTAGGATTTGCAGGAAGTATTCCTTTCACAAACCACCCCACTTCTCACCGAGAAACAATGTGCTAGATGGGGCACCTTCTAACATAGATAGTTTTCATTTGAGAGACATATGTGTTTCTCCTACTCAGCAAAATAGAAGGAGAAGGAGGCTTTTATAGAACAAAATGAACCATTTTCGACCTTGAAAACTGACATATGCTGCAAGTATTCCTTTAAAGAACTACTCAACTCCCACAGGGAACAATGTGGTGGATGCTTCAGTTTCTAGCCAACATGGTTCTCTTTGGAGAGGTACACGTGTTCCTTCAACTCACCTGAATAGGCCTATTGGGAGCAAACACTGCCTATGCCCACCTGGAAACACCTCAGTTGCAGGAAGTATTCCTGTCCAAATCTAACACAGTTCTCACAGGAATACAATGTGCTGGATGCTCCCTTTTTCAAACACGGATCGTTTTGTTTCTGAGATATCTGTGTTTCTTCTACTTAGCTGAGTAGGACTATTTGGAACAAAATGAGCCTCTCTCAACCTTGAAAACTGGTTTCCATTGTGTATTACTCACACAACTTACTCAGTTCTCAGAGGGAACCAATGCACTAGAAGCGGCAGTAGCTAACCTAGATGGTTTCTTGGAGAGACACGTGTGTTTCTTCAACTGAGCTGAAAAGGACTCTTTGGAGCAACAGCGCCTATCTGCACCTTGAAACACTTAAGTTGCAGGGAGTAGTCCTTCCAAAAACTACTCAAGTCTCAAGGGAAGCCATGTGCTAAATGCTGAATCTTGGAACATAGATGGTTTACTCTGGAGAGACACATGTGTTGTTTCAACTCAGCTGAAAAGGCCTAGTTGGAGCAAACTGAGCCTGTGTCCATCTTGAAAGACTTTCGTTGCTGGAAGGATTCACTTCAAAAATTAACTCAATTCTCACAAGAAAACAATGTTCTAGATGTTCCTGCACCTAACAACAATGGTTTCTTTGAGAGATACATGTGTTTCTTCGACTCACCTGAAGGGGCCGGTTTGGATGAAAATGAGCCTTTCTCTAGCTTAGAAACTATTGTTTGCAGGAAGAATGCCTTGCAAACATCAACACAATTCTCACAGGGAAACAATGTGCTAGATGCTGCATCTTGTAACTTGGTTCCTTTTTGTCGGAGAGACAGATGTGATTCTTCTAATCAGCTGAAAAGGCCTATTTGGAGCAAATGAGGGCTATCTGCATCTTGAAACACCTAAGATGCACGAAGTGTTCCTTTCACAACTAACTCAATTCTCACAGAAAAAGAATGTGCTACATGCCCCTGCGTCTAACACTGAAGGGTTTCCTCAAAAGATACATGTGTTTCGTCAACTCACTTGAACAGGCCTATAGGGAACACAAGTACCCTTCTCCACTTTGAAACCTTTGATTTGCAGGAACTGTTCCCTTCAAAAACCAAGTCAAGTCTCAGAGGAAAACAATGTGCTAGATCTCCTGCTGCTAAGATAGATGGGTTTTTTTGGGAGATACACGTGTTTCGTCAACTTAACTAACTTAACTGAATAGGCGTACTTGCAACGAAATGAGCCTTTCTGCACCTTGAAAACTGTGCTTTGCAGGAATTACTCCTTCACAACTAACTCAGTTCTCAGAGGGAGACAATGCACTAGATGCTGCAGCTTCTATCATAGATGGTTTTCTTTGAAGTCACACATGTGTTTCTCCACCTCAGTTGAATAGGCCGTTCTGGATCAAAAAGTGCCTGTCTCAAGCTCGAATCACCTTATTTTCAGGAAGTATTCCTTTCCAAGACTAACTCACTTCTCACAGAGAAACAATTTTCCACTTGCTACAGCTTCTAGCACAGATGGTTTTTTGCGAGAGATCATTGTGTTTGTTCAACTTACAGGAACCGTACATTTGCAACAAAATGAGCCCTTCTCCACCTTGAAAACTATTATTTGCTGGAAGTATTCCTTTCAAAAGGAACTCACTTCTCACAGAGAAACAGTATGCTCCATGCTGAAGCTTCTAAAAACCTGGTTTTCTTTGGACTTCTATATGAGTCTTCAACTCAGCTGAATAGGCCTATTAGGAGCAAAGAGAACTTATTTCCGCCCTTCAACACCGTGCTTGCAGGAAGTTTCCTTTTCCAAAGCTGACCAAGATCTCACCAAATACAATGTGCTCGAAGCTCCTGCTTCTAACATGGATCGTTTTCTGTATGAGATACAAGTGTTTCTTCAACTTAGTTGAGTAGGCCTATTTGGCACAAAATGAGCCTTTCTCCACCTTGAAAATTGTGATTTGCTGGAAGTATTCATTTCAAAAATTCATCCATTTCTCACTGGAAAACAATGTGCTAGAGGCTTCAGCTTCTTACATAGATGGTTTTCTTTGGAGAAACACCTGTCTTTCTTCAACTCTGGTGAAGAGGACTTTATAGACCAAACGGAGTCTATGTCCATCTTGAAACACCAAAGTTGCAGGAAGTGTTCTTTACCAAAACAAACTTAATTGTTACAAAAAGCAATGTGCTTGATGTTCTTGCATCTATCATTGAAGGTTTTCTTCGAGAGATGCACGTGATTGGTCAAGTGACCTGAATAGGCATGTTTGGAACAAAATGAGCCTTTCTCCAGCTTGAAAACTAGGATTTGCAGGAAATATTCCTTTCAAAACGAACCCAGTTGTCATAGAGAAACAATGGGCAAGACAATGCAGCTTTGAACATAGAAGGTTTTCTTTGGTGAGATTCGTGTGTCTCTCCTACTCAGCTAAATAGGCTTTTATGGAACTAAGGGAGGCTTTTCCACCTTGACAATGGTGATACGCTGCACGTAGTCCTTTCAAAAACTAACTTACCTCTTATAAGAAAACAATGTGCTAGATGCTGCAGCTTCTAGCATACATGGTTCTTTTGGGAGAGGTACACATGTTCCTGGAACTCAGCTGAATAGGCCTATTTGGAGCAAACATTGACTATGTCCACCCTGAAACACCTCAGTTGCAGGAAGTATTACTCTCTAACTCTAACACAATTCTCACAGGAATACAATGTGCTGTAGCTCCTGCTTCTAACATGAATGGTTTTCTTTCTGAGATACATGTGTTTCTTCAACTTAGCTGGATAGGCCTATTTGGAACAAAGTTAGCTTATCTCCAATATGAAGTTGTGATTTGCAGCGTGTATTACTCTAAAAATCTTACTCAGTTCTCACAGGAAAATAAAGCGCTAAATGGGCAGTTTCTAAAATAGATGGTGTTTTGGAGATATTCATGTCTTCCTTCAACTCAGGTGAAAATTACTTTTTGGAGCAACAGTCCCTACCTTCACCTTGAAACACTTAAGTTGCAGGAAGTATTCCTTTCCAAAGTTATGCAAGTCTCAGAGGGAGACAATGTGCTAGATCTCCTGCTTCTAAGACCAGTGGTTTTCTTTGGTAGATACATGTGTTCCTTCAACTTAACTGAAGAGGCCTACTTGCAACCACATAAGCCTTTCTCCACCTGGAAAACTATGGTTTGCAGGAAGTTTTCTTTTCAAAACTAACTCAATTCTCAGAGGGCAGGCAATGCACCAGATGCTGCAGCTTCTATCATACATGGTTTTCTATGGGGTGATACATGTGTTTCTTCACCTCAGTTAAATAGGCCTATTTGGAGGAAAAAGTGCCTACCTCAATCTGGAATCACCTAGTTTTCAGGACGTATTCCTATCAAACAGTAACTCACTTCTCACAGAGAAACAATGTTCTACTTGCTTCTGCTTCAAACACAGGTGGTTTTCCTTTGAGAGATACACGTGTTTCTTCGACTTCAAGCATCGGCAGATTTGCAACATAATGGTCTTTTCTTCAGCTTGAAAACTGTCATTTGCAGGAAGTATTCCTTTCAAAATGAACTAGTTCTCACAGAGAAACAATGTGCTCGATGCTGAAGCTTCTAAAACCGTGGCTTTCTTTGGACAGGTATATGTGTTGATTCAATTCATCTGAGTAGTCCTATTTGGAGCCAACAGAGCCTACTTCCACCTTGCAACACCATGGTTGGAAGAAGATTTCCGTTCCAAACCTGACACAATTAGCACAGGAAAACAATGTGCTAGATGCTTCTGCTTCAAATATGCATGGTGTTGTTTTGAGAAATACGTGGCTCTCCAACTTAGCTGAATAGGACTATTTGGAACAAGGTTAGCCATTCTCCAGTTGAACCTTGTGAGGTTCCTGATGTATTAGTCTCAAAATCTTACTCAGTTCTCACTGGGAAACAATGCACTAGATGCGGAGGCTGTATGGAACAAAGTGAGCCTTTTTTCCACCTTACAACTGGTTTTGCAGGAATTATTCCTTTCAAAAACAAACTCAAGGCTCCGAAGGAAACAATGTGTTGATGCCCCTGCTTCTAATCGGGATGTTTTTCTTTTGACAGATAAAGGTATTTCTTCTCTTCAGCTTAATAGGCCTGATTGTAACAAAAAGATCCTTTCTCCCCCTTGAGAAGTATGATTTGCTGGGAGTATTACATTCGAAAACGGACTCAATTCTACAGGGAAACAATGTGCCAGATGCTGCAGCTTCTAACATGGATGGTGTCTTTGGAGAGATACATGTGTTTCTTCAACTCAGCTGAGTAGATCTATTTGGAGCAAACAGAGCCTATCTCCACCTTGAAACACCTAAGTTGGAGGAAGTATTTCTTTCAAAACTAGCTCTATTGTCCCAAGAAACAATGTGCTAGATACTGCAGCTTCAAACAGAGTTGGTTTTCTCAGCAGAGATATATGTATTTCCTGCATTAGGGTGAAGAAGCCTATTTGGAACAAGATGAGCTTAACTCGACCTTGAAAATTCTGATTTGCACAAAGTATTCCTCTCAAAAACTGAAACAATTCTCACAGGCAGGCAAGGTGCTTGATACTGCACCTTCTAACAGACATTGTTTTCTTTGGAGATACTCATGGGTTACTTCAACTCAGCTGAAAAGGCCTCTATAAAGTAAGCAGAGTCTATCTCCATCTTGAAACACCAAAGTTGAAGGAAATGTTCTTTTGACAAACAAACTGAATTCTCACAGGAAGTCAACGTGCTAGACGTTCCTGCACATAACACCAAAGGTGTTCTTTGAGAGATACATGTGTTTCGTCAAGTCACCTAATAGTCCTGTTTGGAACCAAATGAGCCTTTCTCCAGCATGAAAACTAGGATTTGCAGGAAGTATTCCTTTCACAAACCACCCCACTTCTCACCGAGAAACAATGTGCTAGATGGGGCACCTTCTAACATAGATAGTTTTCATTTGAGAGACATATGTGTTTCTCCTACTCAGCAAAATAGAAGGAGAAGGAGGCTTTTATAGAACAAAATGAACCATTTTCGACCTTGAAAACTGACATATGCTGCAAGTATTCCTTTAAAGAACTACTCAACTCCCACAGGGAACAATGTGGTGGATGCTTCAGTTTCTAGCCAACATGGTTCTCTTTGGAGAGGTACACGTGTTCCTTCAACTCACCTGAATAGGCCTATTGGGAGCAAACACTGCCTATGCCCACCTGGAAACACCTCAGTTGCAGGAAGTATTCCTGTCCAAATCTAACACAGTTCTCACAGGAATACAATGTGCTGGATGCTCCCTTTTTCAAACACGGATCGTTTTGTTTCTGAGATATCTGTGTTTCTTCTACTTAGCTGAGTAGGACTATTTGGAACAAAATGAGCCTCTCTCAACCTTGAAAACTGGTTTCCATTGTGTATTACTCACACAACTTACTCAGTTCTCAGAGGGAACCAATGCACTAGAAGCGGCAGTAGCTAACCTAGATGGTTTCTTGGAGAGACACGTGTGTTTCTTCAACTGAGCTGAAAAGGACTCTTTGGAGCAACAGCGCCTATCTGCACCTTGAAACACTTAAGTTGCAGGGAGTAGTCCTTCCAAAAACTACTCAAGTCTCAAGGGAAGCCATGTGCTAAATGCTGAATCTTGGAACATAGATGGTTTACTCTGGAGAGACACATGTGTTGTTTCAACTCAGCTGAAAAGGCCTAGTTGGAGCAAACTGAGCCTGTGTCCATCTTGAAAGACTTTCGTTGCTGGAAGGATTCACTTCAAAAATTAACTCAATTCTCACAAGAAAACAATGTTCTAGATGTTCCTGCACCTAACAACAATGGTTTCTTTGAGAGATACATGTGTTTCTTCGACTCACCTGAAGGGGCCGGTTTGGATGAAAATGAGCCTTTCTCTAGCTTAGAAACTATTGTTTGCAGGAAGAATGCCTTGCAAACATCAACACAATTCTCACAGGGAAACAATGTGCTAGATGCTGCATCTTGTAACTTGGTTCCTTTTTGTCGGAGAGACAGATGTGATTCTTCTAATCAGCTGAAAAGGCCTATTTGGAGCAAATGAGGGCTATCTGCATCTTGAAACACCTAAGATGCACGAAGTGTTCCTTTCACAACTAACTCAATTCTCACAGAAAAAGAATGTGCTACATGCCCCTGCGTCTAACACTGAAGGGTTTCCTCAAAAGATACATGTGTTTCGTCAACTCACTTGAACAGGCCTATAGGGAACACAAGTACCCTTCTCCACTTTGAAACCTTTGATTTGCAGGAACTGTTCCCTTCAAAAACCAAGTCAAGTCTCAGAGGAAAACAATGTGCTAGATCTCCTGCTGCTAAGATAGATGGGTTTTTTTGGGAGATACACGTGTTTCGTCAACTTAACTAACTTAACTGAATAGGCCTACTTGCAACGAAATGAGCCTTTCTGCACCTTGAAAACTGTGCTTTGCAGGAATTACTCCTTCACAACTAACTCAGTTCTCAGAGGGAGACAATGCACTAGATGCTGCAGCTTCTATCATAGATGGTTTTCTTTGAAGTCACACATGTGTTTCTCCACCTCAGTTGAATAGGCCGTTCTGGATCAAAAAGTGCCTGTCTCAAGCTCGAATCACCTTATTTTCAGGAAGTATTCCTTTCCAAGACTAACTCACTTCTCACAGAGAAACAATTTTCCACTTGCTACAGCTTCTAGCACAGATGGTTTTTTGCGAGAGATCATTGTGTTTGTTCAACTTACAGGAACCGTACATTTGCAACAAAATGAGCCCTTCTCCACCTTGAAAACTATTATTTGCTGGAAGTATTCCTTTCAAAAGGAACTCACTTCTCACAGAGAAACAGTATGCTCCATGCTGAAGCTTCTAAAAACCTGGTTTTCTTTGGACTTCTATATGAGTCTTCAACTCAGCTGAATAGGCCTATTAGGAGCAAAGAGAACTTATTTCCACCCTTCAACACCGTGCTTGCAGGAAGTTTCCTTTTCCAAAGCTGACCAAGATCTCACCAAATACAATGTGCTCGAAGCTCCTGCTTCTAACACGGATCGTTTTCTGTATGAGATACAAGTGTTTCTTCAACTTAGTTGAGTAGGCCTATTTGGCACAAAATGAGCCTTTCTCCACCTTGAAAATTGTGATTTGCTGGAAGTATTCATTTCAAAAATTCATCCATTTCTCACTGGAAAACAATGTGCTAGAGGCTTCAGCTTCTTACATAGATGGTTTTCTTTGGAGAAACACCTGTCTTTCTTCAACTCTGGTGAAGAGGACTTTATAGACCAAACGGAGTCTATGTCCATCTTGAAACACCAAAGTTGCAGGAAGTGTTCTTTACCAAAACAAACTTAATTGTTACAAAAAGCAATGTGCTTGATGTTCTTGCATCTATCATTGAAGGTTTTCTTCGAGAGATGCACGTGATTGGTCAAGTGACCTGAATAGGCATGTTTGGAACAAAATGAGCCTTTCTCCAGCTTGAAAACTAGGATTTGCAGGAAATATTCCTTTCAAAACGAACCCAGTTGTCATAGAGAAACAATGGGCAAGACAATGCAGCTTTGAACATAGAAGGTTTTCTTTGGTGAGATTCGTGTGTCTCTCCTACTCAGCTAAATAGGCTTTTATGGAACTAAGGGAGGCTTTTCCACCTTGACAATGGTGATACGCTGCACGTAGTCCTTTCAAAAACTAACTTACCTCTTATAAGAAAACAATGTGCTAGATGCTGCAGCTTCTAGCATACATGGTTCTTTTGGGAGAGGTACACATGTTCCTGGAACTCAGCTGAATAGGCCTATTTGGAGCAAACATTGACTATGTCCACCCTGAAACACCTCAGTTGCAGGAAGTATTACTCTCTAACTCTAACACAATTCTCACAGGAATACAATGTGCTGTAGCTCCTGCTTCTAACATGAATGGTTTTCTTTCTGAGATACATGTGTTTCTTCAACTTAGCTGGATAGGCCTATTTGGAACAAAGTTAGCTTATCTCCAATATGAAGTTGTGATTTGCAGCGTGTATTACTCTAAAAATCTTACTCAGTTCTCACAGGAAAATAAAGCGCTAAATGGGCAGTTTCTAAAATAGATGGTGTTTTGGAGATATTCATGTCTTCCTTCAACTCAGGTGAAAATTACTTTTTGGAGCAACAGTCCCTACCTTCACCTTGAAACACTTAAGTTGCAGGAAGTATTCCTTTCCAAAGTTATGCAAGTCTCAGAGGGAGACAATGTGCTAGATCTCCTGCTTCTAAGACCAGTGGTTTTCTTTGGTAGATACATGTGTTCCTTCAACTTAACTGAAGAGGCCTACTTGCAACCACATAAGCCTTTCTCCACCTGGAAAACTATGGTTTGCAGGAAGTTTTCTTTTCAAAACTAACTCAATTCTCAGAGGGCAGGCAATGCACCAGATGCTGCAGCTTCTATCATACATGGTTTTCTATGGGGTGATACATGTGTTTCTTCACCTCAGTTAAATAGGCCTATTTGGAGGAAAAAGTGCCTACCTCAATCTGGAATCACCTAGTTTTCAGGACGTATTCCTATCAAACAGTAACTCACTTCTCACAGAGAAACAATGTTCTACTTGCTTCTGCTTCAAACACAGGTGGTTTTCCTTTGAGAGATACACGTGTTTCTTCGACTTCAAGCATCGGCAGATTTGCAACATAATGGTCTTTTCTTCAGCTTGAAAACTGTCATTTGCAGGAAGTATTCCTTTCAAAATGAACTAGTTCTCACAGAGAAACAATGTGCTCGATGCTGAAGCTTCTAAAACCGTGGCTTTCTTTGGACAGGTATATGTGTTGATTCAATTCATCTGAGTAGTCCTATTTGGAGCCAACAGAGCCTACTTCCACCTTGCAACACCATGGTTGGAAGAAGATTTCCGTTCCAAACCTGACACAATTAGCACAGGAAAACAATGTGCTAGATGCTTCTGCTTCAAATATGCATGGTGTTGTTTTGAGAAATACGTGGCTCTCCAACTTAGCTGAATAGGACTATTTGGAACAAGGTTAGCCATTCTCCAGTTGAACCTTGTGAGGTTCCTGATGTATTAGTCTCAAAATCTTACTCAGTTCTCACTGGGAAACAATGCACTAGATGCGGAGGCTGTATGGAACAAAGTGAGCCTTTTTTCCACCTTACAACTGGTTTTGCAGGAATTATTCCTTTCAAAAACAAACTCAAGGCTCCGAAGGAAACAATGTGTTGATGCCCCTGCTTCTAATCGGGATGTTTTTCTTTTGACAGATAAAGGTATTTCTTCTCTTCAGCTTAATAGGCCTGATTGTAACAAAAAGATCCTTTCTCCCCCTTGAGAAGTATGATTTGCTGGGAGTATTACATTCGAAAACGGACTCAATTCTACAGGGAAACAATGTGCCAGATGCTGCAGCTTCTAACATGGATGGTGTCTTTGGAGAGATACATGTGTTTCTTCAACTCAGCTGAGTAGATCTATTTGGAGCAAACAGAGCCTATCTCCACCTTGAAACACCTAAGTTGGAGGAAGTATTTCTTTCAAAACTAGCTCTATTGTCCCAAGAAACAATGTGCTAGATACTGCAGCTTCAAACAGAGTTGGTTTTCTCAGCAGAGATATATGTATTTCCTGCATTAGGGTGAAGAAGCCTATTTGGAACAAGATGAGCTTAACTCGACCTTGAAAATTCTGATTTGCACAAAGTATTCCTCTCAAAAACTGAAACAATTCTCACAGGCAGGCAAGGTGCTTGATACTGCACCTTCTAACAGACATTGTTTTCTTTGGAGATACTCATGGGTTACTTCAACTCAGCTGAAAAGGCCTCTATAAAGTAAGCAGAGTCTATCTCCATCTTGAAACACCAAAGTTGAAGGAAATGTTCTTTTGACAAACAAACTGAATTCTCACAGGAAGTCAACGTGCTAGACGTTCCTGCACATAACACCAAAGGTGTTCTTTGAGAGATACATGTGTTTCGTCAAGTCACCTAATAGTCCTGTTTGGAACCAAATGAGCCTTTCTCCAGCATGAAAACTAGGATTTGCAGGAAGTATTCCTTTCACAAACCACCCCACTTCTCACCGAGAAACAATGTGCTAGATGGGGCACCTTCTAACATAGATAGTTTTCATTTGAGAGACATATGTGTTTCTCCTACTCAGCAAAATAGAAGGAGAAGGAGGCTTTTATAGAACAAAATGAACCATTTTCGACCTTGAAAACTGACATATGCTGCAAGTATTCCTTTAAAGAACTACTCAACTCCCACAGGGAACAATGTGGTGGATGCTTCAGTTTCTAGCCAACATGGTTCTCTTTGGAGAGGTACACGTGTTCCTTCAACTCACCTGAATAGGCCTATTGGGAGCAAACACTGCCTATGCCCACCTGGAAACACCTCAGTTGCAGGAAGTATTCCTGTCCAAATCTAACACAGTTCTCACAGGAATACAATGTGCTGGATGGTCCCTTTTTCAAACACGGATCGTTTTGTTTCTGAGATATCTGTGTTTCTTCTACTTAGCTGAGTAGGACTATTTGGAACAAAATGAGCCTCTCTCAACCTTGAAAACTGGTTTCCATTGTGTATTACTCACACAACTTACTCAGTTCTCAGAGGGAACCAATGCACTAGAAGCGGCAGTAGCTAACCTAGATGGTTTCTTGGAGAGACACGTGTGTTTCTTCAACTGAGCTGAAAAGGACTCTTTGGAGCAACAGCGCCTATCTGCACCTTGAAACACTTAAGTTGCAGGGAGTAGTCCTTCCAAAAACTACTCAAGTCTCAAGGGAAGCCATGTGCTAAATGCTGAATCTTGGAACATAGATGGTTTACTCTGGAGAGACACATGTGTTGTTTCAACTCAGCTGAAAAGGCCTAGTTGGAGCAAACTGAGCCTGTGTCCATCTTGAAAGACTTTCGTTGCTGGAAGGATTCACTTCAAAAATTAACTCAATTCTCACAAGAAAACAATGTTCTAGATGTTCCTGCACCTAACAACAATGGTTTCTTTGAGAGATACATGTGTTTCTTCGACTCACCTGAAGGGGCCGGTTTGGATGAAAATGAGCCTTTCTCTAGCTTAGAAACTATTGTTTGCAGGAAGAATGCCTTGCAAACATCAACACAATTCTCACAGGGAAACAATGTGCTAGATGCTGCATCTTGTAACTTGGTTCCTTTTTGTCGGAGAGACAGATGTGATTCTTCTAATCAGCTGAAAAGGCCTATTTGGAGCAAATGAGGGCTATCTGCATCTTGAAACACCTAAGATGCACGAAGTGTTCCTTTCACAACTAACTCAATTCTCACAGAAAAAGAATGTGCTACATGCCCCTGCCTCTAACACTGAAGGGTTTCCTCAAAAGATACAGGTGTTTCGTCAACTCACTTGAACAGGCCTATAGGGAACACAAGTACCCTTCTCCACTTTGAATCCTTTGATTTGCAGGAACTGTTCCCTTCAAAAACCAAGTCAAGTCTCAGAGGAAAACAATGTGCTAGATCTCCTGCTGCTAAGATAGATGGGTTTTTTTGGGAGATACACGTGTTTCGTCAACTTAACTAACTTAACTGAATAGGCGTACTTGCAACGAAATGAGCCTTTCTGCACCTTGAAAACTGTGCTTTGCAGGAATTACTCCTTCACAACTAACTCAGTTCTCAGAGGGAGACAATGCACTAGATGCTGCAGCTTCTATCATAGATGGTTTTCTTTGAAGTCACACATGTGTTTCTCCACCTCAGTTGAATAGGCCGTTCTGGATCAAAAAGTGCCTGTCTCAAGCTCGAATCACCTTATTTTCAGGAAGTATTCCTTTCCAAGACTAACTCACTTCTCACAGAGAAACAATTTTCCACTTGCTACAGCTTCTAGCACAGATGGTTTTTTGCGAGAGATCATTGTGTTTGTTCAACTTACAGGAACCGTACATTTGCAACAAAATGAGCCCTTCTCCACCTTGAAAACTATTATTTGCTGGAAGTATTCCTTTCAAAAGGAACTCACTTCTCACAGAGAAACAGTATGCTCCATGCTGAAGCTTCTAAAAACCTGGTTTTCTTTGGACTTCTATATGAGTCTTCAACTCAGCTGAATAGGCCTATTAGGAGCAAAGAGAACTTATTTCCGCCCTTCAACACCGTGCTTGCAGGAAGTTTCCTTTTCCAAAGCTGACCAAGATCTCACCAAATACAATGTGCTCGAAGCTCCTGCTTCTAACACGGATCGTTTTCTGTATGAGATACAAGTGTTTCTTCAACTTAGTTGAGTAGGCCTATTTGGCACAAAATGAGCCTTTCTCCACCTTGAAAATTGTGATTTGCTGGAAGTATTCATTTCAAAAATTCATCCATTTCTCACTGGAAAACAATGTGCTAGAGGCTTCAGCTTCTTACATAGATGGTTTTCTTTGGAGAAACACCTGTCTTTCTTCAACTCTGGTGAAGAGGACTTTATAGACCAAACGGAGTCTATGTCCATCTTGAAACACCAAAGTTGCAGGAAGTGTTCTTTACCAAAACAAACTTAATTGTTACAAAAAGCAATGTGCTTGATGTTCTTGCATCTATCATTGAAGGTTTTCTTCGAGAGATGCACGTGATTGGTCAAGTGACCTGAATAGGCATGTTTGGAACAAAATGAGCCTTTCTCCAGCTTGAAAACTAGGATTTGCAGGAAATATTCCTTTCAAAACGAACCCAGTTGTCATAGAGAAACAATGGGCAAGACAATGCAGCTTTGAACATAGAAGGTTTTCTTTGGTGAGATTCGTGTGTCTCTCCTACTCAGCTAAATAGGCTTTTATGGAACTAAGGGAGGCTTTTCCACCTTGACAATGGTGATATGCTGCACGTAGTCCTTTCAAAAACTAACTTACCTCTTATAAGAAAACAATGTGCTAGATGCTGCAGCTTCTAGCATACATGGTTCTTTTGGGAGAGGTACACATGTTCCTGGAACTCAGCTGAATAGGCCTATTTGGAGCAAACATTGACTATGTCCACCCTGAAACACCTCAGTTGCAGGAAGTATTACTCTCTAACTCTAACACAATTCTCACAGGAATACAATGTGCTGTAGCTCCTGCTTCTAACATGAATGGTTTTCTTTCTGAGATACATGTGTTTCTTCAACTTAGCTGGATAGGCCTATTTGGAACAAAGTTAGCTTATCTCCAATATGAAGTTGTGATTTGCAGCGTGTATTACTCTAAAAATCTTACTCAGTTCTCACAGGAAAATAAAGCGCTAAATGGGCAGTTTCTAAAATAGATGGTGTTTTGGAGATATTCATGTCTTCCTTCAACTCAGGTGAAAATTACTTTTTGGAGCAACAGTCCCTACCTTCACCTTGAAACACTTAAGTTGCAGGAAGTATTCCTTTCCAAAGTTATGCAAGTCTCAGAGGGAGACAATGTGCTAGATCTCCTGCTTCTAAGACCAGTGGTTTTCTTTGGTAGATACATGTGTTCCTTCAACTTAACTGAAGAGGCCTACTTGCAACCACATAAGCCTTTCTCCACCTGGAAAACTATGGTTTGCAGGAAGTTTTCTTTTCAAAACTAACTCAATTCTCAGAGGGCAGGCAATGCACCAGATGCTGCAGCTTCTATCATACATGGTTTTCTATGGGGTGATACATGTGTTTCTTCACCTCAGTTAAATAGGCCTATTTGGAGGAAAAAGTGCCTACCTCAATCTGGAATCACCTAGTTTTCAGGACGTATTCCTATCAAACAGTAACTCACTTCTCACAGAGAAACAATGTTCTACTTGCTTCTGCTTCAAACACAGGTGGTTTTCCTTTGAGAGATACACGTGTTTCTTCGACTTCAAGCATCGGCAGATTTGCAACATAATGGTCTTTTCTTCAGCTTGAAAACTGTCATTTGCAGGAAGTATTCCTTTCAAAATGAACTAGTTCTCACAGAGAAACAATGTGCTCGATGCTGAAGCTTCTAAAACCGTGGCTTTCTTTGGACAGGTATATGTGTTGATTCAATTCATCTGAGTAGTCCTATTTGGAGCCAACAGAGCCTACTTCCACCTTGCAACACCATGGTTGGAAGAAGATTTCCGTTCCAAACCTGACACAATTAGCACAGGAAAACAATGTGCTAGATGCTTCTGCTTCAAATATGCATGGTGTTGTTTTGAGAAATACGTGGCTCTCCAACTTAGCTGAATAGGACTATTTGGAACAAGGTTAGCCATTCTCCAGTTGAACCTTGTGAGGTTCCTGATGTATTAGTCTCAAAATCTTACTCAGTTCTCACTGGGAAACAATGCACTAGATGCGGAGGCTGTTTGGAACAAAGTGAGCCTTTTTTCCACCTTACAACTGGTTTTGCAGGAATTATTCCTTTCAAAAACAAACTCAAGGCTCCGAAGGAAACAATGTGTTGATGCCCCTGCTTCTAATCGGGATGTTTTTCTTTTGACAGATAAAGGTATTTCTTCTCTTCAGCTTAATAGGCCTGATTGTAACAAAAAGATCCTTTCTCCCCCTTGAGAAGTATGATTTGCTGGGAGTATTACATTCGAAAACGGACTCAATTCTACAGGGAAACAATGTGCCAGATGCTGCAGCTTCTAACATGGATGGTGTCTTTGGAGAGATACATGTGTTTCTTCAACTCAGCTGAGTAGATCTATTTGGAGCAAACAGAGCCTATCTCCACCTTGAAACACCTAAGTTGGAGGAAGTATTTCTTTCAAAACTAGCTCTATTGTCCCAAGAAACAATGTGCTAGATACTGCAGCTTCAAACAGAGTTGGTTTTCTCAGCAGAGATATATGTATTTCCTGCATTAGGGTGAAGAAGCCTATTTGGAACAAGATGAGCTTAACTCGACCTTGAAAATTCTGATTTGCACAAAGTATTCCTCTCAAAAACTGAAACAATTCTCACAGGCAGGCAAGGTGCTTGATACTGCACCTTCTAACAGACATTGTTTTCTTTGGAGATACTCATGGGTTACTTCAACTCAGCTGAAAAGGCCTCTATAAAGTAAGCAGAGTCTATCTCCATCTTGAAACACCAAAGTTGAAGGAAGTGTTCTTTTGACAAACAAACTGAATTCTCACAGGAAGTCAACGTGCTAGACGTTCCTGCACATAACACCAAAGGTGTTCTTTGAGAGATACATGTGTTTCGTCAAGTCACCTAATAGTCCTGTTTGGAACCAAATGAGCCTTTCTCCAGCATGAAAACTAGGATTTGCAGGAAGTATTCCTTTCACAAACCACCCCACTTCTCACCGAGAAACAATGTGCTAGATGGGGCACCTTCTAACATAGATAGTTTTCATTTGAGAGACATATGTGTTTCTCCTACTCAGCAAAATAGAAGGAGAAGGAGGCTTTTATAGAACAAAATGAACCATTTTCGACCTTGAAAACTGACATATGCTGCAAGTATTCCTTTAAAGAACTACTCAACTCCCACAGGGAACAATGTGGTGGATGCTTCAGTTTCTAGCCAACATGGTTCTCTTTGGAGAGGTACACGTGTTCCTTCAACTCACCTGAATAGGCCTATTGGGAGCAAACACTGCCTATGCCCACCTGGAAACACCTCAGTTGCAGGAAGTATTCCTGTCCAAATCTAACACAGTTCTCACAGGAATACAATGTGCTGGATGCTCCCTTTTTCAAACACGGATCGTTTTGTTTCTGAGATATCTGTGTTTCTTCTACTTAGCTGAGTAGGACTATTTGGAACAAAATGAGCCTCTCTCAACCTTGAAAACTGGTTTCCATTGTGTATTACTCACACAACTTACTCAGTTCTCAGAGGGAACCAATGCACTAGAAGCGGCAGTAGCTAACCTAGATGGTTTCTTGGAGAGACAAGTGTGTTTCTTCAACTGAGCTGAAAAGGACTCTTTGGAGCAACAGCGCCTATCTGCACCTTGAAACACTTAAGTTGCAGGGAGTAGTGCTTCCAAAAACTACTCAAGTCTCAAGGGAAGCCATGTGCTAAATGCTGAATCTTGGAACATAGATGGTTTACTCTGGAGAGACACATGTGTTGTTTCAACTCAGCTGAAAAGGCCTAGTTGGAGCAAACTGAGCCTGTGTCCATCTTGAAAGACTTTCGTTGCTGGAAGGATTCACTTCAAAAATTAACTCAATTCTCACAAGAAAACAATGTTCTAGATGTTCCTGCACCTAACAACAATGGTTTCTTTGAGAGATACATGTGTTTCTTCGACTCACCTGAAGGGGCCGGTTTGGATGAAAATGAGCCTTTCTCTAGCTTAGAAACTATTGTTTGCAGGAAGAATGCCTTGCAAACATCAACACAATTCTCACAGGGAAACAATGTGCTAGATGCTGCATCTTGTAACTTGGTTCCTTTTTGTCGGAGAGACAGATGTGATTCTTCTAATCAGCTGAAAAGGCCTATTTGGAGCAAATGAGGGCTATCTGCATCTTGAAACACCTAAGATGCACGAAGTGTTCCTTTCACAACTAACTCAATTCTCACAGAAAAAGAATGTGCTACATGCCCCTGCGTCTAACACTGAAGGGTTTCCTCAAAAGATACATGTGTTTCGTCAACTCACTTGAACAGGCCTATAGGGAACACAAGTACCCTTCTCCACTTTGAAACCTTTGATTTGCAGGAACTGTTCCCTTCAAAAACCAAGTCAAGTCTCAGAGGAAAACAATGTGCTAGATCTCCTGCTGCTAAGATAGATGGGTTTTTTTGGGAGATACACGTGTTTCGTCAACTTAACTAACTTAACTGAATAGGCGTACTTGCAACGAAATGAGCCTTTCTGCACCTTGAAAACTGTGCTTTGCAGGAATTACTCCTTCACAACTAACTCAGTTCTCAGAGGGAGACAATGCACTAGATGCTGCAGCTTCTATCATAGATGGTTTTCTTTGAAGTCACACATGTGTTTCTCCACCTCAGTTGAATAGGCCGTTCTGGATCAAAAAGTGCCTGTCTCAAGCTCGAATCACCTTATTTTCAGGAAGTATTCCTTTCCAAGACTAACTCACTTCTCACAGAGAAACAATTTTCCACTTGCTACAGCTTCTAGCACAGATGGTTTTTTGCGAGAGATCATTGTGTTTGTTCAACTTACAGGAACCGTACATTTGCAACAAAATGAGCCCTTCTCCACCTTGAAAACTATTATTTGCTGGAAGTATTCCTTTCAAAAGGAACTCACTTCTCACAGAGAAACAGTATGCTCCATGCTGAAGCTTCTAAAAACCTGGTTTTCTTTGGACTTCTATATGAGTCTTCAACTCAGCTGAATAGGCCTATTAGGAGCAAAGAGAACTTATTTCCGCCCTTCAACACCGTGCTTGCAGGAAGTTTCCTTTTCCAAAGCTGACCAAGATCTCACCAAATACAATGTGCTCGAAGCTCCTGCTTCTAACACGGATCGTTTTCTGTATGAGATACAAGTGTTTCTTCAACTTAGTTGAGTAGGCCTATTTGGCACAAAATGAGCCTTTCTCCACCTTGAAAATTGTGATTTGCTGGAAGTATTCATTTCAAAAATTCATCCATTTCTCACTGGAAAACAATGTGCTAGAGGCTTCAGCTTCTTACATAGATGGTTTTCTTTGGAGAAACACCTGTCTTTCTTCAACTCTGGTGAAGAGGACTTTATAGACCAAACGGAGTCTATGTCCATCTTGAAACACCAAAGTTGCAGGAAGTGTTCTTTACCAAAACAAACTTAATTGTTACAAAAAGCAATGTGCTTGATGTTCTTGCATCTATCATTGAAGGTTTTCTTCGAGAGATGCACGTGATTGGTCAAGTGACCTGAATAGGCATGTTTGGAACAAAATGAGCCTTTCTCCAGCTTGAAAACTAGGATTTGCAGGAAATATTCCTTTCAAAACGAACCCAGTTGTCATAGAGAAACAATGGGCAAGACAATGCAGCTTTGAACATAGAAGGTTTTCTTTGGTGAGATTCGTGTGTCTCTCCTACTCAGCTAAATAGGCTTTTATGGAACTAAGGGAGGCTTTTCCACCTTGACAATGGTGATACGCTGCACGTAGTCCTTTCAAAAACTAACTTACCTCTTATAAGAAAACAATGTGCTAGATGCTGCAGCTTCTAGCATACATGGTTCTTTTGGGAGAGGTACACATGTTCCTGGAACTCAGCTGAATAGGCCTATTTGGAGCAAACATTGACTATGTCCACCCTGAAACACCTCAGTTGCAGGAAGTATTACTCTCTAACTCTAACACAATTCTCACAGGAATACAATGTGCTGTAGCTCCTGCTTCTAACATGAATGGTTTTCTTTCTGAGATACATGTGTTTCTTCAACTTAGCTGGATAGGCCTATTTGGAACAAAGTTAGCTTATCTCCAATATGAAGTTGTGATTTGCAGCGTGTATTACTCTAAAAATCTTACTCAGTTCTCACAGGAAAATAAAGCGCTAAATGGGCAGTTTCTAAAATAGATGGTGTTTTGGAGATATTCATGTCTTCCTTCAACTCAGGTGAAAATTACTTTTTGGAGCAACAGTCCCTACCTTCACCTTGAAACACTTAAGTTGCAGGAAGTATTCCTTTCCAAAGTTATGCAAGTCTCAGAGGGAGACAATGTGCTAGATCTCCTGCTTCTAAGACCAGTGGTTTTCTTTGGTAGATACATGTGTTCCTTCAACTTAACTGAAGAGGCCTACTTGCAACCACATAAGCCTTTCTCCACCTGGAAAACTATGGTTTGCAGGAAGTTTTCTTTTCAAAACTAACTCAATTCTCAGAGGGCAGGCAATGCACCAGATGCTGCAGCTTCTATCATACATGGTTTTCTATGGGGTGATACATGTGTTTCTTCACCTCAGTTAAATAGGCCTATTTGGAGGAAAAAGTGCCTACCTCAATCTGGAATCACCTAGTTTTCAGGACGTATTCCTATCAAACAGTAACTCACTTCTCACAGAGAAACAATGTTCTACTTGCTTCTGCTTCAAACACAGGTGGTTTTCCTTTGAGAGATACACGTGTTTCTTCGACTTCAAGCATCGGCAGATTTGCAACATAATGGTCTTTTCTTCAGCTTGAAAACTGTCATTTGCAGGAAGTATTCCTTTCAAAATGAACTAGTTCTCACAGAGAAACAATGTGCTCGATGCTGAAGCTTCTAAAACCGTGGCTTTCTTTGGACAGGTATATGTGTTGATTCAATTCATCTGAGTAGTCCTATTTGGAGCCAACAGAGCCTACTTCCACCTTGCAACACCATGGTTGGAAGAAGATTTCCGTTCCAAACCTGACACAATTAGCACAGGAAAACAATGTGCTAGATGCTTCTGCTTCAAATATGCATGGTGTTGTTTTGAGAAATACGTGGCTCTCCAACTTAGCTGAATAGGACTATTTGGAACAAGGTTAGCCATTCTCCAGTTGAACCTTGTGAGGTTCCTGATGTATTAGTCTCAAAATCTTACTCAGTTCTCACTGGGAAACAATGCACTAGATGCGGAGGCTGTATGGAACAAAGTGAGCCTTTTTTCCACCTTACAACTGGTTTTGCAGGAATTATTCCTTTCAAAAACAAACTCAAGGCTCCGAAGGAAACAATGTGTTGATGCCCCTGCTTCTAATCGGGATGTTTTTCTTTTGACAGATAAAGGTATTTCTTCTCTTCAGCTTAATAGGCCTGATTGTAACAAAAAGATCCTTTCTCCCCCTTGAGAAGTATGATTTGCTGGGAGTATTACATTCGAAAACGGACTCAATTCTACAGGGAAACAATGTGCCAGATGCTGCAGCTTCTAACATGGATGGTGTCTTTGGAGAGATACATGTGTTTCTTCAACTCAGCTGAGTAGATCTATTTGGAGCAAACAGAGCCTATCTCCACCTTGAAACACCTAAGTTGGAGGAAGTATTTCTTTCAAAACTAGCTCTATTGTCCCAAGAAACAATGTGCTAGATACTGCAGCTTCAAACAGAGTTGGTTTTCTCAGCACAGATATATGTATTTCCTGCATTAGGGTGAAGAAGCCTATTTGGAACAAGATGAGCTTAACTCGACCTTGAAAATTCTGATTTGCACAAAGTATTCCTCTCAAAAACTGAAACAATTCTCACAGGCAGGCAAGGTGCTTGATACTGCACCTTCTAACAGACATTGTTTTCTTTGGAGATACTCATGGGTTACTTCAACTCAGCTGAAAAGGCCTCTATAAAGTAAGCAGAGTCTATCTCCATCTTGAAACACCAAAGTTGAAGGAAGTGTTCTTTTGACAAACAAACTGAATTCTCACAGGAAGTCAACGTGCTAGACGTTCCTGCACATAACACCAAAGGTGTTCTTTGAGAGATACATGTGTTTCGTCAAGTCACCTAATAGTCCTGTTTGGAACCAAATGAGCCTTTCTCCAGCATGAAAACTAGGATTTGCAGGAAGTATTCCTTTCACAAACCACCCCACTTCTCACCGAGAAACAATGTGCTAGATGGGGCACCTTCTAACATAGATAGTTTTCATTTGAGAGACATATGTGTTTCTCCTACTCAGCAAAATAGAAGGAGAAGGAGGCTTTTATAGAACAAAATGAACCATTTTCGACCTTGAAAACTGACATATGCTGCAAGTATTCCTTTAAAGAACTACTCAACTCCCACAGGGAACAATGTGGTGGATGCTTCAGTTTCTAGCCAACATGGTTCTCTTTGGAGAGGTACACGTGTTCCTTCAACTCACCTGAATAGGCCTATTGGGAGCAAACACTGCCTATGCCCACCTGGAAACACCTCAGTTGCAGGAAGTATTCCTGTCCAAATCTAACACAGTTCTCACAGGAATACAATGTGCTGGATGCTCCCTTTTTCAAACACGGATCGTTTTGTTTCTGAGATATCTGTGTTTCTTCTACTTAGCTGAGTAGGACTATTTGGAACAAAATGAGCCTCTCTCAACCTTGAAAACTGGTTTCCATTGTGTATTACTCACACAACTTACTCAGTTCTCAGAGGGAACCAATGCACTAGAAGCGGCAGTAGCTAACCTAGATGGTTTCTTGGAGAGACACGTGTGTTTCTTCAACTGAGCTGAAAAGGACTCTTTGGAGCAACAGCGCCTATCTGCACCTTGAAACACTTAAGTTGCAGGGAGTAGTCCTTCCAAAAACTACTCAAGTCTCAAGGGAAGCCATGTGCTAAATGCTGAATCTTGGAACATAGATGGTTTACTCTGGAGAGACACATGTGTTGTTTCAACTCAGCTGAAAAGGCCTAGTTGGAGCAAACTGAGCCTGTGTCCATCTTGAAAGACTTTCGTTGCTGGAAGGATTCACTTCAAAAATTAACTCAATTCTCACAAGAAAACAATGTTCTAGATGTTCCTGCACCTAACAACAATGGTTTCTTTGAGAGATACATGTGTTTCTTCGACTCACCTGAAGGGGCCGGTTTGGATGAAAATGAGCCTTTCTCTAGCTTAGAAACTATTGTTTGCAGGAAGAATGCCTTGCAAACATCAACACAATTCTCACAGGGAAACAATGTGCTAGATGCTGCATCTTGTAACTTGGTTCCTTTTTGTCGGAGAGACAGATGTGATTCTTCTAATCAGCTGAAAAGGCCTATTTGGAGCAAATGAGGGCTATCTGCATCTTGAAACACCTAAGATGCACGAAGTGTTCCTTTCACAACTAACTCAATTCTCACAGAAAAAGAATGTGCTACATGCCCCTGCGTCTAACACTGAAGGGTTTCCTCAAAAGATACATGTGTTTCGTCAACTCACTTGAACAGGCCTATAGGGAACACAAGTACCCTTCTCCACTTTGAAACCTTTGATTTGCAGGAACTGTTCCCTTCAAAAACCAAGTCAAGTCTCAGAGGAAAACAATGTGCTAGATCTCCTGCTGCTAAGATAGATGGGTTTTTTTGGGAGATACACGTGTTTCGTCAACTTAACTAACTTAACTGAATAGGCGTACTTGCAACGAAATGAGCCTTTCTGCACCTTGAAAACTGTGCTTTGCAGGAATTACTCCTTCACAACTAACTCAGTTCTCAGAGGGAGACAATGCACTAGATGCTGCAGCTTCTATCATAGATGGTTTTCTTTGAAGTCACACATGTGTTTCTCCACCTCAGTTGAATAGGCCGTTCTGGATCAAAAAGTGCCTGTCTCAAGCTCGAATCACCTTATTTTCAGGAAGTATTCCTTTCCAAGACTAACTCACTTCTCACAGAGAAACAATTTTCCACTTGCTACAGCTTCTAGCACAGATGGTTTTTTGCGAGAGATCATTGTGTTTGTTCAACTTACAGGAACCGTACATTTGCAACAAAATGAGCCCTTCTCCACCTTGAAAACTATTATTTGCTGGAAGTATTCCTTTCAAAAGGAACTCACTTCTCACAGAGAAACAGTATGCTCCATGCTGAAGCTTCTAAAAACCTGGTTTTCTTTGGACTTCTATATGAGTCTTCAACTCAGCTGAATAGGCCTATTAGGAGCAAAGAGAACTTATTTCCGCCCTTCAACACCGTGCTTGCAGGAAGTTTCCTTTTCCAAAGCTGACCAAGATCTCACCAAATACAATGTGCTCGAAGCTCCTGCTTCTAACACGGATCGTTTTCTGTATGAGATACAAGTGTTTCTTCAACTTAGTTGAGTAGGCCTATTTGGCACAAAATGAGCCTTTCTCCACCTTGAAAATTGTGATTTGCTGGAAGTATTCATTTCAAAAATTCATCCATTTCTCACTGGAAAACAATGTGCTAGAGGCTTCAGCTTCTTACATAGATGGTTTTCTTTGGAGAAACACCTGTCTTTCTTCAACTCTGGTGAAGAGGACTTTATAGACCAAACGGAGTCTATGTCCATCTTGAAACACCAAAGTTGCAGGAAGTGTTCTTTACCAAAACAAACTTAATTGTTACAAAAAGCAATGTGCTTGATGTTCTTGCATCTATCATTGAAGGTTTTCTTCGAGAGATGCACGTGATTGGTCAAGTGACCTGAATAGGCATGTTTGGAACAAAATGAGCCTTTCTCCAGCTTGAAAACTAGGATTTGCAGGAAATATTCCTTTCAACAACGAACCCAGTTGCCATAGAGAAACAATGTGCAAGACAATGCAGCTTTGAACATAGAAGGTTTTCTTTGGTGAGATTCGTGTGTCTCTCCTACTCAGCTAAATAGGCTTTTATGGAAATAAGTGAGGCTTTTCCAACATGACAACGGTGATATGCTGCACGTATTCCTTTCAAAAACTAACTCGACTCTTATTAGGAAACAATGTGCTAGATGCTGCAGCTTCTAGCATACATGGTTCTCTTGGGAGAGGTACACATGTTCCTGGAACTCAGCTGAATAGGCCTATTTGGAGCAAACATTGCCTATGTCCACCTTGAAACACCTCAGTTGCAGGAAGTATTCCTGTCCAAATCTCACACAATTCTCACAGGAATACAATGTGCTGTAGCTCCTGCTTCTAACATGAATGGTTTTCTTTCTGAGATACATGTGTTTCTTCAACATAGCTACATAGGCCTATTTGGAACAAAGTTAGCTTATCTCCAATATGAAGTTGTGATTTGCAGCGTGTATTACTCTAAAAATCTTACTCAGTTCTCACAGGAAAATAAAGCGCTAAATGGGCAGTTTCTAAAATAGATGGTGTTTTGGAGATATTCATGTCTTCCTTCAACTCAGGTGAAAATTACTTTTTGGAGCAACAGTCCCTACCTTCACCTTGAAACACTTAAGTTGCAGGAAGTATTCCTTTCCAAAGTTATGCAAGTCTCAGAGGGAGACAATGTGCTAGATCTCCTGCTTCTAAGACCAGTGGTTTTCTTTGGTAGATACATGTGTTCCTTCAACTTAACTGAAGAGGCCTACTTGCAACCACATAAGCCTTTCTCCACCTGGAAAACTATGGTTTGCAGGAAGTTTTCTTTTCAAAACTAACTCAATTCTCAGAGGGCAGGCAATGCACCAGATGCTGCAGCTTCTATCATACATGGTTTTCTATGGGGTGATACATGTGTTTCTTCACCTCAGTTAAATAGGCCTATTTGGAGGAAAAAGTGCCTACCTCAATCTGGAATCACCTAGTTTTCAGGACGTATTCCTATCAAACAGTAACTCACTTCTCACAGAGAAACAATGTTCTACTTGCTTCTGCTTCAAACACAGGTGGTTTTCCTTTGAGAGATACACGTGTTTCTTCGACTTCAAGCATCGGCAGATTTGCAACATAATGGTCTTTTCTTCAGCTTGAAAACTGTCATTTGCAGGAAGTATTCCTTTCAAAATGAACTAGTTCTCACAGAGAAACAATGTGCTCGATGCTGAAGCTTCTAAAACCGTGGCTTTCTTTGGACAGGTATATGTGTTGATTCAATTCATCTGAGTAGTCCTATTTGGAGCCAACAGAGCCTACTTCCACCTTGCAACACCATGGTTGGAAGAAGATTTCCGTTCCAAACCTGACACAATTAGCACAGGAAAACAATGTGCTAGATGCTTCTGCTTCAAATATGCATGGTGTTGTTTTAAGAAATACGTGGCTCTCCAACTTAGCTGAATAGGACTATTTGGAACAAGGTTAGCCATTCTCCAGTTGAACCTTGTGAGGTTCCTGATGTATTAGTCTCAAAATCTTACTCAGTTCTCACTGGGAAACAATGCACTAGATGCGGAGGCTGTATGGAACAAAGTGAGCCTTTTTTCCACCTTACAACTGGTTTTGCAGGAATTATTCCTTTCAAAAACAAACTCAAGGCTCCGAAGGAAACAATGTGTTGATGCCCCTGCTTCTAATCGGGATGTTTTTCTTTTGACAGATAAAGGTATTTCTTCTCTTCAGCTTAATAGGCCTGATTGTAACAAAAAGATCCTTTCTCCCCCTTGAGAAGTATGATTTGCTGGGAGTATTACATTCGAAAACGGACTCAATTCTACAGGGAAACAATGTGCCAGATGCTGCAGCTTCTAACATGGATGGTGTCTTTGGAGAGATACATGTGTTTCTTCAACTCAGCTGAGTAGATCTATTTGGAGCAAACAGAGCCTATCTCCACCTTGAAACACCTAAGTTGGAGGAAGTATTTCTTTCAAAACTAGCTCTATTGTCCCAAGAAACAATGTGCTAGATACTGCAGCTTCAAACAGAGTTGGTTTTCTCAGCAGAGATATATGTATTTCCTGCATTAGGGTGAAGAAGCCTATTTGGAACAAGATGAGCTTAACTCGACCTTGAAAATTCTGATTTGCACAAAGTATTCCTCTCAAAAACTGAAACAATTCTCACAGGCAGGCAAGGTGCTTGATACTGCACCTTCTAACAGACATTGTTTTCTTTGGAGATACTCATGGGTTACTTCAACTCAGCTGAAAAGGCCTCTATAAAGTAAGCAGAGTCTATCTCCATCTTGAAACACCAAAGTTGAAGGAAGTGTTCTTTTGACAAACAAACTGAATTCTCACAGGAAGTCAACGTGCTAGACGTTCCTGCACATAACACCAAAGGTGTTCTTTGAGAGATACATGTGTTTCGTCAAGTCACCTAATAGTCCTGTTTGGAACCAAATGAGCCTTTCTCCAGCATGAAAACTAGGATTTGCAGGAAGTATTCCTTTCACAAACCACCCCACTTCTCACCGAGAAACAATGTGCTAGATGGGGCACCTTCTAACATAGATAGTTTTCATTTGAGAGACATATGTGTTTCTCCTACTCAGCAAAATAGAAGGAGAAGGAGGCTTTTATAGAACAAAATGAACCATTTTCGACCTTGAAAACTGACATATGCTGCAAGTATTCCTTTAAAGAACTACTCAACTCCCACAGGGAACAATGTGGTGGATGCTTCAGTTTCTAGCCAACATGGTTCTCTTTGGAGAGGTACACGTGTTCCTTCAACTCACCTGAATAGGCCTATTGGGAGCAAACACTGCCTATGCCCACCTGGAAATACCTCAGTTGCAGGAAGTATTCCTGTCCAAATCTAACACAGTTCTCACAGGAATACAATGTGCTGGATGCTCCCTTTTTCAAACACGGATCGTTTTGTTTCTGAGATATCTGTGTTTCTTCTACTTAGCTGAGTAGGACTATTTGGAACAAAATGAGCCTCTCTCAACCTTGAAAACTGGTTTCCATTGTGTATTACTCACACAACTTACTCAGTTCTCAGAGGGAACCAATGCACTAGAAGCGGCAGTAGCTAACCTAGATGGTTTCTTGGAGAGACAAGTGTGTTTCTTCAACTGAGCTGAAAAGGACTCTTTGGAGCAACAGCGCCTATCTGCACCTTGAAACACTTAAGTTGCAGGGAGTAGTGCTTCCAAAAACTACTCAAGTCTCAAGGGAAGCCATGTGCTAAATGCTGAATCTTGGAACATAGATGGTTTACTCTGGAGAGACACATGTGTTGTTTCAACTCAGCTGAAAAGGCCTAGTTGGAGCAAACTGAGCCTGTGTCCATCTTGAAAGACTTTCGTTGCTGGAAGGATTCACTTCAAAAATTAACTCAATTCTCACAAGAAAACAATGTTCTAGATGTTCCTGCACCTAACAACAATGGTTTCTTTGAGAGATACATGTGTTTCTTCGACTCACCTGAAGGGGCCGGTTTGGATGAAAATGAGCCTTTCTCTAGCTTAGAAACTATTGTTTGCAGGAAGAATGCCTTGCAAACATCAACACAATTCTCACAGGGAAACAATGTGCTAGATGCTGCATCTTGTAACTTGGTTCCTTTTTGTCGGAGAGACAGATGTGATTCTTCTAATCAGCTGAAAAGGCCTATTTGGAGCAAATGAGGGCTATCTGCATCTTGAAACACCTAAGATGCACGAAGTGTTCCTTTCACAACTAACTCAATTCTCACAGAAAAAGAATGTGCTACATGCCCCTGCGTCTAACACTGAAGGGTTTCCTCAAAAGATACATGTGTTTCGTCAACTCACTTGAACAGGCCTATAGGGAACACAAGTACCCTTCTCCACTTTGAAACCTTTGATTTGCAGGAACTGTTCCCTTCAAAAACCAAGTCAAGTCTCAGAGGAAAACAATGTGCTAGATCTCCTGCTGCTAAGATAGATGGGTTTTTTTGGGAGATACACGTGTTTCGTCAACTTAACTAACTTAACTGAATAGGCGTACTTGCAACGAAATGAGCCTTTCTGCACCTTGAAAACTGTGCTTTGCAGGAATTACTCCTTCACAACTAACTCAGTTCTCAGAGGGAGACAATGCACTAGATGCTGCAGCTTCTATCATAGATGGTTTTCTTTGAAGTCACACATGTGTTTCTCCACCTCAGTTGAATAGGCCGTTCTGGATCAAAAAGTGCCTGTCTCAAGCTCGAATCACCTTATTTTCAGGAAGTATTCCTTTCCAAGACTAACTCACTTCTCACAGAGAAACAATTTTCCACTTGCTACAGCTTCTAGCACAGATGGTTTTTTGCGAGAGATCATTGTGTTTGTTCAACTTACAGGAACCGTACATTTGCAACAAAATGAGCCCTTCTCCACCTTGAAAACTATTATTTGCTGGAAGTATTCCTTTCAAAAGGAACTCACTTCTCACAGAGAAACAGTATGCTCCATGCTGAAGCTTCTAAAAACCTGGTTTTCTTTGGACTTCTATATGAGTCTTCAACTCAGCTGAATAGGCCTATTAGGAGCAAAGAGAACTTATTTCCGCCCTTCAACACCGTGCTTGCAGGAAGTTTCCTTTTCCAAAGCTGACCAAGATCTCACCAAATACAATGTGCTCGAAGCTCCTGCTTCTAACACGGATCGTTTTCTGTATGAGATACAAGTGTTTCTTCAACTTAGTTGAGTAGGCCTATTTGGCACAAAATGAGCCTTTCTCCACCTTGAAAATTGTGATTTGCTGGAAGTATTCATTTCAAAAATTCATCCATTTCTCACTGGAAAACAATGTGCTAGAGGCTTCAGCTTCTTACATAGATGGTTTTCTTTGGAGAAACACCTGTCTTTCTTCAACTCTGGTGAAGAGGACTTTATAGACCAAACGGAGTCTATGTCCATCTTGAAACACCAAAGTTGCAGGAAGTGTTCTTTACCAAAACAAACTTAATTGTTACAAAAAGCAATGTGCTTGATGTTCTTGCATCTATCATTGAAGGTTTTCTTCGAGAGATGCACGTGATTGGTCAAGTGACCTGAATAGGCATGTTTGGAACAAAATGAGCCTTTCTCCAGCTTGAAAACTAGGATTTGCAGGAAATATTCCTTTCAAAACGAACCCAGTTGTCATAGAGAAACAATGGGCAAGACAATGCAGCTTTGAACATAGAAGGTTTTCTTTGGTGAGATTCGTGTGTCTCTCCTACTCAGCTAAATAGGCTTTTATGGAACTAAGGGAGGCTTTTCCACCTTGACAATGGTGATACGCTGCACGTAGTCCTTTCAAAAACTAACTTACCTCTTATAAGAAAACAATGTGCTAGATGCTGCAGCTTCTAGCATACATGGTTCTTTTGGGAGAGGTACACATGTTCCTGGAACTCAGCTGAATAGGCCTATTTGGAGCAAACATTGACTATGTCCACCCTGAAACACCTCAGTTGCAGGAAGTATTACTCTCTAACTCTAACACAATTCTCACAGGAATACAATGTGCTGTAGCTCCTGCTTCTAACATGAATGGTTTTCTTTCTGAGATACATGTGTTTCTTCAACTTAGCTGGATAGGCCTATTTGGAACAAAGTTAGCTTATCTCCAATATGAAGTTGTGATTTGCAGCGTGTATTACTCTAAAAATCTTACTCAGTTCTCACAGGAAAATAAAGCGCTAAATGGGCAGTTTCTAAAATAGATGGTGTTTTGGAGATATTCATGTCTTCCTTCAACTCAGGTGAAAATTACTTTTTGGAGCAACAGTCCCTACCTTCACCTTGAAACACTTAAGTTGCAGGAAGTATTCCTTTCCAAAGTTATGCAAGTCTCAGAGGGAGACAATGTGCTAGATCTCCTGCTTCTAAGACCAGTGGTTTTCTTTGGTAGATACATGTGTTCCTTCAACTTAACTGAAGAGGCCTACTTGCAACCACATAAGCCTTTCTCCACCTGGAAAACTATGGTTTGCAGGAAGTTTTCTTTTCAAAACTAACTCAATTCTCAGAGGGCAGGCAATGCACCAGATGCTGCAGCTTCTATCATACATGGTTTTCTATGGGGTGATACATGTGTTTCTTCACCTCAGTTAAATAGGCCTATTTGGAGGAAAAAGTGCCTACCTCAATCTGGAATCACCTAGTTTTCAGGACGTATTCCTATCAAACAGTAACTCACTTCTCACAGAGAAACAATGTTCTACTTGCTTCTGCTTCAAACACAGGTGGTTTTCCTTTGAGAGATACACGTGTTTCTTCGACTTCAAGCATCGGCAGATTTGCAACATAATGGTCTTTTCTTCAGCTTGAAAACTGTCATTTGCAGGAAGTATTCCTTTCAAAATGAACTAGTTCTCACAGAGAAACAATGTGCTCGATGCTGAAGCTTCTAAAACCGTGGCTTTCTTTGGACAGGTATATGTGTTGATTCAATTCATCTGAGTAGTCCTATTTGGAGCCAACAGAGCCTACTTCCACCTTGCAACACCATGGTTGGAAGAAGATTTCCGTTCCAAACCTGACACAATTAGCACAGGAAAACAATGTGCTAGATGATTCTGCTTCAAATATGCATGGTGTTGTTTTGAGAAATACGTGGCTCTCCAACTTAGCTGAATAGGACTATTTGGAACAAGGTTAGCCATTCTCCAGTTGAACCTTGTGAGGTTCCTGATGTATTAGTCTCAAAATCTTACTCAGTTCTCACTGGGAAACAATGCACTAGATGCGGAGGCTGTTTGGAACAAAGTGAGCCTTTTTTCCACCTTACAACTGGTTTTGCAGGAATTATTCCTTTCAAAAACAAACTCAAGGCTCCGAAGGAAACAATGTGTTGATGCCCCTGCTTCTAATCGGGATGTTTTTCTTTTGACAGATAAAGGTATTTCTTCTCTTCAGCTTAATAGGCCTGATTGTAACAAAAAGATCCTTTCTCCCCCTTGAGAAGTATGATTTGCTGGGAGTATTACATTCGAAAACGGACTCAATTCTACAGGGAAACAATGTGCCAGATGCTGCAGCTTCTAACATGGATGGTGTCTTTGGAGAGATACATGTGTTTCTTCAACTCAGCTGAGTAGATCTATTTGGAGCAAACAGAGCCTATCTCCACCTTGAAACACCTAAGTTGGAGGAAGTATTTCTTTCAAAACTAGCTCTATTGTCCCAAGAAACAATGTGCTAGATACTGCAGCTTCAAACAGAGTTGGTTTTCTCAGCAGAGATATATGTATTTCCTGCATTAGGGTGAAGAAGCCTATTTGGAACAAGATGAGCTTAACTCGACCTTGAAAATTCTGATTTGCACAAAGTATTCCTCTCAAAAACTGAAACAATTCTCACAGGCAGGCAAGGTGCTTGATACTGCACCTTCTAACAGACATTGTTTTCTTTGGAGATACTCATGGGTTACTTCAACTCAGCTGAAAAGGCCTCTATAAAGTAAGCAGAGTCTATCTCCATCTTGAAACACCAAAGTTGAAGGAAATGTTCTTTTGACAAACAAACTGAATTCTCACAGGAAGTCAACGTGCTAGACGTTCCTGCACATAACACCAAAGGTGTTCTTTGAGAGATACATGTGTTTCGTCAAGTCACCTAATAGTCCTGTTTGGAACCAAATGAGCCTTTCTCCAGCATGAAAACTAGGATTTGCAGGAAGTATTCCTTTCACAAACCACCCCACTTCTCACCGAGAAACAATGTGCTAGATGGGGCACCTTCTAACATAGATAGTTTTCATTTGAGAGACATATGTGTTTCTCCTACTCAGCAAAATAGAAGGAGAAGGAGGCTTTTATAGAACAAAATGAACCATTTTCGACCTTGAAAACTGACATATGCTGCAAGTATTCCTTTAAAGAACTACTCAACTCCCACAGGGAACAATGTGGTGGATGCTTCAGTTTCTAGCCAACATGGTTCTCTTTGGAGAGGTACACGTGTTCCTTCAACTCACCTGAATAGGCCTATTGGGAGCAAACACTGCCTATGCCCACCTGGAAACACCTCAGTTGCAGGAAGTATTCCTGTCCAAATCTAACACAGTTCTCACAGGAATACAATGTGCTGGATGCTCCCTTTTTCAAACACGGATCGTTTTGTTTCTGAGATATCTGTGTTTCTTCTACTTAGCTGAGTAGGACTATTTGGAACAAAATGAGCCTCTCTCAACCTTGAAAACTGGTTTCCATTGTGTATTACTCACACAACTTACTCAGTTCTCAGAGGGAACCAATGCACTAGAAGCGGCAGTAGCTAACCTAGATGGTTTCTTGGAGAGACACGTGTGTTTCTTCAACTGAGCTGAAAAGGACTCTTTGGAGCAACAGCGCCTATCTGCACCTTGAAACACTTAAGTTGCAGGGAGTAGTCCTTCCAAAAACTACTCAAGTCTCAAGGGAAGCCATGTGCTAATTGCTGAATCTTGGAACATAGATGGTTTACTCTGGAGAGACACATGTGTTGTTTCAACTCAGCTGAAAAGGCCTAGTTGGAGCAAACTGAGCCTGTGTCCATCTTGAAAGACTTTCGTTGCTGGAAGGATTCACTTCAAAAATTAACTCAATTCTCACAAGAAAACAATGTTCTAGATGTTCCTGCACCTAACAACAATGGTTTCTTTGAGAGATACATGTGTTTCTTCGACTCACCTGAAGGGGCCGGTTTGGATGAAAATGAGCCTTTCTCTAGCTTAGAAACTATTGTTTGCAGGAAGAATGCCTTGCAAACATCAACACAATTCTCACAGGGAAACAATGTGCTAGATGCTGCATCTTGTAACTTGGTTCCTTTTTGTCGGAGAGACAGATGTGATTCTTCTAATCAGCTGAAAAGGCCTATTTGGAGCAAATGAGGGCTATCTGCATCTTGAAACACCTAAGATGCACGAAGTGTTCCTTTCACAACTAACTCAATTCTCACAGAAAAAGAATGTGCTACATGCCCCTGCCTCTAACACTGAAGGGTTTCCTCAAAAGATACAGGTGTTTCGTCAACTCACTTGAACAGGCCTATAGGGAACACAAGTACCCTTCTCCACTTTGAAACCTTTGATTTGCAGGAACTGTTCCCTTCAAAAACCAAGTCAAGTCTCAGAGGAAAACAATGTGCTAGATCTCCTGCTGCTAAGATAGATGGGTTTTTTTGGGAGATACACGTGTTTCGTCAACTTAACTAACTTAACTGAATAGGCGTACTTGCAACGAAATGAGCCTTTCTGCACCTTGAAAACTGTGCTTTGCAGGAATTACTCCTTCACAACTAACTCAGTTCTCAGAGGGAGACAATGCACTAGATGCTGCAGCTTCTATCATAGATGGTTTTCTTTGAAGTCACACATGTGTTTCTCCACCTCAGTTGAATAGGCCGTTCTGGATCAAAAAGTGCCTGTCTCAAGCTCGAATCACCTTATTTTCAGGAAGTATTCCTTTCCAAGACTAACTCACTTCTCACAGAGAAACAATTTTCCACTTGCTACAGCTTCTAGCACAGATGGTTTTTTGCGAGAGATCATTGTGTTTGTTCAACTTACAGGAACCGTACATTTGCAACAAAATGAGCCCTTCTCCACCTTGAAAACTATTATTTGCTGGAAGTATTCCTTTCAAAAGGAACTCACTTCTCACAGAGAAACAGTATGCTCCATGCTGAAGCTTCTAAAAACCTGGTTTTCTTTGGACTTCTATATGAGTCTTCAACTCAGCTGAATAGGCCTATTAGGAGCAAAGAGAACTTATTTCCGCCCTTCAACACCGTGCTTGCAGGAAGTTTCCTTTTCCAAAGCTGACCAAGATCTCACCAAATACAATGTGCTCGAAGCTCCTGCTTCTAACACGGATCGTTTTCTGTATGAGATACAAGTGTTTCTTCAACTTAGTTGAGTAGGCCTATTTGGCACAAAATGAGCCTTTCTCCACCTTGAAAATTGTGATTTGCTGGAAGTATTCATTTCAAAAATTCATCCATTTCTCACTGGAAAACAATGTGCTAGAGGCTTCAGCTTCTTACATAGATGGTTTTCTTTGGAGAAACACCTGTCTTTCTTCAACTCTGGTGAAGAGGACTTTATAGACCAAACGGAGTCTATGTCCATCTTGAAACACCAAAGTTGCAGGAAGTGTTCTTTACCAAAACAAACTTAATTGTTACAAAAAGCAATGTGCTTGATGTTCTTGCATCTATCATTGAAGGTTTTCTTCGAGAGATGCACGTGATTGGTCAAGTGACCTGAATAGGCATGTTTGGAACAAAATGAGCCTTTCTCCAGCTTGAAAACTAGGATTTGCAGGAAATATTCCTTTCAAAACGAACCCAGTTGTCATAGAGAAACAATGGGCAAGACAATGCAGCTTTGAACATAGAAGGTTTTCTTTGGTGAGATTCGTGTGTCTCTCCTACTCAGCTAAATAGGCTTTTATGGAACTAAGGGAGGCTTTTCCACCTTGACAATGGTGATACGCTGCACGTAGTCCTTTCAAAAACTAACTTACCTCTTATAAGAAAACAATGTGCTAGATGCTGCAGCTTCTAGCATACATGGTTCTTTTGGGAGAGGTACACATGTTCCTGGAACTCAGCTGAATAGGCCTATTTGGAGCAAACATTGACTATGTCCACCCTGAAACACCTCAGTTGCAGGAAGTATTACTCTCTAACTCTAACACAATTCTCACAGGAATACAATGTGCTGTAGCTCCTGCTTCTAACATGAATGGTTTTCTTTCTGAGATACATGTGTTTCTTCAACTTAGCTGGATAGGCCTATTTGGAACAAAGTTAGCTTATCTCCAATATGAAGTTGTGATTTGCAGCGTGTATTACTCTAAAAATCTTACTCAGTTCTCACAGGAAAATAAAGCGCTAAATGGGCAGTTTCTAAAATAGATGGTGTTTTGGAGATATTCATGTCTTCCTTCAACTCAGGTGAAAATTACTTTTTGGAGCAACAGTCCCTACCTTCACCTTGAAACACTTAAGTTGCAGGAAGTATTCCTTTCCAAAGTTATGCAAGTCTCAGAGGGAGACAATGTGCTAGATCTCCTGCTTCTAAGACCAGTGGTTTTCTTTGGTAGATACATGTGTTCCTTCAACTTAACTGAAGAGGCCTACTTGCAACCACATAAGCCTTTCTCCACCTGGAAAACTATGGTTTGCAGGAAGTTTTCTTTTCAAAACTAACTCAATTCTCAGAGGGCAGGCAATGCACCAGATGCTGCAGCTTCTATCATACATGGTTTTCTATGGGGTGATACATGTGTTTCTTCACCTCAGTTAAATAGGCCTATTTGGAGGAAAAAGTGCCTACCTCAATCTGGAATCACCTAGTTTTCAGGACGTATTCCTATCAAACAGTAACTCACTTCTCACAGAGAAACAATGTTCTACTTGCTTCTGCTTCAAACACAGGTGGTTTTCCTTTGAGAGATACACGTGTTTCTTCGACTTCAAGCATCGGCAGATTTGCAACATAATGGTCTTTTCTTCAGCTTGAAAACTGTCATTTGCAGGAAGTATTCCTTTCAAAATGAACTAGTTCTCACAGAGAAACAATGTGCTCGATGCTGAAGCTTCTAAAACCGTGGCTTTCTTTGGACAGGTATATGTGTTGATTCAATTCATCTGAGTAGTCCTATTTGGAGCCAACAGAGCCTACTTCCACCTTGCAACACCATGGTTGGAAGAAGATTTCCGTTCCAAACCTGACACAATTAGCACAGGAAAACAATGTGCTAGATGCTTCTGCTTCAAATATGCATGGTGTTGTTTTGAGAAATACGTGGCTCTCCAACTTAGCTGAATAGGACTATTTGGAACAAGGTTAGCCATTCTCCAGTTGAACCTTGTGAGGTTCCTGATGTATTAGTCTCAAAATCTTACTCAGTTCTCACTGGGAAACAATGCACTAGATGCGGAGGCTGTATGGAACAAAGTGAGCCTTTTTTCCACCTTACAACTGGTTTTGCAGGAATTATTCCTTTCAAAAACAAACTCAAGGCTCCGAAGGAAACAATGTGTTGATGCCCCTGCTTCTAATCGGGATGTTTTTCTTTTGACAGATAAAGGTATTTCTTCTCTTCAGCTTAATAGGCCTGATTGTAACAAAAAGATCCTTTCTCCCCCTTGAGAAGTATGATTTGCTGGGAGTATTACATTCGAAAACGGACTCAATTCTACAGGGAAACAATGTGCCAGATGCTGCAGCTTCTAACATGGATGGTGTCTTTGGAGAGATACATGTGTTTCTTCAACTCAGCTGAGTAGATCTATTTGGAGCAAACAGAGCCTATCTCCACCTTGAAACACCTAAGTTGGAGGAAGTATTTCTTTCAAAACTAGCTCTATTGTCCCAAGAAACAATGTGCTAGATACTGCAGCTTCAAACAGAGTTGGTTTTCTCAGCAGAGATATATGTATTTCCTGCATTAGGGTGAAGAAGCCTATTTGGAACAAGATGAGCTTAACTCGACCTTGAAAATTCTGATTTGCACAAAGTATTCCTCTCAAAAACTGAAACAATTCTCACAGGCAGGCAAGGTGCTTGATACTGCACCTTCTAACAGACATTGTTTTCTTTGGAGATACTCATGGGTTACTTCAACTCAGCTGAAAAGGCCTCTATAAAGTAAGCAGAGTCTATCTCCATCTTGAAACACCAAAGTTGAAGGAAGTGTTCTTTTGACAAACAAACTGAATTCTCACAGGAAGTCAACGTGCTAGACGTTCCTGCACATAACACCAAAGGTGTTCTTTGAGAGATACATGTGTTTCGTCAAGTCACCTAATAGTCCTGTTTGGAACCAAATGAGCCTTTCTCCAGCATGAAAACTAGGATTTGCAGGAAGTATTCCTTTCACAAACCACCCCACTTCTCACCGAGAAACAATGTGCTAGATGGGGCACCTTCTAACATAGATAGTTTTCATTTGAGAGACATATGTGTTTCTCCTACTCAGCAAAATAGAAGGAGAAGGAGGCTTTTATAGAACAAAATGAACCATTTTCGACCTTGAAAACTGACATATGCTGCAAGTATTCCTTTAAAGAACTACTCAACTCCCACAGGGAACAATGTGGTGGATGCTTCAGTTTCTAGCCCACATGGTTCTCTTTGGAGAGGTACACGTGTTCCTTCAACTCACCTGAATAGGCCTATTGGGAGCAAACACTGCCTATGCCCACCTGGAAACACCTCAGTTGCAGGAAGTATTCCTGTCCAAATCTAACACAGTTCTCACAGGAATACAATGTGCTGGATGCTCCCTTTTTCAAACACGGATCGTTTTGTTTCTGAGATATCTGTGTTTCTTCTACTTAGCTGAGTAGGACTATTTGGAACAAAATGAGCCTCTCTCAACCTTGAAAACTGGTTTCCATTGTGTATTACTCACACAACTTACTCAGTTCTCAGAGGGAACCAATGCACTAGAAGCGGCAGTAGCTAACCTAGATGGTTTCTTGGAGAGACAAGTGTGTTTCTTCAACTGAGCTGAAAAGGACTCTTTGGAGCAACAGCGCCTATCTGCACCTTGAAACACTTAAGTTGCAGGGAGTAGTGCTTCCAAAAACTACTCAAGTCTCAAGGGAAGCCATGTGCTAAATGCTGAATCTTGGAACATAGATGGTTTACTCTGGAGAGACACATGTGTTGTTTCAACTCAGCTGAAAAGGCCTAGTTGGAGCAAACTGAGCCTGTGTCCATCTTGAAAGACTTTCGTTGCTGGAAGGATTCACTTCAAAAATTAACTCAATTCTCACAAGAAAACAATGTTCTAGATGTTCCTGCACCTAACAACAATGGTTTCTTTGAGAGATACATGTGTTTCTTCGACTCACCTGAAGGGGCCGGTTTGGATGAAAATGAGCCTTTCTCTAGCTTAGAAACTATTGTTTGCAGGAAGAATGCCTTGCAAACATCAACACAATTCTCACAGGGAAACAATGTGCTAGATGCTGCATCTTGTAACTTGGTTCCTTTTTGTCGGAGAGACAGATGTGATTCTTCTAATCAGCTGAAAAGGCCTATTTGGAGCAAATGAGGGCTATCTGCATCTTGAAACACCTAAGATGCACGAAGTGTTCCTTTCACAACTAACTCAATTCTCACAGAAAAAGAATGTGCTACATGCCCCTGCGTCTAACACTGAAGGGTTTCCTCAAAAGATACATGTGTTTCGTCAACTCACTTGAACAGGCCTATAGGGAACACAAGTACCCTTCTCCACTTTGAAACCTTTGATTTGCAGGAACTGTTCCCTTCAAAAACCAAGTCAAGTCTCAGAGGAAAACAATGTGCTAGATCTCCTGCTGCTAAGATAGATGGGTTTTTTTGGGAGATACACGTGTTTCGTCAACTTAACTAACTTAACTGAATAGGCGTACTTGCAACGAAATGAGCCTTTCTGCACCTTGAAAACTGTGCTTTGCAGGAATTACTCCTTCACAACTAACTCAGTTCTCAGAGGGAGACAATGCACTAGATGCTGCAGCTTCTATCATAGATGGTTTTCTTTGAAGTCACACATGTGTTTCTCCACCTCAGTTGAATAGGCCGTTCTGGATCAAAAAGTGCCTGTCTCAAGCTCGAATCACCTTATTTTCAGGAAGTATTCCTTTCCAAGACTAACTCACTTCTCACAGAGAAACAATTTTCCACTTGCTACAGCTTCTAGCACAGATGGTTTTTTGCGAGAGATCATTGTGTTTGTTCAACTTACAGGAACCGTACATTTGCAACAAAATGAGCCCTTCTCCACCTTGAAAACTATTATTTGCTGGAAGTATTCCTTTCAAAAGGAACTCACTTCTCACAGAGAAACAGTATGCTCCATGCTGAAGCTTCTAAAAACCTGGTTTTCTTTGGACTTCTATATGAGTCTTCAACTCAGCTGAATAGGCCTATTAGGAGCAAAGAGAACTTATTTCCGCCCTTCAACACCGTGCTTGCAGGAAGTTTCCTTTTCCAAAGCTGACCAAGATCTCACCAAATACAATGTGCTCGAAGCTCCTGCTTCTAACACGGATCGTTTTCTGTATGAGATACAAGTGTTTCTTCAACTTAGTTGAGTAGGCCTATTTGGCACAAAATGAGCCTTTCTCCACCTTGAAAATTGTGATTTGCTGGAAGTATTCATTTCAAAAATTCATCCATTTCTCACTGGAAAACAATGTGCTAGAGGCTTCAGCTTCTTACATAGATGGTTTTCTTTGGAGAAACACCTGTCTTTCTTCAACTCTGGTGAAGAGGACTTTATAGACCAAACGGAGTCTATGTCCATCTTGAAACACCAAAGTTGCAGGAAGTGTTCTTTACCAAAACAAACTTAATTGTTACAAAAAGCAATGTGCTTGATGTTCTTGCATCTATCATTGAAGGTTTTCTTCGAGAGATGCACGTGATTGGTCAAGTGACCTGAATAGGCATGTTTGGAACAAAATGAGCCTTTCTCCAGCTTGAAAACTAGGATTTGCAGGAAATATTCCTTTCAAAACGAACCCAGTTGTCATAGAGAAACAATGGGCAAGACAATGCAGCTTTGAACATAGAAGGTTTTCTTTGGTGAGATTCGTGTGTCTCTCCTACTCAGCTAAATAGGCTTTTATGGAACTAAGGGAGGCTTTTCCACCTTGACAATGGTGATACGCTGCACGTAGTCCTTTCAAAAACTAACTTACCTCTTATAAGAAAACAATGTGCTAGATGCTGCAGCTTCTAGCATACATGGTTCTTTTGGGAGAGGTACACATGTTCCTGGAACTCAGCTGAATAGGCCTATTTGGAGCAAACATTGACTATGTCCACCCTGAAACACCTCAGTTGCAGGAAGTATTACTCTCTAACTCTAACACAATTCTCACAGGAATACAATGTGCTGTAGCTCCTGCTTCTAACATGAATGGTTTTCTTTCTGAGATACATGTGTTTCTTCAACTTAGCTGGATAGGCCTATTTGGAACAAAGTTAGCTTATCTCCAATATGAAGTTGTGATTTGCAGCGTGTATTACTCTAAAAATCTTACTCAGTTCTCACAGGAAAATAAAGCGCTAAATGGGCAGTTTCTAAAATAGATGGTGTTTTGGAGATATTCATGTCTTCCTTCAACTCAGGTGAAAATTACTTTTTGGAGCAACAGTCCCTACCTTCACCTTGAAACACTTAAGTTGCAGGAAGTATTCCTTTCCAAAGTTATGCAAGTCTCAGAGGGAGACAATGTGCTAGATCTCCTGCTTCTAAGACCAGTGGTTTTCTTTGGTAGATACATGTGTTCCTTCAACTTAACTGAAGAGGCCTACTTGCAACCACATAAGCCTTTCTCCACCTGGAAAACTATGGTTTGCAGGAAGTTTTCTTTTCAAAACTAACTCAATTCTCAGAGGGCAGGCAATGCACCAGATGCTGCAGCTTCTATCATACATGGTTTTCTATGGGGTGATACATGTGTTTCTTCACCTCAGTTAAATAGGCCTATTTGGAGGAAAAAGTGCCTACCTCAATCTGGAATCACCTAGTTTTCAGGACGTATTCCTATCAAACAGTAACTCACTTCTCACAGAGAAACAATGTTCTACTTGCTTCTGCTTCAAACACAGGTGGTTTTCCTTTGAGAGATACACGTGTTTCTTCGACTTCAAGCATCGGCAGATTTGCAACATAATGGTCTTTTCTTCAGCTTGAAAACTGTCATTTGCAGGAAGTATTCCTTTCAAAATGAACTAGTTCTCACAGAGAAACAATGTGCTCGATGCTGAAGCTTCTAAAACCGTGGCTTTCTTTGGACAGGTATATGTGTTGATTCAATTCATCTGAGTAGTCCAATTTGGAGCCAACAGAGCCTACTTCCACCTTGCAACACCATGGTTGGAAGAAGATTTCCGTTCCAAACCTGACACAATTAGCACAGGAAAACAATGTGCTAGATGCTTCTGCTTCAAATATGCATGGTGTTGTTTTGAGAAATACGTGGCTCTCCAACTTAGCTGAATAGGACTATTTGGAACAAGGTTAGCCATTCTCCAGTTGAACCTTGTGAGGTTCCTGATGTATTAGTCTCAAAATCTTACTCAGTTCTCACTGGGAAACAATGCACTAGATGCGGAGGCTGTTTGGAACAAAGTGAGCCTTTTTTCCACCTTACAACTGGTTTTGCAGGAATTATTCCTTTCAAAAACAAACTCAAGGCTCCGAAGGAAACAATGTGTTGATGCCCCTGCTTCTAATCGGGATGTTTTTCTTTTGACAGATAAAGGTATTTCTTCTCTTCAGCTTAATAGGCCTGATTGTAACAAAAAGATCCTTTCTCCCCCTTGAGAAGTATGATTTGCTGGGAGTATTACATTCGAAAACGGACTCAATTCTACAGGGAAACAATGTGCCAGATGCTGCAGCTTCTAACATGGATGGTGTCTTTGGAGAGATACATGTGTTTCTTCAACTCAGCTGAGTAGATCTATTTGGAGCAAACAGAGCCTATCTCCACCTTGAAACACCTAAGTTGGAGGAAGTATTTCTTTCAAAACTAGCTCTATTGTCCCAAGAAACAATGTGCTAGATACTGCAGCTTCAAACAGAGTTGGTTTTCTCAGCAGAGATATATGTATTTCCTGCATTAGGGTGAAGAAGCCTATTTGGAACAAGATGAGCTTAACTCGACCTTGAAAATTCTGATTTGCACAAAGTATTCCTCTCAAAAACTGAAACAATTCTCACAGGCAGGCAAGGTGCTTGATACTGCACCTTCTAACAGACATTGTTTTCTTTGGAGATACTCATGGGTTACTTCAACTCAGCTGAAAAGGCCTCTATAAAGTAAGCAGAGTCTATCTCCATCTTGAAACACCAAAGTTGAAGGAAATGTTCTTTTGACAAACAAACTGAATTCTCACAGGAAGTCAACGTGCTAGACGTTCCTGCACATAACACCAAAGGTGTTCTTTGAGAGATACATGTGTTTCGTCAAGTCACCTAATAGTCCTGTTTGGAACCAAATGAGCCTTTCTCCAGCATGAAAACTAGGATTTGCAGGAAGTATTCCTTTCACAAACCACCCCACTTCTCACCGAGAAACAATGTGCTAGATGGGGCACCTTCTAACATAGATAGTTTTCATTTGAGAGACATATGTGTTTCTCCTACTCAGCAAAATAGAAGGAGAAGGAGGCTTTTATAGAACAAAATGAACCATTTTCGACCTTGAAAACTGACATATGCTGCAAGTATTCCTTTAAAGAACTACTCAACTCCCACAGGGAACAATGTGGTGGATGCTTCAGTTTCTAGCCAACATGGTTCTCTTTGGAGAGGTACACGTGTTCCTTCAACTCACCTGAATAATCCTATTGGGAGCAAACACTGCCTATGCCCACCTGGAAACACCTCAGTTGCAGGAAGTATTCCTGTCCAAATCTAACACAGTTCTCACAGGAATACAATGTGCTGGATGCTCCCTTTTTCAAACACGGATCGTTTTGTTTCTGAGATATCTGTGTTTCTTCTACTTAGCTGAGTAGGACTATTTGGAACAAAATGAGCCTCTCTCAACCTTGAAAACTGGTTTCCATTGTGTATTACTCACACAACTTACTCAGTTCTCAGAGGGAACCAATGCACTAGAAGCGGCAGTAGCTAACCTAGATGGTTTCTTGGAGAGACACGTGTGTTTCTTCAACTGAGCTGAAAAGGACTCTTTGGAGCAACAGCGCCTATCTGCACCTTGAAACACTTAAGTTGCAGGGAGTAGTCCTTCCAAAAACTACTCAAGTCTCAAGGGAAGCCATGTGCTAATTGCTGAATCTTGGAACATAGATGGTTTACTCTGGAGAGACACATGTGTTGTTTCAACTCAGCTGAAAAGGCCTAGTTGGAGCAAACTGAGCCTGTGTCCATCTTGAAAGACTTTCGTTGCTGGAAGGATTCACTTCAAAAATTAACTCAATTCTCACAAGAAAACAATGTTCTAGATGTTCCTGCACCTAACAACAATGGTTTCTTTGAGAGATACATGTGTTTCTTCGACTCACCTGAAGGGGCCGGTTTGGATGAAAATGAGCCTTTCTCTAGCTTAGAAACTATTGTTTGCAGGAAGAATGCCTTGCAAACATCAACACAATTCTCACAGGGAAACAATGTGCTAGATGCTGCATCTTGTAACTTGGTTCCTTTTTGTCGGAGAGACAGATGTGATTCTTCTAATCAGCTGAAAAGGCCTATTTGGAGCAAATGAGGGCTATCTGCATCTTGAAACACCTAAGATGCACGAAGTGTTCCTTTCACAACTAACTCAATTCTCACAGAAAAAGAATGTGCTACATGCCCCTGCGTCTAACACTGAAGGGTTTCCTCAAAAGATACATGTGTTTCGTCAACTCACTTGAACAGGCCTATAGGGAACACAAGTACCCTTCTCCACTTTGAAACCTTTGATTTGCAGGAACTGTTCCCTTCAAAAACCAAGTCAAGTCTCAGAGGAAAACAATGTGCTAGATCTCCTGCTGCTAAGATAGATGGGTTTTTTTGGGAGATACACGTGTTTCGTCAACTTAACTAACTTAACTGAATAGGCGTACTTGCAACGAAATGAGCCTTTCTGCACCTTGAAAACTGTGCTTTGCAGGAATTACTCCTTCACAACTAACTCAGTTCTCAGAGGGAGACAATGCACTAGATGCTGCAGCTTCTATCATAGACGGTTTTCTTTGAAGTCACACATGTGTTTCTCCACCTCAGTTGAATAGGCCGTTCTGGATCAAAAAGTGCCTGTCTCAAGCTCGAATCACCTTATTTTCAGGAAGTATTCCTTTCCAAGACTAACTCACTTCTCACAGAGAAACAATTTTCCACTTGCTACAGCTTCTAGCACAGATGGTTTTTTGCGAGAGATCATTGTGTTTGTTCAACTTACAGGAACCGTACATTTGCAACAAAATGAGCCCTTCTCCACCTTGAAAACTATTATTTGCTGGAAGTATTCCTTTCAAAAGGAACTCACTTCTCACAGAGAAACAGTATGCTCCATGCTGAAGCTTCTAAAAACCTGGTTTTCTTTGGACTTCTATATGAGTCTTCAACTCAGCTGAATAGGCCTATTAGGAGCAAAGAGAACTTATTTCCGCCCTTCAACACCGTGCTTGCAGGAAGTTTCCTTTTCCAAAGCTGACCAAGATCTCACCAAATACAATGTGCTCGAAGCTCCTGCTTCTAACACGGATCGTTTTCTGTATGAGATACAAGTGTTTCTTCAACTTAGTTGAGTAGGCCTATTTGGCACAAAATGAGCCTTTCTCCACCTTGAAAATTGTGATTTGCTGGAAGTATTCATTTCAAAAATTCATCCATTTCTCACTGGAAAACAATGTGCTAGAGGCTTCAGCTTCTTACATAGATGGTTTTCTTTGGAGAAACACCTGTCTTTCTTCAACTCTGGTGAAGAGGACTTTATAGACCAAACGGAGTCTATGTCCATCTTGAAACACCAAAGTTGCAGGAAGTGTTCTTTACCAAAACAAACTTAATTGTTACAAAAAGCAATGTGCTTGATGTTCTTGCATCTATCATTGAAGGTTTTCTTCGAGAGATGCACGTGATTGGTCAAGTGACCTGAATAGGCATGTTTGGAACAAAATGAGCCTTTCTCCAGCTTGAAAACTAGGATTTGCAGGAAATATTCCTTTCAAAACGAACCCAGTTGTCATAGAGAAACAATGGGCAAGACAATGCAGCTTTGAACATAGAAGGTTTTCTTTGGTGAGATTCGTGTGTCTCTCCTACTCAGCTAAATAGGCTTTTATGGAACTAAGGGAGGCTTTTCCACCTTGACAATGGTGATATGCTGCACGTATTCCTTTCAAAAACTAACTTACCTCTTATAAGAAAACAATGTGCTAGATGCTGCAGCTTCTAGCATACATGGTTCTTTTGGGAGAGCTACACATGTTCCTGGAACTCAGCTGAATAGGCCTATTTGGAGCAAACATTGACTATGTCCACCCTGAAACACCTCAGTTGCAGGAAGTATTACTCTCTAACTCTAACACAATTCTCACAGGAATACAATGTGCTGTAGCTCCTGCTTCTAACATGAATGGTTTTCTTTCTGAGATACATGTGTTTCTTCAACTTAGCTGGATAGGCCTATTTGGAACAAAGTTAGCTTATCTCCAATATGAAGTTGTGATTTGCAGCGTGTATTACTCTAAAAATCTTACTCAGTTCTCACAGGAAAATAAAGCGCTAAATGGGCAGTTTCTAAAATAGATGGTGTTTTGGAGATATTCATGTCTTCCTTCAACTCAGGTGAAAATTACTTTTTGGAGCAACAGTCCCTACCTTCACCTTGAAACACTTAAGTTGCAGGAAGTATTCCTTTCCAAAGTTATGCAAGTCTCAGAGGGAGACAATGTGCTAGATCTCCTGCTTCTAAGACCAGTGGTTTTCTTTGGTAGATACATGTGTTCCTTCAACTTAACTGAAGAGGCCTACTTGCAACCACATAAGCCTTTCTCCACCTGGAAAACTATGGTTTGCAGGAAGTTTTCTTTTCAAAACTAACTCAATTCTCAGAGGGCAGGCAATGCACCAGATGCTGCAGCTTCTATCATACATGGTTTTCTATGGGGTGATACATGTGTTTCTTCACCTCAGTTAAATAGGCCTATTTGGAGGAAAAAGTGCCTACCTCAATCTGGAATCACCTAGTTTTCAGGACGTATTCCTATCAAACAGTAACTCACTTCTCACAGAGAAACAATGTTCTACTTGCTTCTGCTTCAAACACAGGTGGTTTTCCTTTGAGAGATACACGTGTTTCTTCGACTTCAAGCATCGGCAGATTTGCAACATAATGGTCTTTTCTTCAGCTTGAAAACTGTCATTTGCAGGAAGTATTCCTTTCAAAATGAACTAGTTCTCACAGAGAAACAATGTGCTCGATGCTGAAGCTTCTAAAACCGTGGCTTTCTTTGGACAGGTATATGTGTTGATTCAATTCATCTGAGTAGTCCTATTTGGAGCCAACAGAGCCTACTTCCACCTTGCAACACCATGGTTGGAAGAAGATTTCCGTTCCAAACCTGACACAATTAGCACAGGAAAACAATGTGCTAGATGCTTCTGCTTCAAATATGCATGGTGTTGTTTTGAGAAATACGTGGCTCTCCAACTTAGCTGAATAGGACTATTTGGAACAAGGTTAGCCATTCTCCAGTTGAACCTTGTGAGGTTCCTGATGTATTAGTCTCAAAATCTTACTCAGTTCTCACTGGGAAACAATGCACTAGATGCGGAGGCTGTTTGGAACAAAGTGAGCCTTTTTTCCACCTTACAACTGGTTTTGCAGGAATTATTCCTTTCAAAAACAAACTCAAGGCTCCGAAGGAAACAATGTGTTGATGCCCCTGCTTCTAATCGGGATGTTTTTCTTTTGACAGATAAAGGTATTTCTTCTCTTCAGCTTAATAGGCCTGATTGTAACAAAAAGATCCTTTCTCCCCCTTGAGAAGTATGATTTGCTGGGAGTATTACATTCGAAAACGGACTCAATTCTACAGGGAAACAATGTGCCAGATGCTGCAGCTTCTAACATGGATGGTGTCTTTGGAGAGATACATGTGTTTCTTCAACTCAGCTGAGTAGATCTATTTGGAGCAAACAGAGCCTATCTCCACCTTGAAACACCTAAGTTGGAGGAAGTATTTCTTTCAAAACTAGCTCTATTGTCCCAAGAAACAATGTGCTAGATACTGCAGCTTCAAACAGAGTTGGTTTTCTCAGCAGAGATATATGTATTTCCTGCATTAGGGTGAAGAAGCCTATTTGGAACAAGATGAGCTTAACTCGACCTTGAAAATTCTGATTTGCACAAAGTATTCCTCTCAAAAACTGAAACAATTCTCACAGGCAGGCAAGGTGCTTGATACTGCACCTTCTAACAGACATTGTTTTCTTTGGAGATACTCATGGGTTACTTCAACTCAGCTGAAAAGGCCTCTATAAAGTAAGCAGAGTCTATCTCCATCTTGAAACACCAAAGTTGAAGGAAATGTTCTTTTGACAAACAAACTGAATTCTCACAGGAAGTCAACGTGCTAGACGTTCCTGCACATAACACCAAAGGTGTTCTTTGAGAGATACATGTGTTTCGTCAAGTCACCTAATAGTCCTGTTTGGAACCAAATGAGCCTTTCTCCAGCATGAAAACTAGGATTTGCAGGAAGTATTCCTTTCACAAACCACCCCACTTCTCACCGAGAAACAATGTGCTAGATGGGGCACCTTCTAACATAGATAGTTTTCATTTGAGAGACATATGTGTTTCTCCTACTCAGCAAAATAGAAGGAGAAGGAGGCTTTTATAGAACAAAATGAACCATTTTCGACCTTGAAAACTGACATATGCTGCAAGTATTCCTTTAAAGAACTACTCAACTCCCACAGGGAACAATGTGGTGGATGCTTCAGTTTCTAGCCAACATGGTTCTCTTTGGAGAGGTACACGTGTTCCTTCAACTCACCTGAATAATCCTATTGGGAGCAAACACTGCCTATGCCCACCTGGAAACACCTCAGTTGCAGGAAGTATTCCTGTCCAAATCTAACACAGTTCTCACAGGAATACAATGTGCTGGATGCTCCCTTTTTCAAACACGGATCGTTTTGTTTCTGAGATATCTGTGTTTCTTCTACTTAGCTGAGTAGGACTATTTGGAACAAAATGAGCCTCTCTCAACCTTGAAAACTGGTTTCCATTGTGTATTACTCACACAACTTACTCAGTTCTCAGAGGGAACCAATGCACTAGAAGCGGCAGTAGCTAACCTAGATGGTTTCTTGGAGAGACACGTGTGTTTCTTCAACTGAGCTGAAAAGGACTCTTTGGAGCAACAGCGCCTATCTGCACCTTGAAACACTTAAGTTGCAGGGAGTAGTCCTTCCAAAAACTACTCAAGTCTCAAGGGAAGCCATGTGCTAATTGCTGAATCTTGGAACATAGATGGTTTACTCTGGAGAGACACATGTGTTGTTTCAACTCAGCTGAAAAGGCCTAGTTGGAGCAAACTGAGCCTGTGTCCATCTTGAAAGACTTTCGTTGCTGGAAGGATTCACTTCAAAAATTAACTCAATTCTCACAAGAAAACAATGTTCTAGATGTTCCTGCACCTAACAACAATGGTTTCTTTGAGAGATACATGTGTTTCTTCGACTCACCTGAAGGGGCCGGTTTGGATGAAAATGAGCCTTTCTCTAGCTTAGAAACTATTGTTTGCAGGAAGAATGCCTTGCAAACATCAACACAATTCTCACAGGGAAACAATGTGCTAGATGCTGCATCTTGTAACTTGGTTCCTTTTTGTCGGAGAGACAGATGTGATTCTTCTAATCAGCTGAAAAGGCCTATTTGGAGCAAATGAGGGCTATCTGCATCTTGAAACACCTAAGATGCACGAAGTGTTCCTTTCACAACTAACTCAATTCTCACAGAAAAAGAATGTGCTACATGCCCCTGCGTCTAACACTGAAGGGTTTCCTCAAAAGATACATGTGTTTCGTCAACTCACTTGAACAGGCCTATAGGGAACACAAGTACCCTTCTCCACTTTGAAACCTTTGATTTGCAGGAACTGTTCCCTTCAAAAACCAAGTCAAGTCTCAGAGGAAAACAATGTGCTAGATCTCCTGCTGCTAAGATAGATGGGTTTTTTTGGGAGATACACGTGTTTCGTCAACTTAACTAACTTAACTGAATAGGCGTACTTGCAACGAAATGAGCCTTTCTGCACCTTGAAAACTGTGCTTTGCAGGAATTACTCCTTCACAACTAACTCAGTTCTCAGAGGGAGACAATGCACTAGATGCTGCAGCTTCTATCATAGACGGTTTTCTTTGAAGTCACACATGTGTTTCTCCACCTCAGTTGAATAGGCCGTTCTGGATCAAAAAGTGCCTGTCTCAAGCTCGAATCACCTTATTTTCAGGAAGTATTCCTTTCCAAGACTAACTCACTTCTCACAGAGAAACAATTTTCCACTTGCTACAGCTTCTAGCACAGATGGTTTTTTGCGAGAGATCATTGTGTTTGTTCAACTTACAGGAACCGTACATTTGCAACAAAATGAGCCCTTCTCCACCTTGAAAACTATTATTTGCTGGAAGTATTCCTTTCAAAAGGAACTCACTTCTCACAGAGAAACAGTATGCTCCATGCTGAAGCTTCTAAAAACCTGGTTTTCTTTGGACTTCTATATGAGTCTTCAACTCAGCTGAATAGGCCTATTAGGAGCAAAGAGAACTTATTTCCGCCCTTCAACACCGTGCTTGCAGGAAGTTTCCTTTTCCAAAGCTGACCAAGATCTCACCAAATACAATGTGCTCGAAGCTCCTGCTTCTAACACGGATCGTTTTCTGTATGAGATACAAGTGTTTCTTCAACTTAGTTGAGTAGGCCTATTTGGCACAAAATGAGCCTTTCTCCACCTTGAAAATTGTGATTTGCTGGAAGTATTCATTTCAAAAATTCATCCATTTCTCACTGGAAAACAATGTGCTAGAGGCTTCAGCTTCTTACATAGATGGTTTTCTTTGGAGAAACACCTGTCTTTCTTCAACTCTGGTGAAGAGGACTTTATAGACCAAACGGAGTCTATGTCCATCTTGAAACACCAAAGTTGCAGGAAGTGTTCTTTACCAAAACAAACTTAATTGTTACAAAAAGCAATGTGCTTGATGTTCTTGCATCTATCATTGAAGGTTTTCTTCGAGAGATGCACGTGATTGGTCAAGTGACCTGAATAGGCATGTTTGGAACAAAATGAGCCTTTCTCCAGCTTGAAAACTAGGATTTGCAGGAAATATTCCTTTCAAAACGAACCCAGTTGTCATAGAGAAACAATGGGCAAGACAATGCAGCTTTGAACATAGAAGGTTTTCTTTGGTGAGATTCGTGTGTCTCTCCTACTCAGCTAAATAGGCTTTTATGGAACTAAGGGAGGCTTTTCCACCTTGACAATGGTGATATGCTGCACGTATTCCTTTCAAAAACTAACTTACCTCTTATAAGAAAACAATGTGCTAGATGCTGCAGCTTCTAGCATACATGGTTCTTTTGGGAGAGCTACACATGTTCCTGGAACTCAGCTGAATAGGCCTATTTGGAGCAAACATTGACTATGTCCACCCTGAAACACCTCAGTTGCAGGAAGTATTACTCTCTAACTCTAACACAATTCTCACAGGAATACAATGTGCTGTAGCTCCTGCTTCTAACATGAATGGTTTTCTTTCTGAGATACATGTGTTTCTTCAACTTAGCTGGATAGGCCTATTTGGAACAAAGTTAGCTTATCTCCAATATGAAGTTGTGATTTGCAGCGTGTATTACTCTAAAAATCTTACTCAGTTCTCACAGGAAAATAAAGCGCTAAATGGGCAGTTTCTAAAATAGATGGTGTTTTGGAGATATTCATGTCTTCCTTCAACTCAGGTGAAAATTACTTTTTGGAGCAACAGTCCCTACCTTCACCTTGAAACACTTAAGTTGCAGGAAGTATTCCTTTCCAAAGTTATGCAAGTCTCAGAGGGAGACAATGTGCTAGATCTCCTGCTTCTAAGACCAGTGGTTTTCTTTGGTAGATACATGTGTTCCTTCAACTTAACTGAAGAGGCCTACTTGCAACCACATAAGCCTTTCTCCACCTGGAAAACTATGGTTTGCAGGAAGTTTTCTTTTCAAAACTAACTCAATTCTCAGAGGGCAGGCAATGCACCAGATGCTGCAGCTTCTATCATACATGGTTTTCTATGGGGTGATACATGTGTTTCTTCACCTCAGTTAAATAGGCCTATTTGGAGGAAAAAGTGCCTACCTCAATCTGGAATCACCTAGTTTTCAGGACGTATTCCTATCAAACAGTAACTCACTTCTCACAGAGAAACAATGTTCTACTTGCTTCTGCTTCAAACACAGGTGGTTTTCCTTTGAGAGATACACGTGTTTCTTCGACTTCAAGCATCGGCAGATTTGCAACATAATGGTCTTTTCTTCAGCTTGAAAACTGTCATTTGCAGGAAGTATTCCTTTCAAAATGAACTAGTTCTCACAGAGAAACAATGTGCTCGATGCTGAAGCTTCTAAAACCGTGGCTTTCTTTGGACAGGTATATGTGTTGATTCAATTCATCTGAGTAGTCCTATTTGGAGCCAACAGAGCCTACTTCCACCTTGCAACACCATGGTTGGAAGAAGATTTCCGTTCCAAACCTGACACAATTAGCACAGGAAAACAATGTGCTAGATGCTTCTGCTTCAAATATGCATGGTGTTGTTTTGAGAAATACGTGGCTCTCCAACTTAGCTGAATAGGACTATTTGGAACAAGGTTAGCCATTCTCCAGTTGAACCTTGTGAGGTTCCTGATGTATTAGTCTCAAAATCTTACTCAGTTCTCACTGGGAAACAATGCACTAGATGCGGAGGCTGTTTGGAACAAAGTGAGCCTTTTTTCCACCTTACAACTGGTTTTGCAGGAATTATTCCTTTCAAAAACAAACTCAAGGCTCCGAAGGAAACAATGTGTTGATGCCCCTGCTTCTAATCGGGATGTTTTTCTTTTGACAGATAAAGGTATTTCTTCTCTTCAGCTTAATAGGCCTGATTGTAACAAAAAGATCCTTTCTCCCCCTTGAGAAGTATGATTTGCTGGGAGTATTACATTCGAAAACGGACTCAATTCTACAGGGAAACAATGTGCCAGATGCTGCAGCTTCTAACATGGATGGTGTCTTTGGAGAGATACATGTGTTTCTTCAACTCAGCTGAGTAGATCTATTTGGAGCAAACAGAGCCTATCTCCACCTTGAAACACCTATGTTGGAGGAAGTATTTCTTTCAAAACTAGCTCTATTGTCCCAAGAAACAATGTGCTAGATACTGCAGCTTCAAACAGAGTTGGTTTTCTCAGCAGAGATATATGTATTTCCTGCATTAGGGTGAAGAAGCCTATTTGGAACAAGATGAGCTTAACTCGACCTTGAAAATTCTGATTTGCACAAAGTATTCCTCTCAAAAACTGAAACAATTCTCACAGGCAGGCAAGGTGCTTGATACTGCACCTTCTAACAGACATTGTTTTCTTTGGAGATACTCATGGGTTACTTCAACTCAGCTGAAAAGGCCTCTATAAAGTAAGCAGAGTCTATCTCCATCTTGAAACACCAAAGTTGAAGGAAATGTTCTTTTGACAAACAAACTGAATTCTCACAGGAAGTCAACGTGCTAGACGTTCCTGCACATAACACCAAAGGTGTTCTTTGAGAGATACATGTGTTTCGTCAAGTCACCTAATAGTCCTGTTTGGAACCAAATGAGCCTTTCTCCAGCATGAAAACTAGGATTTGCAGGAAGTATTCCTTTCACAAACCACCCCACTTCTCACCGAGAAACAATGTGCTAGATGGGGCACCTTCTAACATAGATAGTTTTCATTTGAGAGACATATGTGTTTCTCCTACTCAGCAAAATAGAAGGAGAAGGAGGCTTTTATAGAACAAAATGAACCATTTTCGACCTTGAAAACTGACATATGCTGCAAGTATTCCTTTAAAGAACTACTCAACTCCCACAGGGAACAATGTGGTGGATGCTTCAGTTTCTAGCCAACATGGTTCTCTTTGGAGAGGTACACGTGTTCCTTCAACTCACCTGAATAATCCTATTGGGAGCAAACACTGCCTATGCCCACCTGGAAACACCTCAGTTGCAGGAAGTATTCCTGTCCAAATCTAACACAGTTCTCACAGGAATACACTGTGCTGGATGCTCCCTTTTTCAAACACGGATCGTTTTGTTTCTGAGATATCTGTGTTTCTTCTACTTAGCTGAGTAGGACTATTTGGAACAAAATGAGCCTCTCTCAACCTTGAAAACTGGTTTCCATTGTGTATTACTCACACAACTTACTCAGTTCTCAGAGGGAACCAATGCACTAGAAGCGGCAGTAGCTAACCTAGATGGTTTCTTGGAGAGACACGTGTGTTTCTTCAACTGAGCTGAAAAGGACTCTTTGGAGCAACAGCGCCTATCTGCACCTTGAAACACTTAAGTTGCAGGGAGTAGTCCTTCCAAAAACTACTCAAGTCTCAAGGGAAGCCATGTGCTAATTGCTGAATCTTGGAACATAGATGGTTTACTCTGGAGAGACACATGTGTTGTTTCAACTCAGCTGAAAAGGCCTAGTTGGAGCAAACTGAGCCTGTGTCCATCTTGAAAGACTTTCGTTGCTGGAAGGATTCACTTCAAAAATTAACTCAATTCTCACAAGAAAACAATGTTCTAGATGTTCCTGCACCTAACAACAATGGTTTCTTTGAGAGATACATGTGTTTCTTCGACTCACCTGAAGGGGCCGGTTTGGATGAAAATGAGCCTTTCTCTAGCTTAGAAACTATTGTTTGCAGGAAGAATGCCTTGCAAACATCAACACAATTCTCACAGGGAAACAATGTGCTAGATGCTGCATCTTGTAACTTGGTTCCTTTTTGTCGGAGAGACAGATGTGATTCTTCTAATCAGCTGAAAAGGCCTATTTGGAGCAAATGAGGGCTATCTGCATCTTGAAACACCTAAGAGGCACGAAGTGTTCCTTTCACAACTAACTCAATTCTCACAGAAAAAGAATGTGCTACATGCCCCTGCCTCTAACACTGAAGGGTTTCCTCAAAATATACAGGTGTTTCGTCAACTCACTTGAACAGGCCTATAGGGAACACAAGTACCCTTCTCCACTTTGAAACCTTTGATTTGCAGGAACTGTTCCCTTCAAAAACCAAGTCAAGTCTCAGAGGAAAACAATGTGCTAGATCTCCTGCTGCTAAGATAGATGGGTTTTTTTGGGAGATACACGTGTTTCGTCAACTTAACTAACTTAACTGAATAGGCCTACTTGCAACGAAATGAGCCTTTCTGCACCTTGAAAACTGTGCTTTGCAGGAATTACTCCTTCACAACTAACTCAGTTCTCAGAGGGAGACAATGCACTAGATGCTGCAGCTTCTATCATAGATGGTTTTCTTTGAAGTCACACATGTGTTTCTCCACCTCAGTTGAATAGGCCGTTCTGGATCAAAAAGTGCCTGTCTCAAGCTCGAATCACCTTATTTTCAGGAAGTATTCCTTTCCAAGACTAACTCACTTCTCACAGAGAAACAATTTTCCACTTGCTACAGCTTCTAGCACAGATGGTTTTTTGCGAGAGATCATTGTGTTTGTTCAACTTACAGGAACCGTACATTTGCAACAAAATGAGCCCTTCTCCACCTTGAAAACTATTATTTGCTGGAAGTATTCCTTTCAAAAGGAACTCACTTCTCACAGAGAAACAGTATGCTCCATGCTGAAGCTTCTAAAAACCTGGTTTTCTTTGGACTTCTATATGAGTCTTCAACTCAGCTGAATAGGCCTATTAGGAGCAAAGAGAACTTATTTCCGCCCTTCAACACCGTGCTTGCAGGAAGTTTCCTTTTCCAAAGCTGACCAAGATCTCACCAAATACAATGTGCTCGAAGCTCCTGCTTCTAACACGGATCGTTTTCTGTATGAGATACAAGTGTTTCTTCAACTTAGTTGAGTAGGCCTATTTGGCACAAAATGAGCCTTTCTCCACCTTGAAAATTGTGATTTGCTGGAAGTATTCATTTCAAAAATTCATCCATTTCTCACTGGAAAACAATGTGCTAGAGGCTTCAGCTTCTTACATAGATGGTTTTCTTTGGAGAAACACCTGTCTTTCTTCAACTCTGGTGAAGAGGACTTTATAGACCAAACGGAGTCTATGTCCATCTTGAAACACCAAAGTTGCAGGAAGTGTTCTTTACCAAAACAAACTTAATTGTTACAAAAAGCAATGTGCTTGATGTTCTTGCATCTATCATTGAAGGTTTTCTTCGAGAGATGCACGTGATTGGTCAAGTGACCTGAATAGGCATGTTTGGAACAAAATGAGCCTTTCTCCAGCTTGAAAACTAGGATTTGCAGGAAATATTCCTTTCAAAACGAACCCAGTTGTCATAGAGAAACAATGGGCAAGACAATGCAGCTTTGAACATAGAAGGTTTTCTTTGGTGAGATTCGTGTGTCTCTCCTACTCAGCTAAATAGGCTTTTATGGAACTAAGGGAGGCTTTTCCACCTTGACAATGGTGATATGCTGCACGTATTCCTTTCAAAAACTAACTTACCTCTTATAAGAAAACAATGTGCTAGATGCTGCAGCTTCTAGCATACATGGTTCTTTTGGGAGAGCTACACATGTTCCTGGAACTCAGCTGAATAGGCCTATTTGGAGCAAACATTGACTATGTCCACCCTGAAACACCTCAGTTGCAGGAAGTATTACTCTCTAACTCTAACACAATTCTCACAGGAATACAATGTGCTGTAGCTCCTGCTTCTAACATGAATGGTTTTCTTTCTGAGATACATGTGTTTCTTCAACTTAGCTGGATAGGCCTATTTGGAACAAAGTTAGCTTATCTCCAATATGAAGTTGTGATTTGCAGCGTGTATTACTCTAAAAATCTTACTCAGTTCTCACAGGAAAATAAAGCGCTAAATGGGCAGTTTCTAAAATAGATGGTGTTTTGGAGATATTCATGTCTTCCTTCAACTCAGGTGAAAATTACTTTTTGGAGCAACAGTCCCTACCTTCACCTTGAAACACTTAAGTTGCAGGAAGTATTCCTTTCCAAAGTTATGCAAGTCTCAGAGGGAGACAATGTGCTAGATCTCCTGCTTCTAAGACCAGTGGTTTTCTTTGGTAGATACATGTGTTCCTTCAACTTAACTGAAGAGGCCTACTTGCAACCACATAAGCCTTTCTCCACCTGGAAAACTATGGTTTGCAGGAAGTTTTCTTTTCAAAACTAACTCAATTCTCAGAGGGCAGGCAATGCACCAGATGCTGCAGCTTCTATCATACATGGTTTTCTATGGGGTGATACATGTGTTTCTTCACCTCAGTTAAATAGGCCTATTTGGAGGAAAAAGTGCCTACCTCAATCTGGAATCACCTAGTTTTCAGGACGTATTCCTATCAAACAGTAACTCACTTCTCACAGAGAAACAATGTTCTACTTGCTTCTGCTTCAAACACAGGTGGTTTTCCTTTGAGAGATACACGTGTTTCTTCGACTTCAAGCATCGGCAGATTTGCAACATAATGGTCTTTTCTTCAGCTTGAAAACTGTCATTTGCAGGAAGTATTCCTTTCAAAATGAACTAGTTCTCACAGAGAAACAATGTGCTCGATGCTGAAGCTTCTAAAACCGTGGCTTTCTTTGGACAGGTATATGTGTTGATTCAATTCATCTGAGTAGTCCTATTTGGAGCCAACAGAGCCTACTTCCACCTTGCAACACCATGGTTGGAAGACGATTTCCGTTCCAAACCTGACACAATTAGCACAGGAAAACAATGTGCTAGATGCTTCTGCTTCAAATATGCATGGTGTTGTTTTGAGAAATACGTGGCTCTCCAACTTAGCTGAATAGGACTATTTGGAACAAGGTTAGCCATTCTCCAGTTGAACCTTGTGAGGTTCCTGATGTATTAGTCTCAAAATCTTACTCAGTTCTCACTGGGAAACAATGCACTAGATGCGGAGGCTGTTTGGAACAAAGTGAGCCTTTTTTCCACCTTACAACTGGTTTTGCAGGAATTATTCCTTTCAAAAACAAACTCAAGGCTCCGAAGGAAACAATGTGTTGATGCCCCTGCTTCTAATCGGGATGTTTTTCTTTTGACAGATAAAGGTATTTCTTCTCTTCAGCTTAATAGGCCTGATTGTAACAAAAAGATCCTTTCTCCCCCTTGAGAAGTATGATTTGCTGGGAGTATTACATTCGAAAACGGACTCAATTCTACAGGGAAACAATGTGCCAGATGCTGCAGCTTCTAACATGGATGGTGTCTTTGGAGAGATACATGTGTTTCTTCAACTCAGCTGAGTAGATCTATTTGGAGCAAACAGAGCCTATCTCCACCTTGAAACACCTAAGTTGGAGGAAGTATTTCTTTCAAAACTAGCTCTATTGTCCCAAGAAACAATGTGCTAGATACTGCAGCTTCAAACAGAGTTGGTTTTCTCAGCAGAGATATATGTATTTCCTGCATTAGGGTGAAGAAGCCTATTTGGAACAAGATGAGCTTAACTCGACCTTGAAAATTCTGATTTGCACAAAGTATTCCTCTCAAAAACTGAAACAATTCTCACAGGCAGGCAAGGTGCTTGATACTGCACCTTCTAACAGACATTGTTTTCTTTGGAGATACTCATGGGTTACTTCAACTCAGCTGAAAAGGCCTCTATAAAGTAAGCAGAGTCTATCTCCATCTTGAAACACCAAAGTTGAAGGAAATGTTCTTTTGACAAACAAACTGAATTCTCACAGGAAGTCAACGTGCTAGACGTTCCTGCACATAACACCAAAGGTGTTCTTTGAGAGATACATGTGTTTCGTCAAGTCACCTAATAGTCCTGTTTGGAACCAAATGAGCCTTTCTCCAGCATGAAAACTAGGATTTGCAGGAAGTATTCCTTTCACAATCCACCCCACTTCTCACCGAGAAACAATGTGCTAGATGGGGCACCTTCTAACATAGATAGTTTTCATTTGAGAGACATATGTGTTTCTCCTACTCAGCAAAATAGAAGGAGAAGGAGGCTTTTATAGAACAAAATGAACCATTTTCGACCTTGAAAACTGACATATGCTGCAAGTATTCCTTTAAAGAACTACTCAACTCCCACAGGGAACAATGTGGTGGATGCTTCAGTTTCTAGCCAACATGGTTCTCTTTGGAGAGGTACACGTGTTCCTTCAACTCACCTGAATAGGCCTATTGGGAGCAAACACTGCCTATGCCCACCTGGAAACACCTCAGTTGCAGGAAGTATTCCTGTCCAAATCTAACACAGTTCTCACAGGAATACAATGTGCTGGATGCTCCCTTTTTCAAACACGGATCGTTTTGTTTCTGAGATATCTGTGTTTCTTCTACTTAGCTGAGTAGGACTATTTGGAACAAAATGAGCCTCTCTCAACCTTGAAAACTTTTTTCCATTGTGTATTACTCACACAACTTACTCAGTTCTCAGAGGGAACCAATGCACTAGAAGCGGCAGTAGCTAACCTAGATGGTTTCTTGGAGAGACACGTGTGTTTCTTCAACTGAGCTGAAAAGGACTCTTTGGAGCAACAGCGCCTATCTGCACCTTGAAACACTTAAGTTGCAGGGAGTAGTCCTTCCAAAAACTACTCAAGTCTCAAGGGAAGCCATGTGCTAAATGCTGAATCTTGGAACATAGATGGTTTACTCTGGAGAGACACATGTGTTGTTTCAACTCAGCTGAAAAGGCCTAGTTGGAGCAAACTGAGCCTGTGTCCATCTTGAAAGACTTTCGTTGCTGGAAGGATTCACTTCAAAAATTAACTCAATTCTCACAAGAAAACAATGTTCTAGATGTTCCTGCACCTAACAACAATGGTTTCTTTGAGAGATACATGTGTTTCTTCGACTCACCTGAAGGGGCCGGTTTGGATGAAAATGAGCCTTTCTCTAGCTTAGAAACTATTGTTTGCAGGAAGAATGCCTTGCAAACATCAACACAATTCTCACAGGGAAACAATGTGCTAGATGCTGCATCTTGTAACTTGGTTCCTTTTTGTCGGAGAGACAGATGTGATTCTTCTAATCAGCTGAAAAGGCCTATTTGGAGCAAATGAGGGCTATCTGCATCTTGAAACACCTAAGATGCACGAAGTGTTCCTTTCACAACTAACTCAATTCTCACAGAAAAAGAATGTGCTACATGCCCCTGCCTCTAACACTGAAGGGTTTCCTCAAAAGATACAGGTGTTTCGTCAACTCACTTGAACAGGCCTATAGGGAACACAAGTACCCTTCTCCACTTTGAAACCTTTGATTTGCAGGAACTGTTCCCTTCAAAAACCAAGTCAAGTCTCAGAGGAAAACAATGTGCTAGATCTCCTGCTGCTAAGATAGATGGGTTTTTTTGGGAGATACACGTGTTTCGTCAACTTAACTAACTTAACTGAATAGGCGTACTTGCAACGAAATGAGCCTTTCTGCACCTTGAAAACTGTGCTTTGCAGGAATTACTCCTTCACAACTAACTCAGTTCTCAGAGGGAGACAATGCACTAGATGCTGCAGCTTCTATCATAGATGGTTTTCTTTGAAGTCACACATGTGTTTCTCCACCTCAGTTGAATAGGCCGTTCTGGATCAAAAAGTGCCTGTCTCAAGCTCGAATCACCTTATTTTCAGGAAGTATTCCTTTCCAAGACTAACTCACTTCTCACAGAGAAACAATTTTCCACTTGCTACAGCTTCTAGCACAGATGGTTTTTTGCGAGAGATCATTGTGTTTGTTCAACTTACAGGAACCGTACATTTGCAACAAAATGAGCCCTTCTCCACCTTGAAAACTATTATTTGCTGGAAGTATTCCTTTCAAAAGGAACTCACTTCTCACAGAGAAACAGTATGCTCCATGCTGAAGCTTCTAAAAACCTGGTTTTCTTTGGACTTCTATATGAGTCTTCAACTCAGCTGAATAGGCCTATTAGGAGCAAAGAGAACTTATTTCCGCCCTTCAACACCGTGCTTGCAGGAAGTTTCCTTTTCCAAAGCTGACCAAGATCTCACCAAATACAATGTGCTCGAAGCTCCTGCTTCTAACACGGATCGTTTTCTGTATGAGATACAAGTGTTTCTTCAACTTAGTTGAGTAGGCCTATTTGGCACAAAATGAGCCTTTCTCCACCTTGAAAATTGTGATTTGCTGGAAGTATTCATTTCAAAAATTCATCCATTTCTCACTGGAAAACAATGTGCTAGAGGCTTCAGCTTCTTACATAGATGGTTTTCTTTGGAGAAACACCTGTCTTTCTTCAACTCTGGTGAAGAGGACTTTATAGACCAAACGGAGTCTATGTCCATCTTGAAACACCAAAGTTGCAGGAAGTGTTCTTTACCAAAACAAACTTAATTGTTACAAAAAGCAATGTGCTTGATGTTCTTGCATCTATCATTGAAGGTTTTCTTCGAGAGATGCACGTGATTGGTCAAGTGACCTGAATAGGCATGTTTGGAACAAAATGAGCCTTTCTCCAGCTTGAAAACTAGGATTTGCAGGAAATATTCCTTTCAAAACGAACCCAGTTGTCATAGAGAAACAATGGGCAAGACAATGCAGCTTTGAACATAGAAGGTTTTCTTTGGTGAGATTCGTGTGTCTCTCCTACTCAGCTAAATAGGCTTTTATGGAACTAAGGGAGGCTTTTCCACCTTGACAATGGTGATATGCTGCACGTATTCCTTTCAAAAACTAACTTACCTCTTATAAGAAAACAATGTGCTAGATGCTGCAGCTTCTAGCATACATGGTTCTTTTGGGAGAGCTACACATGTTCCTGGAACTCAGCTGAATAGGCCTATTTGGAGCAAACATTGACTATGTCCACCCTGAAACACCTCAGTTGCAGGAAGTATTACTCTCTAACTCTAACACAATTCTCACAGGAATACAATGTGCTGTAGCTCCTGCTTCTAACATGAATGGTTTTCTTTCTGAGATACATGTGTTTCTTCAACTTAGCTGGATAGGCCTATTTGGAACAAAGTTAGCTTATCTCCAATATGAAGTTGTGATTTGCAGCGTGTATTACTCTAAAAATCTTACTCAGTTCTCACAGGAAAATAAAGCGCTAAATGGGCAGTTTCTAAAATAGATGGTGTTTTGGAGATATTCATGTCTTCCTTCAACTCAGGTGAAAATTACTTTTTGGAGCAACAGTCCCTACCTTCACCTTGAAACACTTAAGTTGCAGGAAGTATTCCTTTCCAAAGTTATGCAAGTCTCAGAGGGAGACAATGTGCTAGATCTCCTGCTTCTAAGACCAGTGGTTTTCTTTGGTAGATACATGTGTTCCTTCAACTTAACTGAAGAGGCCTACTTGCAACCACATAAGCCTTTCTCCACCTGGAAAACTATGGTTTGCAGGAAGTTTTCTTTTCAAAACTAACTCAATTCTCAGAGGGCAGGCAATGCACCAGATGCTGCAGCTTCTATCATACATGGTTTTCTATGGGGTGATACATGTGTTTCTTCACCTCAGTTAAATAGGCCTATTTGGAGGAAAAAGTGCCTACCTCAATCTGGAATCACCTAGTTTTCAGGACGTATTCCTATCAAACAGTAACTCACTTCTCACAGAGAAACAATGTTCTACTTGCTTCTGCTTCAAACACAGGTGGTTTTCCTTTGAGAGATACACGTGTTTCTTCGACTTCAAGCATCGGCAGATTTGCAACATAATGGTCTTTTCTTCAGCTTGAAAACTGTCATTTGCAGGAAGTATTCCTTTCAAAATGAACTAGTTCTCACAGAGAAACAATGTGCTCGATGCTGAAGCTTCTAAAACCGTGGCTTTCTTTGGACAGGTATATGTGTTGATTCAATTCATCTGAGTAGTCCTATTTGGAGCCAACAGAGCCTACTTCCACCTTGCAACACCATGGTTGGAAGAAGATTTCCGTTCCAAACCTGACACAATTAGCACAGGAAAACAATGTGCTAGATGCTTCTGCTTCAAATATGCATGGTGTTGTTTTGAGAAATACGTGGCTCTCCAACTTAGCTGAATAGGACTATTTGGAACAAGGTTAGCCATTCTCCAGTTGAACCTTGTGAGGTTCCTGATGTATTAGTCTCAAAATCTTACTCAGTTCTCACTGGGAAACAATGCACTAGATGCGGAGGCTGTTTGGAACAAAATGAGCCTTTTTTCCACGTTACAACTGTTTTTGCAGGAATTATTCCTTTCAAAAACAAACTCAAGGCTCCGAAGGAAACAATGTGTTGATGCCCCTGCTTCTAATCGGGATGTTTTTCTTTTGACAGATAAAGGTATTTCTTCTCTTCAGCTTAATAGGCCTGATTGTAACAAAAAGATCCTTTCTCCCCCTTGAGAAGTATGATTTGCTGGGAGTATTACATTCGAAAACGGACTCAATTCTACAGGGAAACAATGTGCCAGATGCTGCAGCTTCTAACATGGATGGTGTCTTTGGAGAGATACATGTGTTTCTTCAACTCAGCTGAGTAGATCTATTTGGAGCAAACAGAGCCTATCTCCACCTTGAAACACCTAAGTTGGAGGAAGTATTTCTTTCAAAACTAGCTCTATTGTCCCAAGAAACAATGTGCTAGATACTGCAGCTTCAAACAGAGTTGGTTTTCTCAGCAGAGATATATGTATTTCCTGCATTAGGGTGAAGAAGCCTATTTGGAACAAGATGAGCTTAACTCGACCTTGAAAATTCTGATTTGCACAAAGTATTCCTCTCAAAAACTGAAACAATTCTCACAGGCAGGCAAGGTGCTTGATACTGCACCTTCTAACAGACATTGTTTTCTTTGGAGATACTCATGGGTTACTTCAACTCAGCTGAAAAGGCCTCTATAAAGTAAGCAGAGTCTATCTCCATCTTGAAACACCAAAGTTGAAGGAAATGTTCTTTTGACAAACAAACTGAATTCTCACAGGAAGTCAACGTGCTAGACGTTCCTGCACATAACACCAAAGGTGTTCTTTGAGAGATACATGTGTTTCGTCAAGTCACCTAATAGTCCTGTTTGGAACCAAATGAGCCTTTCTCCAGCATGAAAACTAGGATTTGCAGGAAGTATTCCTTTCACAAACCACCCCACTTCTCACCGAGAAACAATGTGCTAGATGGGGCACCTTCTAACATAGATAGTTTTCATTTGAGAGACATATGTGTTTCTCCTACTCAGCAAAATAGAAGGAGAAGGAGGCTTTTATAGAACAAAATGAACCATTTTCGACCTTGAAAACTGACATATGCTGCAAGTATTCCTTTAAAGAACTACTCAACTCCCACAGGGAACAATGTGGTGGATGCTTCAGTTTCTAGCCAACATGGTTCTCTTTGGAGAGGTACACGTGTTCCTTCAACTCACCTGAATAGGCCTATTGGGAGCAAACACTGCCTATGCCCACCTGGAAACACCTCAGTTGCAGGAAGTATTCCTGTCCAAATCTAACACAGTTCTCACAGGAATACAATGTGCTGGATGCTCCCTTTTTCAAACACGGATCGTTTTGTTTCTGAGATATCTGTGTTTCTTCTACTTAGCTGAGTAGGACTATTTGGAACAAAATGAGCCTCTCTCAACCTTGAAAACTGGTTTCCATTGTGTATTACTCACACAACTTACTCAGTTCTCAGAGGGAACCAATGCACTAGAAGCGGCAGTAGCTAACCTAGATGGTTTCTTGGAGAGACACGTGTGTTTCTTCAACTGAGCTGAAAAGGACTCTTTGGAGCAACAGCGCCTATCTGCACCTTGAAACACTTAAGTTGCAGGGAGCAGTCCTTCCAAAAACTACTCAAGTCTCAAGGGAAGCCATGTGCTAATTGCTGAATCTTGGAACATAGATGGTTTACTCTGGAGAGACACATGTGTTGTTTCAACTCAGCTGAAAAGGCCTAGTTGGAGCAAACTGAGCCTGTGTCCATCTTGAAAGACTTTCGTTGCTGGAAGGATTGACTTCAAAAATTAACTCAATTCTCACAAGAAAACAATGTTCTAGATGTTCCTGCACCTAACAACAATGGTTTCTTTGAGAGATACATGTGTTTCTTCGACTCACCTGAAGGGGCCGGTTTGGATGAAAATGAGCCTTTCTCTAGCTTAGAAACTATTGTTTGCAGGAAGAATGCCTTGCAAACATCAACACAATTCTCACAGGGAAACAATGTGCTAGATGCTGCATCTTGTAACTTGGTTCCTTTTTGTCGGAGAGACAGATGTGATTCTTCTAATCAGCTGAAAAGGCCTATTTGGAGCAAATGAGGGCTATCTGCATCTTGAAACACCTAAGATGCACGAAGTGTTCCTTTCACAACTAACTCAATTCTCACAGAAAAAGAATGTGCTACATGCCCCTGCGTCTAACACTGAAGGGTTTCCTCAAAAGATACATGTGTTTCGTCAACTCACTTGAACAGGCCTATAGGGAACACAAGTACCCTTCTCCACTTTGAAACCTTTGATTTGCAGGAACTGTTCCCTTCAAAAACCAAGTCAAGTCTCAGAGGAAAACAATGTGCTAGATCTCCTGCTGCTAAGATAGATGGGTTTTTTTGGGAGATACACGTGTTTCGTCAACTTAACTAACTTAACTGAATAGGCGTACTTGCAACGAAATGAGCCTTTCTGCACCTTGAAAACTGTGCTTTGCAGGAATTACTCCTTCACAACTAACTCAGTTCTCAGAGGGAGACAATGCACTAGATGCTGCAGCTTCTATCATAGATGGTTTTCTTTGAAGTCACACATGTGTTTCTCCACCTCAGTTGAATAGGCCGTTCTGGATCAAAAAGTGCCTGTCTCAAGCTCGAATCACCTTATTTTCAGGAAGTATTCCTTTCCAAGACTAACTCACTTCTCACAGAGAAACAATTTTCCACTTGCTACAGCTTCTAGCACAGATGGTTTTTTGCGAGAGATCATTGTGTTTGTTCAACTTACAGGAACCGTACATTTGCAACAAAATGAGCCCTTCTCCACCTTGAAAACTATTATTTGCTGGAAGTATTCCTTTCAAAAGGAACTCACTTCTCACAGAGAAACAGTATGCTCCATGCTGAAGCTTCTAAAAACCTGGTTTTCTTTGGACTTCTATATGAGTCTTCAACTCAGCTGAATAGGCCTATTAGGAGCAAAGAGAACTTATTTCCGCCCTTCAACACCGTGCTTGCAGGAAGTTTCCTTTTCCAAAGCTGACCAAGATCTCACCAAATACAATGTGCTCGAAGCTCCTGCTTCTAACACGGATCGTTTTCTGTATGAGATACAAGTGTTTCTTCAACTTAGTTGAGTAGGCCTATTTGGCACAAAATGAGCCTTTCTCCACCTTGAAAATTGTGATTTGCTGGAAGTATTCATTTCAAAAATTCATCCATTTCTCACTGGAAAACAATGTGCTAGAGGCTTCAGCTTCTTACATAGATGGTTTTCTTTGGAGAAACACCTGTCTTTCTTCAACTCTGGTGAAGAGGACTTTATAGACCAAACGGAGTCTATGTCCATCTTGAAACACCAAAGTTGCAGGAAGTGTTCTTTACCAAAACAAACTTAATTGTTACAAAAAGCAATGTGCTTGATGTTCTTGCATCTATCATTGAAGGTTTTCTTCGAGAGATGCACGTGATTGGTCAAGTGACCTGAATAGGCATGTTTGGAACAAAATGAGCCTTTCTCCAGCTTGAAAACTAGGATTTGCAGGAAATATTCCTTTCAAAACGAACCCAGTTGTCATAGAGAAACAATGGGCAAGACAATGCAGCTTTGAACATAGAAGGTTTTCTTTGGTGAGATTCGTGTGTCTCTCCTACTCAGCTAAATAGGCTTTTATGGAACTAAGGGAGGCTTTTCCACCTTGACAATGGTGATATGCTGCACGTATTCCTTTCAAAAACTAACTTACCTCTTATAAGAAAACAATGTGCTAGATGCTGCAGCTTCTAGCATACATGGTTCTTTTGGGAGAGCTACACATGTTCCTGGAACTCAGCTGAATAGGCCTATTTGGAGCAAACATTGACTATGTCCACCCTGAAACACCTCAGTTGCAGGAAGTATTACTCTCTAACTCTAACACAATTCTCACAGGAATACAATGTGCTGTAGCTCCTGCTTCTAACATGAATGGTTTTCTTTCTGAGATACATGTGTTTCTTCAACTTAGCTGGATAGGCCTATTTGGAACAAAGTTAGCTTATCTCCAATATGAAGTTGTGATTTGCAGCGTGTATTACTCTAAAAATCTTACTCAGTTCTCACAGGAAAATAAAGCGCTAAATGGGCAGTTTCTAAAATAGATGGTGTTTTGGAGATATTCATGTCTTCCTTCAACTCAGGTGAAAATTACTTTTTGGAGCAACAGTCCCTACCTTCACCTTGAAACACTTAAGTTGCAGGAAGTATTCCTTTCCAAAGTTATGCAAGTCTCAGAGGGAGACAATGTGCTAGATCTCCTGCTTCTAAGACCAGTGGTTTTCTTTGGTAGATACATGTGTTCCTTCAACTTAACTGAAGAGGCCTACTTGCAACCACATAAGACTTTCTCCACCTGGAAAACTATGGTTTGCAGGAAGTTTTCTTTTCAAAACTAACTCAATTCTCAGAGGGCAGGCAATGCACCAGATGCTGCAGCTTCTATCATACATGGTTTTCTATGGGGTGATACATGTGTTTCTTCACCTCAGTTAAATAGGCCTATTTGGAGGAAAAAGTGCCTACCTCAATCTGGAATCACCTAGTTTTCAGGACGTATTCCTATCAAACAGTAACTCACTTCTCACAGAGAAACAATGTTCTACTTGCTTCTGCTTCAAACACAGGTGGTTTTCCTTTGAGAGATACACGTGTTTCTTCGACTTCAAGCATCGGCAGATTTGCAACATAATGGTCTTTTCTTCAGCTTGAAAACTGTCATTTGCAGGAAGTATTCCTTTCAAAATGAACTAGTTCTCACAGAGAAACAATGTGCTCGATGCTGAAGCTTCTAAAACCGTGGCTTTCTTTGGACAGGTATATGTGTTGATTCAATTCATCTGAGTAGTCCTATTTGGAGCCAACAGAGCCTACTTCCACCTTGCAACACCATGGTTGGAAGAAGATTTCCGTTCCAAACCTGACACAATTAGCACAGGAAAACAATGTGCTAGATGCTTCTGCTTCAAATATGCATGGTGTTGTTTTGAGAAATACGTGGCTCTCCAACTTAGCTGAATAGGACTATTTGGAACAAGGTTAGCCATTCTCCAGTTGAACCTTGTGAGGTTCCTGATGTATTAGTCTCAAAATCTTACTCAGTTCTCACTGGGAAACAATGCACTAGATGCGGAGGCTGTTTGGAACAAAGTGAGCCTTTTTTCCACCTTACAACTGGTTTTGCAGGAATTATTCCTTTCAAAAACAAACTCAAGGCTCCGAAGGAAACAATGTGTTGATGCCCCTGCTTCTAATCGGGATGTTTTTCTTTTGACAGATAAAGGTATTTCTTCTCTTCAGCTTAATAGGCCTGATTGTAACAAAAAGATCCTTTCTCCCCCTTGAGAAGTATGATTTGCTGGGAGTATTACATTCGAAAACGGACTCAATTCTACAGGGAAACAATGTGCCAGATGCTGCAGCTTCTAACAGGGATGGTGTCTTTGGAGAGATACATGTGTTTCTTCAACTCAGCTGAGTAGATCTATTTGGAGCAAACAGAGCCTATCTCCACCTTGAAACACCTAAGTTGGAGGAAGTATTTCTTTCAAAACTAGCTCTATTGTCCCAAGAAACAATGTGCTAGATACTGCAGCTTCAAACAGAGTTGGTTTTCTCAGCACAGATATATGTATTTCCTGCATTAGGGTGAAGAAGCCTATTTGGAACAAGATGAGCTTAACTCGACCTTGAAAATTCTGATTTGCACAAAGTATTCCTCTCAAAAACTGAAACAATTCTCACAGGCAGGCAAGGTGCTTGATACTGCACCTTCTAACAGACATTGTTTTCTTTGGAGATACTCATGGGTTACTTCAACTCAGCTGAAAAGGCCTCTATAAAGTAAGCAGAGTCTATCTCCATCTTGAAACACCAAAGTTGAAGGAAATGTTCTTTTGACAAACAAACTGAATTCTCACAGGAAGTCAACGTGCTAGACGTTCCTGCACATAACACCAAAGGTGTTCTTTGAGAGATACATGTGTTTCGTCAAGTCACCTAATAGTCCTGTTTGGAACCAAATGAGCCTTTCTCCAGCATGAAAACTAGGATTTGCAGGAAGTATTCCTTTCACAAACCACCCCACTTCTCACCGAGAAACAATGTGCTAGATGGGGCACCTTCTAACATAGATAGTTTTCATTTGAGAGACATATGTGTTTCTCCTACTCAGCAAAATAGAAGGAGAAGGAGGCTTTTATAGAACAAAATGAACCATTTTCGACCTTGAAAACTGACATATGCTGCAAGTATTCCTTTAAAGAACTACTCAACTCCCACAGGGAACAATGTGGTGGATGCTTCAGTTTCTAGCCAACATGGTTCTCTTTGGAGAGGTACACGTGTTCCTTCAACTCACCTGAATAGGCCTATTGGGAGCAAACACTGCCTATGCCCACCTGGAAACACCTCAGTTGCAGGAAGTATTCCTGTCCAAATCTAACACAGTTCTCACAGGAATACAATGTGCTGGATGCTCCCTTTTTCAAACACGGATCGTTTTGTTTCTGAGATATCTGTGTTTCTTCTACTTAGCTGAGTAGGACTATTTGGAACAAAATGAGCCTCTCTCAACCTTGAAAACTGGTTTCCATTGTGTATTACTCACACAACTTACTCAGTTCTCAGAGGGAACCAATGCACTAGAAGCGGCAGTAGCTAACCTAGATGGTTTCTTGGAGAGACACGTGTGTTTCTTCAACTGAGCTGAAAAGGACTCTTTGGAGCAACAGCGCCTATCTGCACCTTGAAACACTTAAGTTGCAGGGAGCAGTCCTTCCAAAAACTACTCAAGTCTCAAGGGAAGCCATGTGCTAATTGCTGAATCTTGGAACATAGATGGTTTACTCTGGAGAGACACATGTGTTGTTTCAACTCAGCTGAAAAGGCCTAGTTGGAGCAAACTGAGCCTGTGTCCATCTTGAAAGACTTTCATTGCTGGAAGGATTCACTTCAAAAATTAACTCAATTCTCACAAGAAAACAATGTTCTAGATGTTCCTGCACCTAACAACAATGGTTTCTTTGAGAGATACATGTGTTTCTTCGACTCACCTGAAGGGGCCGGTTTGGATGAAAATGAGCCTTTCTCTAGCTTAGAAACTATTGTTTGCAGGAAGAATGCCTTGCAAACATCAACACAATTCTCACAGGGAAACAATGTGCTAGATGCTGCATCTTGTAACTTGGTTCCTTTTTGTCGGAGAGACAGATGTGATTCTTCTAATCAGCTGAAAAGGCCTATTTGGAGCAAATGAGGGCTATCTGCATCTTGAAACACCTAAGATGCACGAAGTGTTCCTTTCACAACTAACTCAATTCTCACAGAAAAAGAATGTGCTACATGCCCCTGCCTCTAACACTGAAGGGTTTCCTCAAAAGATACAGGTGTTTCGTCAACTCACTTGAACAGGCCTATAGGGAACACAAGTACCCTTCTCCACTTTGAAACCTTTGATTTGCAAGAACTGTTCCCTTCAAAAACCAAGTCAAGTCTCAGAGGAAAACAATGTGCTAGATCTCCTGCTGCTAAGATAGATGGGTTTTTTTGGGAGATACACGTGTTTCGTCAACTTAACTAACTTAACTGAATAGGCGTACTTGCAACGAAATGAGCCTTTCTGCACCTTGAAAACTGTGCTTTGCAGGAATTACTCCTTCACAACTAACTCAGTTCTCAGAGGGAGACAATGCACTAGATGCTGCAGCTTCTATCATAGATGGTTTTCTTTGAAGTCACACATGTGTTTCTCCACCTCAGTTGAATAGGCCGTTCTGGATCAAAAAGTGCCTGTCTCAAGCTCGAATCACCTTATTTTCAGGAAGTATTCCTTTCCAAGACTAACTCACTTCTCACAGAGAAACAATTTTCCACTTGCTACAGCTTCTAGCACAGATGGTTTTTTGCGAGAGATCATTGTGTTTGTTCAACTTACAGGAACCGTACATTTGCAACAAAATGAGCCCTTCTCCACCTTGAAAACTATTATTTGCTGGAAGTATTCCTTTCAAAAGGAACTCACTTCTCACAGAGAAACAGTATGCTCCATGCTGAAGCTTCTAAAAACCTGGTTTTCTTTGGACTTCTATATGAGTCTTCAACTCAGCTGAATAGGCCTATTAGGAGCAAAGAGAACTTATTTCCGCCCTTCAACACCGTGCTTGCAGGAAGTTTCCTTTTCCAAAGCTGACCAAGATCTCACCAAATACAATGTGCTCGAAGCTCCTGCTTCTAACACGGATCGTTTTCTGTATGAGATACAAGTGTTTCTTCAACTTAGTTGAGTAGGCCTATTTGGCACAAAATGAGCCTTTCTCCACCTTGAAAATTGTGATTTGCTGGAAGTATTCATTTCAAAAATTCATCCATTTCTCACTGGAAAACAATGTGCTAGAGGCTTCAGCTTCTTACATAGATGGTTTTCTTTGGAGAAACACCTGTCTTTCTTCAACTCTGGTGAAGAGGACTTTATAGACCAAATGGAGTCTATGTCCATCTTGAAACACCAAAGTTGCAGGAAGTGTTCTTTACCAAAACAAACTTAATTGTTACAAAAAGCAATGTGCTTGATGTTCTTGCATCTATCATTGAAGGTTTTCTTCGAGAGATGCACGTGATTGGTCAAGTGACCTGAATAGGCATGTTTGGAACAAAATGAGCCTTTCTCCAGCTTGAAAACTAGGATTTGCAGGAAATATTCCTTTCAAAACGAACCCAGTTGTCATAGAGAAACAATGGGCAAGACAATGCAGCTTTGAACATAGAAGGTTTTCTTTGGTGAGATTCGTGTGTCTCTCCTACTCAGCTAAATAGGCTTTTATGGAACTAAGGGAGGCTTTTCCACCTTGACAATGGTGATATGCTGCACGTATTCCTTTCAAAAACTAACTTACCTCTTATAAGAAAACAATGTGCTAGATGCTGCAGCTTCTAGCATACATGGTTCTTTTGGGAGAGCTACACATGTTCCTGGAACTCAGCTGAATAGGCCTATTTGGAGCAAACATTGACTATGTCCACCCTGAAACACCTCAGTTGCAGGAAGTATTACTCTCTAACTCTAACACAATTCTCACAGGAATACAATGTGCTGTAGCTCCTGCTTCTAACATGAATGGTTTTCTTTCTGAGATACATGTGTTTCTTCAACTTAGCTGGATAGGCCTATTTGGAACAAAGTTAGCTTATCTCCAATATGAAGTTGTGATTTGCAGCGTGTATTACTCTAAAAATCTTACTCAGTTCTCACAGGAAAATAAAGCGCTAAATGGGCAGTTTCTAAAATAGATGGTGTTTTGGAGATATTCATGTCTTCCTTCAACTCAGGTGAAAATTACTTTTTGGAGCAACAGTCCCTACCTTCACCTTGAAACACTTAAGTTGCAGGAAGTATTCCTTTCCAAAGTTATGCAAGTCTCAGAGGGAGACAATGTGCTAGATCTCCTGCTTCTAAGACCAGTGGTTTTCTTTGGTAGATACATGTGTTCCTTCAACTTAACTGAAGAGGCCTACTTGCAACCACATAAGCCTTTCTCCACCTGGAAAACTATGGTTTGCAGGAAGTTTTCTTTTCAAAACTAACTCAATTCTCAGAGGGCAGGCAATGCACCAGATGCTGCAGCTTCTATCATACATGGTTTTCTATGGGGTGATACATGTGTTTCTTCACCTCAGTTAAATAGGCCTATTTGGAGGAAAAAGTGCCTACCTCAATCTGGAATCACCTAGTTTTCAGGACGTATTCCTATCAAACAGTAACTCACTTCTCACAGAGAAACAATGTTCTACTTGCTTCTGCTTCAAACACAGGTGGTTTTCCTTTGAGAGATACACGTGTTTCTTCGACTTCAAGCATCGGCAGATTTGCAACATAATGGTCTTTTCTTCAGCTTGAAAACTGTCATTTGCAGGAAGTATTCCTTTCAAAATGAACTAGTTCTCACAGAGAAACAATGTGCTCGATGCTGAAGCTTCTAAAACCGTGGCTTTCTTTGGACAGGTATATGTGTTGATTCAATTCATCTGAGTAGTCCAATTTGGAGCCAACAGAGCCTACTTCCACCTTGCAACACCATGGTTGGAAGAAGATTTCCGTTCCAAACCTGACACAATTAGCACAGGAAAACAATGTGCTAGATGCTTCTGCTTCAAATATGCATGGTGTTGTTTTGAGAAATACGTGGCTCTCCAACTTAGCTGAATAGGACTATTTGGAACAAGGTTAGCCATTCTCCAGTTGAACCTTGTGAGGTTCCTGATGTATTAGTCTCAAAATCTTACTCAGTTCTCACTGGGAAACAATGCACTAGATGCGGAGGCTGTTTGGAACAAAGTGAGCCTTTTTTCCACCTTACAACTGGTTTTGCAGGAATTATTCCTTTCAAAAACAAACTCAAGGCTCCGAAGGAAACAATGTGTTGATGCCCCTGCTTCTAATCGGGATGTTTTTCTTTTGACAGATAAAGGTATTTCTTCTCTTCAGCTTAATAGGCCTGATTGTAACAAAAAGATCCTTTCTCCCCCTTGAGAAGTATGATTTGCTGGGAGTATTACATTCGAAAACGGACTCAATTCTACAGGGAAACAATGTGCCAGATGCTGCAGCTTCTAACAGGGATGGTGTCTTTGGAGAGATACATGTGTTTCTTCAACTCAGCTGAGTAGATCTATTTGGAGCAAACAGAGCCTATCTCCACCTTGAAACACCTAAGTTGGAGGAAGTATTTCTTTCAAAACTAGCTCTATTGTCCCAAGAAACAATGTGCTAGATACTGCAGCTTCAAACAGAGTTGGTTTTCTCAGCAGAGATATATGTATTTCCTGCATTAGGGTGAAGAAGCCTATTTGGAACAAGATGAGCTTAACTCGACCTTGAAAATTCTGATTTGCACAAAGTATTCCTCTCAAAAACTGAAACAATTCTCACAGGCAGGCAAGGTGCTTGATACTGCACCTTCTAACAGACATTGTTTTCTTTGGAGATACTCATGGGTTACTTCAACTCAGCTGAAAAGGCCTCTATAAAGTAAGCAGAGTCTATCTCCATCTTGAAACACCAAAGTTGAAGGAAATGTTCTTTTGACAAACAAACTGAATTCTCACAGGAAGTCAACGTGCTAGACGTTCCTGCACATAACACCAAAGGTGTTCTTTGAGAGATACATGTGTTTCGTCAAGTCACCTAATAGTCCTGTTTGGAACCAAATGAGCCTTTCTCCAGCATGAAAACTAGGATTTGCAGGAAGTATTCCTTTCACAAACCACCCCACTTCTCACCGAGAAACAATGTGCTAGATGGGGCACCTTCTAACATAGATAGTTTTCATTTGAGAGACATATGTGTTTCTCCTACTCAGCAAAATAGAAGGAGAAGGAGGCTTTTATAGAACAAAATGAACCATTTTCGACCTTGAAAACTGACATATGCTGCAAGTATTCCTTTAAAGAACTACTCAACTCCCACAGGGAACAATGTGGTGGATGCTTCAGTTTCTAGCCAACATGGTTCTCTTTGGAGAGGTACACGTGTTCCTTCAACTCACCTGAATAATCCTATTGGGAGCAAACACTGCCTATGCCCACCTGGAAACACCTCAGTTGCAGGAAGTATTCCTGTCCAAATCTAACACAGTTCTCACAGGAATACAATGTGCTGGATGCTCCCTTTTTCAAACACGGATCGTTTTGTTTCTGAGATATCTGTGTTTCTTCTACTTAGCTGAGTAGGACTATTTGGAACAAAATGAGCCTCTCTCAACCTTGAAAACTGGTTTCCATTGTGTATTACTCACACAACTTACTCAGTTCTCAGAGGGAACCAATGCACTAGAAGCGGCAGTAGCTATCCTAGATGGTTTCTTGGAGAGACACGTGTGTTTCTTCAACTGAGCTGAAAAGGACTCTTTGGAGCAACAGCGCCTATCTGCACCTTGAAACACTTAAGTTGCAGGGAGTAGTCCTTCCAAAAACTACTCAAGTCTCAAGGGAAGCCATGTGCTAATTGCTGAATCTTGGAACATAGATGGTTTACTCTGGAGAGACACATGTGTTGTTTCAACTCAGCTGAAAAGGCCTAGTTGGAGCAAACTGAGCCTGTGTCCATCTTGAAAGACTTTCGTTGCTGGAAGGATTCACTTCAAAAATTAACTCAATTCTCACAAGAAAACAATGTTCTAGATGTTCCTGCACCTAACAACAATGGTTTCTTTGAGAGATACATGTGTTTCTTCGACTCACCTGAAGGGGCCGGTTTGGATGAAAATGAGCCTTTCTCTAGCTTAGAAACTATTGTTTGCAGGAAGAATGCCTTGCAAACATCAACACAATTCTCACAGGGAAACAATGTGCTAGATGCTGCATCTTGTAACTTGGTTCCTTTTTGTCGGAGAGACAGATGTGATTCTTCTAATCAGCTGAAAAGGCCTATTTGGAGCAAATGAGGGCTATCTGCATCTTGAAACACCTAAGATGCACGAAGTGTTCCTTTCACAACTAACTCAATTCTCACAGAAAAAGAATGTGCTACATGCCCCTGCCTCTAACACTGAAGGGTTTCCTCAAAAGATACATGTGTTTCGTCAACTCACTTGAACAGGCCTATAGGGAACACAAGTACCCTTCTCCACTTTGAAACCTTTGATTTGCAGGAACTGTTCCCTTCAAAAACCAAGTCAAGTCTCAGAGGAAAACAATGTGCTAGATCTCCTGCTGCTAAGATAGATGGGTTTTTTTGGGAGATACACGTGTTTCGTCAACTTAACTAACTTAACTGAATAGGCGTACTTGCAACGAAATGAGCCTTTCTGCACCTTGAAAACTGTGCTTTGCAGGAATTACTCCTTCACAACTAACTCAGTTCTCAGAGGGAGACAATGCACTAGATGCTGCAGCTTCTATCATAGATGGTTTTCTTTGAAGTCACACATGTGTTTCTCCACCTCAGTTGAATAGGCCGTTCTGGATCAAAAAGTGCCTGTCTCAAGCTCGAATCACCTTATTTTCAGGAAGTATTCCTTTCCAAGACTAACTCACTTCTCACAGAGAAACAATTTTCCACTTGCTACAGCTTCTAGCACAGATGGTTTTTTGCGAGAGATCATTGTGTTTGTTCAACTTACAGGAACCGTACATTTGCAACAAAATGAGCCCTTCTCCACCTTGAAAACTATTATTTGCTGGAAGTATTCCTTTCAAAAGGAACTCACTTCTCACAGAGAAACCGTATGCTCCATGCTGAAGCTTCTAAAAACCTGGTTTTCTTTGGACTTCTATATGAGTCTTCAACTCAGCTGAATAGGCCTATTAGGAGCAAAGAGAACTTATTTCCGCCCTTCAACACCGTGCTTGCAGGAAGTTTCCTTTTCCAAAGCTGACCAAGATCTCACCAAATACAATGTGCTCGAAGCTCCTGCTTCTAACACGGATCGTTTTCTGTATGAGATACAAGTGTTTCTTCAACTTAGTTGAGTAGGCCTATTTGGCACAAAATGAGCCTTTCTCCACCTTGAAAATTGTGATTTGCTGGAAGTATTCATTTCAAAAATTCATCCATTTCTCACTGGAAAACAATGTGCTAGAGGCTTCAGCTTCTTACATAGATGGTTTTCTTTGGAGAAACACCTGTCTTTCTTCAACTCTGGTGAAGAGGACTTTATAGACCAAACGGAGTCTATGTCCATCTTGAAACACCAAAGTTGCAGGAAGTGTTCTTTACCAAAACAAACTTAATTGTTACAAAAAGCAATGTGCTTGATGTTCTTGCATCTATCATTGAAGGTTTTCTTCGAGAGATGCACGTGATTGGTCAAGTGACCTGAATAGGCATGTTTGGAACAAAATGAGCCTTTCTCCAGCTTGAAAACTAGGATTTGCAGGAAATATTCCTTTCAAAACGAACCCAGTTGTCATAGAGAAACAATGGGCAAGACAATGCAGCTTTGAACATAGAAGGTTTTCTTTGGTGAGATTCGTGTGTCTCTCCTACTCAGCTAAATAGGCTTTTATGGAACTAAGGGAGGCTTTTCCACCTTGACAATGGTGATATGCTGCACGTATTCCTTTCAAAAACTAACTTACCTCTTATAAGAAAACAATGTGCTAGATGCTGCAGCTTCTAGCATACATGGTTCTTTTGGGAGAGCTACACATGTTCCTGGAACTCAGCTGAATAGGCCTTTTTGGAGCAAACATTGACTATGTCCACCCTGAAACACCTCAGTTGCAGGAAGTATTACTCTCTAACTCTAACACAATTCTCACAGGAATACAATGTGCTGTAGCTCCTGCTTCTAACATGAATGGTTTTCTTTCTGAGATACATGTGTTTCTTCAACTTAGCTGGATAGGCCTATTTGGAACAAAGTTAGCTTATCTCCAATATGAAGTTGTGATTTGCAGCGTGTATTACTCTAAAAATCTTACTCAGTTCTCACAGGAAAATAAAGCGCTAAATGGGCAGTTTCTAAAATAGATGGTGTTTTGGAGATATTCATGTCTTCCTTCAACTCAGGTGAAAATTACTTTTTGGAGCAACAGTCCCTACCTTCACCTTGAAACACTTAAGTTGCAGGAAGTATTCCTTTCCAAAGTTATGCAAGTCTCAGAGGGAGACAATGTGCTAGATCTCCTGCTTCTAAGACCAGTGGTTTTCTTTGGTAGATACATGTGTTCCTTCAACTTAACTGAAGAGGCCTACTTGCAACCACATAAGCCTTTCTCCACCTGGAAAACTATGGTTTGCAGGAAGTTTTCTTTTCAAAACTAACTCAATTCTCAGAGGGCAGGCAATGCACCAGATGCTGCAGCTTCTATCATACATGGTTTTCTATGGGGTGATACATGTGTTTCTTCACCTCAGTTAAATAGGCCTATTTGGAGGAAAAAGTGCCTACCTCAATCTGGAATCACCTAGTTTTCAGGACGTATTCCTATCAAACAGTAACTCACTTCTCACAGAGAAACAATGTTCTACTTGCTTCTGCTTCAAACACAGGTGGTTTTCCTTTGAGAGATACACGTGTTTCTTCGACTTCAAGCATCGGCAGATTTGCAACATAATGGTCTTTTCTTCAGCTTGAAAACTGTCATTTGCAGGAAGTATTCCTTTCAAAATGAACTAGTTCTCACAGAGAAACAATGTGCTCGATGCTGAAGCTTCTAAAACCGTGGCTTTCTTTGGACAGGTATATGTGTTGATTCGATTCATCTGAGTAGTCCTATTTGGAGCCAACAGAGCCTACTTCCACCTTGCAACACCATGGTTGGAAGAAGATTTCCGTTCCAAACCTGACACAATTAGCACAGGAAAACAATGTGCTAGATGCTTCTGCTTCAAATATGCATGGTGTTGTTTTGAGAAATACGTGGCTCTCCAACTTAGCTGAATAGGACTATTTGGAACAAGGTTAGCCATTCTCCAGTTGAACCTTGTGAGGTTCCTGATGTATTAGTCTCAAAATCTTACTCAGTTCTCACTGGGAAACAATGCACTAGATGCGGAGGCTGTTTGGAACAAAGTGAGCCTTTTTTCCACCTTACAACTGGTTTTGCAGGAATTATTCCTTTCAAAAACAAACTCAAGGCTCCGAAGGAAACAATGTGTTGATGCCCCTGCTTCTAATCGGGATGTTTTTCTTTTGACAGATAAAGGTATTTCTTCTCTTCAGCTTAATAGGCCTGATTGTAACAAAAAGATCCTTTCTCCCCCTTGAGAAGTATGATTTGCTGGGAGTATTACATTCGAAAACGGACTCAATTCTACAGGGAAACAATGTGCCAGATGCTGCAGCTTCTAACAGCGATGGTGTCTTTGGAGAGATACATGTGTTTCTTCAACTCAGCTGAGTAGATCTATTTGGAGCAAACAGAGCCTATCTCCACCTTGAAACACCTAAGTTGGAGGAAGTATTTCTTTCAAAACTAGCTCTATTGTCCCAAGAAACAATGTGCTAGATACTGCAGCTTCAAACAGAGTTGGTTTTCTCAGCACAGATATATGTATTTCCTGCATTAGGGTGAAGAAGCCTATTTGGAACAAGATGAGCTTAACTCGACCTTGAAAATTCTGATTTGCACAAAGTATTCCTCTCAAAAACTGAAACAATTCTCACAGGCAGGCAAGGTGCTTGATACTGCACCTTCTAACAGACATTGTTTTCTTTGGAGATACTCATGGGTTACTTCAACTCAGCTGAAAAGGCCTCTATAAAGTAAGCAGAGTCTATCTCCATCTTGAAACACCAAAGTTGAAGGAAATGTTCTTTTGACAAACAAACTGAATTCTCACAGGAAGTCAACGTGCTAGACGTTCCTGCACATAACACCAAAGGTGTTCTTTGAGAGATACATGTGTTTCGTCAAGTCACCTAATAGTCCTGTTTGGAACCAAATGAGCCTTTCTCCAGCATGAAAACTAGGATTTGCAGGAAGTATTCCTTTCACAAACCACCCCACTTCTCACCGAGAAACAATGTGCTAGATGGGGCACCTTCTAACATAGATAGTTTTCATTTGAGAGACATATGTGTTTCTCCTACTCAGCAAAATAGAAGGAGAAGGAGGCTTTTATAGAACAAAATGAACCATTTTCGACCTTGAAAACTGACATATGCTGCAAGTATTCCTTTAAAGAACTACTCAACTCCCACAGGGAACAATGTGGTGGATGCTTCAGTTTCTAGCCAACATGGTTCTCTTTGGAGAGGTACACGTGTTCCTTCAACTCACCTGAATAGGCCTATTGGGAGCAAACACTGCCTATGCCCACCTGGAAACACCTCAGTTGCAGGAAGTATTCCTGTCCAAATCTAACACAGTTCTCACAGGAATACAATGTGCTGGATGCTCCCTTTTTCAAACACGGATCGTTTTGTTTCTGAGATATCTGTGTTTCTTCTACTTAGCTGAGTAGGACTATTTGGAACAAAATGAGCCTCTCTCAACCTTGAAAACTGGTTTCCATTGTGTATTACTCACACAACTTACTCAGTTCTCAGAGGGAACCAATGCACTAGAAGCGGCAGTAGCTATCCTAGATGGTTTCTTGGAGAGACACGTGTGTTTCTTCAACTGAGCTGAAAAGGACTCTTTGGAGCAACAGCGCCTATCTGCACCTTGAAACACTTAAGTTGCAGGGAGTAGTCCTTCCAAAAACTACTCAAGTCTCAAGGGAAGCCATGTGCTAATTGCTGAATCTTGGAACATAGATGGTTTACTCTGGAGAGACACATGTGTTGTTTCAACTCAGCTGAAAAGGCCTAGTTGGAGCAAACTGAGCCTGTGTCCATCTTGAAAGACTTTCGTTGCTGGAAGGATTCACTTCAAAAATTAACTCAATTCTCACAAGAAAACAATGTTCTAGATGTTCCTGCACCTAACAACAATGGTTTCTTTGAGAGATACATGTGTTTCTTCGACTCACCTGAAGGGGCCGGTTTGGATGAAAATGAGCCTTTCTCTAGCTTAGAAACTATTGTTTGCAGGAAGAATGCCATGCAAACATCAACACAATTCTCACAGGGAAACAATGTGCTAGATGCTGCATCTTGTAACTTGGTTCCTTTTTGTCGGAGAGACAGATGTGATTCTTCTAATCAGCTGAAAAGGCCTATTTGGAGCAAATGAGGGCTATCTGCATCTTGAAACACCTAAGATGCACGAAGTGTTCCTTTCACAACTAACTCAATTCTCACAGAAAAAGAATGTGCTACATGCCCCTGCCTCTAACACTGAAGGGTTTCCTCAAAAGATACATGTGTTTCGTCAACTCACTTGAACAGGCCTATAGGGAACACAAGTACCCTTCTCCACTTTGAAACCTTTGATTTGCAGGAACTGTTCCCTTCAAAAACCAAGTCAAGTCTCAGAGGAAAACAATGTGCTAGATCTCCTGCTGCTAAGATAGATGGGTTTTTTTGGGAGATACACGTGTTTCGTCAACTTAACTAACTTAACTGAATAGGCGTACTTGCAACGAAATGAGCCTTTCTGCACCTTGAAAACTGTGCTTTGCAGGAATTACTCCTTCACAACTAACTCAGTTCTCAGAGGGAGACAATGCACTAGATGCTGCAGCTTCTATCATAGATGGTTTTCTTTGAAGTCACACATGTGTTTCTCCACCTCAGTTGAATAGGCCGTTCTGGATCAAAAAGTGCCTGTCTCAAGCTCGAATCACCTTATTTTCAGGAAGTATTCCTTTCCAAGACTAACTCACTTCTCACAGAGAAACAATTTTCCACTTGCTACAGCTTCTAGCACAGATGGTTTTTTGCGAGAGATCATTGTGTTTGTTCAACTTACAGGAACCGTACATTTGCAACAAAATGAGCCCTTCTCCACCTTGAAAACTATTATTTGCTGGAAGTATTCCTTTCAAAAGGAACTCACTTCTCACAGAGAAACCGTATGCTCCATGCTGAAGCTTCTAAAAACCTGGTTTTCTTTGGACTTCTATATGAGTCTTCAACTCAGCTGAATAGGCCTATTAGGAGCAAAGAGAACTTATTTCCGCCCTTCAACACCGTGCTTGCAGGAAGTTTCCTTTTCCAAAGCTGACCAAGATCTCACCAAATACAATGTGCTCGAAGCTCCTGCTTCTAACACGGATCGTTTTCTGTATGAGATACAAGTGTTTCTTCAACTTAGTTGAGTAGGCCTATTTGGCACAAAATGAGCCTTTCTCCACCTTGAAAATTGTGATTTGCTGGAAGTATTCATTTCAAAAATTCATCCATTTCTCACTGGAAAACAATGTGCTAGAGGCTTCAGCTTCTTACATAGATGGTTTTCTTTGGAGAAACACCTGTCTTTCTTCAACTCTGGTGAAGAGGACTTTATAGACCAAACGGAGTCTATGTCCATCTTGAAACACCAAAGTTGCAGGAAGTGTTCTTTACCAAAACAAACTTAATTGTTACAAAAAGCAATGTGCTTGATGTTCTTGCATCTATCATTGAAGGTTTTCTTCGAGAGATGCACGTGATTGGTCAAGTGACCTGAATAGGCATGTTTGGAACAAAATGAGCCTTTCTCCAGCTTGAAAACTAGGATTTGCAGGAAATATTCCTTTCAAAACGAACCCAGTTGTCATAGAGAAACAATGGGCAAGACAATGCAGCTTTGAACATAGAAGGTTTTCTTTGGTGAGATTCGTGTGTCTCTCCTACTCAGCTAAATAGGCTTTTATGGAACTAAGGGAGGCTTTTCCACCTTGACAATGGTGATATGCTGCACGTATTCCTTTCAAAAACTAACTTACCTCTTATAAGAAAACAATGTGCTAGATGCTGCAGCTTCTAGCATACATGGTTCTTTTGGGAGAGCTACACATGTTCCTGGAACTCAGCTGAATAGGCCTATTTGGAGCAAACATTGACTATGTCCACCCTGAAACACCTCAGTTGCAGGAAGTATTACTCTCTAACTCTAACACAATTCTCACAGGAATACAATGTGCTGTAGCTCCTGCTTCTAACATGAATGGTTTTCTTTCTGAGATACATGTGTTTCTTCAACTTAGCTGGATAGGCCTATTTGGAACAAAGTTAGCTTATCTCCAATATGAAGTTGTGATTTGCAGCGTGTATTACTCTAAAAATCTTACTCAGTTCTCACAGGAAAATAAAGCGCTAAATGGGCAGTTTCTAAAATAGATGGTGTTTTGGAGATATTCATGTCTTCCTTCAACTCAGGTGAAAATTACTTTTTGGAGCAACAGTCCCTACCTTCACCTTGAAACACTTAAGTTGCAGGAAGTATTCCTTTCCAAAGTTATGCAAGTCTCAGAGGGAGACAATGTGCTAGATCTCCTGCTTCTAAGACCAGTGGTTTTCTTTGGTAGATACATGTGTTCCTTCAACTTAACTGAAGAGGCCTACTTGCAACCACATAAGACTTTCTCCACCTGGAAAACTATGGTTTGCAGGAAGTTTTCTTTTCAAAACTAACTCAATTCTCAGAGGGCAGGCAATGCACCAGATGCTGCAGCTTCTATCATACATGGTTTTCTATGGGGTGATACATGTGTTTCTTCACCTCAGTTAAATAGGCCTATTTGGAGGAAAAAGTGCCTACCTCAATCTGGAATCACCTAGTTTTCAGGACGTATTCCTATCAAACAGTAACTCACTTCTCACAGAGAAACAATGTTCTACTTGCTTCTGCTTCAAACACAGGTGGTTTTCCTTTGAGAGATACACGTGTTTCTTCGACTTCAAGCATCGGCAGATTTGCAACATAATGGTCTTTTCTTCAGCTTGAAAACTGTCATTTGCAGGAAGTATTCCTTTCAAAATGAACTAGTTCTCACAGAGAAACAATGTGCTCAATGCTGAAGATTCTAAAACCGTGGCTTTCTTTGGACAGGTATATGTGTTGATTCAATTCATCTGAGTAGTCCTATTTGGAGCCAACAGAGCCTACTTCCACCTTGCAACACCATGGTTGGAAGAAGATTTCCGTTCCAAACCTGACACAATTAGCACAGGAAAACAATGTGCTAGATGCTTCTGCTTCAAATATGCATGGTGTTGTTTTGAGAAATACGTGGCTCTCCAACTTAGCTGAATAGGACTATTTGGAACAAGGTTAGCCATTCTCCAGTTGAACCTTGTGAGGTTCCTGATGTATTAGTCTCAAAATCTTACTCAGTTCTCACGGGGAAACAATGCACTAGATGCGGAGGCTGTTTGGAACAAAATGAGCCTTTTTTCCACCTTACAACTGTTTTTGCAGGAATTATTCCTTTCAAAAACAAACTCAAGGCTCCGAAGGAAACAATGTGTTGATGCCCCTGCTTCTAATCGGGATGTTTTTCTTTTGACAGATAAAGGTATTTCTTCTCTTCAGCTTAATAGGCCTGATTGTAACAAAAAGATCCTTTCTCCCCCTTGAGAAGTATGATTTGCTGGGAGTATTACATTCGAAAACGGACTCAATTCTACAGGGAAACAATGTGCCAGATGCTGCAGCTTCTAACAGGGATGGTGTCTTTGGAGAGATACATGTGTTTCTTCAACTCAGCTGAGTAGATCTATTTGGAGCAAACAGAGCCTATCTCCACCTTGAAACACCTAAGTTGGAGGAAGTATTTCTTTCAAAACTAGCTCTATTGTCCCAAGAAACAATGTGCTAGATACTGCAGCTTCAAACAGAGTTGGTTTTCTCAGCAGAGATATATGTATTTCCTGCATTAGGGTGAAGAAGCCTATTTGGAACAAGATGAGCTTAACTCGACCTTGAAAATTCTGATTTGCACAAAGTATTCCTCTCAAAAACTGAAACAATTCTCACAGGCAGGCAAGGTGCTTGATACTGCACCTTCTAACAGACATTGTTTTCTTTGGAGATACTCATGGGTTACTTCAACTCAGCTGAAAAGGCCTCTATAAAGTAAGCAGAGTCTATCTCCATCTTGAAACACCAAAGTTGAAGGAAATGTTCTTTTGACAAACAAACTGAATTCTCACAGGAAGTCAACGTGCTAGACGTTCCTGCACATAGCACCAAAGGTGTTCTTTGAGAGATACATGTGTTTCGTCAAGTCACCTAATAGTCCTGTTTGGAACCAAATGAGCCTTTCTCCAGCATGAAAACTAGGATTTGCAGGAAGTATTCCTTTCACAAACCACCCCACTTCTCACCGAGAAACAATGTGCTAGATGGGGCACCTTCTAACATAGATAGTTTTCATTTGAGAGACATATGTGTTTCTCCTACTCAGCAAAATAGAAGGAGAAGGAGGCTTTTATAGAACAAAATGAACCATTTTCGACCTTGAAAACTGACATATGCTGCAAGTATTCCTTTAAAGAACTACTCAACTCCCACAGGGAACAATGTGGTGGATGCTTCAGTTTCTAGCCAACATGGTTCTCTTTGGAGAGGTACACGTGTTCCTTCAACTCACCTGAATAATCCTATTGGGAGCAAACACTGCCTATGCCCACCTGGAAACACCTCAGTTGCAGGAAGTATTCCTGTCCAAATCTAACACAGTTCTCACAGGAATACAATGTGCTGGATGCTCCCTTTTTCAAACACGGATCGTTTTGTTTCTGAGATATCTGTGTTTCTTCTACTTAGCTGAGTAGGACTATTTGGAACAAAATGAGCCTCTCTCAACCTTGAAAACTGGTTTCCATTGTGTATTACTCACACAACTTACTCAGTTCTCAGAGGGAACCAATGCACTAGAAGCGGCAGTAGCTAACCTAGATGGTTTCTTGGAGAGACACGTGTGTTTCTTCAACTGAGCTGAAAAGGACTCTTTGGAGCAACAGCGCCTATCTGCACCTTGAAACACTTAAGTTGCAGGGAGTAGTCCTTCCAAAAACTACTCAAGTCTCAAGGGAAGCCATGTGCTAATTGCTGAATCTTGGAACATAGATGGTTTACTCTGGAGAGACACATGTGTTGTTTCAACTCAGCTGAAAAGGCCTAGTTGGAGCAAACTGAGCCTGTGTCCATCTTGAAAGACTTTCGTTGCTGGAAGGATTCACTTCAAAAATTAACTCAATTCTCACAAGAAAACAATGTTCTAGATGTTCCTGCACCTAACAACAATGGTTTCTTTGAGAGATACATGTGTTTCTTCGACTCACCTGAAGGGGCCGGTTTGGATGAAAATGAGCCTTTCTCTAGCTTAGAAACTATTGTTTGCAGGAAGAATGCCTTGCAAACATCAACACAATTCTCACAGGGAAACAATGTGCTAGATGCTGCATCTTGTAACTTGGTTCCTTTTTGTCGGAGAGACAGATGTGATTCTTCTAATCAGCTGAAAAGGCCTATTTGGAGCAAATGAGGGCTATCTGCATCTTGAAACACCTAAGATGCACGAAGTGTTCCTTTCACAACTAACTCAATTCTCACAGAAAAAGAATGTGCTACATGCCCCTGCCTCTAACACTGAAGGGTTTCCTCAAAAGATACAGGTGTTTCGTCAACTCACTTGAACAGGCCTATAGGGAACACAAGTACCCTTCTCCACTTTGAAACCTTTGATTTGCAGGAACTGTTCCCTTCAAAAACCAAGTCAAGTCTCAGAGGAAAACAATGTGCTAGATCTCCTGCTGCTAAGATAGATGGGTTTTTTTGGGAGATACACGTGTTTCGTCAACTTACCTAACTTAACTGAATAGGCGTACTTGCAACGAAATGAGCCTTTCTGCACCTTGAAAACTGTGCTTTGCAGGAATTACTCCTTCACAACTAACTCAGTTCTCAGAGGGAGACAATGCACTAGATGCTGCAGCTTCTATCATAGATGGTTTTCTTTGAAGTCACACATGTGTTTCTCCACCTCAGTTGAATAGGCCGTTCTGGATCAAAAAGTGCCTGTCTCAAGCTCGAATCACCTTATTTTCAGGAAGTATTCCTTTCCAAGACTAACTCACTTCTCACAGAGAAACAATTTTCCACTTGCTACAGCTTCTAGCACAGATGGTTTTTTGCGAGAGATCATTGTGTTTGTTCAACTTACAGGAACCGTACATTTGCAACAAAATGAGCCCTTCTCCACCTTGAAAACTATTATTTGCTGGAAGTATTCCTTTCAAAAGGAACTCACTTCTCACAGAGAAACCGTATGCTCCATGCTGAAGCTTCTAAAAACCTGGTTTTCTTTGGACTTCTATATGAGTCTTCAACTCAGCTGAATAGGCCTATTAGGAGCAAAGAGAACTTATTTCCGCCCTTCAACACCGTGCTTGCAGGAAGTTTCCTTTTCCAAAGCTGACCAAGATCTCACCAAATACAATGTGCTCGAAGCTCCTGCTTCTAACACGGATCGTTTTCTGTATGAGATACAAGTGTTTCTTCAACTTAGTTGAGTAGGCCTATTTGGCACAAAATGAGCCTTTCTCCACCTTGAAAATTGTGATTTGCTGGAAGTATTCATTTCAAAAATTCATCCATTTCTCACTGGAAAACAATGTGCTAGAGGCTTCAGCTTCTTACATAGATGGTTTTCTTTGGAGAAACACCTGTCTTTCTTCAACTCTGGTGAAGAGGACTTTATAGACCAAACGGAGTCTATGTCCATCTTGAAACACCAAAGTTGCAGGAAGTGTTCTTTACCAAAACAAACTTAATTGTTACAAAAAGCAATGTGCTTGATGTTCTTGCATCTATCATTGAAGGTTTTCTTCGAGAGATGCACGTGATTGGTCAAGTGACCTGAATAGGCATGTTTGGAACAAAATGAGCCTTTCTCCAGCTTGAAAACTAGGATTTGCAGGAAATATTCCTTTCAAAACGAACCCAGTTGTCATAGAGAAACAATGGGCAAGACAATGCAGCTTTGAACATAGAAGGTTTTCTTTGGTGAGATTCGTGTGTCTCTCCTACTCAGCTAAATAGGCTTTTATGGAACTAAGGGAGGCTTTTCCACCTTGACAATGGTGATATGCTGCACGTATTCCTTTCAAAAACTAACTTACCTCTTATAAGAAAACAATGTGCTAGATGCTGCAGCTTCTAGCATACATGGTTCTTTTGGGAGAGCTACACATGTTCCTGGAACTCAGCTGAATAGGCCTATTTGGAGCAAACATTGACTATGTCCACCCTGAAACACCTCAGTTGCAGGAAGTATTACTCTCTAACTCTAACACAATTCTCACAGGAATACAATGTGCTGTAGCTCCTGCTTCTAACATGAATGGTTTTCTTTCTGAGATACATGTGTTTCTTCAACTTAGCTGGATAGGCCTATTTGGAACAAAGTTAGCTTATCTCCAATATGAAGTTGTGATTTGCAGCGTGTATTACTCTAAAAATCTTACTCAGTTCTCACAGGAAAATAAAGCGCTAAATGGGCAGTTTCTAAAATAGATGGTGTTTTGGAGATATTCATGTCTTCCTTCAACTCAGGTGAAAATTACTTTTTGGAGCAACAGTCCCTACCTTCACCTTGAAACACTTAAGTTGCAGGAAGTATTCCTTTCCAAAGTTATGCAAGTCTCAGAGGGAGACAATGTGCTAGATCTCCTGCTTCTAAGACCAGTGGTTTTCTTTGGTAGATACATGTGTTCCTTCAACTTAACTGAAGAGGCCTACTTGCAACCACATAAGCCTTTCTCCACCTGGAAAACTATGGTTTGCAGGAAGTTTTCTTTTCAAAACTAACTCAATTCTCAGAGGGCAGGCAATGCACCAGATGCTGCAGCTTCTATCATACATGGTTTTCTATGGGGTGATACATGTGTTTCTTCACCTCAGTTAAATAGGCCTATTTGGAGGAAAAAGTGCCTACCTCAATCTGGAATCACCTAGTTTTCAGGACGTATTCCTATCAAACAGTAACTCACTTCTCACAGAGAAACAATGTTCTACTTGCTTCTGCTTCAAACACAGGTGGTTTTCCTTTGAGAGATACACGTGTTTCTTCGACTTCAAGCATCGGCAGATTTGCAACATAATGGTCTTTTCTTCAGCTTGAAAACTGTCATTTGCAGGAAGTATTCCTTTCAAAATGAACTAGTTCTCACAGAGAAACAATGTGCTCGATGCTGAAGCTTCTAAAACCGTGGCTTTCTTTGGACAGGTATATGTGTTGATTCAATTCATCTGAGTAGTCCTATTTGGAGCCAACAGAGCCTACTTCCACCTTGCAACACCATGGTTGGAAGAAGATTTCCGTTCCAAACCTGACACAATTAGCACAGGAAAACAATGTGCTAGATGCTTCTGCTTCAAATATGCATGGTGTTGTTTTGAGAAATACGTGGCTCTCCAACTTAGCTGAATAGGACTATTTGGAACAAGGTTAGCCATTCTCCAGTTGAACCTTGTGAGGTTCCTGATGTATTAGTCTCAAAATCTTACTCAGTTCTCACTGGGAAACAATGCACTAGATGCGGAGGCTGTTTGGAACAAAGTGAGCCTTTTTTCCACCTTACAACTGGTTTTGCAGGAATTATTCCTTTCAAAAACAAACTCAAGGCTCCGAAGGAAACAATGTGTTGATGCCCCTGCTTCTAATCGGGATGTTTTTCTTTTGACAGATAAAGGTATTTCTTCTCTTCAGCTTAATAGGCCTGATTGTAACAAAAAGATCCTTTCTCCCCCTTGAGAAGTATGATTTGCTGGGAGTATTACATTCGAAAACGGACTCAATTCTACAGGGAAACAATGTGCCAGATGCTGCAGCTTCTAACATGGATGGTGTCTTTGGAGAGATACATGTGTTTCTTCAACTCAGCTGAGTAGATCTATTTGGAGCAAACAGAGCCTATCTCCACCTTGAAACACCTAAGTTGGAGGAAGTATTTCTTTCAAAACTAGCTCTATTGTCCCAAGAAACAGTGTGCTAGATACTGCAGCTTCAAACAGAGTTGGTTTTCTCAGCAGAGATATATGTATTTCCTGCATTAGGGTGAAGAAGCCTATTTGGAACAAGATGAGCTTAACTCGACCTTGAAAATTCTGATTTGCACAAAGTATTCCTCTCAAAAACTGAAACAATTCTCACAGGCAGGCAAGGTGCTTGATACTGCACCTTCTAACAGACATTGTTTTCTTTGGAGATACTCATGGGTTACTTCAACTCAGCTGAAAAGGCCTCTATAAAGTAAGCAGAGTCTATCTCCATCTTGAAACACCAAAGTTGAAGGAAATGTTCTTTTGACAAACAAACTGAATTCTCACAGGAAGTCAACGTGCTAGACGTTCCTGCACATAACACCAAAGGTGTTCTTTGAGAGATACATGTGTTTCGTCAAGTCACCTAATAGTCCTGTTTGGAACCAAATGAGCCTTTCTCCAGCATGAAAACTAGGATTTGCAGGAAGTATTCCTTTCACAAACCACCCCACTTCTCACCGAGAAACAATGTGCTAGATGGGGCACCTTCTAACATAGATAGTTTTCATTTGAGAGACATATGTGTTTCTCCTACTCAGCAAAATAGAAGGAGAAGGAGGCTTTTATAGAACAAAATGAACCATTTTCGACCTTGAAAACTGACATATGCTGCAAGTATTCCTTTAAAGAACTACTCAACTCCCACAGGGAACAATGTGGTGGATGCTTCAGTTTCTAGCCAACATGGTTCTCTTTGGAGAGGTACACGTGTTCCTTCAACTCACCTGAATAATCCTATTGGGAGCAAACACTGCCTATGCCCACCTGGAAACACCTCAGTTGCAGGAAGTATTCCTGTCCAAATCTAACACAGTTCTCACAGGAATACAATGTGCTGGATGCTCCCTTTTTCAAACACAGATCGTTTTGTTTCTGAGATATCTGTGTTTCTTCTACTTAGCTGAGTAGGACTATTTGGAACAAAATGAGCCTCTCTCAACCTTGAAAACTGGTTTCCATTGTGTATTACTCACACAACTTACTCAGTTCTCAGAGGGAACCAATGCACTAGAAGCGGCAGTAGCTATCCTAGATGGTTTCTTGGAGAGACACGTGTGTTTCTTCAACTGAGCTGAAAAGGACTCTTTGGAGCAACAGCGCCTATCTGCACCTTGAAACACTTAAGTTGCAGGGAGTAGTCCTTCCAAAAACTACTCAAGTCTCAAGGGAAGCCATGTGCTAATTGCTGAATCTTGGAACATAGATGGTTTACTCTGGAGAGACACATGTGTTGTTTCAACTCAGCTGAAAAGGCCTAGTTGGAGCAAACTGAGCCTGTGTCCATCTTGAAAGACTTTCGTTGCTGGAAGGATTCACTTCAAAAATTAACTCAATTCTCACAAGTAAACAATGTTCTAGATGTTCCTGCACCTAACAACAATGGTTTCTTTGAGAGATACATGTGTTTCTTCGACTCACCTGAAGGGGCCGGTTTGGATGAAAATGAGCCTTTCTCTAGCTTAGAAACTATTGTTTGCAGGAAGAATGCCTTGCAAACATCAACACAATTCTCACAGGGAAACAATGTGCTAGATGCTGCATCTTGTAACTTGGTTCCTTTTTGTCGGAGAGACAGATGTGATTCTTCTAATCAGCTGAAAAGGCCTATTTGGAGCAAATGAGGGCTATCTGCATCTTGAAACACCTAAGATGCACGAAGTGTTCCTTTCACAACTAACTCAATTCTCACAGAAAAAGAATGTGCTACATGCCCCTGCCTCTAACACTGAAGGGTTTCCTCAAAAGATACATGTGTTTCGTCAACTCACTTGAACAGGCCTATAGGGAACACAAGTACCCTTCTCCACTTTGAAACCTTTGATTTGCAGGAACTGTTCCCTTCAAAAACCAAGTCAAGTCTCAGAGGAAAACAATGTGCTAGATCTCCTGCTGCTAAGATAGATGGGTTTTTTTGGGAGATACACGTGTTTCGTCAACTTAACTAACTTAACTGAATAGGCGTACTTGCAACGAAATGAGCCTTTCTGCACCTTGAAAACTGTGCTTTGCAGGAATTACTCCTTCACAACTAACTCAGTTCTCAGAGGGAGACAATGCACTAGATGCTGCAGCTTCTATCATAGATGGTTTTCTTTGAAGTCACACATGTGTTTCTCCACCTCAGTTGAATAGGCCGTTCTGGATCAAAAAGTGCCTGTCTCAAGCTCGAATCACCTTATTTTCAGGAAGTATTCCTTTCCAAGACTAACTCACTTCTCACAGAGAAACAATTTTCCACTTGCTACAGCTTCTAGCACAGATGGTTTTTTGCGAGAGATCATTGTGTTTGTTCAACTTACAGGAACCGTACATTTGCAACAAAATGAGCCCTTCTCCACCTTGAAAACTATTATTTGCTGGAAGTATTCCTTTCAAAAGGAACTCACTTCTCACAGAGAAACAGTATGCTCCATGCTGAAGCTTCTAAAAACCTGGTTTTCTTTGGACTTCTATATGAGTCTTCAACTCAGCTGAATAGGCCTATTAGGAGCAAAGAGAACTTATTTCCGCCCTTCAACACCGTGCTTGCAGGAAGTTTCCTTTTCCAAAGCTGACCAAGATCTCACCAAATACAATGTGCTCGAAGCTCCTGCTTCTAACACGGATCGTTTTCTGTATGAGATACAAGTGTTTCTTCAACTTAGTTGAGTAGGCCTATTTGGCACAAAATGAGCCTTTCTCCACCTTGAAAATTGTGATTTGCTGGAAGTATTCATTTCAAAAATTCATCCATTTCTCACTGGAAAACAATGTGCTAGAGGCTTCAGCTTCTTACATAGATGGTTTTCTTTGGAGAAACACCTGTCTTTCTTCAACTCTGGTGAAGAGGACTTTATAGACCAAACGGAGTCTATGTCCATCTTGAAACACCAAAGTTGCAGGAAGTGTTCTTTACCAAAACAAACTTAATTGTTACAAAAAGCAATGTGCTTGATGTTCTTGCATCTATCATTGAAGGTTTTCTTCGAGAGATGCACGTGATTGGTCAAGTGACCTGAATAGGCATGTTTGGAACAAAATGAGCCTTTCTCCAGCTTGAAAACTAGGATTTGCAGGAAATATTCCTTTCAAAACGAACCCAGTTGTCATAGAGAAACAATGGGCAAGACAATGCAGCTTTGAACATAGAAGGTTTTCTTTGGTGAGATTCGTGTGTCTCTCCTACTCAGCTAAATAGGCTTTTATGGAACTAAGGGAGGCTTTTCCACCTTGACAATGGTGATATGCTGCACGTATTCCTTTCAAAAACTAACTTACCTCTTATAAGAAAACAATGTGCTAGATGCTGCAGCTTCTAGCATACATGGTTCTTTTGGGAGAGCTACACATGTTCCTGGAACTCAGCTGAATAGGCCTATTTGGAGCAAACATTGACTATGTCCACCCTGAAACACCTCAGTTGCAGGAAGTATTACTCTCTAACTCTAACACAATTCTCACAGGAATACAATGTGCTGTAGCTCCTGCTTCTAACATGAATGGTTTTCTTTCTGAGATACATGTGTTTCTTCAACTTAGCTGGATAGGCCTATTTGGAACAAAGTTAGCTTATCTCCAATATGAAGTTGTGATTTGCAGCGTGTATTACTCTAAAAATCTTACTCAGTTCTCACAGGAAAATAAAGCGCTAAATGGGCAGTTTCTAAAATAGATGGTGTTTTGGAGATATTCATGTCTTCCTTCAACTCAGGTGAAAATTACTTTTTGGAGCAACAGTCCCTACCTTCACCTTGAAACACTTAAGTTGCAGGAAGTATTCCTTTCCAAAGTTATGCAAGTCTCAGAGGGAGACAATGTGCTAGATCTCCTGCTTCTAAGACCAGTGGTTTTCTTTGGTAGATACATGTGTTCCTTCAACTTAACTGAAGAGGCCTACTTGCAACCACATAAGCCTTTCTCCACCTGGAAAACTATGGTTTGCAGGAAGTTTTCTTTTCAAAACTAACTCAATTCTCAGAGGGCAGGCAATGCACCAGATGCTGCAGCTTCTATCATACATGGTTTTCTATGGGGTGATACATGTGTTTCTTCACCTCAGTTAAATAGGCCTATTTGGAGGAAAAAGTGCCTACCTCAATCTGGAATCACCTAGTTTTCAGGACGTATTCCTATCAAACAGTAACTCACTTCTCACAGAGAAACAATGTTCTACTTGCTTCTGCTTCAAACACAGGTGGTTTTCCTTTGAGAGATACACGTGTTTCTTCGACTTCAAGCATCGGCAGATTTGCAACATAATGGTCTTTTCTTCAGCTTGAAAACTGTCATTTGCAGGAAGTATTCCTTTCAAAATGAACTAGTTCTCACAGAGAAACAATGTGCTCGATGCTGAAGCTTCTAAAACCGTGGCTTTCTTTGGACAGGTATATGTGTTGATTCAATTCATCTGAGTAGTCCTATTTGGAGCCAACAGAGCCTACTTCCACCTTGCAACACCATGGTTGGAAGAAGATTTCCGTTCCAAACCTGACACAATTAGCACAGGAAAACAATGTGCTAGATGCTTCTGCTTCAAATATGCATGGTGTTGTTTTGAGAAATACGTGGCTCTCCAACTTAGCTGAATAGGACTATTTGGAACAAGGTTAGCCATTCTCCAGTTGAACCTTGTGAGGTTCCTGATGTATTAGTCTCAAAATCTTACTCAGTTCTCACTGGGAAACAATGCACTAGATGCGGAGGCTGTTTGGAACAAAGTGAGCCTTTTTTCCACCTTACAACTGGTTTTGCAGGAATTATTCCTTTCAAAAACAAACTCAAGGCTCCGAAGGAAACAATGTGTTGATGCCCCTGCTTCTAATCGGGATGTTTTTCTTTTGACAGATAAAGGTATTTCTTCTCTTCAGCTTAATAGGCCTGATTGTAACAAAAAGATCCTTTCTCCCCCTTGAGAAGTATGATTTGCTGGGAGTATTACATTCGAAAACGGACTCAATTCTACAGGGAAACAATGTGCCAGATGCTGCAGCTTCTAACATGGATGGTGTCTTTGGAGAGATACATGTGTTTCTTCAACTCAGCTGAGTAGATCTATTTGGAGCAAACAGAGCCTATCTCCACCTTGAAACACCTAAGTTGGAGGAAGTATTTCTTTCAAAACTAGTTCTATTGTCCCAAGAAACAATGTGCTAGATACTGCAGCTTCAAACAGAGTTGGTTTTCTCAGCAGAGATATATGTATTTCCTGCATTAGGGTGAAGAAGCCTATTTGGAACAAGATGAGCTTAACTCGACCTTGAAAATTCTGATTTGCACAAAGTATTCCTCTCAAAAACTGAAACAATTCTCACAGGCAGGCAAGGTGCTTGATACTGCACCTTCTAACAGACATTGTTTTCTTTGGAGATACTCATGGGTTACTTCAACTCAGCTGAAAAGGCCTCTATAAAGTAAGCAGAGTCTATCTCCATCTTGAAACACCAAAGTTGAAGGAAATGTTCTTTTGACAAACAAACTGAATTCTCACAGGAAGTCAACGTGCTAGACGTTCCTGCACATAACACCAAAGGTGTTCTTTGAGAGATACATGTGTTTCGTCAAGTCACCTAATAGTCCTGTTTGGAACCAAATGAGCCTTTCTCCAGCATGAAAACTAGGATTTGCAGGAAGTATTCCTTTCACAAACCACCCCACTTCTCACCGAGAAACAATGTGCTAGATGGGGCACCTTCTAACATAGATAGTTTTCATTTGAGAGACATATGTGTTTCTCCTACTCAGCAAAATAGAAGGAGAAGGAGGCTTTTATAGAACAAAATGAACCATTTTCGACCTTGAAAACTGACATATGCTGCAAGTATTCCTTTAAAGAACTACTCAACTCCCACAGGGAACAATGTGGTGGATGCTTCAGTTTCTAGCCAACATGGTTCTCTTTGGAGAGGTACACGTGTTCCTTCAACTCACCTGAATAGGCCTATTGGGAGCAAACACTGCCTATGCCCACCTGGAAACACCTCAGTTGCAGGAAGTATTCCTGTCCAAATCTAAAACAGTTCTCACAGGAATACAATGTGCTGGATGCTCCCTTTTTCAAACACGGATCGTTTTGTTTCTGAGATATCTGTGTTTCTTCTACTTAGCTGAGTAGGACTATTTGGAACAAAATGAGCCTCTCTCAACCTTGAAAACTGGTTTCCATTGTGTATTACTCACACAACTTACTCAGTTCTCAGAGGGAACCAATGCACTAGAAGCGGCAGTAGCTAACCTAGATGGTTTCTTGGAGAGACACGTGTGTTTCTTCAACTGAGCTGAAAAGGACTCTTTGGAGCAACAGCGCCTATCTGCACCTTGAAACACTTAAGTTGCAGGGAGTAGTCCTTCCAAAAACTACTCAAGTCTCAAGGGAAGCCATGTGCTAAATGCTGAATCTTGGAACATAGATGGTTTACTCTGGAGAGACACATGTGTTGTTTCAACTCAGCTGAAAAGGCCTAGTTGGAGCAAACTGAGCCTGTGTCCATCTTGAAAGACTTTCGTTGCTGGAAGGATTCACTTCAAAAATTAACTCAATTCTCACAAGAAAACAATGTTCTAGATGTTCCTGCACCTAACAACAATGGTTTCTTTGAGAGATACATGTGTTTCTTCGACTCACCTGAAGGGGCCGGTTTGGATGAAAATGAGCCTTTCTCTAGCTTAGAAACTATTGTTTGCAGGAAGAATGCCTTGCAAACATCAACACAATTCTCACAGGGAAACAATGTGCTAGATGCTGCATCTTGTAACTTGGTTCCTTTTTGTCGGAGAGACAGATGTGATTCTTCTAATCAGCTGAAAAGGCCTATTTGGAGCAAATGAGGGCTATCTGCATCTTGAAACACCTAAGATGCACGAAGTGTTCCTTTCACAACTAACTCAATTCTCACAGAAAAAGAATGTGCTACATGCCCCTGCCTCTAACACTGAAGGGTTTCCTCAAAAGATACAGGTGTTTCGTCAACTCACTTGAACAGGCCTATAGGGAACACAAGTACCCTTCTCCACTTTGAAACCTTTGATTTGCAGGAACTGTTCCCTTCAAAAACCAAGTCAAGTCTCAGAGGAAAACAATGTGCTAGATCTCCTGCTGCTAAGATAGATGGGTTTTTTTGGGAGATACACGTGTTTCGTCAACTTAACTAACTTAACTGAATAGGCGTACTTGCAACGAAATGAGCCTTTCTGCACCTTGAAAACTGTGCTTTGCAGGAATTACTCCTTCACAACTAACTCAGTTCTCAGAGGGAGACAATGCACTAGATGCTGCAGCTTCTATCATAGATGGTTTTCTTTGAAGTCACACATGTGTTTCTCCACCTCAGTTGAATAGGCCGTTCTGGATCAAAAAGTGCCTGTCTCAAGCTCGAATCACCTTATTTTCAGGAAGTATTCCTTTCCAAGACTAACTCACTTCTCACAGAGAAACAATTTTCCACTTGCTACAGCTTCTAGCACAGATGGTTTTTTGCGAGAGATCATTGTGTTTGTTCAACTTACAGGAACCGTACATTTGCAACAAAATGAGCCCTTCTCCACCTTGAAAACTATTATTTGCTGGAAGTATTCCTTTCAAAAGGAACTCACTTCTCACAGAGAAACAGTATGCTCCATGCTGAAGCTTCTAAAAACCTGGTTTTCTTTGGACTTCTATATGAGTCTTCAACTCAGCTGAATAGGCCTATTAGGAGCAAAGAGAACTTATTTCCGCCCTTCAACACCGTGCTTGCAGGAAGTTTCCTTTTCCAAAGCTGACCAAGATCTCACCAAATACAATGTGCTCGAAGCTCCTGCTTCTAACACGGATCGTTTTCTGTATGAGATACAAGTGTTTCTTCAACTTAGTTGAGTAGGCCTATTTGGCACAAAATGAGCCTTTCTCCACCTTGAAAATTGTGATTTGCTGGAAGTATTCATTTCAAAAATTCATCCATTTCTCACTGGAAAACAATGTGCTAGAGGCTTCAGCTTCTTACATAGATGGTTTTCTTTGGAGAAACACCTGTCTTTCTTCAACTCTGGTGAAGAGGACTTTATAGACCAAACGGAGTCTATGTCCATCTTGAAACACCAAAGTTGCAGGAAGTGTTCTTTACCAAAACAAACTTAATTGTTACAAAAAGCAATGTGCTTGATGTTCTTGCATCTATCATTGAAGGTTTTCTTCGAGAGATGCACGTGATTGGTCAAGTGACCTGAATAGGCATGTTTGGAACAAAATGAGCCTTTCTCCAGCTTGAAAACTAGGATTTGCAGGAAATATTCCTTTCAAAACGAACCCAGTTGTCATAGAGAAACAATGGGCAAGACAATGCAGCTTTGAACATAGAAGGTTTTCTTTGGTGAGATTCGTGTGTCTCTCCTACTCAGCTAAATAGGCTTTTATGGAACTAAGGGAGGCTTTTCCACCTTGACAATGGTGATATGCTGCACGTATTCCTTTCAAAAACTAACTTACCTCTTATAAGAAAACAATGTGCTAGATGCTGCAGCTTCTAGCATACATGGTTCTTTTGGGAGAGCTACACATGTTCCTGGAACTCAGCTGAATAGGCCTATTTGGAGCAAACATTGACTATGTCCACCCTGAAACACCTCAGTTGCAGGAAGTATTACTCTCTAACTCTAACACAATTCTCACAGGAATACAATGTGCTGTAGCTCCTGCTTCTAACATGAATGGTTTTCTTTCTGAGATACATGTGTTTCTTCAACTTAGCTGGATAGGCCTATTTGGAACAAAGTTAGCTTATCTCCAATATGAAGTTGTGATTTGCAGCGTGTATTACTCTAAAAATCTTACTGAGTTCTCACAGGAAAATAAAGCGCTAAATGGGCAGTTTCTAAAATAGATGGTGTTTTGGAGATATTCATGTCTTCCTTCAACTCAGGTGAAAATTACTTTTTGGAGCAACAGTCCCTACCTTCACCTTGAAACACTTAAGTTGCAGGAAGTATTCCTTTCCAAAGTTATGCAAGTCTCAGAGGGAGACAATGTGCTAGATCTCCTGCTTCTAAGACCAGTGGTTTTCTTTGGTAGATACATGTGTTCCTTCAACTTAACTGAAGAGGCCTACTTGCAACCACATAAGCCTTTCTCCACCTGGAAAACTATGGTTTGCAGGAAGTTTTCTTTTCAAAACTAACTCAATTCTCAGAGGGCAGGCAATGCACCAGATGCTGCAGCTTCTATCATACATGGTTTTCTATGGGGTGATACATGTGTTTCTTCACCTCAGTTAAATAGGCCTATTTGGAGGAAAAAGTGCCTACCTCAATCTGGAATCACCTAGTTTTCAGGACGTATTCCTATCAAACAGTAACTCACTTCTCACAGAGAAACAATGTTCTACTTGCTTCTGCTTCAAACACAGGTGGTTTTCCTTTGAGAGATACACGTGTTTCTTCGACTTCAAGCATCGGCAGATTTGCAACATAATGGTCTTTTCTTCAGCTTGAAAACTGTCATTTGCAGGAAGTATTCCTTTCAAAATGAACTAGTTCTCACAGAGAAACAATGTGCTCGATGCTGAAGCTTCTAAAACCGTGGCTTTCTTTGGACAGGTATATGTGTTGATTCAATTCATCTGAGTAGTCCTATTTGGAGCCAACAGAGCCTACTTCCACCTTGCAACACCATGGTTGGAAGAAGATTTCCGTTCCAAACCTGACACAATTAGCACAGGAAAACAATGTGCTAGATGCTTCTGCTTCAAATATGCATGGTGTTGTTTTGAGAAATACGTGGCTCTCCAACTTAGCTGAATAGGACTACTTGGAACAAGGTTAGCCATTCTCCAGTTGAACCTTGTGAGGTTCCTGATGTATTAGTCTCAAAATCTTACTCAGTTCTCACTGGGAAACAATGCACTAGATGCGGAGGCTGTTTGGAACAAAATGAGCCTTTTTTCCACCTTACAACTGTTTTTGCAGGAATTATTCCTTTCAAAAACAAACTCAAGGCTCCGAAGGAAACAATGTGTTGATGCCCCTGCTTCTAATCGGGATGTTTTTCTTTTGACAGATAAAGGTATTTCTTCTCTTCAGCTTAATAGGCCTGATTGTAACAAAAAGATCCTTTCTCCCCCTTGAGAAGTATGATTTGCTGGGAGTATTACATTCGAAAACGGACTCAATTCTACAGGGAAACAATGTGCCAGATGCTGCAGCTTCTAACATGGATGGTGTCTTTGGAGAGATACATGTGTTTCTTCAACTCAGCTGAGTAGATCTATTTGGAGCAAACAGAGCCTATCTCCACCTTGAAACACCTAAGTTGGAGGAAGTATTTCTTTCAAAACTAGCTCTATTGTCCCAAGAAACAATGTGCTAGATACTGCAGCTTCAAACAGAGTTGGTTTTCTCAGCAGAGATATATGTATTTCCTGCATTAGGGTGAAGAAGCCTATTTGGAACAAGATGAGCTTAACTCGACCTTGAAAATTCTGATTTGCACAAAGTATTCCTCTCAAAAACTGAAACAATTCTCACAGGCAGGCAAGGTGCTTGATACTGCACCTTCTAACAGACATTGTTTTCTTTGGAGATACTCATGGGTTACTTCAACTCAGCTGAAAAGGCCTCTATAAAGTAAGCAGAGTCTATCTCCATCTTGAAACACCAAAGTTGAAGGAAATGTTCTTTTGACAAACAAACTGAATTCTCACAGGAAGTCAACGTGCTAGACGTTCCTGCACATAACACCAAAGGTGTTCTTTGAGAGATACATGTGTTTCGTCAAGTCACCTAATAGTCCTGTTTGGAACCAAATGAGCCTTTCTCCAGCATGAAAACTAGGATTTGCAGGAAGTATTCCTTTCACAAACCACCCCACTTCTCACCGAGAAACAATGTGCTAGATGGGGCACCTTCTAACATAGATAGTTTTCATTTGAGAGACATATGTGTTTCTCCTACTCAGCAAAATAGAAGGAGAAGGAGGCTTTTATAGAACAAAATGAACCATTTTCGACCTTGAAAACTGACATATGCTGCAAGTATTCCTTTAAAGAACTACTCAACTCCCACAGGGAACAATGTGGTGGATGCTTCAGTTTCTAGCCAACATGGTTCTCTTTGGAGAGGTACACGTGTTCCTTCAACTCACCTGAATAGGCCTATTGGGAGCAAACACTGCCTATGCCCACCTGGAAACACCTCAGTTGCAGGAAGTATTCCTGTCCAAATCTAAAACAGTTCTCACAGGAATACAATGTGCTGGATGCTCCCTTTTTCAAACACGGATCGTTTTGTTTCTGAGATATCTGTGTTTCTTCTACTTAGCTGAGTAGGACTATTTGGAACAAAATGAGCCTCTCTCAACCTTGAAAACTGGTTTCCATTGTGTATTACTCACACAACTTACTCAGTTCTCAGAGGGAACCAATGCACTAGAAGCGGCAGTAGCTAACCTAGATGGTTTCTTGGAGAGACACGTGTGTTTCTTCAACTGAGCTGAAAAGGACTCTTTGGAGCAACAGCGCCTATCTGCACCTTGAAACACTTAAGTTGCAGGGAGTAGTCCTTCCAAAAACTACTCAGGTCTCAAGGGAAGCCATGTGCTAAATGCTGAATCTTGGAACATAGATGGTTTACTCTGGAGAGACACATGTGTTGTTTCAACTCAGCTGAAAAGGCCTAGTTGGAGCAAACTGAGCCTGTGTCCATCTTGAAAGACTTTCGTTGCTGGAAGGATTCACTTCAAAAATTAACTCAATTCTCACAAGAAAACAATGTTCTAGATGTTCCTGCACCTAACAACAATGGTTTCTTTGAGAGATACATGTGTTTCTTCGACTCACCTGAAGGGGCCGGTTTGGATGAAAATGAGCCTTTCTCTAGCTTAGAAACTATTGTTTGCAGGAAGAATGCCATGCAAACATCAACACAATTCTCACAGGGAAACAATGTGCTAGATGCTGCATCTTGTAACTTGGTTCCTTTTTGTCGGAGAGACAGATGTGATTCTTCTAATCAGCTGAAAAGGCCTATTTGGAGCAAATGAGGGCTATCTGCATCTTGAAACACCTAAGATGCACGAAGTGTTCCTTTCACAACTAACTCAATTCTCACAGAAAAAGAATGTGCTACATGCCCCTGCCTCTAACACTGAAGGGTTTCCTCAAAAGATACAGGTGTTTCGTCAACTCACTTGAACAGGCCTATAGGGAACACAAGTACCCTTCTCCACTTTGAAACCTTTGATTTGCAGGAACTGTTCCCTTCAAAAACCAAGTCAAGTCTCAGAGGAAAACAATGTGCTAGATCTCCTGCTGCTAAGATAGATGGGTTTTTTTTGGGAGATACACGTGTTTCGTCAACTTAACTAACTTAACTGAATAGGCGTACTTGCAACGAAATGAGCCTTTCTGCACCTTGAAAACTGTGCTTTGCAGGAATTACTCCTTCACAACTAACTCAGTTCTCAGAGGGAGACAATGCACTAGATGCTGCAGCTTCTATCATAGATGGTTTTCTTTGAAGTCACACATGTGTTTCTCCACCTCAGTTGAATAGGCCGTTCTGGATCAAAAAGTGCCTGTCTCAAGCTCGAATCACCTTATTTTCAGGAAGTATTCCTTTCCAAGACTAACTCACTTCTCACAGAGAAACAATTTTCCACTTGCTACAGCTTCTAGCACAGATGGTTTTTTGCGAGAGATCATTGTGTTTGTTCAACTTACAGGAACCGTACATTTGCAACAAAATGAGCCCTTCTCCACCTTGAAAACTATTATTTGCTGGAAGTATTCCTTTCAAAAGGAACTCACTTCTCACAGAGAAACAGTATGCTCCATGCTGAAGCTTCTAAAAACCTGGTTTTCTTTGGACTTCTATATGAGTCTTCAACTCAGCTGAATAGGCCTATTAGGAGCAAAGAGAACTTATTTCCGCCCTTCAACACCGTGCTTGCAGGAAGTTTCCTTTTCCAAAGCTGACCAAGATCTCACCAAATACAATGTGCTCGAAGCTCCTGCTTCTAACACGGATCGTTTTCTGTATGAGATACAAGTGTTTCTTCAACTTAGTTGAGTAGGCCTATTTGGCACAAAATGAGCCTTTCTCCACCTTGAAAATTGTGATTTGCTGGAAGTATTCATTTCAAAAATTCATCCATTTCTCACTGGAAAACAATGTGCTAGAGGCTTCAGCTTCTTACATAGATGGTTTTCTTTGGAGAAACACCTGTCTTTCTTCAACTCTGGTGAAGAGGACTTTATAGACCAAACGGAGTCTATGTCCATCTTGAAACACCAAAGTTGCAGGAAGTGTTCTTTACCAAAACAAACTTAATTGTTACAAAAAGCAATGTGCTTGATGTTCTTGCATCTATCATTGAAGGTTTTCTTCGAGAGATGCACGTGATTGGTCAAGTGACCTGAATAGGCATGTTTGGAACAAAATGAGCCTTTCTCCAGCTTGAAAACTAGGATTTGCAGGAAATATTCCTTTCAAAACGAACCCAGTTGTCATAGAGAAACAATGGGCAAGACAATGCAGCTTTGAACATAGAAGGTTTTCTTTGGTGAGATTCGTGTGTCTCTCCTACTCAGCTAAATAGGCTTTTATGGAACTAAGGGAGGCTTTTCCACCTTGACAATGGTGATATGCTGCACGTATTCCTTTCAAAAACTAACTTACCTCTTATAAGAAAACAATGTGCTAGATGCTGCAGCTTCTAGCATACATGGTTCTTTTGGGAGAGCTACACATGTTCCTGGAACTCAGCTGAATAGGCTTATTTGGAGCAAACATTGACTATGTCCACCCTGAAACACCTCAGTTGCAGGAAGTATTACTCTCTAACTCTAACACAATTCTCACAGGAATACAATGTGCTGTAGCTCCTGCTTCTAACATGAATGGTTTTCTTTCTGAGATACATGTGTTTCTTCAACTTAGCTGGATAGGCCTATTTGGAACAAAGTTAGCTTATCTCCAATATGAAGTTGTGATTTGCAGCGTGTATTACTCTAAAAATCTTACTGAGTTCTCACAGGAAAATAAAGCGCTAAATGGGCAGTTTCTAAAATAGATGGTGTTTTGGAGATATTCATGTCTTCCTTCAACTCAGGTGAAAATTACTTTTTGGAGCAACAGTCCCTACCTTCACCTTGAAACACTTAAGTTGCAGGAAGTATTCCTTTCCAAAGTTATGCAAGTCTCAGAGGGAGACAATGTGCTAGATCTCCTGCTTCTAAGACCAGTGGTTTTCTTTGGTAGATACATGTGTTCCTTCAACTTAACTGAAGAGGCCTACTTGCAACCACATAAGCCTTTCTCCACCTGGAAAACTATGGTTTGCAGGAAGTTTTCTTTTCAAAACTAACTCAATTCTCAGAGGGCAGGCAATGCACCAGATGCTGCAGCTTCTATCATACATGGTTTTCTATGGGGTGATACATGTGTTTCTTCACCTCAGTTAAATAGGCCTATTTGGAGGAAAAAGTGCCTACCTCAATCTGGAATCACCTAGTTTTCAGGACGTATTCCTATCAAACAGTAACTCACTTCTCACAGAGAAACAATGTTCTACTTGCTTCTGCTTCAAACACAGGTGGTTTTCCTTTGAGAGATACACGTGTTTCTTCGACTTCAAGCATCGGCAGATTTGCAACATAATGGTCTTTTCTTCAGCTTGAAAACTGTCATTTGCAGGAAGTATTCCTTTCAAAATGAACTAGTTCTCACAGAGAAACAATGTGCTCGATGCTGAAGCTTCTAAAACCGTGGCTTTCTTTGGACAGGTATATGTGTTGATTCAATTCATCTGAGTAGTCCTATTTGGAGCCAACAGAGCCTACTTCCACCTTGCAACACCATGGTTGGAAGAAGATTTCCGTTCCAAACCTGACACAATTAGCACAGGAAAACAATGTGCTAGATGCTTCTGCTTCAAATATGCATGGTGTTGTTTTGAGAAATACGTGGCTCTCCAACTTAGCTGAATAGGACTATTTGGAACAAGGTTAGCCATTCTCCAGTTGAACCTTGTGAGGTTCCTGATGTATTAGTCTCAAAATCTTACTCAGTTCTCACTGGGAAACAATGCACTAGATGCGGAGGCTGTTTGGAACAAAGTGAGCCTTTTTTCCACCTTACAACTGGTTTTGCAGGAATTATTCCTTTCAAAAACAAACTCAAGGCTCCGAAGGAAACAATGTGTTGATGCCCCTGCTTCTAATCGGGATGTTTTTCTTTTGACAGATAAAGGTATTTCTTCTCTTCAGCTTAATAGGCCTGATTGTAACAAAAAGATCCTTTCTCCCCCTTGAGAAGTATGATTTGCTGGGAGTATTACATTCGAAAACGGACTCAATTCTACAGGGAAACAATGTGCCAGATGCTGCAGCTTCTAACAGGGATGGTGTCTTTGGAGAGATACATGTGTTTCTTCAACTCAGCTGAGTAGATCTATTTGGAGCAAACAGAGCCTATCTCCACCTTGAAACACCTAAGTTGGAGGAAGTATTTCTTTCAAAACTAGCTCTATTGTCCCAAGAAACAATGTGCTAGATACTGCAGCTTCAAACAGAGTTGGTTTTCTCAGCACAGATATATGTATTTCCTGCATTAGGGTGAAGAAGCCTATTTGGAACAAGATGAGCTTAACTCGACCTTGAAAATTCTGATTTGCACAAAGTATTCCTCTCAAAAACTGAAACAATTCTCACAGGCAGGCAAGGTGCTTGATACTGCACCTTCTAACAGACATTGTTTTCTTTGGAGATACTCATGGGTTACTTCAACTCAGCTGAAAAGGCCTCTATAAAGTAAGCAGAGTCTATCTCCATCTTGAAACACCAAAGTTGAAGGAAATGTTCTTTTGACAAACAAACTGAATTCTCACAGGAAGTCAACGTGCTAGACGTTCCTGCACATAACACCAAAGGTGTTCTTTGAGAGATACATGTGTTTCGTCAAGTCACCTAATAGTCCTGTTTGGAACCAAATGAGCCTTTCTCCAGCATGAAAACTAGGATTTGCAGGAAGTATTCCTTTCACAAACCACCCCACTTCTCACCGAGAAACAATGTGCTAGATGGGGCACCTTCTAACATAGATAGTTTTCATTTGAGAGACATATGTGTTTCTCCTACTCAGCAAAATAGAAGGAGAAGGAGGCTTTTATAGAACAAAATGAACCATTTTCGACCTTGAAAACTGACATATGCTGCAAGTATTCCTTTAAAGAACTACTCAACTCCCACAGGGAACAATGTGGTGGATGCTTCAGTTTCTAGCCAACATGGTTCTCTTTGGAGAGGTACACGTGTTCCTTCAACTCACCTGAATAGGCCTATTGGGAGCAAACACTGCCTATGCCCACCTGGAAACACCTCAGTTGCAGGAAGTATTCCTGTCCAAATCTAACACAGTTCTCACAGGAATACAATGTGCTGGATGCTCCCTTTTTCAAACACGGATCGTTTTGTTTCTGAGATATCTGTGTTTCTTCTACTTAGCTGAGTAGGACTATTTGGAACAAAATGAGCCTCTCTCAACCTTGAAAACTGGTTTCCATTGTGTATTACTCACACAACTTACTCAGTTCTCAGAGGGAACCAATGCACTAGAAGCGGCAGTAGCTAACCTAGATGGTTTCTTGGAGAGACACGTGTGTTTCTTCAACTGAGCTGAAAAGGACTCTTTGGAGCAACAGCGCCTATCTGCACCTTGAAACACTTAAGTTGCAGGGAGCAGTCCTTCCAAAAACTACTCAAGTCTCAAGGGAAGCCATGTGCTAATTGCTGAATCTTGGAACATAGATGGTTTACTCTGGAGAGACACATGTGTTGTTTCAACTCAGCTGAAAAGGCCTAGTTGGAGCAAACTGAGCCTGTGTCCATCTTGAAAGACTTTCATTGCTGGAAGGATTCACTTCAAAAATTAACTCAATTCTCACAAGAAAACAATGTTCTAGATGTTCCTGCACCTAACAACAATGGTTTCTTTGAGAGATACATGTGTTTCTTCGACTCACCTGAAGGGGCCGGTTTGGATGAAAATGAGCCTTTCTCTAGCTTAGAAACTATTGTTTGCAGGAAGAATGCCTTGCAAACATCAACACAATTCTCACAGGGAAACAATGTGCTAGATGCTGCATCTTGTAACTTGGTTCCTTTTTGTCGGAGAGACAGATGTGATTCTTCTAATCAGCTGAAAAGGCCTATTTGGAGCAAATGAGGGCTATCTGCATCTTGAAACACCTAAGATGCACGAAGTGTTCCTTTCACAACTAACTCAATTCTCACAGAAAAAGAATGTGCTACATGCCCCTGCCTCTAACACTGAAGGGTTTCCTCAAAAGATACAGGTGTTTCGTCAACTCACTTGAACAGGCCTATAGGGAACACAAGTACCCTTCTCCACTTTGAAACCTTTGATTTGCAAGAACTGTTCCCTTCAAAAACCAAGTCAAGTCTCAGAGGAAAACAATGTGCTAGATCTCCTGCTGCTAAGATAGATGGGTTTTTTTGGGAGATACACGTGTTTCGTCAACTTAACTAACTTAACTGAATAGGCGTACTTGCAACGAAATGAGCCTTTCTGCACCTTGAAAACTGTGCTTTGCAGGAATTACTCCTTCACAACTAACTCAGTTCTCAGAGGGAGACAATGCACTAGATGCTGCAGCTTCTATCATAGATGGTTTTCTTTGAAGTCACACATGTGTTTCTCCACCTCAGTTGAATAGGCCGTTCTGGATCAAAAAGTGCCTGTCTCAAGCTCGAATCACCTTATTTTCAGGAAGTATTCCTTTCCAAGACTAACTCACTTCTCACAGAGAAACAATTTTCCACTTGCTACAGCTTCTAGCACAGATGGTTTTTTGCGAGAGATCATTGTGTTTGTTCAACTTACAGGAACCGTACATTTGCAACAAAATGAGCCCTTCTCCACCTTGAAAACTATTATTTGCTGGAAGTATTCCTTTCAAAAGGAACTCACTTCTCACAGAGAAACAGTATGCTCCATGCTGAAGCTTCTAAAAACCTGGTTTTCTTTGGACTTCTATATGAGTCTTCAACTCAGCTGAATAGGCCTATTAGGAGCAAAGAGAACTTATTTCCGCCCTTCAACACCGTGCTTGCAGGAAGTTTCCTTTTCCAAAGCTGACCAAGATCTCACCAAATACAATGTGCTCGAAGCTCCTGCTTCTAACACGGATCGTTTTCTGTATGAGATACAAGTGTTTCTTCAACTTAGTTGAGTAGGCCTATTTGGCACAAAATGAGCCTTTCTCCACCTTGAAAATTGTGATTTGCTGGAAGTATTCATTTCAAAAATTCATCCATTTCTCACTGGAAAACAATGTGCTAGAGGCTTCAGCTTCTTACATAGATGGTTTTCTTTGGAGAAACACCTGTCTTTCTTCAACTCTGGTGAAGAGGACTTTATAGACCAAATGGAGTCTATGTCCATCTTGAAACACCAAAGTTGCAGGAAGTGTTCTTTACCAAAACAAACTTAATTGTTACAAAAAGCAATGTGCTTGATGTTCTTGCATCTATCATTGAAGGTTTTCTTCGAGAGATGCACGTGATTGGTCAAGTGACCTGAATAGGCATGTTTGGAACAAAATGAGCCTTTCTCCAGCTTGAAAACTAGGATTTGCAGGAAATATTCCTTTCAAAACGAACCCAGTTGTCATAGAGAAACAATGGGCAAGACAATGCAGCTTTGAACATAGAAGGTTTTCTTTGGTGAGATTCGTGTGTCTCTCCTACTCAGCTAAATAGGCTTTTATGGAACTAAGGGAGGCTTTTCCACCTTGACAATGGTGATATGCTGCACGTATTCCTTTCAAAAACTAACTTACCTCTTATAAGAAAACAATGTGCTAGATGCTGCAGCTTCTAGCATACATGGTTCTTTTGGGAGAGCTACACATGTTCCTGGAACTCAGCTGAATAGGCCTATTTGGAGCAAACATTGACTATGTCCACCCTGAAACACCTCAGTTGCAGGAAGTATTACTCTCTAACTCTAACACAATTCTCACAGGAATACAATGTGCTGTAGCTCCTGCTTCTAACATGAATGGTTTTCTTTCTGAGATACATGTGTTTCTTCAACTTAGCTGGATAGGCCTATTTGGAACAAAGTTAGCTTATCTCCAATATGAAGTTGTGATTTGCAGCGTGTATTACTCTAAAAATCTTACTCAGTTCTCACAGGAAAATAAAGCGCTAAATGGGCAGTTTCTAAAATAGATGGTGTTTTGGAGATATTCATGTCTTCCTTCAACTCAGGTGAAAATTACTTTTTGGAGCAACAGTCCCTACCTTCACCTTGAAACACTTAAGTTGCAGGAAGTATTCCTTTCCAAAGTTATGCAAGTCTCAGAGGGAGACAATGTGCTAGATCTCCTGCTTCTAAGACCAGTGGTTTTCTTTGGTAGATACATGTGTTCCTTCAACTTAACTGAAGAGGCCTACTTGCAACCACATAAGCCTTTCTCCACCTGGAAAACTATGGTTTGCAGGAAGTTTTCTTTTCAAAACTAACTCAATTCTCAGAGGGCAGGCAATGCACCAGATGCTGCAGCTTCTATCATACATGGTTTTCTATGGGGTGATACATGTGTTTCTTCACCTCAGTTAAATAGGCCTATTTGGAGGAAAAAGTGCCTACCTCAATCTGGAATCACCTAGTTTTCAGGACGTATTCCTATCAAACAGTAACTCACTTCTCACAGAGAAACAATGTTCTACTTGCTTCTGCTTCAAACACAGGTGGTTTTCCTTTGAGAGATACACGTGTTTCTTCGACTTCAAGCATCGGCAGATTTGCAACATAATGGTCTTTTCTTCAGCTTGAAAACTGTCATTTGCAGGAAGTATTCCTTTCAAAATGAACTAGTTCTCACAGAGAAACAATGTGCTCGATGCTGAAGCTTCTAAAACCGTGGCTTTCTTTGGACAGGTATATGTGTTGATTCAATTCATCTGAGTAGTCCAATTTGGAGCCAACAGAGCCTACTTCCACCTTGCAACACCATGGTTGGAAGAAGATTTCCGTTCCAAACCTGACACAATTAGCACAGGAAAACAATGTGCTAGATGCTTCTGCTTCAAATATGCATGGTGTTGTTTTGAGAAATACGTGGCTCTCCAACTTAGCTGAATAGGACTATTTGGAACAAGGTTAGCCATTCTCCAGTTGAACCTTGTGAGGTTCCTGATGTATTAGTCTCAAAATCTTACTCAGTTCTCACTGGGAAACAATGCACTAGATGCGGAGGCTGTTTGGAACAAAGTGAGCCTTTTTTCCACCTTACAACTGGTTTTGCAGGAATTATTCCTTTCAAAAACAAACTCAAGGCTCCGAAGGAAACAATGTGTTGATGCCCCTGCTTCTAATCGGGATGTTTTTCTTTTGACAGATAAAGGTATTTCTTCTCTTCAGCTTAATAGGCCTGATTGTAACAAAAAGATCCTTTCTCCCCCTTGAGAAGTATGATTTGCTGGGAGTATTACATTCGAAAACGGACTCAATTCTACAGGGAAACAATGTGCCAGATGCTGCAGCTTCTAACAGGGATGGTGTCTTTGGAGAGATACATGTGTTTCTTCAACTCAGCTGAGTAGATCTATTTGGAGCAAACAGAGCCTATCTCCACCTTGAAACACCTAAGTTGGAGGAAGTATTTCTTTCAAAACTAGCTCTATTGTCCCAAGAAACAATGTGCTAGATACTGCAGCTTCAAACAGAGTTGGTTTTCTCAGCAGAGATATATGTATTTCCTGCATTAGGGTGAAGAAGCCTATTTGGAACAAGATGAGCTTAACTCGACCTTGAAAATTCTGATTTGCACAAAGTATTCCTCTCAAAAACTGAAACAATTCTCACAGGCAGGCAAGGTGCTTGATACTGCACCTTCTAACAGACATTGTTTTCTTTGGAGATACTCATGGGTTACTTCAACTCAGCTGAAAAGGCCTCTATAAAGTAAGCAGAGTCTATCTCCATCTTGAAACACCAAAGTTGAAGGAAATGTTCTTTTGACAAACAAACTGAATTCTCACAGGAAGTCAACGTGCTAGACGTTCCTGCACATAACACCAAAGGTGTTCTTTGAGAGATACATGTGTTTCGTCAAGTCACCTAATAGTCCTGTTTGGAACCAAATGAGCCTTTCTCCAGCATGAAAACTAGGATTTGCAGGAAGTATTCCTTTCACAAACCACCCCACTTCTCACCGAGAAACAATGTGCTAGATGGGGCACCTTCTAACATAGATAGTTTTCATTTGAGAGACATATGTGTTTCTCCTACTCAGCAAAATAGAAGGAGAAGGAGGCTTTTATAGAACAAAATGAACCATTTTCGACCTTGAAAACTGACATATGCTGCAAGTATTCCTTTAAAGAACTACTCAACTCCCACAGGGAACAATGTGGTGGATGCTTCAGTTTCTAGCCAACATGGTTCTCTTTGGAGAGGTACACGTGTTCCTTCAACTCACCTGAATAATCCTATTGGGAGCAAACACTGCCTATGCCCACCTGGAAACACCTCAGTTGCAGGAAGTATTCCTGTCCAAATCTAACACAGTTCTCACAGGAATACAATGTGCTGGATGCTCCCTTTTTCAAACACGGATCGTTTTGTTTCTGAGATATCTGTGTTTCTTCTACTTAGCTGAGTAGGACTATTTGGAACAAAATGAGCCTCTCTCAACCTTGAAAACTGGTTTCCATTGTGTATTACTCACACAACTTACTCAGTTCTCAGAGGGAACCAATGCACTAGAAGCGGCAGTAGCTATCCTAGATGGTTTCTTGGAGAGACACGTGTGTTTCTTCAACTGAGCTGAAAAGGACTCTTTGGAGCAACAGCGCCTATCTGCACCTTGAAACACTTAAGTTGCAGGGAGTAGTCCTTCCAAAAACTACTCAAGTCTCAAGGGAAGCCATGTGCTAATTGCTGAATCTTGGAACATAGATGGTTTACTCTGGAGAGACACATGTGTTGTTTCAACTCAGCTGAAAAGGCCTAGTTGGAGCAAACTGAGCCTGTGTCCATCTTGAAAGACTTTCGTTGCTGGAAGGATTCACTTCAAAAATTAACTCAATTCTCACAAGAAAACAATGTTCTAGATGTTCCTGCACCTAACAACAATGGTTTCTTTGAGAGATACATGTGTTTCTTCGACTCACCTGAAGGGGCCGGTTTGGATGAAAATGAGCCTTTCTCTAGCTTAGAAACTATTGTTTGCAGGAAGAATGCCTTGCAAACATCAACACAATTCTCACAGGGAAACAATGTGCTAGATGCTGCATCTTGTAACTTGGTTCCTTTTTGTCGGAGAGACAGATGTGATTCTTCTAATCAGCTGAAAAGGCCTATTTGGAGCAAATGAGGGCTATCTGCATCTTGAAACACCTAAGATGCACGAAGTGTTCCTTTCACAACTAACTCAATTCTCACAGAAAAAGAATGTGCTACATGCCCCTGCCTCTAACACTGAAGGGTTTCCTCAAAAGATACATGTGTTTCGTCAACTCACTTGAACAGGCCTATAGGGAACACAAGTACCCTTCTCCACTTTGAAACCTTTGATTTGCAGGAACTGTTCCCTTCAAAAACCAAGTCAAGTCTCAGAGGAAAACAATGTGCTAGATCTCCTGCTGCTAAGATAGATGGGTTTTTTTGGGAGATACACGTGTTTCGTCAACTTAACTAACTTAACTGAATAGGCGTACTTGCAACGAAATGAGCCTTTCTGCACCTTGAAAACTGTGCTTTGCAGGAATTACTCCTTCACAACTAACTCAGTTCTCAGAGGGAGACAATGCACTAGATGCTGCAGCTTCTATCATAGATGGTTTTCTTTGAAGTCACACATGTGTTTCTCCACCTCAGTTGAATAGGCCGTTCTGGATCAAAAAGTGCCTGTCTCAAGCTCGAATCACCTTATTTTCAGGAAGTATTCCTTTCCAAGACTAACTCACTTCTCACAGAGAAACAATTTTCCACTTGCTACAGCTTCTAGCACAGATGGTTTTTTGCGAGAGATCATTGTGTTTGTTCAACTTACAGGAACCGTACATTTGCAACAAAATGAGCCCTTCTCCACCTTGAAAACTATTATTTGCTGGAAGTATTCCTTTCAAAAGGAACTCACTTCTCACAGAGAAACCGTATGCTCCATGCTGAAGCTTCTAAAAACCTGGTTTTCTTTGGACTTCTATATGAGTCTTCAACTCAGCTGAATAGGCCTATTAGGAGCAAAGAGAACTTATTTCCGCCCTTCAACACCGTGCTTGCAGGAAGTTTCCTTTTCCAAAGCTGACCAAGATCTCACCAAATACAATGTGCTCGAAGCTCCTGCTTCTAACACGGATCGTTTTCTGTATGAGATACAAGTGTTTCTTCAACTTAGTTGAGTAGGCCTATTTGGCACAAAATGAGCCTTTCTCCACCTTGAAAATTGTGATTTGCTGGAAGTATTCATTTCAAAAATTCATCCATTTCTCACTGGAAAACAATGTGCTAGAGGCTTCAGCTTCTTACATAGATGGTTTTCTTTGGAGAAACACCTGTCTTTCTTCAACTCTGGTGAAGAGGACTTTATAGACCAAACGGAGTCTATGTCCATCTTGAAACACCAAAGTTGCAGGAAGTGTTCTTTACCAAAACAAACTTAATTGTTACAAAAAGCAATGTGCTTGATGTTCTTGCATCTATCATTGAAGGTTTTCTTCGAGAGATGCACGTGATTGGTCAAGTGACCTGAATAGGCATGTTTGGAACAAAATGAGCCTTTCTCCAGCTTGAAAACTAGGATTTGCAGGAAATATTCCTTTCAAAACGAACCCAGTTGTCATAGAGAAACAATGGGCAAGACAATGCAGCTTTGAACATAGAAGGTTTTCTTTGGTGAGATTCGTGTGTCTCTCCTACTCAGCTAAATAGGCTTTTATGGAACTAAGGGAGGCTTTTCCACCTTGACAATGGTGATATGCTGCACGTATTCCTTTCAAAAACTAACTTACCTCTTATAAGAAAACAATGTGCTAGATGCTGCAGCTTCTAGCATACATGGTTCTTTTGGGAGAGCTACACATGTTCCTGGAACTCAGCTGAATAGGCCTATTTGGAGCAAACATTGACTATGTCCACCCTGAAACACCTCAGTTGCAGGAAGTATTACTCTCTAACTCTAACACAATTCTCACAGGAATACAATGTGCTGTAGCTCCTGCTTCTAACATGAATGGTTTTCTTTCTGAGATACATGTGTTTCTTCAACTTAGCTGGATAGGCCTATTTGGAACAAAGTTAGCTTATCTCCAATATGAAGTTGTGATTTGCAGCGTGTATTACTCTAAAAATCTTACTCAGTTCTCACAGGAAAATAAAGCGCTAAATGGGCAGTTTCTAAAATAGATGGTGTTTTGGAGATATTCATGTCTTCCTTCAACTCAGGTGAAAATTACTTTTTGGAGCAACAGTCCCTACCTTCACCTTGAAACACTTAAGTTGCAGGAAGTATTCCTTTCCAAAGTTATGCAAGTCTCAGAGGGAGACAATGTGCTAGATCTCCTGCTTCTAAGACCAGTGGTTTTCTTTGGTAGATACATGTGTTCCTTCAACTTAACTGAAGAGGCCTACTTGCAACCACATAAGCCTTTCTCCACCTGGAAAACTATGGTTTGCAGGAAGTTTTCTTTTCAAAACTAACTCAATTCTCAGAGGGCAGGCAATGCACCAGATGCTGCAGCTTCTATCATACATGGTTTTCTATGGGGTGATACATGTGTTTCTTCACCTCAGTTAAATAGGCCTATTTGGAGGAAAAAGTGCCTACCTCAATCTGGAATCACCTAGTTTTCAGGACGTATTCCTATCAAACAGTAACTCACTTCTCACAGAGAAACAATGTTCTACTTGCTTCTGCTTCAAACACAGGTGGTTTTCCTTTGAGAGATACACGTGTTTCTTCGACTTCAAGCATCGGCAGATTTGCAACATAATGGTCTTTTCTTCAGCTTGAAAACTGTCATTTGCAGGAAGTATTCCTTTCAAAATGAACTAGTTCTCACAGAGAAACAATGTGCTCGATGCTGAAGCTTCTAAAACCGTGGCTTTCTTTGGACAGGTATATGTGTTGATTCGATTCATCTGAGTAGTCCTATTTGGAGCCAACAGAGCCTACTTCCACCTTGCAACACCATGGTTGGAAGAAGATTTCCGTTCCAAACCTGACACAATTAGCACAGGAAAACAATGTGCTAGATGCTTCTGCTTCAAATATGCATGGTGTTGTTTTGAGAAATACGTGGCTCTCCAACTTAGCTGAATAGGACTATTTGGAACAAGGTTAGCCATTCTCCAGTTGAACCTTGTGAGGTTCCTGATGTATTAGTCTCAAAATCTTACTCAGTTCTCACTGGGAAACAATGCACTAGATGCGGAGGCTGTTTGGAACAAAGTGAGCCTTTTTTCCACCTTACAACTGGTTTTGCAGGAATTATTCCTTTCAAAAACAAACTCAAGGCTCCGAAGGAAACAATGTGTTGATGCCCCTGCTTCTAATCGGGATGTTTTTCTTTTGACAGATAAAGGTATTTCTTCTCTTCAGCTTAATAGGCCTGATTGTAACAAAAAGATCCTTTCTCCCCCTTGAGAAGTATGATTTGCTGGGAGTATTACATTCGAAAACGGACTCAATTCTACAGGGAAACAATGTGCCAGATGCTGCAGCTTCTAACAGCGATGGTGTCTTTGGAGAGATACATGTGTTTCTTCAACTCAGCTGAGTAGATCTATTTGGAGCAAACAGAGCCTATCTCCACCTTGAAACACCTAAGTTGGAGGAAGTATTTCTTTCAAAACTAGCTCTATTGTCCCAAGAAACAATGTGCTAGATACTGCAGCTTCAAACAGAGTTGGTTTTCTCAGCACAGATATATGTATTTCCTGCATTAGGGTGAAGAAGCCTATTTGGAACAAGATGAGCTTAACTCGACCTTGAAAATTCTGATTTGCACAAAGTATTCCTCTCAAAAACTGAAACAATTCTCACAGGCAGGCAAGGTGCTTGATACTGCACCTTCTAACAGACATTGTTTTCTTTGGAGATACTCATGGGTTACTTCAACTCAGCTGAAAAGGCCTCTATAAAGTAAGCAGAGTCTATCTCCATCTTGAAACACCAAAGTTGAAGGAAATGTTCTTTTGACAAACAAACTGAATTCTCACAGGAAGTCAACGTGCTAGACGTTCCTGCACATAACACCAAAGGTGTTCTTTGAGAGATACATGTGTTTCGTCAAGTCACCTAATAGTCCTGTTTGGAACCAAATGAGCCTTTCTCCAGCATGAAAACTAGGATTTGCAGGAAGTATTCCTTTCACAAACCACCCCACTTCTCACCGAGAAACAATGTGCTAGATGGGGCACCTTCTAACATAGATAGTTTTCATTTGAGAGACATATGTGTTTCTCCTACTCAGCAAAATAGAAGGAGAAGGAGGCTTTTATAGAACAAAATGAACCATTTTCGACCTTGAAAACTGACATATGCTGCAAGTATTCCTTTAAAGAACTACTCAACTCCCACAGGGAACAATGTGGTGGATGCTTCAGTTTCTAGCCAACATGGTTCTCTTTGGAGAGGTACACGTGTTCCTTCAACTCACCTGAATAGGCCTATTGGGAGCAAACACTGCCTATGCCCACCTGGAAACACCTCAGTTGCAGGAAGTATTCCTGTCCAAATCTAACACAGTTCTCACAGGAATACAATGTGCTGGATGCTCCCTTTTTCAAACACGGATCGTTTTGTTTCTGAGATATCTGTGTTTCTTCTACTTAGCTGAGTAGGACTATTTGGAACAAAATGAGCCTCTCTCAACCTTGAAAACTGGTTTCCATTGTGTATTACTCACACAACTTACTCAGTTCTCAGAGGGAACCAATGCACTAGAAGCGGCAGTAGCTATCCTAGATGGTTTCTTGGAGAGACACGTGTGTTTCTTCAACTGAGCTGAAAAGGACTCTTTGGAGCAACAGCGCCTATCTGCACCTTGAAACACTTAAGTTGCAGGGAGTAGTCCTTCCAAAAACTACTCAAGTCTCAAGGGAAGCCATGTGCTAATTGCTGAATCTTGGAACATAGATGGTTTACTCTGGAGAGACACATGTGTTGTTTCAACTCAGCTGAAAAGGCCTAGTTGGAGCAAACTGAGCCTGTGTCCATCTTGAAAGACTTTCGTTGCTGGAAGGATTCACTTCAAAAATTAACTCAATTCTCACAAGAAAACAATGTTCTAGATGTTCCTGCACCTAACAACAATGGTTTCTTTGAGAGATACATGTGTTTCTTCGACTCACCTGAAGGGGCCGGTTTGGATGAAAATGAGCCTTTCTCTAGCTTAGAAACTATTGTTTGCAGGAAGAATGCCTTGCAAACATCAACACAATTCTCACAGGGAAACAATGTGCTAGATGCTGCATCTTGTAACTTGGTTCCTTTTTGTCGGAGAGACAGATGTGATTCTTCTAATCAGCTGAAAAGGCCTATTTGGAGCAAATGAGGGCTATCTGCATCTTGAAACACCTAAGATGCACGAAGTGTTCCTTTCACAACTAACTCAATTCTCACAGAAAAAGAATGTGCTACATGCCCCTGCCTCTAACACTGAAGGGTTTCCTCAAAAGATACATGTGTTTCGTCAACTCACTTGAACAGGCCTATAGGGAACACAAGTACCCTTCTCCACTTTGAAACCTTTGATTTGCAGGAACTGTTCCCTTCAAAAACCAAGTCAAGTCTCAGAGGAAAACAATGTGCTAGATCTCCTGCTGCTAAGATAGATGGGTTTTTTTGGGAGATACACGTGTTTCGTCAACTTAACTAACTTAACTGAATAGGCGTACTTGCAACGAAATGAGCCTTTCTGCACCTTGAAAACTGTGCTTTGCAGGAATTACTCCTTCACAACTAACTCAGTTCTCAGAGGGAGACAATGCACTAGATGCTGCAGCTTCTATCATAGATGGTTTTCTTTGAAGTCACACATGTGTTTCTCCACCTCAGTTGAATAGGCCGTTCTGGATCAAAAAGTGCCTGTCTCAAGCTCGAATCACCTTATTTTCAGGAAGTATTCCTTTCCAAGACTAACTCACTTCTCACAGAGAAACAATTTTCCACTTGCTACAGCTTCTAGCACAGATGGTTTTTTGCGAGAGATCATTGTGTTTGTTCAACTTACAGGAACCGTACATTTGCAACAAAATGAGCCCTTCTCCACCTTGAAAACTATTATTTGCTGGAAGTATTCCTTTCAAAAGGAACTCACTTCTCACAGAGAAACCGTATGCTCCATGCTGAAGCTTCTAAAAACCTGGTTTTCTTTGGACTTCTATATGAGTCTTCAACTCAGCTGAATAGGCCTATTAGGAGCAAAGAGAACTTATTTCCGCCCTTCAACACCGTGCTTGCAGGAAGTTTCCTTTTCCAAAGCTGACCAAGATCTCACCAAATACAATGTGCTCGAAGCTCCTGCTTCTAACACGGATCGTTTTCTGTATGAGATACAAGTGTTTCTTCAACTTAGTTGAGTAGGCCTATTTGGCACAAAATGAGCCTTTCTCCACCTTGAAAATTGTGATTTGCTGGAAGTATTCATTTCAAAAATTCATCCATTTCTCACTGGAAAACAATGTGCTAGAGGCTTCAGCTTCTTACATAGATGGTTTTCTTTGGAGAAACACCTGTCTTTCTTCAACTCTGGTGAAGAGGACTTTATAGACCAAACGGAGTCTATGTCCATCTTGAAACACCAAAGTTGCAGGAAGTGTTCTTTACCAAAACAAACTTAATTGTTACAAAAAGCAATGTGCTTGATGTTCTTGCATCTATCATTGAAGGTTTTCTTCGAGAGATGCACGTGATTGGTCAAGTGACCTGAATAGGCATGTTTGGAACAAAATGAGCCTTTCTCCAGCTTGAAAACTAGGATTTGCAGGAAATATTCCTTTCAAAACGAACCCAGTTGTCATAGAGAAACAATGGGCAAGACAATGCAGCTTTGAACATAGAAGGTTTTCTTTGGTGAGATTCGTGTGTCTCTCCTACTCAGCTAAATAGGCTTTTATGGAACTAAGGGAGGCTTTTCCACCTTGACAATGGTGATATGCTGCACGTATTCCTTTCAAAAACTAACTTACCTCTTATAAGAAAACAATGTGCTAGATGCTGCAGCTTCTAGCATACATGGTTCTTTTGGGAGAGCTACACATGTTCCTGGAACTCAGCTGAATAGGCCTATTTGGAGCAAACATTGACTATGTCCACCCTGAAACACCTCAGTTGCAGGAAGTATTACTCTCTAACTCTAACACAATTCTCACAGGAATACAATGTGCTGTAGCTCCTGCTTCTAACATGAATGGTTTTCTTTCTGAGATACATGTGTTTCTTCAACTTAGCTGGATAGGCCTATTTGGAACAAAGTTAGCTTATCTCCAATATGAAGTTGTGATTTGCAGCGTGTATTACTCTAAAAATCTTACTCAGTTCTCACAGGAAAATAAAGCGCTAAATGGGCAGTTTCTAAAATAGATGGTGTTTTGGAGATATTCATGTCTTCCTTCAACTCAGGTGAAAATTACTTTTTGGAGCAACAGTCCCTACCTTCACCTTGAAACACTTAAGTTGCAGGAAGTATTCCTTTCCAAAGTTATGCAAGTCTCAGAGGGAGACAATGTGCTAGATCTCCTGCTTCTAAGACCAGTGGTTTTCTTTGGTAGATACATGTGTTCCTTCAACTTAACTGAAGAGGCCTACTTGCAACCACATAAGACTTTCTCCACCTGGAAAACTATGGTTTGCAGGAAGTTTTCTTTTCAAAACTAACTCAATTCTCAGAGGGCAGGCAATGCACCAGATGCTGCAGCTTCTATCATACATGGTTTTCTATGGGGTGATACATGTGTTTCTTCACCTCAGTTAAATAGGCCTATTTGGAGGAAAAAGTGCCTACCTCAATCTGGAATCACCTAGTTTTCAGGACGTATTCCTATCAAACAGTAATTCACTTCTCACAGAGAAACAATGTTCTACTTGCTTCTGCTTCAAACACAGGTGGTTTTCCTTTGAGAGATACACGTGTTTCTTCGACTTCAAGCATCGGCAGATTTGCAACATAATGGTCTTTTCTTCAGCTTGAAAACTGTCATTTGCAGGAAGTATTCCTTTCAAAATGAACTAGTTCTCACAGAGAAACAATGTGCTCAATGCTGAAGATTCTAAAACCGTGGCTTTCTTTGGACAGGTATATGTGTTGATTCAATTCATCTGAGTAGTCCTATTTGGAGCCAACAGAGCCTACTTCCACCTTGCAACACCATGGTTGGAAGAAGATTTCCGTTCCAAACCTGACACAATTAGCACAGGAAAACAATGTGCTAGATGCTTCTGCTTCAAATATGCATGGTGTTGTTTTGAGAAATACGTGGCTCTCCAACTTAGCTGAATAGGACTATTTGGAACAAGGTTAGCCATTCTCCAGTTGAACCTTGTGAGGTTCCTGATGTATTAGTCTCAAAATCTTACTCAGTTCTCACGGGGAAACAATGCACTAGATGCGGAGGCTGTTTGGAACAAAATGAGCCTTTTTTCCACCTTACAACTGTTTTTGCAGGAATTATTCCTTTCAAAAACAAACTCAAGGCTCCGAAGGAAACAATGTGTTGATGCCCCTGCTTCTAATCGGGATGTTTTTCTTTTGACAGATAAAGGTATTTCTTCTCTTCAGCTTAATAGGCCTGATTGTAACAAAAAGATCCTTTCTCCCCCTTGAGAAGTATGATTTGCTGGGAGTATTACATTCGAAAACGGACTCAATTCTACAGGGAAACAATGTGCCAGATGCTGCAGCTTCTAACAGGGATGGTGTCTTTGGAGAGATACATGTGTTTCTTCAACTCAGCTGAGTAGATCTATTTGGAGCAAACAGAGCCTATCTCCACCTTGAAACACCTAAGTTGGAGGAAGTATTTCTTTCAAAACTAGCTCTATTGTCCCAAGAAACAATGTGCTAGATACTGCAGCTTCAAACAGAGTTGGTTTTCTCAGCAGAGATATATGTATTTCCTGCATTAGGGTGAAGAAGCCTATTTGGAACAAGATGAGCTTAACTCGACCTTGAAAATTCTGATTTGCACAAAGTATTCCTCTCAAAAACTGAAACAATTCTCACAGGCAGGCAAGGTGCTTGATACTGCACCTTCTAACAGACATTGTTTTCTTTGGAGATACTCATGGGTTACTTCAACTCAGCTGAAAAGGCCTCTATAAAGTAAGCAGAGTCTATCTCCATCTTGAAACACCAAAGTTGAAGGAAATGTTCTTTTGACAAACAAACTGAATTCTCACAGGAAGTCAACGTGCTAGACGTTCCTGCACATAGCACCAAAGGTGTTCTTTGAGAGATACATGTGTTTCGTCAAGTCACCTAATAGTCCTGTTTGGAACCAAATGAGCCTTTCTCCAGCATGAAAACTAGGATTTGCAGGAAGTATTCCTTTCACAAACCACCCCACTTCTCACCGAGAAACAATGTGCTAGATGGGGCACCTTCTAACATAGATAGTTTTCATTTGAGAGACATATGTGTTTCTCCTACTCAGCAAAATAGAAGGAGAAGGAGGCTTTTATAGAACAAAATGAACCATTTTCGACCTTGAAAACTGACATATGCTGCAAGTATTCCTTTAAAGAACTACTCAACTCCCACAGGGAACAATGTGGTGGATGCTTCAGTTTCTAGCCAACATGGTTCTCTTTGGAGAGGTACACGTGTTCCTTCAACTCACCTGAATAATCCTATTGGGAGCAAACACTGCCTATGCCCACCTGGAAACACCTCAGTTGCAGGAAGTATTCCTGTCCAAATCTAACACAGTTCTCACAGGAATACAATGTGCTGGATGCTCCCTTTTTCAAACACGGATCGTTTTGTTTCTGAGATATCTGTGTTTCTTCTACTTAGCTGAGTAGGACTATTTGGAACAAAATGAGCCTCTCTCAACCTTGAAAACTGGTTTCCATTGTGTATTACTCACACAACTTACTCAGTTCTCAGAGGGAACCAATGCACTAGAAGCGGCAGTAGCTAACCTAGATGGTTTCTTGGAGAGACACGTGTGTTTCTTCAACTGAGCTGAAAAGGACTCTTTGGAGCAACAGCGCCTATCTGCACCTTGAAACACTTAAGTTGCAGGGAGTAGTCCTTCCAAAAACTACTCAAGTCTCAAGGGAAGCCATGTGCTAATTGCTGAATCTTGGAACATAGATGGTTTACTCTGGAGAGACACATGTGTTGTTTCAACTCAGCTGAAAAGGCCTAGTTGGAGCAAACTGAGCCTGTGTCCATCTTGAAAGACTTTCGTTGCTGGAAGGATTCACTTCAAAAATTAACTCAATTCTCACAAGAAAACAATGTTCTAGATGTTCCTGCACCTAACAACAATGGTTTCTTTGAGAGATACATGTGTTTCTTCGACTCACCTGAAGGGGCCGGTTTGGATGAAAATGAGCCTTTCTCTAGCTTAGAAACTATTGTTTGCAGGAAGAATGCCTTGCAAACATCAACACAATTCTCACAGGGAAACAATGTGCTAGATGCTGCATCTTGTAACTTGGTTCCTTTTTGTCGGAGAGACAGATGTGATTCTTCTAATCAGCTGAAAAGGCCTATTTGGAGCAAATGAGGGCTATCTGCATCTTGAAACACCTAAGATGCACGAAGTGTTCCTTTCACAACTAACTCAATTCTCACAGAAAAAGAATGTGCTACATGCCCCTGCCTCTAACACTGAAGGGTTTCCTCAAAAGATACAGGTGTTTCGTCAACTCACTTGAACAGGCCTATAGGGAACACAAGTACCCTTCTCCACTTTGAAACCTTTGATTTGCAGGAACTGTTCCCTTCAAAAACCAAGTCAAGTCTCAGAGGAAAACAATGTGCTAGATCTCCTGCTGCTAAGATAGATGGGTTTTTTTGGGAGATACACGTGTTTCGTCAACTTAACTAACTTAACTGAATAGGCGTACTTGCAACGAAATGAGCCTTTCTGCACCTTGAAAACTGTGCTTTGCAGGAATTACTCCTTCACAACTAACTCAGTTCTCAGAGGGAGACAATGCACTAGATGCTGCAGCTTCTATCATAGATGGTTTTCTTTGAAGTCACACATGTGTTTCTCCACCTCAGTTGAATAGGCCGTTCTGGATCAAAAAGTGCCTGTCTCAAGCTCGAATCACCTTATTTTCAGGAAGTATTCCTTTCCAAGACTAACTCACTTCTCACAGAGAAACAATTTTCCACTTGCTACAGCTTCTAGCACAGATGGTTTTTTGCGAGAGATCATTGTGTTTGTTCAACTTACAGGAACCGTACATTTGCAACAAAATGAGCCCTTCTCCACCTTGAAAACTATTATTTGCTGGAAGTATTCCTTTCAAAAGGAACTCACTTCTCACAGAGAAACCGTATGCTCCATGCTGAAGCTTCTAAAAACCTGGTTTTCTTTGGACTTCTATATGAGTCTTCAACTCAGCTGAATAGGCCTATTAGGAGCAAAGAGAACTTATTTCCGCCCTTCAACACCGTGCTTGCAGGAAGTTTCCTTTTCCAAAGCTGACCAAGATCTCACCAAATACAATGTGCTCGAAGCTCCTGCTTCTAACACGGATCGTTTTCTGTATGAGATACAAGTGTTTCTTCAACTTAGTTGAGTAGGCCTATTTGGCACAAAATGAGCCTTTCTCCACCTTGAAAATTGTGATTTGCTGGAAGTATTCATTTCAAAAATTCATCCATTTCTCACTGGAAAACAATGTGCTAGAGGCTTCAGCTTCTTACATAGATGGTTTTCTTTGGAGAAACACCTGTCTTTCTTCAACTCTGGTGAAGAGGACTTTATAGACCAAACGGAGTCTATGTCCATCTTGAAACACCAAAGTTGCAGGAAGTGTTCTTTACCAAAACAAACTTAATTGTTACAAAAAGCAATGTGCTTGATGTTCTTGCATCTATCATTGAAGGTTTTCTTCGAGAGATGCACGTGATTGGTCAAGTGACCTGAATAGGCATGTTTGGAACAAAATGAGCCTTTCTCCAGCTTGAAAACTAGGATTTGCAGGAAATATTCCTTTCAAAACGAACCCAGTTGTCATAGAGAAACAATGGGCAAGACAATGCAGCTTTGAACATAGAAGGTTTTCTTTGGTGAGATTCGTGTGTCTCTCCTACTCAGCTAAATAGGCTTTTATGGAACTAAGGGAGGCTTTTCCACCTTGACAATGGTGATATGCTGCACGTATTCCTTTCAAAAACTAACTTACCTCTTATAAGAAAACAATGTGCTAGATGCTGCAGCTTCTAGCATACATGGTTCTTTTGGGAGAGCTACACATGTTCCTGGAACTCAGCTGAATAGGCCTATTTGGAGCAAACATTGACTATGTCCACCCTGAAACACCTCAGTTGCAGGAAGTATTACTCTCTAACTCTAACACAATTCTCACAGGAATACAATGTGCTGTAGCTCCTGCTTCTAACATGAATGGTTTTCTTTCTGAGATACATGTGTTTCTTCAACTTAGCTGGATAGGCCTATTTGGAACAAAGTTAGCTTATCTCCAATATGAAGTTGTGATTTGCAGCGTGTATTACTCTAAAAATCTTACTCAGTTCTCACAGGAAAATAAAGCGCTAAATGGGCAGTTTCTAAAATAGATGGTGTTTTGGAGATATTCATGTCTTCCTTCAACTCAGGTGAAAATTACTTTTTGGAGCAACAGTCCCTACCTTCACCTTGAAACACTTAAGTTGCAGGAAGTATTCCTTTCCAAAGTTATGCAAGTCTCAGAGGGAGACAATGTGCTAGATCTCCTGCTTCTAAGACCAGTGGTTTTCTTTGGTAGATACATGTGTTCCTTCAACTTAACTGAAGAGGCCTACTTGCAACCACATAAGCCTTTCTCCACCTGGAAAACTATGGTTTGCAGGAAGTTTTCTTTTCAAAACTAACTCAATTCTCAGAGGGCAGGCAATGCACCAGATGCTGCAGCTTCTATCATACATGGTTTTCTATGGGGTGATACATGTGTTTCTTCACCTCAGTTAAATAGGCCTATTTGGAGGAAAAAGTGCCTACCTCAATCTGGAATCACCTAGTTTTCAGGACGTATTCCTATCAAACAGTAACTCACTTCTCACAGAGAAACAATGTTCTACTTGCTTCTGCTTCAAACACAGGTGGTTTTCCTTTGAGAGATACACGTGTTTCTTCGACTTCAAGCATCGGCAGATTTGCAACATAATGGTCTTTTCTTCAGCTTGAAAACTGTCATTTGCAGGAAGTATTCCTTTCAAAATGAACTAGTTCTCACAGAGAAACAATGTGCTCGATGCTGAAGCTTCTAAAACCGTGGCTTTCTTTGGACAGGTATATGTGTTGATTCAATTCATCTGAGTAGTCCTATTTGGAGCCAACAGAGCCTACTTCCACCTTGCAACACCATGGTTGGAAGAAGATTTCCGTTCCAAACCTGACACAATTAGCACAGGAAAACAATGTGCTAGATGCTTCTGCTTCAAATATGCATGGTGTTGTTTTGAGAAATACGTGGCTCTCCAACTTAGCTGAATAGGACTATTTGGAACAAGGTTAGCCATTCTCCAGTTGAACCTTGTGAGGTTCCTGATGTATTAGTCTCAAAATCTTACTCAGTTCTCACTGGGAAACAATGCACTAGATGCGGAGGCTGTTTGGAACAAAGTGAGCCTTTTTTCCACCTTACAACTGGTTTTGCAGGAATTATTCCTTTCAAAAACAAACTCAAGGCTCCGAAGGAAACAATGTGTTGATGCCCCTGCTTCTAATCGGGATGTTTTTCTTTTGACAGATAAAGGTATTTCTTCTCTTCAGCTTAATAGGCCTGATTGTAACAAAAAGATCCTTTCTCCCCCTTGAGAAGTATGATTTGCTGGGAGTATTACATTCGAAAACGGACTCAATTCTACAGGGAAACAATGTGCCAGATGCTGCAGCTTCTAACATGGATGGTGTCTTTGGAGAGATACATGTGTTTCTTCAACTCAGCTGAGTAGATCTATTTGGAGCAAACAGAGCCTATCTCCACCTTGAAACACCTAAGTTGGAGGAAGTATTTCTTTCAAAACTAGCTCTATTGTCCCAAGAAACAGTGTGCTAGATACTGCAGCTTCAAACAGAGTTGGTTTTCTCAGCAGAGATATATGTATTTCCTGCATTAGGGTGAAGAAGCCTATTTGGAACAAGATGAGCTTAACTCGACCTTGAAAATTCTGATTTGCACAAAGTATTCCTCTCAAAAACTGAAACAATTCTCACAGGCAGGCAAGGTGCTTGATACTGCACCTTCTAACAGACATTGTTTTCTTTGGAGATACTCATGGGTTACTTCAACTCAGCTGAAAAGGCCTCTATAAAGTAAGCAGAGTCTATCTCCATCTTGAAACACCAAAGTTGAAGGAAATGTTCTTTTGACAAACAAACTGAATTCTCACAGGAAGTCAACGTGCTAGACGTTCCTGCACATAACACCAAAGGTGTTCTTTGAGAGATACATGTGTTTCGTCAAGTCACCTAATAGTCCTGTTTGGAACCAAATGAGCCTTTCTCCAGCATGAAAACTAGGATTTGCAGGAAGTATTCCTTTCACAAACCACCCCACTTCTCACCGAGAAACAATGTGCTAGATGGGGCACCTTCTAACATAGATAGTTTTCATTTGAGAGACATATGTGTTTCTCCTACTCAGCAAAATAGAAGGAGAAGGAGGCTTTTATAGAACAAAATGAACCATTTTCGACCTTGAAAACTGACATATGCTGCAAGTATTCCTTTAAAGAACTACTCAACTCCCACAGGGAACAATGTGGTGGATGCTTCAGTTTCTAGCCAACATGGTTCTCTTTGGAGAGGTACACGTGTTCCTTCAACTCACCTGAATAATCCTATTGGGAGCAAACACTGCCTATGCCCACCTGGAAACACCTCAGTTGCAGGAAGTATTCCTGTCCAAATCTAACACAGTTCTCACAGGAATACAATGTGCTGGATGCTCCCTTTTTCAAACACAGATCGTTTTGTTTCTGAGATATCTGTGTTTCTTCTACTTAGCTGAGTAGGACTATTTGGAACAAAATGAGCCTCTCTCAACCTTGAAAACTGGTTTCCATTGTGTATTACTCACACAACTTACTCAGTTCTCAGAGGGAACCAATGCACTAGAAGCGGCAGTAGCTATCCTAGATGGTTTCTTGGAGAGACACGTGTGTTTCTTCAACTGAGCTGAAAAGGACTCTTTGGAGCAACAGCGCCTATCTGCACCTTGAAACACTTAAGTTGCAGGGAGTAGTCCTTCCAAAAACTACTCAAGTCTCAAGGGAAGCCATGTGCTAATTGCTGAATCTTGGAACATAGATGGTTTACTCTGGAGAGACACATGTGTTGTTTCAACTCAGCTGAAAAGGCCTAGTTGGAGCAAACTGAGCCTGTGTCCATCTTGAAAGACTTTCGTTGCTGGAAGGATTCACTTCAAAAATTAACTCAATTCTCACAAGTAAACAATGTTCTAGATGTTCCTGCACCTAACAACAATGGTTTCTTTGAGAGATACATGTGTTTCTTCGACTCACCTGAAGGGGCCGGTTTGGATGAAAATGAGCCTTTCTCTAGCTTAGAAACTATTGTTTGCAGGAAGAATGCCTTGCAAACATCAACACAATTCTCACAGGGAAACAATGTGCTAGATGCTGCATCTTGTAACTTGGTTCCTTTTTGTCGGAGAGACAGATGTGATTCTTCTAATCAGCTGAAAAGGCCTATTTGGAGCAAATGAGGGCTATCTGCATCTTGAAACACCTAAGATGCACGAAGTGTTCCTTTCACAACTAACTCAATTCTCACAGAAAAAGAATGTGCTACATGCCCCTGCCTCTAACACTGAAGGGTTTCCTCAAAAGATACATGTGTTTCGTCAACTCACTTGAACAGGCCTATAGGGAACACAAGTACCCTTCTCCACTTTGAAACCTTTGATTTGCAGGAACTGTTCCCTTCAAAAACCAAGTCAAGTCTCAGAGGAAAACAATGTGCTAGATCTCCTGCTGCTAAGATAGATGGGTTTTTTTGGGAGATACACGTGTTTCGTCAACTTAACTAACTTAACTGAATAGGCGTACTTGCAACGAAATGAGCCTTTCTGCACCTTGAAAACTGTGCTTTGCAGGAATTACTCCTTCACAACTAACTCAGTTCTCAGAGGGAGACAATGCACTAGATGCTGCAGCTTCTATCATAGATGGTTTTCTTTGAAGTCACACATGTGTTTCTCCACCTCAGTTGAATAGGCCGTTCTGGATCAAAAAGTGCCTGTCTCAAGCTCGAATCACCTTATTTTCAGGAAGTATTCCTTTCCAAGACTAACTCACTTCTCACAGAGAAACAATTTTCCACTTGCTACAGCTTCTAGCACAGATGGTTTTTTGCGAGAGATCATTGTGTTTGTTCAACTTACAGGAACCGTACATTTGCAACAAAATGAGCCCTTCTCCACCTTGAAAACTATTATTTGCTGGAAGTATTCCTTTCAAAAGGAACTCACTTCTCACAGAGAAACAGTATGCTCCATGCTGAAGCTTCTAAAAACCTGGTTTTCTTTGGACTTCTATATGAGTCTTCAACTCAGCTGAATAGGCCTATTAGGAGCAAAGAGAACTTATTTCCGCCCTTCAACACCGTGCTTGCAGGAAGTTTCCTTTTCCAAAGCTGACCAAGATCTCACCAAATACAATGTGCTCGAAGCTCCTGCTTCTAACACGGATCGTTTTCTGTATGAGATACAAGTGTTTCTTCAACTTAGTTGAGTAGGCCTATTTGGCACAAAATGAGCCTTTCTCCACCTTGAAAATTGTGATTTGCTGGAAGTATTCATTTCAAAAATTCATCCATTTCTCACTGGAAAACAATGTGCTAGAGGCTTCAGCTTCTTACATAGATGGTTTTCTTTGGAGAAACACCTGTCTTTCTTCAACTCTGGTGAAGAGGACTTTATAGACCAAACGGAGTCTATGTCCATCTTGAAACACCAAAGTTGCAGGAAGTGTTCTTTACCAAAACAAACTTAATTGTTACAAAAAGCAATGTGCTTGATGTTCTTGCATCTATCATTGAAGGTTTTCTTCGAGAGATGCACGTGATTGGTCAAGTGACCTGAATAGGCATGTTTGGAACAAAATGAGCCTTTCTCCAGCTTGAAAACTAGGATTTGCAGGAAATATTCCTTTCAAAACGAACCCAGTTGTCATAGAGAAACAATGGGCAAGACAATGCAGCTTTGAACATAGAAGGTTTTCTTTGGTGAGATTCGTGTGTCTCTCCTACTCAGCTAAATAGGCTTTTATGGAACTAAGGGAGGCTTTTCCACCTTGACAATGGTGATATGCTGCACGTATTCCTTTCAAAAACTAACTTACCTCTTATAAGAAAACAATGTGCTAGATGCTGCAGCTTCTAGCATACATGGTTCTTTTGGGAGAGCTACACATGTTCCTGGAACTCAGCTGAATAGGCCTATTTGGAGCAAACATTGACTATGTCCACCCTGAAACACCTCAGTTGCAGGAAGTATTACTCTCTAACTCTAACACAATTCTCACAGGAATACAATGTGCTGTAGCTCCTGCTTCTAACATGAATGGTTTTCTTTCTGAGATACATGTGTTTCTTCAACTTAGCTGGATAGGCCTATTTGGAACAAAGTTAGCTTATCTCCAATATGAAGTTGTGATTTGCAGCGTGTATTACTCTAAAAATCTTACTCAGTTCTCACAGGAAAATAAAGCGCTAAATGGGCAGTTTCTAAAATAGATGGTGTTTTGGAGATATTCATGTCTTCCTTCAACTCAGGTGAAAATTACTTTTTGGAGCAACAGTCCCTACCTTCACCTTGAAACACTTAAGTTGCAGGAAGTATTCCTTTCCAAAGTTATGCAAGTCTCAGAGGGAGACAATGTGCTAGATCTCCTGCTTCTAAGACCAGTGGTTTTCTTTGGTAGATACATGTGTTCCTTCAACTTAACTGAAGAGGCCTACTTGCAACCACATAAGCCTTTCTCCACCTGGAAAACTATGGTTTGCAGGAAGTTTTCTTTTCAAAACTAACTCAATTCTCAGAGGGCAGGCAATGCACCAGATGCTGCAGCTTCTATCATACATGGTTTTCTATGGGGTGATACATGTGTTTCTTCACCTCAGTTAAATAGGCCTATTTGGAGGAAAAAGTGCCTACCTCAATCTGGAATCACCTAGTTTTCAGGACGTATTCCTATCAAACAGTAACTCACTTCTCACAGAGAAACAATGTTCTACTTGCTTCTGCTTCAAACACAGGTGGTTTTCCTTTGAGAGATACACGTGTTTCTTCGACTTCAAGCATCGGCAGATTTGCAACATAATGGTCTTTTCTTCAGCTTGAAAACTGTCATTTGCAGGAAGTATTCCTTTCAAAATGAACTAGTTCTCACAGAGAAACAATGTGCTCGATGCTGAAGCTTCTAAAACCGTGGCTTTCTTTGGACAGGTATATGTGTTGATTCAATTCATCTGAGTAGTCCTATTTGGAGCCAACAGAGCCTACTTCCACCTTGCAACACCATGGTTGGAAGAAGATTTCCGTTCCAAACCTGACACAATTAGCACAGGAAAACAATGTGCTAGATGCTTCTGCTTCAAATATGCATGGTGTTGTTTTGAGAAATACGTGGCTCTCCAACTTAGCTGAATAGGACTATTTGGAACAAGGTTAGCCATTCTCCAGTTGAACCTTGTGAGGTTCCTGATGTATTAGTCTCAAAATCTTACTCAGTTCTCACTGGGAAACAATGCACTAGATGCGGAGGCTGTTTGGAACAAAGTGAGCCTTTTTTCCACCTTACAACTGGTTTTGCAGGAATTATTCCTTTCAAAAACAAACTCAAGGCTCCGAAGGAAACAATGTGTTGATGCCCCTGCTTCTAATCGGGATGTTTTTCTTTTGACAGATAAAGGTATTTCTTCTCTTCAGCTTAATAGGCCTGATTGTAACAAAAAGATCCTTTCTCCCCCTTGAGAAGTATGATTTGCTGGGAGTATTACATTCGAAAACGGACTCAATTCTACAGGGAAACAATGTGCCAGATGCTGCAGCTTCTAACATGGATGGTGTCTTTGGAGAGATACATGTGTTTCTTCAACTCAGCTGAGTAGATCTATTTGGAGCAAACAGAGCCTATCTCCACCTTGAAACACCTAAGTTGGAGGAAGTATTTCTTTCAAAACTAGTTCTATTGTCCCAAGAAACAATGTGCTAGATACTGCAGCTTCAAACAGAGTTGGTTTTCTCAGCAGAGATATATGTATTTCCTGCATTAGGGTGAAGAAGCCTATTTGGAACAAGATGAGCTTAACTCGACCTTGAAAATTCTGATTTGCACAAAGTATTCCTCTCAAAAACTGAAACAATTCTCACAGGCAGGCAAGGTGCTTGATACTGCACCTTCTAACAGACATTGTTTTCTTTGGAGATACTCATGGGTTACTTCAACTCAGCTGAAAAGGCCTCTATAAAGTAAGCAGAGTCTATCTCCATCTTGAAACACCAAAGTTGAAGGAAATGTTCTTTTGACAAACAAACTGAATTCTCACAGGAAGTCAACGTGCTAGACGTTCCTGCACATAACACCAAAGGTGTTCTTTGAGAGATACATGTGTTTCGTCAAGTCACCTAATAGTCCTGTTTGGAACCAAATGAGCCTTTCTCCAGCATGAAAACTAGGATTTGCAGGAAGTATTCCTTTCACAAACCACCCCACTTCTCACCGAGAAACAATGTGCTAGATGGGGCACCTTCTAACATAGATAGTTTTCATTTGAGAGACATATGTGTTTCTCCTACTCAGCAAAATAGAAGGAGAAGGAGGCTTTTATAGAACAAAATGAACCATTTTCGACCTTGAAAACTGACATATGCTGCAAGTATTCCTTTAAAGAACTACTCAACTCCCACAGGGAACAATGTGGTGGATGCTTCAGTTTCTAGCCAACATGGTTCTCTTTGGAGAGGTACACGTGTTCCTTCAACTCACCTGAATAGGCCTATTGGGAGCAAACACTGCCTATGCCCACCTGGAAACACCTCAGTTGCAGGAAGTATTCCTGTCCAAATCTAAAACAGTTCTCACAGGAATACAATGTGCTGGATGCTCCCTTTTTCAAACACGGATCGTTTTGTTTCTGAGATATCTGTGTTTCTTCTACTTAGCTGAGTAGGACTATTTGGAACAAAATGAGCCTCTCTCAACCTTGAAAACTGGTTTCCATTGTGTATTACTCACACAACTTACTCAGTTCTCAGAGGGAACCAATGCACTAGAAGCGGCAGTAGCTAACCTAGATGGTTTCTTGGAGAGACACGTGTGTTTCTTCAACTGAGCTGAAAAGGACTCTTTGGAGCAACAGCGCCTATCTGCACCTTGAAACACTTAAGTTGCAGGGAGTAGTCCTTCCAAAAACTACTCAAGTCTCAAGGGAAGCCATGTGCTAAATGCTGAATCTTGGAACATAGATGGTTTACTCTGGAGAGACACATGTGTTGTTTCAACTCAGCTGAAAAGGCCTAGTTGGAGCAAACTGAGCCTGTGTCCATCTTGAAAGACTTTCGTTGCTGGAAGGATTCACTTCAAAAATTAACTCAATTCTCACAAGAAAACAATGTTCTAGATGTTCCTGCACCTAACAACAATGGTTTCTTTGAGAGATACATGTGTTTCTTCGACTCACCTGAAGGGGCCGGTTTGGATGAAAATGAGCCTTTCTCTAGCTTAGAAACTATTGTTTGCAGGAAGAATGCCTTGCAAACATCAACACAATTCTCACAGGGAAACAATGTGCTAGATGCTGCATCTTGTAACTTGGTTCCTTTTTGTCGGAGAGACAGATGTGATTCTTCTAATCAGCTGAAAAGGCCTATTTGGAGCAAATGAGGGCTATCTGCATCTTGAAACACCTAAGATGCACGAAGTGTTCCTTTCACAACTAACTCAATTCTCACAGAAAAAGAATGTGCTACATGCCCCTGCCTCTAACACTGAAGGGTTTCCTCAAAAGATACAGGTGTTTCGTCAACTCACTTGAACAGGCCTATAGGGAACACAAGTACCCTTCTCCACTTTGAAACCTTTGATTTGCAGGAACTGTTCCCTTCAAAAACCAAGTCAAGTCTCAGAGGAAAACAATGTGCTAGATCTCCTGCTGCTAAGATAGATGGGTTTTTTTGGGAGATACACGTGTTTCGTCAACTTAACTAACTTAACTGAATAGGCGTACTTGCAACGAAATGAGCCTTTCTGCACCTTGAAAACTGTGCTTTGCAGGAATTACTCCTTCACAACTAACTCAGTTCTCAGAGGGAGACAATGCACTAGATGCTGCAGCTTCTATCATAGATGGTTTTCTTTGAAGTCACACATGTGTTTCTCCACCTCAGTTGAATAGGCCGTTCTGGATCAAAAAGTGCCTGTCTCAAGCTCGAATCACCTTATTTTCAGGAAGTATTCCTTTCCAAGACTAACTCACTTCTCACAGAGAAACAATTTTCCACTTGCTACAGCTTCTAGCACAGATGGTTTTTTGCGAGAGATCATTGTGTTTGTTCAACTTACAGGAACCGTACATTTGCAACAAAATGAGCCCTTCTCCACCTTGAAAACTATTATTTGCTGGAAGTATTCCTTTCAAAAGGAACTCACTTCTCACAGAGAAACAGTATGCTCCATGCTGAAGCTTCTAAAAACCTGGTTTTCTTTGGACTTCTATATGAGTCTTCAACTCAGCTGAATAGGCCTATTAGGAGCAAAGAGAACTTATTTCCGCCCTTCAACACCGTGCTTGCAGGAAGTTTCCTTTTCCAAAGCTGACCAAGATCTCACCAAATACAATGTGCTCGAAGCTCCTGCTTCTAACACGGATCGTTTTCTGTATGAGATACAAGTGTTTCTTCAACTTAGTTGAGTAGGCCTATTTGGCACAAAATGAGCCTTTCTCCACCTTGAAAATTGTGATTTGCTGGAAGTATTCATTTCAAAAATTCATCCATTTCTCACTGGAAAACAATGTGCTAGAGGCTTCAGCTTCTTACATAGATGGTTTTCTTTGGAGAAACACCTGTCTTTCTTCAACTCTGGTGAAGAGGACTTTATAGACCAAACGGAGTCTATGTCCATCTTGAAACACCAAAGTTGCAGGAAGTGTTCTTTACCAAAACAAACTTAATTGTTACAAAAAGCAATGTGCTTGATGTTCTTGCATCTATCATTGAAGGTTTTCTTCGAGAGATGCACGTGATTGGTCAAGTGACCTGAATAGGCATGTTTGGAACAAAATGAGCCTTTCTCCAGCTTGAAAACTAGGATTTGCAGGAAATATTCCTTTCAAAACGAACCCAGTTGTCATAGAGAAACAATGGGCAAGACAATGCAGCTTTGAACATAGAAGGTTTTCTTTGGTGAGATTCGTGTGTCTCTCCTACTCAGCTAAATAGGCTTTTATGGAACTAAGGGAGGCTTTTCCACCTTGACAATGGTGATATGCTGCACGTATTCCTTTCAAAAACTAACTTACCTCTTATAAGAAAACAATGTGCTAGATGCTGCAGCTTCTAGCATACATGGTTCTTTTGGGAGAGCTACACATGTTCCTGGAACTCAGCTGAATAGGCCTATTTGGAGCAAACATTGACTATGTCCACCCTGAAACACCTCAGTTGCAGGAAGTATTACTCTCTAACTCTAACACAATTCTCACAGGAATACAATGTGCTGTAGCTCCTGCTTCTAACATGAATGGTTTTCTTTCTGAGATACATGTGTTTCTTCAACTTAGCTGGATAGGCCTATTTGGAACAAAGTTAGCTTATCTCCAATATGAAGTTGTGATTTGCAGCGTGTATTACTCTAAAAATCTTACTCAGTTCTCACAGGAAAATAAAGCGCTAAATGGGCAGTTTCTAAAATAGATGGTGTTTTGGAGATATTCATGTCTTCCTTCAACTCAGGTGAAAATTACTTTTTGGAGCAACAGTCCCTACCTTCACCTTGAAACACTTAAGTTGCAGGAAGTATTCCTTTCCAAAGTTATGCAAGTCTCAGAGGGAGACAATGTGCTAGATCTCCTGCTTCTAAGACCAGTGGTTTTCTTTGGTAGATACATGTGTTCCTTCAACTTAACTGAAGAGGCCTACTTGCAACCACATAAGCCTTTCTCCACCTGGAAAACTATGGTTTGCAGGAAGTTTTCTTTTCAAAACTAACTCAATTCTCAGAGGGCAGGCAATGCACCAGATGCTGCAGCTTCTATCATACATGGTTTTCTATGGGGTGATACATGTGTTTCTTCACCTCAGTTAAATAGGCCTATTTGGAGGAAAAAGTGCCTACCTCAATCTGGAATCACCTAGTTTTCAGGACGTATTCCTATCAAACAGTAACTCACTTCTCACAGAGAAACAATGTTCTACTTGCTTCTGCTTCAAACACAGGTGGTTTTCCTTTGAGAGATACACGTGTTTCTTCGACTTCAAGCATCGGCAGATTTGCAACATAATGGTCTTTTCTTCAGCTTGAAAACTGTCATTTGCAGGAAGTATTCCTTTCAAAATGAACTAGTTCTCACAGAGAAACAATGTGCTCGATGCTGAAGCTTCTAAAACCGTGGCTTTCTTTGGACAGGTATATGTGTTGATTCAATTCATCTGAGTAGTCCTATTTGGAGCCAACAGAGCCTACTTCCACCTTGCAACACCATGGTTGGAAGAAGATTTCCGTTCCAAACCTGACACAATTAGCACAGGAAAACAATGTGCTAGATGCTTCTGCTTCAAATATGCATGGTGTTGTTTTGAGAAATACGTGGCTCTCCAACTTAGCTGAATAGGACTACTTGGAACAAGGTTAGCCATTCTCCAGTTGAACCTTGTGAGGTTCCTGATGTATTAGTCTCAAAATCTTACTCAGTTCTCACTGGGAAACAATGCACTAGATGCGGAGGCTGTTTGGAACAAAATGAGCCTTTTTTCCACCTTACAACTGTTTTTGCAGGAATTATTCCTTTCAAAAACAAACTCAAGGCTCCGAAGGAAACAATGTGTTGATGCCCCTGCTTCTAATCGGGATGTTTTTCTTTTGACAGATAAAGGTATTTCTTCTCTTCAGCTTAATAGGCCTGATTGTAACAAAAAGATCCTTTCTCCCCCTTGAGAAGTATGATTTGCTGGGAGTATTACATTCGAAAACGGACTCAATTCTACAGGGAAACAATGTGCCAGATGCTGCAGCTTCTAACATGGATGGTGTCTTTGGAGAGATACATGTGTTTCTTCAACTCAGCTGAGTAGATCTATTTGGAGCAAACAGAGCCTATCTCCACCTTGAAACACCTAAGTTGGAGGAAGTATTTCTTTCAAAACTAGCTCTATTGTCCCAAGAAACAATGTGCTAGATACTGCAGCTTCAAACAGAGTTGGTTTTCTCAGCAGAGATATATGTATTTCCTGCATTAGGGTGAAGAAGCCTATTTGGAACAAGATGAGCTTAACTCGACCTTGAAAATTCTGATTTGCACAAAGTATTCCTCTCAAAAACTGAAACAATTCTCACAGGCAGGCAAGGTGCTTGATACTGCACCTTCTAACAGACATTGTTTTCTTTGGAGATACTCATGGGTTACTTCAACTCAGCTGAAAAGGCCTCTATAAAGTAAGCAGAGTCTATCTCCATCTTGAAACACCAAAGTTGAAGGAAATGTTCTTTTGACAAACAAACTGAATTCTCACAGGAAGTCAACGTGCTAGACGTTCCTGCACATAACACCAAAGGTGTTCTTTGAGAGATACATGTGTTTCGTCAAGTCACCTAATAGTCCTGTTTGGAACCAAATGAGCCTTTCTCCAGCATGAAAACTAGGATTTGCAGGAAGTATTCCTTTCACAAACCACCCCACTTCTCACCGAGAAACAATGTGCTAGATGGGGCACCTTCTAACATAGATAGTTTTCATTTGAGAGACATATGTGTTTCTCCTACTCAGCAAAATAGAAGGAGAAGGAGGCTTTTATAGAACAAAATGAACCATTTTCGACCTTGAAAACTGACATATGCTGCAAGTATTCCTTTAAAGAACTACTCAACTCCCACAGGGAACAATGTGGTGGATGCTTCAGTTTCTAGCCAACATGGTTCTCTTTGGAGAGGTACACGTGTTCCTTCAACTCACCTGAATAGGCCTATTGGGAGCAAACACTGCCTATGCCCACCTGGAAACACCTCAGTTGCAGGAAGTATTCCTGTCCAAATCTAAAACAGTTCTCACAGGAATACAATGTGCTGGATGCTCCCTTTTTCAAACACGGATCGTTTTGTTTCTGAGATATCTGTGTTTCTTCTACTTAGCTGAGTAGGACTATTTGGAACAAAATGAGCCTCTCTCAACCTTGAAAACTGGTTTCCATTGTGTATTACTCACACAACTTACTCAGTTCTCAGAGGGAACCAATGCACTAGAAGCGGCAGTAGCTAACCTAGATGGTTTCTTGGAGAGACACGTGTGTTTCTTCAACTGAGCTGAAAAGGACTCTTTGGAGCAACAGCGCCTATCTGCACCTTGAAACACTTAAGTTGCAGGGAGTAGTCCTTCCAAAAACTACTCAGGTCTCAAGGGAAGCCATGTGCTAAATGCTGAATCTTGGAACATAGATGGTTTACTCTGGAGAGACACATGTGTTGTTTCAACTCAGCTGAAAAGGCCTAGTTGGAGCAAACTGAGCCTGTGTCCATCTTGAAAGACTTTCGTTGCTGGAAGGATTCACTTCAAAAATTAACTCAATTCTCACAAGAAAACAATGTTCTAGATGTTCCTGCACCTAACAACAATGGTTTCTTTGAGAGATACATGTGTTTCTTCGACTCACCTGAAGGGGCCGGTTTGGATGAAAATGAGCCTTTCTCTAGCTTAGAAACTATTGTTTGCAGGAAGAATGCCATGCAAACATCAACACAATTCTCACAGGGAAACAATGTGCTAGATGCTGCATCTTGTAACTTGGTTCCTTTTTGTCGGAGAGACAGATGTGATTCTTCTAATCAGCTGAAAAGGCCTATTTGGAGCAAATGAGGGCTATCTGCATCTTGAAACACCTAAGATGCACGAAGTGTTCCTTTCACAACTAACTCAATTCTCACAGAAAAAGAATGTGCTACATGCCCCTGCCTCTAACACTGAAGGGTTTCCTCAAAAGATACAGGTGTTTCGTCAACTCACTTGAACAGGCCTATAGGGAACACAAGTACCCTTCTCCACTTTGAAACCTTTGATTTGCAGGAACTGTTCCCTTCAAAAACCAAGTCAAGTCTCAGAGGAAAACAATGTGCTAGATCTCCTGCTGCTAAGATAGATGGGTTTTTTTTGGGAGATACACGTGTTTCGTCAACTTAACTAACTTAACTGAATAGGCGTACTTGCAACGAAATGAGCCTTTCTGCACCTTGAAAACTGTGCTTTGCAGGAATTACTCCTTCACAACTAACTCAGTTCTCAGAGGGAGACAATGCACTAGATGCTGCAGCTTCTATCATAGATGGTTTTCTTTGAAGTCACACATGTGTTTCTCCACCTCAGTTGAATAGGCCGTTCTGGATCAAAAAGTGCCTGTCTCAAGCTCGAATCACCTTATTTTCAGGAAGTATTCCTTTCCAAGACTAACTCACTTCTCACAGAGAAACAATTTTCCACTTGCTACAGCTTCTAGCACAGATGGTTTTTTGCGAGAGATCATTGTGTTTGTTCAACTTACAGGAACCGTACATTTGCAACAAAATGAGCCCTTCTCCACCTTGAAAACTATTATTTGCTGGAAGTATTCCTTTCAAAAGGAACTCACTTCTCACAGAGAAACAGTATGCTCCATGCTGAAGCTTCTAAAAACCTGGTTTTCTTTGGACTTCTATATGAGTCTTCAACTCAGCTGAATAGGCCTATTAGGAGCAAAGAGAACTTATTTCCGCCCTTCAACACCGTGCTTGCAGGAAGTTTCCTTTTCCAAAGCTGACCAAGATCTCACCAAATACAATGTGCTCGAAGCTCCTGCTTCTAACACGGATCGTTTTCTGTATGAGATACAAGTGTTTCTTCAACTTAGTTGAGTAGGCCTATTTGGCACAAAATGAGCCTTTCTCCACCTTGAAAATTGTGATTTGCTGGAAGTATTCATTTCAAAAATTCATCCATTTCTCACTGGAAAACAATGTGCTAGAGGCTTCAGCTTCTTACATAGATGGTTTTCTTTGGAGAAACACCTGTCTTTCTTCAACTCTGGTGAAGAGGACTTTATAGACCAAACGGAGTCTATGTCCATCTTGAAACACCAAAGTTGCAGGAAGTGTTCTTTACCAAAACAAACTTAATTGTTACAAAAAGCAATGTGCTTGATGTTCTTGCATCTATCATTGAAGGTTTTCTTCGAGAGATGCACGTGATTGGTCAAGTGACCTGAATAGGCATGTTTGGAACAAAATGAGCCTTTCTCCAGCTTGAAAACTAGGATTTGCAGGAAATATTCCTTTCAAAACGAACCCAGTTGTCATAGAGAAACAATGGGCAAGACAATGCAGCTTTGAACATAGAAGGTTTTCTTTGGTGAGATTCGTGTGTCTCTCCTACTCAGCTAAATAGGCTTTTATGGAACTAAGGGAGGCTTTTCCACCTTGACAATGGTGATATGCTGCACGTATTCCTTTCAAAAACTAACTTACCTCTTATAAGAAAACAATGTGCTAGATGCTGCAGCTTCTAGCATACATGGTTCTTTTGGGAGAGCTACACATGTTCCTGGAACTCAGCTGAATAGGCTTATTTGGAGCAAACATTGACTATGTCCACCCTGAAACACCTCAGTTGCAGGAAGTATTACTCTCTAACTCTAACACAATTCTCACAGGAATACAATGTGCTGTAGCTCCTGCTTCTAACATGAATGGTTTTCTTTCTGAGATACATGTGTTTCTTCAACTTAGCTGGATAGGCCTATTTGGAACAAAGTTAGCTTATCTCCAATATGAAGTTGTGATTTGCAGCGTGTATTACTCTAAAAATCTTACTGAGTTCTCACAGGAAAATAAAGCGCTAAATGGGCAGTTTCTAAAATAGATGGTGTTTTGGAGATATTCATGTCTTCCTTCAACTCAGGTGAAAATTACTTTTTGGAGCAACAGTCCCTACCTTCACCTTGAAACACTTAAGTTGCAGGAAGTATTCCTTTCCAAAGTTATGCAAGTCTCAGAGGGAGACAATGTGCTAGATCTCCTGCTTCTAAGACCAGTGGTTTTCTTTGGTAGATACATGTGTTCCTTCAACTTAACTGAAGAGGCCTACTTGCAACCACATAAGCCTTTCTCCACCTGGAAAACTATGGTTTGCAGGAAGTTTTCTTTTCAAAACTAACTCAATTCTCAGAGGGCAGGCAATGCACCAGATGCTGCAGCTTCTATCATACATGGTTTTCTATGGGGTGATACATGTGTTTCTTCACCTCAGTTAAATAGGCCTATTTGGAGGAAAAAGTGCCTACCTCAATCTGGAATCACCTAGTTTTCAGGACGTATTCCTATCAAACAGTAACTCACTTCTCACAGAGAAACAATGTTCTACTTGCTTCTGCTTCAAACACAGGTGGTTTTCCTTTGAGAGATACACGTGTTTCTTCGACTTCAAGCATCGGCAGATTTGCAACATAATGGTCTTTTCTTCAGCTTGAAAACTGTCATTTGCAGGAAGTATTCCTTTCAAAATGAACTAGTTCTCACAGAGAAACAATGTGCTCGATGCTGAAGCTTCTAAAACCGTGGCTTTCTTTGGACAGGTATATGTGTTGATTCAATTCATCTGAGTAGTCCTATTTGGAGCCAACAGAGCCTACTTCCACCTTGCAACACCATGGTTGGAAGAAGATTTCCGTTCCAAACCTGACACAATTAGCACAGGAAAACAATGTGCTAGATGCTTCTGCTTCAAATATGCATGGTGTTGTTTTGAGAAATACGTGGCTCTCCAACTTAGCTGAATAGGACTATTTGGAACAAGGTTAGCCATTCTCCAGTTGAACCTTGTGAGGTTCCTGATGTATTAGTCTCAAAATCGTACTCAGTTCTCACTGGGAAACAATGCACTAGATGCGGAGGCTGTTTGGAACAAAGTGAGCCTTTTTTCCACCTTACAACTGGTTTTGCAGGAATTATTCCTTTCAAAAACAAACTCAAGGCTCCGAAGGAAACAATGTGTTGATGCCCCTGCTTCTAATCGGGATGTTTTTCTTTTGACAGATAAAGGTATTTCTTCTCTTCAGCTTAATAGGCCTGATTGTAACAAAAAGATCCTTTCTCCCCCTTGAGAAGTATGATTTGCTGGGAGTATTACATTCGAAAACGGACTCAATTCTACAGGGAAACAATGTGCCAGATGCTGCAGCTTCTAACATGGATGGTGTCTTTGGAGAGATACATGTGTTTCTTCAACTCAGCTGAGTAGATCTATTTGGAGCAAACAGAGCCTATCTCCACCTTGAAACACCTAAGTTGGAGGAAGTATTTCTTTCAAAACTAGCTCTATTGTCCCAAGAAACAATGTGCTAGATACTGCAGCTTCAAACAGAGTTGGTTTTCTCAGCAGAGATATATGTATTTCCTGCATTAGGTTGAAGAAGCCTATTTGGAACAAGATGAGCTTAACTCGACCTTGAAAATTCTGATTTGCACAAAGTATTCCTCTCAAAAACTGAAACAATTCTCACAGGCAGGCAAGGTGCTTGATACTGCACCTTCTAACAGACATTGTTTTCTTTGGAGATACTCATGGGTTACTTCAACTCAGCTGAAAAGGCCTCTATAAAGTAAGCAGAGTCTATCTCCATCTTGAAACACCAAAGTTGAAGGAAATGTTCTTTTGACAAACAAACTGAATTCTCACAGGAAGTCAACGTGCTAGACGTTCCTGCACATAACACCAAAGGTGTTCTTTGAGAGATACATGTGTTTCGTCAAGTCACCTAATAGTCCTGTTTGGAACCAAATGAGCCTTTCTCCAGCATGAAAACTAGGATTTGCAGGAAGTATTCCTTTCACAAACCACCCCACTTCTCACCGAGAAACAATGTGCTAGATGGGGCACCTTCTAACATAGATAGTTTTCATTTGAGAGACATATGTGTTTCTCCTACTCAGCAAAATAGAAGGAGAAGGAGGCTTTTATAGAACAAAATGAACCATTTTCGACCTTGAAAACTGACATATGCTGCAAGTATTCCTTTAAAGAACTACTCAACTCCCACAGGGAACAATGTGGTGGATGCTTCAGTTTCTAGCCAACATGGTTCTCTTTGGAGAGGTACACGTGTTCCTTCAACTCACCTGAATAGGCCTATTGGGAGCAAACACTGCCTATGCCCACCTGGAAACACCTCAGTTGCAGGAAGTATTCCTGTCCAAATCTAAAACAGTTCTCACAGGAATACAATGTGCTGGATGCTCCCTTTTTCAAACACGGATCGTTTTGTTTCTGAGATATCTGTGTTTCTTCTACTTAGCTGAGTAGGACTATTTGGAACAAAATGAGCCTCTCTCAACCTTGAAAACTGGTTTCCATTGTGTATTACTCACACAACTTACTCAGTTCTCAGAGGGAACCAATGCACTAGAAGCGGCAGTAGCTAACCTAGATGGTTTCTTGGAGAGACACGTGTGTTTCTTCAACTGAGCTGAAAAGGACTCTTTGGAGCAACAGCGCCTATCTGCACCTTGAAACACTTAAGTTGCAGGGAGTAGTCCTTCCAAAAACTACTCAAGTCTCAAGGGAAGCCATGTGCTAAATGCTGAATCTTGGAACATAGATGGTTTACTCTGGAGAGACACATGTGTTGTTTCAACTCAGCTGAAAAGGCCTAGTTGGAGCAAACTGAGCCTGTGTCCATCTTGAAAGACTTTCGTTGCTGGAAGGATTCACTTCAAAAATTAACTCAATTCTCACAAGAAAACAATGTTCTAGATGTTCCTGCACCTAACAACAATGGTTTCTTTGAGAGATACATGTGTTTCTTCGACTCACCTGAAGGGGCCGGTTTGGATGAAAATGAGCCTTTCTCTAGCTTAGAAACTATTGTTTGCAGGAAGAATGCCTTGCAAACATCAACACAATTCTCACAGGGAAACAATGTGCTAGATGCTGCATCTTGTAACTTGGTTCCTTTTTGTCGGAGAGACAGATGTGATTCTTCTAATCAGCTGAAAAGGCCTATTTGGAGCAAATGAGGGCTATCTGCATCTTGAAACACCTAAGATGCACGAAGTGTTCCTTTCACAACTAACTCAATTCTCACAGAAAAAGAATGTGCTACATGCCCCTGCCTCTAACACTGAAGGGTTTCCTCAAAAGATACAGGTGTTTCGTCAACTCACTTGAACAGGCCTATAGGGAACACAAGTACCCTTCTCCACTTTGAAACCTTTGATTTGCAGGAACTGTTCCCTTCAAAAACCAAGTCAAGTCTCAGAGGAAAACAATGTGCTAGATCTCCTGCTGCTAAGATAGATGGGTTTTTTTGGGAGATACACGTGTTTCGTCAACTTAACTAACTTAACTGAATAGGCGTACTTGCAACGAAATGAGCCTTTCTGCACCTTGAAAACTGTGCTTTGCAGGAATTACTCCTTCACAACTAACTCAGTTCTCAGAGGGAGACAATGCACTAGATGCTGCAGCTTCTATCATAGATGGTTTTCTTTGAAGTCACACATGTGTTTCTCCACCTCAGTTGAATAGGCCGTTCTGGATCAAAAAGTGCCTGTCTCAAGCTCGAATCACCTTATTTTCAGGAAGTATTCCTTTCCAAGACTAACTCACTTCTCACAGAGAAACAATTTTCCACTTGCTACAGCTTCTAGCACAGATGGTTTTTTGCGAGAGATCATTGTGTTTGTTCAACTTACAGGAACCGTACATTTGCAACAAAATGAGCCCTTCTCCACCTTGAAAACTATTATTTGCTGGAAGTATTCCTTTCAAAAGGAACTCACTTCTCACAGAGAAACAGTATGCTCCATGCTGAAGCTTCTAAAAACCTGGTTTTCTTTGGACTTCTATATGAGTCTTCAACTCAGCTGAATAGGCCTATTAGGAGCAAAGAGAACTTATTTCCGCCCTTCAACACCGTGCTTGCAGGAAGTTTCCTTTTCCAAAGCTGACCAAGATCTCACCAAATACAATGTGCTCGAAGCTCCTGCTTCTAACACGGATCGTTTTCTGTATGAGATACAAGTGTTTCTTCAACTTAGTTGAGTAGGCCTATTTGGCACAAAATGAGCCTTTCTCCACCTTGAAAATTGTGATTTGCTGGAAGTATTCATTTCAAAAATTCATCCATTTCTCACTGGAAAACAATGTGCTAGAGGCTTCAGCTTCTTACATAGATGGTTTTCTTTGGAGAAACACCTGTCTTTCTTCAACTCTGGTGAAGAGGACTTTATAGACCAAACGGAGTCTATGTCCATCTTGAAACACCAAAGTTGCAGGAAGTGTTCTTTACCAAAACAAACTTAATTGTTACAAAAAGCAATGTGCTTGATGTTCTTGCATCTATCATTGAAGGTTTTCTTCGAGAGATGCACGTGATTGGTCAAGTGACCTGAATAGGCATGTTTGGAACAAAATGAGCCTTTCTCCAGCTTGAAAACTAGGATTTGCAGGAAATATTCCTTTCAAAACGAACCCAGTTGTCATAGAGAAACAATGGGCAAGACAATGCAGCTTTGAACATAGAAGGTTTTCTTTGGTGAGATTCGTGTGTCTCTCCTACTCAGCTAAATAGGCTTTTATGGAACTAAGGGAGGCTTTTCCACCTTGACAATGGTGATATGCTGCACGTATTCCTTTCAAAAACTAACTTACCTCTTATAAGAAAACAATGTGCTAGATGCTGCAGCTTCTAGCATACATGGTTCTTTTGGGAGAGCTACACATGTTCCTGGAACTCAGCTGAATAGGCCTATTTGGAGCAAACATTGACTATGTCCACCCTGAAACACCTCAGTTGCAGGAAGTATTACTCTCTAACTCTAACACAATTCTCACAGGAATACAATGTGCTGTAGCTCCTGCTTCTAACATGAATGGTTTTCTTTCTGAGATACATGTGTTTCTTCAACTTAGCTGGATAGGCCTATTTGGAACAAAGTTAGCTTATCTCCAATATGAAGTTGTGATTTGCAGCGTGTATTACTCTAAAAATCTTACTCAGTTCTCACAGGAAAATAAAGCGCTAAATGGGCAGTTTCTAAAATAGATGGTGTTTTGGAGATATTCATGTCTTCCTTCAACTCAGGTGAAAATTACTTTTTGGAGCAACAGTCCCTACCTTCACCTTGAAACACTTAAGTTGCAGGAAGTATTCCTTTCCAAAGTTATGCAAGTCTCAGAGGGAGACAATGTGCTAGATCTCCTGCTTCTAAGACCAGTGGTTTTCTTTGGTAGATACATGTGTTCCTTCAACTTAACTGAAGAGGCCTACTTGCAACCACATAAGCCTTTCTCCACCTGGAAAACTATGGTTTGCAGGAAGTTTTCTTTTCAAAACTAACTCAATTCTCAGAGGGCAGGCAATGCACCAGATGCTGCAGCTTCTATCATACATGGTTTTCTATGGGGTGATACATGTGTTTCTTCACCTCAGTTAAATAGGCCTATTTGGAGGAAAAAGTGCCTACCTCAATCTGGAATCACCTAGTTTTCAGGACGTATTCCTATCAAACAGTAACTCACTTCTCACAGAGAAACAATGTTCTACTTGCTTCTGCTTCAAACACAGGTGGTTTTCCTTTGAGAGATACACGTGTTTCTTCGACTTCAAGCATCGGCAGATTTGCAACATAATGGTCTTTTCTTCAGCTTGAAAACTGTCATTTGCAGGAAGTATTCCTTTCAAAATGAACTAGTTCTCACAGAGAAACAATGTGCTCGATGCTGAAGCTTCTAAAACCGTGGCTTTCTTTGGACAGGTATATGTGTTGATTCAATTCATCTGAGTAGTCCTATTTGGAGCCAACAGAGCCTACTTCCACCTTGCAACACCATGGTTGGAAGAAGATTTCCGTTCCAAACCTGACACAATTAGCACAGGAAAACAATGTGCTAGATGCTTCTGCTTCAAATATGCATGGTGTTGTTTTGAGAAATACGTGGCTCTCCAACTTAGCTGAATAGGACTATTTGGAACAAGGTTAGCCATTCTCCAGTTGAACCTTGTGAGGTTCCTGATGTATTAGTCTCAAAATCTTACTCAGTTCTCACTGGGAAACAATGCACTAGATGCGGAGGCTGTTTGGAACAAAGTGAGCCTTTTTTCCACCTTACAACTGGTTTTGCAGGAATTATTCCTTTCAAAAACAAACTCAAGGCTCCGAAGGAAACAATGTGTTGATGCCCCTGCTTCTAATCGGGATGTTTTTCTTTTGACAGATAAAGGTATTTCTTCTCTTCAGCTTAATAGGCCTGATTGTAACAAAAAGATCCTTTCTCCCCCTTGAGAAGTATGATTTGCTGGGAGTATTACATTCGAAAACGGACTCAATTCTACAGGGAAACAATGTGCCAGATGCTGCAGCTTCTAACATGGATGGTGTCTTTGGAGAGATACATGTGTTTCTTCAACTCAGCTGAGTAGATCTATTTGGAGCAAACAGAGCCTATCTCCACCTTGAAACACCTAAGTTGGAGGAAGTATTTCTTTCAAAACTAGCTCTATTGTCCCAAGAAACAGTGTGCTAGATACTGCAGCTTCAAACAGAGTTGGTTTTCTCAGCACAGATATATGTATTTCCTGCATTAGGGTGAAGAAGCCTATTTGGAACAAGATGAGCTTAACTCGACCTTGAAAATTCTGATTTGCACAAAGTATTCCTCTCAAAAACTGAAACAATTCTCACAGGCAGGCAAGGTGCTTGATACTGCACCTTCTAACAGACATTGTTTTCTTTGGAGATACTCATGGGTTACTTCAACTCAGCTGAAAAGGCCTCTATAAAGTAAGCAGAGTCTATCTCCATCTTGAAACACCAAAGTTGAAGGAAATGTTCTTTTGACAAACAAACTGAATTCTCACAGGAAGTCAACGTGCTAGACGTTCCTGCACATAACACCAAAGGTGTTCTTTGAGAGATACATGTGTTTCGTCAAGTCACCTAATAGTCCTGTTTGGAACCAAATGAGCCTTTCTCCAGCATGAAAACTAGGATTTGCAGGAAGTATTCCTTTCACAAACCACCCCACTTCTCACCGAGAAACAATGTGCTAGATGGGGCACCTTCTAACATAGATAGTTTTCATTTGAGAGACATATGTGTTTCTCCTACTCAGCAAAATAGAAGGAGAAGGAGGCTTTTATAGAACAAAATGAACCATTTTCGACCTTGAAAACTGACATATGCTGCAAGTATTCCTTTAAAGAACTACTCAACTCCCACAGGGAACAATGTGGTGGATGCTTCAGTTTCTAGCCAACATGGTTCTCTTTGGAGAGGTACACGTGTTCCTTCAACTCACCTGAATAGGCCTATTGGGAGCAAACACTGCCTATGCCCACCTGGAAACACCTCAGTTGCAGGAAGTATTCCTGTCCAAATCTAAAACAGTTCTCACAGGAATACAATGTGCTGGATGCTCCCTTTTTCAAACACGGATCGTTTTGTTTCTGAGATATCTGTGTTTCTTCTACTTAGCTGAGTAGGACTATTTGGAACAAAATGAGCCTCTCTCAACCTTGAAAACTGGTTTCCATTGTGTATTACTCACACAACTTACTCAGTTCTCAGAGGGAACCAATGCACTAGAAGCGGCAGTAGCTAACCTAGATGGTTTCTTGGAGAGACACGTGTGTTTCTTCAACTGAGCTGAAAAGGACTCTTTGGAGCAACAGCGCCTATCTGCACCTTGAAACACTTAAGTTGCAGGGAGTAGTCCTTCCAAAAACTACTCAGGTCTCAAGGGAAGCCATGTGCTAAATGCTGAATCTTGGAACATAGATGGTTTACTCTGGAGAGACACATGTGTTGTTTCAACTCAGCTGAAAAGGCCTAGTTGGAGCAAACTGAGCCTGTGTCCATCTTGAAAGACTTTCGTTGCTGGAAGGATTCACTTCAAAAATTAACTCAATTCTCACAAGAAAACAATGTTCTAGATGTTCCTGCACCTAACAACAATGGTTTCTTTGAGAGATACATGTGTTTCTTCGACTCACCTGAAGGGGCCGGTTTGGATGAAAATGAGCCTTTCTCTAGCTTAGAAACTATTGTTTGCAGGAAGAATGCCTTGCAAACATCAACACAATTCTCACAGGGAAACAATGTGCTAGATGCTGCATCTTGTAACTTGGTTCCTTTTTGTCGGAGAGACAGATGTGATTCTTCTAATCAGCTGAAAAGGCCTATTTGGAGCAAATGAGGGCTATCTGCATCTTGAAACACCTAAGATGCACGAAGTGTTCCTTTCACAACTAACTCAATTCTCACAGAAAAAGAATGTGCTACATGCCCCTGCCTCTAACACTGAAGGGTTTCCTCAAAAGATACAGGTGTTTCGTCAACTCACTTAAACAGGCCTATAGGGAACACAAGTACCCTTCTCCACTTTGAAACCTTTGATTTGCAGGAACTGTTCCCTTCAAAAACCAAGTCAAGTCTCAGAGGAAAACAATGTGCTAGATCTCCTGCTGCTAAGATAGATGGGTTTTTTTGGGAGATACACGTGTTTCGTCAACTTAACTAACTTAACTGAATAGGCGTACTTGCAACGAAATGAGCCTTTCTGCACCTTGAAAACTGTGCTTTGCAGGAATTACTCCTTCACAACTAACTCAGTTCTCAGAGGGAGACAATGCACTAGATGCTGCAGCTTCTATCATAGATGGTTTTCTTTGAAGTCACACATGTGTTTCTCCACCTCAGTTGAATAGGCCGTTCTGGATCAAAAAGTGCCTGTCTCAAGCTCGAATCACCTTATTTTCAGGAAGTATTCCTTTCCAAGACTAACTCACTTCTCACAGAGAAACAATTTTCCACTTGCTACAGCTTCTAGCACAGATGGTTTTTTGCGAGAGATCATTGTGTTTGTTCAACTTACAGGAACCGTACATTTGCAACAAAATGAGCCCTTCTCCACCTTGAAAACTATTATTTGCTGGAAGTATTCCTTTCAAAAGGAACTCACTTCTCACAGAGAAACAGTATGCTCCATGCTGAAGCTTCTAAAAACCTGGTTTTCTTTGGACTTCTATATGAGTCTTCAACTCAGCTGAATAGGCCTATTAGGAGCAAAGAGAACTTATTTCCGCCCTTCAACACCGTGCTTGCAGGAAGTTTCCTTTTCCAAAGCTGACCAAGATCTCACCAAATACAATGTGCTCGAAGCTCCTGCTTCTAACACGGATCGTTTTCTGTATGAGATACAAGTGTTTCTTCAACTTAGTTGAGTAGGCCTATTTGGCACAAAATGAGCCTTTCTCCACCTTGAAAATTGTGATTTGCTGGAAGTATTCATTTCAAAAATTCATCCATTTCTCACTGGAAAACAATGTGCTAGAGGCTTCAGCTTCTTACATAGATGGTTTTCTTTGGAGAAACACCTGTCTTTCTTCAACTCTGGTGAAGAGGACTTTATAGACCAAACGGAGTCTATGTCCATCTTGAAACACCAAAGTTGCAGGAAGTGTTCTTTACCAAAACAAACTTAATTGTTACAAAAAGCAATGTGCTTGATGTTCTTGCATCTATCATTGAAGGTTTTCTTCGAGAGATGCACGTGATTGGTCAAGTGACCTGAATAGGCATGTTTGGAACAAAATGAGCCTTTCTCCAGCTTGAAAACTAGGATTTGCAGGAAATATTCCTTTCAAAACGAACCCAGTTGTCATAGAGAAACAATGGGCAAGACAATGCAGCTTTGAACATAGAAGGTTTTCTTTGGTGAGATTCGTGTGTCTCTCCTACTCAGCTAAATAGGCTTTTATGGAACTAAGGGAGGCTTTTCCACCTTGACAATGGTGATATGCTGCACGTATTCCTTTCAAAAACTAACTTACCTCTTATAAGAAAACAATGTGCTAGATGCTGCAGCTTCTAGCATACATGGTTCTTTTGGGAGAGCTACACATGTTCCTGGAACTCAGCTGAATAGGCCTATTTGGAGCAAACATTGACTATGTCCACCCTGAAACACCTCAGTTGCAGGAAGTATTACTCTCTAACTCTAACACAATTCTCACAGGAATACAATGTGCTGTAGCTCCTGCTTCTAACATGAATGGTTTTCTTTCTGAGATACATGTGTTTCTTCAACTTAGCTGGATAGGCCTATTTGGAACAAAGTTAGCTTATCTCCAATATGAAGTTGTGATTTGCAGCGTGTATTACTCTAAAAATCTTACTCAGTTCTCACAGGAAAATAAAGCGCTAAATGGGCAGTTTCTAAAATAGATGGTGTTTTGGAGATATTCATGTCTTCCTTCAACTCAGGTGAAAATTACTTTTTGGAGCAACAGTCCCTACCTTCACCTTGAAACACTTAAGTTGCAGGAAGTATTCCTTTCCAAAGTTATGCAAGTCTCAGAGGGAGACAATGTGCTAGATCTCCTGCTTCTAAGACCAGTGGTTTTCTTTGGTAGATACATGTGTTCCTTCAACTTAACTGAAGAGGCCTACTTGCAACCACATAAGCCTTTCTCCACCTGGAAAACTATGGTTTGCAGGAAGTTTTCTTTTCAAAACTAACTCAATTCTCAGAGGGCAGGCAATGCACCAGATGCTGCAGCTTCTATCATACATGGTTTTCTATGGGGTGATACATGTGTTTCTTCACCTCAGTTAAATAGGCCTATTTGGAGGAAAAAGTGCCTACCTCAATCTGGAATCACCTAGTTTTCAGGACGTATTCCTATCAAACAGTAACTCACTTCTCACAGAGAAACAATGTTCTACTTGCTTCTGCTTCAAACACAGGTGGTTTTCCTTTGAGAGATACACGTGTTTCTTCGACTTCAAGCATCGGCAGATTTGCAACATAATGGTCTTTTCTTCAGCTTGAAAACTGTCATTTGCAGGAAGTATTCCTTTCAAAATGAACTAGTTCTCACAGAGAAACAATGTGCTCGATGCTGAAGCTTCTAAAACCGTGGCTTTCTTTGGACAGGTATATGTGTTGATTCAATTCATCTGAGTAGTCCTATTTGGAGCCAACAGAGCCTACTTCCACCTTGCAACACCATGGTTGGAAGAAGATTTCCGTTCCAAACCTGACACAATTAGCACAGGAAAACAATGTGCTAGATGCTTCTGCTTCAAATATGCATGGTGTTGTTTTGAGAAATACGTGGCTCTCCAACTTAGCTGAATAGGACTATTTGGAACAAGGTTAGCCATTCTCCAGTTGAACCTTGTGAGGTTCCTGATGTATTAGTCTCAAAATCTTACTCAGTTCTCACTGGGAAACAATGCACTAGATGCGGAGGCTGTTTGGAACAAAGTGAGCCTTTTTTCCACCTTACAACTGGTTTTGCAGGAATTATTCCTTTCAAAAACAAACTCAAGGCTCCGAAGGAAACAATGTGTTGATGCCCCTGCTTCTAATCGGGATGTTTTTCTTTTGACAGATAAAGGTATTTCTTCTCTTCAGCTTAATAGGCCTGATTGTAACAAAAAGATCCTTTCTCCCCCTTGAGAAGTATGATTTGCTGGGAGTATTACATTCGAAAACGGACTCAATTCTACAGGGAAACAATGTGCCAGATGCTGCAGCTTCTAACATGGATGGTGTCTTTGGAGAGATACATGTGTTTCTTCAACTCAGCTGAGTAGATCTATTTGGAGCAAACAGAGCCTATCTCCACCTTGAAACACCTAAGTTGGAGGAAGTATTTCTTTCAAAACTAGCTCTATTGTCCCAAGAAACAGTGTGCTAGATACTGCAGCTTCAAACAGAGTTGGTTTTCTCAGCACAGATATATGTATTTCCTGCATTAGGGTGAAGAAGCCTATTTGGAACAAGATGAGCTTAACTCGACCTTGAAAATTCTGATTTGCACAAAGTATTCCTCTCAAAAACTGAAACAATTCTCACAGGCAGGCAAGGTGCTTGATACTGCACCTTCTAACAGACATTGTTTTCTTTGGAGATACTCATGGGTTACTTCAACTCAGCTGAAAAGGCCTCTATAAAGTAAGCAGAGTCTATCTCCATCTTGAAACACCAAAGTTGAAGGAAATGTTCTTTTGACAAACAAACTGAATTCTCACAGGAAGTCAACGTGCTAGACGTTCCTGCACATAACACCAAAGGTGTTCTTTGAGAGATACATGTGTTTCGTCAAGTCACCTAATAGTCCTGTTTGGAACCAAATGAGCCTTTCTCCAGCATGAAAACTAGGATTTGCAGGAAGTATTCCTTTCACAAACCACCCCACTTCTCACCGAGAAACAATGTGCTAGATGGGGCACCTTCTAACATAGATAGTTTTCATTTGAGAGACATATGTGTTTCTCCTACTCAGCAAAATAGAAGGAGAAGGAGGCTTTTATAGAACAAAATGAACCATTTTCGACCTTGAAAACTGACATATGCTGCAAGTATTCCTTTAAAGAACTACTCAACTCCCACAGGGAACAATGTGGTGGATGCTTCAGTTTCTAGCCAACATGGTTCTCTTTGGAGAGGTACACGTGTTCCTTCAACTCACCTGAATAGGCCTATTGGGAGCAAACACTGCCTATGCCCACCTGGAAACACCTCAGTTGCAGGAAGTATTCCTGTCCAAATCTAAAACAGTTCTCACAGGAATACAATGTGCTGGATGCTCCCTTTTTCAAACACGGATCGTTTTGTTTCTGAGATATCTGTGTTTCTTCTACTTAGCTGAGTAGGACTATTTGGAACAAAATGAGCCTCTCTCAACCTTGAAAACTGGTTTCCATTGTGTATTACTCACACAACTTACTCAGTTCTCAGAGGGAACCAATGCACTAGAAGCGGCAGTAGCTAACCTAGATGGTTTCTTGGAGAGACACGTGTGTTTCTTCAACTGAGCTGAAAAGGACTCTTTGGAGCAACAGCGCCTATCTGCACCTTGAAACACTTAAGTTGCAGGGAGTAGTCCTTCCAAAAACTACTCAGGTCTCAAGGGAAGCCATGTGCTAAATGCTGAATCTTGGAACATAGATGGTTTACTCTGGAGAGACACATGTGTTGTTTCAACTCAGCTGAAAAGGCCTAGTTGGAGCAAACTGAGCCTGTGTCCATCTTGAAAGACTTTCGTTGCTGGAAGGATTCACTTCAAAAATTAACTCAATTCTCACAAGAAAACAATGTTCTAGATGTTCCTGCACCTAACAACAATGGTTTCTTTGAGAGATACATGTGTTTCTTCGACTCACCTGAAGGGGCCGGTTTGGATGAAAATGAGCCTTTCTCTAGCTTAGAAACTATTGTTTGCAGGAAGAATGCCTTGCAAACATCAACACAATTCTCACAGGGAAACAATGTGCTAGATGCTGCATCTTGTAACTTGGTTCCTTTTTGTCGGAGAGACAGATGTGATTCTTCTAATCAGCTGAAAAGGCCTATTTGGAGCAAATGAGGGCTATCTGCATCTTGAAACACCTAAGATGCACGAAGTGTTCCTTTCACAACTAACTCAATTCTCACAGAAAAAGAATGTGCTACATGCCCCTGCCTCTAACACTGAAGGGTTTCCTCAAAAGATACAGGTGTTTCGTCAACTCACTTAAACAGGCCTATAGGGAACACAAGTACCCTTCTCCACTTTGAAACCTTTGATTTGCAGGAACTGTTCCCTTCAAAAACCAAGTCAAGTCTCAGAGGAAAACAATGTGCTAGATCTCCTGCTGCTAAGATAGATGGGTTTTTTTGGGAGATACACGTGTTTCGTCAACTTAACTAACTTAACTGAATAGGCGTACTTGCAACGAAATGAGCCTTTCTGCACCTTGAAAACTGTGCTTTGCAGGAATTACTCCTTCACAACTAACTCAGTTCTCAGAGGGAGACAATGCACTAGATGCTGCAGCTTCTATCATAGATGGTTTTCTTTGAAGTCACACATGTGTTTCTCCACCTCAGTTGAATAGGCCGTTCTGGATCAAAAAGTGCCTGTCTCAAGCTCGAATCACCTTATTTTCAGGAAGTATTCCTTTCCAAGACTAACTCACTTCTCACAGAGAAACAATTTTCCACTTGCTACAGCTTCTAGCACAGATGGTTTTTTGCGAGAGATCATTGTGTTTGTTCAACTTACAGGAACCGTACATTTGCAACAAAATGAGCCCTTCTCCACCTTGAAAACTATTATTTGCTGGAAGTATTCCTTTCAAAAGGAACTCACTTCTCACAGAGAAACAGTATGCTCCATGCTGAAGCTTCTAAAAACCTGGTTTTCTTTGGACTTCTATATGAGTCTTCAACTCAGCTGAATAGGCCTATTAGGAGCAAAGAGAACTTATTTCCGCCCTTCAACACCGTGCTTGCAGGAAGTTTCCTTTTCCAAAGCTGACCAAGATCTCACCAAATACAATGTGCTCGAAGCTCCTGCTTCTAACACGGATCGTTTTCTGTATGAGATACAAGTGTTTCTTCAACTTAGTTGAGTAGGCCTATTTGGCACAAAATGAGCCTTTCTCCACCTTGAAAATTGTGATTTGCTGGAAGTATTCATTTCAAAAATTCATCCATTTCTCACTGGAAAACAATGTGCTAGAGGCTTCAGCTTCTTACATAGATGGTTTTCTTTGGAGAAACACCTGTCTTTCTTCAACTCTGGTGAAGAGGACTTTATAGACCAAACGGAGTCTATGTCCATCTTGAAACACCAAAGTTGCAGGAAGTGTTCTTTACCAAAACAAACTTAATTGTTACAAAAAGCAATGTGCTTGATGTTCTTGCATCTATCATTGAAGGTTTTCTTCGAGAGATGCACGTGATTGGTCAAGTGACCTGAATAGGCATGTTTGGAACAAAATGAGCCTTTCTCCAGCTTGAAAACTAGGATTTGCAGGAAATATTCCTTTCAAAACGAACCCAGTTGTCATAGAGAAACAATGGGCAAGACAATGCAGCTTTGAACATAGAAGGTTTTCTTTGGTGAGATTCGTGTGTCTCTCCTACTCAGCTAAATAGGCTTTTATGGAACTAAGGGAGGCTTTTCCACCTTGACAATGGTGATATGCTGCACGTATTCCTTTCAAAAACTAACTTACCTCTTATAAGAAAACAATGTGCTAGATGCTGCAGCTTCTAGCATACATGGTTCTTTTGGGAGAGCTACACATGTTCCTGGAACTCAGCTGAATAGGCCTATTTGGAGCAAACATTGACTATGTCCACCCTGAAACACCTCAGTTGCAGGAAGTATTACTCTCTAACTCTAACACAATTCTCACAGGAATACAATGTGCTGTAGCTCCTGCTTCTAACATGAATGGTTTTCTTTCTGAGATACATGTGTTTCTTCAACTTAGCTGGATAGGCCTATTTGGAACAAAGTTAGCTTATCTCCAATATGAAGTTGTGATTTGCAGCGTGTATTACTCTAAAAATCTTACTCAGTTCTCACAGGAAAATAAAGCGCTAAATGGGCAGTTTCTAAAATAGATGGTGTTTTGGAGATATTCATGTCTTCCTTCAACTCAGGTGAAAATTACTTTTTGGAGCAACAGTCCCTACCTTCACCTTGAAACACTTAAGTTGCAGGAAGTATTCCTTTCCAAAGTTATGCAAGTCTCAGAGGGAGACAATGTGCTAGATCTCCTGCTTCTAAGACCAGTGGTTTTCTTTGGTAGATACATGTGTTCCTTCAACTTAACTGAAGAGGCCTACTTGCAACCACATAAGCCTTTCTCCACCTGGAAAACTATGGTTTGCAGGAAGTTTTCTTTTCAAAACTAACTCAATTCTCAGAGGGCAGGCAATGCACCAGATGCTGCAGCTTCTATCATACATGGTTTTCTATGGGGTGATACATGTGTTTCTTCACCTCAGTTAAATAGGCCTATTTGGAGGAAAAAGTGCCTACCTCAATCTGGAATCACCTAGTTTTCAGGACGTATTCCTATCAAACAGTAACTCACTTCTCACAGAGAAACAATGTTCTACTTGCTTCTGCTTCAAACACAGGTGGTTTTCCTTTGAGAGATACACGTGTTTCTTCGACTTCAAGCATCGGCAGATTTGCAACATAATGGTCTTTTCTTCAGCTTGAAAACTGTCATTTGCAGGAAGTATTCCTTTCAAAATGAACTAGTTCTCACAGAGAAACAATGTGCTCGATGCTGAAGCTTCTAAAACCGTGGCTTTCTTTGGACAGGTATATGTGTTGATTCAATTCATCTGAGTAGTCCTATTTGGAGCCAACAGAGCCTACTTCCACCTTGCAACACCATGGTTGGAAGAAGATTTCCGTTCCAAACCTGACACAATTAGCACAGGAAAACAATGTGCTAGATGCTTCTGCTTCAAATATGCATGGTGTTGTTTTGAGAAATACGTGGCTCTCCAACTTAGCTGAATAGGACTACTTGGAACAAGGTTAGCCATTCTCCAGTTGAACCTTGTGAGGTTCCTGATGTATTAGTCTCAAAATCTTACTCAGTTCTCACTGGGAAACAATGCACTAGATGCGGAGGCTGTTTGGAACAAAATGAGCCTTTTTTCCACCTTACAACTGTTTTTGCAGGAATTATTCCTTTCAAAAACAAACTCAAGGCTCCGAAGGAAACAATGTGTTGATGCCCCTGCTTCTAATCGGGATGTTTTTCTTTTGACAGATAAAGGTATTTCTTCTCTTCAGCTTAATAGGCCTGATTGTAACAAAAAGATCCTTTCTCCCCCTTGAGAAGTATGATTTGCTGGGAGTATTACATTCGAAAACGGACTCAATTCTACAGGGAAACAATGTGCCAGATGCTGCAGCTTCTAACATGGATGGTGTCTTTGGAGAGATACATGTGTTTCTTCAACTCAGCTGAGTAGATCTATTTGGAGCAAACAGAGCCTATCTCCACCTTGAAACACCTAAGTTGGAGGAAGTATTTCTTTCAAAACTAGCTCTATTGTCCCAAGAAACAATGTGCTAGATACTGCAGCTTCAAACAGAGTTGGTTTTCTCAGCAGAGATATATGTATTTCCTGCATTAGGGTGAAGAAGCCTATTTGGAACAAGATGAGCTTAACTCGACCTTGAAAATTCTGATTTGCACAAAGTATTCCTCTCAAAAACTGAAACAATTCTCACAGGCAGGCAAGGTGCTTGATACTGCACCTTCTAACAGACATTGTTTTCTTTGGAGATACTCATGGGTTACTTCAACTCAGCTGAAAAGGCCTCTATAAAGTAAGCAGAGTCTATCTCCATCTTGAAACACCAAAGTTGAAGGAAATGTTCTTTTGACAAACAAACTGAATTCTCACAGGAAGTCAACGTGCTAGACGTTCCTGCACATAACACCAAAGGTGTTCTTTGAGAGATACATGTGTTTCGTCAAGTCACCTAATAGTCCTGTTTGGAACCAAATGAGCCTTTCTCCAGCATGAAAACTAGGATTTGCAGGAAGTATTCCTTTCACAAACCACCCCACTTCTCACCGAGAAACAATGTGCTAGATGGGGCACCTTCTAACATAGATAGTTTTCATTTGAGAGACATATGTGTTTCTCCTACTCAGCAAAATAGAAGGAGAAGGAGGCTTTTATAGAACAAAATGAACCATTTTCGACCTTGAAAACTGACATATGCTGCAAGTATTCCTTTAAAGAACTACTCAACTCCCACAGGGAACAATGTGGTGGATGCTTCAGTTTCTAGCCAACATGGTTCTCTTTGGAGAGGTACACGTGTTCCTTCAACTCACCTGAATAGGCCTATTGGGAGCAAACACTGCCTATGCCCACCTGGAAACACCTCAGTTGCAGGAAGTATTCCTGTCCAAATCTAAAACAGTTCTCACAGGAATACAATGTGCTGGATGCTCCCTTTTTCAAACACGGATCGTTTTGTTTCTGAGATATCTGTGTTTCTTCTACTTAGCTGAGTAGGACTATTTGGAACAAAATGAGCCTCTCTCAACCTTGAAAACTGGTTTCCATTGTGTATTACTCACACAACTTACTCAGTTCTCAGAGGGAACCAATGCACTAGAAGCGGCAGTAGCTAACCTAGATGGTTTCTTGGAGAGACACGTGTGTTTCTTCAACTGAGCTGAAAAGGACTCTTTGGAGCAACAGCGCCTATCTGCACCTTGAAACACTTAAGTTGCAGGGAGTAGTCCTTCCAAAAACTACTCAGGTCTCAAGGGAAGCCATGTGCTAAATGCTGAATCTTGGAACATAGATGGTTTACTCTGGAGAGACACATGTGTTGTTTCAACTCAGCTGAAAAGGCCTAGTTGGAGCAAACTGAGCCTGTGTCCATCTTGAAAGACTTTCGTTGCTGGAAGGATTCACTTCAAAAATTAACTCAATTCTCACAAGAAAACAATGTTCTAGATGTTCCTGCACCTAACAACAATGGTTTCTTTGAGAGATACATGTGTTTCTTCGACTCACCTGAAGGGGCCGGTTTGGATGAAAATGAGCCTTTCTCTAGCTTAGAAACTATTGTTTGCAGGAAGAATGCCATGCAAACATCAACACAATTCTCACAGGGAAACAATGTGCTAGATGCTGCATCTTGTAACTTGGTTCCTTTTTGTCGGAGAGACAGATGTGATTCTTCTAATCAGCTGAAAAGGCCTATTTGGAGCAAATGAGGGCTATCTGCATCTTGAAACACCTAAGATGCACGAAGTGTTCCTTTCACAACTAACTCAATTCTCACAGAAAAAGAATGTGCTACATGCCCCTGCCTCTAACACTGAAGGGTTTCCTCAAAAGATACAGGTGTTTCGTCAACTCACTTGAACAGGCCTATAGGGAACACAAGTACCCTTCTCCACTTTGAAACCTTTGATTTGCAGGAACTGTTCCCTTCAAAAACCAAGTCAAGTCTCAGAGGAAAACAATGTGCTAGATCTCCTGCTGCTAAGATAGATGGGTTTTTTTTGGGAGATACACGTGTTTCGTCAACTTAACTAACTTAACTGAATAGGCGTACTTGCAACGAAATGAGCCTTTCTGCACCTTGAAAACTGTGCTTTGCAGGAATTACTCCTTCACAACTAACTCAGTTCTCAGAGGGAGACAATGCACTAGATGCTGCAGCTTCTATCATAGATGGTTTTCTTTGAAGTCACACATGTGTTTCTCCACCTCAGTTGAATAGGCCGTTCTGGATCAAAAAGTGCCTGTCTCAAGCTCGAATCACCTTATTTTCAGGAAGTATTCCTTTCCAAGACTAACTCACTTCTCACAGAGAAACAATTTTCCACTTGCTACAGCTTCTAGCACAGATGGTTTTTTGCGAGAGATCATTGTGTTTGTTCAACTTACAGGAACCGTACATTTGCAACAAAATGAGCCCTTCTCCACCTTGAAAACTATTATTTGCTGGAAGTATTCCTTTCAAAAGGAACTCACTTCTCACAGAGAAACAGTATGCTCCATGCTGAAGCTTCTAAAAACCTGGTTTTCTTTGGACTTCTATATGAGTCTTCAACTCAGCTGAATAGGCCTATTAGGAGCAAAGAGAACTTATTTCCGCCCTTCAACACCGTGCTTGCAGGAAGTTTCCTTTTCCAAAGCTGACCAAGATCTCACCAAATACAATGTGCTCGAAGCTCCTGCTTCTAACACGGATCGTTTTCTGTATGAGATACAAGTGTTTCTTCAACTTAGTTGAGTAGGCCTATTTGGCACAAAATGAGCCTTTCTCCACCTTGAAAATTGTGATTTGCTGGAAGTATTCATTTCAAAAATTCATCCATTTCTCACTGGAAAACAATGTGCTAGAGGCTTCAGCTTCTTACATAGATGGTTTTCTTTGGAGAAACACCTGTCTTTCTTCAACTCTGGTGAAGAGGACTTTATAGACCAAACGGAGTCTATGTCCATCTTGAAACACCAAAGTTGCAGGAAGTGTTCTTTACCAAAACAAACTTAATTGTTACAAAAAGCAATGTGCTTGATGTTCTTGCATCTATCATTGAAGGTTTTCTTCGAGAGATGCACGTGATTGGTCAAGTGACCTGAATAGGCATGTTTGGAACAAAATGAGCCTTTCTCCAGCTTGAAAACTAGGATTTGCAGGAAATATTCCTTTCAAAACGAACCCAGTTGTCATAGAGAAACAATGGGCAAGACAATGCAGCTTTGAACATAGAAGGTTTTCTTTGGTGAGATTCGTGTGTCTCTCCTACTCAGCTAAATAGGCTTTTATGGAACTAAGGGAGGCTTTTCCACCTTGACAATGGTGATATGCTGCACGTATTCCTTTCAAAAACTAACTTACCTCTTATAAGAAAACAATGTGCTAGATGCTGCAGCTTCTAGCATACATGGTTCTTTTGGGAGAGCTACACATGTTCCTGGAACTCAGCTGAATAGGCTTATTTGGAGCAAACATTGACTATGTCCACCCTGAAACACCTCAGTTGCAGGAAGTATTACTCTCTAACTCTAACACAATTCTCACAGGAATACAATGTGCTGTAGCTCCTGCTTCTAACATGAATGGTTTTCTTTCTGAGATACATGTGTTTCTTCAACTTAGCTGGATAGGCCTATTTGGAACAAAGTTAGCTTATCTCCAATATGAAGTTGTGATTTGCAGCGTGTATTACTCTAAAAATCTTACTGAGTTCTCACAGGAAAATAAAGCGCTAAATGGGCAGTTTCTAAAATAGATGGTGTTTTGGAGATATTCATGTCTTCCTTCAACTCAGGTGAAAATTACTTTTTGGAGCAACAGTCCCTACCTTCACCTTGAAACACTTAAGTTGCAGGAAGTATTCCTTTCCAAAGTTATGCAAGTCTCAGAGGGAGACAATGTGCTAGATCTCCTGCTTCTAAGACCAGTGGTTTTCTTTGGTAGATACATGTGTTCCTTCAACTTAACTGAAGAGGCCTACTTGCAACCACATAAGCCTTTCTCCACCTGGAAAACTATGGTTTGCAGGAAGTTTTCTTTTCAAAACTAACTCAATTCTCAGAGGGCAGGCAATGCACCAGATGCTGCAGCTTCTATCATACATGGTTTTCTATGGGGTGATACATGTGTTTCTTCACCTCAGTTAAATAGGCCTATTTGGAGGAAAAAGTGCCTACCTCAATCTGGAATCACCTAGTTTTCAGGACGTATTCCTATCAAACAGTAACTCACTTCTCACAGAGAAACAATGTTCTACTTGCTTCTGCTTCAAACACAGGTGGTTTTCCTTTGAGAGATACACGTGTTTCTTCGACTTCAAGCATCGGCAGATTTGCAACATAATGGTCTTTTCTTCAGCTTGAAAACTGTCATTTGCAGGAAGTATTCCTTTCAAAATGAACTAGTTCTCACAGAGAAACAATGTGCTCGATGCTGAAGCTTCTAAAACCGTGGCTTTCTTTGGACAGGTATATGTGTTGATTCAATTCATCTGAGTAGTCCTATTTGGAGCCAACAGAGCCTACTTCCACCTTGCAACACCATGGTTGGAAGAAGATTTCCGTTCCAAACCTGACACAATTAGCACAGGAAAACAATGTGCTAGATGCTTCTGCTTCAAATATGCATGGTGTTGTTTTGAGAAATACGTGGCTCTCCAACTTAGCTGAATAGGACTATTTGGAACAAGGTTAGCCATTCTCCAGTTGAACCTTGTGAGGTTCCTGATGTATTAGTCTCAAAATCGTACTCAGTTCTCACTGGGAAACAATGCACTAGATGCGGAGGCTGTTTGGAACAAAGTGAGCCTTTTTTCCACCTTACAACTGGTTTTGCAGGAATTATTCCTTTCAAAAACAAACTCAAGGCTCCGAAGGAAACAATGTGTTGATGCCCCTGCTTCTAATCGGGATGTTTTTCTTTTGACAGATAAAGGTATTTCTTCTCTTCAGCTTAATAGGCCTGATTGTAACAAAAAGATCCTTTCTCCCCCTTGAGAAGTATGATTTGCTGGGAGTATTACATTCGAAAACGGACTCAATTCTACAGGGAAACAATGTGCCAGATGCTGCAGCTTCTAACATGGATGGTGTCTTTGGAGAGATACATGTGTTTCTTCAACTCAGCTGAGTAGATCTATTTGGAGCAAACAGAGCCTATCTCCACCTTGAAACACCTAAGTTGGAGGAAGTATTTCTTTCAAAACTAGCTCTATTGTCCCAAGAAACAATGTGCTAGATACTGCAGCTTCAAACAGAGTTGGTTTTCTCAGCAGAGATATATGTATTTCCTGCATTAGGTTGAAGAAGCCTATTTGGAACAAGATGAGCTTAACTCGACCTTGAAAATTCTGATTTGCACAAAGTATTCCTCTCAAAAACTGAAACAATTCTCACAGGCAGGCAAGGTGCTTGATACTGCACCTTCTAACAGACATTGTTTTCTTTGGAGATACTCATGGGTTACTTCAACTCAGCTGAAAAGGCCTCTATAAAGTAAGCAGAGTCTATCTCCATCTTGAAACACCAAAGTTGAAGGAAATGTTCTTTTGACAAACAAACTGAATTCTCACAGGAAGTCAACGTGCTAGACGTTCCTGCACATAACACCAAAGGTGTTCTTTGAGAGATACATGTGTTTCGTCAAGTCACCTAATAGTCCTGTTTGGAACCAAATGAGCCTTTCTCCAGCATGAAAACTAGGATTTGCAGGAAGTATTCCTTTCACAAACCACCCCACTTCTCACCGAGAAACAATGTGCTAGATGGGGCACCTTCTAACATAGATAGTTTTCATTTGAGAGACATATGTGTTTCTCCTACTCAGCAAAATAGAAGGAGAAGGAGGCTTTTATAGAACAAAATGAACCATTTTCGACCTTGAAAACTGACATATGCTGCAAGTATTCCTTTAAAGAACTACTCAACTCCCACAGGGAACAATGTGGTGGATGCTTCAGTTTCTAGCCAACATGGTTCTCTTTGGAGAGGTACACGTGTTCCTTCAACTCACCTGAATAGGCCTATTGGGAGCAAACACTGCCTATGCCCACCTGGAAACACCTCAGTTGCAGGAAGTATTCCTGTCCAAATCTAAAACAGTTCTCACAGGAATACAATGTGCTGGATGCTCCCTTTTTCAAACACGGATCGTTTTGTTTCTGAGATATCTGTGTTTCTTCTACTTAGCTGAGTAGGACTATTTGGAACAAAATGAGCCTCTCTCAACCTTGAAAACTGGTTTCCATTGTGTATTACTCACACAACTTACTCAGTTCTCAGAGGGAACCAATGCACTAGAAGCGGCAGTAGCTAACCTAGATGGTTTCTTGGAGAGACACGTGTGTTTCTTCAACTGAGCTGAAAAGGACTCTTTGGAGCAACAGCGCCTATCTGCACCTTGAAACACTTAAGTTGCAGGGAGTAGTCCTTCCAAAAACTACTCAAGTCTCAAGGGAAGCCATGTGCTAAATGCTGAATCTTGGAACATAGATGGTTTACTCTGGAGAGACACATGTGTTGTTTCAACTCAGCTGAAAAGGCCTAGTTGGAGCAAACTGAGCCTGTGTCCATCTTGAAAGACTTTCGTTGCTGGAAGGATTCACTTCAAAAATTAACTCAATTCTCACAAGAAAACAATGTTCTAGATGTTCCTGCACCTAACAACAATGGTTTCTTTGAGAGATACATGTGTTTCTTCGACTCACCTGAAGGGGCCGGTTTGGATGAAAATGAGCCTTTCTCTAGCTTAGAAACTATTGTTTGCAGGAAGAATGCCTTGCAAACATCAACACAATTCTCACAGGGAAACAATGTGCTAGATGCTGCATCTTGTAACTTGGTTCCTTTTTGTCGGAGAGACAGATGTGATTCTTCTAATCAGCTGAAAAGGCCTATTTGGAGCAAATGAGGGCTATCTGCATCTTGAAACACCTAAGATGCACGAAGTGTTCCTTTCACAACTAACTCAATTCTCACAGAAAAAGAATGTGCTACATGCCCCTGCCTCTAACACTGAAGGGTTTCCTCAAAAGATACAGGTGTTTCGTCAACTCACTTGAACAGGCCTATAGGGAACACAAGTACCCTTCTCCACTTTGAAACCTTTGATTTGCAGGAACTGTTCCCTTCAAAAACCAAGTCAAGTCTCAGAGGAAAACAATGTGCTAGATCTCCTGCTGCTAAGATAGATGGGTTTTTTTGGGAGATACACGTGTTTCGTCAACTTAACTAACTTAACTGAATAGGCGTACTTGCAACGAAATGAGCCTTTCTGCACCTTGAAAACTGTGCTTTGCAGGAATTACTCCTTCACAACTAACTCAGTTCTCAGAGGGAGACAATGCACTAGATGCTGCAGCTTCTATCATAGATGGTTTTCTTTGAAGTCACACATGTGTTTCTCCACCTCAGTTGAATAGGCCGTTCTGGATCAAAAAGTGCCTGTCTCAAGCTCGAATCACCTTATTTTCAGGAAGTATTCCTTTCCAAGACTAACTCACTTCTCACAGAGAAACAATTTTCCACTTGCTACAGCTTCTAGCACAGATGGTTTTTTGCGAGAGATCATTGTGTTTGTTCAACTTACAGGAACCGTACATTTGCAACAAAATGAGCCCTTCTCCACCTTGAAAACTATTATTTGCTGGAAGTATTCCTTTCAAAAGGAACTCACTTCTCACAGAGAAACAGTATGCTCCATGCTGAAGCTTCTAAAAACCTGGTTTTCTTTGGACTTCTATATGAGTCTTCAACTCAGCTGAATAGGCCTATTAGGAGCAAAGAGAACTTATTTCCGCCCTTCAACACCGTGCTTGCAGGAAGTTTCCTTTTCCAAAGCTGACCAAGATCTCACCAAATACAATGTGCTCGAAGCTCCTGCTTCTAACACGGATCGTTTTCTGTATGAGATACAAGTGTTTCTTCAACTTAGTTGAGTAGGCCTATTTGGCACAAAATGAGCCTTTCTCCACCTTGAAAATTGTGATTTGCTGGAAGTATTCATTTCAAAAATTCATCCATTTCTCACTGGAAAACAATGTGCTAGAGGCTTCAGCTTCTTACATAGATGGTTTTCTTTGGAGAAACACCTGTCTTTCTTCAACTCTGGTGAAGAGGACTTTATAGACCAAACGGAGTCTATGTCCATCTTGAAACACCAAAGTTGCAGGAAGTGTTCTTTACCAAAACAAACTTAATTGTTACAAAAAGCAATGTGCTTGATGTTCTTGCATCTATCATTGAAGGTTTTCTTCGAGAGATGCACGTGATTGGTCAAGTGACCTGAATAGGCATGTTTGGAACAAAATGAGCCTTTCTCCAGCTTGAAAACTAGGATTTGCAGGAAATATTCCTTTCAAAACGAACCCAGTTGTCATAGAGAAACAATGGGCAAGACAATGCAGCTTTGAACATAGAAGGTTTTCTTTGGTGAGATTCGTGTGTCTCTCCTACTCAGCTAAATAGGCTTTTATGGAACTAAGGGAGGCTTTTCCACCTTGACAATGGTGATATGCTGCACGTATTCCTTTCAAAAACTAACTTACCTCTTATAAGAAAACAATGTGCTAGATGCTGCAGCTTCTAGCATACATGGTTCTTTTGGGAGAGCTACACATGTTCCTGGAACTCAGCTGAATAGGCCTATTTGGAGCAAACATTGACTATGTCCACCCTGAAACACCTCAGTTGCAGGAAGTATTACTCTCTAACTCTAACACAATTCTCACAGGAATACAATGTGCTGTAGCTCCTGCTTCTAACATGAATGGTTTTCTTTCTGAGATACATGTGTTTCTTCAACTTAGCTGGATAGGCCTATTTGGAACAAAGTTAGCTTATCTCCAATATGAAGTTGTGATTTGCAGCGTGTATTACTCTAAAAATCTTACTCAGTTCTCACAGGAAAATAAAGCGCTAAATGGGCAGTTTCTAAAATAGATGGTGTTTTGGAGATATTCATGTCTTCCTTCAACTCAGGTGAAAATTACTTTTTGGAGCAACAGTCCCTACCTTCACCTTGAAACACTTAAGTTGCAGGAAGTATTCCTTTCCAAAGTTATGCAAGTCTCAGAGGGAGACAATGTGCTAGATCTCCTGCTTCTAAGACCAGTGGTTTTCTTTGGTAGATACATGTGTTCCTTCAACTTAACTGAAGAGGCCTACTTGCAACCACATAAGCCTTTCTCCACCTGGAAAACTATGGTTTGCAGGAAGTTTTCTTTTCAAAACTAACTCAATTCTCAGAGGGCAGGCAATGCACCAGATGCTGCAGCTTCTATCATACATGGTTTTCTATGGGGTGATACATGTGTTTCTTCACCTCAGTTAAATAGGCCTATTTGGAGGAAAAAGTGCCTACCTCAATCTGGAATCACCTAGTTTTCAGGACGTATTCCTATCAAACAGTAACTCACTTCTCACAGAGAAACAATGTTCTACTTGCTTCTGCTTCAAACACAGGTGGTTTTCCTTTGAGAGATACACGTGTTTCTTCGACTTCAAGCATCGGCAGATTTGCAACATAATGGTCTTTTCTTCAGCTTGAAAACTGTCATTTGCAGGAAGTATTCCTTTCAAAATGAACTAGTTCTCACAGAGAAACAATGTGCTCGATGCTGAAGCTTCTAAAACCGTGGCTTTCTTTGGACAGGTATATGTGTTGATTCAATTCATCTGAGTAGTCCTATTTGGAGCCAACAGAGCCTACTTCCACCTTGCAACACCATGGTTGGAAGAAGATTTCCGTTCCAAACCTGACACAATTAGCACAGGAAAACAATGTGCTAGATGCTTCTGCTTCAAATATGCATGGTGTTGTTTTGAGAAATACGTGGCTCTCCAACTTAGCTGAATAGGACTATTTGGAACAAGGTTAGCCATTCTCCAGTTGAACCTTGTGAGGTTCCTGATGTATTAGTCTCAAAATCTTACTCAGTTCTCACTGGGAAACAATGCACTAGATGCGGAGGCTGTTTGGAACAAAGTGAGCCTTTTTTCCACCTTACAACTGGTTTTGCAGGAATTATTCCTTTCAAAAACAAACTCAAGGCTCCGAAGGAAACAATGTGTTGATGCCCCTGCTTCTAATCGGGATGTTTTTCTTTTGACAGATAAAGGTATTTCTTCTCTTCAGCTTAATAGGCCTGATTGTAACAAAAAGATCCTTTCTCCCCCTTGAGAAGTATGATTTGCTGGGAGTATTACATTCGAAAACGGACTCAATTCTACAGGGAAACAATGTGCCAGATGCTGCAGCTTCTAACATGGATGGTGTCTTTGGAGAGATACATGTGTTTCTTCAACTCAGCTGAGTAGATCTATTTGGAGCAAACAGAGCCTATCTCCACCTTGAAACACCTAAGTTGGAGGAAGTATTTCTTTCAAAACTAGCTCTATTGTCCCAAGAAACAGTGTGCTAGATACTGCAGCTTCAAACAGAGTTGGTTTTCTCAGCACAGATATATGTATTTCCTGCATTAGGGTGAAGAAGCCTATTTGGAACAAGATGAGCTTAACTCGACCTTGAAAATTCTGATTTGCACAAAGTATTCCTCTCAAAAACTGAAACAATTCTCACAGGCAGGCAAGGTGCTTGATACTGCACCTTCTAACAGACATTGTTTTCTTTGGAGATACTCATGGGTTACTTCAACTCAGCTGAAAAGGCCTCTATAAAGTAAGCAGAGTCTATCTCCATCTTGAAACACCAAAGTTGAAGGAAATGTTCTTTTGACAAACAAACTGAATTCTCACAGGAAGTCAACGTGCTAGACGTTCCTGCACATAACACCAAAGGTGTTCTTTGAGAGATACATGTGTTTCGTCAAGTCACCTAATAGTCCTGTTTGGAACCAAATGAGCCTTTCTCCAGCATGAAAACTAGGATTTGCAGGAAGTATTCCTTTCACAAACCACCCCACTTCTCACCGAGAAACAATGTGCTAGATGGGGCACCTTCTAACATAGATAGTTTTCATTTGAGAGACATATGTGTTTCTCCTACTCAGCAAAATAGAAGGAGAAGGAGGCTTTTATAGAACAAAATGAACCATTTTCGACCTTGAAAACTGACATATGCTGCAAGTATTCCTTTAAAGAACTACTCAACTCCCACAGGGAACAATGTGGTGGATGCTTCAGTTTCTAGCCAACATGGTTCTCTTTGGAGAGGTACACGTGTTCCTTCAACTCACCTGAATAGGCCTATTGGGAGCAAACACTGCCTATGCCCACCTGGAAACACCTCAGTTGCAGGAAGTATTCCTGTCCAAATCTAAAACAGTTCTCACAGGAATACAATGTGCTGGATGCTCCCTTTTTCAAACACGGATCGTTTTGTTTCTGAGATATCTGTGTTTCTTCTACTTAGCTGAGTAGGACTATTTGGAACAAAATGAGCCTCTCTCAACCTTGAAAACTGGTTTCCATTGTGTATTACTCACACAACTTACTCAGTTCTCAGAGGGAACCAATGCACTAGAAGCGGCAGTAGCTAACCTAGATGGTTTCTTGGAGAGACACGTGTGTTTCTTCAACTGAGCTGAAAAGGACTCTTTGGAGCAACAGCGCCTATCTGCACCTTGAAACACTTAAGTTGCAGGGAGTAGTCCTTCCAAAAACTACTCAGGTCTCAAGGGAAGCCATGTGCTAAATGCTGAATCTTGGAACATAGATGGTTTACTCTGGAGAGACACATGTGTTGTTTCAACTCAGCTGAAAAGGCCTAGTTGGAGCAAACTGAGCCTGTGTCCATCTTGAAAGACTTTCGTTGCTGGAAGGATTCACTTCAAAAATTAACTCAATTCTCACAAGAAAACAATGTTCTAGATGTTCCTGCACCTAACAACAATGGTTTCTTTGAGAGATACATGTGTTTCTTCGACTCACCTGAAGGGGCCGGTTTGGATGAAAATGAGCCTTTCTCTAGCTTAGAAACTATTGTTTGCAGGAAGAATGCCTTGCAAACATCAACACAATTCTCACAGGGAAACAATGTGCTAGATGCTGCATCTTGTAACTTGGTTCCTTTTTGTCGGAGAGACAGATGTGATTCTTCTAATCAGCTGAAAAGGCCTATTTGGAGCAAATGAGGGCTATCTGCATCTTGAAACACCTAAGATGCACGAAGTGTTCCTTTCACAACTAACTCAATTCTCACAGAAAAAGAATGTGCTACATGCCCCTGCCTCTAACACTGAAGGGTTTCCTCAAAAGATACAGGTGTTTCGTCAACTCACTTAAACAGGCCTATAGGGAACACAAGTACCCTTCTCCACTTTGAAACCTTTGATTTGCAGGAACTGTTCCCTTCAAAAACCAAGTCAAGTCTCAGAGGAAAACAATGTGCTAGATCTCCTGCTGCTAAGATAGATGGGTTTTTTTGGGAGATACACGTGTTTCGTCAACTTAACTAACTTAACTGAATAGGCGTACTTGCAACGAAATGAGCCTTTCTGCACCTTGAAAACTGTGCTTTGCAGGAATTACTCCTTCACAACTAACTCAGTTCTCAGAGGGAGACAATGCACTAGATGCTGCAGCTTCTATCATAGATGGTTTTCTTTGAAGTCACACATGTGTTTCTCCACCTCAGTTGAATAGGCCGTTCTGGATCAAAAAGTGCCTGTCTCAAGCTCGAATCACCTTATTTTCAGGAAGTATTCCTTTCCAAGACTAACTCACTTCTCACAGAGAAACAATTTTCCACTTGCTACAGCTTCTAGCACAGATGGTTTTTTGCGAGAGATCATTGTGTTTGTTCAACTTACAGGAACCGTACATTTGCAACAAAATGAGCCCTTCTCCACCTTGAAAACTATTATTTGCTGGAAGTATTCCTTTCAAAAGGAACTCACTTCTCACAGAGAAACAGTATGCTCCATGCTGAAGCTTCTAAAAACCTGGTTTTCTTTGGACTTCTATATGAGTCTTCAACTCAGCTGAATAGGCCTATTAGGAGCAAAGAGAACTTATTTCCGCCCTTCAACACCGTGCTTGCAGGAAGTTTCCTTTTCCAAAGCTGACCAAGATCTCACCAAATACAATGTGCTCGAAGCTCCTGCTTCTAACACGGATCGTTTTCTGTATGAGATACAAGTGTTTCTTCAACTTAGTTGAGTAGGCCTATTTGGCACAAAATGAGCCTTTCTCCACCTTGAAAATTGTGATTTGCTGGAAGTATTCATTTCAAAAATTCATCCATTTCTCACTGGAAAACAATGTGCTAGAGGCTTCAGCTTCTTACATAGATGGTTTTCTTTGGAGAAACACCTGTCTTTCTTCAACTCTGGTGAAGAGGACTTTATAGACCAAACGGAGTCTATGTCCATCTTGAAACACCAAAGTTGCAGGAAGTGTTCTTTACCAAAACAAACTTAATTGTTACAAAAAGCAATGTGCTTGATGTTCTTGCATCTATCATTGAAGGTTTTCTTCGAGAGATGCACGTGATTGGTCAAGTGACCTGAATAGGCATGTTTGGAACAAAATGAGCCTTTCTCCAGCTTGAAAACTAGGATTTGCAGGAAATATTCCTTTCAAAACGAACCCAGTTGTCATAGAGAAACAATGGGCAAGACAATGCAGCTTTGAACATAGAAGGTTTTCTTTGGTGAGATTCGTGTGTCTCTCCTACTCAGCTAAATAGGCTTTTATGGAACTAAGGGAGGCTTTTCCACCTTGACAATGGTGATATGCTGCACGTATTCCTTTCAAAAACTAACTTACCTCTTATAAGAAAACAATGTGCTAGATGCTGCAGCTTCTAGCATACATGGTTCTTTTGGGAGAGCTACACATGTTCCTGGAACTCAGCTGAATAGGCCTATTTGGAGCAAACATTGACTATGTCCACCCTGAAACACCTCAGTTGCAGGAAGTATTACTCTCTAACTCTAACACAATTCTCACAGGAATACAATGTGCTGTAGCTCCTGCTTCTAACATGAATGGTTTTCTTTCTGAGATACATGTGTTTCTTCAACTTAGCTGGATAGGCCTATTTGGAACAAAGTTAGCTTATCTCCAATATGAAGTTGTGATTTGCAGCGTGTATTACTCTAAAAATCTTACTCAGTTCTCACAGGAAAATAAAGCGCTAAATGGGCAGTTTCTAAAATAGATGGTGTTTTGGAGATATTCATGTCTTCCTTCAACTCAGGTGAAAATTACTTTTTGGAGCAACAGTCCCTACCTTCACCTTGAAACACTTAAGTTGCAGGAAGTATTCCTTTCCAAAGTTATGCAAGTCTCAGAGGGAGACAATGTGCTAGATCTCCTGCTTCTAAGACCAGTGGTTTTCTTTGGTAGATACATGTGTTCCTTCAACTTAACTGAAGAGGCCTACTTGCAACCACATAAGCCTTTCTCCACCTGGAAAACTATGGTTTGCAGGAAGTTTTCTTTTCAAAACTAACTCAATTCTCAGAGGGCAGGCAATGCACCAGATGCTGCAGCTTCTATCATACATGGTTTTCTATGGGGTGATACATGTGTTTCTTCACCTCAGTTAAATAGGCCTATTTGGAGGAAAAAGTGCCTACCTCAATCTGGAATCACCTAGTTTTCAGGACGTATTCCTATCAAACAGTAACTCACTTCTCACAGAGAAACAATGTTCTACTTGCTTCTGCTTCAAACACAGGTGGTTTTCCTTTGAGAGATACACGTGTTTCTTCGACTTCAAGCATCGGCAGATTTGCAACATAATGGTCTTTTCTTCAGCTTGAAAACTGTCATTTGCAGGAAGTATTCCTTTCAAAATGAACTAGTTCTCACAGAGAAACAATGTGCTCGATGCTGAAGCTTCTAAAACCGTGGCTTTCTTTGGACAGGTATATGTGTTGATTCAATTCATCTGAGTAGTCCTATTTGGAGCCAACAGAGCCTACTTCCACCTTGCAACACCATGGTTGGAAGAAGATTTCCGTTCCAAACCTGACACAATTAGCACAGGAAAACAATGTGCTAGATGCTTCTGCTTCAAATATGCATGGTGTTGTTTTGAGAAATACGTGGCTCTCCAACTTAGCTGAATAGGACTATTTGGAACAAGGTTAGCCATTCTCCAGTTGAACCTTGTGAGGTTCCTGATGTATTAGTCTCAAAATCTTACTCAGTTCTCACTGGGAAACAATGCACTAGATGCGGAGGCTGTTTGGAACAAAGTGAGCCTTTTTTCCACCTTACAACTGGTTTTGCAGGAATTATTCCTTTCAAAAACAAACTCAAGGCTCCGAAGGAAACAATGTGTTGATGCCCCTGCTTCTAATCGGGATGTTTTTCTTTTGACAGATAAAGGTATTTCTTCTCTTCAGCTTAATAGGCCTGATTGTAACAAAAAGATCCTTTCTCCCCCTTGAGAAGTATGATTTGCTGGGAGTATTACATTCGAAAACGGACTCAATTCTACAGGGAAACAATGTGCCAGATGCTGCAGCTTCTAACATGGATGGTGTCTTTGGAGAGATACATGTGTTTCTTCAACTCAGCTGAGTAGATCTATTTGGAGCAAACAGAGCCTATCTCCACCTTGAAACACCTAAGTTGGAGGAAGTATTTCTTTCAAAACTAGCTCTATTGTCCCAAGAAACAGTGTGCTAGATACTGCAGCTTCAAACAGAGTTGGTTTTCTCAGCACAGATATATGTATTTCCTGCATTAGGGTGAAGAAGCCTATTTGGAACAAGATGAGCTTAACTCGACCTTGAAAATTCTGATTTGCACAAAGTATTCCTCTCAAAAACTGAAACAATTCTCACAGGCAGGCAAGGTGCTTGATACTGCACCTTCTAACAGACATTGTTTTCTTTGGAGATACTCATGGGTTACTTCAACTCAGCTGAAAAGGCCTCTATAAAGTAAGCAGAGTCTATCTCCATCTTGAAACACCAAAGTTGAAGGAAATGTTCTTTTGACAAACAAACTGAATTCTCACAGGAAGTCAACGTGCTAGACGTTCCTGCACATAACACCAAAGGTGTTCTTTGAGAGATACATGTGTTTCGTCAAGTCACCTAATAGTCCTGTTTGGAACCAAATGAGCCTTTCTCCAGCATGAAAACTAGGATTTGCAGGAAGTATTCCTTTCACAAACCACCCCACTTCTCACCGAGAAACAATGTGCTAGATGGGGCACCTTCTAACATAGATAGTTTTCATTTGAGAGACATATGTGTTTCTCCTACTCAGCAAAATAGAAGGAGAAGGAGGCTTTTATAGAACAAAATGAACCATTTTCGACCTTGAAAACTGACATATGCTGCAAGTATTCCTTTAAAGAACTACTCAACTCCCACAGGGAACAATGTGGTGGATGCTTCAGTTTCTAGCCAACATGGTTCTCTTTGGAGAGGTACACGTGTTCCTTCAACTCACCTGAATAGGCCTATTGGGAGCAAACACTGCCTATGCCCACCTGGAAACACCTCAGTTGCAGGAAGTATTCCTGTCCAAATCTAAAACAGTTCTCACAGGAATACAATGTGCTGGATGCTCCCTTTTTCAAACACGGATCGTTTTGTTTCTGAGATATCTGTGTTTCTTCTACTTAGCTGAGTAGGACTATTTGGAACAAAATGAGCCTCTCTCAACCTTGAAAACTGGTTTCCATTGTGTATTACTCACACAACTTACTCAGTTCTCAGAGGGAACCAATGCACTAGAAGCGGCAGTAGCTAACCTAGATGGTTTCTTGGAGAGACACGTGTGTTTCTTCAACTGAGCTGAAAAGGACTCTTTGGAGCAACAGCGCCTATCTGCACCTTGAAACACTTAAGTTGCAGGGAGTAGTCCTTCCAAAAACTACTCAGGTCTCAAGGGAAGCCATGTGCTAAATGCTGAATCTTGGAACATAGATGGTTTACTCTGGAGAGACACATGTGTTGTTTCAACTCAGCTGAAAAGGCCTAGTTGGAGCAAACTGAGCCTGTGTCCATCTTGAAAGACTTTCGTTGCTGGAAGGATTCACTTCAAAAATTAACTCAATTCTCACAAGAAAACAATGTTCTAGATGTTCCTGCACCTAACAACAATGGTTTCTTTGAGAGATACATGTGTTTCTTCGACTCACCTGAAGGGGCCGGTTTGGATGAAAATGAGCCTTTCTCTAGCTTAGAAACTATTGTTTGCAGGAAGAATGCCTTGCAAACATCAACACAATTCTCACAGGGAAACAATGTGCTAGATGCTGCATCTTGTAACTTGGTTCCTTTTTGTCGGAGAGACAGATGTGATTCTTCTAATCAGCTGAAAAGGCCTATTTGGAGCAAATGAGGGCTATCTGCATCTTGAAACACCTAAGATGCACGAAGTGTTCCTTTCACAACTAACTCAATTCTCACAGAAAAAGAATGTGCTACATGCCCCTGCCTCTAACACTGAAGGGTTTCCTCAAAAGATACAGGTGTTTCGTCAACTCACTTAAACAGGCCTATAGGGAACACAAGTACCCTTCTCCACTTTGAAACCTTTGATTTGCAGGAACTGTTCCCTTCAAAAACCAAGTCAAGTCTCAGAGGAAAACAATGTGCTAGATCTCCTGCTGCTAAGATAGATGGGTTTTTTTGGGAGATACACGTGTTTCGTCAACTTAACTAACTTAACTGAATAGGCGTACTTGCAACGAAATGAGCCTTTCTGCACCTTGAAAACTGTGCTTTGCAGGAATTACTCCTTCACAACTAACTCAGTTCTCAGAGGGAGACAATGCACTAGATGCTGCAGCTTCTATCATAGATGGTTTTCTTTGAAGTCACACATGTGTTTCTCCACCTCAGTTGAATAGGCCGTTCTGGATCAAAAAGTGCCTGTCTCAAGCTCGAATCACCTTATTTTCAGGAAGTATTCCTTTCCAAGACTAACTCACTTCTCACAGAGAAACAATTTTCCACTTGCTACAGCTTCTAGCACAGATGGTTTTTTGCGAGAGATCATTGTGTTTGTTCAACTTACAGGAACCGTACATTTGCAACAAAATGAGCCCTTCTCCACCTTGAAAACTATTATTTGCTGGAAGTATTCCTTTCAAAAGGAACTCACTTCTCACAGAGAAACAGTATGCTCCATGCTGAAGCTTCTAAAAACCTGGTTTTCTTTGGACTTCTATATGAGTCTTCAACTCAGCTGAATAGGCCTATTAGGAGCAAAGAGAACTTATTTCCGCCCTTCAACACCGTGCTTGCAGGAAGTTTCCTTTTCCAAAGCTGACCAAGATCTCACCAAATACAATGTGCTCGAAGCTCCTGCTTCTAACACGGATCGTTTTCTGTATGAGATACAAGTGTTTCTTCAACTTAGTTGAGTAGGCCTATTTGGCACAAAATGAGCCTTTCTCCACCTTGAAAATTGTGATTTGCTGGAAGTATTCATTTCAAAAATTCATCCATTTCTCACTGGAAAACAATGTGCTAGAGGCTTCAGCTTCTTACATAGATGGTTTTCTTTGGAGAAACACCTGTCTTTCTTCAACTCTGGTGAAGAGGACTTTATAGACCAAACGGAGTCTATGTCCATCTTGAAACACCAAAGTTGCAGGAAGTGTTCTTTACCAAAACAAACTTAATTGTTACAAAAAGCAATGTGCTTGATGTTCTTGCATCTATCATTGAAGGTTTTCTTCGAGAGATGCACGTGATTGGTCAAGTGACCTGAATAGGCATGTTTGGAACAAAATGAGCCTTTCTCCAGCTTGAAAACTAGGATTTGCAGGAAATATTCCTTTCAAAACGAACCCAGTTGTCATAGAGAAACAATGGGCAAGACAATGCAGCTTTGAACATAGAAGGTTTTCTTTGGTGAGATTCGTGTGTCTCTCCTACTCAGCTAAATAGGCTTTTATGGAACTAAGGGAGGCTTTTCCACCTTGACAATGGTGATATGCTGCACGTATTCCTTTCAAAAACTAACTTACCTCTTATAAGAAAACAATGTGCTAGATGCTGCAGCTTCTAGCATACATGGTTCTTTTGGGAGAGCTACACATGTTCCTGGAACTCAGCTGAATAGGCCTATTTGGAGCAAACATTGACTATGTCCACCCTGAAACACCTCAGTTGCAGGAAGTATTACTCTCTAACTCTAACACAATTCTCACAGGAATACAATGTGCTGTAGCTCCTGCTTCTAACATGAATGGTTTTCTTTCTGAGATACATGTGTTTCTTCAACTTAGCTGGATAGGCCTATTTGGAACAAAGTTAGCTTATCTCCAATATGAAGTTGTGATTTGCAGCGTGTATTACTCTAAAAATCTTACTCAGTTCTCACAGGAAAATAAAGCGCTAAATGGGCAGTTTCTAAAATAGATGGTGTTTTGGAGATATTCATGTCTTCCTTCAACTCAGGTGAAAATTACTTTTTGGAGCAACAGTCCCTACCTTCACCTTGAAACACTTAAGTTGCAGGAAGTATTCCTTTCCAAAGTTATGCAAGTCTCAGAGGGAGACAATGTGCTAGATCTCCTGCTTCTAAGACCAGTGGTTTTCTTTGGTAGATACATGTGTTCCTTCAACTTAACTGAAGAGGCCTACTTGCAACCACATAAGCCTTTCTCCACCTGGAAAACTATGGTTTGCAGGAAGTTTTCTTTTCAAAACTAACTCAATTCTCAGAGGGCAGGCAATGCACCAGATGCTGCAGCTTCTATCATACATGGTTTTCTATGGGGTGATACATGTGTTTCTTCACCTCAGTTAAATAGGCCTATTTGGAGGAAAAAGTGCCTACCTCAATCTGGAATCACCTAGTTTTCAGGACGTATTCCTATCAAACAGTAACTCACTTCTCACAGAGAAACAATGTTCTACTTGCTTCTGCTTCAAACACAGGTGGTTTTCCTTTGAGAGATACACGTGTTTCTTCGACTTCAAGCATCGGCAGATTTGCAACATAATGGTCTTTTCTTCAGCTTGAAAACTGTCATTTGCAGGAAGTATTCCTTTCAAAATGAACTAGTTCTCACAGAGAAACAATGTGCTCGATGCTGAAGCTTCTAAAACCGTGGCTTTCTTTGGACAGGTATATGTGTTGATTCAATTCATCTGAGTAGTCCTATTTGGAGCCAACAGAGCCTACTTCCACCTTGCAACACCATGGTTGGAAGAAGATTTCCGTTCCAAACCTGACACAATTAGCACAGGAAAACAATGTGCTAGATGCTTCTGCTTCAAATATGCATGGTGTTGTTTTGAGAAATACGTGGCTCTCCAACTTAGCTGAATAGGACTATTTGGAACAAGGTTAGCCATTCTCCAGTTGAACCTTGTGAGGTTCCTGATGTATTAGTCTCAAAATCTTACTCAGTTCTCACTGGGAAACAATGCACTAGATGCGGAGGCTGTTTGGAACAAAGTGAGCCTTTTTTCCACCTTACAACTGGTTTTGCAGGAATTATTCCTTTCAAAAACAAACTCAAGGCTCCGAAGGAAACAATGTGTTGATGCCCCTGCTTCTAATCGGGATGTTTTTCTTTTGACAGATAAAGGTATTTCTTCTCTTCAGCTTAATAGGCCTGATTGTAACAAAAAGATCCTTTCTCCCCCTTGAGAAGTATGATTTGCTGGGAGTATTACATTCGAAAACGGACTCAATTCTACAGGGAAACAATGTGCCAGATGCTGCAGCTTCTAACATGGATGGTGTCTTTGGAGAGATACATGTGTTTCTTCAACTCAGCTGAGTAGATCTATTTGGAGCAAACAGAGCCTATCTCCACCTTGAAACACCTAAGTTGGAGGAAGTATTTCTTTCAAAACTAGTTCTATTGTCCCAAGAAACAATGTGCTAGATACTGCAGCTTCAAACAGAGTTGGTTTTCTCAGCAGAGATATATGTATTTCCTGCATTAGGGTGAAGAAGCCTATTTGGAACAAGATGAGCTTAACTCGACCTTGAAAATTCTGATTTGCACAAAGTATTCCTCTCAAAAACTGAAACAATTCTCACAGGCAGGCAAGGTGCTTGATACTGCACCTTCTAACAGACATTGTTTTCTTTGGAGATACTCATGGGTTACTTCAACTCAGCTGAAAAGGCCTCTATAAAGTAAGCAGAGTCTATCTCCATCTTGAAACACCAAAGTTGAAGGAAATGTTCTTTTGACAAACAAACTGAATTCTCACAGGAAGTCAACGTGCTAGACGTTCCTGCACATAACACCAAAGGTGTTCTTTGAGAGATACATGTGTTTCGTCAAGTCACCTAATAGTCCTGTTTGGAACCAAATGAGCCTTTCTCCAGCATGAAAACTAGGATTTGCAGGAAGTATTCCTTTCACAAACCACCCCACTTCTCACCGAGAAACAATGTGCTAGATGGGGCACCTTCTAACATAGATAGTTTTCATTTGAGAGACATATGTGTTTCTCCTACTCAGCAAAATAGAAGGAGAAGGAGGCTTTTATAGAACAAAATGAACCATTTTCGACCTTGAAAACTGACATATGCTGCAAGTATTCCTTTAAAGAACTACTCAACTCCCACAGGGAACAATGTGGTGGATGCTTCAGTTTCTAGCCAACATGGTTCTCTTTGGAGAGGTACACGTGTTCCTTCAACTCACCTGAATAGGCCTATTGGGAGCAAACACTGCCTATGCCCACCTGGAAACACCTCAGTTGCAGGAAGTATTCCTGTCCAAATCTAAAACAGTTCTCACAGGAATACAATGTGCTGGATGCTCCCTTTTTCAAACACGGATCGTTTTGTTTCTGAGATATCTGTGTTTCTTCTACTTAGCTGAGTAGGACTATTTGGAACAAAATGAGCCTCTCTCAACCTTGAAAACTGGTTTCCATTGTGTATTACTCACACAACTTACTCAGTTCTCAGAGGGAACCAATGCACTAGAAGCGGCAGTAGCTAACCTAGATGGTTTCTTGGAGAGACACGTGTGTTTCTTCAACTGAGCTGAAAAGGACTCTTTGGAGCAACAGCGCCTATCTGCACCTTGAAACACTTAAGTTGCAGGGAGTAGTCCTTCCAAAAACTACTCAAGTCTCAAGGGAAGCCATGTGCTAAATGCTGAATCTTGGAACATAGATGGTTTACTCTGGAGAGACACATGTGTTGTTTCAACTCAGCTGAAAAGGCCTAGTTGGAGCAAACTGAGCCTGTGTCCATCTTGAAAGACTTTCGTTGCTGGAAGGATTCACTTCAAAAATTAACTCAATTCTCACAAGAAAACAATGTTCTAGATGTTCCTGCACCTAACAACAATGGTTTCTTTGAGAGATACATGTGTTTCTTCGACTCACCTGAAGGGGCCGGTTTGGATGAAAATGAGCCTTTCTCTAGCTTAGAAACTATTGTTTGCAGGAAGAATGCCTTGCAAACATCAACACAATTCTCACAGGGAAACAATGTGCTAGATGCTGCATCTTGTAACTTGGTTCCTTTTTGTCGGAGAGACAGATGTGATTCTTCTAATCAGCTGAAAAGGCCTATTTGGAGCAAATGAGGGCTATCTGCATCTTGAAACACCTAAGATGCACGAAGTGTTCCTTTCACAACTAACTCAATTCTCACAGAAAAAGAATGTGCTACATGCCCCTGCCTCTAACACTGAAGGGTTTCCTCAAAAGATACAGGTGTTTCGTCAACTCACTTGAACAGGCCTATAGGGAACACAAGTACCCTTCTCCACTTTGAAACCTTTGATTTGCAGGAACTGTTCCCTTCAAAAACCAAGTCAAGTCTCAGAGGAAAACAATGTGCTAGATCTCCTGCTGCTAAGATAGATGGGTTTTTTTGGGAGATACACGTGTTTCGTCAACTTAACTAACTTAACTGAATAGGCGTACTTGCAACGAAATGAGCCTTTCTGCACCTTGAAAACTGTGCTTTGCAGGAATTACTCCTTCACAACTAACTCAGTTCTCAGAGGGAGACAATGCACTAGATGCTGCAGCTTCTATCATAGATGGTTTTCTTTGAAGTCACACATGTGTTTCTCCACCTCAGTTGAATAGGCCGTTCTGGATCAAAAAGTGCCTGTCTCAAGCTCGAATCACCTTATTTTCAGGAAGTATTCCTTTCCAAGACTAACTCACTTCTCACAGAGAAACAATTTTCCACTTGCTACAGCTTCTAGCACAGATGGTTTTTTGCGAGAGATCATTGTGTTTGTTCAACTTACAGGAACCGTACATTTGCAACAAAATGAGCCCTTCTCCACCTTGAAAACTATTATTTGCTGGAAGTATTCCTTTCAAAAGGAACTCACTTCTCACAGAGAAACAGTATGCTCCATGCTGAAGCTTCTAAAAACCTGGTTTTCTTTGGACTTCTATATGAGTCTTCAACTCAGCTGAATAGGCCTATTAGGAGCAAAGAGAACTTATTTCCGCCCTTCAACACCGTGCTTGCAGGAAGTTTCCTTTTCCAAAGCTGACCAAGATCTCACCAAATACAATGTGCTCGAAGCTCCTGCTTCTAACACGGATCGTTTTCTGTATGAGATACAAGTGTTTCTTCAACTTAGTTGAGTAGGCCTATTTGGCACAAAATGAGCCTTTCTCCACCTTGAAAATTGTGATTTGCTGGAAGTATTCATTTCAAAAATTCATCCATTTCTCACTGGAAAACAATGTGCTAGAGGCTTCAGCTTCTTACATAGATGGTTTTCTTTGGAGAAACACCTGTCTTTCTTCAACTCTGGTGAAGAGGACTTTATAGACCAAACGGAGTCTATGTCCATCTTGAAACACCAAAGTTGCAGGAAGTGTTCTTTACCAAAACAAACTTAATTGTTACAAAAAGCAATGTGCTTGATGTTCTTGCATCTATCATTGAAGGTTTTCTTCGAGAGATGCACGTGATTGGTCAAGTGACCTGAATAGGCATGTTTGGAACAAAATGAGCCTTTCTCCAGCTTGAAAACTAGGATTTGCAGGAAATATTCCTTTCAAAACGAACCCAGTTGTCATAGAGAAACAATGGGCAAGACAATGCAGCTTTGAACATAGAAGGTTTTCTTTGGTGAGATTCGTGTGTCTCTCCTACTCAGCTAAATAGGCTTTTATGGAACTAAGGGAGGCTTTTCCACCTTGACAATGGTGATATGCTGCACGTATTCCTTTCAAAAACTAACTTACCTCTTATAAGAAAACAATGTGCTAGATGCTGCAGCTTCTAGCATACATGGTTCTTTTGGGAGAGCTACACATGTTCCTGGAACTCAGCTGAATAGGCCTATTTGGAGCAAACATTGACTATGTCCACCCTGAAACACCTCAGTTGCAGGAAGTATTACTCTCTAACTCTAACACAATTCTCACAGGAATACAATGTGCTGTAGCTCCTGCTTCTAACATGAATGGTTTTCTTTCTGAGATACATGTGTTTCTTCAACTTAGCTGGATAGGCCTATTTGGAACAAAGTTAGCTTATCTCCAATATGAAGTTGTGATTTGCAGCGTGTATTACTCTAAAAATCTTACTCAGTTCTCACAGGAAAATAAAGCGCTAAATGGGCAGTTTCTAAAATAGATGGTGTTTTGGAGATATTCATGTCTTCCTTCAACTCAGGTGAAAATTACTTTTTGGAGCAACAGTCCCTACCTTCACCTTGAAACACTTAAGTTGCAGGAAGTATTCCTTTCCAAAGTTATGCAAGTCTCAGAGGGAGACAATGTGCTAGATCTCCTGCTTCTAAGACCAGTGGTTTTCTTTGGTAGATACATGTGTTCCTTCAACTTAACTGAAGAGGCCTACTTGCAACCACATAAGCCTTTCTCCACCTGGAAAACTATGGTTTGCAGGAAGTTTTCTTTTCAAAACTAACTCAATTCTCAGAGGGCAGGCAATGCACCAGATGCTGCAGCTTCTATCATACATGGTTTTCTATGGGGTGATACATGTGTTTCTTCACCTCAGTTAAATAGGCCTATTTGGAGGAAAAAGTGCCTACCTCAATCTGGAATCACCTAGTTTTCAGGACGTATTCCTATCAAACAGTAACTCACTTCTCACAGAGAAACAATGTTCTACTTGCTTCTGCTTCAAACACAGGTGGTTTTCCTTTGAGAGATACACGTGTTTCTTCGACTTCAAGCATCGGCAGATTTGCAACATAATGGTCTTTTCTTCAGCTTGAAAACTGTCATTTGCAGGAAGTATTCCTTTCAAAATGAACTAGTTCTCACAGAGAAACAATGTGCTCGATGCTGAAGCTTCTAAAACCGTGGCTTTCTTTGGACAGGTATATGTGTTGATTCAATTCATCTGAGTAGTCCTATTTGGAGCCAACAGAGCCTACTTCCACCTTGCAACACCATGGTTGGAAGAAGATTTCCGTTCCAAACCTGACACAATTAGCACAGGAAAACAATGTGCTAGATGCTTCTGCTTCAAATATGCATGGTGTTGTTTTGAGAAATACGTGGCTCTCCAACTTAGCTGAATAGGACTACTTGGAACAAGGTTAGCCATTCTCCAGTTGAACCTTGTGAGGTTCCTGATGTATTAGTCTCAAAATCTTACTCAGTTCTCACTGGGAAACAATGCACTAGATGCGGAGGCTGTTTGGAACAAAATGAGCCTTTTTTCCACCTTACAACTGTTTTTGCAGGAATTATTCCTTTCAAAAACAAACTCAAGGCTCCGAAGGAAACAATGTGTTGATGCCCCTGCTTCTAATCGGGATGTTTTTCTTTTGACAGATAAAGGTATTTCTTCTCTTCAGCTTAATAGGCCTGATTGTAACAAAAAGATCCTTTCTCCCCCTTGAGAAGTATGATTTGCTGGGAGTATTACATTCGAAAACGGACTCAATTCTACAGGGAAACAATGTGCCAGATGCTGCAGCTTCTAACATGGATGGTGTCTTTGGAGAGATACATGTGTTTCTTCAACTCAGCTGAGTAGATCTATTTGGAGCAAACAGAGCCTATCTCCACCTTGAAACACCTAAGTTGGAGGAAGTATTTCTTTCAAAACTAGCTCTATTGTCCCAAGAAACAATGTGCTAGATACTGCAGCTTCAAACAGAGTTGGTTTTCTCAGCAGAGATATATGTATTTCCTGCATTAGGGTGAAGAAGCCTATTTGGAACAAGATGAGCTTAACTCGACCTTGAAAATTCTGATTTGCACAAAGTATTCCTCTCAAAAACTGAAACAATTCTCACAGGCAGGCAAGGTGCTTGATACTGCACCTTCTAACAGACATTGTTTTCTTTGGAGATACTCATGGGTTACTTCAACTCAGCTGAAAAGGCCTCTATAAAGTAAGCAGAGTCTATCTCCATCTTGAAACACCAAAGTTGAAGGAAATGTTCTTTTGACAAACAAACTGAATTCTCACAGGAAGTCAACGTGCTAGACGTTCCTGCACATAACACCAAAGGTGTTCTTTGAGAGATACATGTGTTTCGTCAAGTCACCTAATAGTCCTGTTTGGAACCAAATGAGCCTTTCTCCAGCATGAAAACTAGGATTTGCAGGAAGTATTCCTTTCACAAACCACCCCACTTCTCACCGAGAAACAATGTGCTAGATGGGGCACCTTCTAACATAGATAGTTTTCATTTGAGAGACATATGTGTTTCTCCTACTCAGCAAAATAGAAGGAGAAGGAGGCTTTTATAGAACAAAATGAACCATTTTCGACCTTGAAAACTGACATATGCTGCAAGTATTCCTTTAAAGAACTACTCAACTCCCACAGGGAACAATGTGGTGGATGCTTCAGTTTCTAGCCAACATGGTTCTCTTTGGAGAGGTACACGTGTTCCTTCAACTCACCTGAATAGGCCTATTGGGAGCAAACACTGCCTATGCCCACCTGGAAACACCTCAGTTGCAGGAAGTATTCCTGTCCAAATCTAAAACAGTTCTCACAGGAATACAATGTGCTGGATGCTCCCTTTTTCAAACACGGATCGTTTTGTTTCTGAGATATCTGTGTTTCTTCTACTTAGCTGAGTAGGACTATTTGGAACAAAATGAGCCTCTCTCAACCTTGAAAACTGGTTTCCATTGTGTATTACTCACACAACTTACTCAGTTCTCAGAGGGAACCAATGCACTAGAAGCGGCAGTAGCTAACCTAGATGGTTTCTTGGAGAGACACGTGTGTTTCTTCAACTGAGCTGAAAAGGACTCTTTGGAGCAACAGCGCCTATCTGCACCTTGAAACACTTAAGTTGCAGGGAGTAGTCCTTCCAAAAACTACTCAGGTCTCAAGGGAAGCCATGTGCTAAATGCTGAATCTTGGAACATAGATGGTTTACTCTGGAGAGACACATGTGTTGTTTCAACTCAGCTGAAAAGGCCTAGTTGGAGCAAACTGAGCCTGTGTCCATCTTGAAAGACTTTCGTTGCTGGAAGGATTCACTTCAAAAATTAACTCAATTCTCACAAGAAAACAATGTTCTAGATGTTCCTGCACCTAACAACAATGGTTTCTTTGAGAGATACATGTGTTTCTTCGACTCACCTGAAGGGGCCGGTTTGGATGAAAATGAGCCTTTCTCTAGCTTAGAAACTATTGTTTGCAGGAAGAATGCCTTGCAAACATCAACACAATTCTCACAGGGAAACAATGTGCTAGATGCTGCATCTTGTAACTTGGTTCCTTTTTGTCGGAGAGACAGATGTGATTCTTCTAATCAGCTGAAAAGGCCTATTTGGAGCAAATGAGGGCTATCTGCATCTTGAAACACCTAAGATGCACGAAGTGTTCCTTTCACAACTAACTCAATTCTCACAGAAAAAGAATGTGCTACATGCCCCTGCCTCTAACACTGAAGGGTTTCCTCAAAAGATACAGGTGTTTCGTCAACTCACTTGAACAGGCCTATAGGGAACACAAGTACCCTTCTCCACTTTGAAACCTTTGATTTGCAGGAACTGTTCCCTTCAAAAACCAAGTCAAGTCTCAGAGGAAAACAATGTGCTAGATCTCCTGCTGCTAAGATAGATGGGTTTTTTTGGGAGATACACGTGTTTCGTCAACTTAACTAACTTAACTGAATAGGCGTACTTGCAACGAAATGAGCCTTTCTGCACCTTGAAAACTGTGCTTTGCAGGAATTACTCCTTCACAACTAACTCAGTTCTCAGAGGGAGACAATGCACTAGATGCTGCAGCTTCTATCATAGATGGTTTTCTTTGAAGTCACACATGTGTTTCTCCACCTCAGTTGAATAGGCCGTTCTGGATCAAAAAGTGCCTGTCTCAAGCTCGAATCACCTTATTTTCAGGAAGTATTCCTTTCCAAGACTAACTCACTTCTCACAGAGAAACAATTTTCCACTTGCTACAGCTTCTAGCACAGATGGTTTTTTGCGAGAGATCATTGTGTTTGTTCAACTTACAGGAACCGTACATTTGCAACAAAATGAGCCCTTCTCCACCTTGAAAACTATTATTTGCTGGAAGTATTCCTTTCAAAAGGAACTCACTTCTCACAGAGAAACAGTATGCTCCATGCTGAAGCTTCTAAAAACCTGGTTTTCTTTGGACTTCTATATGAGTCTTCAACTCAGCTGAATAGGCCTATTAGGAGCAAAGAGAACTTATTTCCGCCCTTCAACACCGTGCTTGCAGGAAGTTTCCTTTTCCAAAGCTGACCAAGATCTCACCAAATACAATGTGCTCGAAGCTCCTGCTTCTAACACGGATCGTTTTCTGTATGAGATACAAGTGTTTCTTCAACTTAGTTGAGTAGGCCTATTTGGCACAAAATGAGCCTTTCTCCACCTTGAAAATTGTGATTTGCTGGAAGTATTCATTTCAAAAATTCATCCATTTCTCACTGGAAAACAATGTGCTAGAGGCTTCAGCTTCTTACATAGATGGTTTTCTTTGGAGAAACACCTGTCTTTCTTCAACTCTGGTGAAGAGGACTTTATAGACCAAACGGAGTCTATGTCCATCTTGAAACACCAAAGTTGCAGGAAGTGTTCTTTACCAAAACAAACTTAATTGTTACAAAAAGCAATGTGCTTGATGTTCTTGCATCTATCATTGAAGGTTTTCTTCGAGAGATGCACGTGATTGGTCAAGTGACCTGAATAGGCATGTTTGGAACAAAATGAGCCTTTCTCCAGCTTGAAAACTAGGATTTGCAGGAAATATTCCTTTCAAAACGAACCCAGTTGTCATAGAGAAACAATGGGCAAGACAATGCAGCTTTGAACATAGAAGGTTTTCTTTGGTGAGATTCGTGTGTCTCTCCTACTCAGCTAAATAGGCTTTTATGGAACTAAGGGAGGCTTTTCCACCTTGACAATGGTGATATGCTGCACGTATTCCTTTCAAAAACTAACTTACCTCTTATAAGAAAACAATGTGCTAGATGCTGCAGCTTCTAGCATACATGGTTCTTTTGGGAGAGCTACACATGTTCCTGGAACTCAGCTGAATAGGCCTATTTGGAGCAAACATTGACTATGTCCACCCTGAAACACCTCAGTTGCAGGAAGTATTACTCTCTAACTCTAACACAATTCTCACAGGAATACAATGTGCTGTAGCTCCTGCTTCTAACATGAATGGTTTTCTTTCTGAGATACATGTGTTTCTTCAACTTAGCTGGATAGGCCTATTTGGAACAAAGTTAGCTTATCTCCAATATGAAGTTGTGATTTGCAGCGTGTATTACTCTAAAAATCTTACTCAGTTCTCACAGGAAAATAAAGCGCTAAATGGGCAGTTTCTAAAATAGATGGTGTTTTGGAGATATTCATGTCTTCCTTCAACTCAGGTGAAAATTACTTTTTGGAGCAACAGTCCCTACCTTCACCTTGAAACACTTAAGTTGCAGGAAGTATTCCTTTCCAAAGTTATGCAAGTCTCAGAGGGAGACAATGTGCTAGATCTCCTGCTTCTAAGACCAGTGGTTTTCTTTGGTAGATACATGTGTTCCTTCAACTTAACTGAAGAGGCCTACTTGCAACCACATAAGCCTTTCTCCACCTGGAAAACTATGGTTTGCAGGAAGTTTTCTTTTCAAAACTAACTCAATTCTCAGAGGGCAGGCAATGCACCAGATGCTGCAGCTTCTATCATACATGGTTTTCTATGGGGTGATACATGTGTTTCTTCACCTCAGTTAAATAGGCCTATTTGGAGGAAAAAGTGCCTACCTCAATCTGGAATCACCTAGTTTTCAGGACGTATTCCTATCAAACAGTAACTCACTTCTCACAGAGAAACAATGTTCTACTTGCTTCTGCTTCAAACACAGGTGGTTTTCCTTTGAGAGATACACGTGTTTCTTCGACTTCAAGCATCGGCAGATTTGCAACATAATGGTCTTTTCTTCAGCTTGAAAACTGTCATTTGCAGGAAGTATTCCTTTCAAAATGAACTAGTTCTCACAGAGAAACAATGTGCTCGATGCTGAAGCTTCTAAAACCGTGGCTTTCTTTGGACAGGTATATGTGTTGATTCAATTCATCTGAGTAGTCCTATTTGGAGCCAACAGAGCCTACTTCCACCTTGCAACACCATGGTTGGAAGAAGATTTCCGTTCCAAACCTGACACAATTAGCACAGGAAAACAATGTGCTAGATGCTTCTGCTTCAAATATGCATGGTGTTGTTTTGAGAAATACGTGGCTCTCCAACTTAGCTGAATAGGACTACTTGGAACAAGGTTAGCCATTCTCCAGTTGAACCTTGTGAGGTTCCTGATGTATTAGTCTCAAAATCTTACTCAGTTCTCACTGGGAAACAATGCACTAGATGCGGAGGCTGTTTGGAACAAAATGAGCCTTTTTTCCACCTTACAACTGTTTTTGCAGGAATTATTCCTTTCAAAAACAAACTCAAGGCTCCGAAGGAAACAATGTGTTGATGCCCCTGCTTCTAATCGGGATGTTTTTCTTTTGACAGATAAAGGTATTTCTTCTCTTCAGCTTAATAGGCCTGATTGTAACAAAAAGATCCTTTCTCCCCCTTGAGAAGTATGATTTGCTGGGAGTATTACATTCGAAAACGGACTCAATTCTACAGGGAAACAATGTGCCAGATGCTGCAGCTTCTAACATGGATGGTGTCTTTGGAGAGATACATGTGTTTCTTCAACTCAGCTGAGTAGATCTATTTGGAGCAAACAGAGCCTATCTCCACCTTGAAACACCTAAGTTGGAGGAAGTATTTCTTTCAAAACTAGCTCTATTGTCCCAAGAAACAATGTGCTAGATACTGCAGCTTCAAACAGAGTTGGTTTTCTCAGCAGAGATATATGTATTTCCTGCATTAGGGTGAAGAAGCCTATTTGGAACAAGATGAGCTTAACTCGACCTTGAAAATTCTGATTTGCACAAAGTATTCCTCTCAAAAACTGAAACAATTCTCACAGGCAGGCAAGGTGCTTGATACTGCACCTTCTAACAGACATTGTTTTCTTTGGAGATACTCATGGGTTACTTCAACTCAGCTGAAAAGGCCTCTATAAAGTAAGCAGAGTCTATCTCCATCTTGAAACACCAAAGTTGAAGGAAATGTTCTTTTGACAAACAAACTGAATTCTCACAGGAAGTCAACGTGCTAGACGTTCCTGCACATAACACCAAAGGTGTTCTTTGAGAGATACATGTGTTTCGTCAAGTCACCTAATAGTCCTGTTTGGAACCAAATGAGCCTTTCTCCAGCATGAAAACTAGGATTTGCAGGAAGTATTCCTTTCACAAACCACCCCACTTCTCACCGAGAAACAATGTGCTAGATGGGGCACCTTCTAACATAGATAGTTTTCATTTGAGAGACATATGTGTTTCTCCTACTCAGCAAAATAGAAGGAGAAGGAGGCTTTTATAGAACAAAATGAACCATTTTCGACCTTGAAAACTGACATATGCTGCAAGTATTCCTTTAAAGAACTACTCAACTCCCACAGGGAACAATGTGGTGGATGCTTCAGTTTCTAGCCAACATGGTTCTCTTTGGAGAGGTACACGTGTTCCTTCAACTCACCTGAATAGGCCTATTGGGAGCAAACACTGCCTATGCCCACCTGGAAACACCTCAGTTGCAGGAAGTATTCCTGTCCAAATCTAAAACAGTTCTCACAGGAATACAATGTGCTGGATGCTCCCTTTTTCAAACACGGATCGTTTTGTTTCTGAGATATCTGTGTTTCTTCTACTTAGCTGAGTAGGACTATTTGGAACAAAATGAGCCTCTCTCAACCTTGAAAACTGGTTTCCATTGTGTATTACTCACACAACTTACTCAGTTCTCAGAGGGAACCAATGCACTAGAAGCGGCAGTAGCTAACCTAGATGGTTTCTTGGAGAGACACGTGTGTTTCTTCAACTGAGCTGAAAAGGACTCTTTGGAGCAACAGCGCCTATCTGCACCTTGAAACACTTAAGTTGCAGGGAGTAGTCCTTCCAAAAACTACTCAGGTCTCAAGGGAAGCCATGTGCTAAATGCTGAATCTTGGAACATAGATGGTTTACTCTGGAGAGACACATGTGTTGTTTCAACTCAGCTGAAAAGGCCTAGTTGGAGCAAACTGAGCCTGTGTCCATCTTGAAAGACTTTCGTTGCTGGAAGGATTCACTTCAAAAATTAACTCAATTCTCACAAGAAAACAATGTTCTAGATGTTCCTGCACCTAACAACAATGGTTTCTTTGAGAGATACATGTGTTTCTTCGACTCACCTGAAGGGGCCGGTTTGGATGAAAATGAGCCTTTCTCTAGCTTAGAAACTATTGTTTGCAGGAAGAATGCCTTGCAAACATCAACACAATTCTCACAGGGAAACAATGTGCTAGATGCTGCATCTTGTAACTTGGTTCCTTTTTGTCGGAGAGACAGATGTGATTCTTCTAATCAGCTGAAAAGGCCTATTTGGAGCAAATGAGGGCTATCTGCATCTTGAAACACCTAAGATGCACGAAGTGTTCCTTTCACAACTAACTCAATTCTCACAGAAAAAGAATGTGCTACATGCCCCTGCCTCTAACACTGAAGGGTTTCCTCAAAAGATACAGGTGTTTCGTCAACTCACTTGAACAGGCCTATAGGGAACACAAGTACCCTTCTCCACTTTGAAACCTTTGATTTGCAGGAACTGTTCCCTTCAAAAACCAAGTCAAGTCTCAGAGGAAAACAATGTGCTAGATCTCCTGCTGCTAAGATAGATGGGTTTTTTTGGGAGATACACGTGTTTCGTCAACTTAACTAACTTAACTGAATAGGCGTACTTGCAACGAAATGAGCCTTTCTGCACCTTGAAAACTGTGCTTTGCAGGAATTACTCCTTCACAACTAACTCAGTTCTCAGAGGGAGACAATGCACTAGATGCTGCAGCTTCTATCATAGATGGTTTTCTTTGAAGTCACACATGTGTTTCTCCACCTCAGTTGAATAGGCCGTTCTGGATCAAAAAGTGCCTGTCTCAAGCTCGAATCACCTTATTTTCAGGAAGTATTCCTTTCCAAGACTAACTCACTTCTCACAGAGAAACAATTTTCCACTTGCTACAGCTTCTAGCACAGATGGTTTTTTGCGAGAGATCATTGTGTTTGTTCAACTTACAGGAACCGTACATTTGCAACAAAATGAGCCCTTCTCCACCTTGAAAACTATTATTTGCTGGAAGTATTCCTTTCAAAAGGAACTCACTTCTCACAGAGAAACAGTATGCTCCATGCTGAAGCTTCTAAAAACCTGGTTTTCTTTGGACTTCTATATGAGTCTTCAACTCAGCTGAATAGGCCTATTAGGAGCAAAGAGAACTTATTTCCGCCCTTCAACACCGTGCTTGCAGGAAGTTTCCTTTTCCAAAGCTGACCAAGATCTCACCAAATACAATGTGCTCGAAGCTCCTGCTTCTAACACGGATCGTTTTCTGTATGAGATACAAGTGTTTCTTCAACTTAGTTGAGTAGGCCTATTTGGCACAAAATGAGCCTTTCTCCACCTTGAAAATTGTGATTTGCTGGAAGTATTCATTTCAAAAATTCATCCATTTCTCACTGGAAAACAATGTGCTAGAGGCTTCAGCTTCTTACATAGATGGTTTTCTTTGGAGAAACACCTGTCTTTCTTCAACTCTGGTGAAGAGGACTTTATAGACCAAACGGAGTCTATGTCCATCTTGAAACACCAAAGTTGCAGGAAGTGTTCTTTACCAAAACAAACTTAATTGTTACAAAAAGCAATGTGCTTGATGTTCTTGCATCTATCATTGAAGGTTTTCTTCGAGAGATGCACGTGATTGGTCAAGTGACCTGAATAGGCATGTTTGGAACAAAATGAGCCTTTCTCCAGCTTGAAAACTAGGATTTGCAGGAAATATTCCTTTCAAAACGAACCCAGTTGTCATAGAGAAACAATGGGCAAGACAATGCAGCTTTGAACATAGAAGGTTTTCTTTGGTGAGATTCGTGTGTCTCTCCTACTCAGCTAAATAGGCTTTTATGGAACTAAGGGAGGCTTTTCCACCTTGACAATGGTGATATGCTGCATGTATTCCTTTCAAAAACTAACTTACCTCTTATAAGAAAACAATGTGCTAGATGCTGCAGCTTCTAGCATACATGGTTCTTTTGGGAGAGCTACACATGTTCCTGGAACTCAGCTGAATAGGCTTATTTGGAGCAAACATTGACTATGTCCACCCTGAAACACCTCAGTTGCAGGAAGTATTACTCTCTAACTCTAACACAATTCTCACAGGAATACAATGTGCTGTAGCTCCTGCTTCTAACATGAATGGTTTTCTTTCTGAGATACATGTGTTTCTTCAACTTAGCTGGATAGGCCTATTTGGAACAAAGTTAGCTTATCTCCAATATGAAGTTGTGATTTGCAGCGTGTATTACTCTAAAAATCTTACTGAGTTCTCACAGGAAAATAAAGCGCTAAATGGGCAGTTTCTAAAATAGATGGTGTTTTGGAGATATTCATGTCTTCCTTCAACTCAGGTGAAAATTACTTTTTGGAGCAACAGTCCCTACCTTCACCTTGAAACACTTAAGTTGCAGGAAGTATTCCTTTCCAAAGTTATGCAAGTCTCAGAGGGAGACAATGTGCTAGATCTCCTGCTTCTAAGACCAGTGGTTTTCTTTGGTAGATACATGTGTTCCTTCAACTTAACTGAAGAGGCCTACTTGCAACCACATAAGCCTTTCTCCACCTGGAAAACTATGGTTTGCAGGAAGTTTTCTTTTCAAAACTAACTCAATTCTCAGAGGGCAGGCAATGCACCAGATGCTGCAGCTTCTATCATACATGGTTTTCTATGGGGTGATACATGTGTTTCTTCACCTCAGTTAAATAGGCCTATTTGGAGGAAAAAGTGCCTACCTCAATCTGGAATCACCTAGTTTTCAGGACGTATTCCTATCAAACAGTAACTCACTTCTCACAGAGAAACAATGTTCTACTTGCTTCTGCTTCAAACACAGGTGGTTTTCCTTTGAGAGATACACGTGTTTCTTCGACTTCAAGCATCGGCAGATTTGCAACATAATGGTCTTTTCTTCAGCTTGAAAACTGTCATTTGCAGGAAGTATTCCTTTCAAAATGAACTAGTTCTCACAGAGAAACAATGTGCTCGATGCTGAAGCTTCTAAAACCGTGGCTTTCTTTGGACAGGTATATGTGTTGATTCAATTCATCTGAGTAGTCCTATTTGGAGCCAACAGAGCCTACTTCCACCTTGCAACACCATGGTTGGAAGAAGATTTCCGTTCCAAACCTGACACAATTAGCACAGGAAAACAATGTGCTAGATGCTTCTGCTTCAAATATGCATGGTGTTGTTTTGAGAAATACGTGGCTCTCCAACTTAGCTGAATAGGACTATTTGGAACAAGGTTAGCCATTCTCCAGTTGAACCTTGTGAGGTTCCTGATGTATTAGTCTCAAAATCTTACTCAGTTCTCACTGGGAAACAATGCACTAGATGCGGAGGCTGTTTGGAACAAAGTGAGCCTTTTTTCCACCTTACAACTGGTTTTGCAGGAATTATTCCTTTCAAAAACAAACTCAAGGCTCCGAAGGAAACAATGTGTTGATGCCCCTGCTTCTAATCGGGATGTTTTTCTTTTGACAGATAAAGGTATTTCTTCTCTTCAGCTTAATAGGCCTGATTGTAACAAAAAGATCCTTTCTCCCCCTTGAGAAGTATGATTTGCTGGGAGTATTACATTCGAAAACGGACTCAATTCTACAGGGAAACAATGTGCCAGATGCTGCAGCTTCTAACATGGATGGTGTCTTTGGAGAGATACATGTGTTTCTTCAACTCAGCTGAGTAGATCTATTTGGAGCAAACAGAGCCTATCTCCACCTTGAAACACCTAAGTTGGAGGAAGTATTTCTTTCAAAACTAGCTCTATTGTCCCAAGAAACAATGTGCTAGATACTGCAGCTTCAAACAGAGTTGGTTTTCTCAGCAGAGATATATGTATTTCCTGCATTAGGTTGAAGAAGCCTATTTGGAACAAGATGAGCTTAACTCGACCTTGAAAATTCTGATTTGCACAAAGTATTCCTCTCAAAAACTGAAACAATTCTCACAGGCAGGCAAGGTGCTTGATACTGCACCTTCTAACAGACATTGTTTTCTTTGGAGATACTCATGGGTTACTTCAACTCAGCTGAAAAGGCCTCTATAAAGTAAGCAGAGTCTATCTCCATCTTGAAACACCAAAGTTGAAGGAAATGTTCTTTTGACAAACAAACTGAATTCTCACAGGAAGTCAACGTGCTAGACGTTCCTGCACATAACACCAAAGGTGTTCTTTGAGAGATACATGTGTTTCGTCAAGTCACCTAATAGTCCTGTTTGGAACCAAATGAGCCTTTCTCCAGCATGAAAACTAGGATTTGCAGGAAGTATTCCTTTCACAAACCACCCCACTTCTCACCGAGAAACAATGTGCTAGATGGGGCACCTTCTAACATAGATAGTTTTCATTTGAGAGACATATGTGTTTCTCCTACTCAGCAAAATAGAAGGAGAAGGAGGCTTTTATAGAACAAAATGAACCATTTTCGACCTTGAAAACTGACATATGCTGCAAGTATTCCTTTAAAGAACTACTCAACTCCCACAGGGAACAATGTGGTGGATGCTTCAGTTTCTAGCCAACATGGTTCTCTTTGGAGAGGTACACGTGTTCCTTCAACTCACCTGAATAGGCCTATTGGGAGCAAACACTGCCTATGCCCACCTGGAAACACCTCAGTTGCAGGAAGTATTCCTGTCCAAATCTAAAACAGTTCTCACAGGAATACAATGTGCTGGATGCTCCCTTTTTCAAACACGGATCGTTTTGTTTCTGAGATATCTGTGTTTCTTCTACTTAGCTGAGTAGGACTATTTGGAACAAAATGAGCCTCTCTCAACCTTGAAAACTGGTTTCCATTGTGTATTACTCACACAACTTACTCAGTTCTCAGAGGGAACCAATGCACTAGAAGCGGCAGTAGCTAACCTAGATGGTTTCTTGGAGAGACACGTGTGTTTCTTCAACTGAGCTGAAAAGGACTCTTTGGAGCAACAGCGCCTATCTGCACCTTGAAACACTTAAGTTGCAGGGAGTAGTCCTTCCAAAAACTACTCAAGTCTCAAGGGAAGCCATGTGCTAAATGCTGAATCTTGGAACATAGATGGTTTACTCTGGAGAGACACATGTGTTGTTTCAACTCAGCTGAAAAGGCCTAGTTGGAGCAAACTGAGCCTGTGTCCATCTTGAAAGACTTTCGTTGCTGGAAGGATTCACTTCAAAAATTAACTCAATTCTCACAAGAAAACAATGTTCTAGATGTTCCTGCACCTAACAACAATGGTTTCTTTGAGAGATACATGTGTTTCTTCGACTCACCTGAAGGGGCCGGTTTGGATGAAAATGAGCCTTTCTCTAGCTTAGAAACTATTGTTTGCAGGAAGAATGCCTTGCAAACATCAACACAATTCTCACAGGGAAACAATGTGCTAGATGCTGCATCTTGTAACTTGGTTCCTTTTTGTCGGAGAGACAGATGTGATTCTTCTAATCAGCTGAAAAGGCCTATTTGGAGCAAATGAGGGCTATCTGCATCTTGAAACACCTAAGATGCACGAAGTGTTCCTTTCACAACTAACTCAATTCTCACAGAAAAAGAATGTGCTACATGCCCCTGCCTCTAACACTGAAGGGTTTCCTCAAAAGATACAGGTGTTTCGTCAACTCACTTGAACAGGCCTATAGGGAACACAAGTACCCTTCTCCACTTTGAAACCTTTGATTTGCAGGAACTGTTCCCTTCAAAAACCAAGTCAAGTCTCAGAGGAAAACAATGTGCTAGATCTCCTGCTGCTAAGATAGATGGGTTTTTTTGGGAGATACACGTGTTTCGTCAACTTAACTAACTTAACTGAATAGGCGTACTTGCAACGAAATGAGCCTTTCTGCACCTTGAAAACTGTGCTTTGCAGGAATTACTCCTTCACAACTAACTCAGTTCTCAGAGGGAGACAATGCACTAGATGCTGCAGCTTCTATCATAGATGGTTTTCTTTGAAGTCACACATGTGTTTCTCCACCTCAGTTGAATAGGCCGTTCTGGATCAAAAAGTGCCTGTCTCAAGCTCGAATCACCTTATTTTCAGGAAGTATTCCTTTCCAAGACTAACTCACTTCTCACAGAGAAACAATTTTCCACTTGCTACAGCTTCTAGCACAGATGGTTTTTTGCGAGAGATCATTGTGTTTGTTCAACTTACAGGAACCGTACATTTGCAACAAAATGAGCCCTTCTCCACCTTGAAAACTATTATTTGCTGGAAGTATTCCTTTCAAAAGGAACTCACTTCTCACAGAGAAACAGTATGCTCCATGCTGAAGCTTCTAAAAACCTGGTTTTCTTTGGACTTCTATATGAGTCTTCAACTCAGCTGAATAGGCCTATTAGGAGCAAAGAGAACTTATTTCCGCCCTTCAACACCGTGCTTGCAGGAAGTTTCCTTTTCCAAAGCTGACCAAGATCTCACCAAATACAATGTGCTCGAAGCTCCTGCTTCTAACACGGATCGTTTTCTGTATGAGATACAAGTGTTTCTTCAACTTAGTTGAGTAGGCCTATTTGGCACAAAATGAGCCTTTCTCCACCTTGAAAATTGTGATTTGCTGGAAGTATTCATTTCAAAAATTCATCCATTTCTCACTGGAAAACAATGTGCTAGAGGCTTCAGCTTCTTACATAGATGGTTTTCTTTGGAGAAACACCTGTCTTTCTTCAACTCTGGTGAAGAGGACTTTATAGACCAAACGGAGTCTATGTCCATCTTGAAACACCAAAGTTGCAGGAAGTGTTCTTTACCAAAACAAACTTAATTGTTACAAAAAGCAATGTGCTTGATGTTCTTGCATCTATCATTGAAGGTTTTCTTCGAGAGATGCACGTGATTGGTCAAGTGACCTGAATAGGCATGTTTGGAACAAAATGAGCCTTTCTCCAGCTTGAAAACTAGGATTTGCAGGAAATATTCCTTTCAAAACGAACCCAGTTGTCATAGAGAAACAATGGGCAAGACAATGCAGCTTTGAACATAGAAGGTTTTCTTTGGTGAGATTCGTGTGTCTCTCCTACTCAGCTAAATAGGCTTTTATGGAACTAAGGGAGGCTTTTCCACCTTGACAATGGTGATATGCTGCATGTATTCCTTTCAAAAACTAACTTACCTCTTATAAGAAAACAATGTGCTAGATGCTGCAGCTTCTAGCATACATGGTTCTTTTGGGAGAGCTACACATGTTCCTGGAACTCAGCTGAATAGGCCTATTTGGAGCAAACATTGACTATGTCCACCCTGAAACACCTCAGTTGCAGGAAGTATTACTCTCTAACTCTAACACAATTCTCACAGGAATACAATGTGCTGTAGCTCCTGCTTCTAACATGAATGGTTTTCTTTCTGAGATACATGTGTTTCTTCAACTTAGCTGGATAGGCCTATTTGGAACAAAGTTAGCTTATCTCCAATATGAAGTTGTGATTTGCAGCGTGTATTACTCTAAAAATCTTACTCAGTTCTCACAGGAAAATAAAGCGCTAAATGGGCAGTTTCTAAAATAGATGGTGTTTTGGAGATATTCATGTCTTCCTTCAACTCAGGTGAAAATTACTTTTTGGAGCAACAGTCCCTACCTTCACCTTGAAACACTTAAGTTGCAGGAAGTATTCCTTTCCAAAGTTATGCAAGTCTCAGAGGGAGACAATGTGCTAGATCTCCTGCTTCTAAGACCAGTGGTTTTCTTTGGTAGATACATGTGTTCCTTCAACTTAACTGAAGAGGCCTACTTGCAACCACATAAGCCTTTCTCCACCTGGAAAACTATGGTTTGCAGGAAGTTTTCTTTTCAAAACTAACTCAATTCTCAGAGGGCAGGCAATGCACCAGATGCTGCAGCTTCTATCATACATGGTTTTCTATGGGGTGATACATGTGTTTCTTCACCTCAGTTAAATAGGCCTATTTGGAGGAAAAAGTGCCTACCTCAATCTGGAATCACCTAGTTTTCAGGACGTATTCCTATCAAACAGTAACTCACTTCTCACAGAGAAACAATGTTCTACTTGCTTCTGCTTCAAACACAGGTGGTTTTCCTTTGAGAGATACACGTGTTTCTTCGACTTCAAGCATCGGCAGATTTGCAACATAATGGTCTTTTCTTCAGCTTGAAAACTGTCATTTGCAGGAAGTATTCCTTTCAAAATGAACTAGTTCTCACAGAGAAACAATGTGCTCGATGCTGAAGCTTCTAAAACCGTGGCTTTCTTTGGACAGGTATATGTGTTGATTCAATTCATCTGAGTAGTCCTATTTGGAGCCAACAGAGCCTACTTCCACCTTGCAACACCATGGTTGGAAGAAGATTTCCGTTCCAAACCTGACACAATTAGCACAGGAAAACAATGTGCTAGATGCTTCTGCTTCAAATATGCATGGTGTTGTTTTGAGAAATACGTGGCTCTCCAACTTAGCTGAATAGGACTATTTGGAACAAGGTTAGCCATTCTCCAGTTGAACCTTGTGAGGTTCCTGATGTATTAGTCTCAAAATCGTACTCAGTTCTCACTGGGAAACAATGCACTAGATGCGGAAGCTGTTTGGAACAAAGTGAGCCTTTTTTCCACCTTACAACTGGTTTTGCAGGAATTATTCCTTTCAAAAACAAACTCAAGGCTCCGAAGGAAACAATGTGTTGATGCCCCTGCTTCTAATCGGGATGTTTTTCTTTTGACAGATAAAGGTATTTCTTCTCTTCAGCTTAATAGGCCTGATTGTAACAAAAAGATCCTTTCTCCCCCTTGAGAAGTATGATTTGCTGGGAGTATTACATTCGAAAACGGACTCAATTCTACAGGGAAACAATGTGCCAGATGCTGCAGCTTCTAACATGGATGGTGTCTTTGGAGAGATACATGTGTTTCTTCAACTCAGCTGAGTAGATCTATTTGGAGCAAACAGAGCCTATCTCCACCTTGAAACACCTAAGTTGGAGGAAGTATTTCTTTCAAAACTAGCTCTATTGTCCCAAGAAACAATGTGCTAGATACTGCAGCTTCAAACAGAGTTGGTTTTCTCAGCAGAGATATATGTATTTCCTTCATTAGGGTGAAGAAGCCTATTTGGAACAAGATGAGCTTAACTCGACCTTGAAAATTCTGATTTGCACAAAGTATTCCTCTCAAAAACTGAAACAATTCTCACAGGCAGGCAAGGTGCTTGATACTGCACCTTCTAACAGACATTGTTTTCTTTGGAGATACTCATGGGTTACTTCAACTCAGCTGAAAAGGCCTCTATAAAGTAAGCAGAGTCTATCTCCATCTTGAAACACCAAAGTTGAAGGAAATGTTCTTTTGACAAACAAACTGAATTCTCACAGGAAGTCAACGTGCTAGACGTTCCTGCACATAACACCAAAGGTGTTCTTTGAGAGATACATGTGTTTCGTCAAGTCACCTAATAGTCCTGTTTGGAACCAAATGAGCCTTTCTCCAGCATGAAAACTAGGATTTGCAGGAAGTATTCCTTTCACAAACCACCCCACTTCTCACCGAGAAACAATGTGCTAGATGGGGCACCTTCTAACATAGATAGTTTTCATTTGAGAGACATATGTGTTTCTCCTACTCAGCAAAATAGAAGGAGAAGGAGGCTTTTATAGAACAAAATGAACCATTTTCGACCTTGAAAACTGACATATGCTGCAAGTATTCCTTTAAAGAACTACTCAACTCCCACAGGGAACAATGTGGTGGATGCTTCAGTTTCTAGCCAACATGGTTCTCTTTGGAGAGGTACACGTGTTCCTTCAACTCACCTGAATAGGCCTATTGGGAGCAAACACTGCCTATGCCCACCTGGAAACACCTCAGTTGCAGGAAGTATTCCTGTCCAAATCTAAAACAGTTCTCACAGGAATACAATGTGCTGGATGCTCCCTTTTTCAAACACGGATCGTTTTGTTTCTGAGATATCTGTGTTTCTTCTACTTAGCTGAGTAGGACTATTTGGAACAAAATGAGCCTCTCTCAACCTTGAAAACTGGTTTCCATTGTGTATTACTCACACAACTTACTCAGTTCTCAGAGGGAACCAATGCACTAGAAGCGGCAGTAGCTAACCTAGATGGTTTCTTGGAGAGACACGTGTGTTTCTTCAACTGAGCTGAAAAGGACTCTTTGGAGCAACAGCGCCTATCTGCACCTTGAAACACTTAAGTTGCAGGGAGTAGTCCTTCCAAAAACTACTCAAGTCTCAAGGGAAGCCATGTGCTAAATGCTGAATCTTGGAACATAGATGGTTTACTCTGGAGAGACACATGTGTTGTTTCAACTCAGCTGAAAAGGCCTAGTTGGAGCAAACTGAGCCTGTGTCCATCTTGAAAGACTTTCGTTGCTGGAAGGATTCACTTCAAAAATTAACTCAATTCTCACAAGAAAACAATGTTCTAGATGTTCCTGCACCTAACAACAATGGTTTCTTTGAGAGATACATGTGTTTCTTCGACTCACCTGAAGGGGCCGGTTTGGATGAAAATGAGCCTTTCTCTAGCTTAGAAACTATTGTTTGCAGGAAGAATGCCTTGCAAACATCAACACAATTCTCACAGGGAAACAATGTGCTAGATGCTGCATCTTGTAACTTGGTTCCTTTTTGTCGGAGAGACAGATGTGATTCTTCTAATCAGCTGAAAAGGCCTATTTGGAGCAAATGAGGGCTATCTGCATCTTGAAACACCTAAGATGCACGAAGTGTTCCTTTCACAACTAACTCAATTCTCACAGAAAAAGAATGTGCTACATGCCCCTGCCTCTAACACTGAAGGGTTTCCTCAAAAGATACAGGTGTTTCGTCAACTCACTTGAACAGGCCTATAGGGAACACAAGTACCCTTCTCCACTTTGAAACCTTTGATTTGCAGGAACTGTTCCCTTCAAAAACCAAGTCAAGTCTCAGAGGAAAACAATGTGCTAGATCTCCTGCTGCTAAGATAGATGGGTTTTTTTGGGAGATACACGTGTTTCGTCAACTTAACTAACTTAACTGAATAGGCGTACTTGCAACGAAATGAGCCTTTCTGCACCTTGAAAACTGTGCTTTGCAGGAATTACTCCTTCACAACTAACTCAGTTCTCAGAGGGAGACAATGCACTAGATGCTGCAGCTTCTATCATAGATGGTTTTCTTTGAAGTCACACATGTGTTTCTCCACCTCAGTTGAATAGGCCGTTCTGGATCAAAAAGTGCCTGTCTCAAGCTCGAATCACCTTATTTTCAGGAAGTATTCCTTTCCAAGACTAACTCACTTCTCACAGAGAAACAATTTTCCACTTGCTACAGCTTCTAGCACAGATGGTTTTTTGCGAGAGATCATTGTGTTTGTTCAACTTACAGGAACCGTACATTTGCAACAAAATGAGCCCTTCTCCACCTTGAAAACTATTATTTGCTGGAAGTATTCCTTTCAAAAGGAACTCACTTCTCACAGAGAAACAGTATGCTCCATGCTGAAGCTTCTAAAAACCTGGTTTTCTTTGGACTTCTATATGAGTCTTCAACTCAGCTGAATAGGCCTATTAGGAGCAAAGAGAACTTATTTCCGCCCTTCAACACCGTGCTTGCAGGAAGTTTCCTTTTCCAAAGCTGACCAAGATCTCACCAAATACAATGTGCTCGAAGCTCCTGCTTCTAACACGGATCGTTTTCTGTATGAGATACAAGTGTTTCTTCAACTTAGTTGAGTAGGCCTATTTGGCACAAAATGAGCCTTTCTCCACCTTGAAAATTGTGATTTGCTGGAAGTATTCATTTCAAAAATTCATCCATTTCTCACTGGAAAACAATGTGCTAGAGGCTTCAGCTTCTTACATAGATGGTTTTCTTTGGAGAAACACCTGTCTTTCTTCAACTCTGGTGAAGAGGACTTTATAGACCAAACGGAGTCTATGTCCATCTTGAAACACCAAAGTTGCAGGAAGTGTTCTTTACCAAAACAAACTTAATTGTTACAAAAAGCAATGTGCTTGATGTTCTTGCATCTATCATTGAAGGTTTTCTTCGAGAGATGCACGTGATTGGTCAAGTGACCTGAATAGGCATGTTTGGAACAAAATGAGCCTTTCTCCAGCTTGAAAACTAGGATTTGCAGGAAATATTCCTTTCAAAACGAACCCAGTTGTCATAGAGAAACAATGGGCAAGACAATGCAGCTTTGAACATAGAAGGTTTTCTTTGGTGAGATTCGTGTGTCTCTCCTACTCAGCTAAATAGGCTTTTATGGAACTAAGGGAGGCTTTTCCACCTTGACAATGGTGATATGCTGCACGTATTCCTTTCAAAAACTAACTTACCTCTTATAAGAAAACAATGTGCTAGATGCTGCAGCTTCTAGCATACATGGTTCTTTTGGGAGAGCTACACATGTTCCTGGAACTCAGCTGAATAGGCTTATTTGGAGCAAACATTGACTATGTCCACCCTGAAACACCTCAGTTGCAGGAAGTATTACTCTCTAACTCTAACACAATTCTCACAGGAATACAATGTGCTGTAGCTCCTGCTTCTAACATGAATGGTTTTCTTTCTGAGATACATGTGTTTCTTCAACTTAGCTGGATAGGCCTATTTGGAACAAAGTTAGCTTATCTCCAATATGAAGTTGTGATTTGCAGCGTGTATTACTCTAAAAATCTTACTCAGTTCTCACAGGAAAATAAAGCGCTAAATGGGCAGTTTCTAAAATAAATGGTGTTTTGGAGATATTCATGTCTTCCTTCAACTCAGGTGAAAATTACTTTTTGGAGCAACAGTCCCTACCTTCACCTTGAAACACTTAAGTTGCAGGAAGTATTCCTTTCCAAAGTTATGCAAGTCTCAGAGGGAGACAATGTGCTAGATCTCCTGCTTCTAAGACCAGTGGTTTTCTTTGGTAGATACATGTGTTCCTTCAACTTAACTGAAGAGGCCTACTTGCAACCACATAAGCCTTTCTCCACCTGGAAAACTATGGTTTGCAGGAAGTTTTCTTTTCAAAACTAACTCAATTCTCAGAGGGCAGGCAATGCACCAGATGCTGCAGCTTCTATCATACATGGTTTTCTATGGGGTGATACATGTGTTTCTTCACCTCAGTTAAATAGGCCTATTTGGAGGAAAAAGTGCCTACCTCAATCTGGAATCACCTAGTTTTCAGGACGTATTCCTATCAAACAGTAACTCACTTCTCACAGAGAAACAATGTTCTACTTGCTTCTGCTTCAAACACAGGTGGTTTTCCTTTGAGAGATACACGTGTTTCTTCGACTTCAAGCATCGGCAGATTTGCAACATAATGGTCTTTTCTTCAGCTTGAAAACTGTCATTTGCAGGAAGTATTCCTTTCAAAATGAACTAGTTCTCACAGAGAAACAATGTGCTCGATGCTGAAGCTTCTAAAACCGTGGCTTTCTTTGGACAGGTATATGTGTTGATTCAATTCATCTGAGTAGTCCTATTTGGAGCCAACAGAGCCTACTTCCACCTTGCAACACCATGGTTGGAAGAAGATTTCCGTTCCAAACCTGACACAATTAGCACAGGAAAACAATGTGCTAGATGCTTCTGCTTCAAATATGCATGGTGTTGTTTTGAGAAATACGTGGCTCTCCAACTTAGCTGAATAGGACTATTTGGAACAAGGTTAGCCATTCTCCAGTTGAACCTTGTGAGGTTCCTGATGTATTAGTCTCAAAATCGTACTCAGTTCTCACTGGGAAACAATGCACTAGATGCGGAAGCTGTTTGGAACAAAGTGAGCCTTTTTTCCACCTTACAACTGGTTTTGCAGGAATTATTCCTTTCAAAAACAAACTCAAGGCTCCGAAGGAAACAATGTGTTGATGCCCCTGCTTCTAATCGGGATGTTTTTCTTTTGACAGATAAAGGTATTTCTTCTCTTCAGCTTAATAGGCCTGATTGTAACAAAAAGATCCTTTCTCCCCCTTGAGAAGTATGATTTGCTGGGAGTATTACATTCGAAAACGGACTCAATTCTACAGGGAAACAATGTGCCAGATGCTGCAGCTTCTAACATGGATGGTGTCTTTGGAGAGATACATGTGTTTCTTCAACTCAGCTGAGTAGATCTATTTGGAGCAAACAGAGCCTATCTCCACCTTGAAACACCTAAGTTGGAGGAAGTATTTCTTTCAAAACTAGCTCTATTGTCCCAAGAAACAATGTGCTAGATACTGCAGCTTCAAACAGAGTTGGTTTTCTCAGCAGAGATATATGTATTTCCTTCATTAGGGTGAAGAAGCCTATTTGGAACAAGATGAGCTTAACTCGACCTTGAAAATTCTGATTTGCACAAAGTATTCCTCTCAAAAACTGAAACAATTCTCACAGGCAGGCAAGGTGCTTGATACTGCACCTTCTAACAGACATTGTTTTCTTTGGAGATACTCATGGGTTACTTCAACTCAGCTGAAAAGGCCTCTATAAAGTAAGCAGAGTCTATCTCCATCTTGAAACACCAAAGTTGAAGGAAATGTTCTTTTGACAAACAAACTGAATTCTCACAGGAAGTCAACGTGCTAGACGTTCCTGCACATAGCACCAAAGGTGTTCTTTGAGAGATACATGTGTTTCGTCAAGTCACCTAATAGTCCTGTTTGGAACCAAATGAGCCTTTCTCCAGCATGAAAACTAGGATTTGCAGGAAGTATTCCTTTCACAAACCACCCCACTTCTCACCGAGAAACAATGTGCTAGATGGGGCACCTTCTAACATAGATAGTTTTCATTTGAGAGACATATGTGTTTCTCCTACTCAGCAAAATAGAAGGAGAAGGAGGCTTTTATAGAACAAAATGAACCATTTTCGACCTTGAAAACTGACATATGCTGCAAGTATTCCTTTAAAGAACTACTCAACTCCCACAGGGAACAATGTGGTGGATGCTTCAGTTTCTAGCCAACATGGTTCTCTTTGGAGAGGTACACGTGTTCCTTCAACTCACCTGAATAATCCTATTGGGAGCAAACACTGCCTATGCCCACCTGGAAACACCTCAGTTGCAGGAAGTATTCCTGTCCAAATCTAACACAGTTCTCACAGGAATACAATGTGCTGGATGCTCCCTTTTTCAAACACGGATCGTTTTGTTTCTGAGATATCTGTGTTTCTTCTACTTAGCTGAGTAGGACTATTTGGAACAAAATGAGCCTCTCTCAACCTTGAAAACTGGTTTCCATTGTGTATTACTCACACAACTTACTCAGTTCTCAGAGGGAACCAATGCACTAGAAGCGGCAGTAGCTAACCTAGATGGTTTCTTGGAGAGACACGTGTGTTTCTTCAACTGAGCTGAAAAGGACTCTTTGGAGCAACAGCGCCTATCTGCACCTTGAAACACTTAAGTTGCAGGGAGTAGTCCTTCCAAAAACTACTCAAGTCTCAAGGGAAGCCATGTGCTAATTGCTGAATCTTGGAACATAGATGGTTTACTCTGGAGAGACACATGTGTTGTTTCAACTCAGCTGAAAAGGCCTAGTTGGAGCAAACTGAGCCTGTGTCCATCTTGAAAGACTTTCGTTGCTGGAAGGATTCACTTCAAAAATTAACTCAATTCTCACAAGAAAACAATGTTCTAGATGTTCCTGCACCTAACAACAATGGTTTCTTTGAGAGATACATGTGTTTCTTCGACTCACCTGAAGGGGCCGGTTTGGATGAAAATGAGCCTTTCTCTAGCTTAGAAACTATTGTTTGCAGGAAGAATGCCTTGCAAACATCAACACAATTCTCACAGGGAAACAATGTGCTAGATGCTGCATCTTGTAACTTGGTTCCTTTTTGTCGGAGAGACAGATGTGATTCTTCTAATCAGCTGAAAAGGCCTATTTGGAGCAAATGAGGGCTATCTGCATCTTGAAACACCTAAGATGCACGAAGTGTTCCTTTCACAACTAACTCAATTCTCACAGAAAAAGAATGTGCTACATGCCCCTGCCTCTAACACTGAAGGGTTTCCTCAAAAGATACAGGTGTTTCGTCAACTCACTTGAACAGGCCTATAGGGAACACAAGTACCCTTCTCCACTTTGAAACCTTTGATTTGCAGGAACTGTTCCCTTCAAAAACCAAGTCAAGTCTCAGAGGAAAACAATGTGCTAGATCTCCTGCTGCTAAGATAGATGGGTTTTTTTGGGAGATACACGTGTTTCGTCAACTTAACTAACTTAACTGAATAGGCGTACTTGCAACGAAATGAGCCTTTCTGCACCTTGAAAACTGTGCTTTGCAGGAATTACTCCTTCACAACTAACTCAGTTCTCAGAGGGAGACAATGCACTAGATGCTGCAGCTTCTATCATAGATGGTTTTCTTTGAAGTCACACATGTGTTTCTCCACCTCAGTTGAATAGGCCGTTCTGGATCAAAAAGTGCCTGTCTCAAGCTCGAATCACCTTATTTTCAGGAAGTATTCCTTTCCAAGACTAACTCACTTCTCACAGAGAAACAATTTTCCACTTGCTACAGCTTCTAGCACAGATGGTTTTTTGCGAGAGATCATTGTGTTTGTTCAACTTACAGGAACCGTACATTTGCAACAAAATGAGCCCTTCTCCACCTTGAAAACTATTATTTGCTGGAAGTATTCCTTTCAAAAGGAACTCACTTCTCACAGAGAAACAGTATGCTCCATGCTGAAGCTTCTAAAAACCTGGTTTTCTTTGGACTTCTATATGAGTCTTCAACTCAGCTGAATAGGCCTATTAGGAGCAAAGAGAACTTATTTCCGCCCTTCAACACCGTGCTTGCAGGAAGTTTCCTTTTCCAAAGCTGACCAAGATCTCACCAAATACAATGTGCTCGAAGCTCCTGCTTCTAACACGGATCGTTTTCTGTATGAGATACAAGTGTTTCTTCAACTTAGTTGAGTAGGCCTATTTGGCACAAAATGAGCCTTTCTCCACCTTGAAAATTGTGATTTGCTGGAAGTATTCATTTCAAAAATTCATCCATTTCTCACTGGAAAACAATGTGCTAGAGGCTTCAGCTTCTTACATAGATGGTTTTCTTTGGAGAAACACCTGTCTTTCTTCAACTCTGGTGAAGAGGACTTTATAGACCAAACGGAGTCTATGTCCATCTTGAAACACCAAAGTTGCAGGAAGTGTTCTTTACCAAAACAAACTTAATTGTTACAAAAAGCAATGTGCTTGATGTTCTTGCATCTATCATTGAAGGTTTTCTTCGAGAGATGCACGTGATTGGTCAAGTGACCTGAATAGGCATGTTTGGAACAAAATGAGCCTTTCTCCAGCTTGAAAACTAGGATTTGCAGGAAATATTCCTTTCAAAACGAACCCAGTTGTCATAGAGAAACAATGGGCAAGACAATGCAGCTTTGAACATAGAAGGTTTTCTTTGGTGAGATTCGTGTGTCTCTCCTACTCAGCTAAATAGGCTTTTATGGAACTAAGGGAGGCTTTTCCACCTTGACAATGGTGATATGCTGCACGTATTCCTTTCAAAAACTAACTTACCTCTTATAAGAAAACAATGTGCTAGATGCTGCAGCTTCTAGCATACATGGTTCTCTTGGGAGAGCTACACATGTTCCTGGAACTCAGCTGAATAGGCTTATTTGGAGCAAACATTGACTATGTCCACCCTGAAACACCTCAGTTGCAGGAAGTATTACTCTCTAACTCTAACACAATTCTCACAGGAATACAATGTGCTGTAGCTCCTGCTTCTAACATGAATGGTTTTCTTTCTGAGATACATGTGTTTCTTCAACTTAGCTGGATAGGCCTATTTGGAACAAAGTTAGCTTATCTCCAATATGAAGTTGTGATTTGCAGCGTGTATTACTCTAAAAATCTTACTCAGTTCTCACAGGAAAATAAAGCGCTAAATGGGCAGTTTCTAAAATAGATGGTGTTTTGGAGATATTCATGTCTTCCTTCAACTCAGGTGAAAATTACTTTTTGGAGCAACAGTCCCTACCTTCACCTTGAAACACTTAAGTTGCAGGAAGTATTCCTTTCCAAAGTTATGCAAGTCTCAGAGGGAGACAATGTGCTAGATCTCCTGCTTCTAAGACCAGTGGTTTTCTTTGGTAGATACATGTGTTCCTTCAACTTAACTGAAGAGGCCTACTTGCAACCACATAAGCCTTTCTCCACCTGGAAAACTATGGTTTGCAGGAAGTTTTCTTTTCAAAACTAACTCAATTCTCAGAGGGCAGGCAATGCACCAGATGCTGCAGCTTCTATCATACATGGTTTTCTATGGGGTGATACATGTGTTTCTTCACCTCAGTTAAATAGGCCTATTTGGAGGAAAAAGTGCCTACCTCAATCTGGAATCACCTAGTTTTCAGGACGTATTCCTATCAAACAGTAACTCACTTCTCACAGAGAAACAATGTTCTACTTGCTTCTGCTTCAAACACAGGTGGTTTTCCTTTGAGAGATACACGTGTTTCTTCGACTTCAAGCATCGGCAGATTTGCAACATAATGGTCTTTTCTTCAGCTTGAAAACTGTCATTTGCAGGAAGTATTCCTTTCAAAATGAACTAGTTCTCACAGAGAAACAATGTGCTCGATGCTGAAGCTTCTAAAACCGTGGCTTTCTTTGGACAGGTATATGTGTTGATTCAATTCATCTGAGTAGTCCTATTTGGAGCCAACAGAGCCTACTTCCACCTTGCAACACCATGGTTGGAAGAAGATTTCCGTTCCAAACCTGACACAATTAGCACAGGAAAACAATGTGCTAGATGCTTCTGCTTCAAATATGCATGGTGTTGTTTTGAGAAATACGTGGCTCTCCAACTTAGCTGAATAGGACTATTTGGAACAAGGTTAGCCATTCTCCAGTTGAACCTTGTGAGGTTCCTGATGTATTAGTCTCAAAATCTTACTCAGTTCTCACTGGGAAACAATGCACTAGATGCGGAGGCTGTTTGGAACAAAGTGAGCCTTTTTTCCACCTTACAACTGGTTTTGCAGGAATTATTCCTTTCAAAAACAAACTCAAGGCTCCGAAGGAAACAATGTGTTGATGCCCCTGCTTCTAATCGGGATGTTTTTCTTTTGACAGATAAAGGTATTTCTTCTCTTCAGCTTAATAGGCCTGATTGTAACAAAAAGATCCTTTCTCCCCCTTGAGAAGTATGATTTGCTGGGAGTATTACATTCGAAAACGGACTCAATTCTACAGGGAAACAATGTGCCAGATGCTGCAGCTTCTAACAGGGATGGTGTCTTTGGAGAGATACATGTGTTTCTTCAACTCAGCTGAGTAGATCTATTAGGAGCAAACAGAGCCTATCTCCACCTTGAAACACCTAAGTTGGAGGAAGTATTTCTTTCAAAACTAGCTCTATTGTCCCAAGAAACAATGTGCTAGATACTGCAGCTTCAAACAGAGTTGGTTTTCTCAGCAGAGATATATGTATTTCCTGCATTAGGTTGAAGAAGCCTATTTGGAACAAGGTGAGCTTAACTCGACCTTGAAAATTCTGATTTGCACAAAGTATTCCTCTCAAAAACTGAAACAATTCTCACAGGCAAGCAAGGTGCTTGATACTGCACCTTCTAACAGACATTGTTTTCTTTGGAGATACTCATGGGTTACTTCAACTCAGCTGAAAAGGCCTCTATAAAGTAAGCAGAGTCTATCTCCATCTTGAAACACCAAAGTTGAAGGAAATGTTCTTTTGACAAACAAACTGAATTCTCACAGGAAGTCAACGTGCTAGACGTTCCTGCACATAACACCAAAGGTGTTCTTTGAGAGATACATGTGTTTCGTCAAGTCACCTAATAGTCCTGTTTGGAACCAAATGAGCCTTTCTCCAGCATGAAAACTAGGATTTGCAGGAAGTATTCCTTTCACAAACCACCCCACTTCTCACCGAGAAACAATGTGCTAGATGGGGCACCTTCTAACATAGATAGTTTTCATTTGAGAGACATATGTGTTTCTCCTACTCAGCAAAATAGAAGGAGAAGGAGGCTTTTATAGAACAAAATGAACCATTTTCGACCTTGAAAACTGACATATGCTGCAAGTATTCCTTTAAAGAACTACTCAACTCCCACAGGGAACAATGTGGTGGATGCTTCAGTTTCTAGCCAACATGGTTCTCTTTGGAGAGGTACACGTGTTCCTTCAACTCACCTGAATAGGCCTATTGGGAGCAAACACTGCCTATGCCCACCTGGAAACACCTCAGTTGCAGGAAGTATTCCTGTCCAAATCTAACACAGTTCTCACAGGAATACAATGTGCTGGATGCTCCCTTTTTCAAACACGGATCGTTTTGTTTCTGAGATATCTGTGTTTCTTCTACTTAGCTGAGTAGGACTATTTGGAACAAAATGAGCCTCTCTCAACCTTGAAAACTGGTTTCCATTGTGTATTACTCACACAACTTACTCAGTTCTCAGAGGGAACCAATGCACTAGAAGCGGCAGTAGCTATCCTAGATGGTTTCTTGGAGAGACACGTGTGTTTCTTCAACTGAGCTGAAAAGGACTCTTTGGAGCAACAGCGCCTATCTGCACCTTGAAACACTTAAGTTGCAGGGAGTAGTCCTTCCAAAAACTACTCAAGTCTCAAGGGAAGCCATGTGCTAAATGCTGAATCTTGGAACATAGATGGTTTACTCTGGAGAGACACATGTGTTGTTTCAACTCAGCTGAAAAGGCCTAGTTGGAGCAAACTGAGCCTGTGTCCATCTTGAAAGACTTTCGTTGCTGGAAGGATTCACTTCAAAAATTAACTCAATTCTCACAAGAAAACAATGTTCTAGATGTTCCTGCACCTAACAACAATGGTTTCTTTGAGAGATACATGTGTTTCTTCGACTCACCTGAAGGGGCCGGTTTGGATGAAAATGAGCCTTTCTCTAGCTTAGAAACTATTGTTTGCAGGAAGAATGCCTTGCAAACATCAACACAATTCTCACAGGGAAACAATGTGCTAGATGCTGCATCTTGTAACTTGGTTCCTTTTTGTCGGAGAGACAGATGTGATTCTTCTAATCAGCTGAAAAGGCCTATTTGGAGCAAATGAGGGCTATCTGCATCTTGAAACACCTAAGATGCACGAAGTGTTCCTTTCACAACTAACTCAATTCTCACAGAAAAAGAATGTGCTACATGCCCCTGCCTCTAACACTGAAGGGTTTCCTCAAAAGATACAGGTGTTTCGTCAACTCACTTGAACAGGCCTATAGGGAACACAAGTACCCTTCTCCACTTTGAAACCTTTGATTTGCAGGAACTGTTCCCTTCAAAAACCAAGTCAAGTCTCAGAGGAAAACAATGTGCTAGATCTCCTGCTGCTAAGATAGATGGGTTTTTTTGGGAGATACACGTGTTTCGTCAACTTAACTAACTTAACTGAATAGGCGTACTTGCAACGAAATGAGCCTTTCTGCACCTTGAAAACTGTGCTTTGCAGGAATTACTCCTTCACAACTAACTCAGTTCTCAGAGGGAGACAATGCACTAGATGCTGCAGCTTCTATCATAGATGGTTTTCTTTGAAGTCACACATGTGTTTCTCCACCTCAGTTGAATAGGCCGTTCTGGATCAAAAAGTGCCTGTCTCAAGCTCGAATCACCTTATTTTCAGGAAGTATTCCTTTCCAAGACTAACTCACTTCTCACAGAGAAACAATTTTCCACTTGCTACAGCTTCTAGCACAGATGGTTTTTTGCGAGAGATCATTGTGTTTGTTCAACTTACAGGAACCGTACATTTGCAACAAAATGAGCCCTTCTCCACCTTGAAAACTATTATTTGCTGGAAGTATTCCTTTCAAAAGGAACTCACTTCTCACAGAGAAACAGTATGCTCCATGCTGAAGCTTCTAAAAACCTGGTTTTCTTTGGACTTCTATATGAGTCTTCAACTCAGCTGAATAGGCCTATTAGGAGCAAAGAGAACTTATTTCCGCCCTTCAACACCGTGCTTGCAGGAAGTTTCCTTTTCCAAAGCTGACCAAGATCTCACCAAATACAATGTGCTCGAAGCTCCTGCTTCTAACACGGATCGTTTTCTGTATGAGATACAAGTGTTTCTTCAACTTAGTTGAGTAGGCCTATTTGGCACAAAATGAGCCTTTCTCCACCTTGAAAATTGTGATTTGCTGGAAGTATTCATTTCAAAAATTCATCCATTTCTCACTGGAAAACAATGTGCTAGAGGCTTCAGCTTCTTACATAGATGGTTTTCTTTGGAGAAACACCTGTCTTTCTTCAACTCTGGTGAAGAGGACTTTATAGACCAAACGGAGTCTATGTCCATCTTGAAACACCAAAGTTGCAGGAAGTGTTCTTTACCAAAACAAACTTAATTGTTACAAAAAGCAATGTGCTTGATGTTCTTGCATCTATCATTGAAGGTTTTCTTCGAGAGATGCACGTGATTGGTCAAGTGACCTGAATAGGCATGTTTGGAACAAAATGAGCCTTTCTCCAGCTTGAAAACTAGGATTTGCAGGAAATATTCCTTTCAAAACGAACCCAGTTGTCATAGAGAAACAATGGGCAAGACAATGCAGCTTTGAACATAGAAGGTTTTCTTTGGTGAGATTCGTGTGTCTCTCCTACTCAGCTAAATAGGCTTTTATGGAACTAAGGGAGGCTTTTCCACCTTGACAATGGTGATATGCTGCACGTATTCCTTTCAAAAACTAACTTACCTCTTATAAGAAAACAATGTGCTAGATGCTGCAGCTTCTAGCATACATGGTTCTTTTGGGAGAGCTACACATGTTCCTGGAACTCAGCTGAATAGGCTTATTTGGAGCAAACATTGACTATGTCCACCCTGAAACACCTCAGTTGCAGGAAGTATTACTCTCTAACTCTAACACAATTCTCACAGGAATACAATGTGCTGTAGCTCCTGCTTCTAACATGAATGGTTTTCTTTCTGAGATACATGTGTTTCTTCAACTTAGCTGGATAGGCCTATTTGGAACAAAGTTAGCTTATCTCCAATATGAAGTTGTGATTTGCAGCGTGTATTACTCTAAAAATCTTACTCAGTTCTCACAGGAAAATAAAGCGCTAAATGGGCAGTTTCTAAAATAGATGGTGTTTTGGAGATATTCATGTCTTCCTTCAACTCAGGTGAAAATTACTTTTTGGAGCAACAGTCCCTACCTTCACCTTGAAACACTTAAGTTGCAGGAAGTATTCCTTTCCAAAGTTATGCAAGTCTCAGAGGGAGACAATGTACTAGATCTCCTGCTTCTAAGACCAGTGGTTTTCTTTGGTAGATACATGTGTTCCTTCAACTTAACTGAAGAGGCCTACTTGCAACCACATAAGCCTTTCTCCACCTGGAAAACTATGGTTTGCAGGAAGTTTTCTTTTCAAAACTAACTCAATTCTCAGAGGGCAGGCAATGCACCAGATGCTGCAGCTTCTATCATACATGGTTTTCTATGGGGTGATACATGTGTTTCTTCACCTCAGTTAAATAGGCCTATTTGGAGGAAAAAGTGCCTACCTCAATCTGGAATCACCTAGTTTTCAGGACGTATTCCTATCAAACAGTAACTCACTTCTCACAGAGAAACAATGTTCTACTTGCTTCTGCTTCAAACACAGGTGGTTTTCCTTTGAGAGATACACGTGTTTCTTCGACTTCAAGCATCGGCAGATTTGCAACATAATGGTCTTTTCTTCAGCTTGAAAACTGTCATTTGCAGGAAGTATTCCTTTCAAAATGAACTAGTTCTCACAGAGAAACAATGTGCTCGATGCTGAAGCTTCTAAAACCGTGGCTTTCTTTGGACAGGTATATGTGTTGATTCAATTCATCTGAGTAGTCCTATTTGGAGCCAACAGAGCCTACTTCCACCTTGCAACACCATGGTTGGAAGAAGATTTCCGTTCCAAACCTGACACAATTAGCACAGGAAAACAATGTGCTAGATGCTTCTGCTTCAAATATGCATGGTGTTGTTTTGAGAAATACGTGGCTCTCCAACTTAGCTGAATAGGACTATTTGGAACAAGGTTAGCCATTCTCCAGTTGAACCTTGTGAGGTTCCTGATGTATTAGTCTCAAAATCTTACTCAGTTCTCACTGGGAAACAATGCACTAGATGCGGAGGCTGTTTGGAACAAAGTGAGCCTTTTTTCCACCTTACAACTGGTTTTGCAGGAATTATTCCTTTCAAAAACAAACTCAAGGCTCCGAAGGAAACAATGTGTTGATGCCCCTGCTTCTAATCGGGATGTTTTTCTTTTGACAGATAAAGGTATTTCTTCTCTTCAGCTTAATAGGCCTGATTGTAACAAAAAGATCCTTTCTCCCCCTTGAGAAGTATGATTTGCTGGGAGTATTACATTCGAAAACGGACTCAATTCTACAGGGAAACAATGTGCCAGATGCTGCAGCTTCTAACAGGGATGGTGTCTTTGGAGAGATACATGTGTTTCTTCAACTCAGCTGAGTAGATCTATTTGGAGCAAACAGAGCCTATCTCCACCTTGAAACACCTAAGTTGGAGGAAGTATTTCTTTCAAAACTAGCTCTATTGTCCCAAGAAACAATGTGCTAGATACTGCAGCTTCAAACAGAGTTGGTTTTCTCAGCAGAGATATATGTATTTCCTGCATTAGGGTGAAGAAGCCTATTTGGAACAAGATGAGCTTAACTCGACCTTGAAAATTCTGATTTGCACAAAGTATTCCTCTCAAAAACTGAAACAATTCTCACAGGCAGGCAAGGTGCTTGATACTGCACCTTCTAACAGACATTGTTTTCTTTGGAGATACTCATGGGTTACTTCAACTCAGCTGAAAAGGCCTCTATAAAGTAAGCAGAGTCTATCTCCATCTTGAAACACCAAAGTTGAAGGAAATGTTCTTTTGACAAACAAACTGAATTCTCACAGGAAGTCAACGTGCTAGACGTTCCTGCACATAACACCAAAGGTGTTCTTTGAGAGATACATGTGTTTCGTCAAGTCACCTAATAGTCCTGTTTGGAACCAAATGAGCCTTTCTCCAGCATGAAAACTAGGATTTGCAGGAAGTATTCCTTTCACAAACCACTCCACTTCTCACCGAGAAACAATGTGCTAGATGGGGCACCTTCTAACATAGATAGTTTTCATTTGAGAGACATATGTGTTTCTCCTACTCAGCAAAATAGAAGGAGAAGGAGGCTTTTATAGAACAAAATGAACCATTTTCGACCTTGAAAACTCACATATGCTGCAAGTATTCCTTTAAAGAACTACTCAACTCCCACAGGGAACAATGTGGTGGATGCTTCAGTTTCTAGCCAACATGGTTCTCTTTGGAGAGGTACACGTGTTCCTTCAACTCACCTGAATAATCCTATTGGGAGCAAACACTGCCTATGCCCACCTGGAAACACCTCAGTTGCAGGAAGTATTCCTGTCCAAATCTAACACAGTTCTCACAGGAATACAATGTGCTGGATGCTCCCTTTTTCAAACACGGATCGTTTTGTTTCTGAGATATCTGTGTTTCTTCTACTTAGCTGAGTAGGACTATTTGGAACAAAATGAGCCTCTCTCAACCTTGAAAACTGGTTTCCATTGTGTATTACTCACACAACTTACTCAGTTCTCAGAGGGAACCAATGCACTAGAAGCGGCAGTAGCTATCCTAGATGGTTTCTTGGAGAGACACGTGTGTTTCTTCAACTGAGCTGAAAAGGACTCTTTGGAGCAACAGCGCCTATCTGCACCTTGAAACACTTAAGTTGCAGGGAGTAGTCCTTCCAAAAACTACTCAAGTCTCAAGGGAAGCCATGTGCTAATTGCTGAATCTTGGAACATAGATGGTTTACTCTGGAGAGACACATGTGTTGTTTCAACTCAGCTGAAAAGGCCTAGTTGGAGCAAACTGAGCCTGTGTCCATCTTGAAAGACTTTCGTTGCTGGAAGGATTCACTTCAAAAATTAACTCAATTCTCACAAGAAAACAATGTTCTAGATGTTCCTGCACCTAACAACAATGGTTTCTTTGAGAGATACATGTGTTTCTTCGACTCACCTGAAGGGGCCGGTTTGGATGAAAATGAGCCTTTCTCTAGCTTAGAAACTATTGTTTGCAGGAAGAATGCCTTGCAAACATCAACACAATTCTCACAGGGAAACAATGTGCTAGATGCTGCATCTTGTAACTTGGTTCCTTTTTGTCGGAGAGACAGATGTGATTCTTCTAATCAGCTGAAAAGGCCTATTTGGAGCAAATGAGGGCTATCTGCATCTTGAAACACCTAAGATGCACGAAGTGTTCCTTTCACAACTAACTCAATTCTCACAGAAAAAGAATGTGCTACATGCCCCTGCCTCTAACACTGAAGGGTTTCCTCAAAAGATACATGTGTTTCGTCAACTCACTTGAACAGGCCTATAGGGAACACAAGTACCCTTCTCCACTTTGAAACCTTTGATTTGCAGGAACTGTTCCCTTCAAAAACCAAGTCAAGTCTCAGAGGAAAACAATGTGCTAGATCTCCTGCTGCTAAGATAGATGGGTTTTTTTGGGAGATACACGTGTTTCGTCAACTTAACTAACTTAACTGAATAGGCGTACTTGCAACGAAATGAGCCTTTCTGCACCTTGAAAACTGTGCTTTGCAGGAATTACTCCTTCACAACTAACTCAGTTCTCAGAGGGAGACAATGCACTAGATGCTGCAGCTTCTATCATAGATGGTTTTCTTTGAAGTCACACATGTGTTTCTCCACCTCAGTTGAATAGGCCGTTCTGGATCAAAAAGTGCCTGTCTCAAGCTCGAATCACCTTATTTTCAGGAAGTATTCCTTTCCAAGACTAACTCACTTCTCACAGAGAAACAATTTTCCACTTGCTACAGCTTCTAGCACAGATGGTTTTTTGCGAGAGATCATTGTGTTTGTTCAACTTACAGGAACCGTACATTTGCAACAAAATGAGCCCTTCTCCACCTTGAAAACTATTATTTGCTGGAAGTATTCCTTTCAAAAGGAACTCACTTCTCACAGAGAAACAGTATGCTCCATGCTGAAGCTTCTAAAAACCTGGTTTTCTTTGGACTTCTATATGAGTCTTCAACTCAGCTGAATAGGCCTATTAGGAGCAAAGAGAACTTATTTCCGCCCTTCAACACCGTGCTTGCAGGAAGTTTCCTTTTCCAAAGCTGACCAAGATCTCACCAAATACAATGTGCTCGAAGCTCCTGCTTCTAACACGGATCGTTTTCTGTATGAGATACAAGTGTTTCTTCAACTTAGTTGAGTAGGCCTATTTGGCACAAAATGAGCCTTTCTCCACCTTGAAAATTGTGATTTGCTGGAAGTATTCATTTCAAAAATTCATCCATTTCTCACTGGAAAACAATGTGCTAGAGGCTTCAGCTTCTTACATAGATGGTTTTCTTTGGAGAAACACCTGTCTTTCTTCAACTCTGGTGAAGAGGACTTTATAGACCAAACGGAGTCTATGTCCATCTTGAAACACCAAAGTTGCAGGAAGTGTTCTTTACCAAAACAAACTTAATTGTTACAAAAAGCAATGTGCTTGATGTTCTTGCATCTATCATTGAAGGTTTTCTTCGAGAGATGCACGTGATTGGTCAAGTGACCTGAATAGGCATGTTTGGAACAAAATGAGCCTTTCTCCAGCTTGAAAACTAGGATTTGCAGGAAATATTCCTTTCAAAACGAACCCAGTTGTCATAGAGAAACAATGGGCAAGACAATGCAGCTTTGAACATAGAAGGTTTTCTTTGGTGAGATTCGTGTGTCTCTCCTACTCAGCTAAATAGGCTTTTATGGAACTAAGGGAGGCTTTTCCACCTTGACAATGGTGATATGCTGCACGTATTCCTTTCAAAAACTAACTTACCTCTTATAAGAAAACAATGTGCTAGATGCTGCAGCTTCTAGCATACATGGTTCTCTTGGGAGAGGTACACATGTTCCTGGAACTCAGCTGAATAGGCCTATTTGGAGCAAACATTGACTATGTCCACCCTGAAACACCTCAGTTGCAGGAAGTATTACTCTCTAACTCTAACACAATTCTCACAGGAATACAATGTGCTGTAGCTCCTGCTTCTAACATGAATGGTTTTCTTTCTGAGATACATGTGTTTCTTCAACTTAGCTGGATAGGCCTATTTGGAACAAAGTTAGCTTATCTCCAATATGAAGTTGTGATTTGCAGCGTGTATTACTCTAAAAATCTTACTCAGTTCTCACAGGAAAATAAAGCGCTAAATGGGCAGTTTCTAAAATAGATGGTGTTTTGGAGATATTCATGTCTTCCTTCAACTCAGGTGAAAATTACTTTTTGGAGCAACAGTCCCTACCTTCACCTTGAAACACTTAAGTTGCAGGAAGTATTCCTTTCCAAAGTTATGCAAGTCTCAGAGGGAGACAATGTGCTAGATCTCCTGCTTCTAAGACCAGTGGTTTTCTTTGGTAGATACATGTGTTCCTTCAACTTAACTGAAGAGGCCTACTTGCAACCACATAAGACTTTCTCCACCTGGAAAACTATGGTTTGCAGGAAGTTTTCTTTTCAAAACTAACTCAATTCTCAGAGGGCAGGCAATGCACCAGATGCTGCAGCTTCTATCATACATGGTTTTCTATGGGGTGATACATGTGTTTCTTCACCTCAGTTAAATAGGCCTATTTGGAGGAAAAAGTGCCTACCTCAATCTGGAATCACCTAGTTTTCAGGACGTATTCCTATCAAACAGTAACTCACTTCTCACAGAGAAACAATGTTCTACTTGCTTCTGCTTCAAACACAGGTGGTTTTCCTTTGAGAGATACACGTGTTTCTTCGACTTCAAGCATCGGCAGATTTGCAACATAATGGTCTTTTCTTCAGCTTGAAAACTGTCATTTGCAGGAAGTATTCCTTTCAAAATGAACTAGTTCTCACAGAGAAACAATGTGCTCGATGCTGAAGCTTCTAAAACCGTGGCTTTCTTTGGACAGGTATATGTGTTGATTCAATTCATCTGAGTAGTCCTATTTGGAGCCAACAGAGCCTACTTCCACCTTGCAACACCATGGTTGGAAGAAGATTTCCGTTCCAAACCTGACACAATTAGCACAGGAAAACAATGTGCTAGATGCTTCTGCTTCAAATATGCATGGTGTTGTTTTGAGAAATACGTGGCTCTCCAACTTAGCTGAATAGGACTATTTGGAACAAGGTTAGCCATTCTCCAGTTGAACCTTGTGAGGTTCCTGATGTATTAGTCTCAAAATCTTACTCAGTTCTCACTGGGAAACAATGCACTAGATGCGGAGGCTGTTTGGAACAAAGTGAGCCTTTTTTCCACCTTACAACTGGTTTTGCAGGAATTATTCCTTTCAAAAACAAACTCAAGGCTCCGAAGGAAACAATGTGTTGATGCCCCTGCTTCTAATCGGGATGTTTTTCTTTTGACAGATAAAGGTATTTCTTCTCTTCAGCTTAATAGGCCTGATTGTAACAAAAAGATCCTTTCTCCCCCTTGAGAAGTATGATTTGCTGGGAGTATTACATTCGAAAATGGACTCAATTCTACAGGGAAACAATGTGCCAGATGCTGCAGCTTCTAACAGGGATGGTGTCTTTGGAGAGATACATGTGTTTCTTCAACTCAGCTGAGTAGATCTATTTGGAGCAAACAGAGCCTATCTCCACCTTGAAACACCTAAGTTGGAGGAAGTATTTCTTTCAAAACTAGCTCTATTGTCCCAAGAAACAATGTGCTAGATACTGCAGCTTCAAACAGAGTTGGTTTTCTCAGCAGAGATATATGTATTTCCTGCATTAGGGTGAAGAAGCCTATTTGGAACAAGATGAGCTTAACTCGACCTTGAAAATTCTGATTTGCACAAAGTATTCCTCTCAAAAACTGAAACAATTCTCACAGGCAGGCAAGGTGCTTGATACTGCACCTTCTAACAGACATTGTTTTCTTTGGAGATACTCATGGGTTACTTCAACTCAGCTGAAAAGGCCTCTATAAAGTAAGCAGAGTCTATCTCCATCTTGAAACACCAAAGTTGAAGGAAATGTTCTTTTGACAAACAAACTGAATTCTCACAGGAAGTCAACGTGCTAGACGTTCCTGCACATAACACCAAAGGTGTTCTTTGAGAGATACATGTGTTTCGTCAAGTCACCTAATAGTCCTGTTTGGAACCAAATGAGCCTTTCTCCAGCATGAAAACTAGGATTTGCAGGAAGTATTCCTTTCACAAACCACCCCACTTCTCACCGAGAAACAATGTGCTAGATGGGGCACCTTCTAACATAGATAGTTTTCATTTGAGAGACATATGTGTTTCTCCTACTCAGCAAAATAGAAGGAGAAGGAGGCTTTTATAGAACAAAATGAACCATTTTCGACCTTGAAAACTGACATATGCTGCAAGTATTCCTTTAAAGAACTACTCAACTCCCACAGGGAACAATGTGGTGGATGCTTCAGTTTCTAGCCAACATGGTTCTCTTTGGAGAGGTACACGTGTTCCTTCAACTCACCTGAATAATCCTATTGGGAGCAAACACTGCCTATGCCCACCTGGAAACACCTCAGTTGCAGGAAGTATTCCTGTCCAAATCTAACACAGTTCTCACAGGAATACAATGTGCTGGATGCTCCCTTTTTCAAACACGGATCGTTTTGTTTCTGAGATATCTGTGTTTCTTCTACTTAGCTGAGTAGGACTATTTGGAACAAAATGAGCCTCTCTCAACCTTGAAAACTGGTTTCCATTGTGTATTACTCACACAACTTACTCAGTTCTCAGAGGGAACCAATGCACTAGAAGCGGCAGTAGCTATCCTAGATGGTTTCTTGGAGAGACACGTGTGTTTCTTCAACTGAGCTGAAAAGGACTCTTTGGAGCAACAGCGCCTATCTGCACCTTGAAACACTTAAGTTGCAGGGAGTAGTCCTTCCAAAAACTACTCAAGTCTCAAGGGAAGCCATGTGCTAATTGCTGAATCTTGGAACATAGATGGTTTACTCTGGAGAGACACATGTGTTGTTTCAACTCAGCTGAAAAGGCCTAGTTGGAGCAAACTGAGCCTGTGTCCATCTTGAAAGACTTTCGTTGCTGGAAGGATTCACTTCAAAAATTAACTCAATTCTCACAAGAAAACAATGTTCTAGATGTTCCTGCACCTAACAACAATGGTTTCTTTGAGAGATACATGTGTTTCTTCGACTCACCTGAAGGGGCCGGTTTGGATGAAAATGAGCCTTTCTCTAGCTTAGAAACTATTGTTTGCAGGAAGAATGCCTTGCAAACATCAACACAATTCTCACAGGGAAACAATGTGCTAGATGCTGCATCTTGTAACTTGGTTCCTTTTTGTCGGAGAGACAGATGTGATTCTTCTAATCAGCTGAAAAGGCCTATTTGGAGCAAATGAGGGCTATCTGCATCTTGAAACACCTAAGATGCACGAAGTGTTCCTTTCACAACTAACTCAATTCTCACAGAAAAAGAATGTGCTACATGCCCCTGCCTCTAACACTGAAGGGTTTCCTCAAAAGATACATGTGTTTCGTCAACTCACTTGAACAGGCCTATAGGGAACACAAGTACCCTTCTCCACTTTGAAACCTTTGATTTGCAGGAACTGTTCCCTTCAAAAACCAAGTCAAGTCTCAGAGGAAAACAATGTGCTAGATCTCCTGCTGCTAAGATAGATGGGTTTTTTTGGGAGATACACGTGTTTCGTCAACTTAACTAACTTAACTGAATAGGCGTACTTGCAACGAAATGAGCCTTTCTGCACCTTGAAAACTGTGCTTTGCAGGAATTACTCCTTCACAACTAACTCAGTTCTCAGAGGGAGACAATGCACTAGATGCTGCAGCTTCTATCATAGATGGTTTTCTTTGAAGTCACACATGTGTTTCTCCACCTCAGTTGAATAGGCCGTTCTGGATCAAAAAGTGCCTGTCTCAAGCTCGAATCACCTTATTTTCAGGAAGTATTCCTTTCCAAGACTAACTCACTTCTCACAGAGAAACAATTTTCCACTTGCTACAGCTTCTAGCACAGATGGTTTTTTGCGAGAGATCATTGTGTTTGTTCAACTTACAGGAACCGTACATTTGCAACAAAATGAGCCCTTCTCCACCTTGAAAACTATTATTTGCTGGAAGTATTCCTTTCAAAAGGAACTCACTTCTCACAGAGAAACAGTATGCTCCATGCTGAAGCTTCTAAAAACCTGGTTTTCTTTGGACTTCTATATGAGTCTTCAACTCAGCTGAATAGGCCTATTAGGAGCAAAGAGAACTTATTTCCGCCCTTCAACACCGTGCTTGCAGGAAGTTTCCTTTTCCAAAGCTGACCAAGATCTCACCAAATACAATGTGCTCGAAGCTCCTGCTTCTAACACGGATCGTTTTCTGTATGAGATACAAGTGTTTCTTCAACTTAGTTGAGTAGGCCTATTTGGCACAAAATGAGCCTTTCTCCACCTTGAAAATTGTGATTTGCTGGAAGTATTCATTTCAAAAATTCATCCATTTCTCACTGGAAAACAATGTGCTAGAGGCTTCAGCTTCTTACATAGATGGTTTTCTTTGGAGAAACACCTGTCTTTCTTCAACTCTGGTGAAGAGGACTTTATAGACCAAACGGAGTCTATGTCCATCTTGAAACACCAAAGTTGCAGGAAGTGTTCTTTACCAAAACAAACTTAATTGTTACAAAAAGCAATGTGCTTGATGTTCTTGCATCTATCATTGAAGGTTTTCTTCGAGAGATGCACGTGATTGGTCAAGTGACCTGAATAGGCATGTTTGGAACAAAATGAGCCTTTCTCCAGCTTGAAAACTAGGATTTGCAGGAAATATTCCTTTCAAAACGAACCCAGTTGTCATAGAGAAACAATGGGCAAGACAATGCAGCTTTGAACATAGAAGGTTTTCTTTGGTGAGATTCGTGTGTCTCTCCTACTCAGCTAAATAGGCTTTTATGGAACTAAGGGAGGCTTTTCCACCTTGACAATGGTGATATGCTGCACGTATTCCTTTCAAAAACTAACTTACCTCTTATAAGAAAACAATGTGCTAGATGCTGCAGCTTCTAGCATACATGGTTCTCTTGGGAGAGGTACACATGTTCCTGGAACTCAGCTGAATAGGCCTATTTGGAGCAAACATTGACTATGTCCACCCTGAAACACCTCAGTTGCAGGAAGTATTACTCTCTAACTCTAACACAATTCTCACAGGAATACAATGTGCTGTAGCTCCTGCTTCTAACATGAATGGTTTTCTTTCTGAGATACATGTGTTTCTTCAACTTAGCTGGATAGGCCTATTTGGAACAAAGTTAGCTTATCTCCAATATGAAGTTGTGATTTGCAGCGTGTATTACTCTAAAAATCTTACTCAGTTCTCACAGGAAAATAAAGCGCTAAATGGGCAGTTTCTAAAATAGATGGTGTTTTGGAGATATTCATGTCTTCCTTCAACTCAGGTGAAAATTACTTTTTGGAGCAACAGTCCCTACCTTCACCTTGAAACACTTAAGTTGCAGGAAGTATTCCTTTCCAAAGTTATGCAAGTCTCAGAGGGAGACAATGTGCTAGATCTCCTGCTTCTAAGACCAGTGGTTTTCTTTGGTAGATACATGTGTTCCTTCAACTTAACTGAAGAGGCCTACTTGCAACCACATAAGACTTTCTCCACCTGGAAAACTATGGTTTGCAGGAAGTTTTCTTTTCAAAACTAACTCAATTCTCAGAGGGCAGGCAATGCACCAGATGCTGCAGCTTCTATCATACATGGTTTTCTATGGGGTGATACATGTGTTTCTTCACCTCAGTTAAATAGGCCTATTTGGAGGAAAAAGTGCCTACCTCAATCTGGAATCACCTAGTTTTCAGGACGTATTCCTATCAAACAGTAACTCACTTCTCACAGAGAAACAATGTTCTACTTGCTTCTGCTTCAAACACAGGTGGTTTTCCTTTGAGAGATACACGTGTTTCTTCGACTTCAAGCATCGGCAGATTTGCAACATAATGGTCTTTTCTTCAGCTTGAAAACTGTCATTTGCAGGAAGTATTCCTTTCAAAATGAACTAGTTCTCACAGAGAAACAATGTGCTCGATGCTGAAGCTTCTAAAACCGTGGCTTTCTTTGGACAGGTATATGTGTTGATTCAATTCATCTGAGTAGTCCTATTTGGAGCCAACAGAGCCTACTTCCACCTTGCAACACCATGGTTGGAAGAAGATTTCCGTTCCAAACCTGACACAATTAGCACAGGAAAACAATGTGCTAGATGCTTCTGCTTCAAATATGCATGGTGTTGTTTTGAGAAATACGTGGCTCTCCAACTTAGCTGAATAGGACTATTTGGAACAAGGTTAGCCATTCTCCAGTTGAACCTTGTGAGGTTCCTGATGTATTAGTCTCAAAATCTTACTCAGTTCTCACTGGGAAACAATGCACTAGATGCGGAGGCTGTTTGGAACAAAGTGAGCCTTTTTTCCACCTTACAACTGGTTTTGCAGGAATTATTCCTTTCAAAAACAAACTCAAGGCTCCGAAGGAAACAATGTGTTGATGCCCCTGCTTCTAATCGGGATGTTTTTCTTTTGACAGATAAAGGTATTTCTTCTCTTCAGCTTAATAGGCCTGATTGTAACAAAAAGATCCTTTCTCCCCCTTGAGAAGTATGATTTGCTGGGAGTATTACATTCGAAAATGGACTCAATTCTACAGGGAAACAATGTGCCAGATGCTGCAGCTTCTAACAGGGATGGTGTCTTTGGAGAGATACATGTGTTTCTTCAACTCAGCTGAGTAGATCTATTTGGAGCAAACAGAGCCTATCTCCACCTTGAAACACCTAAGTTGGAGGAAGTATTTCTTTCAAAACTAGCTCTATTGTCCCAAGAAACAATGTGCTAGATACTGCAGCTTCAAACAGAGTTGGTTTTCTCAGCAGAGATATATGTATTTCCTGCATTAGGGTGAAGAAGCCTATTTGGAACAAGATGAGCTTAACTCGACCTTGAAAATTCTGATTTGCACAAAGTATTCCTCTCAAAAACTGAAACAATTCTCACAGGCAGGCAAGGTGCTTGATACTGCACCTTCTAACAGACATTGTTTTCTTTGGAGATACTCATGGGTTACTTCAACTCAGCTGAAAAGGCCTCTATAAAGTAAGCAGAGTCTATCTCCATCTTGAAACACCAAAGTTGAAGGAAATGTTCTTTTGACAAACAAACTGAATTCTCACAGGTAGTCAACGTGCTAGACGTTCCTGCACATAACACCAAAGGTGTTCTTTGAGAGATACATGTGTTTCGTCAAGTCACCTAATAGTCCTGTTTGGAACCAAATGAGCCTTTCTCCAGCATGAAAACTAGGATTTGCAGGAAGTATTCCTTTCACAAACCACCCCACTTCTCACCGAGAAACAATGTGCTAGATGGGGCACCTTCTAACATAGATAGTTTTCATTTGAGAGACATATGTGTTTCTCCTACTCAGCAAAATAGAAGGAGAAGGAGGCTTTTATAGAACAAAATGAACCATTTTCGACCTTGAAAACTCACATATGCTGCAAGTATTCCTTTAAAGAACTACTCAACTCCCACAGGGAACAATGTGGTGGATGCTTCAGTTTCTAGCCAACATGGTTCTCTTTGGAGAGGTACACGTGTTCCTTCAACTCACCTGAATAGGCCTATTGGGAGCAAACACTGCCTATGCCCACCTGGAAACACCTCAGTTGCAGGAAGTATTCCTGTCCAAATCTAACACAGTTCTCACAGGAATACAATGTGCTGGATGCTCCCTTTTTCAAACACGGATCGTTTTGTTTCTGAGATATCTGTGTTTCTTCTACTTAGCTGAGTAGGACTATTTGGAACAAAATGAGCCTCTCTCAACCTTGAAAACTGGTTTCCATTGTGTATTACTCACACAACTTACTCAGTTCTCAGAGGGAACCAATGCACTAGAAGCGGCAGTAGCTAACCTAGATGGTTTCTTGGAGAGACACGTGTGTTTCTTCAACTGAGCTGAAAAGGACTCTTTGGAGCAACAGCGCCTATCTGCACCTTGAAACACTTAAGTTGCAGGGAGTAGTCCTTCCAAAAACTACTCAAGTCTCAAGGGAAGCCATGTGCTAATTGCTGAATCTTGGAACATAGATGGTTTACTCTGGAGAGACACATGTGTTGTTTCAACTCAGCTGAAAAGGCCTAGTTGGAGCAAACTGAGCCTGTGTCCATCTTGAAAGACTTTCGTTGCTGGAAGGATTCACTTCAAAAATTAACTCAATTCTCACAAGAAAACAATGTTCTAGATGTTCCTGCACCTAACAACAATGGTTTCTTTGAGAGATACATGTGTTTCTTCGACTCACCTGAAGGGGCCGGTTTGGATGAAAATGAGCCTTTCTCTAGCTTAGAAACTATTGTTTGCAGGAAGAATGCCTTGCAAACATCAACACAATTCTCACAGGGAAACAATGTGCTAGATGCTGCATCTTGTAACTTGGTTCCTTTTTGTCGGAGAGACAGATGTGATTCTTCTAATCAGCTGAAAAGGCCTATTTGGAGCAAATGAGGGCTATCTGCATCTTGAAACACCTAAGATGCACGAAGTGTTCCTTTCACAACTAACTCAATTCTCACAGAAAAAGAATGTGCTACATGCCCCTGCCTCTAACACTGAAGGGTTTCCTCAAAAGATACATGTGTTTCGTCAACTCTCTTGAACAGGCCTATAGGGAACACAAGTACCCTTCTCCACTTTGAAACCTTTGATTTGCAGGAACTGTTCCCTTCAAAAACCAAGTCAAGTCTCAGAGGAAAACAATGTGCTAGATCTCCTGCTGCTAAGATAGATGGGTTTTTTTGGGAGATACACGTGTTTCGTCAACTTAACTAACTTAACTGAATAGGCGTACTTGCAACGAAATGAGCCTTTCTGCACCTTGAAAACTGTGCTTTGCAGGAATTACTCCTTCACAACTAACTCAGTTCTCAGAGGGAGACAATGCACTAGATGCTGCAGCTTCTATCATAGATGGTTTTCTTTGAAGTCACACATGTGTTTCTCCACCTCAGTTGAATAGGCCGTTCTGGATCAAAAAGTGCCTGTCTCAAGCTCGAATCACCTTATTTTCAGGAAGTATTCCTTTCCAAGACTAACTCACTTCTCACAGAGAAACAATTTTCCACTTGCTACAGCTTCTAGCACAGATGGTTTTTTGCGAGAGATCATTGTGTTTGTTCAACTTACAGGAACCGTACATTTGCAACAAAATGAGCCCTTCTCCACCTTGAAAACTATTATTTGCTGGAAGTATTCCTTTCAAAAGGAACTCACTTCTCACAGAGAAACAGTATGCTCCATGCTGAAGCTTCTAAAAACCTGGTTTTCTTTGGACTTCTATATGAGTCTTCAACTCAGCTGAATAGGCCTATTAGGAGCAAAGAGAACTTATTTCCGCCCTTCAACACCGTGCTTGCAGGAAGTTTCCTTTTCCAAAGCTGACCAAGATCTCACCAAATACAATGTGCTCGAAGCTCCTGCTTCTAACACGGATCGTTTTCTGTATGAGATACAAGTGTTTCTTCAACTTAGTTGAGTAGGCCTATTTGGCACAAAATGAGCCTTTCTCCACCTTGAAAATTGTGATTTGCTGGAAGTATTCATTTCAAAAATTCATCCATTTCTCACTGGAAAACAATGTGCTAGAGGCTTCAGCTTCTTACATAGATGGTTTTCTTTGGAGAAACACCTGTCTTTCTTCAACTCTGGTGAAGAGGACTTTATAGACCAAACGGAGTCTATGTCCATCTTGAAACACCAAAGTTGCAGGAAGTGTTCTTTACCAAAACAAACTTAATTGTTACAAAAAGCAATGTGCTTGATGTTCTTGCATCTATCATTGAAGGTTTTCTTCGAGAGATGCACGTGATTGGTCAAGTGACCTGAATAGGCATGTTTGGAACAAAATGAGCCTTTCTCCAGCTTGAAAACTAGGATTTGCAGGAAATATTCCTTTCAACAACGAACCCAGTTGCCATAGAGAAACAATGGGCAAGACAATGCAGCTTTGAACATAGAAGGTTTTCTTTGGTGAGATTCGTGTGTCTCTCCTACTCAGCTAAATAGGCTTTTATGGAACTAAGGGAGGCTTTTCCACCTTGACAATGGTGATATGCTGCACGTATTCCTTTCAAAAACTAACTTACCTCTTATAAGAAAACAATGTGCTAGATGCTGCAGCTTCTAGCATACATGGTTCTCTTGGGAGAGGTACACATGTTCCTGGAACTCAGCTGAATAGGCCTATTTGGAGCAAACATTGACTATGTCCACCCTGAAACACCTCAGTTGCAGGAAGTATTACTCTCTAACTCTAACACAATTCTCACAGGAATACAATGTGCTGTAGCTCCTGCTTCTAACATGAATGGTTTTCTTTCTGAGATACATGTGTTTCTTCAACTTAGCTGGATAGGCCTATTTGGAACAAAGTTAGCTTATCTCCAATATGAAGTTGTGATTTGCAGCGTGTATTACTCTAAAAATCTTACTCAGTTCTCACAGGAAAATAAAGCGCTAAATGGGCAGTTTCTAAAATAGATGGTGTTTTGGAGATATTCATGTCTTCCTTCAACTCAGGTGAAAATTACTTTTTGGAGCAACAGTCCCTACCTTCACCTTGAAACACTTAAGTTGCAGGAAGTATTCCTTTCCAAAGTTATGCAAGTCTCAGAGGGAGACAATGTGCTAGATCTCCTGCTTCTAAGACCAGTGGTTTTCTTTGGTAGATACATGTGTTCCTTCAACTTAACTGAAGAGGCCTACTTGCAACCACATAAGCCTTTCTCCACCTGGAAAACTATGGTTTGCAGGAAGTTTTCTTTTCAAAACTAACTCAATTCTCAGAGGGCAGGCAATGCACCAGATGCTGCAGCTTCTATCATACATGGTTTTCTATGGGGTGATACATGTGTTTCTTCACCTCAGTTAAATAGGCCTATTTGGAGGAAAAAGTGCCTACCTCAATCTGGAATCACCTAGTTTTCAGGACGTATTCCTATCAAACAGTAACTCACTTCTCACAGAGAAACAATGTTCTACTTGCTTCTGCTTCAAACACAGGTGGTTTTCCTTTGAGAGATACACGTGTTTCTTCGACTTCAAGCATCGGCAGATTTGCAACATAATGGTCTTTTCTTCAGCTTGAAAACTGTCATTTGCAGGAAGTATTCCTTTCAAAATGAACTAGTTCTCACAGAGAAACAATGTGCTCGATGCTGAAGCTTCTAAAACCGTGGCTTTCTTTGGACAGGTATATGTGTTGATTCAATTCATCTGAGTAGTCCTATTTGGAGCCAACAGAGCCTACTTCCACCTTGCAACACCATGGTTGGAAGAAGATTTCCGTTCCAAACCTGACACAATTAGCACAGGAAAACAATGTGCTAGATGCTTCTGCTTCAAATATGCATGGTGTTGTTTTGAGAAATACGTGGCTCTCCAACTTAGCTGAATAGGACTATTTGGAACAAGGTTAGCCATTCTCCAGTTGAACCTTGTGAGGTTCCTGATGTATTAGTCTCAAAATCTTACTCAGTTCTCACTGGGAAACAATGCACTAGATGCGGAGGCTGTTTGGAACAAAATGAGCCTTTTTTCCACCTTACAACTGTTTTTGCAGGAATTATTCCTTTCAAAAGCAAACTCAAGGCTCCGAAGGAAACAATGTGTTGATGCCCCTGCTTCTAATCGGGATGTTTTTCTTTTGACAGATAAAGGTATTTCTTCTCTTCAGCTTAATAGGCCTGATTGTAACAAAAAGATCCTTTCTCCCCCTTGAGAAGTATGATTTGCTGGGAGTATTACATTCGAAAACGGACTCAATTCTACAGGGAAACAATGTGCCAGATGCTGCAGCTTCTAACAGGGATGGTGTCTTTGGAGAGATACATGTGTTTCTTCAACTCAGCTGAGTAGATCTATTTGGAGCAAACAGAGCCTATCTCCACCTTGAAACACCTAAGTTGGAGGAAGTATTTCTTTCAAAACTAGCTCTATTGTCCCAAGAAACAATGTGCTAGATACTGCAGCTTCAAACAGAGTTGGTTTTCTCAGCAGAGATATATGTATTTCCTGCATTAGGGTGAAGAAGCCTATTTGGAACAAGATGAGCTTAACTCGACCTTGAAAATTCTGATTTGCACAAAGTATTCCTCTCAAAAACTGGAACAATTCTCACAGGCAGGCAAGGTGCTTGATACTGCACCTTCTAACAGACATTGTTTTCTTTGGAGATACTCATGGGTTACTTCAACTCAGCTGAAAAGGCCTCTATAAAGTAAGCAGAGTCTATCTCCATCTTGAAACACCAAAGTTGAAGGAAATGTTCTTTTGACAAACAAACTGAATTCTCACAGGAAGTCAACGTGCTAGACGTTCCTGCACATAACACCAAAGGTGTTCTTTGAGAGATACATGTGTTTCGTCAAGTCACCTAATAGTCCTGTTTGGAACCAAATGAGCCTTTCTCCAGCATGAAAACTAGGATTTGCAGGAAGTATTCCTTTCACAAACCACCCCACTTCTCACCGAGAAACAATGTGCTAGATGGGGCACCTTCTAACATAGATAGTTTTCATTTGAGAGACATATGTGTTTCTCCTACTCAGCAAAATAGAAGGAGAAGGAGGCTTTTATAGAACAAAATGAACCATTTTCGACCTTGAAAACTGACATATGCTGCAAGTATTCCTTTAAAGAACTACTCAACTCCCACAGGGAACAATGTGGTGGATGCTTCAGTTTCTAGCCAACATGGTTCTCTTTGGAGAGGTACACGTGTTCCTTCAACTCACCTGAATAGGCCTATTGGGAGCAAACACTGCTTATGCCCACCTGGAAACACCTCAGTTGCAGGAAGTATTCCTGTCCAAATCTAACACAGTTCTCACAGGAATACAATGTGCTGGATGCTCCCTTTTTCAAACACGGATCGTTTTGTTTCTGAGATATCTGTGTTTCTTCTACTTAGCTGAGTAGGACTATTTGGAACAAAATGAGCCTCTCTCAACCTTGAAAACTGGTTTCCATTGTGTATTACTCACACAACTTACTCAGTTCTCAGAGGGAACCAATGCACTAGAAGCGGCAGTAGCTAACCTAGATGGTTTCTTGGAGAGACACGTGTGTTTCTTCAACTGAGCTGAAAAGGACTCTTTGGAGCAACAGCGCCTATCTGCACCTTGAAACACTTAAGTTGCAGGGAGTAGTCCTTCCAAAAACTACTCAAGTCTCAAGGGAAGCCATGTGCTAAATGCTGAATCTTGGAACATAGATGGTTTACTCTGGAGAGACACATGTGTTGTTTCAACTCAGCTGAAAAGGCCTAGTTGGAGCAAACTGAGCCTGTGTCCATCTTGAAAGACTTTCGTTGCTGGAAGGATTCACTTCAAAAATTAACTCAATTCTCACAAGAAAACAATGTTCTAGATGTTCCTGCACCTAACAACAATGGTTTCTTTGAGAGATACATGTGTTTCTTCGACTCACCTGAAGGGGCCGGTTTGGATGAAAATGAGCCTTTCTCTAGCTTAGAAACTATTGTTTGCAGGAAGAATGCCTTGCAAACATCAACACAATTCTCACAGGGAAACAATGTGCTAGATGCTGCATCTTGTAACTTGGTTCCTTTTTGTCGGAGAGACAGATGTGATTCTTCTAATCAGCTGAAAAGGCCTATTTGGAGCAAATGAGGGCTATCTGCATCTTGAAACACCTAAGATGCACGAAGTGTTCCTTTCACAACTAACTCAATTCTCACAGAAAAAGAATGTGCTACATGCCCCTGCCTCTAACACTGAAGGGTTTCCTCAAAAGATACATGTGTTTCGTCAACTCACTTGAACAGGCCTATAGGGAACACAAGTACCCTTCTCCACTTTGAAACCTTTGATTTGCAGGAACTGTTCCCTTCAAAAACCAAGTCAAGTCTCAGAGGAAAACAATGTGCTAGATCTCCTGCTGCTAAGATAGATGGGTTTTTTTGGGAGATACACGTGTTTCGTCAACTTAACTAACTTAACTGAATAGGCGTACTTGCAACGAAATGAGCCTTTCTGCACCTTGAAAACTGTGCTTTGCAGGAATTACTCCTTCACAACTAACTCAGTTCTCAGAGGGAGACAATGCACTAGATGCTGCAGCTTCTATCATAGATGGTTTTCTTTGAAGTCACACATGTGTTTCTCCACCTCAGTTGAATAGGCCGTTCTGGATCAAAAAGTGCCTGTCTCAAGCTCGAATCACCTTATTTTCAGGAAGTATTCCTTTCCAAGACTAACTCACTTCTCACAGAGAAACAATTTTCCACTTGCTACAGCTTCTAGCACAGATGGTTTTTTGCGAGAGATCATTGTGTTTGTTCAACTTACAGGAACCGTACATTTGCAACAAAATGAGCCCTTCTCCACCTTGAAAACTATTATTTGCTGGAAGTATTCCTTTCAAAAGGAACTCACTTCTCACAGAGAAACAGTATGCTCCATGCTGAAGCTTCTAAAAACCTGGTTTTCTTTGGACTTCTATATGAGTCTTCAACTCAGCTGAATAGGCCTATTAGGAGCAAAGAGAACTTATTTCCGCCCTTCAACACCGTGCTTGCAGGAAGTTTCCTTTTCCAAAGCTGACCAAGATCTCACCAAATACAATGTGCTCGAAGCTCCTGCTTCTAACACGGATCGTTTTCTGTATGAGATACAAGTGTTTCTTCAACTTAGTTGAGTAGGCCTATTTGGCACAAAATGAGCCTTTCTCCACCTTGAAAATTGTGATTTGCTGGAAGTATTCATTTCAAAAATTCATCCATTTCTCACTGGAAAACAATGTGCTAGAGGCTTCAGCTTCTTACATAGATGGTTTTCTTTGGAGAAACACCTGTCTTTCTTCAACTCTGGTGAAGAGGACTTTATAGACCAAACGGAGTCTATGTCCATCTTGAAACACCAAAGTTGCAGGAAGTGTTCTTTACCAAAACAAACTTAATTGTTACAAAAAGCAATGTGCTTGATGTTCTTGCATCTATCATTGAAGGTTTTCTTCGAGAGATGCACGTGATTGGTCAAGTGACCTGAATAGGCATGTTTGGAACAAAATGAGCCTTTCTCCAGCTTGAAAACTAGGATTTGCAGGAAATATTCCTTTCAAAACGAACCCAGTTGTCATAGAGAAACAATGGGCAAGACAATGCAGCTTTGAACATAGAAGGTTTTCTTTGGTGAGATTCGTGTGTCTCTCCTACTCAGCTAAATAGGCTTTTATGGAACTAAGGGAGGCTTTTCCACCTTGACAATGGTGATATGCTGCACGTAGTCCTTTCAAAAACTAACTTACCTCTTATAAGAAAACAATGTGCTAGATGCTGCAGCTTCTAGCATACATGGTTCTTTTGGGAGAGGTACACATGTTCCTGGAACTCAGCTGAATAGGCCTATTTGGAGCAAACATTGACTATGTCCACCCTGAAACACCTCAGTTGCAGGAAGTATTACTCTCTAACTCTAACACAATTCTCACAGGAATACAATGTGCTGTAGCTCCTGCTTCTAACATGAATGGTTTTCTTTCTGAGATACATGTGTTTCTTCAACTTAGCTGGATAGGCCTATTTGGAACAAAGTTAGCTTATCTCCAATATGAAGTTGTGATTTGCAGCGTGTATTACTCTAAAAATCTTACTCAGTTCTCACAGGAAAATAAAGCGCTAAATGGGCAGTTTCTAAAATAGATGGTGTTTTGGAGATATTCATGTCTTCCTTCAACTCAGGTGAAAATTACTTTTTGGAGCAACAGTCCCTACCTTCACCTTGAAACACTTAAGTTGCAGGAAGTATTCCTTTCCAAAGTTATGCAAGTCTCAGAGGGAGACAATGTGCTAGATCTCCTGCTTCTAAGACCAGTGGTTTTCTTTGGTAGATACATGTGTTCCTTCAACTTAACTGAAGAGGCCTACTTGCAACCACATAAGCCTTTCTCCACCTGGAAAACTATGGTTTGCAGGAAGTTTTCTTTTCAAAACTAACTCAATTCTCAGAGGGCAGGCAATGCACCAGATGCTGCAGCTTCTATCATACATGGTTTTCTATGGGGTGATACATGTGTTTCTTCACCTCAGTTAAATAGGCCTATTTGGAGGAAAAAGTGCCTACCTCAATCTGGAATCACCTAGTTTTCAGGACGTATTCCTATCAAACAGTAACTCACTTCTCACAGAGAAACAATGTTCTACTTGCTTCTGCTTCAAACACAGGTGGTTTTCCTTTGAGAGATACACGTGTTTCTTCGACTTCAAGCATCGGCAGATTTGCAACATAATGGTCTTTTCTTCAGCTTGAAAACTGTCATTTGCAGGAAGTATTCCTTTCAAAATGAACTAGTTCTCACAGAGAAACAATGTGCTCGATGCTGAAGCTTCTAAAACCGTGGCTTTCTTTGGACAGGTATATGTGTTGATTCAATTCATCTGAGTAGTCCTATTTGGAGCCAACAGAGCCTACTTCCACCTTGCAACACCATGGTTGGAAGAAGATTTCCGTTCCAAACCTGACACAATTAGCACAGGAAAACAATGTGCTAGATGCTTCTGCTTCAAATATGCATGGTGTTGTTTTGAGAAATACGTGGCTCTCCAACTTAGCTGAATAGGACTATTTGGAACAAGGTTAGCCATTCTCCAGTTGAACCTTGTGAGGTTCCTGATGTATTAGTCTCAAAATCGTACTCAGTTCTCACTGGGAAACAATGCACTAGATGCGGAGGCTGTTTGGAACAAAGTGAGCCTTTTTTCCACCTTACAACTGGTTTTGCAGGAATTATTCCTTTCAAAAACAAACTCAAGGCTCCGAAGGAAACAATGTGTTGATGCCCCTGCTTCTAATCGGGATGTTTTTCTTTTGACAGATAAAGGTATTTCTTCTCTTCAGCTTAATAGGCCTGATTGTAACAAAAAGATCCTTTCTCCCCCTTGAGAAGTATGATTTGCTGGGAGTATTACATTCGAAAACGGACTCAATTCTACAGGGAAACAATGTGCCAGATGCTGCAGCTTCTAACATGGATGGTGTCTTTGGAGAGATACATGTGTTTCTTCAACTCAGCTGAGTAGATCTATTTGGAGCAAACAGAGCCTATCTCCACCTTGAAACACCTAAGTTGGAGGAAGTATTTCTTTCAAAACTAGCTCTATTGTCCCAAGAAACAATGTGCTAGATACTGCAGCTTCAAACAGAGTTGGTTTTCTCAGCAGAGATATATGTATTTCCTGCATTAGGGTGAAGAAGCCTATTTGGAACAAGATGAGCTTAACTCGACCTTGAAAATTCTGATTTGCACAAAGTATTCCTCTCAAAAACTGAAACAATTCTCACAGGCAGGCAAGGTGCTTGATACTGCACCTTCTAACAGACATTGTTTTCTTTGGAGATACTCATGGGTTACTTCAACTCAGCTGAAAAGGCCTCTATAAAGTAAGCAGAGTCTATCTCCATCTTGAAACACCAAAGTTGAAGGAAATGTTCTTTTGACAAACAAACTGAATTCTCACAGGAAGTCAACGTGCTAGACGTTCCTGCACATAACACCAAAGGTGTTCTTTGAGAGATACATGTGTTTCGTCAAGTCACCTAATAGTCCTGTTTGGAACCAAATGAGCCTTTCTCCAGCATGAAAACTAGGATTTGCAGGAAGTATTCCTTTCACAAACCACCCCACTTCTCACCGAGAAACAATGTGCTAGATGGGGCACCTTCTAACATAGATAGTTTTCATTTGAGAAACATATGTGTTTCTCCTACTCAGCAAAATAGAAGGAGAAGGAGGCTTTTATAGAACAAAATGAACCATTTTCGACCTTGAAAACTGACATATGCTGCAAGTATTCCTTTAAAGAACTACTCAACTCCCACAGGGAACAATGTGGTGGATGCTTCAGTTTCTAGCCAACATGGTTCTCTTTGGAGAGGTACACGTGTTCCTTCAACTCACCTGAATAGGCCTATTGGAAGCAAACACTGCCTATGCCCACCTGGAAACACCTCAGTTGCAGGAAGTATTCCTGTCCAAATCTAACACAGTTCTCACAGGAATACAATGTGCTGGATGCTCCCTTTTTCAAACACGGATCGTTTTGTTTCTGAGATATCTGTGTTTCTTCTACTTAGCTGAGTAGGACTATTTGGAACAAAATGAGCCTCTCTCAACCTTGAAAACTGGTTTCCATTGTGTATTACTCACACAACTTACTCAGTTCTCAGAGGGAACCAATGCACTAGAAGCGGCAGTAGCTAACCTAGATGGTTTCTTGGAGAGACACGTGTGTTTCTTCAACTGAGCTGAAAAGGACTCTTTGGAGCAACAGCGCCTATCTGCACCTTGAAACACTTAAGTTGCAGGGAGTAGTCCTTCCAAAAACTACTCAAGTCTCAAGGGAAGCCATGTGCTAAATGCTGAATCTTGGAACATAGATGGTTTACTCTGGAGAGACACATGTGTTGTTTCAACTCAGCTGAAAAGGCCTAGTTGGAGCAAACTGAGCCTGTGTCCATCTTGAAAGACTTTCGTTGCTGGAAGGATTCACTTCAAAAATTAACTCAATTCTCACAAGAAAACAATGTTCTAGATGTTCCTGCACCTAACAACAATGGTTTCTTTGAGAGATACATGTGTTTCTTCGACTCACCTGAAGGGGCCGGTTTGGATGAAAATGAGCCTTTCTCTAGCTTAGAAACTATTGTTTGCAGGAAGAATGCCTTGCAAACATCAACACAATTCTCACAGGGAAACAATGTGCTAGATGCTGCATCTTGTAACTTGGTTCCTTTTTGTCGGAGAGACAGATGTGATTCTTCTAATCAGCTGAAAAGGCCTATTTGGAGCAAATGAGGGCTATCTGCATCTTGAAACACCTAAGATGCACGAAGTGTTCCTTTCACAACTAACTCAATTCTCACAGAAAAAGAATGTGCTACATGCCCCTGCCTCTAACACTGAAGGGTTTCCTCAAAAGATACATGTGTTTCGTCAACTCACTTGAACAGGCCTATAGGGAACACAAGTACCCTTCTCCACTTTGAAACCTTTGATTTGCAGGAACTATTCCCTTCAAAAACCAAGTCAAGTCTCAGAGGAAAACAATGTACTAGATCTCCTGCTGCTAAGATAGATGGGTTTTTTTGGGAGATACACGTGTTTCGTCAACTTAACTAACTTAACTGAATAGGCGTACTTGCAACGAAATGAGCCTTTCTGCACCTTGAAAACTGTGCTTTGCAGGAATTACTCCTTCACAACTAACTCAGTTCTCAGAGGGAGACAATGCACTAGATGCTGCAGCTTCTATCATAGATGGTTTTCTTTGAAGTCACACATGTGTTTCTCCACCTCAGTTGAATAGGCCGTTCTGGATCAAAAAGTGCCTGTCTCAAGCTCGAATCACCTTATTTTCAGGAAGTATTCCTTTCCAAGACTAACTCACTTCTCACAGAGAAACAATTTTCCACTTGCTACAGCTTCTAGCACAGATGGTTTTTTGCGAGAGATCATTGTGTTTGTTCAACTTACAGGAACCGTACATTTGCAACAAAATGAGCCCTTCTCCACCTTGAAAACTATTATTTGCTGGAAGTATTCTTTTCAAAAGGAACTCACTTCTCACAGAGAAACAGTATGCTCCATGCTGAAGCTTCTAAAAACCTGGTTTTCTTTGGACTTCTATATGAGTCTTCAACTCAGCTGAATAGGCCTATTAGGAGCAAAGAGAACTTATTTCCGCCCTTCAACACCGTGCTTGCAGGAAGTTTCCTTTTCCAAAGCTGACCAAGATCTCACCAAATACAATGTGCTCGAAGCTCCTGCTTCTAACACGGATCGTTTTCTGTATGAGATACAAGTGTTTCTTCAACTTAGTTGAGTAGGCCTATTTGGCACAAAATGAGCCTTTCTCCACCTTGAAAATTGTGATTTGCTGGAAGTATTCATTTCAAAAATTCATCCATTTCTCACTGGAAAACAATGTGCTAGAGGCTTCAGCTTCTTACATAGATGGTTTTCTTTGGAGAAACACCTGTCTTTCTTCAACTCTGGTGAAGAGGACTTTATAGACCAAACGGAGTCTATGTCCATCTTGAAACACCAAAGTTGCAGGAAGTGTTCTTTACCAAAACAAACTTAATTGTTACAAAAAGCAATGTGCTTGATGTTCTTGCATCTATCATTGAAGGTTTTCTTCGAGAGATGCACGTGATTGGTCAAGTGACCTGAATAGGCATGTTTGGAACAAAATGAGCCTTTCTCCAGCTTGAAAACTAGGATTTGCAGGAAATATTCCTTTCAAAACGAACCCAGTTGTCATAGAGAAACAATGGGCAAGACAATGCAGCTTTGAACATAGAAGGTTTTCTTTGGTGAGATTCGTGTGTCTCTCCTACTCAGCTAAATAGGCTTTTATGGAACTAAGGGAGGCTTTTCCACCTTGACAATGGTGATATGCTGCACGTATTCCTTTCAAAAACTAACTTACCTCTTATAAGAAAACAATGTGCTAGATGCTGCAGCTTCTAGCATACATGGTTCTCTTGGGAGAGGTACACATGTTCCTGGAACTCAGCTGAATAGGCCTATTTGGAGCAAACATTGACTATGTCCACCCTGAAACACCTCAGTTGCAGGAAGTATTACTCTCTAACTCTAACACAATTCTCACAGGAATACAATGTGCTGTAGCTCCTGCTTCTAACATGAATGGTTTTCTTTCTGAGATACATGTGTTTCTTCAACTTAGCTGGATAGGCCTATTTGGAACAAAGTTAGCTTATCTCCAATATGAAGTTGTGATTTGCAGCGTGTATTACTCTAAAAATCTTACTCAGTTCTCACAGGAAAATAAAGCGCTAAATGGGCAGTTTCTAAAATAGATGGTGTTTTGGAGATATTCATGTCTTCCTTCAACTCAGGTGAAAATTACTTTTTGGAGCAACAGTCCCTACCTTCACCTTGAAACACTTAAGTTGCAGGAAGTATTCCTTTCCAAAGTTATGCAAGTCTCAGAGGGAGACAATGTGCTAGATCTCCTGCTTCTAAGACCAGTGGTTTTCTTTGGTAGATACATGTGTTCCTTCAACTTAACTGAAGAGGCCTACTTGCAACCACATAAGCCTTTCTCCACCTGGAAAACTATGGTTTGCAGGAAGTTTTCTTTTCAAAACTAACTCAATTCTCAGAGGGCAGGCAATGCACCAGATGCTGCAGCTTCTATCATACATGGTTTTCTATGGGGTGATACATGTGTTTCTTCACCTCAGTTAAATAGGCCTATTTGGAGGAAAAAGTGCCTACCTCAATCTGGAATCACCTAGTTTTCAGGACGTATTCCTATCAAACAGTAACTCACTTCTCACAGAGAAACAATGTTCTACTTGCTTCTGCTTCAAACACAGGTGGTTTTCCTTTGAGAGATACACGTGTTTCTTCGACTTCAAGCATCGGCAGATTTGCAACATAATGGTCTTTTCTTCAGCTTGAAAACTGTCATTTGCAGGAAGTATTCCTTTCAAAATGAACTAGTTCTCACAGAGAAACAATGTGCTCGATGCTGAAGCTTCTAAAACCGTGGCTTTCTTTGGACAGGTATATGTGTTGATTCAATTCATCTGAGTAGTCCTATTTGGAGCCAACAGAGCCTACTTCCACCTTGCAACACCATGGTTGGAAGAAGATTTCCGTTCCAAACCTGACACAATTAGCACAGGAAAACAATGTGCTAGATGCTTCTGCTTCAAATATGCATGGTGTTGTTTTGAGAAATACGTGGCTCTCCAACTTAGCTGAATAGGACTATTTGGAACAAGGTTAGCCATTCTCCAGTTGAACCTTGTGAGGTTCCTGATGTATTAGTCTCAAAATCTTACTCAGTTCTCACTGGGAAACAATGCACTAGATGCGGAGGCTGTTTGGAACAAAATGAGCCTTTTTTCCACCTTACAACTGTTTTTGCAGGAATTATTCCTTTCAAAAGCAAACTCAAGGCTCCGAAGGAAACAATGTGTTGATGCCCCTGCTTCTAATCGGGATGTTTTTCTTTTGACAGATAAAGGTATTTCTTCTCTTCAGCTTAATAGGCCTGATTGTAACAAAAAGATCCTTTCTCCCCCTTGAGAAGTATGATTTGCTGGGAGTATTACATTCGAAAACGGACTCAATTCTACAGGGAAACAATGTGCCAGATGCTGCAGCTTCTAACAGGGATGGTGTCTTTGGAGAGATACATGTGTTTCTTCAACTCAGCTGAGTAGATCTATTTGGAGCAAACAGAGCCTATCTCCACCTTGAAACACCTAAGTTGGAGGAAGTATTTCTTTCAAAACTAGCTCTATTGTCCCAAGAAACAATGTGCTAGATACTGCAGCTTCAAACAGAGTTGGTTTTCTCAGCAGAGATATATGTATTTCCTGCATTAGGGTGAAGAAGCCTATTTGGAACAAGATGAGCTTAACTCGACCTTGAAAATTCTGATTTGCACAAAGTATTCCTCTCAAAAACTGAAACAATTCTCACAGGCAGGCAAGGTGCTTGATACTGCACCTTCTAACAGACATTGTTTTCTTTGGAGATACTCATGGGTTACTTCAACTCAGCTGAAAAGGCCTCTATAAAGTAAGCAGAGTCTATCTCCATCTTGAAACACCAAAGTTGAAGGAAATGTTCTTTTGACAAACAAACTGAATTCTCACAGGAAGTCAACGTGCTAGACGTTCCTGCACATAACACCAAAGGTGTTCTTTGAGAGATACATGTGTTTCGTCAAGTCACCTAATAGTCCTGTTTGGAACCAAATGAGCCTTTCTCCAGCATGAAAACTAGGATTTGCAGGAAGTATTCCTTTCACAAACCACCCCACTTCTCACCGAGAAACAATGTGCTAGATGGGGCACCTTCTAACATAGATAGTTTTCATTTGAGAGACATATGTGTTTCTCCTACTCAGCAAAATAGAAGGAGAAGGAGGCTTTTATAGAACAAAATGAACCATTTTCGACCTTGAAAACTGACATATGCTGCAAGTATTCCTTTAAAGAACTACTCAACTCCCACAGGGAACAATGTGGTGGATGCTTCAGTTTCTAGCCAACATGGTTCTCTTTGGAGAGGTACACGTGTTCCTTCAACTCACCTGAATAGGCCTATTGGGAGCAAACACTGCCTATGCCCACCTGGAAACACCTCAGTTGCAGGAAGTATTCCTGTCCAAATCTAACACAGTTCTCACAGGAATACAATGTGCTGGATGCTCCCTTTTTCAAACACGGATCGTTTTGTTTCTGAGATATCTGTGTTTCTTCTACTTAGCTGAGTAGGACTATTTGGAACAAAATGAGCCTCTCTCAACCTTGAAAACTGGTTTCCATTGTGTATTACTCACACAACTTACTCAGTTCTCAGAGGGAACCAATGCACTAGAAGCGGCAGTAGCTAACCTAGATGGTTTCTTGGAGAGACACGTGTGTTTCTTCAACTGAGCTGAAAAGGACTCTTTGGAGCAACAGCGCCTATCTGCACCTTGAAACACTTAAGTTGCAGGGAGTAGTCCTTCCAAAAACTACTCAAGTCTCAAGGGAAGCCATGTGCTAAATGCTGAATCTTGGAACATAGATGGTTTACTCTGGAGAGACACATGTGTTGTTTCAACTCAGCTGAAAAGGCCTAGTTGGAGCAAACTGAGCCTGTGTCCATCTTGAAAGACTTTCGTTGCTGGAAGGATTCACTTCAAAAATTAACTCAATTCTCACAAGAAAACAATGTTCTAGATGTTCCTGCACCTAACAACAATGGTTTCTTTGAGAGATACATGTGTTTCTTCGACTCACCTGAAGGGGCCGGTTTGGATGAAAATGAGCCTTTCTCTAGCTTAGAAACTATTGTTTGCAGGAAGAATGCCTTGCAAACATCAACACAATTCTCACAGGGAAACAATGTGCTAGATGCTGCATCTTGTAACTTGGTTCCTTTTTGTCGGAGAGACAGATGTGATTCTTCTAATCAGCTGAAAAGGCCTATTTGGAGCAAATGAGGGCTATCTGCATCTTGAAACACCTAAGATGCACGAAGTGTTCCTTTCACAACTAACTCAATTCTCACAGAAAAAGAATGTGCTACATGCCCCTGCCTCTAACACTGAAGGGTTTCCTCAAAAGATACATGTGTTTCGTCAACTCACTTGAACAGGCCTATAGGGAACACAAGTACCCTTCTCCACTTTGAAACCTTTGATTTGCAGGAACTGTTCCCTTCAAAAACCAAGTCAAGTCTCAGAGGAAAACAATGTGCTAGATCTCCTGCTGCTAAGATAGATGGGTTTTTTTGGGAGATACACGTGTTTCGTCAACTTAACTAACTTAACTGAATAGGCGTACTTGCAACGAAATGAGCCTTTCTGCACCTTGAAAACTGTGCTTTGCAGGAATTACTCCTTCACAACTAACTCAGTTCTCAGAGGGAGACAATGCACTAGATGCTGCAGCTTCTATCATAGATGGTTTTCTTTGAAGTCACACATGTGTTTCTCCACCTCAGTTGAATAGGCCGTTCTGGATCAAAAAGTGCCTGTCTCAAGCTCGAATCACCTTATTTTCAGGAAGTATTCCTTTCCAAGACTAACTCACTTCTCACAGAGAAACAATTTTCCACTTGCTACAGCTTCTAGCACAGATGGTTTTTTGCGAGAGATCATTGTGTTTGTTCAACTTACAGGAACCGTACATTTGCAACAAAATGAGCCCTTCTCCACCTTGAAAACTATTATTTGCTGGAAGTATTCCTTTCAAAAGGAACTCACTTCTCACAGAGAAACAGTATGCTCCATGCTGAAGCTTCTAAAAACCTGGTTTTCTTTGGACTTCTATATGAGTCTTCAACTCAGCTGAATAGGCCTATTAGGAGCAAAGAGAACTTATTTCCGCCCTTCAACACCGTGCTTGCAGGAAGTTTCCTTTTCCAAAGCTGACCAAGATCTCACCAAATACAATGTGCTCGAAGCTCCTGCTTCTAACACGGATCGTTTTCTGTATGAGATACAAGTGTTTCTTCAACTTAGTTGAGTAGGCCTATTTGGCACAAAATGAGCCTTTCTCCACCTTGAAAATTGTGATTTGCTGGAAGTATTCATTTCAAAAATTCATCCATTTCTCACTGGAAAACAATGTGCTAGAGGCTTCAGCTTCTTACATAGATGGTTTTCTTTGGAGAAACACCTGTCTTTCTTCAACTCTGGTGAAGAGGACTTTATAGACCAAACGGAGTCTATGTCCATCTTGAAACACCAAAGTTGCAGGAAGTGTTCTTTACCAAAACAAACTTAATTGTTACAAAAAGCAATGTGCTTGATGTTCTTGCATCTATCATTGAAGGTTTTCTTCGAGAGATGCACGTGATTGGTCAAGTGACCTGAATAGGCATGTTTGGAACAAAATGAGCCTTTCTCCAGCTTGAAAACTAGGATTTGCAGGAAATATTCCTTTCAAAACGAACCCAGTTGTCATAGAGAAACAATGGGCAAGACAATGCAGCTTTGAACATAGAAGGTTTTCTTTGGTGAGATTCGTGTGTCTCTCCTACTCAGCTAAATAGGCTTTTATGGAACTAAGGGAGGCTTTTCCACCTTGACAATGGTGATACGCTGCACGTAGTCCTTTCAAAAACTAACTTACCTCTTATAAGAAAACAATGTGCTAGATGCTGCAGCTTCTAGCATACATGGTTCTTTTGGGAGAGGTACACATGTTCCTGGAACTCAGCTGAATAGGCCTATTTGGAGCAAACATTGACTATGTCCACCCTGAAACACCTCAGTTGCAGGAAGTATTACTCTCTAACTCTAACACAATTCTCACAGGAATACAATGTGCTGTAGCTCCTGCTTCTAACATGAATGGTTTTCTTTCTGAGATACATGTGTTTCTTCAACTTAGCTGGATAGGCCTATTTGGAACAAAGTTAGCTTATCTCCAATATGAAGTTGTGATTTGCAGCGTGTATTACTCTAAAAATCTTACTCAGTTCTCACAGGAAAATAAAGCGCTAAATGGGCAGTTTCTAAAATAGATGGTGTTTTGGAGATATTCATGTCTTCCTTCAACTCAGGTGAAAATTACTTTTTGGAGCAACAGTCCCTACCTTCACCTTGAAACACTTAAGTTGCAGGAAGTATTCCTTTCCAAAGTTATGCAAGTCTCAGAGGGAGACAATGTGCTAGATCTCCTGCTTCTAAGACCAGTGGTTTTCTTTGGTAGATACATGTGTTCCTTCAACTTAACTGAAGAGGCCTACTTGCAACCACATAAGCCTTTCTCCACCTGGAAAACTATGGTTTGCAGGAAGTTTTCTTTTCAAAACTAACTCAATTCTCAGAGGGCAGGCAATGCACCAGATGCTGCAGCTTCTATCATACATGGTTTTCTATGGGGTGATACATGTGTTTCTTCACCTCAGTTAAATAGGCCTATTTGGAGGAAAAAGTGCCTACCTCAATCTGGAATCACCTAGTTTTCAGGACGTATTCCTATCAAACAGTAACTCACTTCTCACAGAGAAACAATGTTCTACTTGCTTCTGCTTCAAACACAGGTGGTTTTCCTTTGAGAGATACACGTGTTTCTTCGACTTCAAGCATCGGCAGATTTGCAACATAATGGTCTTTTCTTCAGCTTGAAAACTGTCATTTGCAGGAAGTATTCCTTTCAAAATGAACTAGTTCTCACAGAGAAACAATGTGCTCGATGCTGAAGCTTCTAAAACCGTGGCTTTCTTTGGACAGGTATATGTGTTGATTCAATTCATCTGAGTAGTCCTATTTGGAGCCAACAGAGCCTACTTCCACCTTGCAACACCATGGTTGGAAGAAGATTTCCGTTCCAAACCTGACACAATTAGCACAGGAAAACAATGTGCTAGATGCTTCTGCTTCAAATATGCATGGTGTTGTTTTGAGAAATACGTGGCTCTCCAACTTAGCTGAATAGGACTATTTGGAACAAGGTTAGCCATTCTCCAGTTGAACCTTGTGAGGTTCCTGATGTATTAGTCTCAAAATCTTACTCAGTTCTCACTGGGAAACAATGCACTAGATGCGGAGGCTGTTTGGAACAAAGTGAGCCTTTTTTCCACCTTACAACTGGTTTTGCAGGAATTATTCCTTTCAAAAACAAACTCAAGGCTCCGAAGGAAACAATGTGTTGATGCCCCTGCTTCTAATCGGGATGTTTTTCTTTTGACAGATAAAGGTATTTCTTCTCTTCAGCTTAATAGGCCTGATTGTAACAAAAAGATCCTTTCTCCCCCTTGAGAAGTATGATTTGCTGGGAGTATTACATTCGAAAACGGACTCAATTCTACAGGGAAACAATGTGCCAGATGCTGCAGCTTCTAACATGGATGGTGTCTTTGGAGAGATACATGTGTTTCTTCAACTCAGCTGAGTAGATCTATTTGGAGCAAACAGAGCCTATCTCCACCTTGAAACACCTAAGTTGGAGGAAGTATTTCTTTCAAAACTAGCTCTATTGTCCCAAGAAACAATGTGCTAGATACTGCAGCTTCAAACAGAGTTGGTTTTCTCAGCAGAGATATATGTATTTCCTGCATTAGGGTGAAGAAGCCTATTTGGAACAAGATGAGCTTAACTCGACCTTGAAAATTCTGATTTGCACAAAGTATTCCTCTCAAAAACTGAAACAATTCTCACAGGCAGGCAAGGTGCTTGATACTGCACCTTCTAACAGACATTGTTTTCTTTGGAGATACTCATGGGTTACTTCAACTCAGCTGAAAAGGCCTCTATAAAGTAAGTAGAGTCTATCTCCATCTTGAAACACCAAAGTTGAAGGAAATGTTCTTTTGACAAACAAACTGAATTCTCACAGGAAGTCAACGTGCTAGACGTTCCTGCACATAACACCAAAGGTGTTCTTTGAGAGATACATGTGTTTCGTCAAGTCACCTAATAGTCCTGTTTGGAACCAAATGAGCCTTTCTCCAGCATGAAAACTAGGATTTGCAGGAAGTATTCCTTTCACAAACCACCCCACTTCTCACCGAGAAACAATGTGCTAGATGGGGCACCTTCTAACATAGATAGTTTTCATTTGAGAAACATATGTGTTTCTCCTACTCAGCAAAATAGAAGGAGAAGGAGGCTTTTATAGAACAAAATGAACCATTTTCGACCTTGAAAACTGACATATGCTGCAAGTATTCCTTTAAAGAACTACTCAACTCCCACAGGGAACAATGTGGTGGATGCTTCAGTTTCTAGCCAACATGGTTCTCTTTGGAGAGGTACACGTGTTCCTTCAACTCACCTGAATAGGCCTATTGGAAGCAAACACTGCCTATGCCCACCTGGAAACACCTCAGTTGCAGGAAGTATTCCTGTCCAAATCTAACACAGTTCTCACAGGAATACAATGTGCTGGATGCTCCCTTTTTCAAACACGGATCGTTTTGTTTCTGAGATATCTGTGTTTCTTCTACTTAGCTGAGTAGGACTATTTGGAACAAAATGAGCCTCTCTCAACCTTGAAAACTGGTTTCCATTGTGTATTACTCACACAACTTACTCAGTTCTCAGAGGGAACCAATGCACTAGAAGCGGCAGTAGCTAACCTAGATGGTTTCTTGGAGAGACACGTGTGTTTCTTCAACTGAGCTGAAAAGGACTCTTTGGAGCAACAGCGCCTATCTGCACCTTGAAACACTTAAGTTGCAGGGAGTAGTCCTTCCAAAAACTACTCAAGTCTCAAGGGAAGCCATGTGCTAATTGCTGAATCTTGGAACATAGATGGTTTACTCTGGAGAGACACATGTGTTGTTTCAACTCAGCTGAAAAGGCCTAGTTGGAGCAAACTGAGCCTGTGTCCATCTTGAAAGACTTTCGTTGCTGGAAGGATTCACTTCAAAAATTAACTCAATTCTCACAAGAAAACAATGTTCTAGATGTTCCTGCACCTAACAACAATGGTTTCTTTGAGAGATACATGTGTTTCTTCGACTCACCTGAAGGGGCCGGTTTGGATGAAAATGAGCCTTTCTCTAGCTTAGAAACTATTGTTTGCAGGAAGAATGCCTTGCAAACATCAACACAATTCTCACAGGGAAACAATGTGCTAGATGCTGCATCTTGTAACTTGGTTCCTTTTTGTCGGAGAGACAGATGTGATTCTTCTAATCAGCTGAAAAGGCCTATTTGGAGCAAATGAGGGCTATCTGCATCTTGAAACACCTAAGATGCACGAAGTGTTCCTTTCACAACTAACTCAATTCTCACAGAAAAAGAATGTGCTACATGCCCCTGCCTCTAACACTGAAGGGTTTCCTCAAAAGATACATGTGTTTCGTCAACTCACTTGAACAGGCCTATAGGGAACACAAGTACCCTTCTCCACTTTGAAACCTTTGATTTGCAGGAACTATTCCCTTCAAAAACCAAGTCAAGTCTCAGAGGAAAACAATGTACTAGATCTCCTGCTGCTAAGATAGATGGGTTTTTTTGGGAGATACACGTGTTTCGTCAACTTAACTAACTTAACTGAATAGGCGTACTTGCAACGAAATGAGCCTTTCTGCACCTTGAAAACTGTGCTTTGCAGGAATTACTCCTTCACAACTAACTCAGTTCTCAGAGGGAGACAATGCACTAGATGCTGCAGCTTCTATCATAGATGGTTTTCTTTGAAGTCACACATGTGTTTCTCCACCTCAGTTGAATAGGCCGTTCTGGATCAAAAAGTGCCTGTCTCAAGCTCGAATCACCTTATTTTCAGGAAGTATTCCTTTCCAAGACTAACTCACTTCTCACAGAGAAACAATTTTCCACTTGCTACAGCTTCTAGCACAGATGGTTTTTTGCGAGAGATCATTGTGTTTGTTCAACTTACAGGAACCGTACATTTGCAACAAAATGAGCCCTTCTCCACCTTGAAAACTATTATTTGCTGGAAGTATTCTTTTCAAAAGGAACTCACTTCTCACAGAGAAACAGTATGCTCCATGCTGAAGCTTCTGAAAACCTGGTTTTCTTTGGACTTCTATATGAGTCTTCAACTCAGCTGAATAGGCCTATTAGGAGCAAAGAGAACTTATTTCCGCCCTTCAACACCGTGCTTGCAGGAAGTTTCCTTTTCCAAAGCTGACCAAGATCTCACCAAATACAATGTGCTCGAAGCTCCTGCTTCTAACACGGATCGTTTTCTGTATGAGATACAAGTGTTTCTTCAACTTAGTTGAGTAGGCCTATTTGGCACAAAATGAGCCTTTCTCCACCTTGAAAATTGTGATTTGCTGGAAGTATTCATTTCAAAAATTCATCCATTTCTCACTGGAAAACAATGTGCTAGAGGCTTCAGCTTCTTACATAGATGGTTTTCTTTGGAGAAACACCTGTCTTTCTTCAACTCTGGTGAAGAGGACTTTATAGACCAAACGGAGTCTATGTCCATCTTGAAACACCAAAGTTGCAGGAAGTGTTCTTTACCAAAACAAACTTAATTGTTACAAAAAGCAATGTGCTTGATGTTCTTGCATCTATCATTGAAGGTTTTCTTCGAGAGATGCACGTGATTGGTCAAGTGACCTGAATAGGCATGTTTGGAACAAAATGAGCCTTTCTCCAGCTTGAAAACTAGGATTTGCAGGAAATATTCCTTTCAAAACGAACCCAGTTGTCATAGAGAAACAATGGGCAAGACAATGCAGCTTTGAACATAGAAGGTTTTCTTTGGTGAGATTCGTGTGTCTCTCCTACTCAGCTAAATAGGCTTTTATGGAACTAAGGGAGGCTTTTCCACCTTGACAATGGTGATATGCTGCACGTATTCCTTTCAAAAACTAACTTACCTCTTATAAGAAAACAATGTGCTAGATGCTGCAGCTTCTAGCATACATGGTTCTCTTGGGAGAGGTACACATGTTCCTGGAACTCAGCTGAATAGGCCTATTTGGAGCAAACATTGACTATGTCCACCCTGAAACACCTCAGTTGCAGGAAGTATTACTCTCTAACTCTAACACAATTCTCACAGGAATACAATGTGCTGTAGCTCCTGCTTCTAACATGAATGGTTTTCTTTCTGAGATACATGTGTTTCTTCAACTTAGCTGGATAGGCCTATTTGGAACAAAGTTAGCTTATCTCCAATATGAAGTTGTGATTTGCAGCGTGTATTACTCTAAAAATCTTACTCAGTTCTCACAGGAAAATAAAGCGCTAAATGGGCAGTTTCTAAAATAGATGGTGTTTTGGAGATATTCATGTCTTCCTTCAACTCAGGTGAAAATTACTTTTTGGAGCAACAGTCCCTACCTTCACCTTGAAACACTTAAGTTGCAGGAAGTATTCCTTTCCAAAGTTATGCAAGTCTCAGAGGGAGACAATGTGCTAGATCTCCTGCTTCTAAGACCAGTGGTTTTCTTTGGTAGATACATGTGTTCCTTCAACTTAACTGAAGAGGCCTACTTGCAACCACATAAGCCTTTCTCCACCTGGAAAACTATGGTTTGCAGGAAGTTTTCTTTTCAAAACTAACTCAATTCTCAGAGGGCAGGCAATGCACCAGATGCTGCAGCTTCTATCATACATGGTTTTCTATGGGGTGATACATGTGTTTCTTCACCTCAGTTAAATAGGCCTATTTGGAGGAAAAAGTGCCTACCTCAATCTGGAATCACCTAGTTTTCAGGACGTATTCCTATCAAACAGTAACTCACTTCTCACAGAGAAACAATGTTCTACTTGCTTCTGCTTCAAACACAGGTGGTTTTCCTTTGAGAGATACACGTGTTTCTTCGACTTCAAGCATCGGCAGATTTGCAACATAATGGTCTTTTCTTCAGCTTGAAAACTGTCATTTGCAGGAAGTATTCCTTTCAAAATGAACTAGTTCTCACAGAGAAACAATGTGCTCGATGCTGAAGCTTCTAAAACCGTGGCTTTCTTTGGACAGGTATATGTGTTGATTCAATTCATCTGAGTAGTCCTATTTGGAGCCAACAGAGCCTACTTCCACCTTGCAACACCATGGTTGGAAGAAGATTTCCGTTCCAAACCTGACACAATTAGCACAGGAAAACAATGTGCTAGATGCTTCTGCTTCAAATATGCATGGTGTTGTTTTGAGAAATACGTGGCTCTCCAACTTAGCTGAATAGGACTATTTGGAACAAGGTTAGCCATTCTCCAGTTGAACCTTGTGAGGTTCCTGATGTATTAGTCTCAAAATCTTACTCAGTTCTCACTGGGAAACAATGCACTAGATGCGGAGGCTGTTTGGAACAAAGTGAGCCTTTTTTCCACCTTACAACTGGTTTTGCAGGAATTATTCCTTTCAAAAACAAACTCAAGGCTCCGAAGGAAACAATGTGTTGATGCCCCTGCTTCTAATCGGGATGTTTTTCTTTTGACAGATAAAGGTATTTCTTCTCTTCAGCTTAATAGGCCTGATTGTAACAAAAAGATCCTTTCTCCCCCTTGAGAAGTATGATTTGCTGGGAGTATTACATTCGAAAACGGACTCAATTCTACAGGGAAACAATGTGCCAGATGCTGCAGCTTCTAACATGGATGGTGTCTTTGGAGAGATACATGTGTTTCTTCAACTCAGCTGAGTAGATCTATTTGGAGCAAACAGAGCCTATCTCCACCTTGAAACACCTAAGTTGGAGGAAGTATTTCTTTCAAAACTAGCTCTATTGTCCCAAGAAACAATGTGCTAGATACTGCAGCTTCAAACAGAGTTGGTTTTCTCAGCAGAGATATATGTATTTCCTGCATTAGGGTGAAGAAGCCTATTTGGAACAAGATGAGCTTAACTCGACCTTGAAAATTCTGATTTGCACAAAGTATTCCTCTCAAAAACTGAAACAATTCTCACAGGCAGGCAAGGTGCTTGATACTGCACCTTCTAACAGACATTGTTTTCTTTGGAGATACTCATGGGTTACTTCAACTCAGCTGAAAAGGCCTCTATAAAGTAAGCAGAGTCTATCTCCATCTTGAAACACCAAAGTTGAAGGAAATGTTCTTTTGACAAACAAACTGAATTCTCACAGGAAGTCAACGTGCTAGACGTTCCTGCACATAACACCAAAGGTGTTCTTTGAGAGATACATGTGTTTCGTCAAGTCACCTAATAGTCCTGTTTGGAACCAAATGAGCCTTTCTCCAGCATGAAAACTAGGATTTGCAGGAAGTATTCCTTTCACAAACCACCCCACTTCTCACCGAGAAACAATGTGCTAGATGGGGCACCTTCTAACATAGATAGTTTTCATTTGAGAGACATATGTGTTTCTCCTACTCAGCAAAATAGAAGGAGAAGGAGGCTTTTATAGAACAAAATGAACCATTTTCGACCTTGAAAACTGACATATGCTGCAAGTATTCCTTTAAAGAACTACTCAACTCCCACAGGGAACAATGTGGTGGATGCTTCAGTTTCTAGCCAACATGGTTCTCTTTGGAGAGGTACACGTGTTCCTTCAACTCACCTGAATAATCCTATTGGGAGCAAACACTGCCTATGCCCACCTGGAAACACCTCAGTTGCAGGAAGTATTCCTGTCCAAATCTAACACAGTTCTCACAGGAATACAATGTGCTGGATGCTCCCTTTTTCAAACACGGATCGTTTTGTTTCTGAGATATCTGTGTTTCTTCTACTTAGCTGAGTAGGACTATTTGGAACAAAATGAGCCTCTCTCAACCTTGAAAACTGGTTTCCATTGTGTATTACTCACACAACTTACTCAGTTCTCAGAGGGAACCAATGCACTAGAAGCGGCAGTAGCTATCCTAGATGGTTTCTTGGAGAGACACGTGTGTTTCTTCAACTGAGCTGAAAAGGACTCTTTGGAGCAACAGCGCCTATCTGCACCTTGAAACACTTAAGTTGCAGGGAGTAGTCCTTCCAAAAACTACTCAAGTCTCAAGGGAAGCCATGTGCTAATTGCTGAATCTTGGAACATAGATGGTTTACTCTGGAGAGACACATGTGTTGTTTCAACTCAGCTGAAAAGGCCTAGTTGGAGCAAACTGAGCCTGTGTCCATCTTGAAAGACTTTCGTTGCTGGAAGGATTCACTTCAAAAATTAACTCAATTCTCACAAGAAAACAATGTTCTAGATGTTCCTGCACCTAACAACAATGGTTTCTTTGAGAGATACATGTGTTTCTTCGACTCACCTGAAGGGGCCGGTTTGGATGAAAATGAGCCTTTCTCTAGCTTAGAAACTATTGTTTGCAGGAAGAATGCCTTGCAAACATCAACACAATTCTCACAGGGAAACAATGTGCTAGATGCTGCATCTTGTAACTTGGTTCCTTTTTGTCGGAGAGACAGATGTGATTCTTCTAATCAGCTGAAAAGGCCTATTTGGAGCAAATGAGGGCTATCTGCATCTTGAAACACCTAAGATGCACGAAGTGTTCCTTTCACAACTAACTCAATTCTCACAGAAAAAGAATGTGCTACATGCCCCTGCCTCTAACACTGAAGGGTTTCCTCAAAAGATACATGTGTTTCGTCAACTCACTTGAACAGGCCTATAGGGAACACAAGTACCCTTCTCCACTTTGAAACCTTTGATTTGCAGGAACTGTTCCCTTCAAAAACCAAGTCAAGTCTCAGAGGAAAACAATGTGCTAGATCTCCTGCTGCTAAGATAGATGGGTTTTTTTGGGAGATACACGTGTTTCGTCAACTTAACTAACTTAACTGAATAGGCGTACTTGCAACGAAATGAGCCTTTCTGCACCTTGAAAACTGTGCTTTGCAGGAATTACTCCTTCACAACTAACTCAGTTCTCAGAGGGAGACAATGCACTAGATGCTGCAGCTTCTATCATAGATGGTTTTCTTTGAAGTCACACATGTGTTTCTCCACCTCAGTTGAATAGGCCATTCTGGATCAAAAAGTGCCTGTCTCAAGCTCGAATCACCTTATTTTCAGGAAGTATTCCTTTCCAAGACTAACTCACTTCTCACAGAGAAACAATTTTCCACTTGCTACAGCTTCTAGCACAGATGGTTTTTTGCGAGAGATCATTGTGTTTGTTCAACTTACAGGAACCGTACATTTGCAACAAAATGAGCCCTTCTCCACCTTGAAAACTATTATTTGCTGGAAGTATTCCTTTCAAAAGGAACTCACTTCTCACAGAGAAACAGTATGCTCCATGCTGAAGCTTCTAAAAACCTGGTTTTCTTTGGACTTCTATATGAGTCTTCAACTCAGCTGAATAGGCCTATTAGGAGCAAAGAGAACTTATTTCCGCCCTTCAACACCGTGCTTGCAGGAAGTTTCCTTTTCCAAAGCTGACCAAGATCTCACCAAATACAATGTGCTCGAAGCTCCTGCTTCTAACACGGATCGTTTTCTGTATGAGATACAAGTGTTTCTTCAACTTAGTTGAGTAGGCCTATTTGGCACAAAATGAGCCTTTCTCCACCTTGAAAATTGTGATTTGCTGGAAGTATTCATTTCAAAAATTCATCCATTTCTCACTGGAAAACAATGTGCTAGAGGCTTCAGCTTCTTACATAGATGGTTTTCTTTGGAGAAACACCTGTCTTTCTTCAACTCTGGTGAAGAGGACTTTATAGACCAAACGGAGTCTATGTCCATCTTGAAACACCAAAGTTGCAGGAAGTGTTCTTTACCAAAACAAACTTAATTGTTACAAAAAGCAATGTGCTTGATGTTCTTGCATCTATCATTGAAGGTTTTCTTCGAGAGATGCACGTGATTGGTCAAGTGACCTGAATAGGCATGTTTGGAACAAAATGAGCCTTTCTCCAGCTTGAAAACTAGGATTTGCAGGAAATATTCCTTTCAAAACGAACCCAGTTGTCATAGAGAAACAATGGGCAAGACAATGCAGCTTTGAACATAGAAGGTTTTCTTTGGTGAGATTCGTGTGTCTCTCCTACTCAGCTAAATAGGCTTTTATGGAACTAAGGGAGGCTTTTCCACCTTGACAATGGTGATATGCTGCACGTATTCCTTTCAAAAACTAACTTACCTCTTATAAGAAAACAATGTGCTAGATGCTGCAGCTTCTAGCATACATGGTTCTCTTGGGAGAGCTACACATGTTCCTGGAACTCAGCTGAATAGGCCTATTTGGAGCAAACATTGACTATGTCCACCCTGAAACACCTCAGTTGCAGGAAGTATTACTCTCTAACTCTAACACAATTCTCACAGGAATACAATGTGCTGTAGCTCCTGCTTCTAACATGAATGGTTTTCTTTCTGAGATACATGTGTTTCTTCAACTTAGCTGGATAGGCCTATTTGGAACAAAGTTAGCTTATCTCCAATATGAAGTTGTGATTTGCAGCGTGTATTACTCTAAAAATCTTACTCAGTTCTCACAGGAAAATAAAGCGCTAAATGGGCAGTTTCTAAAATAGATGGTGTTTTGGAGATATTCATGTCTTCCTTCAACTCAGGTGAAAATTACTTTTTGGAGCAACAGTCCCTACCTTCACCTTGAAACACTTAAGTTGCAGGAAGTATTCCTTTCCAAAGTTATGCAAGTCTCAGAGGGAGACAATGTGCTAGATCTCCTGCTTCTAAGACCAGTGGTTTTCTTTGGTAGATACACGTGTTCCTTCAACTTAACTGAAGAGGCCTACTTGCAACCACATAAGCCTTTCTCCACCTGGAAAACTATGGTTTGCAGGAAGTTTTCTTTTCAAAACTAACTCAATTCTCAGAGGGCAGGCAATGCACCAGATGCTGCAGCTTCTATCATACATGGTTTTCTATGGGGTGATACATGTGTTTCTTCACCTCAGTTAAATAGGCCTATTTGGAGGAAAAAGTGCCTACCTCAATCTGGAATCACCTAGTTTTCAGGACGTATTCCTATCAAACAGTAACTCACTTCTCACAGAGAAACAATGTTCTACTTGCTTCTGCTTCAAACACAGGTGGTTTTCCTTTGAGAGATACACGTGTTTCTTCGACTTCAAGCATCGGCAGATTTGCAACATAATGGTCTTTTCTTCAGCTTGAAAACTGTCATTTGCAGGAAGTATTCCTTTCAAAATGAACTAGTTCTCACAGAGAAACAATGTGCTCGATGCTGAAGCTTCTAAAACCGTGGCTTTCTTTGGACAGGTATATGTGTTGATTCAATTCATCTGAGTAGTCCTATTTGGAGCCAACAGAGCCTACTTCCACCTTGCAACACCATGGTTGGAAGAAGATTTCCGTTCCAAACCTGACACAATTAGCACAGGAAAACAATGTGCTAGATGCTTCTGCTTCAAATATGCATGGTGTTGTTTTGAGAAATACGTGGCTCTCCAACTTAGCTGAATAGGACTATTTGGAACAAGGTTAGCCATTCTCCAGTTGAACCTTGTGAGGTTCCTGATGTATTAGTCTCAAAATCGTACTCAGTTCTCACTGGGAAACAATGCACTAGATGCGGAGGCTGTTTGGAACAAAGTGAGCCTTTTTTCCACCTTACAACTGGTTTTGCAGGAATTATTCCTTTCAAAAACAAACTCAAGGCTCCAAAGGAAACAATGTGTTGATGCCCCTGCTTCTAATCGGGATGTTTTTCTTTTGACAGATAAAGGTATTTCTTCTCTTCAGCTTAATAGGCCTGATTGTAACAAAAAGATCCTTTCTCCCCCTTGAGAAGTATGATTTGCTGGGAGTATTACATTCGAAAACGGACTCAATTCTACAGGGAAACAATGTGCCAGATGCTGCAGCTTCTAACATGGATGGTGTCTTTGGAGAGATACATGTGTTTCTTCAACTCAGCTGAGTAGATCTATTTGGAGCAAACAGAGCCTATCTCCACCTTGAAACACCTAAGTTGGAGGAAGTATTTCTTTCAAAACTAGCTCTATTGTCCCAAGAAACAATGTGCTAGATACTGCAGCTTCAAACAGAGTTGGTTTTCTCAGCAGAGATATATGTATTTCCTGCATTAGGGTGAAGAAGCCTATTTGGAACAAGATGAGCTTAACTCGACCTTGAAAATTCTGATTTGCACAAAGTATTCCTCTCAAAAACTGAAACAATTCTCACAGGCAGGCAAGGTGCTTGATACTGCACCTTCTAACAGACATTGTTTTCTTTGGAGATACTCATGGGTTACTTCAACTCAGCTGAAAAGGCCTCTATAAAGTAAGCAGAGTCTATCTCCATCTTGAAACACCAAAGTTGAAGGAAATGTTCTTTTGACAAACAAACTGAATTCTCACAGGAAGTCAACGTGCTAGACGTTCCTGCACATAACACCAAAGGTGTTCTTTGAGAGATACATGTGTTTCGTCAAGTCACCTAATAGTCCTGTTTGGAACCAAATGAGCCTTTCTCCAGCATGAAAACTAGGATTTGCAGGAAGTATTCCTTTCACAAACCACCCCACTTCTCACCGAGAAACAATGTGCTAGATGGGGCACCTTCTAACATAGATAGTTTTCATTTGAGAGACATATGTGTTTCTCCTACTCAGCAAAATAGAAGGAGAAGGAGGCTTTTATAGAACAAAATGAACCATTTTCGACCTTGAAAACTGACATATGCTGCAAGTATTCCTTTAAAGAACTACTCAACTCCCACAGGGAACAATGTGGTGGATGCTTCAGTTTCTAGCCAACATGGTTCTCTTTGGAGAGGTACACGTGTTCCTTCAACTCACCTGAATAATCCTATTGGGAGCAAACACTGCCTATGCCCACCTGGAAACACCTCAGTTGCAGGAAGTATTCCTGTCCAAATCTAACACAGTTCTCACAGGAATACAATGTGCTGGATGCTCCCTTTTTCAAACACGGATCGTTTTGTTTCTGAGATATCTGTGTTTCTTCTACTTAGCTGAGTAGGACTATTTGGAACAAAATGAGCCTCTCTCAACCTTGAAAACTGGTTTCCATTGTGTATTACTCACACAACTTACTCAGTTCTCAGAGGGAACCAATGCACTAGAAGCGGCAGTAGCTATCCTAGATGGTTTCTTGGAGAGACACGTGTGTTTCTTCAACTGAGCTGAAAAGGACTCTTTGGAGCAACAGCGCCTATCTGCACCTTGAAACACTTAAGTTGCAGGGAGTAGTCCTTCCAAAAACTACTCAAGTCTCAAGGGAAGCCATGTGCTAATTGCTGAATCTTGGAACATAGATGGTTTACTCTGGAGAGACACATGTGTTGTTTCAACTCAGCTGAAAAGGCCTAGTTGGAGCAAACTGAGCCTGTGTCCATCTTGAAAGACTTTCGTTGCTGGAAGGATTCACTTCAAAAATTAACTCAATTCTCACAAGAAAACAATGTTCTAGATGTTCCTGCACCTAACAACAATGGTTTCTTTGAGAGATACATGTGTTTCTTCGACTCACCTGAAGGGGCCGGTTTGGATGAAAATGAGCCTTTCTCTAGCTTAGAAACTATTGTTTGCAGGAAGAATGCCTTGCAAACATCAACACAATTCTCACAGGGAAACAATGTGCTAGATGCTGCATCTTGTAACTTGGTTCCTTTTTGTCGGAGAGACAGATGTGATTCTTCTAATCAGCTGAAAAGGCCTATTTGGAGCAAATGAGGGCTATCTGCATCTTGAAACACCTAAGATGCACGAAGTGTTCCTTTCACAACTAACTCAATTCTCACAGAAAAAGAATGTGCTACATGCCCCTGCCTCTAACACTGAAGGGTTTCCTCAAAAGATACATGTGTTTCGTCAACTCACTTGAACAGGCCTATAGGGAACACAAGTACCCTTCTCCACTTTGAAACCTTTGATTTGCAGGAACTGTTCCCTTCAAAAACCAAGTCAAGTCTCAGAGGAAAACAATGTGCTAGATCTCCTGCTGCTAAGATAGATGGGTTTTTTTGGGAGATACACGTGTTTCGTCAACTTAACTAACTTAACTGAATAGGCGTACTTGCAACGAAATGAGCCTTTCTGCACCTTGAAAACTGTGCTTTGCAGGAATTACTCCTTCACAACTAACTCAGTTCTCAGAGGGAGACAATGCACTAGATGCTGCAGCTTCTATCATAGATGGTTTTCTTTGAAGTCACACATGTGTTTCTCCACCTCAGTTGAATAGGCCGTTCTGGATCAAAAAGTGCCTGTCTCAAGCTCGAATCACCTTATTTTCAGGAAGTATTCCTTTCCAAGACTAACTCACTTCTCACAGAGAAACAATTTTCCACTTGCTACAGCTTCTAGCACAGATGGTTTTTTGCGAGAGATCATTGTGTTTGTTCAACTTACAGGAACCGTACATTTGCAACAAAATGAGCCCTTCTCCACCTTGAAAACTATTATTTGCTGGAAGTATTCCTTTCAAAAGGAACTCACTTCTCACAGAGAAACAGTATGCTCCATGCTGAAGCTTCTAAAAACCTGGTTTTCTTTGGACTTCTATATGAGTCTTCAACTCAGCTGAATAGGCCTATTAGGAGCAAAGAGAACTTATTTCCGCCCTTCAACACCGTGCTTGCAGGAAGTTTCCTTTTCCAAAGCTGACCAAGATCTCACCAAATACAATGTGCTCGAAGCTCCTGCTTCTAACACGGATCGTTTTCTGTATGAGATACAAGTGTTTCTTCAACTTAGTTGAGTAGGCCTATTTGGCACAAAATGAGCCTTTCTCCACCTTGAAAATTGTGATTTGCTGGAAGTATTCATTTCAAAAATTCATCCATTTCTCACTGGAAAACAATGTGCTAGAGGCTTCAGCTTCTTACATAGATGGTTTTCTTTGGAGAAACACCTGTCTTTCTTCAACTCTGGTGAAGAGGACTTTATAGACCAAACGGAGTCTATGTCCATCTTGAAACACCAAAGTTGCAGGAAGTGTTCTTTACCAAAACAAACTTAATTGTTACAAAAAGCAATGTGCTTGATGTTCTTGCATCTATCATTGAAGGTTTTCTTCGAGAGATGCACGTGATTGGTCAAGTGACCTGAATAGGCATGTTTGGAACAAAATGAGCCTTTCTCCAGCTTGAAAACTAGGATTTGCAGGAAATATTCCTTTCAAAACGAACCCAGTTGTCATAGAGAAACAATGGGCAAGACAATGCAGCTTTGAACATAGAAGGTTTTCTTTGGTGAGATTCGTGTGTCTCTCCTACTCAGCTAAATAGGCTTTTATGGAACTAAGGGAGGCTTTTCCACCTTGACAATGGTGATATGCTGCACGTATTCCTTTCAAAAACTAACTTACCTCTTATAAGAAAACAATGTGCTAGATGCTGCAGCTTCTAGCATACATGGTTCTCTTGGGAGAGCTACACATGTTCCTGGAACTCAGCTGAATAGGCCTATTTGGAGCAAACATTGACTATGTCCACCCTGAAACACCTCAGTTGCAGGAAGTATTACTCTCTAACTCTAACACAATTCTCACAGGAATACAATGTGCTGTAGCTCCTGCTTCTAACATGAATGGTTTTCTTTCTGAGATACATGTGTTTCTTCAACTTAGCTGGATAGGCCTATTTGGAACAAAGTTAGCTTATCTCCAATATGAAGTTGTGATTTGCAGCGTGTATTACTCTAAAAATCTTACTGAGTTCTCACAGGAAAATAAAGCGCTAAATGGGCAGTTTCTAAAATAGATGGTGTTTTGGAGATATTCATGTCTTCCTTCAACTCAGGTGAAAATTACTTTTTGGAGCAACAGTCCCTACCTTCACCTTGAAACACTTAAGTTGCAGGAAGTATTCCTTTCCAAAGTTATGCAAGTCTCAGAGGGAGACAATGTGCTAGATCTCCTGCTTCTAAGACCAGTGGTTTTCTTTGGTAGATACATGTGTTCCTTCAACTTAACTGAAGAGGCCTACTTGCAACCACATAAGCCTTTCTCCACCTGGAAAACTATGGTTTGCAGGAAGTTTTCTTTTCAAAACTAACTCAATTCTCAGAGGGCAGGCAATGCACCAGATGCTGCAGCTTCTATCATACATGGTTTTCTATGGGGTGATACATGTGTTTCTTCACCTCAGTTAAATAGGCCTATTTGGAGGAAAAAGTGCCTACCTCAATCTGGAATCACCTAGTTTTCAGGACGTATTCCTATCAAACAGTAACTCACTTCTCACAGAGAAACAATGTTCTACTTGCTTCTGCTTCAAACACAGGTGGTTTTCCTTTGAGAGATACACGTGTTTCTTCGACTTCAAGCATCGGCAGATTTGCAACATAATGGTCTTTTCTTCAGCTTGAAAACTGTCATTTGCAGGAAGTATTCCTTTCAAAATGAACTAGTTCTCACAGAGAAACAATGTGCTCGATGCTGAAGCTTCTAAAACCGTGGCTTTCTTTGGACAGGTATATGTGTTGATTCAATTCATCTGAGTAGTCCTATTTGGAGCCAACAGAGCCTACTTCCACCTTGCAACACCATGGTTGGAAGAAGATTTCCGTTCCAAACCTGACACAATTAGCACAGGAAAACAATGTGCTAGATGCTTCTGCTTCAAATATGCATGGTGTTGTTTTGAGAAATACGTGGCTCTCCAACTTAGCTGAATAGGACTATTTGGAACAAGGTTAGCCATTCTCCAGTTGAACCTTGTGAGGTTCCTGATGTATTAGTCTCAAAATCGTACTCAGTTCTCACTGGGAAACAATGCACTAGATGCGGAGGCTGTTTGGAACAAAGTGAGCCTTTTTTCCACCTTACAACTGGTTTTGCAGGAATTATTCCTTTCAAAAACAAACTCAAGGCTCCGAAGGAAACAATGTGTTGATGCCCCTGCTTCTAATCGGGATGTTTTTCTTTTGACAGATAAAGGTATTTCTTCTCTTCAGCTTAATAGGCCTGATTGTAACAAAAAGATCCTTTCTCCCCCTTGAGAAGTATGATTTGCTGGGAGTATTACATTCGAAAACGGACTCAATTCTACAGGGAAACAATGTGCCAGATGCTGCAGCTTCTAACATGGATGGTGTCTTTGGAGAGATACATGTGTTTCTTCAACTCAGCTGAGTAGATCTATTTGGAGCAAACAGAGCCTATCTCCACCTTGAAACACCTAAGTTGGAGGAAGTATTTCTTTCAAAACTAGCTCTATTGTCCCAAGAAACAATGTGCTAGATACTGCAGCTTCAAACAGAGTTGGTTTTCTCAGCAGAGATATATGTATTTCCTGCATTAGGGTGAAGAAGCCTATTTGGAACAAGATGAGCTTAACTCGACCTTGAAAATTCTGATTTGCACAAAGTATTCCTCTCAAAAACTGAAACAATTCTCACAGGCAGGCAAGGTGCTTGATACTGCACCTTCTAACAGACATTGTTTTCTTTGGAGATACTCATGGGTTACTTCAACTCAGCTGAAAAGGCCTCTATAAAGTAAGCAGAGTCTATCTCCATCTTGAAACACCAAAGTTGAAGGAAATGTTCTTTTGACAAACAAACTGAATTCTCACAGGAAGTCAACGTGCTAGACGTTCCTGCACATAACACCAAAGGTGTTCTTTGAGAGATACATGTGTTTCGTCAAGTCACCTAATAGTCCTGTTTGGAACCAAATGAGCCTTTCTCCAGCATGAAAACTAGGATTTGCAGGAAGTATTCCTTTCACAAACCACCCCACTTCTCACCGAGAAACAATGTGCTAGATGGGGCACCTTCTAACATAGATAGTTTTCATTTGAGAGACATATGTGTTTCTCCTACTCAGCAAAATAGAAGGAGAAGGAGGCTTTTATAGAACAAAATGAACCATTTTCGACCTTGAAAACTGACATATGCTGCAAGTATTCCTTTAAAGAACTACTCAACTCCCACAGGGAACAATGTGGTGGATGCTTCAGTTTCTAGCCAACATGGTTCTCTTTGGAGAGGTACACGTGTTCCTTCAACTCACCTGAATAGGCCTATTGGGAGCAAACACTGCCTATGCCCACCTGGAAACACCTCAGTTGCAGGAAGTATTCCTGTCCAAATCTAACACAGTTCTCACAGGAATACAATGTGCTGGATGCTCCCTTTTTCAAACACGGATCGTTTTGTTTCTGAGATATCTGTGTTTCTTCTACTTAGCTGAGTAGGACTATTTGGAACAAAATGAGCCTCTCTCAACCTTGAAAACTGGTTTCCATTGTGTATTACTCACACAACTTACTCAGTTCTCAGAGGGAACCAATGCACTAGAAGCGGCAGTAGCTATCCTAGATGGTTTCTTGGAGAGACACGTGTGTTTCTTCAACTGAGCTGAAAAGGACTCTTTGGAGCAACAGCGCCTATCTGCACCTTGAAACACTTAAGTTGCAGGGAGTAGTCCTTCCAAAAACTACTCAAGTCTCAAGGGAAGCCATGTGCTAATTGCTGAATCTTGGAACATAGATGGTTTACTCTGGAGAGACACATGTGTTGTTTCAACTCAGCTGAAAAGGCCTAGTTGGAGCAAACTGAGCCTGTGTCCATCTTGAAAGACTTTCGTTGCTGGAAGGATTCACTTCAAAAATTAACTCAATTCTCACAAGAAAACAATGTTCTAGATGTTCCTGCACCTAACAACAATGGTTTCTTTGAGAGATACATGTGTTTCTTCGACTCACCTGAAGGGGCCGGTTTGGATGAAAATGAGCCTTTCTCTAGCTTAGAAACTATTGTTTGCAGGAAGAATGCCTTGCAAACATCAACACAATTCTCACAGGGAAACAATGTGCTAGATGCTGCATCTTGTAACTTGGTTCCTTTTTGTCGGAGAGACAGATGTGATTCTTCTAATCAGCTGAAAAGGCCTATTTGGAGCAAATGAGGGCTATCTGCATCTTGAAACACCTAAGATGCACGAAGTGTTCCTTTCACAACTAACTCAATTCTCACAGAAAAAGAATGTGCTACATGCCCCTGCCTCTAACACTGAAGGGTTTCCTCAAAAGATACATGTGTTTCGTCAACTCACTTGAACAGGCCTATAGGGAACACAAGTACCCTTCTCCACTTTGAAACCTTTGATTTGCAGGAACTGTTCCCTTCAAAAACCAAGTCAAGTCTCAGAGGAAAACAATGTGCTAGATCTCCTGCTGCTAAGATAGATGGGTTTTTTTGGGAGATACACGTGTTTCGTCAACTTAACTAACTTAACTGAATAGGCGTACTTGCAACGAAATGAGCCTTTCTGCACCTTGAAAACTGTGCTTTGCAGGAATTACTCCTTCACAACTAACTCAGTTCTCAGAGGGAGACAATGCACTAGATGCTGCAGCTTCTATCATAGATAGTTTTCTTTGAAGTCACACATGTGTTTCTCCACCTCAGTTGAATAGGCCGTTCTGGATCAAAAAGTGCCTGTCTCAAGCTCGAATCACCTTATTTTCAGGAAGTATTCCTTTCCAAGACTAACTCACTTCTCACAGAGAAACAATTTTCCACTTGCTACAGCTTCTAGCACAGATGGTTTTTTGCGAGAGATCATTGTGTTTGTTCAACTTACAGGAACCGTACATTTGCAACAAAATGAGCCCTTCTCCACCTTGAAAACTATTATTTGCTGGAAGTATTCCTTTCAAAAGGAACTCACTTCTCACAGAGAAACAGTATGCTCCATGCTGAAGCTTCTAAAAACCTGGTTTTCTTTGGACTTCTATATGAGTCTTCAACTCAGCTGAATAGGCCTATTAGGAGCAAAGAGAACTTATTTCCGCCCTTCAACACCGTGCTTGCAGGAAGTTTCCTTTTCCAAAGCTGACCAAGATCTCACCAAATACAATGTGCTCGAAGCTCCTGCTTCTAACACGGATCGTTTTCTGTATGAGATACAAGTGTTTCTTCAACTTAGTTGAGTAGGCCTATTTGGCACAAAATGAGCCTTTCTCCACCTTGAAAATTGTGATTTGCTGGAAGTATTCATTTCAAAAATTCATCCATTTCTCACTGGAAAACAATGTGCTAGAGGCTTCAGCTTCTTACATAGATGGTTTTCTTTGGAGAAACACCTGTCTTTCTTCAACTCTTGTGAAGAGGACTTTATAGACCAAACGGAGACTATGTCCATCTTGAAACACCAAAGTTGCAGGAAGTGTTCTTTACCAAAACAAACTTAATTGTTACAAAAAGCAATGTGCTTGATGTTCTTGCATCTATCATTGAAGGTTTTCTTCGAGAGATGCACGTGATTGGTCAAGTGACCTGAATAGGCATGTTTGGAACAAAATGAGCCTTTCTCCAGCTTGAAAACTAGGATTTGCAGGAAATATTCCTTTCAAAACGAACCCAGTTGTCATAGAGAAACAATGGGCAAGACAATGCAGCTTTGAACATAGAAGGTTTTCTTTGGTGAGATTCGTGTGTCTCTCCTACTCAGCTAAATAGGCTTTTATGGAACTAAGGGAGGCTTTTCCACCTTGACAATGGTGATATGCTGCACGTATTCCTTTCAAAAACTAACTTACCTCTTATAAGAAAACAATGTGCTAGATGCTGCAGCTTCTAGCATACATGGTTCTTTTGGGAGAGCTACACATGTTCCTGGAACTCAGCTGAATAGGCTTATTTGGAGCAAACATTGACTATGTCCACCCTGAAACACCTCAGTTGCAGGAAGTATTACTCTCTAACTCTAACACAATTCTCACAGGAATACAATGTGCTGTAGCTCCTGCTTCTAACATGAATGGTTTTCTTTCTGAGATACATGTGTTTCTTCAACTTAGCTGGATAGGCCTATTTGGAACAAAGTTAGCTTATCTCCAATATGAAGTTGTGATTTGCAGCGTGTATTACTCTAAAAATCTTACTGAGTTCTCACAGGAAAATAAAGCGCTAAATGGGCAGTTTCTAAAATAGATGGTGTTTTGGAGATATTCATGTCTTCCTTCAACTCAGGTGAAAATTACTTTTTGGAGCAACAGTCCCTACCTTCACCTTGAAACACTTAAGTTGCAGGAAGTATTCCTTTCCAAAGTTATGCAAGTCTCAGAGGGAGACAATGTGCTAGATCTCCTGCTTCTAAGACCAGTGGTTTTCTTTGGTAGATACATGTGTTCCTTCAACTTAACTGAAGAGGCCTACTTGCAACCACATAAGCCTTTCTCCACCTGGAAAACTATGGTTTGCAGGAAGTTTTCTTTTCAAAACTAACTCAATTCTCAGAGGGCAGGCAATGCACCAGATGCTGCAGCTTCTATCATACATGGTTTTCTATGGGGTGATACATGTGTTTCTTCACCTCAGTTAAATAGGCCTATTTGGAGGAAAAAGTGCCTACCTCAATCTGGAATCACCTAGTTTTCAGGACGTATTCCTATCAAACAGTAACTCACTTCTCACAGAGAAACAATGTTCTACTTGCTTCTGCTTCAAACACAGGTGGTTTTCCTTTGAGAGATACACGTGTTTCTTCGACTTCAAGCATCGGCAGATTTGCAACATAATGGTCTTTTCTTCAGCTTGAAAACTGTCATTTGCAGGAAGTATTCCTTTCAAAATGAACTAGTTCTCACAGAGAAACAATGTGCTCGATGCTGAAGCTTCTAAAACCGTGGCTTTCTTTGGACAGGTATATGTGTTGATTCAATTCATCTGAGTAGTCCTATTTGGAGCCAACAGAGCCTACTTCCACCTTGCAACACCATGGTTGGAAGAAGATTTCCGTTCCAAACCTGACACAATTAGCACAGGAAAACAATGTGCTAGATGCTTCTGCTTCAAATATGCATGGTGTTGTTTTGAGAAATACGTGGCTCTCCAACTTAGCTGAATAGGACTATTTGGAACAAGGTTAGCCATTCTCCAGTTGAACCTTGTGAGGTTCCTGATGTATTAGTCTCAAAGTCGTACTCAGTTCTCACTGGGAAACAATGCACTAGATGCGGAGGCTGTTTGGAACAAAGTGAGCCTTTTTTCCACCTTACAACTGGTTTTGCAGGAATTATTCCTTTCAAAAACAAACTCAAGGCTCCGAAGGAAACAATGTGTTGATGCCCCTGCTTCTAATCAGGATGTTTTTCTTTTGACAGATAAAGGTATTTCTTCTCTTCAGCTTAATAGGCCTGATTGTAACAAAAAGATCCTTTCTCCCCCTTGAGAAGTATGATTTGCTGGGAGTATTACATTCGAAAACGGACTCAATTCTACAGGGAAACAATGTGCCAGATGCTGCAGCTTCTAACATGGATGGTGTCTTTGGAGAGATACATGTGTTTCTTCAACTCAGCTGAGTAGATCTATTTGGAGCAAACAGAGCCTATCTCCACCTTGAAACACCTAAGTTGGAGGAAGTATTTCTTTCAAAACTAGCTCTATTGTCCCAAGAAACAATGTGCTAGATACTGCAGCTTCAAACAGAGTTGGTTTTCTCAGCAGAGATATATGTATTTCCTGCATTAGGGTGAAGAAGCCTATTTGGAACAAGATGAGCTTAACTCGACCTTGAAAATTCTGATTTGCACAAAGTATTCCTCTCAAAAACTGAAACAATTCTCACAGGCAGGCAAGGTGCTTGATACTGCACCTTCTAACAGACATTGTTTTCTTTGGAGATACTCATGGGTTACTTCAACTCAGCTGAAAAGGCCTCTATAAAGTAAGCAGAGTCTATCTCCATCTTGAAACACCAAAGTTGAAGGAAATGTTCTTTTGACAAACAAACTGAATTCTCACAGGAAGTCAACGTGCTAGACGTTCCTGCACATAACACCAAAGGTGTTCTTTGAGAGATACATGTGTTTCGTCAAGTCACCTAATAGTCCTGTTTGGAACCAAATGAGCCTTTCTCCAGCATGAAAACTAGGATTTGCAGGAAGTATTCCTTTCACAAACCACCCCACTTCTCACCGAGAAACAATGTGCTAGATGGGGCACCTTCTAACATAGATAGTTTTCATTTGAGAGACATATGTGTTTCTCCTACTCAGCAAAATAGAAGGAGAAGGAGGCTTTTATAGAACAAAATGAACCATTTTCGACCTTGAAAACTGACATATGCTGCAAGTATTCCTTTAAAGAACTACTCAACTCCCACAGGGAACAATGTGGTGGATGCTTCAGTTTCTAGCCAACATGGTTCTCTTTGGAGAGGTACACGTGTTCCTTCAACTCACCTGAATAGGCCTATTGGGAGCAAACACTGCCTATGCCCACCTGGAAACACCTCAGTTGCAGGAAGTATTCCTGTCCAAATCTAACACAGTTCTCACAGGAATACAATGTGCTGGATGCTCCCTTTTTCAAACACGGATCGTTTTGTTTCTGAGATATCTGTGTTTCTTCTACTTAGCTGAGTAGGACTATTTGGAACAAAATGAGCCTCTCTCAACCTTGAAAACTGGTTTCCATTGTGTATTACTCACACAACTTACTCAGTTCTCAGAGGGAACCAATGCACTAGAAGCGGCAGTAGCTATCCTAGATGGTTTCTTGGAGAGACACGTGTGTTTCTTCAACTGAGCTGAAAAGGACTCTTTGGAGCAACAGCGCCTATCTGCACCTTGAAACACTTAAGTTGCAGGGAGTAGTCCTTCCAAAAACTACTCAAGTCTCAAGGGAAGCCATGTGCTAATTGCTGAATCTTGGAACATAGATGGTTTACTCTGGAGAGACACATGTGTTGTTTCAACTCAGCTGAAAAGGCCTAGTTGGAGCAAACTGAGCCTGTGTCCATCTTGAAAGACTTTCGTTGCTGGAAGGATTCACTTCAAAAATTAACTCAATTCTCACAAGAAAACAATGTTCTAGATGTTCCTGCACCTAACAACAATGGTTTCTTTGAGAGATACATGTGTTTCTTCGACTCACCTGAAGGGGCCGGTTTGGATGAAAATGAGCCTTTCTCTAGCTTAGAAACTATTGTTTGCAGGAAGAATGCCTTGCAAACATCAACACAATTCTCACAGGGAAACAATGTGCTAGATGCTGCATCTTGTAACTTGGTTCCTTTTTGTCGGAGAGACAGATGTGATTCTTCTAATCAGCTGAAAAGGCCTATTTGGAGCAAATGAGGGCTATCTGCATCTTGAAACACCTAAGATGCACGAAGTGTTCCTTTCACAACTAACTCAATTCTCACAGAAAAAGAATGTGCTACATGCCCCTGCCTCTAACACTGAAGGGTTTCCTCAAAAGATACATGTGTTTCGTCAACTCACTTGAACAGGCCTATAGGGAACACAAGTACCCTTCTCCACTTTGAAACCTTTGATTTGCAGGAACTGTTCCCTTCAAAAACCAAGTCAAGTCTCAGAGGAAAACAATGTGCTAGATCTCCTGCTGCTAAGATAGATGGGTTTTTTTGGGAGATACACGTGTTTCGTCAACTTAACTAACTTAACTGAATAGGCGTACTTGCAACGAAATGAGCCTTTCTGCACCTTGAAAACTGTGCTTTGCAGGAATTACTCCTTCACAACTAACTCAGTTCTCAGAGGGAGACAATGCACTAGATGCTGCAGCTTCTATCATAGATGGTTTTCTTTGAAGTCACACATGTGTTTCTCCACCTCAGTTGAATAGGCCGTTCTGGATCAAAAAGTGCCTGTCTCAAGCTCGAATCACCTTATTTTCAGGAAGTATTCCTTTCCAAGACTAACTCACTTCTCACAGAGAAACAATTTTCCACTTGCTACAGCTTCTAGCACAGATGGTTTTTTGCGAGAGATCATTGTGTTTGTTCAACTTACAGGAACCGTACATTTGCAACAAAATGAGCCCTTCTCCACCTTGAAAACTATTATTTGCTGGAAGTATTCCTTTCAAAAGGAACTCACTTCTCACAGAGAAACAGTATGCTCCATGCTGAAGCTTCTAAAAACCTGGTTTTCTTTGGACTTCTATATGAGTCTTCAACTCAGCTGAATAGGCCTATTAGGAGCAAAGAGAACTTATTTCCGCCCTTCAACACCGTGCTTGCAGGAAGTTTCCTTTTCCAAAGCTGACCAAGATCTCACCAAATACAATGTGCTCGAAGCTCCTGCTTCTAACACGGATCGTTTTCTGTATGAGATACAAGTGTTTCTTCAACTTAGTTGAGTAGGCCTATTTGGCACAAAATGAGCCTTTCTCCACCTTGAAAATTGTGATTTGCTGGAAGTATTCATTTCAAAAATTCATCCATTTCTCACTGGAAAACAATGTGCTAGAGGCTTCAGCTTCTTACATAGATGGTTTTCTTTGGAGAAACACCTGTCTTTCTTCAACTCTGGTGAAGAGGACTTTATAGACCAAACGGAGTCTATGTCCATCTTGAAACACCAAAGTTGCAGGAAGTGTTCTTTACCAAAACAAACTTAATTGTTACAAAAAGCAATGTGCTTGATGTTCTTGCATCTATCATTGAAGGTTTTCTTCGAGAGATGCACGTGATTGGTCAAGTGACCTGAATAGGCATGTTTGGAACAAAATGAGCCTTTCTCCAGCTTGAAAACTAGGATTTGCAGGAAATATTCCTTTCAAAACGAACCCAGTTGTCATAGAGAAACAATGGGCAAGACAATGCAGCTTTGAACATAGAAGGTTTTCTTTGGTGAGATTCGTGTGTCTCTCCTACTCAGCTAAATAGGCTTTTATGGAACTAAGGGAGGCTTTTCCACCTTGACAATGGTGATATGCTGCACGTATTCCTTTCAAAAACTAACTTACCTCTTATAAGAAAACAATGTGCTAGATGCTGCAGCTTCTAGCATACATGGTTCTCTTGGGAGAGCTACACATGTTCCTGGAACTCAGCTGAATAGGCCTATTTGGAGCAAACATTGACTATGTCCACCCTGAAACACCTCAGTTGCAGGAAGTATTACTCTCTAACTCTAACACAATTCTCACAGGAATACAATGTGCTGTAGCTCCTGCTTCTAACATGAATGGTTTTCTTTCTGAGATACATGTGTTTCTTCAACTTAGCTGGATAGGCCTATTTGGAACAAAGTTAGCTTATCTCCAATATGAAGTTGTGATTTGCAGCGTGTATTACTCTAAAAATCTTACTGAGTTCTCACAGGAAAATAAAGCGCTAAATGGGCAGTTTCTAAAATAGATGGTGTTTTGGAGATATTCATGTCTTCCTTCAACTCAGGTGAAAATTACTTTTTGGAGCAACAGTCCCTACCTTCACCTTGAAACACTTAAGTTGCAGGAAGTATTCCTTTCCAAAGTTATGCAAGTCTCAGAGGGAGACAATGTGCTAGATCTCCTGCTTCTAAGACCAGTGGTTTTCTTTGGTAGATACATGTGTTCCTTCAACTTAACTGAAGAGGCCTACTTGCAACCACATAAGCCTTTCTCCACCTGGAAAACTATGGTTTGCAGGAAGTTTTCTTTTCAAAACTAACTCAATTCTCAGAGGGCAGGCAATGCACCAGATGCTGCAGCTTCTATCATACATGGTTTTCTATGGGGTGATACATGTGTTTCTTCACCTCAGTTAAATAGGCCTATTTGGAGGAAAAAGTGCCTACCTCAATCTGGAATCACCTAGTTTTCAGGACGTATTCCTATCAAACAGTAACTCACTTCTCACAGAGAAACAATGTTCTACTTGCTTCTGCTTCAAACACAGGTGGTTTTCCTTTGAGAGATACACGTGTTTCTTCGACTTCAAGCATCGGCAGATTTGCAACATAATGGTCTTTTCTTCAGCTTGAAAACTGTCATTTGCAGGAAGTATTCCTTTCAAAATGAACTAGTTCTCACAGAGAAACAATGTGCTCGATGCTGAAGCTTCTAAAACCGTGGCTTTCTTTGGACAGGTATATGTGTTGATTCAATTCATCTGAGTAGTCCTATTTGGAGCCAACAGAGCCTACTTCCACCTTGCAACACCATGGTTGGAAGAAGATTTCCGTTCCAAACCTGACACAATTAGCACAGGAAAACAATGTGCTAGATGCTTCTGCTTCAAATATGCATGGTGTTGTTTTGAGAAATACGTGGCTCTCCAACTTAGCTGAATAGGACTATTTGGAACAAGGTTAGCCATTCTCCAGTTGAACCTTGTGAGGTTCCTGATGTATTAGTCTCAAAATCTTACTCAGTTCTCACTGGGAAACAATGCACTAGATGCGGAGGCTGTTTGGAACAAAATGAGCCTTTTTTCCACCTTACAACTGTTTTTGCAGGAATTATTCCTTTCAAAAACAAACTCAAGGCTCCGAAGGAAACAATGTGTTGATGCCCCTGCTTCTAATCGGGATGTTTTTCTTTTGACAGATAAAGGTATTTCTTCTCTTCAGCTTAATAGGCCTGATTGTAACAAAAAGATCCTTTCTCCCCCTTGAGAAGTATGATTTGCTGGGAGTATTACATTCGAAAACGGACTCAATTCTACAGGGAAACAATGTGCCAGATGCTGCAGCTTCTAACAGGGATGGTGTCTTTGGAGAGATACATGTGTTTCTTCAACTCAGCTGAGTAGATCTATTTGGAGCAAACAGAGCCTATCTCCACCTTGAAACACCTAAGTTGGAGGAAGTATTTCTTTCAAAACTAGCTCTATTGTCCCAAGAAACAATGTGCTAGATACTGCAGCTTCAAACAGAGTTGGTTTTCTCAGCAGAGATATATGTATTTCCTGCATTAGGGTGAAGAAGCCTATTTGGAACAAGATGAGCTTAACTCGACCTTGAAAATTCTGATTTGCACAAAGTATTCCTCTCAAAAACTGAAACAATTCTCACAGGCAGGCAAGGTGCTTGATACTGCACCTTCTAACAGACATTGTTTTCTTTGGAGATACTCATGGGTTACTTCAACTCAGCTGAAAAGGCCTCTATAAAGTAAGCAGAGTCTATCTCCATCTTGAAACACCAAAGTTGAAGGAAATGTTCTTTTGACAAACAAACTGAATTCTCACAGGAAGTCAACGTGCTAGACGTTCCTGCACATAACACCAAAGGTGTTCTTTGAGAGATACATGTGTTTCGTCAAGTCACCTAATAGTCCTGTTTGGAACCAAATGAGCCTTTCTCCAGCATGAAAACTAGGATTTGCAGGAAGTATTCCTTTCACAAACCACCCCACTACTCACCGAGAAACAATGTGCTAGATGGGGCACCTTCTAACATAGATAGTTTTCATTTGAGAGACATATGTGTTTCTCCTACTCAGCAAAATAGAAGGAGAAGGAGGCTTTTATAGAACAAAATGAACCATTTTCGACCTTGAAAACTCACATATGCTGCAAGTATTCCTTTAAAGAACTACTCAACTCCCACAGGGAACAATGTGGTGGATGCTTCAGTTTCTAGCCAACATGGTTCTCTTTGGAGAGGTACACGTGTTCCTTCAACTCACCTGAATAGGCCTATTGGGAGCAAACACTGCCTATGCCCACCTGGAAACACCTCAGTTGCAGGAAGTATTCCTGTCCAAATCTAACACAGTTCTCACAGGAATACAATGTGCTGGATGCTCCCTTTTTCAAACACGGATCGTTTTGTTTCTGAGATATCTGTGTTTCTTCTACTTAGCTGAGTAGGACTATTTGGAACAAAATGAGCCTCTCTCAACCTTGAAAACTGGTTTCCATTGTGTATTACTCACACAACTTACTCAGTTCTCAGAGGGAACCAATGCACTAGAAGCGGCAGTAGCTATCCTAGATGGTTTCTTGGAGAGACACGTGTGTTTCTTCAACTGAGCTGAAAAGGACTCTTTGGAGCAACAGCGCCTATCTGCACCTTGAAACACTTAAGTTGCAGGGAGTAGTCCTTCCAAAAACTACTCAAGTCTCAAGGGAAGCCATGTGCTAAATGCTGAATCTTGGAACATAGATGGTTTACTCTGGAGAGACACATGTGTTGTTTCAACTCAGCTGAAAAGGCCTAGTTGGAGCAAACTGAGCCTGTGTCCATCTTGAAAGACTTTCGTTGCTGGAAGGATTCACTTCAAAAATTAACTCAATTCTCACAAGAAAACAATGTTCTAGATGTTCCTGCACCTAACAACAATGGTTTCTTTGAGAGATACATGTGTTTCTTCGACTCACCTGAAGGGGCCGGTTTGGATGAAAATGAGCCTTTCTCTAGCTTAGAAACTATTGTTTGCAGGAAGAATGCCTTGCAAACATCAACACAATTCTCACAGGGAAACAATGTGCTAGATGCTGCATCTTGTAACTTGGTTCCTTTTTGTCGGAGAGACAGATGTGATTCTTCTAATCAGCTGAAAAGGCCTATTTGGAGCAAATGAGGGCTATCTGCATCTTGAAACACCTAAGATGCACGAAGTGTTCCTTTCACAACTAACTCAATTCTCACAGAAAAAGAATGTGCTACATGCCCCTGCCTCTAACACTGAAGGGTTTCCTCAAAAGATACATGTGTTTCGTCAACTCACTTGAACAGGCCTATAGGGAACACAAGTACCCTTCTCCACTTTGAAACCTTTGATTTGCAGGAACTGTTCCCTTCAAAAACCAAGTCAAGTCTCAGAGGAAAACAATGTGCTAGATCTCCTGCTGCTAAGATAGATGGGTTTTTTTGGGAGATACACGTGTTTCGTCAACTTAACTAACTTAACTGAATAGGCGTACTTGCAACGAAATGAGCCTTTCTGCACCTTGAAAACTGTGCTTTGCAGGAATTACTCCTTCACAACTAACTCAGTTCTCAGAGGGAGACAATGCACTAGATGCTGCAGCTTCTATCATAGATGGTTTTCTTTGAAGTCACGCATGTGTTTCTCCACCTCAGTTGAATAGGCCGTTCTGGATCAAAAAGTGCCTGTCTCAAGCTCGAATCACCTTATTTTCAGGAAGTATTCCTTTCCAAGACTAACTCACTTCTCACAGAGAAACAATTTTCCACTTGCTACAGCTTCTAGCACAGATGGTTTTTTGCGAGAGATCATTGTGTTTGTTCAACTTACAGGAACCGTACATTTGCAACAAAATGAGCCCTTCTCCACCTTGAAAACTATTATTTGCTGGAAGTATTCCTTTCAAAAGGAACTCACTTCTCACAGAGAAACAGTATGCTCCATGCTGAAGCTTCTAAAAACCTGGTTTTCTTTGGACTTCTATATGAGTCTTCAACTCAGCTGAATAGGCCTATTAGGAGCAAAGAGAACTTATTTCCGCCCTTCAACACCGTGCTTGCAGGAAGTTTCCTTTTCCAAAGCTGACCAAGATCTCACCAAATACAATGTGCTCGAAGCTCCTGCTTCTAACACGGATCATTTTCTGTATGAGATACAAGTGTTTCTTCAACTTAGTTGAGTAGGCCTATTTGGCACAAAATGAGCCTTTCTCCACCTTGAAAATTGTGATTTGCTGGAAGTATTCATTTCAAAAATTCATCCATTTCTCACTGGAAAACAATGTGCTAGAGGCTTCAGCTTCTTACATAGATGGTTTTCTTTGGAGAAACACCTGTCTTTCTTCAACTCTGGTGAAGAGGACTTTATAGACCAAACGGAGTCTATGTCCATCTTGAAACACCAAAGTTGCAGGAAGTGTTCTTTACCAAAACAAACTTAATTGTTACAAAAAGCAATGTGCTTGATGTTCTTGCATCTATCATTGAAGGTTTTCTTCGAGAGATGCACGTGATTGGTCAAGTGACCTGAATAGGCATGTTTGGAACAAAATGAGCCTTTCTCCAGCTTGAAAACTAGGATTTGCAGGAAATATTCCTTTCAAAACGAACCCAGTTGTCATAGAGAAACAATGGGCAAGACAATGCAGCTTTGAACATAGAAGGTTTTCTTTGGTGAGATTCGTGTGTCTCTCCTACTCAGCTAAATAGGCTTTTATGGAACTAAGGGAGGCTTTTCCACCTTGACAATGGTGATACGCTGCACGTAGTCCTTTCAAAAACTAACTTACCTCTTATAAGAAAACAATGTGCTAGATGCTGCAGCTTCTAGCATACATGGTTCTTTTGGGAGAGGTACACATGTTCCTGGAACTCAGCTGAATAGGCCTATTTGGAGCAAACATTGACTATGTCCACCCTGAAACACCTCAGTTGCAGGAAGTATTACTCTCTAACTCTAACACAATTCTCACAGGAATACAATGTGCTGTAGCTCCTGCTTCTAACATGAATGGTTTTCTTTCTGAGATACATGTGTTTCTTCAACTTAGCTGGATAGGCCTATTTGGAACAAAGTTAGCTTATCTCCAATATGAAGTTGTGATTTGCAGCGTGTATTACTCTAAAAATCTTACTGAGTTCTCACAGGAAAATAAAGCGCTAAATGGGCAGTTTCTAAAATAGATGGTGTTTTGGAGATATTCATGTCTTCCTTCAACTCAGGTGAAAATTACTTTTTGGAGCAACAGTCCCTACCTTCACCTTGAAACACTTAAGTTGCAGGAAGTATTCCTTTCCAAAGTTATGCAAGTCTCAGAGGGAGACAATGTGCTAGATCTCCTGCTTCTAAGACCAGTGGTTTTCTTTGGTAGATACATGTGTTCCTTCAACTTAACTGAAGAGGCCTACTTGCAACCACATAAGCCTTTCTCCACCTGGAAAACTATGGTTTGCAGGAAGTTTTCTTTTCAAAACTAACTCAATTCTCAGAGGGCAGGCAATGCACCAGATGCTGCAGCTTCTATCATACATGGTTTTCTATGGGGTGATACATGTGTTTCTTCACCTCAGTTAAATAGGCCTATTTGGAGGAAAAAGTGCCTACCTCAATCTGGAATCACCTAGTTTTCAGGACGTATTCCTATCAAACAGTAACTCACTTCTCACAGAGAAACAATGTTCTACTTGCTTCTGCTTCAAACACAGGTGGTTTTCCTTTGAGAGATACACGTGTTTCTTCGACTTCAAGCATCGGCAGATTTGCAACATAATGGTCTTTTCTTCAGCTTGAAAACTGTCATTTGCAGGAAGTATTCCTTTCAAAATGAACTAGTTCTCACAGAGAAACAATGTGCTCGATGCTGAAGCTTCTAAAACCGTGGCTTTCTTTGGACAGGTATATGTGTTGATTCAATTCATCTGAGTAGTCCTATTTGGAGCCAACAGAGCCTACTTCCACCTTGCAACACCATGGTTGGAAGAAGATTTCCGTTCCAAACCTGACACAATTAGCACAGGAAAACAATGTGCTAGATGCTTCTGCTTCAAATATGCATGGTGTTGTTTTGAGAAATACGTGGCTCTCCAACTTAGCTGAATAGGACTATTTGGAACAAGGTTAGCCATTCTCCAGTTGAACCTTGTGAGGTTCCTGATGTATTAGTCTCAAAATCTTACTCAGTTCTCACTGGGAAACAATGCACTAGATGCGGAGGCTGTTTGGAACAAAGTGAGCCTTTTTTCCACCTTACAACTGGTTTTGCAGGAATTATTCCTTTCAAAAACAAACTCAAGGCTCCGAAGGAAACAATGTGTTGATGCCCCTGCTTCTAATCGGGATGTTTTTCTTTTGACAGATAAAGGTATTTCTTCTCTTCAGCTTAATAGGCCTGATTGTAACAAAAAGATCCTTTCTCCCCCTTGAGAAGTATGATTTGCTGGGAGTATTACATTCGAAAACGGACTCAATTCTACAGGGAAACAATGTGCCAGATGCTGCAGCTTCTAACATGGATGGTGTCTTTGGAGAGATACATGTGTTTCTTCAACTCAGCTGAGTAGATCTATTTGGAGCAAACAGAGCCTATCTCCACCTTGAAACACCTAAGTTGGAGGAAGTATTTCTTTCAAAACTAGCTCTATTGTCCCAAGAAACAATGTGCTAGATACTGCAGCTTCAAACAGAGTTGGTTTTCTCAGCAGAGATATATGTATTTCCTGCATTAGGGTGAAGAAGCCTATTTGGAACAAGATGAGCTTAACTCGACCTTGAAAATTCTGATTTGCACAAAGTATTCCTCTCAAAAACTGAAACAATTCTCACAGGCAGGCAAGGTGCTTGATACTGCACCTTCTAACAGACATTGTTTTCTTTGGAGATACTCATGGGTTACTTCAACTCAGCTGAAAAGGCCTCTATAAAGTAAGCAGAGTCTATCTCCATCTTGAAACACCAAAGTTGAAGGAAATGTTCTTTTGACAAACAAACTGAATTCTCACAGGAAGTCAACGTGCTAGACGTTCCTGCACATAACACCAAAGGTGTTCTTTGAGAGATACATGTGTTTCGTCAAGTCACCTAATAGTCCTGTTTGGAACCAAATGAGCCTTTCTCCAGCATGAAAACTAGGATTTGCAGGAAGTATTCCTTTCACAAACCACCCCACTTCTCACCGAGAAACAATGTGCTAGATGGGGCACCTTCTAACATAGATAGTTTTCATTTGAGAGACATATGTGTTTCTCCTACTCAGCAAAATAGAAGGAGAAGGAGGCTTTTATAGAACAAAATGAACCATTTTCGACCTTGAAAACTGACATATGCTGCAAGTATTCCTTTAAAGAACTACTCAACTCCCACAGGGAACAATGTGGTGGATGCTTCAGTTTCTAGCCAACATGGTTCTCTTTGGAGAGGTACACGTGTTCCTTCAACTCACCTGAATAGGCCTATTGGGAGCAAACACTGCCTATGCCCACCTGGAAACACCTCAGTTGCAGGAAGTATTCCTGTCCAAATCTAACACAGTTCTCACAGGAATACAATGTGCTGGATGCTCCCTTTTTCAAACACGGATCGTTTTGTTTCTGAGATATCTGTGTTTCTTCTACTTAGCTGAGTAGGACTATTTGGAACAAAATGAGCCTCTCTCAACCTTGAAAACTGGTTTCCATTGTGTATTACTCACACAACTTACTCAGTTCTCAGAGGGAACCAATGCACTAGAAGCGGCAGTAGCTATCCTAGATGGTTTCTTGGAGAGACACGTGTGTTTCTTCAACTGAGCTGAAAAGGACTCTTTGGAGCAACAGCGCCTATCTGCACCTTGAAACACTTAAGTTGCAGGGAGTAGTCCTTCCAAAAACTACTCAAGTCTCAAGGGAAGCCATGTGCTAATTGCTGAATCTTGGAACATAGATGGTTTACTCTGGAGAGACACATGTGTTGTTTCAACTCAGCTGAAAAGGCCTAGTTGGAGCAAACTGAGCCTGTGTCCATCTTGAAAGACTTTCGTTGCTGGAAGGATTCACTTCAAAAATTAACTCAATTCTCACAAGAAAACAATGTTCTAGATGTTCCTGCACCTAACAACAATGGTTTCTTTGAGAGATACATGTGTTTCTTCGACTCACCTGAAGGGGCCGGTTTGGATGAAAATGAGCCTTTCTCTAGCTTAGAAACTATTGTTTGCAGGAAGAATGCCTTGCAAACATCAACACAATTCTCACAGGGAAACAATGTGCTAGATGCTGCATCTTGTAACTTGGTTCCTTTTTGTCGGAGAGACAGATGTGATTCTTCTAATCAGCTGAAAAGGCCTATTTGGAGCAAATGAGGGCTATCTGCATCTTGAAACACCTAAGATGCACGAAGTGTTCCTTTCACAACTAACTCAATTCTCACAGAAAAAGAATGTGCTACATGCCCCTGCCTCTAACACTGAAGGGTTTCCTCAAAAGATACATGTGTTTCGTCAACTCACTTGAACAGGCCTATAGGGAACACAAGTACCCTTCTCCACTTTGAAACCTTTGATTTGCAGGAACTGTTCCCTTCAAAAACCAAGTCAAGTCTCAGAGGAAAACAATGTGCTAGATCTCCTGCTGCTAAGATAGATGGGTTTTTTTGGGAGATACACGTGTTTCGTCAACTTAACTAACTTAACTGAATAGGCGTACTTGCAACGAAATGAGCCTTTCTGCACCTTGAAAACTGTGCTTTGCAGGAATTACTCCTTCACAACTAACTCAGTTCTCAGAGGGAGACAATGCACTAGATGCTGCAGCTTCTATCATAGATGGTTTTCTTTGAAGTCACACATGTGTTTCTCCACCTCAGTTGAATAGGCCGTTCTGGATCAAAAAGTGCCTGTCTCAAGCTCGAATCACCTTATTTTCAGGAAGTATTCCTTTCCAAGACTAACTCACTTCTCACAGAGAAACAATTTTCCACTTGCTACAGCTTCTAGCACAGATGGTTTTTTGCGAGAGATCATTGTGTTTGTTCAACTTACAGGAACCGTACATTTGCAACAAAATGAGCCCTTCTCCACCTTGAAAACTATTATTTGCTGGAAGTATTCCTTTCAAAAGGAACTCACTTCTCACAGAGAAACAGTATGCTCCATGCTGAAGCTTCTAAAAACCTGGTTTTCTTTGGACTTCTATATGAGTCTTCAACTCAGCTGAATAGGCCTATTAGGAGCAAAGAGAACTTATTTCCGCCCTTCAACACCGTGCTTGCAGGAAGTTTCCTTTTCCAAAGCTGACCAAGATCTCACCAAATACAATGTGCTCGAAGCTCCTGCTTCTAACACGGATCGTTTTCTGTATGAGATACAAGTGTTTCTTCAACTTAGTTGAGTAGGCCTATTTGGCACAAAATGAGCCTTTCTCCACCTTGAAAATTGTGATTTGCTGGAAGTATTCATTTCAAAAATTCATCCATTTCTCACTGGAAAACAATGTGCTAGAGGCTTCAGCTTCTTACATAGATGGTTTTCTTTGGAGAAACACCTGTCTTTCTTCAACTCTGGTGAAGAGGACTTTATAGACCAAACGGAGTCTATGTCCATCTTGAAACACCAAAGTTGCAGGAAGTGTTCTTTACCAAAACAAACTTAATTGTTACAAAAAGCAATGTGCTTGATGTTCTTGCATCTATCATTGAAGGTTTTCTTCGAGAGATGCACGTGATTGGTCAAGTGACCTGAATAGGCATGTTTGGAACAAAATGAGCCTTTCTCCAGCTTGAAAACTAGGATTTGCAGGAAATATTCCTTTCAAAACGAACCCAGTTGTCATAGAGAAACAATGGGCAAGACAATGCAGCTTTGAACATAGAAGGTTTTCTTTGGTGAGATTCGTGTGTCTCTCCTACTCAGCTAAATAGGCTTTTATGGAACTAAGGGAGGCTTTTCCACCTTGACAATGGTGATATGCTGCACGTATTCCTTTCAAAAACTAACTTACCTCTTATAAGAAAACAATGTGCTAGATGCTGCAGCTTCTAGCATACATGGTTCTCTTGGGAGAGCTACACATGTTCCTGGAACTCAGCTGAATAGGCCTATTTGGAGCAAACATTGACTATGTCCACCCTGAAACACCTCAGTTGCAGGAAGTATTACTCTCTAACTCTAACACAATTCTCACAGGAATACAATGTGCTGTAGCTCCTGCTTCTAACATGAATGGTTTTCTTTCTGAGATACATGTGTTTCTTCAACTTAGCTGGATAGGCCTATTTGGAACAAAGTTAGCTTATCTCCAATATGAAGTTGTGATTTGCAGCGTGTATTACTCTAAAAATCTTACTGAGTTCTCACAGGAAAATAAAGCGCTAAATGGGCAGTTTCTAAAATAGATGGTGTTTTGGAGATATTCATGTCTTCCTTCAACTCAGGTGAAAATTACTTTTTGGAGCAACAGTCCCTACCTTCACCTTGAAACACTTAAGTTGCAGGAAGTATTCCTTTCCAAAGTTATGCAAGTCTCAGAGGGAGACAATGTGCTAGATCTCCTGCTTCTAAGACCAGTGGTTTTCTTTGGTAGATACATGTGTTCCTTCAACTTAACTGAAGAGGCCTACTTGCAACCACATAAGCCTTTCTCCACCTGGAAAACTATGGTTTGCAGGAAGTTTTCTTTTCAAAACTAACTCAATTCTCAGAGGGCAGGCAATGCACCAGATGCTGCAGCTTCTATCATACATGGTTTTCTATGGGGTGATACATGTGTTTCTTCACCTCAGTTAAATAGGCCTATTTGGAGGAAAAAGTGCCTACCTCAATCTGGAATCACCTAGTTTTCAGGACGTATTCCTATCAAACAGTAACTCACTTCTCACAGAGAAACAATGTTCTACTTGCTTCTGCTTCAAACACAGGTGGTTTTCCTTTGAGAGATACACGTGTTTCTTCGACTTCAAGCATCGGCAGATTTGCAACATAATGGTCTTTTCTTCAGCTTGAAAACTGTCATTTGCAGGAAGTATTCCTTTCAAAATGAACTAGTTCTCACAGAGAAACAATGTGCTCGATGCTGAAGCTTCTAAAACCGTGGCTTTCTTTGGACAGGTATATGTGTTGATTCAATTCATCTGAGTAGTCCTATTTGGAGCCAACAGAGCCTACTTCCACCTTGCAACACCATGGTTGGAAGAAGATTTCCGTTCCAAACCTGACACAATTAGCACAGGAAAACAATGTGCTAGATGCTTCTGCTTCAAATATGCATGGTGTTGTTTTGAGAAATACGTGGCTCTCCAACTTAGCTGAATAGGACTATTTGGAACAAGGTTAGCCATTCTCCAGTTGAACCTTGTGAGGTTCCTGATGTATTAGTCTCAAAATCTTACTCAGTTCTCACTGGGAAACAATGCACTAGATGCGGAGGCTGTTTGGAACAAAATGAGCCTTTTTTCCACCTTACAACTGTTTTTGCAGGAATTATTCCTTTCAAAAACAAACTCAAGGCTCCGAAGGAAACAATGTGTTGATGCCCCTGCTTCTAATCGGGATGTTTTTCTTTTGACAGATAAAGGTATTTCTTCTCTTCAGCTTAATAGGCCTGATTGTAACAAAAAGATCCTTTCTCCCCCTTGAGAAGTATGATTTGCTGGGAGTATTACATTCGAAAACGGACTCAATTCTACAGGGAAACAATGTGCCAGATGCTGCAGCTTCTAACAGGGATGGTGTCTTTGGAGAGATACATGTGTTTCTTCAACTCAGCTGAGTAGATCTATTTGGAGCAAACAGAGCCTATCTCCACCTTGAAACACCTAAGTTGGAGGAAGTATTTCTTTCAAAACTAGCTCTATTGTCCCAAGAAACAATGTGCTAGATACTGCAGCTTCAAACAGAGTTGGTTTTCTCAGCAGAGATATATGTATTTCCTGCATTAGGGTGAAGAAGCCTATTTGGAACAAGATGAGCTTAACTCGACCTTGAAAATTCTGATTTGCACAAAGTATTCCTCTCAAAAACTGAAACAATTCTCACAGGCAGGCAAGGTGCTTGATACTGCACCTTCTAACAGACATTGTTTTCTTTGGAGATACTCATGGGTTACTTCAACTCAGCTGAAAAGGCCTCTATAAAGTAAGCAGAGTCTATCTCCATCTTGAAACACCAAAGTTGAAGGAAATGTTCTTTTGACAAACAAACTGAATTCTCACAGGAAGTCAACGTGCTAGACGTTCCTGCACATAACACCAAAGGTGTTCTTTGAGAGATACATGTGTTTCGTCAAGTCACCTAATAGTCCTGTTTGGAACCAAATGAGCCTTTCTCCAGCATGAAAACTAGGATTTGCAGGAAGTATTCCTTTCACAAACCACCCCACTACTCACCGAGAAACAATGTGCTAGATGGGGCACCTTCTAACATAGATAGTTTTCATTTGAGAGACATATGTGTTTCTCCTACTCAGCAAAATAGAAGGAGAAGGAGGCTTTTATAGAACAAAATGAACCATTTTCGACCTTGAAAACTCACATATGCTGCAAGTATTCCTTTAAAGAACTACTCAACTCCCACAGGGAACAATGTGGTGGATGCTTCAGTTTCTAGCCAACATGGTTCTCTTTGGAGAGGTACACGTGTTCCTTCAACTCACCTGAATAGGCCTATTGGGAGCAAACACTGCCTATGCCCACCTGGAAACACCTCAGTTGCAGGAAGTATTCCTGTCCAAATCTAACACAGTTCTCACAGGAATACAATGTGCTGGATGCTCCCTTTTTCAAACACGGATCGTTTTGTTTCTGAGATATCTGTGTTTCTTCTACTTAGCTGAGTAGGACTATTTGGAACAAAATGAGCCTCTCTCAACCTTGAAAACTGGTTTCCATTGTGTATTACTCACACAACTTACTCAGTTCTCAGAGGGAACCAATGCACTAGAAGCGGCAGTAGCTATCCTAGATGGTTTCTTGGAGAGACACGTGTGTTTCTTCAACTGAGCTGAAAAGGACTCTTTGGAGCAACAGCGCCTATCTGCACCTTGAAACACTTAAGTTGCAGGGAGTAGTCCTTCCAAAAACTACTCAAGTCTCAAGGGAAGCCATGTGCTAAATGCTGAATCTTGGAACATAGATGGTTTACTCTGGAGAGACACATGTGTTGTTTCAACTCAGCTGAAAAGGCCTAGTTGGAGCAAACTGAGCCTGTGTCCATCTTGAAAGACTTTCGTTGCTGGAAGGATTCACTTCAAAAATTAACTCAATTCTCACAAGAAAACAATGTTCTAGATGTTCCTGCACCTAACAACAATGGTTTCTTTGAGAGATACATGTGTTTCTTCGACTCACCTGAAGGGGCCGGTTTGGATGAAAATGAGCCTTTCTCTAGCTTAGAAACTATTGTTTGCAGGAAGAATGCCTTGCAAACATCAACACAATTCTCACAGGGAAACAATGTGCTAGATGCTGCATCTTGTAACTTGGTTCCTTTTTGTCGGAGAGACAGATGTGATTCTTCTAATCAGCTGAAAAGGCCTATTTGGAGCAAATGAGGGCTATCTGCATCTTGAAACACCTAAGATGCACGAAGTGTTCCTTTCACAACTAACTCAATTCTCACAGAAAAAGAATGTGCTACATGCCCCTGCCTCTAACACTGAAGGGTTTCCTCAAAAGATACATGTGTTTCGTCAACTCACTTGAACAGGCCTATAGGGAACACAAGTACCCTTCTCCACTTTGAAACCTTTGATTTGCAGGAACTGTTCCCTTCAAAAACCAAGTCAAGTCTCAGAGGAAAACAATGTGCTAGATCTCCTGCTGCTAAGATAGATGGGTTTTTTTGGGAGATACACGTGTTTCGTCAACTTAACTAACTTAACTGAATAGGCGTACTTGCAACGAAATGAGCCTTTCTGCACCTTGAAAACTGTGCTTTGCAGGAATTACTCCTTCACAACTAACTCAGTTCTCAGAGGGAGACAATGCACTAGATGCTGCAGCTTCTATCATAGATGGTTTTCTTTGAAGTCACACATGTGTTTCTCCACCTCAGTTGAATAGGCCGTTCTGGATCAAAAAGTGCCTGTCTCAAGCTCGAATCACCTTATTTTCAGGAAGTATTCCTTTCCAAGACTAACTCACTTCTCACAGAGAAACAATTTTCCACTTGCTACAGCTTCTAGCACAGATGGTTTTTTGCGAGAGATCATTGTGTTTGTTCAACTTACAGGAACCGTACATTTGCAACAAAATGAGCCCTTCTCCACCTTGAAAACTATTATTTGCTGGAAGTATTCCTTTCAAAAGGAACTCACTTCTCACAGAGAAACAGTATGCTCCATGCTGAAGCTTCTAAAAACCTGGTTTTCTTTGGACTTCTATATGAGTCTTCAACTCAGCTGAATAGGCCTATTAGGAGCAAAGAGAACTTATTTCCGCCCTTCAACACCGTGCTTGCAGGAAGTTTCCTTTTCCAAAGCTGACCAAGATCTCACCAAATACAATGTGCTCGAAGCTCCTGCTTCTAACACGGATCGTTTTCTGTATGAGATACAAGTGTTTCTTCAACTTAGTTGAGTAGGCCTATTTGGCACAAAATGAGCCTTTCTCCACCTTGAAAATTGTGATTTGCTGGAAGTATTCATTTCAAAAATTCATCCATTTCTCACTGGAAAACAATGTGCTAGAGGCTTCAGCTTCTTACATAGATGGTTTTCTTTGGAGAAACACCTGTCTTTCTTCAACTCTGGTGAAGAGGACTTTATAGACCAAACGGAGTCTATGTCCATCTTGAAACACCAAAGTTGCAGGAAGTGTTCTTTACCAAAACAAACTTAATTGTTACAAAAAGCAATGTGCTTGATGTTCTTGCATCTATCATTGAAGGTTTTCTTCGAGAGATGCACGTGATTGGTCAAGTGACCTGAATAGGCATGTTTGGAACAAAATGAGCCTTTCTCCAGCTTGAAAACTAGGATTTGCAGGAAATATTCCTTTCAAAACGAACCCAGTTGTCATAGAGAAACAATGGGCAAGACAATGCAGCTTTGAACATAGAAGGTTTTCTTTGGTGAGATTCGTGTGTCTCTCCTACTCAGCTAAATAGGCTTTTATGGAACTAAGGGAGGCTTTTCCACCTTGACAATGGTGATACGCTGCACGTAGTCCTTTCAAAAACTAACTTACCTCTTATAAGAAAACAATGTGCTAGATGCTGCAGCTTCTAGCATACATGGTTCTTTTGGGAGAGGTACACATGTTCCTGGAACTCAGCAGAATAGGCCTATTTGGAGCAAACATTGACTATGTCCACCCTGAAACACCTCAGTTGCAGGAAGTATTACTCTCTAACTCTAACACAATTCTCACAGGAATACAATGTGCTGTAGCTCCTGCTTCTAACATGAATGGTTTTCTTTCTGAGATACATGTGTTTCTTCAACTTAGCTGGATAGGCCTATTTGGAACAAAGTTAGCTTATCTCCAATATGAAGTTGTGATTTGCAGCGTGTATTACTCTAAAAATCTTACTCAGTTCTCACAGGAAAATAAAGCGCTAAATGGGCAGTTTCTAAAATAGATGGTGTTTTGGAGATATTCATGTCTTCCTTCAACTCAGGTGAAAATTACTTTTTGGAGCAACAGTCCCTACCTTCACCTTGAAACACTTAAGTTGCAGGAAGTATTCCTTTCCAAAGTTATGCAAGTCTCAGAGGGAGACAATGTGCTAGATCTCCTGCTTCTAAGACCAGTGGTTTTCTTTGGTAGATACATGTGTTCCTTCAACTTAACTGAAGAGGCCTACTTGCAACCACATAAGCCTTTCTCCACCTGGAAAACTATGGTTTGCAGGAAGTTTTCTTTTCAAAACTAACTCAATTCTCAGAGGGCAGGCAATGCACCAGATGCTGCAGCTTCTATCATACATGGTTTTCTATGGGGTGATACATGTGTTTCTTCACCTCAGTTAAATAGGCCTATTTGGAGGAAAAAGTGCCTACCTCAATCTGGAATCACCTAGTTTTCAGGACGTATTCCTATCAAACAGTAACTCACTTCTCACAGAGAAACAATGTTCTACTTGCTTCTGCTTCAAACACAGGTGGTTTTCCTTTGAGAGATACACGTGTTTCTTCGACTTCAAGCATCGGCAGATTTGCAACATAATGGTCTTTTCTTCAGCTTGAAAACTGTCATTTGCAGGAAGTATTCCTTTCAAAATGAACTAGTTCTCACAGAGAAACAATGTGCTCGATGCTGAAGCTTCTAAAACCGTGGCTTTCTTTGGACAGGTATATGTGTTGATTCAATTCATCTGAGTAGTCCTATTTGGAGCCAACAGAGCCTACTTCCACCTTGCAACACCATGGTTGGAAGAAGATTTCCGTTCCAAACCTGACACAATTAGCACAGGAAAACAATGTGCTAGATGCTTCTGCTTCAAATATGCATGGTGTTGTTTTGAGAAATACGTGGCTCTCCAACTTAGCTGAATAGGACTATTTGGAACAAGGTTAGCCATTCTCCAGTTGAACCTTGTGAGGTTCCTGATGTATTAGTCTCAAAATCGTACTCAGTTCTCACTGGGAAACAATGCACTAGATGCGGAGGCTGTTTGGAACAAAGTGAGCCTTTTTTCCACCTTACAACTGGTTTTGCAGGAATTATTCCTTTCAAAAACAAACTCAAGGCTCCGAAGGAAACAATGTGTTGATGCCCCTGCTTCTAATCGGGATGTTTTTCTTTTGACAGATAAAGGTATTTCTTCTCTTCAGCTTAATAGGCCTGATTGTAACAAAAAGATCCTTTCTCCCCCTTGAGAAGTATGATTTGCTGGGAGTATTACATTCGAAAACGGACTCAATTCTACAGGGAAACAATGTGCCAGATGCTGCAGCTTCTAACATGGATGGTGTCTTTGGAGAGATACATGTGTTTCTTCAACTCAGCTGAGTAGATCTATTTGGAGCAAACAGAGCCTATCTCCACCTTGAAACACCTAAGTTGGAGGAAGTATTTCTTTCAAAACTAGCTCTATTGTCCCAAGAAACAATGTGCTAGATACTGCAGCTTCAAACAGAGTTGGTTTTCTCAGCAGAGATATATGTATTTCCTGCATTAGGGTGAAGAAGCCTATTTGGAACAAGATGAGCTTAACTCGACCTTGAAAATTCTGATTTGCACAAAGTATTCCTCTCAAAAACTGAAACAATTCTCACAGGCAGGCAAGGTGCTTGATACTGCACCTTCTAACAGACATTGTTTTCTTTGGAGATACTCATGGGTTACTTCAACTCAGCTGAAAAGGCCTCTATAAAGTAAGCAGAGTCTATCTCCATCTTGAAACACCAAAGTTGAAGGAAATGTTCTTTTGACAAACAAACTGAATTCTCACAGGAAGTCAACGTGCTAGACGTTCCTGCACATAACACCAAAGGTGTTCTTTGAGAGATACATGTGTTTCGTCAAGTCACCTAATAGTCCTGTTTGGAACCAAATGAGCCTTTCTCCAGCATGAAAACTAGGATTTGCAGGAAGTATTCCTTTCACAAACCACCACACTTCTCACCGAGAAACAATGTGCTAGATGGGGCACCTTCTAACATAGATAGTTTTCATTTGAGAGACATATGTGTTTCTCCTACTCAGCAAAATAGAAGGAGAAGGAGGCTTTTATAGAACAAAATGAACCATTTTCGACCTTGAAAACTGACATATGCTGCAAGTATTCCTTTAAAGAACTACTCAACTCCCACAGGGAACAATGTGGTGGATGCTTCAGTTTCTAGCCAACATGGTTCTCTTTGGAGAGGTACACGTGTTCCTTCAACTCACCTGAATAGGCCTATTGGGAGCAAACACTGCCTATGCCCACCTGGAAACACCTCAGTTGCAGGAAGTATTCCTGTCCAAATCTAACACAGTTCTCACAGGAATACAATGTGCTGGATGCTCCCTTTTTCAAACACGGATCGTTTTGTTTCTGAGATATCTGTGTTTCTTCTACTTAGCTGAGTAGGACTATTTGGAACAAAATGAGCCTCTCTCAACCTTGAAAACTGGTTTCCATTGTGTATTACTCACACAACTTACTCAGTTCTCAGAGGGAACCAATGCACTAGAAGCGGCAGTAGCTATCCTAGATGGTTTCTTGGAGAGACACGTGTGTTTCTTCAACTGAGCTGAAAAGGACTCTTTGGAGCAACAGCGCCTATCTGCACCTTGAAACACTTAAGTTGCAGGGAGTAGTCCTTCCAAAAACTACTCAAGTCTCAAGGGAAGCCATGTGCTAATTGCTGAATCTTGGAACATAGATGGTTTACTCTGGAGAGACACATGTGTTGTTTCAACTCAGCTGAAAAGGCCTAGTTGGAGCAAACTGAGCCTGTGTCCATCTTGAAAGACTTTCGTTGCTGGAAGGATTCACTTCAAAAATTAACTCAATTCTCACAAGAAAACAATGTTCTAGATGTTCCTGCACCTAACAACAATGGTTTCTTTGAGAGATACATGTGTTTCTTCGACTCACCTGAAGGGGCCGGTTTGGATGAAAATGAGCCTTTCTCTAGCTTAGAAACTATTGTTTGCAGGAAGAATGCCTTGCAAACATCAACACAATTCTCACAGGGAAACAATGTGCTAGATGCTGCATCTTGTAACTTGGTTCCTTTTTGTCGGAGAGACAGATGTGATTCTTCTAATCAGCTGAAAAGGCCTATTTGGAGCAAATGAGGGCTATCTGCATCTTGAAACACCTAAGATGCACGAAGTGTTCCCTTCACAACTAACTCAATTCTCACAGAAAAAGAATGTGCTACATGCCCCTGCCTCTAACACTGAAGGGTTTCCTCAAAAGATACATGTGTTTCGTCAACTCACTTGAACAGGCCTATAGGGAACACAAGTACCCTTCTCCACTTTGAAACCTTTGATTTGCAGGAACTGTTCCCTTCAAAAACCAAGTCAAGTCTCAGAGGAAAACAATGTGCTAGATCTCCTGCTGCTAAGATAGATGGGTTTTTTTGGGAGATACACGTGTTTCGTCAACTTAACTAACTTAACTGAATAGGCGTACTTGCAACGAAATGAGCCTTTCTGCACCTTGAAAACTGTGCTTTGCAGGAATTACTCCTTCACAACTAACTCAGTTCTCAGAGGGAGACAATGCACTAGATGCTGCAGCTTCTATCATAGATGGTTTTCTTTGAAGTCACACATGTGTTTCTCCACCTCAGTTGAATAGGCCGTTCTGGATCAAAAAGTGCCTGTCTCAAGCTCGAATCACCTTATTTTCAGGAAGTATTCCTTTCCAAGACTAACTCACTTCTCACAGAGAAACAATTTTCCACTTGCTACAGCTTCTAGCACAGATGGTTTTTTGCGAGAGATCATTGTGTTTGTTCAACTTACAGGAACCGTACATTTGCAACAAAATGAGCCCTTCTCCACCTTGAAAACTATTATTTGCTGGAAGTATTCCTTTCAAAAGGAACTCACTTCTCACAGAGAAACAGTATGCTCCATGCTGAAGCTTCTAAAAACCTGGTTTTCTTTGGACTTCTATATGAGTCTTCAACTCAGCTGAATAGGCCTATTAGGAGCAAAGAGAACTTATTTCCGCCCTTCAACACCGTGCTTGCAGGAAGTTTCCTTTTCCAAAGCTGACCAAGATCTCACCAAATACAATGTGCTCGAAGCTCCTGCTTCTAACACGGATCGTTTTCTGTATGAGATACAAGTGTTTCTTCAACTTAGTTGAGTAGGCCTATTTGGCACAAAATGAGCCTTTCTCCACCTTGAAAATTGTGATTTGCTGGAAGTATTCATTTCAAAAATTCATCCATTTCTCACTGGAAAACAATGTGCTAGAGGCTTCAGCTTCTTACATAGATGGTTTTCTTTGGAGAAACACCTGTCTTTCTTCAACTCTGGTGAAGAGGACTTTATAGACCAAACGGAGTCTATGTCCATCTTGAAACACCAAAGTTGCAGGAAGTGTTCTTTACCAAAACAAACTTAATTGTTACAAAAAGCAATGTGCTTGATGTTCTTGCATCTATCATTGAAGGTTTTCTTCGAGAGATGCACGTGATTGGTCAAGTGACCTGAATAGGCATGTTTGGAACAAAATGAGCCTTTCTCCAGCTTGAAAACTAGGATTTGCAGGAAATATTCCTTTCAAAACGAACCCAGTTGTCATAGAGAAACAATGGGCAAGACAATGCAGCTTTGAACATAGAAGGTTTTCTTTGGTGAGATTCGTGTGTCTCTCCTACTCAGCTAAATAGGCTTTTATGGAACTAAGGGAGGCTTTTCCACCTTGACAATGGTGATATGCTGCACGTATTCCTTTCAAAAACTAACTTACCTCTTATAAGAAAACAATGTGCTAGATGCTGCAGCTTCTAGCATACATGGTTCTTTTGGGAGAGCTACACATGTTCCTGGAACTCAGCTGAATAGGCTTATTTGGAGCAAACATTGACTATGTCCACCCTGAAACACCTCAGTTGCAGGAAGTATTACTCTCTAACTCTAACACAATTCTCACAGGAATACAATGTGCTGTAGCTCCTGCTTCTAACATGAATGGTTTTCTTTCTGAGATACATGTGTTTCTTCAACTTAGCTGGATAGGCCTATTTGGAACAAAGTTAGCTTATCTCCAATATGAAGTTGTGATTTGCAGCGTGTATTACTCTAAAAATCTTACTCAGTTCTCACAGGAAAATAAAGCGCTAAATGGGCAGTTTCTAAAATAGATGGTGTTTTGGAGATATTCATGTCTTCCTTCAACTCAGGTGAAAATTACTTTTTGGAGCAACAGTCCCTACCTTCACCTTGAAACACTTAAGTTGCAGGAAGTATTCCTTTCCAAAGTTATGCAAGTCTCAGAGGGAGACAATGTGCTAGATCTCCTGCTTCTAAGACCAGTGGTTTTCTTTGGTAGATACATGTGTTCCTTCAACTTAACTGAAGAGGCCTACTTGCAACCACATAAGCCTTTCTCCACCTGGAAAACTATGGTTTGCAGGAAGTTTTCTTTTCAAAACTAACTCAATTCTCAGAGGGCAGGCAATGCACCAGATGCTGCAGCTTCTATCATACATGGTTTTCTATGGGGTGATACATGTGTTTCTTCACCTCAGTTAAATAGGCCTATTTGGAGGAAAAAGTGCCTACCTCAATCTGGAATCACCTAGTTTTCAGGACGTATTCCTATCAAACAGTAACTCACTTCTCACAGAGAAACAATGTTCTACTTGCTTCTGCTTCAAACACAGGTGGTTTTCCTTTGAGAGATACACGTGTTTCTTCGACTTCAAGCATCGGCAGATTTGCAACATAATGGTCTTTTCTTCAGCTTGAAAACTGTCATTTGCAGGAAGTATTCCTTTCAAAATGAACTAGTTCTCACAGAGAAACAATGTGCTCGATGCTGAAGCTTCTAAAACCGTGGCTTTCTTTGGACAGGTATATGTGTTGATTCAATTCATCTGAGTAGTCCTATTTGGAGCCAACAGAGCCTACTTCCACCTTGCAACACCATGGTTGGAAGAAGATTTCCGTTCCAAACCTGACACAATTAGCACAGGAAAACAATGTGCTAGATGCTTCTGCTTCAAATATGCATGGTGTTGTTTTGAGAAATACGTGGCTCTCCAACTTAGCTGAATAGGACTATTTGGAACAAGGTTAGCCATTCTCCAGTTGAACCTTGTGAGGTTCCTGATGTATTAGTCTCAAAATCTTACTCAGTTCTCACTGGGAAACAATGCACTAGATGCGGAGGCTGTTTGGAACAAAATGAGCCTTTTTTCCACCTTACAACTGTTTTTGCAGGAATTATTCCTTTCAAAAACAAACTCAAGGCTCCGAAGGAAACAATGTGTTGATGCCCCTGCTTCTAATCGGGATGTTTTTCTTTTGACAGATAAAGGTATTTCTTCTCTTCAGCTTAATAGGCCTGATTGTAACAAAAAGATCCTTTCTCCCCCTTGAGAAGTATGATTTGCTGGGAGTATTACATTCGAAAACGGACTCAATTCTACAGGGAAACAATGTGCCAGATGCTGCAGCTTCTAACAGGGATGGTGTCTTTGGAGAGATACATGTGTTTCTTCAACTCAGCTGAGTAGATCTATTTGGAGCAAACAGAGCCTATCTCCACCTTGAAACACCTAAGTTGGAGGAAGTATTTCTTTCAAAACTAGCTCTATTGTCCCAAGAAACAATGTGCTAGATACTGCAGCTTCAAACAGAGTTGGTTTTCTCAGCAGAGATATATGTATTTCCTGCATTAGGGTGAAGAAGCCTATTTGGAACAAGATGAGCTTAACTCGACCTTGAAAATTCTGATTTGCACAAAGTATTCCTCTCAAAAACTGAAACAATTCTCACAGGCAGGCAAGGTGCTTGATACTGCACCTTCTAACAGACATTGTTTTCTTTGGAGATACTCATGGGTTACTTCAACTCAGCTGAAAAGGCCTCTATAAAGTAAGCAGAGTCTATCTCCATCTTGAAACACCAAAGTTGAAGGAAATGTTCTTTTGACAAACAAACTGAATTCTCACAGGAAGTCAACGTGCTAGACGTTCCTGCACATAACACCAAAGGTGTTCTTTGAGAGATACATGTGTTTCGTCAAGTCACCTAATAGTCCTGTTTGGAACCAAATGAGCCTTTCTCCAGCATGAAAACTAGGATTTGCAGGAAGTATTCCTTTCACAAACCACCCCACTTCTCACCGAGAAACAATGTGCTAGATGGGGCACCTTCTAACATAGATAGTTTTCATTTGAGAGACATATGTGTTTCTCCTACTCAGCAAAATAGAAGGAGAAGGAGGCTTTTATAGAACAAAATGAACCATTTTCGACCTTGAAAACTGACATATGCTGCAAGTATTCCTTTAAAGAACTACTCAACTCCCACAGGGAACAATGTGGTGGATGCTTCAGTTTCTAGCCAACATGGTTCTCTTTGGAGAGGTACACGTGTTCCTTCAACTCACCTGAATAGGCCTATTGGGAGCAAACACTGCCTATGCCCACCTGGAAACACCTCAGTTGCAGGAAGTATTCCTGTCCAAATCTAACACAGTTCTCACAGGAATACAATGTGCTGGATGCTCCCTTTTTCAAACACGGATCGTTTTGTTTCTGAGATATCTGTGTTTCTTCTACTTAGCTGAGTAGGACTATTTGGAACAAAATGAGCCTCTCTCAACCTTGAAAACTGGTTTCCATTGTGTATTACTCACACAACTTACTCAGTTCTCAGAGGGAACCAATGCACTAGAAGCGGCAGTAGCTAACCTAGATGGTTTCTTGGAGAGACACGTGTGTTTCTTCAACTGAGCTGAAAAGGACTCTTTGGAGCAACAGCGCCTATCTGCACCTTGAAACACTTAAGTTGCAGGGAGTAGTCCTTCCAAAAACTACTCAAGTCTCAAGGGAAGCCATGTGCTAAATGCTGAATCTTGGAACATAGATGGTTTACTCTGGAGAGACACATGTGTTGTTTCAACTCAGCTGAAAAGGCCTAGTTGGAGCAAACTGAGCCTGTGTCCATCTTGAAAGACTTTCGTTGCTGGAAGGATTCACTTCAAAAATTAACTCAATTCTCACAAGAAAACAATGTTCTAGATGTTCCTGCACCTAACAACAATGGTTTCTTTGAGAGATACATGTGTTTCTTCGACTCACCTGAAGGGGCCGGTTTGGATGAAAATGAGCCTTTCTCTAGCTTAGAAACTATTGTTTGCAGGAAGAATGCCTTGCAAACATCAACACAATTCTCACAGGGAAACAATGTGCTAGATGCTGCATCTTGTAACTTGGTTCCTTTTTGTCGGAGAGACAGATGTGATTCTTCTAATCAGCTGAAAAGGCCTATTTGGAGCAAATGAGGGCTATCTGCATCTTGAAACACCTAAGATGCACGAAGTGTTCCTTTCACAACTAACTCAATTCTCACAGAAAAAGAATGTGCTACATGCCCCTGCCTCTAACACTGAAGGGTTTCCTCAAAAGATACATGTGTTTCGTCAACTCACTTGAACAGGCCTATAGGGAACACAAGTACCCTTCTCCACTTTGAAACCTTTGATTTGCAGGAACTGTTCCCTTCAAAAACCAAGTCAAGTCTCAGAGGAAAACAATGTGCTAGATCTCCTGCTGCTAAGATAGATGGGTTTTTTTGGGAGATACACGTGTTTCGTCAACTTAACTAACTTAACTGAATAGGCGTACTTGCAACGAAATGAACCTTTCTGCACCTTGAAAACTGTGCTTTGCAGGAATTACTCCTTCACAACTAACTCAGTTCTCAGAGGGAGACAATGCACTAGATGCTGCAGCTTCTATCATAGATGGTTTTCTTTGAAGTCACACATGTGTTTCTCCACCTCAGTTGAATAGGCCGTTCTGGATCAAAAAGTGCCTGTCTCAAGCTCGAATCACCTTATTTTCAGGAAGTATTCCTTTCCAAGACTAACTCACTTCTCACAGAGAAACAATTTTCCACTTGCTACAGCTTCTAGCACAGATGGTTTTTTGCGAGAGATCATTGTGTTTGTTCAACTTACAGGAACCGTACATTTGCAACAAAATGAGCCCTTCTCCACCTTGAAAACTATTATTTGCTGGAAGTATTCCTTTCAAAAGGAACTCACTTCTCACAGAGAAACAGTATGCTCCATGCTGAAGCTTCTAAAAACCTGGTTTTCTTTGGACTTCTATATGAGTCTTCAACTCAGCTGAATAGGCCTATTAGGAGCAAAGAGAACTTATTTCCGCCCTTCAACACCGTGCTTGCAGGAAGTTTCCTTTTCCAAAGCTGACCAAGATCTCACCAAATACAATGTGCTCGAAGCTCCTGCTTCTAACACGGATCGTTTTCTGTATGAGATACAAGTGTTTCTTCAACTTAGTTGAGTAGGCCTATTTGGCACAAAATGAGCCTTTCTCCACCTTGAAAATTGTGATTTGCTGGAAGTATTCATTTCAAAAATTCATCCATTTCTCACTGGAAAACAATGTGCTAGAGGCTTCAGCTTCTTACATAGATGGTTTTCTTTGGAGAAACACCTGTCTTTCTTCAACTCTGGTGAAGAGGACTTTATAGACCAAACGGAGTCTATGTCCATCTTGAAACACCAAAGTTGCAGGAAGTGTTCTTTACCAAAACAAACTTAATTGTTACAAAAAGCAATGTGCTTGATGTTCTTGCATCTATCATTGAAGGTTTTCTTCGAGAGATGCACGTGATTGGTCAAGTGACCTGAATAGGCATGTTTGGAACAAAATGAGCCTTTCTCCAGCTTGAAAACTAGGATTTGCAGGAAATATTCCTTTCAAAACGAACCCAGTTGTCATAGAGAAACAATGGGCAAGACAATGCAGCTTTGAACATAGAAGGTTTTCTTTGGTGAGATTCGTGTGTCTCTCCTACTCAGCTAAATAGGCTTTTATGGAACTAAGGGAGGCTTTTCCACCTTGACAATGGTGATATGCTGCACGTATTCCTTTCAAAAACTAACTTACCTCTTATAAGAAAACAATGTGCTAGATGCTGCAGCTTCTAGCATACATGGTTCTTTTGGGAGAGCTACACATGTTCCTGGAACTCAGCTGAATAGGCTTATTTGGAGCAAACATTGACTATGTCCACCCTGAAACACCTCAGTTGCAGGAAGTATTACTCTCTAACTCTAACACAATTCTCACAGGAATACAATGTGCTGTAGCTCCTGCTTCTAACATGAATGGTTTTCTTTCTGAGATACATGTGTTTCTTCAACTTAGCTGGATAGGCCTATTTGGAACAAAGTTAGCTTATCTCCAATATGAAGTTGTGATTTGCAGCGTGTATTACTCTAAAAATCTTACTCAGTTCTCACAGGAAAATAAAGCGCTAAATGGGCAGTTTCTAAAATAGATGGTGTTTTGGAGATATTCATGTCTTCCTTCAACTCAGGTGAAAATTACTTTTTGGAGCAACAGTCCCTACCTTCACCTTGAAACACTTAAGTTGCAGGAAGTATTCCTTTCCAAAGTTATGCAAGTCTCAGAGGGAGACAATGTGCTAGATCTCCTGCTTCTAAGACCAGTGGTTTTCTTTGGTAGATACATGTGTTCCTTCAACTTAACTGAAGAGGCCTACTTGCAACCACATAAGCCTTTCTCCACCTGGAAAACTATGGTTTGCAGGAAGTTTTCTTTTCAAAACTAACTCAATTCTCAGAGGGCAGGCAATGCACCAGATGCTGCAGCTTCTATCATACATGGTTTTCTATGGGGTGATACATGTGTTTCTTCACCTCAGTTAAATAGGCCTATTTGGAGGAAAAAGTGCCTACCTCAATCTGGAATCACCTAGTTTTCAGGACGTATTCCTATCAAACAGTAACTCACTTCTCACAGAGAAACAATGTTCTACTTGCTTCTGCTTCAAACACAGGTGGTTTTCCTTTGAGAGATACACGTGTTTCTTCGACTTCAAGCATCGGCAGATTTGCAACATAATGGTCTTTTCTTCAGCTTGAAAACTGTCATTTGCAGGAAGTATTCCTTTCAAAATGAACTAGTTCTCACAGAGAAACAATGTGCTCGATGCTGAAGCTTCTAAAACCGTGGCTTTCTTTGGACAGGTATATGTGTTGATTCAATTCATCTGAGTAGTCCTATTTGGAGCCAACAGAGCCTACTTCCACCTTGCAACACCATGGTTGGAAGAAGATTTCCGTTCCAAACCTGACACAATTAGCACAGGAAAACAATGTGCTAGATGCTTCTGCTTCAAATATGCATGGTGTTGTTTTGAGAAATACGTGGCTCTCCAACTTAGCTGAATAGGACTATTTGGAACAAGGTTAGCCATTCTCCAGTTGAACCTTGTGAGGTTCCTGATGTATTAGTCTCAAAATCTTACTCAGTTCTCACTGGGAAACAATGCACTAGATGCGGAGGCTGTTTGGAACAAAATGAGCCTTTTTTCCACCTTACAACTGTTTTTGCAGGAATTATTCCTTTCAAAAACAAACTCAAGGCTCCGAAGGAAACAATGTGTTGATGCCCCTGCTTCTAATCGGGATGTTTTTCTTTTGACAGATAAAGGTATTTCTTCTCTTCAGCTTAATAGGCCTGATTGTAACAAAAAGATCCTTTCTCCCCCTTGAGAAGTATGATTTGCTGGGAGTATTACATTCGAAAACGGACTCAATTCTACAGGGAAACAATGTGCCAGATGCTGCAGCTTCTAACAGGGATGGTGTCTTTGGAGAGATACATGTGTTTCTTCAACTCAGCTGAGTAGATCTATTTGGAGCAAACAGAGCCTATCTCCACCTTGAAACACCTAAGTTGGAGGAAGTATTTCTTTCAAAACTAGCTCTATTGTCCCAAGAAACAATGTGCTAGATACTGCAGCTTCAAACAGAGTTGGTTTTCTCAGCAGAGATATATGTATTTCCTGCATTAGGGTGAAGAAGCCTATTTGGAACAAGATGAGCTTAACTCGACCTTGAAAATTCTGATTTGCACAAAGTATTCCTCTCAAAAACTGAAACAATTCTCACAGGCAGGCAAGGTGCTTGATACTGCACCTTCTAACAGACATTGTTTTCTTTGGAGATACTCATGGGTTACTTCAACTCAGCTGAAAAGGCCTCTATAAAGTAAGCAGAGTCTATCTCCATCTTGAAACACCAAAGTTGAAGGAAATGTTCTTTTGACAAACAAACTGAATTCTCACAGGAAGTCAACGTGCTAGACGTTCCTGCACATAACACCAAAGGTGTTCTTTGAGAGATACATGTGTTTCGTCAAGTCACCTAATAGTCCTGTTTGGAACCAAATGAGCCTTTCTCCAGCATGAAAACTAGGATTTGCAGGAAGTATTCCTTTCACAAACCACCCCACTTCTCACCGAGAAACAATGTGCTAGATGGGGCACCTTCTAACATAGATAGTTTTCATTTGAGAGACATATGTGTTTCTCCTACTCAGCAAAATAGAAGGAGAAGGAGGCTTTTATAGAACAAAATGAACCATTTTCGACCTTGAAAACTGACATATGCTGCAAGTATTCCTTTAAAGAACTACTCAACTCCCACAGGGAACAATGTGGTGGATGCTTCAGTTTCTAGCCAACATGGTTCTCTTTGGAGAGGTACACGTGTTCCTTCAACTCACCTGAATAGGCCTATTGGGAGCAAACACTGCCTATGCCCACCTGGAAACACCTCAGTTGCAGGAAGTATTCCTGTCCAAATCTAACACAGTTCTCACAGGAATACAATGTGCTGGATGCTCCCTTTTTCAAACACGGATCGTTTTGTTTCTGAGATATCTGTGTTTCTTCTACTTAGCTGAGTAGGACTATTTGGAACAAAATGAGCCTCTCTCAACCTTGAAAACTGGTTTCCATTGTGTATTACTCACACAACTTACTCAGTTCTCAGAGGGAACCAATGCACTAGAAGCGGCAGTAGCTAACCTAGATGGTTTCTTGGAGAGACACGTGTGTTTCTTCAACTGAGCTGAAAAGGACTCTTTGGAGCAACAGCGCCTATCTGCACCTTGAAACACTTAAGTTGCAGGGAGTAGTCCTTCCAAAAACTACTCAAGTCTCAAGGGAAGCCATGTGCTAAATGCTGAATCTTGGAACATAGATGGTTTACTCTGGAGAGACACATGTGTTGTTTCAACTCAGCTGAAAAGGCCTAGTTGGAGCAAACTGAGCCTGTGTCCATCTTGAAAGACTTTCGTTGCTGGAAGGATTCACTTCAAAAATTAACTCAATTCTCACAAGAAAACAATGTTCTAGATGTTCCTGCACCTAACAACAATGGTTTCTTTGAGAGATACATGTGTTTCTTCGACTCACCTGAAGGGGCCGGTTTGGATGAAAATGAGCCTTTCTCTAGCTTAGAAACTATTGTTTGCAGGACGAATGCCTTGCAAACATCAACACAATTCTCACAGGGAAACAATGTGCTAGATGCTGCATCTTGTAACTTGGTTCCTTTTTGTCGGAGAGACAGATGTGATTCTTCTAATCAGCTGAAAAGGCCTATTTGGAGCAAATGAGGGCTATCTGCATCTTGAAACACCTAAGATGCACGAAGTGTTCCTTTCACAACTAACTCAATTCTCACAGAAAAAGAATGTGCTACATGCCCCTGCCTCTAACACTGAAGGGTTTCCTCAAAAGATACATGTGTTTCGTCAACTCACTTGAACAGGCCTATAGGGAACACAAGTACCCTTCTCCACTTTGAAACCTTTGATTTGCAGGAACTGTTCCCTTCAAAAACCAAGTCAAGTCTCAGAGGAAAACAATGTGCTAGATCTCCTGCTGCTAAGATAGATGGGTTTTTTTGGGAGATACACGTGTTTCGTCAACTTAACTAACTTAACTGAATAGGCGTACTTGCAACGAAATGAACCTTTCTGCACCTTGAAAACTGTGCTTTGCAGGAATTACTCCTTCACAACTAACTCAGTTCTCAGAGGGAGACAATGCACTAGATGCTGCAGCTTCTATCATAGATGGTTTTCTTTGAAGTCACACATGTGTTTCTCCACCTCAGTTGAATAGGCCGTTCTGGATCAAAAAGTGCCTGTCTCAAGCTCGAATCACCTTATTTTCAGGAAGTATTCCTTTCCAAGACTAACTCACTTCTCACAGAGAAACAATTTTCCACTTGCTACAGCTTCTAGCACAGATGGTTTTTTGCGAGAGATCATTGTGTTTGTTCAACTTACAGGAACCGTACATTTGCAACAAAATGAGCCCTTCTCCACCTTGAAAACTATTATTTGCTGGAAGTATTCCTTTCAAAAGGAACTCACTTCTCACAGAGAAACAGTATGCTCCATGCTGAAGCTTCTAAAAACCTGGTTTTCTTTGGACTTCTATATGAGTCTTCAACTCAGCTGAATAGGCCTATTAGGAGCAAAGAGAACTTATTTCCGCCCTTCAACACCGTGCTTGCAGGAAGTTTCCTTTTCCAAAGCTGACCAAGATCTCACCAAATACAATGTGCTCGAAGCTCCGGCTTCTAACACGGATCGTTTTCTGTATGAGATACAAGTGTTTCTTCAACTTAGTTGAGTAGGCCTATTTGGCACAAAATGAGCCTTTCTCCACCTTGAAAATTGTGATTTGCTGGAAGTATTCATTTCAAAAATTCATCCATTTCTCACTGGAAAACAATGTGCTAGAGGCTTCAGCTTCTTACATAGATGGTTTTCTTTGGAGAAACACCTGTCTTTCTTCAACTCTGGTGAAGAGGACTTTATAGACCAAACGGAGTCTATGTCCATCTTGAAACACCAAAGTTGCAGGAAGTGTTCTTTACCAAAACAAACTTAATTGTTACAAAAAGCAATGTGCTTGATGTTCTTGCATCTATCATTGAAGGTTTTCTTCGAGAGATGCACGTGATTGGTCAAGTGACCTGAATAGGCATGTTTGGAACAAAATGAGCTTTTCTCCCGCTTGAAAACTAGGATTTGCAGGAAATATTCCTTTCAAAACGAACCCAGTTGTCATAGAGAAACAATGGGCAAGACAATGCAGCTTTGAACATAGAAGGTTTTCTTTGGTGAGATTCGTGTGTCTCTCCTACTCAGCTAAATAGGCTTTTATGGAACTAAGGGAGGCTTTTCCACCTTGACAATGGTGATATGCTGCACGTATTCCTTTCAAAAACTAACTTACCTCTTATAAGAAAACAATGTGCTAGATGCTGCAGCTTCTAGCATACATGGTTCTTTTGGGAGAGCTACACATGTTCCTGGAACTCAGCTGAATAGGCTTATTTGGAGCAAACATTGACTATGTCCACCCTGAAACACCTCAGTTGCAGGAAGTATTACTCTCTAACTCTAACACAATTCTCACAGGAATACAATGTGCTGTAGCTCCTGCTTCTGACATGAATGGTTTTCTTTCTGAGATACATGTGTTTCTTCAACTTAGCTGGATAGGCCTATTTGGAACAAAGTTAGCTTATCTCCAATATGAAGTTGTGATTTGCAGCGTGTATTACTCTAAAAATCTTACTCAGTTCTCACAGGAAAATAAAGCGCTAAATGGGCAGTTTCTAAAATAGATGGTGTTTTGGAGATATTCATGTCTTCCTTCAACTCAGGTGAAAATTACTTTTTGGAGCAACAGTCCCTACCTTCACCTTGAAACACTTAAGTTGCAGGAAGTATTCCTTTCCAAAGTTATGCAAGTCTCAGAGGGAGACAATGTGCTAGATCTCCTGCTTCTAAGACCAGTGGTTTTCTTTGGTAGATACATGTGTTCCTTCAACTTAACTGAAGAGGCCTACTTGCAACCACATAAGCCTTTCTCCACCTGGAAAACTATGGTTTGCAGGAAGTTTTCTTTTCAAAACTAACTCAATTCTCAGAGGGCAGGCAATGCACCAGATGCTGCAGCTTCTATCATACATGGTTTTCTATGGGGTGATACATGTGTTTCTTCACCTCAGTTAAATAGGCCTATTTGGAGGAAAAAGTGCCTACCTCAATCTGGAATCACCTAGTTTTCAGGACGTATTCCTATCAAACAGTAACTCACTTCTCACAGAGAAACAATGTTCTACTTGCTTCTGCTTCAAACACAGGTGGTTTTCCTTTGAGAGATACACGTGTTTCTTCGACTTCAAGCATCGGCAGATTTGCAACATAATGGTCTTTTCTTCAGCTTGAAAACTGTCATTTGCAGGAAGTATTCCTTTCAAAATGAACTAGTTCTCACAGAGAAACAATGTGCTCGATGCTGAAGCTTCTAAAACCGTGGCTTTCTTTGGACAGGTATATGTGTTGATTCAATTCATCTGAGTAGTCCTATTTGGAGCCAACAGAGCCTACTTCCACCTTGCAACACCATGGTTGGAAGAAGATTTCCGTTCCAAACCTGACACAATTAGCACAGGAAAACAATGTGCTAGATGCTTCTGCTTCAAATATGCATGGTGTTGTTTTGAGAAATACGTGGCTCTCCAACTTAGCTGAATAGGACTATTTGGAACAAGGTTAGCCATTCTCCAGTTGAACCTTGTGAGGTTCCTGATGTATTAGTCTCAAAATCTTACTCAGTTCTCACTGGGAAACAATGCACTAGATGCGGAGGCTGTTTGGAACAAAATGAGCCTTTTTTCCACCTTACAACTGTTTTTGCAGGAATTATTCCTTTCAAAAACAAACTCAAGGCTCCGAAGGAAACAATGTGTTGATGCCCCTGCTTCTAATCGGGATGTTTTTCTTTTGACAGATAAAGGTATTTCTTCTCTTCAGCTTAATAGGCCTGATTGTAACAAAAAGATCCTTTCTCCCCCTTGAGAAGTATGATTTGCTGGGAGTATTACATTCGAAAACGGACTCAATTCTACAGGGAAACAATGTGCCAGATGCTGCAGCTTCTAACAGGGATGGTGTCTTTGGAGAGATACATGTGTTTCTTCAACTCAGCTGAGAAGATCTATTTGGAGCAAACAGAGCCTATCTCCACCTTGAAACACCTAAGTTGGAGGAAGTATTTCTTTCAAAACTAGCTCTATTGTCCCAAGAAACAATGTGCTAGATACTGCAGCTTCAAACTGAGTTGGTTTTCTCAGCAGAGATATATGTATTTCCTGCATTAGGGTGAAGAAGCCTATTTGGAACAAGATGAGCTTAACTCGACCTTGAAAATTCTGATTTGCACAAAGTATTCCTCTCAAAAACTGAAACAATTCTCACAGGCAGGCAAGGTGCTTGATACTGCACCTTCTAACAGACATTGTTTTCTTTGGAGATACTCATGGGTTACTTCAACTCAGCTGAAAAGGCCTCTATAAAGTAAGCAGAGTCTATCTCCATCTTGAAACACCAAAGTTGAAGGAAATGTTCTTTTGACAAACAAACTGAATTCTCACAGGAAGTCAACGTGCTAGACGTTCCTGCACATAACACCAAAGGTGTTCTTTGAGAGATACATGTGTTTCGTCAAGTCACCTAATAGTCCTGTTTGGAACCAAATGAGCCTTTCTCCAGCATGAAAACTAGGATTTGCAGGAAGTATTCCTTTCACAAACCACCCCACTTCTCACCGAGAAACAATGTGCTAGATGGGGCACCTTCTAACATAGATAGTTTTCATTTGAGAGACATATGTGTTTCTCCTACTCAGCAAAATAGAAGGAGAAGGAGGCTTTTATAGAACAAAATGAACCATTTTCGACCTTGAAAACTGACATATGCTGCAAGTATTCCTTTAAAGAACTACTCAACTCCCACAGGGAACAATGTGGTGGATGCTTCAGTTTCTAGCCAACATGGTTCTCTTTGGAGAGGTACACGTGTTCCTTCAACTCACCTGAATAGGCCTATTGGGAGCAAACACTGCCTATGCCCACCTGGAAACACCTCAGTTGCAGGAAGTATTCCTGTCCAAATCTAACACAGTTCTCACAGGAATACAATGTGCTGGATGCTCCCTTTTTCAAACACGGATCGTTTTGTTTCTGAGATATCTGTGTTTCTTCTACTTAGCTGAGTAGGACTATTTGGAACAAAATGAGCCTCTCTCAACCTTGAAAACTGGTTTCCATTGTGTATTACTCACACAACTTACTCAGTTCTCAGAGGGAACCAATGCACTAGAAGCGGCAGTAGCTAACCTAGATGGTTTCTTGGAGAGACACGTGTGTTTCTTCAACTGAGCTGAAAAGGACTCTTTGGAGCAACAGCGCCTATCTGCACCTTGAAACACTTAAGTTGCAGGGAGTAGTCCTTCCAAAAACTACTCAAGTCTCAAGGGAAGCCATGTGCTAAATGCTGAATCTTGGAACATAGATGGTTTACTCTGGAGAGACACATGTGTTGTTTCAACTCAGCTGAAAAGGCCTAGTTGGAGCAAACTGAGCCTGTGTCCATCTTGAAAGACTTTCGTTGCTGGAAGGATTCACTTCAAAAATTAACTCAATTCTCACAAGAAAACAATGTTCTAGATGTTCCTGCACCTAACAACAATGGTTTCTTTGAGAGATACATGTGTTTCTTCGACTCACCTGAAGGGGCCGGTTTGGATGAAAATGAGCCTTTCTCTAGCTTAGAAACTATTGTTTGCAGGACGAATGCCTTGCAAACATCAACACAATTCTCACAGGGAAACAATGTGCTAGATGCTGCATCTTGTAACTTGGTTCCTTTTTGTCGGAGAGACAGATGTGATTCTTCTAATCAGCTGAAAAGGCCTATTTGGAGCAAATGAGGGCTATCTGCATCTTGAAACACCTAAGATGCACGAAGTGTTCCTTTCACAACTAACTCAATTCTCACAGAAAAAGAATGTGCTACATGCCCCTGCCTCTAACACTGAAGGGTTTCCTCAAAAGATACATGTGTTTCGTCAACTCACTTGAACAGGCCTATAGGGAACACAAGTACCCTTCTCCACTTTGAAACCTTTGATTTGCAGGAACTGTTCCCTTCAAAAACCAAGTCAAGTCTCAGAGGAAAACAATGTGCTAGATCTCCTGCTGCTAAGATAGATGGGTTTTTTTGGGAGATACACGTGTTTCGTCAACTTAACTAACTTAACTGAATAGGCGTACTTGCAACGAAATGAACCTTTCTGCACCTTGAAAACTGTGCTTTGCAGGAATTACTCCTTCACAACTAACTCAGTTCTCAGAGGGAGACAATGCACTAGATGCTGCAGCTTCTATCATAGATGGTTTTCTTTGAAGTCACACATGTGTTTCTCCACCTCAGTTGAATAGGCCGTTCTGGATCAAAAAGTGCCTGTCTCAAGCTCGAATCACCTTATTTTCAGGAAGTATTCCTTTCCAAGACTAACTCACTTCTCACAGAGAAACAATTTTCCACTTGCTACAGCTTCTAGCACAGATGGTTTTTTGCGAGAGATCATTGTGTTTGTTCAACTTACAGGAACCGTACATTTGCAACAAAATGAGCCCTTCTCCACCTTGAAAACTATTATTTGCTGGAAGTATTCCTTTCAAAAGGAACTCACTTCTCACAGAGAAACAGTATGCTCCATGCTGAAGCTTCTAAAAACCTGGTTTTCTTTGGACTTCTATATGAGTCTTCAACTCAGCTGAATAGGCCTATTAGGAGCAAAGAGAACTTATTTCCGCCCTTCAACACCGTGCTTGCAGGAAGTTTCCTTTTCCAAAGCTGACCAAGATCTCACCAAATACAATGTGCTCGAAGCTCCTGCTTCTAACACGGATCGTTTTCTGTATGAGATACAAGTGTTTCTTCAACTTAGTTGAGTAGGCCTATTTGGCACAAAATGAGCCTTTCTCCACCTTGAAAATTGTGATTTGCTGGAAGTATTCATTTCAAAAATTCATCCATTTCTCACTGGAAAACAATGTGCTAGAGGCTTCAGCTTCTTACATAGATGGTTTTCTTTGGAGAAACACCTGTCTTTCTTCAACTCTGGTGAAGAGGACTTTATAGACCAAACGGAGTCTATGTCCATCTTGAAACACCAAAGTTGCAGGAAGTGTTCTTTAACAAAACAAACTTAATTGTTACAAAAAGCAATGTGCTTGATGTTCTTGCATCTATCATTGAAGGTTTTCTTCGAGAGATGCACGTGATTGGTCAAGTGACCTGAATAGGCATGTTTGGAACAAAATGAGCCTTTCTCCAGCTTGAAAACTAGGATTTGCAGGAAATATTCCTTTCAAAACGAACCCAGTTGTCATAGAGAAACAATGGGCAAGACAATGCAGCTTTGAACATAGAAGGTTTTCTTTGGTGAGATTCGTGTGTCTCTCCTACTCAGCTAAATAGGCTTTTATGGAACTAAGGGAGGCTTTTCCACCTTGACAATGGTGATATGCTGCACGTATTCCTTTCAAAAACTAACTTACCTCTTATAAGAAAACAATGTGCTAGATGCTGCAGCTTCTAGCATACATGGTTCTTTTGGGAGAGCTACACATGTTCCTGGAACTCAGCTGAATAGGCTTATTTGGAGCAAACATTGACTATGTCCACCCTGAAACACCTCAGTTGCAGGAAGTATTACTCTCTAACTCTAACACAATTCTCACAGGAATACAATGTGCTGTAGCTCCTGCTTCTAACATGAATGGTTTTCTTTCTGAGATACATGTGTTTCTTCAACTTAGCTGGATAGGCCTATTTGGAACAAAGTTAGCTTATCTCCAATATGAAGTTGTGATTTGCAGCGTGTATTACTCTAAAAATCTTACTCAGTTCTCACAGGAAAATAAAGCGCTAAATGGGCAGTTTCTAAAATAGATGGTGTTTTGGAGATATTCATGTCTTCCTTCAACTCAGGTGAAAATTACTTTTTGGAGCAACAGTCCCTACCTTCACCTTGAAACACTTAAGTTGCAGGAAGTATTCCTTTCCAAAGTTATGCAAGTCTCAGAGGGAGACAATGTGCTAGATCTCCTGCTTCTAAGACCAGTGGTTTTCTTTGGTAGATACATGTGTTCCTTCAACTTAACTGAAGAGGCCTACTTGCAACCACATAAGCCTTTCTCCACCTGGAAAACTATGGTTTGCAGGAAGTTTTCTTTTCAAAACTAACTCAATTCTCAGAGGGCAGGCAATGCACCAGATGCTGCAGCTTCTATCATACATGGTTTTCTATGGGGTGATACATGTGTTTCTTCACCTCAGTTAAATAGGCCTATTTGGAGGAAAAAGTGCCTACCTCAATCTGGAATCACCTAGTTTTCAGGACGTATTCCTATCAAACAGTAACTCACTTCTCACAGAGAAACAATGTTCTACTTGCTTCTGCTTCAAACACAGGTGGTTTTCCTTTGAGAGATACACGTGTTTCTTCGACTTCAAGCATCGGCAGATTTGCAACATAATGGTCTTTTCTTCAGCTTGAAAACTGTCATTTGCAGGAAGTATTCCTTTCAAAATGAACTAGTTCTCACAGAGAAACAATGTGCTCGATGCTGAAGCTTCTAAAACCGTGGCTTTCTTTGGACAGGTATATGTGTTGATTCAATTCATCTGAGTAGTCCTATTTGGAGCCAACAGAGCCTACTTCCACCTTGCAACACCATGGTTGGAAGAAGATTTCCGTTCCAAACCTGACACAATTAGCACAGGAAAACAATGTGCTAGATGCTTCTGCTTCAAATATGCATGGTGTTGTTTTGAGAAATACGTGGCTCTCCAACTTAGCTGAATAGGACTATTTGGAACAAGGTTAGCCATTCTCCAGTTGAACCTTGTGAGGTTCCTGATGTATTAGTCTCAAAATCTTACTCAGTTCTCACTGGGAAACAATGCACTAGATGCGGAGGCTGTTTGGAACAAAATGAGCTTTTTTTCCACCTTACAACTGTTTTTGCAGGAATTATTCCTTTCAAAAACAAACTCAAGGCTCCAAAGGAAACAATGTGTTGATGCCCCTGCTTCTAATCGGGATGTTTTTCTTTTGACAGATAAAGGTATTTCTTCTCTTCAGCTTAATAGGCCTGATTGTAACAAAAAGATCCTTTCTCCCCCTTGAGAAGTATGATTTGCTGGGAGTATTACATTCGAAAACGGACTCAATTCTACAGGGAAACAATGTGCCAGATGCTGCAGCTTCTAACAGGGATGGTGTCTTTGGAGAGATACATGTGTTTCTTCAACTCAGCTGAGTAGATCTATTTGGAGCAAACAGAGCCTATCTCCACCTTGAAACACCTAAGTTGGAGGAAGTATTTCTTTCAAAACTAGCTCTATTGTCCCAAGAAACAATGTGCTAGATACTGCAGCTTCAAACAGAGTTGGTTTTCTCAGCAGAGATATATGTATTTCCTGCATTAGGGTGAAGAAGCCTATTTGGAACAAGATGAGCTTAACTCGACCTTGAAAATTCTGATTTGCACAAAGTATTCCTCTCAAAAACTGAAACAATTCTCACAGGCAGGCAAGGTGCTTGATACTGCACCTTCTAACAGACATTGTTTTCTTTGGAGATACTCATGGGTTACTTCAACTCAGCTGAAAAGGCCTCTATAAAGTAAGCAGAGTCTATCTCCATCTTGAAACACCAAAGTTGAAGGAAATGTTCTTTTGACAAACAAACTGAATTCTCACAGGAAGTCAACGTGCTAGACGTTCCTGCACATAACACCAAAGGTGTTCTTTGAGAGATACATGTGTTTCGTCAAGTCACCTAATAGTCCTGTTTGGAACCAAATGAGCCTTTCTCCAGCATGAAAGCTAGGATTTGCAGGAAGTATTCCTTTCACAAACCACCCCACTTCTCACCGAGAAACAATGTGCTAGATGGGGCACCTTCTAACATAGATAGTTTTCATTTGAGAGACATATGTGTTTCTCCTACTCAGCAAAATAGAAGGAGAAGGAGGCTTTTATAGAACAAAATGAACCATTTTCGACCTTGAAAACTGACATATGCTGCAAGTATTCCTTTAAAGAACTACTCAACTCCCACAGGGAACAATGTGGTGGATGCTTCAGTTTCTAGCCAACATGGTTCTCTTTGGAGAGGTACACGTGTTCCTTCAACTCACCTGAATAGGCCTATTGGGAGCAAACACTGCCTATGCCCACCTGGAAACACCTCAGTTGCAGGAAGTATTCCTGTCCAAATCTAACACAGTTCTCACAGGAATACAATGTGCTGGATGCTCCCTTTTTCAAACACGGATCGTTTTGTTTCTGAGATATCTGTGTTTCTTCTACTTAGCTGAGTAGGACTATTTGGAACAAAATGAGCCTCTCTCGACCTTGAAAACTGGTTTCCATTGTGTATTACTCACACAACTTACTCAGTTCTCAGAGGGAACCAATGCACTAGAAGCGGCAGTAGCTAACCTAGATGGTTTCTTGGAGAGACACGTGTGTTTCTTCAACTGAGCTGAAAAGGACTCTTTGGAGCAACAGCGCCTATCTGCACCTTGAAACACTTAAGTTGCAGGGAGTAGTCCTTCCAAAAACTACTCAAGTCTCAAGGGAAGCCATGTGCTAAATGCTGAATCTTGGAACATAGATGGTTTACTCTGGAGAGACACATGTGTTGTTTCAACTCAGCTGAAAAGGCCTAGTTGGAGCAAACTGAGCCTGTGTCCATCTTGAAAGACTTTCGTTGCTGGAAGGATTCACTTCAAAAATTAACTCAATTCTCACAAGAAAACAATGTTCTAGATGTTCCTGCACCTAACAACAATGGTTTCTTTGAGAGATACATGTGTTTCTTCGACTCACCTGAAGGGGCCGGTTTGGATGAAAATGAGCCTTTCTCTAGCTTAGAAACTATTGTTTGCAGGAAGAATGCCTTGCAAACATCAACACAATTCTCACAGGGAAACAATGTGCTAGATGCTGCATCTTGTAACTTGGTTCCTTTTTGTCGGAGAGACAGATGTGATTCTTCTAATCAGCTGAAAAGGCCTATTTGGAGCAAATGAGGGCTATCTGCATCTTGAAACACCTAAGATGCACGAAGTGTTCCTTTCACAACTAACTCAATTCTCACAGAAAAAGAATGTGCTACATGCCCCTGCGTCTAACACTGAAGGGTTTCCTCAAAAGATACATGTGTTTCGTCAACTCTCTTGAACAGGCCTATAGGGAACACAAGTACCCTTCTCCACTTTGAAACCTTTGATTTGCAGGAACTGTTCCCTTCAAAAACCAAGTCAAGTCTCAGAGGAAAACAATGTGCTAGATCTCCTGCTGCTAAGATAGATGGGTTTTTTTGGGAGATACACGTGTTTCGTCAACTTAACTAACTTAACTGAATAGGCGTACTTGCAACGAAATGAGCCTTTCTGCACCTTGAAAACTGTGCTTTGCAGGAATTACTCCTTCACAACTAACTCAGTTCTCAGAGGGAGACAATGCACTAGATGCTGCAGCTTCTATCATAGATGGTTTTCTTTGAAGTCACACATGTGTTTCTCCACCTCAGTTGAATAGGCCGTTCTGGATCAAAAAGTGCCTGTCTCAAGCTCGAATCACCTTATTTTCAGGAAGTATTCCTTTCCAAGACTAACTCACTTCTCACAGAGAAACAATTTTCCACTTGCTACAGCTTCTAGCACAGATGGTTTTTTGCGAGAGATCATTGTGTTTGTTCAACTTACAGGAACCGTACATTTGCAACAAAATGAGCCCTTCTCCACCTTGAAAACTATTATTTGCTGGAAGTATTCCTTTCAAAAGGAACTCACTTCTCACAGAGAAACAGTATGCTCCATGCTGAAGCTTCTAAAAACCTGGTTTTCTTTGGACTTCTATATGAGTCTTCAACTCAGCTGAATAGGCCTATTAGGAGCAAAGAGAACTTATTTCCGCCCTTCAACACCGTGCTTGCAGGAAGTTTCCTTTTCCAAAGCTGACCAAGATCTCACCAAATACAATGTGCTCGAAGCTCCTGCTTCTAACACGGATCGTTTTCTGTATGAGATACAAGTGTTTCTTCAACTTAGTTGAGTAGGCCTATTTGGCACAAAATGAGCCTTTCTCCACCTTGAAAATTGTGATTTGCTGGAAGTATTCATTTCAAAAATTCATCCATTTCTCACTGGAAAACAATGTGCTAGAGGCTTCAGCTTCTTACATAGATGGTTTTCTTTGGAGAAACACCTGTCTTTCTTCAACTCTGGTGAAGAGGACTTTATAGACCAAACGGAGTCTATGTCCATCTTGAAACACCAAAGTTGCAGGAAGTGTTCTTTACCAAAACAAACTTAATTGTTACAAAAAGCAATGTGCTTGATGTTCTTGCATCTATCATTGAAGGTTTTCTTCGAGAGATGCACGTGATTGGTCAAGTGACCTGAATAGGCATGTTTGGAACAAAATGAGCCTTTCTCCAGCTTGAAAACTAGGATTTGCAGGAAATATTCCTTTCAAAACGAACCCAGTTGTCATAGAGAAACAATGGGCAAGACAATGCAGCTTTGAACATAGAAGGTTTTCTTTGGTGAGATTCGTGTGTCTCTCCTACTCAGCTAAATAGGCTTTTATGGAACTAAGGGAGGCTTTTCCACCTTGACAATGGTGATATGCTGCACGTATTCCTTTCAAAAACTAACTTACCTCTTATAAGAAAACAATGTGCTAGATGCTGCAGCTTCTAGCATACATGGTTCTTTTGGGAGAGGTACACATGTTCCTGGAACTCAGCTGAATAGGCCTATTTGGAGCAAACATTGACTATGTCCACCCTGAAACACCTCAGTTGCAGGAAGTATTACTCTCTAACTCTAACACAATTCTCACAGGAATACAATGTGCTGTAGCTCCTGCTTCTAACATGAATGGTTTTCTTTCTGAGATACATGTGTTTCTTCAACTTAGCTGGATAGGCCTATTTGGAACAAAGTTAGCTTATCTCCAATATGAAGTTGTGATTTGCAGCGTGTATTACTCTAAAAATCTTACTGAGTTCTCACAGGAAAATAAAGCGCTAAATGGGCAGTTTCTAAAATAGATGGTGTTTTGGAGATATTCATGTCTTCCTTCAACTCAGGTGAAAATTACTTTTTGGAGCAACAGTCCCTACCTTCACCTTGAAACACTTAAGTTGCAGGAAGTATTCCTTTCCAAAGTTATGCAAGTCTCAGAGGGAGACAATGTGCTAGATCTCCTGCTTCTAAGACCAGTGGTTTTCTTTGGTAGATACATGTGTTCCTTCAACTTAACTGAAGAGGCCTACTTGCAACCACATAAGCCTTTCTCCACCTGGAAAACTATGGTTTGCAGGAAGTTTTCTTTTCAAAACTAACTCAATTCTCAGAGGGCAGGCAATGCACCAGATGCTGCAGCTTCTATCATACATGGTTTTCTATGGGGTGATACATGTGTTTCTTCACCTCAGTTAAATAGGCCTATTTGGAGGAAAAAGTGCCTACCTCAATCTGGAATCACCTAGTTTTCAGGACGTATTCCTATCAAACAGTAACTCACTTCTCACAGAGAAACAATGTTCTACTTGCTTCTGCTTCAAACACAGGTGGTTTTCCTTTGAGAGATACACGTGTTTCTTCGACTTCAAGCATCGGCAGATTTGCAACATAATGGTCTTTTCTTCAGCTTGAAAACTGTCATTTGCAGGAAGTATTCCTTTCAAAATGAACTAGTTCTCACAGAGAAACAATGTGCTCGATGCTGAAGCTTCTAAAACCGTGGCTTTCTTTGGACAGGTATATGTGTTGATTCAATTCATCTGAGTAGTCCTATTTGGAGCCAACAGAGCCTACTTCCACCTTGCAACACCATGGTTGGAAGAAGATTTCCGTTCCAAACCTGACACAATTAGCACAGGAAAACAATGTGCTAGATGCTTCTGCTTCAAATATGCATGGTGTTGTTTTGAGAAATACGTGGCTCTCCAACTTAGCTGAATAGGACTATTTGGAACAAGGTTAGCCATTCTCCAGTTGAACCTTGTGAGGTTCCTGATGTATTAGTCTCAAAATCTTACTCAGTTCTCACTGGGAAACAATGCACTAGATGCGGAGGCTGTTTGGAACAAAATGAGCTTTTTTTCCACCTTACAACTGTTTTTGCAGGAATTATTCCTTTCAAAAACAAACTCAAGGCTCCAAAGGAAACAATGTGTTGATGCCCCTGCTTCTAATCGGGATGTTTTTCTTTTGACAGATAAAGGTATTTCTTCTCTTCAGCTTAATAGGCCTGATTGTAACAAAAAGATCCTTTCTCCCCCTTGAGAAGTATGATTTGCTGGGAGTATTACATTCGAAAACGGACTCAATTCTACAGGGAAACAATGTGCCAGATGCTGCAGCTTCTAACAGGGATGGTGTCTTTGGAGAGATACATGTGTTTCTTCAACTCAGCTGAGTAGATCTATTTGGAGCAAACAGAGCCTATCTCCACCTTGAAACACCTAAGTTGGAGGAAGTATTTCTTTCAAAACTAGCTCTATTGTCCCAAGAAACAATGTGCTAGATACTGCAGCTTCAAACAGAGTTGGTTTTCTCAGCAGAGATATATGTATTTCCTGCATTAGGGTGAAGAAGCCTATTTGGAACAAGATGAGCTTAACTCGACCTTGAAAATTCTGATTTGCACAAAGTATTCCTCTCAAAAACTGAAACAATTCTCACAGGCAGGCAAGGTGCTTGATACTGCACCTTCTAACAGACATTGTTTTCTTTGGAGATACTCATGGGTTACTTCAACTCAGCTGAAAAGGCCTCTATAAAGTAAGCAGAGTCTATCTCCATCTTGAAACACCAAAGTTGAAGGAAATGTTCTTTTGACAAACAAACTGAATTCTCACAGGAAGTCAACGTGCTAGACGTTCCTGCACATAACACCAAAGGTGTTCTTTGAGAGATACATGTGTTTCGTCAAGTCACCTAATAGTCCTGTTTGGAACCAAATGAGCCTTTCTCCAGCATGAAAGCTAGGATTTGCAGGAAGTATTCCTTTCACAAACCACCCCACTTCTCACCGAGAAACAATGTGCTAGATGGGGCACCTTCTAACATAGATAGTTTTCATTTGAGAGACATATGTGTTTCTCCTACTCAGCAAAATAGAAGGAGAAGGAGGCTTTTATAGAACAAAATGAACCATTTTCGACCTTGAAAACTGACATATGCTGCAAGTATTCCTTTAAAGAACTACTCAACTCCCACAGGGAACAATGTGGTGGATGCTTCAGTTTCTAGCCAACATGGTTCTCTTTGGAGAGGTACACGTGTTCCTTCAACTCACCTGAATAGGCCTATTGGGAGCAAACACTGCCTATGCCCACCTGGAAACACCTCAGTTGCAGGAAGTATTCCTGTCCAAATCTAACACAGTTCTCACAGGAATACAATGTGCTGGATGCTCCCTTTTTCAAACACGGATCGTTTTGTTTCTGAGATATCTGTGTTTCTTCTACTTAGCTGAGTAGGACTATTTGGAACAAAATGAGCCTCTCTCGACCTTGAAAACTGGTTTCCATTGTGTATTACTCACACAACTTACTCAGTTCTCAGAGGGAACCAATGCACTAGAAGCGGCAGTAGCTAACCTAGATGGTTTCTTGGAGAGACACGTGTGTTTCTTCAACTGAGCTGAAAAGGACTCTTTGGAGCAACAGCGCCTATCTGCACCTTGAAACACTTAAGTTGCAGGGAGTAGTCCTTCCAAAAACTACTCAAGTCTCAAGGGAAGCCATGTGCTAAATGCTGAATCTTGGAACATAGATGGTTTACTCTGGAGAGACACATGTGTTGTTTCAACTCAGCTGAAAAGGCCTAGTTGGAGCAAACTGAGCCTGTGTCCATCTTGAAAGACTTTCGTTGCTGGAAGGATTCACTTCAAAAATTAACTCAATTCTCACAAGAAAACAATGTTCTAGATGTTCCTGCACCTAACAACAATGGTTTCTTTGAGAGATACATGTGTTTCTTCGACTCACCTGAAGGGGCCGGTTTGGATGAAAATGAGCCTTTCTCTAGCTTAGAAACTATTGTTTGCAGGAAGAATGCCTTGCAAACATCAACACAATTCTCACAGGGAAACAATGTGCTAGATGCTGCATCTTGTAACTTGGTTCCTTTTTGTCGGAGAGACAGATGTGATTCTTCTAATCAGCTGAAAAGGCCTATTTGGAGCAAATGAGGGCTATCTGCATCTTGAAACACCTAAGATGCACGAAGTGTTCCTTTCACAACTAACTCAATTCTCACAGAAAAAGAATGTGCTACATGCCCCTGCGTCTAACACTGAAGGGTTTCCTCAAAAGATACATGTGTTTCGTCAACTCTCTTGAACAGGCCTATAGGGAACACAAGTACCCTTCTCCACTTTGAAACCTTTGATTTGCAGGAACTGTTCCCTTCAAAAACCAAGTCAAGTCTCAGAGGAAAACAATGTGCTAGATCTCCTGCTGCTAAGATAGATGGGTTTTTTTGGGAGATACACGTGTTTCGTCAACTTAACTAACTTAACTGAATAGGCGTACTTGCAACGAAATGAGCCTTTCTGCACCTTGAAAACTGTGCTTTGCAGGAATTACTCCTTCACAACTAACTCAGTTCTCAGAGGGAGACAATGCACTAGATGCTGCAGCTTCTATCATAGATGGTTTTCTTTGAAGTCACACATGTGTTTCTCCACCTCAGTTGAATAGGCCGTTCTGGATCAAAAAGTGCCTGTCTCAAGCTCGAATCACCTTATTTTCAGGAAGTATTCCTTTCCAAGACTAACTCACTTCTCACAGAGAAACAATTTTCCACTTGCTACAGCTTCTAGCACAGATGGTTTTTTGCGAGAGATCATTGTGTTTGTTCAACTTACAGGAACCGTACATTTGCAACAAAATGAGCCCTTCTCCACCTTGAAAACTATTATTTGCTGGAAGTATTCCTTTCAAAAGGAACTCACTTCTCACAGAGAAACAGTATGCTCCATGCTGAAGCTTCTAAAAACCTGGTTTTCTTTGGACTTCTATATGAGTCTTCAACTCAGCTGAATAGGCCTATTAGGAGCAAAGAGAACTTATTTCCGCCCTTCAACACCGTGCTTGCAGGAAGTTTCCTTTTCCAAAGCTGACCAAGATCTCACCAAATACAATGTGCTCGAAGCTCCTGCTTCTAACACGGATCGTTTTCTGTATGAGATACAAGTGTTTCTTCAACTTAGTTGAGTAGGCCTATTTGGCACAAAATGAGCCTTTCTCCACCTTGAAAATTGTGATTTGCTGGAAGTATTCATTTCAAAAATTCATCCATTTCTCACTGGAAAACAATGTGCTAGAGGCTTCAGCTTCTTACATAGATGGTTTTCTTTGGAGAAACACCTGTCTTTCTTCAACTCTGGTGAAGAGGACTTTATAGACCAAACGGAGTCTATGTCCATCTTGAAACACCAAAGTTGCAGGAAGTGTTCTTTACCAAAACAAACTTAATTGTTACAAAAAGCAATGTGCTTGATGTTCTTGCATCTATCATTGAAGGTTTTCTTCGAGAGATGCACGTGATTGGTCAAGTGACCTGAATAGGCATGTTTGGAACAAAATGAGCCTTTCTCCAGCTTGAAAACTAGGATTTGCAGGAAATATTCCTTTCAAAACGAACCCAGTTGTCATAGAGAAACAATGGGCAAGACAATGCAGCTTTGAACATAGAAGGTTTTCTTTGGTGAGATTCGTGTGTCTCTCCTACTCAGCTAAATAGGCTTTTATGGAACTAAGGGAGGCTTTTCCACCTTGACAATGGTGATATGCTGCACGTATTCCTTTCAAAAACTAACTTACCTCTTATAAGAAAACAATGTGCTAGATGCTGCAGCTTCTAGCATACATGGTTCTTTTGGGAGAGGTACACATGTTCCTGGAACTCAGCTGAATAGGCCTATTTGGAGCAAACATTGACTATGTCCACCCTGAAACACCTCAGTTGCAGGAAGTATTACTCTCTAACTCTAACACAATTCTCACAGGAATACAATGTGCTGTAGCTCCTGCTTCTAACATGAATGGTTTTCTTTCTGAGATACATGTGTTTCTTCAACTTAGCTGGATAGGCCTATTTGGAACAAAGTTAGCTTATCTCCAATATGAAGTTGTGATTTGCAGCGTGTATTACTCTAAAAATCTTACTGAGTTCTCACAGGAAAATAAAGCGCTAAATGGGCAGTTTCTAAAATAGATGGTGTTTTGGAGATATTCATGTCTTCCTTCAACTCAGGTGAAAATTACTTTTTGGAGCAACAGTCCCTACCTTCACCTTGAAACACTTAAGTTGCAGGAAGTATTCCTTTCCAAAGTTATGCAAGTCTCAGAGGGAGACAATGTGCTAGATCTCCTGCTTCTAAGACCAGTGGTTTTCTTTGGTAGATACATGTGTTCCTTCAACTTAACTGAAGAGGCCTACTTGCAACCACATAAGCCTTTCTCCACCTGGAAAACTATGGTTTGCAGGAAGTTTTCTTTTCAAAACTAACTCAATTCTCAGAGGGCAGGCAATGCACCAGATGCTGCAGCTTCTATCATACATGGTTTTCTATGGGGTGATACATGTGTTTCTTCACCTCAGTTAAATAGGCCTATTTGGAGGAAAAAGTGCCTACCTCAATCTGGAATCACCTAGTTTTCAGGACGTATTCCTATCAAACAGTAACTCACTTCTCACAGAGAAACAATGTTCTACTTGCTTCTGCTTCAAACACAGGTGGTTTTCCTTTGAGAGATACACGTGTTTCTTCGACTTCAAGCATCGGCAGATTTGCAACATAATGGTCTTTTCTTCAGCTTGAAAACTGTCATTTGCAGGAAGTATTCCTTTCAAAATGAACTAGTTCTCACAGAGAAACAATGTGCTCGATGCTGAAGCTTCTAAAACCGTGGCTTTCTTTGGACAGGTATATGTGTTGATTCAATTCATCTGAGTAGTCCTATTTGGAGCCAACAGAGCCTACTTCCACCTTGCAACACCATGGTTGGAAGAAGATTTCCGTTCCAAACCTGACACAATTAGCACAGGAAAACAATGTGCTAGATGCTTCTGCTTCAAATATGCATGGTGTTGTTTTGAGAAATACGTGGCTCTCCAACTTAGCTGAATAGGACTATTTGGAACAAGGTTAGCCATTCTCCAGTTGAACCTTGTGAGGTTCCTGATGTATTAGTCTCAAAATCTTACTCAGTTCTCACTGGGAAACAATGCACTAGATGCGGAGGCTGTTTGGAACAAAATGAGCTTTTTTTCCACCTTACAACTGTTTTTGCAGGAATTATTCCTTTCAAAAACAAACTCAAGGCTCCAAAGGAAACAATGTGTTGATGCCCCTGCTTCTAATCGGGATGTTTTTCTTTTGACAGATAAAGGTATTTCTTCTCTTCAGCTTAATAGGCCTGATTGTAACAAAAAGATCCTTTCTCCCCCTTGAGAAGTATGATTTGCTGGGAGTATTACATTCGAAAACGGACTCAATTCTACAGGGAAACAATGTGCCAGATGCTGCAGCTTCTAACATGGATGGTGTCTTTGGAGAGATACATGTGTTTCTTCAACTCAGCTGAGTAGATCTATTTGGAGCAAACAGAGCCTATCTCCACCTTGAAACACCTAAGTTGGAGGAAGTATTTCTTTCAAAACTAGCTCTATTGTCCCAAGAAACAATGTGCTAGATACTGCAGCTTCAAACAGAGTTGGTTTTCTCAGCAGAGATATATGTATTTCCTGCATTAGGGTGAAGAAGCCTATTTGGAACAAGATGAGCTTAACTCGACCTTGAAAATTCTGATTTGCACAAAGTATTCCTCTCAAAAACTGAAACAATTCTCACAGGCAGGCAAGGTGCTTGATACTGCACCTTCTAACAGACATTGTTTTCTTTGGAGATACTCATGGGTTACTTCAACTCAGCTGAAAAGGCCTCTATAAAGTAAGCAGAGTCTATCTCCATCTTGAAACACCAAAGTTGAAGGAAATGTTCTTTTGACAAACAAACTGAATTCTCACAGGAAGTCAACGTGCTAGACGTTCCTGCACATAACACCAAAGGTGTTCTTTGAGAGATACATGTGTTTCGTCAAGTCACCTAATAGTCCTGTTTGGAACCAAATGAGCCTTTCTCCAGCATGAAAACTAGGATTTGCAGGAAGTATTCCTTTCACAAACCACCCCACTTCTCACCGAGAAACAATGTGCTAGATGGGGCACCTTCTAACATAGATAGTTTTCATTTGAGAGACATATGTGTTTCTCCTACTCAGCAAAATAGAAGGAGAAGGAGGCTTTTATAGAACAAAATGAACCATTTTCGACCTTGAAAACTGACATATGCTGCAAGTATTCCTTTAAAGAACTACTCAACTCCCACAGGGAACAATGTGGTGGATGCTTCAGTTTCTAGCCAACATGGTTCTCTTTGGAGAGGTACACGTGTTCCTTCAACTCACCTGAATAGGCCTATTGGGAGCAAACACTGCCTATGCCCACCTGGAAACACCTCAGTTGCAGGAAGTATTCCTGTCCAAATCTAACACAGTTCTCACAGGAATACAATGTGCTGGATGCTCCCTTTTTCAAACACGGATCGTTTTGTTTCTGAGATATCTGTGTTTCTTCTACTTAGCTGAGTAGGACTATTTGGAACAAAATGAGCCTCTCTCAACCTTGAAAACTGGTTTCCATTGTGTATTACTCACACAACTTACTCAGTTCTCAGAGGGAACCAATGCACTAGAAGCGGCAGTAGCTAACCTAGATGGTTTCTTGGAGAGACACGTGTGTTTCTTCAACTGAGCTGAAAAGGACTCTTTGGAGCAACAGCGCCTATCTGCACCTTGAAACACTTAAGTTGCAGGGAGTAGTCCTTCCAAAAACTACTCAAGTCTCAAGGGAAGCCATGTGCTAAATGCTGAATCTTGGAACATAGATGGTTTACTCTGGAGAGACACATGTGTTGTTTCAACTCAGCTGAAAAGGCCTAGTTGGAGCAAACTGAGCCTGTGTCCATCTTGAAAGACTTTCGTTGCTGGAAGGATTCACTTCAAAAATTAACTCAATTCTCACAAGAAAACAATGTTCTAGATGTTCCTGCACCTAACAACAATGGTTTCTTTGAGAGATACATGTGTTTCTTCGACTCACCTGAAGGGGCCGGTTTGGATGAAAATGAGCCTTTCTCTAGCTTAGAAACTATTGTTTGCAGGAAGAATGCCTTGCAAACATCAACACAATTCTCACAGGGAAACAATGTGCTAGATGCTGCATCTTGTAACTTGGTTCCTTTTTGTCGGAGAGACAGATGTGATTCTTCTAATCAGCTGAAAAGGCCTATTTGGAGCAAATGAGGGCTATCTGCATCTTGAAACACCTAAGATGCACGAAGTGTTCCTTTCACAACTAACTCAATTCTCACAGAAAAAGAATGTGCTACATGCCCCTGCGTCTAACACTGAAGGGTTTCCTCAAAAGATACATGTGTTTCGTCAACTCTCTTGAACAGGCCTATAGGGAACACAAGTACCCTTCTCCACTTTGAAACCTTTGATTTGCAGGAACTGTTCCCTTCAAAAACCAAGTCAAGTCTCAGAGGAAAACAATGTGCTAGATCTCCTGCTGCTAAGATAGATGGGTTTTTTTGGGAGATACACGTGTTTCGTCAACTTAACTAACTTAACTGAATAGGCGTACTTGCAACGAAATGAGCCTTTCTGCACCTTGAAAACTGTGCTTTGCAGGAATTACTCCTTCACAACTAACTCAGTTCTCAGAGGGAGACAATGCACTAGATGCTGCAGCTTCTATCATAGATGGTTTTCTTTGAAGTCACACATGTGTTTCTCCACCTCAGTTGAATAGGCCGTTCTGGATCAAAAAGTGCCTGTCTCAAGCTCGAATCACCTTATTTTCAGGAAGTATTCCTTTCCAAGACTAACTCACTTCTCACAGAGAAACAATTTTCCACTTGCTACAGCTTCTAGCACAGATGGTTTTTTGCGAGAGATCATTGTGTTTGTTCAACTTACAGGAACCGTACATTTGCAACAAAATGAGCCCTTCTCCACCTTGAAAACTATTATTTGCTGGAAGTATTCCTTTCAAAAGGAACTCACTTCTCACAGAGAAACAGTATGCTCCATGCTGAAGCTTCTAAAAACCTGGTTTTCTTTGGACTTCTATATGAGTCTTCAACTCAGCTGAATAGGCCTATTAGGAGCAAAGAGAACTTATTTCCGCCCTTCAACACCGTGCTTGCAGGAAGTTTCCTTTTCCAAAGCTGACCAAGATCTCACCAAATACAATGTGCTCGAAGCTCCTGCTTCTAACACGGATCGTTTTCTGTATGAGATACAAGTGTTTCTTCAACTTAGTTGAGTAGGCCTATTTGGCACAAAATGAGCCTTTCTCCACCTTGAAAATTGTGATTTGCTGGAAGTATTCATTTCAAAAATTCATCCATTTCTCACTGGAAAACAATGTGCTAGAGGCTTCAGCTTCTTACATAGATGGTTTTCTTTGGAGAAACACCTGTCTTTCTTCAACTCTGGTGAAGAGGACTTTATAGACCAAACGGAGTCTATGTCCATCTTGAAACACCAAAGTTGCAGGAAGTGTTCTTTACCAAAACAAACTTAATTGTTACAAAAAGCAATGTGCTTGATGTTCTTGCATCTATCATTGAAGGTTTTCTTCGAGAGATGCACGTGATTGGTCAAGTGACCTGAATAGGCATGTTTGGAACAAAATGAGCCTTTCTCCAGCTTGAAAACTAGGATTTGCAGGAAATATTCCTTTCAAAACGAACCCAGTTGTCATAGAGAAACAATGGGCAAGACAATGCAGCTTTGAACATAGAAGGTTTTCTTTGGTGAGATTCGTGTGTCTCTCCTACTCAGCTAAATAGGCTTTTATGGAACTAAGGGAGGCTTTTCCACCTTGACAATGGTGATATGCTGCACGTATTCCTTTCAAAAACTAACTTACCTCTTATAAGAAAACAATGTGCTAGATGCTGCAGCTTCTAGCATACATGGTTCTTTTGGGAGAGGTACACATGTTCCTGGAACTCAGCTGAATAGGCCTATTTGGAGCAAACATTGACTATGTCCACCCTGAAACACCTCAGTTGCAGGAAGTATTACTCTCTAACTCTAACACAATTCTCACAGGAATACAATGTGCTGTAGCTCCTGCTTCTAACATGAATGGTTTTCTTTCTGAGATACATGTGTTTCTTCAACTTAGCTGGATAGGCCTATTTGGAACAAAGTTAGCTTATCTCCAATATGAAGTTGTGATTTGCAGCGTGTATTACTCTAAAAATCTTACTCAGTTCTCACAGGAAAATAAAGCGCTAAATGGGCAGTTTCTAAAATAGATGGTGTTTTGGAGATATTCATGTCTTCCTTCAACTCAGGTGAAAATTACTTTTTGGAGCAACAGTCCCTACCTTCACCTTGAAACACTTAAGTTGCAGGAAGTATTCCTTTCCAAAGTTATGCAAGTCTCAGAGGGAGACAATGTGCTAGATCTCCTGCTTCTAAGACCAGTGGTTTTCTTTGGTAGATACATGTGTTCCTTCAACTTAACTGAAGAGGCCTACTTGCAACCACATAAGCCTTTCTCCACCTGGAAAACTATGGTTTGCAGGAAGTTTTCTTTTCAAAACTAACTCAATTCTCAGAGGGCAGGCAATGCACCAGATGCTGCAGCTTCTATCATACATGGTTTTCTATGGGGTGATACATGTGTTTCTTCACCTCAGTTAAATAGGCCTATTTGGAGGAAAAAGTGCCTACCTCAATCTGGAATCACCTAGTTTTCAGGACGTATTCCTATCAAACAGTAACTCACTTCTCACAGAGAAACAATGTTCTACTTGCTTCTGCTTCAAACACAGGTGGTTTTCCTTTGAGAGATACACGTGTTTCTTCGACTTCAAGCATCGGCAGATTTGCAACATAATGGTCTTTTCTTCAGCTTGAAAACTGTCATTTGCAGGAAGTATTCCTTTCAAAATGAACTAGTTTTCACAGAGAAACAATGTGCTCGATGCTGAAGCTTCTAAAACCGTGGCTTTCTTTGGACAGGTATATGTGTTGATTCAATTCATCTGAGTAGTCCTATTTGGAGCCAACAGAGCCTACTTCCACCTTGCAACACCATGGTTGGAAGAAGATTTCCGTTCCAAACCTGACACAATTAGCACAGGAAAACAATGTGCTAGATGCTTCTGCTTCAAATATGCATGGTGTTGTTTTGAGAAATACGTGGCTCTCCAACTTAGCTGAATAGGACTACTTGGAACAAGGTTAGCCATTCTCCAGTTGAACCTTGTGAGGTTCCTGATGTATTAGTCTCAAAATCTTACTCAGTTCTCACTGGGAAACAATGCACTAGATGCGGAGGCTGTTTGGAACAAAATGAGCCTTTTTTCCAGCTTACAACTGTTTTTGCAGGAATTATTCCTTTCAAAAACAAACTCAAGTCTCCGAAGGAAACAATGTGTTGATGCCCCTGCTTCTAATCGGGATGTTTTTCTTTTGGCAGATAAAGGTATTTCTTCTCTTCAGCTTAATAGGCCTGATTGTAACAAAAAGATCCTTTCTCCCCCTTGAGAAGTATGATTTGCTGGGAGTATTACATTCGAAAACGGACTCAATTCTACAGGGAAACAATGTGCCAGATGCTGCAGCTTCTAACATGGATGGTGTCTTTGGAGAGATACATGTGTTTCTTCAACTCAGCTGAGTAGATCTATTTGGAGCAAACAGAGCCTATCTCCACCTTGAAACACCTAAGTTGGAGGAAGTATTTCTTTCAAAACTAGCTCTATTGTCCCAAGAAACAATGTGCTAGATACTGCAGCTTCAAACAGAGTTGGTTTTCTCAGCAGAGATATATGTATTTCCTGCATTAGGGTGAAGAAGCCTATTTGGAACAAGATGAGCTTAACTCGACCTTGAAAATTCTGATTTGCACAAAGTATTCCTCTCAAAAACTGAAACAATTCTCACAGGCAGGCAAGGTGCTTGATACTGCACCTTCTAACAGACATTGTTTTCTTTGGAGATACTCATGGGTTACTTCAACTCAGCTGAAAAGGCCTCTATAAAGTAAGCAGAGTCTATCTCCATCTTGAAACACCAAAGTTGAAGGAAATGTTCTTTTGACAAACAAACTGAATTCTCACAGGAAGTCAACGTGCTAGACGTTCCTGCACATAACACCAAAGGTGTTCTTTGAGAGATACATGTGTTTCGTCAAGTCACCTAATAGTCCTGTTTGGAACCAAATGAGCCTTTCTCCAGCATGAAAACTAGGATTTGCAGGAAGTATTCCTTTCACAAACCACCCCACTTCTCACCGAGAAACAATGTGCTAGATGGGGCACCTTCTAACATAGATAGTTTTCATTTGAGAGACATATGTGTTTCTCCTACTCAGCAAAATAGAAGGAGAAGGAGGCTTTTATAGAACAAAATGAACCATTTTCGACCTTGAAAACTGACATATGCTGCAAGTATTCCTTTAAAGAACTACTCAACTCCCACAGGGAACAATGTGGTGGATGCTTCAGTTTCTAGCCAACATGGTTCTCTTTGGAGAGGTACACGTGTTCCTTCAACTCACCTGAATAGGCCTATTGGGAGCAAACACTGCCTATGCCCACCTGGAAACACCTCAGTTGCAGGAAGTATTCCTGTCCAAATGTAACACAGTTCTCACAGGAATACAATGTGCTGGATGCTCCCTTTTTCAAACACGGATCGTTTTGTTTCTGAGATATCTGTGTTTCTTCTACTTAGCTGAGTAGGACTATTTGGAACAAAATGAGCCTCTCTCAACCTTGAAAACTGGTTTCCATTGTGTATTACTCACACAACTTACTCAGTTCTCAGAGGTAACCAATGCACTAGAAGCGGCAGTAGCTAACCTAGATGGTTTCTTGGAGAGACACGTGTGTTTCTTCAACTGAGCTGAAAAGGACTCTTTGGAGCAACAGCGCCTATCTGCACCTTGAAACACTTAAGTTGCAGGGAGTAGTCCTTCCAAAAACTACTCAAGTCTCAAGGGAAGCCATGTGCTAAATGCTGAATCTTGGAACATAGATGGTTTACTCTGGAGAGACACATGTGTTGTTTCAACTCAGCTGAAAAGGCCTAGTTGGAGCAAACTGAGCCTGTGTCCATCTTGAAAGACTTTCGTTGCTGGAAGGATTCACTTCAAAAATTAACTCAATTCTCACAAGAAAACAATGTTCTAGATGTTCCTGCACCTAACAACAATGGTTTCTTTGAGAGATACATGTGTTTCTTCGACTCACCTGAAGGGGGCGGTTTGGATGAAAATGAGCCTTTCTCTAGCTTAGAAACTATTGTTTGCAGGAAGAATGCCTTGCAAACATCAACACAATTCTCACAGGGAAACAATGTGCTAGATGCTGCATCTTGTAACTTGGTTCCTTTTTGTCGGAGAGACAGATGTGATTCTTCTAATCAGCTGAAAAGGCCTATTTGGAGCAAATGAGGGCTATCTGCATCTTGAAACACCTAAGATGCACGAAGTGTTCCTTTCACAACTAACTCAATTCTCACAGAAAAAGAATGTGCTACATGCCCCTGCGTCTAACACTGAAGGGTTTCCTCAAAAGATACATGTGTTTCGTCAACTCTCTTGAACAGGCCTATAGGGAACACAAGTACCCTTCTCCACTTTGAAACCTTTGATTTGCAGGAACTGTTCCCTTCAAAAACCAAGTCAAGTCTCAGAGGAAAACAATGTGCTAGATCTCCTGCTGCTAAGATAGATGGGTTTTTTTGGGAGATACACGTGTTTCGTCAACTTAACTAACTTAACTGAATAGGCGTACTTGCAACGAAATGAGCCTTTCTGCACCTTGAAAACTGTGCTTTGCAGGAATTACTCCTTCACAACTAACTCAGTTCTCAGAGGGAGACAATGCACTAGATGCTGCAGCTTCTATCATAGATGGTTTTCTTTGAAGTCACACATGTGTTTCTCCACCTCAGTTGAATAGGCCGTTCTGGATCAAAAAGTGCCTGTCTCAAGCTCGAATCACCTTATTTTCAGGAAGTATTCCTTTCCAAGACTAACTCACTTCTCACAGAGAAACAATTTTCCACTTGCTACAGCTTCTAGCACAGATGGTTTTTTGCGAGAGATCATTGTGTTTGTTCAACTTACAGGAACCGTACATTTGCAACAAAATGAGCCCTTCTCCACCTTGAAAACTATTATTTGCTGGAAGTATTCCTTTCAAAAGGAACTCACTTCTCACAGAGAAACAGTATGCTCCATGCTGAAGCTTCTAAAAACCTGGTTTTCTTTGGACTTCTATATGAGTCTTCAACTCAGCTGAATAGGCCTATTAGGAGCAAAGAGAACTTATTTCCGCCCTTCAACACCGTGCTTGCAGGAAGTTTCCTTTTCCAAAGCTGACCAAGATCTCACCAAATACAATGTGCTCGAAGCTCCTGCTTCTAACACGGATCGTTTTCTGTATGAGATACAAGTGTTTCTTCAACTTAGTTGAGTAGGCCTATTTGGCACAAAATGAGCCTTTCTCCACCTTGAAAATTGTGATTTGCTGGAAGTATTCATTTCAAAAATTCATCCATTTCTCACTGGAAAACAATGTGCTAGAGGCTTCAGCTTCTTACATAGATGGTTTTCTTTGGAGAAACACCTGTCTTTCTTCAACTCTGGTGAAGAGGACTTTATAGACCAAACGGAGTCTATGTCCATCTTGAAACACCAAAGTTGCAGGAAGTGTTCTTTACCAAAACAAACTTAATTGTTACAAAAAGCAATGTGCTTGATGTTCTTGCATCTATCATTGAAGGTTTTCTTCGAGAGATGCACGTGATTGGTCAAGTGACCTGAATAGGCATGTTTGGAACAAAATGAGCCTTTCTCCAGCTTGAAAACTAGGATTTGCAGGAAATATTCCTTTCAAAACGAACCCAGTTGTCATAGAGAAACAATGGGCAAGACAATGCAGCTTTGAACATAGAAGGTTTTCTTTGGTGAGATTCGTGTGTCTCTCCTACTCAGCTAAATAGGCTTTTATGGAACTAAGGGAGGCTTTTCCACCTTGACAATGGTGATATGCTGCACGTATTCCTTTCAAAAACTAACTTACCTCTTATAAGAAAACAATGTGCTAGATGCTGCAGCTTCTAGCATACATGGTTCTTTTGGGAGAGGTACACATGTTCCTGGAACTCAGCTGAATAGGCCTGTTTGGAGCAAACATTGACTATGTCCACCCTGAAACACCTCAGTTGCAGGAAGTATTACTCTCTAACTCTAACACAATTCTCACAGGAATACAATGTGCTGTAGCTCCTGCTTCTAACATGAATGGTTTTCTTTCTGAGATACATGTGTTTCTTCAACTTAGCTGGATAGGCCTATTTGGAACAAAGTTAGCTTATCTCCAATATGAAGTTGTGATTTGCAGCGTGTATTACTCTAAAAATCTTACTCAGTTCTCACAGGAAAATAAAGCGCTAAATGGGCAGTTTCTAAAATAGATGGTGTTTTGGAGATATTCATGTCTTCCTTCAACTCAGGTGAAAATTACTTTTTGGAGCAACAGTCCCTACCTTCACCTTGAAACACTTAAGTTGCAGGAAGTATTCCTTTCCAAAGTTATGCAAGTCTCAGAGGGAGACAATGTGCTAGATCTCCTGCTTCTAAGACCAGTGGTTTTCTTTGGTAGATACATGTGTTCCTTCAACTTAACTGAAGAGGCCTACTTGCAACCACATAAGCCTTTCTCCACCTGGAAAACTATGGTTTGCAGGAAGTTTTCTTTTCAAAACTAACTCAATTCTCAGAGGGCAGGCAATGCACCAGATGCTGCAGCTTCTATCATACATGGTTTTCTATGGGGTGATACATGTGTTTCTTCACCTCAGTTAAATAGGCCTATTTGGAGGAAAAAGTGCCTACCTCAATCTGGAATCACCTAGTTTTCAGGACGTATTCCTATCAAACAGTAACTCACTTCTCACAGAGAAACAATGTTCTACTTGCTTCTGCTTCAAACACAGGTGGTTTTCCTTTGAGAGATACACGTGTTTCTTCGACTTCAAGCATCGGCAGATTTGCAACATAATGGTCTTTTCTTCAGCTTGAAAACTGTCATTTGCAGGAAGTATTCCTTTCAAAATGAACTAGTTCTCACAGAGAAACAATGTGCTCGATGCTGAAGCTTCTAAAACCGTGGCTTTCTTTGGACAGGTATATGTGTTGATTCAATTCATCTGAGTAGTCCTATTTGGAGCCAACAGAGCCTACTTCCACCTTGGAACACCATGGTTGGAAGAAGATTTCCGTTCCAAACCTGACACAATTAGCACAGGAAAACAATGTGCTAGATGCTTCTGCTTCAAATATGCATGGTGTTGTTTTGAGAAATACGTGGCTCTCCAACTTAGCTGAATAGGACTACTTGGAACAAGGTTAGCCATTCTCCAGTTGAACCTTGTGAGGTTCCTGATGTATTAGTCTCAAAATCTTACTCAGTTCTCACTGGGAAACAATGCACTAGATGCGGAGGCTGTTTGGAACAAAATGAGCCTTTTTTCCACCTTACAACTGGTTTTGCAGGAATGATTCCTTTCAAAAACAAACTCAAGGCTCCGAAGGAAACAATGTGTTGATGCCCCTGCTTCTAATCGGGATGTTTTTCTTTTGACAGATAAAGGTATTTCTTCTCTTCAGCTTAATAGGCCTGATTGTAACAAAAAGATCCTTTCTCCCCCTTGAGAAGTATGATTTGCTGGGAGTATTACATTCGAAAACGGACTCAATTCTACAGGGAAACAATGTGCCAGATGCTGCAGCTTCTAACATGGATGGTGTCTTTGGAGAGATACATGTGTTTCTTCAACTCAGCTGAGTAGATCTATTTGGAGCAAACAGAGCCTATCTCCACCTTGAAACACCTAAGTTGGAGGAAGTATTTCTTTCAAAACTAGCTCTATTGTCCCAAGAAACAATGTGCTAGATACTGCAGCTTCAAACAGAGTTGGTTTTCTCAGCAGAGATATATGTATTTCCTGCATTAGGGTGAAGAAGCCTATTTGGAACAAGATGAGCTTAACTCGACCTTGAAAATTCTGATTTGCACAAAGTATTCCTCTCAAAAACTGAAACAATTCTCACAGGCAGGCAAGGTGCTTGATACTGCACCTTCTAACAGACATTGTTTTCTTTGGAGATACTCATGGGTTACTTCAACTCAGCTGAAAAGGCCTCTATAAAGTAAGCAGAGTCTATCTCCATCTTGAAACACCAAAGTTGAAGGAAATGTTCTTTTGACAAACAAACTGAATTCTCACAGGAAGTCAACGTGCTAGACGTTCCTGCACATAACACCAAAGGTGTTCTTTGAGAGATACATGTGTTTCGTCAAGTCACCTAATAGTCCTGTTTGGAACCAAATGAGCCTTTCTCCAGCATGAAAACTAGGATTTGCAGGAAGTATTCCTTTCACAAACCACCCCACTTCTCACCGAGAAACAATGTGCTAGATGGGGCACCTTCTAACATAGATAGTTTTCATTTGAGAGACATATGTGTTTCTCCTACTCAGCAAAATAGAAGGAGAAGGAGGCTTTTATAGAACAAAATGAACCATTTTCGACCTTGAAAACTGACATATGCTGCAAGTATTCCTTTAAAGAACTACTCAACTCCCACAGGGAACAATGTGGTGGATGCTTCAGTTTCTAGCCAACATGGTTCTCTTTGGAGAGGTACACGTGTTCCTTCAACTCACCTGAATAGGCCTATTGGGAGCAAACACTGCCTATGCCCACCTGGAAACACCTCAGTTGCAGGAAGTATTCCTGTCCAAATGTAACACAGTTCTCACAGGAATACAATGTGCTGGATGCTCCCTTTTTCAAACACGGATCGTTTTGTTTCTGAGATATCTGTGTTTCTTCTACTTAGCTGAGTAGGACTATTTGGAACAAAATGAGCCTCTCTCAACCTTGAAAACTGGTTTCCATTGTGTATTACTCACACAACTTACTCAGTTCTCAGAGGTAACCAATGCACTAGAAGCGGCAGTAGCTAACCTAGATGGTTTCTTGGAGAGACACGTGTGTTTCTTCAACTGAGCTGAAAAGGACTCTTTGGAGCAACAGCGCCTATCTGCACCTTGAAACACTTAAGTTGCAGGGAGTAGTCCTTCCAAAAACTACTCAAGTCTCAAGGGAAGCCATGTGCTAAATGCTGAATCTTGGAACATAGATGGTTTACTCTGGAGAGACACATGTGTTGTTTCAACTCAGCTGAAAAGGCCTAGTTGGAGCAAACTGAGCCTGTGTCCATCTTGAAAGACTTTCGTTGCTGGAAGGATTCACTTCAAAAATTAACTCAATTCTCACAAGAAAACAATGTTCTAGATGTTCCTGCACCTAACAACAATGGTTTCTTTGAGAGATACATGTGTTTCTTCGACTCACCTGAAGGGGCCGGTTTGGATGAAAATGAGCCTTTCTCTAGCTTAGAAACTATTGTTTGCAGGAAGAATGCCTTGCAAACATCAACACAATTCTCACAGGGAAACAATGTGCTAGATGCTGCATCTTGTAACTTGGTTCCTTTTTGTCGGAGAGACAGATGTGATTCTTCTAATCAGCTGAAAAGGCCTATTTGGAGCAAATGAGGGCTATCTGCATCTTGAAACACCTAAGATGCACGAAGTGTTCCTTTCACAACTAACTCAATTCTCACAGAAAAAGAATGTGCTACATGCCCCTGCGTCTAACACTGAAGGGTTTCCTCAAAAGATACATGTGTTTCGTCAACTCTCTTGAACAGGCCTATAGGGAACACAAGTACCCTTCTCCACTTTGAAACCTTTGATTTGCAGGAACTGTTCCCTTCAAAAACCAAGTCAAGTCTCAGAGGAAAACAATGTGCTAGATCTCCTGCTGCTAAGATAGATGGGTTTTTTTGGGAGATACACGTGTTTCGTCAACTTAACTAACTTAACTGAATAGGCGTACTTGCAACGAAATGAGCCTTTCTGCACCTTGAAAACTGTGCTTTGCAGGAATTACTCCTTCACAACTAACTCAGTTCTCAGAGGGAGACAATGCACTAGATGCTGCAGCTTCTATCATAGATGGTTTTCTTTGAAGTCACACATGTGTTTCTCCACCTCAGTTGAATAGGCCGTTCTGGATCAAAAAGTGCCTGTCTCAAGCTCGAATCACCTTATTTTCAGGAAGTATTCCTTTCCAAGACTAACTCACTTCTCACAGAGAAACAATTTTCCACTTGCTACAGCTTCTAGCACAGATGGTTTTTTGCGAGAGATCATTGTGTTTGTTCAACTTACAGGAACCGTACATTTGCAACAAAATGAGCCCTTCTCCACCTTGAAAACTATTATTTGCTGGAAGTATTCCTTTCAAAAGGAACTCACTTCTCACAGAGAAACAGTATGCTCCATGCTGAAGCTTCTAAAAACCTGGTTTTCTTTGGACTTCTATATGAGTCTTCAACTCAGCTGAATAGGCCTATTAGGAGCAAAGAGAACTTATTTCCGCCCTTCAACACCGTGCTTGCAGGAAGTTTCCTTTTCCAAAGCTGACCAAGATCTCACCAAATACAATGTGCTCGAAGCTCCTGCTTCTAACACGGATCGTTTTCTGTATGAGATACAAGTGTTTCTTCAACTTAGTTGAGTAGGCCTATTTGGCACAAAATGAGCCTTTCTCCACCTTGAAAATTGTGATTTGCTGGAAGTATTCATTTCAAAAATTCATCCATTTCTCACTGGAAAACAATGTGCTAGAGGCTTCAGCTTCTTACATAGATGGTTTTCTTTGGAGAAACACCTGTCTTTCTTCAACTCTGGTGAAGAGGACTTTATAGACCAAACGGAGTCTATGTCCATCTTGAAACACCAAAGTTGCAGGAAGTGTTCTTTACCAAAACAAACTTAATTGTTACAAAAAGCAATGTGCTTGATGTTCTTGCATCTATCATTGAAGGTTTTCTTCGAGAGATGCACGTGATTGGTCAAGTGACCTGAATAGGCATGTTTGGAACAAAATGAGCCTTTCTCCAGCTTGAAAACTAGGATTTGCAGGAAATATTCCTTTCAAAACGAACCCAGTTGTCATAGAGAAACAATGGGCAAGACAATGCAGCTTTGAACATAGAAGGTTTTCTTTGGTGAGATTCGTGTGTCTCTCCTACTCAGCTAAATAGGCTTTTATGGAACTAAGGGAGGCTTTTCCACCTTGACAATGGTGATATGCTGCACGTATTCCTTTCAAAAACTAACTTACCTCTTATAAGAAAACAATGTGCTAGATGCTGCAGCTTCTAGCATACATGGTTCTTTTGGGAGAGGTACACATGTTCCTGGAACTCAGCTGAATAGGCCTGTTTGGAGCAAACATTGACTATGTCCACCCTGAAACACCTCAGTTGCAGGAAGTATTACTCTCTAACTCTAACACAATTCTCACAGGAATACAATGTGCTGTAGCTCCTGCTTCTAACATGAATGGTTTTCTTTCTGAGATACATGTGTTTCTTCAACTTAGCTGGATAGGCCTATTTGGAACAAAGTTAGCTTATCTCCAATATGAAGTTGTGATTTGCAGCGTGTATTACTCTAAAAATCTTACTCAGTTCTCACAGGAAAATAAAGCGCTAAATGGGCAGTTTCTAAAATAGATGGTGTTTTGGAGATATTCATGTCTTCCTTCAACTCAGGTGAAAATTACTTTTTGGAGCAACAGTCCCTACCTTCACCTTGAAACACTTAAGTTGCAGGAAGTATTCCTTTCCAAAGTTATGCAAGTCTCAGAGGGAGACAATGTGCTAGATCTCCTGCTTCTAAGACCAGTGGTTTTCTTTGGTAGATACATGTGTTCCTTCAACTTAACTGAAGAGGCCTACTTGCAACCACATAAGCCTTTCTCCACCTGGAAAACTATGGTTTGCAGGAAGTTTTCTTTTCAAAACTAACTCAATTCTCAGAGGGCAGGCAATGCACCAGATGCTGCAGCTTCTATCATACATGGTTTTCTATGGGGTGATACATGTGTTTCTTCACCTCAGTTAAATAGGCCTATTTGGAGGAAAAAGTGCCTACCTCAATCTGGAATCACCTAGTTTTCAGGACGTATTCCTATCAAACAGTAACTCACTTCTCACAGAGAAACAATGTTCTACTTGCTTCTGCTTCAAACACAGGTGGTTTTCCTTTGAGAGATACACGTGTTTCTTCGACTTCAAGCATCGGCAGATTTGCAACATAATGGTCTTTTCTTCAGCTTGAAAACTGTCATTTGCAGGAAGTATTCCTTTCAAAATGAACTAGTTCTCACAGAGAAACAATGTGCTCGATGCTGAAGCTTCTAAAACCGTGGCTTTCTTTGGACAGGTATATGTGTTGATTCAATTCATCTGAGTAGTCCTATTTGGAGCCAACAGAGCCTACTTCCACCTTGGAACACCATGGTTGGAAGAAGATTTCCGTTCCAAACCTGACACAATTAGCACAGGAAAACAATGTGCTAGATGCTTCTGCTTCAAATATGCATGGTGTTGTTTTGAGAAATACGTGGCTCTCCAACTTAGCTGAATAGGACTACTTGGAACAAGGTTAGCCATTCTCCAGTTGAACCTTGTGAGGTTCCTGATGTATTAGTCTCAAAATCTTACTCAGTTCTCACTGGGAAACAATGCACTAGATGCGGAGGCTGTTTGGAACAAAATGAGCCTTTTTTCCACCTTACAACTGGTTTTGCAGGAATGATTCCTTTCAAAAACAAACTCAAGGCTCCGAAGGAAACAATGTGTTGATGCCCCTGCTTCTAATCGGGATGTTTTTCTTTTGACAGATAAAGGTATTTCTTCTCTTCAGCTTAATAGGCCTGATTGTAACAAAAAGATCCTTTCTCCCCCTTGAGAAGTATGATTTGCTGGGAGTATTACATTCGAAAACGGACTCAATTCTACAGGGAAACAATGTGCCAGATGCTGCAGCTTCTAACATGGATGGTGTCTTTGGAGAGATACATGTGTTTCTTCAACTCAGCTGAGTAGATCTATTTGGAGCAAACAGAGCCTATCTCCACCTTGAAACACCTAAGTTGGAGGAAGTATTTCTTTCAAAACTAGCTCTATTGTCCCAAGAAACAATGTGCTAGATACTGCAGCTTCAAACAGAGTTGGTTTTCTCAGCAGAGATATATGTATTTCCTGCATTAGGGTGAAGAAGCCTATTTGGAACAAGATGAGCTTAACTCGACCTTGAAAATTCTGATTTGCACAAAGTATTCCTCTCAAAAACTGAAACAATTCTCACAGGCAGGCAAGGTGCTTGATACTGCACCTTCTAACAGACATTGTTTTCTTTGGAGATACTCATGGGTTACTTCAACTCAGCTGAAAAGGCCTCTATAAAGTAAGCAGAGTCTATCTCCATCTTGAAACACCAAAGTTGAAGGAAATGTTCTTTTGACAAACAAACTGAATTCTCACAGGAAGTCAACGTGCTAGACGTTCCTGCACATAACACCAAAGGTGTTCTTTGAGAGATACATGTGTTTCGTCAAGTCACCTAATAGTCCTGTTTGGAACCAAATGAGCCTTTCTCCAGCATGAAAACTAGGATTTGCAGGAAGTATTCCTTTCACAAACCACCCCACTTCTCACCGAGAAACAATGTGCTAGATGGGGCACCTTCTAACATAGATAGTTTTCATTTGAGAGACATATGTGTTTGTCCTACTCAGCAAAATAGAAGGAGAAGGAGGCTTTTATAGAACAAAATGAACCATTTTCGACCTTGAAAACTGACATATGCTGCAAGTATTCCTTTAAAGAACTACTCAACTCCCACAGGGAACAATGTGGTGGATGCTTCAGTTTCTAGCCAACATGGTTCTCTTTGGAGAGGTACACGTGTTCCTTCAACTCACCTGAATAGGCCTATTGGGAGCAAACACTGCCTATGCCCACCTGGAAACACCTCAGTTGCAGGAAGTATTCCTGTCCAAATCTAACACAGTTCTCACAGGAATACAATGTGCTGGATGCTCCCTTTTTCAAACACGGATCGTTTTGTTTCTGAGATATCTGTGTTTCTTCTACTTAGCTGAGTAGGACTATTTGGAACAAAATGAGCCTCTCTCAACCTTGAAAACTGGTTTCCATTGTGTATTACTCACACAACTTACTCAGTTCTCAGAGGGAACCAATGCACTAGAAGCGGCAGTAGCTAACCTAGATGGTTTCTTGGAGAGACACGTGTGTTTCTTCAACTGAGCTGAAAAGGACTCTTTGGAGCAACAGCGCCTATCTGCACCTTGAAACACTTAAGTTGCAGGGAGTAGTCCTTCCAAAAACTACTCAAGTCTCAAGGGAAGCCATGTGCTAAATGCTGAATCTTGGAACATAGATGGTTTACTCTGGAGAGACACATGTGTTGTTTCAACTCAGCTGAAAAGGCCTAGTTGGAGCAAACTGAGCCTGTGTCCATCTTGAAAGACTTTCGTTGCTGGAAGGATTCACTTCAAAAATTAACTCAATTCTCACAAGAAAACAATGTTCTAGATGTTCCTGCACCTAACAACAATGGTTTCTTTGAGAGATACATGTGTTTCTTCGACTCACCTGAAGGGGCCGGTTTGGATGAAAATGAGCCTTTCTCTAGCTTAGAAACTATTGTTTGCAGGAAGAATGCCTTGCAAACATCAACACAATTCTCACAGGGAAACAATGTGCTAGATGCTGCATCTTGTAACTTGGTTCCTTTTTGTCGGAGAGACAGATGTGATTCTTCTAATCAGCTGAAAAGGCCTATTTGGAGCAAATGAGGGCTATCTGCATCTTGAAACACCTAAGATGCACGAAGTGTTCCTTTCACAACTAACTCAATTCTCACAGAAAAAGAATGTGCTACATGCCCCTGCGTCTAACACTGAAGGGTTTCCTCAAAAGATACATGTGTTTCGTCAACTCACTTGAACAGGCCTATAGGGAACACAAGTACCCTTCTCCACTTTGAAACCTTTGATTTGCAGGAACTGTTCCCTTCAAAAACCAAGTCAAGTCTCAGAGGAAAACAATGTGCTAGATCTCCTGCTGCTAAGATAGATGGGTTTTTTTGGGAGATACACGTGTTTCGTCAACTTAACTAACTTAACTGAATAGGCGTACTTGCAACGAAATGAGCCTTTCTGCACCTTGAAACCTGTGCTTTGCAGGAATTACTCCTTCACAACTAACTCAGTTCTCAGAGGGAGACAATGCACTAGATGCTGCAGCTTCTATCATAGATGGTTTCTTTGAAGTCACACATGTGTTTCTCCACCTCAGTTGAATAGGCCGTTCTGGATCAAAAAGTGCCTGTCTCAAGCTCGAATCACCTTATTTTCAGGAAGTATTCCTTTCCAAGACTAACTCACTTCTCACAGAGAAACAATTTTCCACTTGCTACAGCTTCTAGCACAGATGGTTTTTTGCGAGAGATCATTGTGTTTGTTCAACTTACAGGAACCGTACATTTGCAACAAAATGAGCCCTTCTCCACCTTGAAAACTATTATTTGCTGGAAGTATTCCTTTCAAAAGGAACTCACTTCTCACAGAGAAACAGTATGCTCCATGCTGAAGCTTCTAAAAACCTGGTTTTCTTTGGACTTCTATATGAGTCTTCAACTCAGCTGAATAGGCCTATTAGGAGCAAAGAGAACTTATTTCCGCCCTTCAACACCGTGCTTGCAGGAAGTTTCCTTTTCCAAAGCTGACCAAGATCTCACCAAATACAATGTGCTCGAAGCTCCTGCTTCTAACACGGATCGTTTTCTGTATGAGATACAAGTGTTTCTTCAACTTAGTTGAGTAGGCCTATTTGGCACAAAATGAGCCTTTCTCCACCTTGAAAATTGTGATTTGCTGGAAGTATTCATTTCAAAAATTCATCCATTTCTCACTGGAAAACAATGTGCTAGAGGCTTCAGCTTCTTACATAGATGGTTTTCTTTGGAGAAACACCTGTCTTTCTTCAACTCTGGTGAAGAGGACTTTATAGACCAAACGGAGTCTACGTCCATCTTGAAACACCAAAGTTGCAGGAAGTGTTCTTTACCAAAACAAACTTAATTGTTACAAAAAGCAATGTGCTTGATGTTCTTGCATCTATCATTGAAGGTTTTCTTCGAGAGATGCACGTGATTGGTCAAGTGACCTGAATAGGCATGTTTGGAACAAAATGAGCCTTTCTCCAGCTTGAAAACTAGGATTTGCAGGAAATATTCCTTTCAAAACGAACCCAGTTGTCATAGAGAAACAATGGGCAAAACAATGCAGCTTTGAACATAGAAGGTTTTCTTTGGTGAGATTCGTGTGTCTCTCCTACTCAGCTAAATAGGCTTTTATGGAACTAAGGGAGGCTTTTCCACCTTGACAATGGTGATATGCTGCACGTATTCCTTTCAAAAACTAACTTACCTCTTATAAGAAAACAATGTGCTAGATGCTGCAGCTTCTAGCATACATGGTTCTTTTGGGAGAGGTACACATGTTCCTGGAACTCAGCTGAATAGGCCTATTTGGAGCAAACATTGACTATGTCCACCCTGAAACACCTCAGTTGCAGGAAGTATTACTCTCTAACTCTAACACAATTCTCACAGGAATACAATGTGCTGTAGCTCCTGCTTCTAACATGAATGGTTTTCTTTCTGAGATACATGTGTTTCTTCAACTTAGCTGGATGGGCCTATTTGGAACAAAGTTAGCTTATCTCCAATATGAAGTTGTGATTTGCAGCGTGTATTACTCTAAAAATCTTACTCAGTTCTCACAGGAAAATAAAGCGCTAAATGGGCAGTTTCTAAAATAGATGGTGTTTTGGAGATATTCATGTCTTTCTTCAACTCAGGTGAAAATTACTTTTTGGAGCAACAGTCCCTACCTTCACCTTGAAACACTTAAGTTGCAAGAAGTATTCCTTTCCAAAGTTATGCAAGTCTCAGAGGGAGACAATGTGCTAGATCTCCTGCTTCTAAGACCAGTGGTTTTCTTTGGTAGATACATGTGTTCCTTCAACTTAACTGAAGAGGCCTACTTGCAACCACATAAGCCTTTCTCCACCTGGAAAACTATGGTTTGCAGGAAGTTTTCTTTTCAAAACTAACTCAATTCTCAGAGGGCAGGCAATGCACCAGATGCTGCAGCTTCTATCATACATGGTTTTCTATGGGGTGATACATGTGTTTCTTCACCTCAGTTAAATAGGCCTATTTGGAGGAAAAAGTGCCTACCTCAATCTGGAATCACCTAGTTTTCAGGAAGTATTCCTATCAAACAGTAACTCACTTCTCACAGAGAAACAATGTTCTACTTGCTTCTGCTTCAAACACAGGTGGTTTTCCTTTGAGAGATACACGTGTTTCTTCGACTTCAAGCATCGGCAGATTTGCAACATAATGGTCTTTTCTTCAGCTTGGAAACTGTCATTTGCAGGAAGTATTCCTTTCAAAATGAACTAGTTCTCACAGAGAAACAATGTGCTCGATGCTGAAGCTTCTAAAACCGTGGCTTTCTTTGGACAGGTATATGTGTTGATTCAATTCATCTGAGTAGTCCTATTTGGAGCCAACAGAGCCTACTTCCACCTTGCAACACCATGGCTGGAAGAAGATTTCCGTTCCAAACCTGACACAATTAGCACAGGAAAACAATGTGCTAGATGCTTCTGCTTCAAATATGCATGGTGTTGTTTTGAGAAATACGTGGTTCTCCAACTTAGCTGAATAGGACTATTTGGAACAAGGTTAGCCATTCTCCAGTTGAACCTTGTGAGGTTCCTGATGTATTAGTCTCAAAATCTTACTCAGTTCTCACTGGGAAACAATGCACTAGATGCGGAGGCTGTTTGGAACAAAATGAGCCTTTTTTCCACCTTACAACTGTTTTTGCAGGAATTATTCCTTTCAAAAACAAACTCAAGTCTCCGAAGGAAACAATGTGTTGATGCCCCTGCTTCTAATCGGGATGTTTTTCTTTTGACAGATAAAGGTATTTCTTCTCTTCAGCTTAATAGGCCTGATTGTAACAAAAAGATCCTTTCTCCCCCTTGAGAAGTATGATTTGCTGGGAGTATTACATTCCAAAACGGACTCAATTCTACAGGGAAACAATGTGCCAGATGCTGCAGCTTCTAACATGGATGGTGTCTTTGGAGAGATACATGTGTTTCTTCAACTCAGCTGAGTAGATCTATTTGGAGCAAACAGAGCCTATCTCCACCTTGAAACACCTGAGTTGGAGGAAGTATTTCTTTCAAAAGTAGCTCTATTGTCCCAAGAAACAATGTGCTAGATACTGCAGCTTCAAACAGAGTTGGTTTTCTCAGCAGAGATATATGTATTTCGTGCATTAGGGTGAAGAAGCCTATTTGGAACAAGATGAGCTTAACTCGACCTTGAAAATTCTGATTTGCACAAAGTATTCCTCTCAAAAACTGAAACAATTCTCACAGGCAAGCAAGGTGCTTGATACTGCACCTTCTAACAGACATTGTTTTCTTTGGAGATACTCATGGGTTACTTCAACTCAGCTGAAAAGGCCTCTATAAAGTAAGCAGAGTCTATCTCCATCTTGAAACACCAAAGTTGAAGGAAATGTTCTTTTGACAAACAAACTGAATTCTCACAGGAAGTCAACGTGCTAGACGTTCCTGCACATAACACCAAAGGTGTTCTTTGAGAGATACATGTGTTTCGTCAAGTCACCTAATAGTCCTGTTTGGAACCAAATGAGCCTTTCTCCAGCATGAAAACTAGGATTTGCAGGAAGTATTCCTTTCACAAACCACCCCACTTCTCACCGAGAAACAATGTGCTAGATGGGGCACCTTCTAACATAGATAGTTTTTATTTGAGAGACATATGTGTTTCTCCTACTCAGCAAAATAGAAGGAGAAGGAGGCTTTTATAGAACAAAATGAACCATTTTCGACCTTGAAAACTGACATATGCTGCAAGTATTCCTTTAAAGAACTACTCAACTCCCACAGGGAACAATGTGGTGGATGCTTCAGTTTCTAGCCAACATGGTTCTCTTTGGAGAGGTACACGTGTTCCTTCAACTCACCTGAATAGGCCTATTGGGAGCAAACACTGCCTATGCCCACCTGGAAACACCTCAGTTGCAGGAAGTATTCCTGTCCAAATGTAACACAGTTCTCACAGGAATACAATGTGCTGGATGCTCCCTTTTTCAAACACGGATCGTTTTGTTTCTGAGATATCTGTGTTTCTTCTACTTAGCTGAGTAGGACTATTTGGAACAAAATGAGCCTCTCTCGACCTTGAAAACTGGTTTCCATTGTGTATTACTCACACAACTTACTCAGTTCTCAGAGGGAACCAATGCACTAGAAGCGGCAGTAGCTAACCTAGATGGTTTCTTGGAGAGACACGTGTGTTTCTTCAACTGAGCTGAAAAGGACTCTTTGGAGCAACAGCGCCTATCTGCACCTTGAAACACTTAAGTTGCAGGGAGTAGTCCTTCCAAAAACTACTCAAGTCTCAAGGGAAGCCATGTGCTAAATGCTGAATCTTGGAACATAGATGGTTTACTCTGGAGAGACACATGTGTTGTTTCAACTCAGCTGAAAAGGCCTAGTTGGAGCAAACTGAGCCTGTGTCCATCTTGAAAGACTTTCGTTGCTGGAAGGATTCACTTCAAAAATTAACTCAATTCTCACAAGAAAACAATGTTCTAGATGTTCCTGCACCTAACAACAATGGTTTCTTTGAGAGATACATGTGTTTCTTCGACTCACCTGAAGGGGCCGGTTTGGATGAAAATGAGCCTTTCTCTAGCTTAGAAACTATTGTTTGCAGGAAGAATGCCTTGCAAACATCAACACAATTCTCACAGGGAAACAATGTGCTAGATGCTGCATCTTGTAACTTGGTTCCTTTTTGTCGGAGAGACAGATGTGATTCTTCTAATCAGCTGAAAAGGCCTATTTGGAGCAAATGAGGGCTATCTGCATCTTGAAACACCTAAGATGCACGAAGTGTTCCTTTCACAACTAACTCAATTCTCACAGAAAAAGAATGTGCTACATGCCCCTGCCTCTAACACTGAAGGGTTTCCTCAAAAGATACATGTGTTTCGTCAACTCACTTGAACAGGCCTATAGGGAACACAAGTACCCTTCTCCACTTTGAAACCTTTGATTTGCAGGAACTGTTCCCTTCAAAAACCAAGTCAAGTCTCAGAGGAAAACAATGTGCTAGATCTCCTGCTGCTAAGATAGATGGGTTTTTTTGGGAGATACACGTGTTTCGTCAACTTAACTAACTTAACTGAATAGGCGTACTTGCAACGAAATGAGCCTTTCTGCACCTTGAAAACTGTGCTTTGCAGGAATTACTCCTTCACAACTAACTCAGTTCTCAGAGGGAGACAATGCACTAGATGCTGCAGCTTCTATCATAGATGGTTTTCTTTGAAGTCACACATGTGTTTCTCCACCTCAGTTGAATAGGCCGTTCTGGATCAAAAAGTGCCTGTCTCAAGCTCGAATCACCTTATTTTCAGGAAGTATTCCTTTCCAAGACTAACTCACTTCTCACAGAGAAACAATTTTCCACTTGCTACAGCTTCTAGCACAGATGGTTTTTTGCGAGAGATCATTGTGTTTGTTCAACTTACAGGAACCGTACATTTGCAACAAAATGAGCCCTTCTCCACCTTGAAAACTATTATTTGCTGGAAGTATTCCTTTCAAAAGAAACTCACTTCTCACAGAGAAACAGTATGCTCCATGCTGAAGCTTCTAAAAACCTGGTTTTCTTTGGACTTCTATATGAGTCTTCAACTCAGCTGAATAGGCCTATTAGGAGCAAAGAGAACTTATTTCCGCCCTTCAACACCGTGCTTGCAGGAAGTTTCCTTTTCCAAAGCTGACCAAGATCTCACCAAATACAATGTGCTCGAAGCTCCTGCTTCTAACACGGATCGTTTTCTGTATGAGATACAAGTGTTTCTTCAACTTAGTTGAGTAGGCCTATTTGGCACAAAATGAGCCTTTCTCCACCTTGAAAATTGTGATTTGCTGGAAGTATTCATTTCAAAAATTCATCCATTTCTCACTGGAAAACAATGTGCTAGAGGCTTCAGCTTCTTACATAGATGGTTTTCTTTGGAGAAACACCTGTCTTTCTTCAACTCTGGTGAAGAGGACTTTATAGACCAAACGGAGTCTATGTCCATCTTGAAACACCAAAGTTGCAGGAAGTGTTCTTTACCAAAACAAACTTAATTGTTACAAAAAGCAATGTGCTTGATGTTCTTGCATCTATCATTGAAGGTTTTCTTCGAGAGATGCACGTGATTGGTCAAGTGACCTGAATAGGCATGTTTGGAACAAAATGAGCCTTTCTCCAGCTTGAAAACTAGGATTTGCAGGAAATATTCCTTTCAAAACGAACCCAGTTGTCATAGAGAAACAATGGGCAAGACAATGCAGCTTTGAACATAGAAGGTTTTCTTTGGTGAGATTCGTGTGTCTCTCCTACTCAGCTAAATAGGCTTTTATGGAACTAAGGGAGGCTTTTCCACCTTGACAATGGTGATATGCTGCACGTATTCCTTTCAAAAACTAACTTACCTCTTATAAGAAAACAATGTGCTAGATGCTGCAGCTTCTAGCATACATGGTTCTTTTGGGAGAGGTACACATGTTCCTGGAACTCAGCTGAATAGGCCTGTTTGGAGCAAACATTGACTATGTCCACCCTGAAACACCTCAGTTGCAGGAAGTATTACTCTCTAACTCTAACACAATTCTCACAGGAATACAATGTGCTGTAGCTCCTGCTTCTAACATGAATGGTTTTCTTTCTGAGATACATGTGTTTCTTCAACTTAGCTGGATAGGCCTATTTGGAACAAAGTTAGCTTATCTCCAATATGAAGTTGTGATTTGCAGCGTGTATTACTCTAAAAATCTTACTGAGTTCTCACAGGAAAATAAAGCGCTAAATGGGCAGTTTCTAAAATAGATGGTGTTTTGGAGATATTCATGTCTTCCTTCAACTCAGGTGAAAATTACTTTTTGGAGCAACAGTCCCTACCTTCACCTTGAAACACTTAAGTTGCAGGAAGTATTCCTTTCCAAAGTTATGCAAGTCTCAGAGGGAGACAATGTGCTAGATCTCCTGCTTCTAAGACCAGTGGTTTTCTTTGGTAGATACATGTGTTCCTTCAACTTAACTGAAGAGGCCTACTTGCAACCACATAAGCCTTTCTCCACCTGGAAAACTATGGTTTGCAGGAAGTTTTCTTTTCAAAACTAACTCAATTCTCAGAGGGCAGGCAATGCACCAGATGCTGCAGCTTCTATCATACATGGTTTTCTATGGGGTGATACATGTGTTTCTTCACCTCAGTTAAATAGGCCTATTTGGAGGAAAAAGTGCCTACCTCAATCTGGAATCACCTAGTTTTCAGGACGTATTCCTATCAAACAGTAACTCACTTCTCACAGAGAAACAATGTTCTACTTGCTTCTGCTTCAAACACAGGTGGTTTTCCTTTGAGAGATACACGTGTTTCTTCGACTTCAAGCATCGGCAGATTTGCAACATAATGGTCTTTTCTTCAGCTTGAAAACTGTCATTTGCAGGAAGTATTCCTTTCAAAATGAACTAGTTCTCACAGAGAAACAATGTGCTCGATGCTGAAGCTTCTAAAACCGTGGCTTTCTTTGGACAGGTATATGTGTTGATTCAATTCATCTGAGTAGTCCTATTTGGAGCCAACAGAGCCTACTTCCACCTTGGAACACCATGGTTGGAAGAAGATTTCCGTTCCAAACCTGACACAATTAGCACAGGAAAACAATGTGCTAGATGCTTCTGCTTCAAATATGCATGGTGTTGTTTTGAGAAATACGTGGCTCTCCAACTTAGCTGAATAGGACTACTTGGAACAAGGTTAGCCATTCTCCAGTTGAACCTTGTGAGGTTCCTGATGTATTAGTCTCAAAATCTTACTCAGTTCTCACTGGGAAACAATGCACTAGATGCGGAGGCTGTTTGGAACAAAATGAGCCTTTTTTCCACCTTACAACTGGTTTTGCAGGAATGATTCCTTTCAAAAACAAACTCAAGGCTCCGAAGGAAACAATGTGTTGATGCCCCTGCTTCTAATCGGGATGTTTTTCTTTTGACAGATAAAGGTATTTCTTCTCTTCAGCTTAATAGGCCTGATTGTAACAAAAAGATCCTTTCTCCCCCTTGAGAAGTATGATTTGCTGGGAGTATTACATTCGAAAACGGACTCAATTCTACAGGGAAACAATGTGCCAGATGCTGCAGCTTCTAACATGGATGGTGTCTTTGGAGAGATACATGTGTTTCTTCAACTCAGCTGAGTAGATCTATTTGGAGCAAACAGAGCCTATCTCCACCTTGAAACACCTAAGTTGGAGGAAGTATTTCTTTCAAAACTAGCTCTATTGTCCCAAGAAACAATGTGCTAGATACTGCAGCTTCAAACAGAGTTGGTTTTCTCAGCAGAGATATATGTATTTCCTGCATTAGGGTGAAGAAGCCTATTTGGAACAAGATGAGCTTAACTCGACCTTGAAAATTCTGATTTGCACAAAGTATTCCTCTCAAAAACTGAAACAATTCTCACAGGCAGGCAAGGTGCTTGATACTGCACCTTCTAACAGACATTGTTTTCTTTGGAGATACTCATGGGTTACTTCAACTCAGCTGAAAAGGCCTCTATAAAGTAAGCAGAGTCTATCTCCATCTTGAAACACCAAAGTTGAAGGAAATGTTCTTTTGACAAACAAACTGAATTCTCACAGGAAGTCAACGTGCTAGACGTTCCTGCACATAACACCAAAGGTGTTCTTTGAGAGATACATGTGTTTCGTCAAGTCACCTAATAGTCCTGTTTGGAACCAAATGAGCCTTTCTCCAGCATGAAAACTAGGATTTGCAGGAAGTATTCCTTTCACAAACCACCCCACTTCTCACCGAGAAACAATGTGCTAGATGGGGCACCTTCTAACATAGATAGTTTTCATTTGAGAGACATATGTGTTTCTCCTACTCAGCAAAATAGAAGGAGAAGGAGGCTTTTATAGAACAAAATGAACCATTTTCGACCTTGAAAACTGACATATGCTGCAAGTATTCCTTTAAAGAACTACTCAACTCCCACAGGGAACAATGTGGTGGATGCTTCAGTTTCTAGCCAACATGGTTCTCTTTGGAGAGGTACACGTGTTCCTTCAACTCACCTGAATAGGCCTATTGGGAGCAAACACTGCCTATGCCCACCTGGAAACACCTCAGTTGCAGGAAGTATTCCTGTCCAAATCTAACACAGTTCTCACAGGAATACAATGTGCTGGATGCTCCCTTTTTCAAACACGGATCGTTTTGTTTCTGAGATATCTGTGTTTCTTCTACTTAGCTGAGTAGGACTATTTGGAACAAAATGAGCCTCTCTCAACCTTGAAAACTGGTTTCCATTGTGTATTACTCACACAACTTACTCAGTTCTCAGAGGTAACCAATGCACTAGAAGCGGCAGTAGCTAACCTAGATGGTTTCTTGGAGAGACACGTGTGTTTCTTCAACTGAGCTGAAAAGGACTCTTTGGAGCAACAGCGCCTATCTGCACCTTGAAACACTTAAGTTGCAGGGAGTAGTCCTTCCAAAAACTACTCAAGTCTCAAGGGAAGCCATGTGCTAAATGCTGAATCTTGGAACATAGATGGTTTACTCTGGAGAGACACATGTGTTGTTTCAACTCAGCTGAAAAGGCCTAGTTGGAGCAAACTGAGCCTGTGTCCATCTTGAAAGACTTTCGTTGCTGGAAGGATTCACTTCAAAAATTAACTCAATTCTCACAAGAAAACAATGTTCTAGATGTTCCTGCACCTAACAACAATGGTTTCTTTGAGAGATACATGTGTTTCTTCGACTCACCTGAAGGGGCCGGTTTGGATGAAAATGAGCCTTTCTCTAGCTTAGAAACTATTGTTTGCAGGAAGAATGCCTTGCAAACATCAACACAATTCTCACAGGGAAACAATGTGCTAGATGCTGCATCTTGTAACTTGGTTCCTTTTTGTCGGAGAGACAGATGTGATTCTTCTAATCAGCTGAAAAGGCCTATTTGGAGCAAATGAGGGCTATCTGCATCTTGAAACACCTAAGATGCACGAAGTGTTCCTTTCACAACTAACTCAATTCTCACAGAAAAAGAATGTGCTACATGCCCCTGCCTCTAACACTGAAGGGTTTCCTCAAAAGATACATGTGTTTCGTCAACTCACTTGAACAGGCCTATAGGGAACACAAGTACCCTTCTCCACTTTGAAACCTTTGATTTGCAGGAACTGTTCCCTTCAAAAACCAAGTCAAGTCTCAGAGGAAAACAATGTGCTAGATCTCCTGCTGCTAAGATAGATGGGTTTTTTTGGGAGATACACGTGTTTCGTCAACTTAACTAACTTAACTGAATAGGCGTACTTGCAACGAAATGAGCCTTTCTGCACCTTGAAAACTGTGCTTTGCAGGAATTACTCCTTCACAACTAACTCAGTTCTCAGAGGGAGACAATGCACTAGATGCTGCAGCTTCTATCATAGATGGTTTTCTTTGAAGTCACACATGTGTTTCTCCACCTCAGTTGAATAGGCCGTTCTGGATCAAAAAGTGCCTGTCTCAAGCTCGAATCACCTTATTTTCAGGAAGTATTCCTTTCCAAGACTAACTCACTTCTCACAGAGAAACAATTTTCCACTTGCTACAGCTTCTAGCACAGATGGTTTTTTGCGAGAGATCATTGTGTTTGTTCAACTTACAGGAACCGTACATTTGCAACAAAATGAGCCCTTCTCCACCTTGAAAACTATTATTTGCTGGAAGTATTCCTTTCAAAAGGAACTCACTTCTCACAGAGAAACAGTATGCTCCATGCTGAAGCTTCTAAAAACCTGGTTTTCTTTGGACTTCTATATGAGTCTTCAACTCAGCTGAATAGGCCTATTAGGAGCAAAGAGAACTTATTTCCGCCCTTCAACACCGTGCTTGCAGGAAGTTTCCTTTTCCAAAGCTGACCAAGATCTCACCAAATACAATGTGCTCGAAGCTCCTGCTTCTAACACGGATCGTTTTCTGTATGAGATACAAGTGTTTCTTCAACTTAGTTGAGTAGGCCTATTTGGCACAAAATGAGCCTTTCTCCACCTTGAAAATTGTGATTTGCTGGAAGTATTCATTTCAAAAATTCATCCATTTCTCACTGGAAAACAATGTGCTAGAGGCTTCAGCTTCTTACATAGATGGTTTTCTTTGGAGAAACACCTGTCTTTCTTCAACTCTGGTGAAGAGGACTTTATAGACCAAACGGAGTCTATGTCCATCTTGAAACACCAAAGTTGCAGGAAGTGTTCTTTACCAAAACAAACTTAATTGTTACAAAAAGCAATGTGCTTGATGTTCTTGCATCTATCATTGAAGGTTTTCTTCGAGAGATGCACGTGATTGGTCAAGTGACCTGAATAGGCATGTTTGGAACAAAATGAGCCTTTCTCCAGCTTGAAAACTAGGATTTGCAGGAAATATTCCTTTCAAAACGAACCCAGTTGTCATAGAGAAACAATGGGCAAGACAATGCAGCTTTGAACATAGAAGGTTTTCTTTGGTGAGATTCGTGTGTCTCTCCTACTCAGCTAAATAGGCTTTTATGGAACTAAGGGAGGCTTTTCCACCTTGACAATGGTGATATGCTGCACGTATTCCTTTCAAAAACTAACTTACCTCTTATAAGAAAACAATGTGCTAGATGCTGCAGCTTCTAGCATACATGGTTCTTTTGGGAGAGGTACACATGTTCCTGGAACTCAGCTGAATAGGCCTGTTTGGAGCAAACATTGACTATGTCCACCCTGAAACACCTCAGTTGCAGGAAGTATTACTCTCTAACTCTAACACAATTCTCACAGGAATACAATGTGCTGTAGCTCCTGCTTCTAACATGAATGGTTTTCTTTCTGAGATACATGTGTTTCTTCAACTTAGCTGGATAGGCCTATTTGGAACAAAGTTAGCTTATCTCCAATATGAAGTTGTGATTTGCAGCGTGTATTACTCTAAAAATCTTACTGAGTTCTCACAGGAAAATAAAGCGCTAAATGGGCAGTTTCTAAAATAGATGGTGTTTTGGAGATATTCATGTCTTCCTTCAACTCAGGTGAAAATTACTTTTTGGAGCAACAGTCCCTACCTTCACCTTGAAACACTTAAGTTGCAGGAAGTATTCCTTTCCAAAGTTATGCAAGTCTCAGAGGGAGACAATGTGCTAGATCTCCTGCTTCTAAGACCAGTGGTTTTCTTTGGTAGATACATGTGTTCCTTCAACTTAACTGAAGAGGCCTACTTGCAACCACATAAGCCTTTCTCCACCTGGAAAACTATGGTTTGCAGGAAGTTTTCTTTTCAAAACTAACTCAATTCTCAGAGGGCAGGCAATGCACCAGATGCTGCAGCTTCTATCATACATGGTTTTCTATGGGGTGATACATGTGTTTCTTCACCTCAGTTAAATAGGCCTATTTGGAGGAAAAAGTGCCTACCTCAATCTGGAATCACCTAGTTTTCAGGACGTATTCCTATCAAACAGTAACTCACTTCTCACAGAGAAACAATGTTCTACTTGCTTCTGCTTCAAACACAGGTGGTTTTCCTTTGAGAGATACACGTGTTTCTTCGACTTCAAGCATCGGCAGATTTGCAACATAATGGTCTTTTCTTCAGCTTGAAAACTGTCATTTGCAGGAAGTATTCCTTTCAAAATGAACTAGTTCTCACAGAGAAACAATGTGCTCGATGCTGAAGCTTCTAAAACCGTGGCTTTCTTTGGACAGGTATATGTGTTGATTCAATTCATCTGAGTAGTCCTATTTGGAGCCAACAGAGCCTACTTCCACCTTGGAACACCATGGTTGGAAGAAGATTTCCGTTCCAAACCTGACACAATTAGCACAGGAAAACAATGTGCTAGATGCTTCTGCTTCAAATATGCATGGTGTTGTTTTGAGAAATACGTGGCTCTCCAACTTAGCTGAATAGGACTACTTGGAACAAGGTTAGCCATTCTCCAGTTGAACCTTGTGAGGTTCCTGATGTATTAGTCTCAAAATCTTACTCAGTTCTCACTGGGAAACAATGCACTAGATGCGGAGGCTGTTTGGAACAAAATCAGCCTTTTTTCCACCTTACAACTGGTTTTGCAGGAATGATTCCTTTCAAAAACAAACTCAAGGCTCCGAAGGAAACAATGTGTTGATGCCCCTGCTTCTAATCGGGATGTTTTTCTTTTGACAGATAAAGGTATTTCTTCTCTTCAGCTTAATAGGCCTGATTGTAACAAAAAGATCCTTTCTCCCCCTTGAGAAGTATGATTTGCTGGGAGTATTACATTCGAAAACGGACTCAATTCTACAGGGAAACAATGTGCCAGATGCTGCAGCTTCTAACATGGATGGTGTCTTTGGAGAGATACATGTGTTTCTTCAACTCAGCTGAGTAGATCTATTTGGAGCAAACAGAGCCTATCTCCACCTTGAAACACCTAAGTTGGAGGAAGTATTTCTTTCAAAACTAGCTCTATTGTCCCAAGAAACAATGTGCTAGATACTGCAGCTTCAAACAGAGTTGGTTTTCTCAGCAGAGATATATGTATTTCCTGCATTAGGGTGAAGAAGCCTATTTGGAACAAGATGAGCTTAACTCGACCTTGAAAATTCTGATTTGCACAAAGTATTCCTCTCAAAAACTGAAACAATTCTCACAGGCAGGCAAGGTGCTTGATACTGCACCTTCTAACAGACATTGTTTTCTTTGGAGATACTCATGGGTTACTTCAACTCAGCTGAAAAGGCCTCTATAAAGTAAGCAGAGTCTATCTCCATCTTGAAACACCAAAGTTGAAGGAAATGTTCTTTTGACAAACAAACTGAATTCTCACAGGAAGTCAACGTGCTAGACGTTCCTGCACATAACACCAAAGGTGTTCTTTGAGAGATACATGTGTTTCGTCAAGTCACCTAATAGTCCTGTTTGGAACCAAATGAGCCTTTCTCCAGCATGAAAACTAGGATTTGCAGGAAGTATTCCTTTCACAAACCACCCCACTTCTCACCGAGAAACAATGTGCTAGATGGGGCACCTTCTAACATAGATAGTTTTCATTTGAGAGACATATGTGTTTCTCCTACTCAGCAAAATAGAAGGAGAAGGAGGCTTTTATAGAACAAAATGAACCATTTTCGACCTTGAAAACTGACATATGCTGCAAGTATTCCTTTAAAGAACTACTCAACTCCCACAGGGAACAATGTGGTGGATGCTTCAGTTTCTAGCCAACATGGTTCTCTTTGGAGAGGTACACGTGTTCCTTCAACTCACCTGAATAGGCCTATTGGGAGCAAACACTGCCTATGCCCACCTGGAAACACCTCAGTTGCAGGAAGTATTCCTGTCCAAATGTAACACAGTTCTCACAGGAATACAATGTGCTGGATGCTCCCTTTTTCAAACACGGATCGTTTTGTTTCTGAGATATCTGTGTTTCTTCTACTTAGCTGAGTAGGACTATTTGGAACAAAATGAGCCTCTCTCAACCTTGAAAACTGGTTTCCATTGTGTATTACTCACACAACTTACTCAGTTCTCAGAGGTAACCAATGCACTAGAAGCGGCAGTAGCTAACCTAGATGGTTTCTTGGAGAGACACGTGTGTTTCTTCAACTGAGCTGAAAAGGACTCTTTGGAGCAACAGCGCCTATCTGCACCTTGAAACACTTAAGTTGCAGGGAGTAGTCCTTCCAAAAACTACTCAAGTCTCAAGGGAAGCCATGTGCTAAATGCTGAATCTTGGAACATAGATGGTTTACTCTGGAGAGACACATGTGTTGTTTCAACTCAGCTGAAAAGGCCTAGTTGGAGCAAACTGAGCCTGTGTCCATCTTGAAAGACTTTCGTTGCTGGAAGGATTCACTTCAAAAATTAACTCAATTCTCACAAGAAAACAATGTTCTAGATGTTCCTGCACCTAACAACAATGGTTTCTTTGAGAGATACATGTGTTTCTTCGACTCACCTGAAGGGGCCGGTTTGGATGAAAATGAGCCTTTCTCTAGCTTAGAAACTATTGTTTGCAGGAAGAATGCCTTGCAAACATCAACACAATTCTCACAGGGAAACAATGTGCTAGATGCTGCATCTTGTAACTTGGTTCCTTTTTGTCGGAGAGACAGATGTGATTCTTCTAATCAGCTGAAAAGGCCTATTTGGAGCAAATGAGGGCTATCTGCATCTTGAAACACCTAAGATGCACGAAGTGTTCCTTTCACAACTAACTCAATTCTCACAGAAAAAGAATGTGCTACATGCCCCTGCGTCTAACACTGAAGGGTTTCCTCAAAAGATACATGTGTTTCGTCAACTCTCTTGAACAGGCCTATAGGGAACACAAGTACCCTTCTCCACTTTGAAACCTTTGATTTGCAGGAACTGTTCCCTTCAAAAACCAAGTCAAGTCTCAGAGGAAAACAATGTGCTAGATCTCCTGCTGCTAAGATAGATGGGTTTTTTTGGGAGATACACGTGTTTCGTCAACTTAACTAACTTAACTGAATAGGCGTACTTGCAACGAAATGAGCCTTTCTGCACCTTGAAAACTGTGCTTTGCAGGAATTACTCCTTCACAACTAACTCAGTTCTCAGAGGGAGACAATGCACTAGATGCTGCAGCTTCTATCATAGATGGTTTTCTTTGAAGTCACACATGTGTTTCTCCACCTCAGTTGAATAGGCCGTTCTGGATCAAAAAGTGCCTGTCTCAAGCTCGAATCACCTTATTTTCAGGAAGTATTCCTTTCCAAGACTAACTCACTTCTCACAGAGAAACAATTTTCCACTTGCTACAGCTTCTAGCACAGATGGTTTTTTGCGAGAGATCATTGTGTTTGTTCAACTTACAGGAACCGTACATTTGCAACAAAATGAGCCCTTCTCCACCTTGAAAACTATTATTTGCTGGAAGTATTCCTTTCAAAAGGAACTCACTTCTCACAGAGAAACAGTATGCTCCATGCTGAAGCTTCTAAAAACCTGGTTTTCTTTGGACTTCTATATGAGTCTTCAACTCAGCTGAATAGGCCTATTAGGAGCAAAGAGAACTTATTTCCGCCCTTCAACACCGTGCTTGCAGGAAGTTTCCTTTTCCAAAGCTGACCAAGATCTCACCAAATACAATGTGCTCGAAGCTCCTGCTTCTAACACGGATCGTTTTCTGTATGAGATACAAGTGTTTCTTCAACTTAGTTGAGTAGGCCTATTTGGCACAAAATGAGCCTTTCTCCACCTTGAAAATTGTGATTTGCTGGAAGTATTCATTTCAAAAATTCATCCATTTCTCACTGGAAAACAATGTGCTAGAGGCTTCAGCTTCTTACATAGATGGTTTTCTTTGGAGAAACACCTGTCTTTCTTCAACTCTGGTGAAGAGGACTTTATAGACCAAACGGAGTCTATGTCCATCTTGAAACACCAAAGTTGCAGGAAGTGTTCTTTACCAAAACAAACTTAATTGTTACAAAAAGCAATGTGCTTGATGTTCTTGCATCTATCATTGAAGGTTTTCTTCGAGAGATGCACGTGATTGGTCAAGTGACCTGAATAGGCATGTTTGGAACAAAATGAGCCTTTCTCCAGCTTGAAAACTAGGATTTGCAGGAAATATTCCTTTCAAAACGAACCCAGTTGTCATAGAGAAACAATGGGCAAGACAATGCAGCTTTGAACATAGAAGGTTTTCTTTGGTGAGATTCGTGTGTCTCTCCTACTCAGCTAAATAGGCTTTTATGGAACTAAGGGAGGCTTTTCCACCTTGACAATGGTGATATGCTGCACGTATTCCTTTCAAAAACTAACTTACCTCTTATAAGAAAACAATGTGCTAGATGCTGCAGCTTCTAGCATACATGGTTCTTTTGGGAGAGGTACACATGTTCCTGGAACTCAGCTGAATAGGCCTGTTTGGAGCAAACATTGACTATGTCCACCCTGAAACACCTCAGTTGCAGGAAGTATTACTCTCTAACTCTAACACAATTCTCACAGGAATACAATGTGCTGTAGCTCCTGCTTCTAACATGAATGGTTTTCTTTCTGAGATACATGTGTTTCTTCAACTTAGCTGGATAGGCCTATTTGGAACAAAGTTAGCTTATCTCCAATATGAAGTTGTGATTTGCAGCGTGTATTACTCTAAAAATCTTACTGAGTTCTCACAGGAAAATAAAGCGCTAAATGGGCAGTTTCTAAAATAGATGGTGTTTTGGAGATATTCATGTCTTCCTTCAACTCAGGTGAAAATTACTTTTTGGAGCAACAGTCCCTACCTTCACCTTGAAACACTTAAGTTGCAGGAAGTATTCCTTTCCAAAGTTATGCAAGTCTCAGAGGGAGACAATGTGCTAGATCTCCTGCTTCTAAGACCAGTGGTTTTCTTTGGTAGATACATGTGTTCCTTCAACTTAACTGAAGAGGCCTACTTGCAACCACATAAGCCTTTCTCCACCTGGAAAACTATGGTTTGCAGGAAGTTTTCTTTTCAAAACTAACTCAATTCTCAGAGGGCAGGCAATGCACCAGATGCTGCAGCTTCTATCATACATGGTTTTCTATGGGGTGATACATGTGTTTCTTCACCTCAGTTAAATAGGCCTATTTGGAGGAAAAAGTGCCTACCTCAATCTGGAATCACCTAGTTTTCAGGACGTATTCCTATCAAACAGTAACTCACTTCTCACAGAGAAACAATGTTCTACTTGCTTCTGCTTCAAACACAGGTGGTTTTCCTTTGAGAGATACACGTGTTTCTTCGACTTCAAGCATCGGCAGATTTGCAACATAATGGTCTTTTCTTCAGCTTGGAAACTGTCATTTGCAGGAAGTATTCCTTTCAAAATGAACTAGTTCTCACAGAGAAACAATGTGCTCGATGCTGAAGCTTCTAAAACCGTGGCTTTCTTTGGACAGGTATATGTGTTGATTCAATTCATCTGAGTAGTCCTATTTGGAGCCAACAGAGCCTACTTCCACCTTGCAACACCATGGCTGGAAGAAGATTTCCGTTCCAAACCTGACACAATTAGCACAGGAAAACAATGTGCTAGATGCTTCTGCTTCAAATATGCATGGTGTTGTTTTGAGAAATACGTGGTTCTCCAACTTAGCTGAATAGGACTATTTGGAACAAGGTTAGCCATTCTCCAGTTGAACCTTGTGAGGTTCCTGATGTATTAGTCTCAAAATCTTACTCAGTTCTCACTGGGAAACAATGCACTAGATGCGGAGGCTGTTTGGAACAAAATGAGCCTTTTTTCCACCTTACAACTGTTTTTGCAGGAATTATTCCTTTCAAAAACAAACTCAAGTCTCCGAAGGAAACAATGTGTTGATGCCCCTGCTTCTAATCGGGATGTTTTTCTTTTGACAGATAAAGGTATTTCTTCTCTTCAGCTTAATAGGCCTGATTGTAACAAAAAGATCCTTTCTCCCCCTTGAGAAGTATGATTTGCTGGGAGTATTACATTCCAAAACGGACTCAATTCTACAGGGAAACAATGTGCCAGATGCTGCAGCTTCTAACATGGATGGTGTCTTTGGAGAGATACATGTGTTTCTTCAACTCAGCTGAGTAGATCTATTTGGAGCAAACAGAGCCTATCTCCACCTTGAAACACCTGAGTTGGAGGAAGTATTTCTTTCAAAAGTAGCTCTATTGTCCCAAGAAACAATGTGCTAGATACTGCAGCTTCAAACAGAGTTGGTTTTCTCAGCAGAGATATATGTATTTCCTGCATTAGGGTGAAGAAGCCTATTTGGAACAAGATGAGCTTAACTCGACCTTGAAAATTCTGATTTGCACAAAGTATTCCTCTCAAAAACTGAAACAATTCTCACAGGCAAGCAAGGTGCTTGATACTGCACCTTCTAACAGACATTGTTTTCTTTGGAGATACTCATGGGTTACTTCAACTCAGCTGAAAAGGCCTCTATAAAGTAAGCAGAGTCTATCTCCATCTTGAAACACCAAAGTTGAAGGAAATGTTCTTTTGACAAACAAACTGAATTCTCACAGGAAGTCAACGTGCTAGACGTTCCTGCACATAACACCAAAGGTGTTCTTTGAGAGATACATGTGTTTCGTCAAGTCACCTAATAGTCCTGTTTGGAACCAAATGAGCCTTTCTCCAGCATGAAAACTAGGATTTGCAGGAAGTATTCCTTTCACAAACCACCCCACTTCTCACCGAGAAACAATGTGCTAGATGGGGCACCTTCTAACATAGATAGTTTTTATTTGAGAGACATATGTGTTTCTCCTACTCAGCAAAATAGAAGGAGAAGGAGGCTTTTATAGAACAAAATGAACCATTTTCGACCTTGAAAACTGACATATGCTGCAAGTATTCCTTTAAAGAACTACTCAACTCCCACAGGGAACAATGTGGTGGATGCTTCAGTTTCTAGCCAACATGGTTCTCTTTGGAGAGGTACACGTGTTCCTTCAACTCACCTGAATAGGCCTATTGGGAGCAAACACTGCCTATGCCCACCTGGAAACACCTCAGTTGCAGGAAGTATTCCTGTCCAAATGTAACACAGTTCTCACAGGAATACAATGTGCTGGATGCTCCCTTTTTCAAACACGGATCGTTTTGTTTCTGAGATATCTGTGTTTCTTCTACTTAGCTGAGTAGGACTATTTGGAACAAAATGAGCCTCTCTCGACCTTGAAAACTGGTTTCCATTGTGTATTACTCACACAACTTACTCAGTTCTCAGAGGGAACCAATGCACTAGAAGCGGCAGTAGCTAACCTAGATGGTTTCTTGGAGAGACACGTGTGTTTCTTCAACTGAGCTGAAAAGGACTCTTTGGAGCAACAGCGCCTATCTGCACCTTGAAACACTTAAGTTGCAGGGAGTAGTCCTTCCAAAAACTACTCAAGTCTCAAGGGAAGCCATGTGCTAAATGCTGAATCTTGGAACATAGATGGTTTACTCTGGAGAGACACATGTGTTGTTTCAACTCAGCTGAAAAGGCCTAGTTGGAGCAAACTGAGCCTGTGTCCATCTTGAAAGACTTTCGTTGCTGGAAGGATTCACTTCAAAAATTAACTCAATTCTCACAAGAAAACAATGTTCTAGATGTTCCTGCACCTAACAACAATGGTTTCTTTGAGAGATACATGTGTTTCTTCGACTCACCTGAAGGGGCCGGTTTGGATGAAAATGAGCCTTTCTCTAGCTTAGAAACTATTGTTTGCAGGAAGAATGCCTTGCAAACATCAACACAATTCTCACAGGGAAACAATGTGCTAGATGCTGCATCTTGTAACTTGGTTCCTTTTTGTCGGAGACACAGATGTGATTCTTCTAATCAGCTGAAAAGGCCTATTTGGAGCAAATGAGGGCTATCTGCATCTTGAAACACCTAAGATGCACGAAGTGTTCCTTTCACAACTAACTCAATTCTCACAGAAAAAGAATGTGCTACATGCCCCTGCCTCTAACACTGAAGGGTTTCCTCAAAAGATACATGTGTTTCGTCAACTGACTTGAACAGGCCTATAGGGAACACAAGTACCCTTCTCCACTTTGAAACCTTTGATTTGCAGGAACTGTTCCCTTCAAAAACCAAGTCAAGTCTCAGAGGAAAACAATGTGCTAGATCTCCTGCTGCTAAGATAGATGGGTTTTTTTGGGAGATACACGTGTTTCGTCAACTTAACTAACTTAACTGAATAGGCGTACTTGCAACGAAATGAGCCTTTCTGCACCTTGAAAACTGTGCTTTGCAGGAATTACTCCTTCACAACTAACTCAGTTCTCAGAGGGAGACAATGCACTAGATGCTGCAGCTTCTATCATAGATGGTTTTCTTTGAAGTCACACATGTGTTTCTCCACCTCAGTTGAATAGGCCGTTCTGGATCAAAAAGTGCCTGTCTCAAGCTCGAATCACCTTATTTTCAGGAAGTATTCCTTTCCAAGACTAACTCACTTCTCACAGAGAAACAATTTTCCACTTGCTACAGCTTCTAGCACAGATGGTTTTTTGCGAGAGATCATTGTGTTTGTTCAACTTACAGGAACCGTACATTTGCAACAAAATGAGCCCTTCTCCACCTTGAAAACTATTATTTGCTGGAAGTATTCCTTTCAAAAGAAACTCACTTCTCACAGAGAAACAGTATGCTCCATGCTGAAGCTTCTAAAAACCTGGTTTTCTTTGGACTTCTATATGAGTCTTCAACTCAGCTGAATAGGCCTATTAGGAGCAAAGAGAACTTATTTCCGCCCTTCAACACCGTGCTTGCAGGAAGTTTCCTTTTCCAAAGCTGACCAAGATCTCACCAAATACAATGTGCTCGAAGCTCCTGCTTCTAACACGGATCGTTTTCTGTATGAGATACAAGTGTTTCTTCAACTTAGTTGAGTAGGCCTATTTGGCACAAAATGAGCCTTTCTCCACCTTGAAAATTGTGATTTGCTGGAAGTATTCATTTCAAAAATTCATCCATTTCTCACTGGAAAACAATGTGCTAGAGGCTTCAGCTTCTTACATAGATGGTTTTCTTTGGAGAAACACCTGTCTTTCTTCAACTCTGGTGAAGAGGACTTTATAGACCAAACGGAGTCTATGTCCATCTTGAAACACCAAAGTTGCAGGAAGTGTTCTTTACCAAAACAAACTTAATTGTTACAAAAAGCAATGTGCTTGATGTTCTTGCATCTATCATTGAAGGTTTTCTTCGAGAGATGCACGTGATTGGTCAAGTGACCTGAATAGGCATGTTTGGAACAAAATGAGCCTTTCTCCAGCTTGAAAACTAGGATTTGCAGGAAATATTCCTTTCAAAACGAACCCAGTTGTCATAGAGAAACAATGGGCAAGACAATGCAGCTTTGAACATAGAAGGTTTTCTTTGGTGAGATTCGTGTGTCTCTCCTACTCAGCTAAATAGGCTTTTATGGAACTAAGGGAGGCTTTTCCACCTTGACAATGGTGATATGCTGCACGTATTCCTTTCAAAAACTAACTTACCTCTTATAAGAAAACAATGTGCTAGATGCTGCAGCTTCTAGCATACATGGTTCTTTTGGGAGAGGTACACATGTTCCTGGAACTCAGCTGAATAGGCCTATTTGGAGCAAACATTGACTATGTCCACCCTGAAACACCTCAGTTGCAGGAAGTATTACTCTCTAACTCTAACACAATTCTCACAGGAATACAATGTGCTGTAGCTCCTGCTTCTAACATGAATGGTTTTCTTTCTGAGATACATGTGTTTCTTCAACTTAGCTGGATAGGCCTATTTGGAACAAAGTTAGCTTATCTCCAATATGAAGTTGTGATTTGCAGCGTGTATTACTCTAAAAATCTTACTCAGTTCTCACAGGAAAATAAAGCGCTAAATGGGCAGTTTCTAAAATAGATGGTGTTTTGGAGATATTCATGTCTTTCTTCAACTCAGGTGAAAATTACTTTTTGGAGCAACAGTCCCTACCTTCACCTTGAAACACTTAAGTTGCAGGAAGTATTCCTTTCCAAAGTTATGCAAGTCTCAGAGGGAGACAATGTGCTAGATCTCCTGCTTCTAAGACCAGTGGTTTTCTTTGGTAGATACATGTGTTCCTTCAACTTAACTGAAGAGGCCTACTTGCAACCACATAAGCCTTTCTCCACCTGGAAAACTATGGTTTGCAGGAAGTTTTCTTTTCAAAACTAACTCAATTCTCAGAGGGCAGGCAATGCACCAGATGCTGCAGCTTCTATCATACATGGTTTTCTATGGGGTGATACATGTGTTTCTTCACCTCAGTTAAATAGGCCTATTTGGAGGAAAAAGTGCCTACCTCAATCTGGAATCACCTAGTTTTCAGGAAGTATTCCTATCAAACAGTAACTCACTTCTCACAGAGAAACAATGTTCTACTTGCTTCTGCTTCAAACACAGGTGGTTTTCCTTTGAGAGATACACGTGTTTCTTCGAATTCAAGCATCGGCAGATTTGCAACATAATGGTCTTTTCTTCAGCTTGGAAACTGTCATTTGCAGGAAGTATTCCTTTCAAAATGAACTAGTTCTCACAGAGAAACAATGTGCTCGATGCTGAAGCTTCTAAAACCGTGGCTTTCTTTGGACAGGTATATGTGTTGATTCAATTCATCTGAGTAGTCCTATTTGGAGCCAACAGAGCCTACTTCCACCTTGCAACACCATGGCTGGAAGAAGATTTCCGTTCCAAACCTGACACAATTAGCACAGGAAAACAATGTGCTAGATGCTTCTGCTTCAAATATGCATGGTGTTGTTTTGAGAAATACGTGGTTCTCCAACTTAGCTGAATAGGACTATTTGGAACAAGGTTAGCCATTCTCCAGTTGAACCTTGTGAGGTTCCTGATGTATTAGTCTCAAAATCTTACTCAGTTCTCACTGGGAAACAATGCACTAGATGCGGAGGCTGTTTGGAACAAAGTGAGCCTTTTTTCCACCTTACAACTGTTTTTGCAGGAATTATTCCTTTCAAAAACAAACTCAAGTCTCCGAAGGAAACAATGTGTTGATGCCCCTGCTTCTAATCGGGATGTTTTTCTTTTGACAGATAAAGGTATTTCTTCTCTTCAGCTTAATAGGCCTGATTGTAACAAAAAGATCCTTTCTCCCCCTTGAGAAGTATGATTTGCTGGGAGTATTACATTCGAAAACGGACTCAATTCTACAGGGAAACAATGTGCCAGATGCTGCAGCTTCTAACATGGATGGTGTCTTTGGAGAGATACATGTGTTTCTTCAACTCAGCTGAGTAGATCTATTTGGAGCAAACAGAGCCTATCTCCACCTTGAAACACCTGAGTTGGAGGAAGTATTTCTTTCAAAAGTAGCTCTATTGTCCCAAGAAACAATGTGCTAGATACTGCAGCTTCAAACAGAGTTGGTTTTCTCAGCAGAGATATATGTATTTCGTGCATTAGGGTGAAGAAGCCTATTTGGAACAAGATGAGCTTAACTCGACCTTGAAAATTCTGATTTGCACAAAGTATTCCTCTCAAAAACTGAAACAATTCTCACAGGCAAGCAAGGTGCTTGATACTGCACCTTCTAACAGACATTGTTTTCTTTGGAGATACTCATGGGTTACTTCAACTCAGCTGAAAAGGCCTCTATAAAGTAAGCAGAGTCTATCTCCATCTTGAAACACCAAAGTTGAAGGAAATGTTCTTTTGACAAACAAACTGAATTCTCACAGGAAGTCAACGTGCTAGACGTTCCTGCACATAACACCAAAGGTGTTCTTTGAGAGATACATGTGTTTCGTCAAGTCACCTAATAGTCCTGTTTGGAACCAAATGAGCCTTTCTCCAGCATGAAAACTAGGATTTGCAGGAAGTATTCCTTTCACAAACCACCCCACTTCTCACCGAGAAACAATGTGCTAGATGGGGCACCTTCTAACATAGATAGTTTTTATTTGAGAGACATATGTGTTTCTCCTACTCAGCAAAATAGAAGGAGAAGGAGGCTTTTATAGAACAAAATGAACCATTTTCGACCTTGAAAACTGACATATGCTGCAAGTATTCCTTTAAAGAACTACTCAACTCCCACAGGGAACAATGTGGTGGATGCTTCAGTTTCTAGCCAACATGGTTCTCTTTGGAGAGGTACACGTGTTCCTTCAACTCACCTGAATAGGCCTATTGGGAGCAAACACTGCCTATGCCCACCTGGAAACACCTCAGTTGCAGGAAGTATTCCTGTCCAAATGTAACACAGTTCTCACAGGAATACAATGTGCTGGATGCTCCCTTTTTCAAACACGGATCGTTTTGTTTCTGAGATATCTGTGTTTCTTCTACTTAGCTGAGTAGGACTATTTGGAACAAAATGAGCCTCTCTCGACCTTGAAAACTGGTTTCCATTGTGTATTACTCACACAACTTACTCAGTTCTCAGAGGGAACCAATGCACTAGAAGCGGCAGTAGCTAACCTAGATGGTTTCTTGGAGAGACACGTGTGTTTCTTCAACTGAGCTGAAAAGGACTCTTTGGAGCAACAGCGCCTATCTGCACCTTGAAACACTTAAGTTGCAGGGAGTAGTCCTTCCAAAAACTACTCAAGTCTCAAGGGAAGCCATGTGCTAAATGCTGAATCTTGGAACATAGATGGTTTACTCTGGAGAGACACATGTGTTGTTTCAACTCAGCTGAAAAGGCCTAGTTGGAGCAAACTGAGCCTGTGTCCATCTTGAAAGACTTTCGTTGCTGGAAGGATTCACTTCAAAAATTAACTCAATTCTCACAAGAAAACAATGTTCTAGATGTTCCTGCACCTAACAACAATGGTTTCTTTGAGAGATACATGTGTTTCTTCGACTCACCTGAAGGGGCCGGTTTGGATGAAAATGAGCCTTTCTCTAGCTTAGAAACTATTGTTTGCAGGAAGAATGCCTTGCAAACATCAACACAATTCTCACAGGGAAACAATGTGCTAGATGCTGCATCTTGTAACTTGGTTCCTTTTTGTCGGAGACACAGATGTGATTCTTCTAATCAGCTGAAAAGGCCTATTTGGAGCAAATGAGGGCTATCTGCATCTTGAAACACCTAAGATGCACGAAGTGTTCCTTTCACAACTAACTCAATTCTCACAGAAAAAGAATGTGCTACATGCCCCTGCCTCTAACACTGAAGGGTTTCCTCAAAAGATACATGTGTTTCGTCAACTCACTTGAACAGGCCTATAGGGAACACAAGTACCCTTCTCCACTTTGAAACCTTTGATTTGCAGGAACTGTTCCCTTCAAAAACCAAGTCAAGTCTCAGAGGAAAACAATGTGCTAGATCTCCTGCTGCTAAGATAGATGGGTTTTTTTGGGAGATACACGTGTTTCGTCAACTTAACTAACTTAACTGAATAGGCGTACTTGCAACGAAATGAGCCTTTCTGCACCTTGAAACCTGTGCTTTGCAGGAATTACTCCTTCACAACTAACTCAGTTCTCAGAGGGAGACAATGCACTAGATGCTGCAGCTTCTATCATAGATGGTTTTCTTTGAAGTCACACATGTGTTTCTCCACCTCAGTTGAATAGGCCGTTCTGGATCAAAAAGTGCCTGTCTCAAGCTCGAATCACCTTATTTTCAGGAAGTATTCCTTTCCAAGACTAACTCACTTCTCACAGAGAAACAATTTTCCACTTGCTACAGCTTCTAGCACAGATGGTTTTTTGCGAGAGATCATTGTGTTTGTTCAACTTACAGGAACCGTACATTTGCAACAAAATGAGCCCTTCTCCACCTTGAAAACTATTATTTGCTGGAAGTATTCCTTTCAAAAGGAACTCACTTCTCACAGAGAAACAGTATGCTCCATGCTGAAGCTTCTAAAAACCTGGTTTTCTTTGGACTTCTATATGAGTCTTCAACTCAGCTGAATAGGCCTATTAGGAGCAAAGAGAACTTATTTCCGCCCTTCAACACCGTGCTTGCAGGAAGTTTCCTTTTCCAAAGCTGACCAAGATCTCACCAAATACAATGTGCTCGAAGCTCCTGCTTCTAACACGGATCGTTTTCTGTATGAGATACAAGTGTTTCTTCAACTTAGTTGAGTAGGCCTATTTGGCACAAAATGAGCCTTTCTCCACCTTGAAAATTGTGATTTGCTGGAAGTATTCATTTCAAAAATTCATCCATTTCTCACTGGAAAACAATGTGCTAGAGGCTTCAGCTTCTTACATAGATGGTTTTCTTTGGAGAAACACCTGTCTTTCTTCAACTCTGGTGAAGAGGACTTTATAGACCAAACGGAGTCTATGTCCATCTTGAAACACCAAAGTTGCAGGAAGTGTTCTTTACCAAAACAAACTTAATTGTTACAAAAAGCAATGTGCTTGATGTTCTTGCATCTATCATTGAAGGTTTTCTTCGAGAGATGCACGTGATTGGTCAAGTGACCTGAATAGGCATGTTTGGAACAAAATGAGCCTTTCTCCAGCTTGAAAACTAGGATTTGCAGGAAATATTCCTTTCAAAACGAACCCAGTTGTCATAGAGAAACAATGGGCAAGACAATGCAGCTTTGAACATAGAAGGTTTTCTTTGGTGAGATTCGTGTGTCTCTCCTACTCAGCTAAATAGGCTTTTATGGAACTAAGGGAGGCTTTTCCACCTTGACAATGGTGATATGCTGCACGTAGTCCTTTCAAAAACTAACTTACCTCTTATAAGAAAACAATGTGCTAGATGCTGCAGCTTCTAGCATACATGGTTCTTTTGGGAGAGGTACACATGTTCCTGGAACTCAGCTGAATAGGCCTATTTGGAGCAAACATTGACTATGTCCACCCTGAAACACCTCAGTTGCAGGAAGTATTACTCTCTAACTCTAACACAATTCTCACAGGAATACAATGTGCTGTAGCTCCTGCTTCTAACATGAATGGTTTTCTTTCTGAGATACATGTGTTTCTTCAACTTAGCTGGATAGGCCTATTTGGAACAAAGTTAGCTTATCTCCAATATGAAGTTGTGATTTGCAGCGTGTATTACTCTAAAAATCTTACTCAGTTCTCACAGGAAAATAAAGCGCTAAATGGGCAGTTTCTAAAATAGATGGTGTTTTGGAGATATTCATGTCTTCCTTCAACTCAGGTGAAAATTACTTTTTGGAGCAACAGTCCCTACCTTCACCTTGAAACACTTAAGTTGCAGGAAGTATTCCTTTCCAAAGTTATGCAAGTCTCAGAGGGAGACAATGTGCTAGATCTCCTGCTTCTAAGACCAGTGGTTTTCTTTGGTAGATACATGTGTTCCTTCAACTTAACTGAAGAGGCCTACTTGCAACCACATAAGCCTTTCTCCACCTGGAAAACTATGGTTTGCAGGAAGTTTTCTTTTCAAAACTAACTCAATTCTCAGAGGGCAGGCAATGCACCAGATGCTGCAGCTTCTATCATACATGGTTTTCTATGGGGTGATACATGTGTTTCTTCACCTCAGTTAAATAGGCCTATTTGGAGGAAAAAGTGCCTACCTCAATCTGGAATCACCTAGTTTTCAGGAAGTATTCCTATCAAACAGTAACTCACTTCTCACAGAGAAACAATGTTCTACTTGCTTCTGCTTCAAACACAGGTGGTTTTCCTTTGAGAGATACACGTGTTTCTTCGAATTCAAGCATCGGCAGATTTGCAACATAATGGTCTTTTCTTCAGCTTGGAAACTGTCATTTGCAGGAAGTATTCCTTTCAAAATGAACTAGTTCTCACAGAGAAACAATGTGCTCGATGCTGAAGCTTCTAAAACCGTGGCTTTCTTTGGACAGGTATATGTGTTGATTCAATTCATCTGAGTAGTCCTATTTGGAGCCAACAGAGCCTACTTCCACCTTGCAACACCATGGCTGGAAGAAGATTTCCGTTCCAAACCTGACACAATTAGCACAGGAAAACAATGTGCTAGATGCTTCTGCTTCAAATATGCATGGTGTTGTTTTGAGAAATACGTGGTTCTCCAACTTAGCTGAATAGGACTATTTGGAACAAGGTTAGCCATTCTCCAGTTGAACCTTGTGAGGTTCCTGATGTATTAGTCTCAAAATCTTACTCAGTTCTCACTGGGAAACAATGCACTAGATGCGGAGGCTGTTTGGAACAAAGTGAGCCTTTTTTCCACCTTACAACTGTTTTTGCAGGAATTATTCCTTTCAAAAACAAACTCAAGTCTCCGAAGGAAACAATGTGTTGATGCCCCTGCTTCTAATCGGGATGTTTTTCTTTTGACAGATAAAGGTATTTCTTCTCTTCAGCTTAATAGGCCTGATTGTAACAAAAAGATCCTTTCTCCCCCTTGAGAAGTATGATTTGCTGGGAGTATTACATTCGAAAACGGACTCAATTCTACAGGGAAACAATGTGCCAGATGCTGCAGCTTCTAACATGGATGGTGACTTTGGAGAGATACATGTGTTTCTTCAACTCAGCTGAGTAGATCTATTTGGAGCAAACAGAGCCTATCTCCACCTTGAAACACCTGAGTTGGAGGAAGTATTTCTTTCAAAAGTAGCTCTATTGTCCCAAGAAACAATGTGCTAGATACTGCAGCTTCAAACAGAGTTGGTTTTCTCAGCAGAGATATATGTATTTCGTGCATTAGGGTGAAGAAGCCTATTTGGAACAAGATGAGCTTAACTCGACCTTGAAAATTCTGATTTGCACAAAGTATTCCTCTCAAAAACTGAAACAATTCTCACAGGCAAGCAAGGTGCTTGATACTGCACCTTCTAACAGACATTGTTTTCTTTGGAGATACTCATGGGTTACTTCAACTCAGCTGAAAAGGCCTCTATAAAGTAAGCAGAGTCTATCTCCATCTTGAAACACCAAAGTTGAAGGAAATGTTCTTTTGACAAACAAACTGAATTCTCACAGGAAGTCAACGTGCTAGACGTTCCTGCCCATAACACCAAAGGTGTTCTTTGAGAGATACATGTGTTTCGTCAAGTCACCTAATAGTCCTGTTTGGAACCAAATGAGCCTTTCTCCAGCATGAAAACTAGGATTTGCAGGAAGTATTCCTTTCACAAACCACCCCACTTCTCACCGAGAAACAATGTGCTAGATGGGGCACCTTCTAACATAGATAGTTTTTATTTGAGAGACATATGTGTTTCTCCTACTCAGCAAAATAGAAGGAGAAGGAGGCTTTTATAGAACAAAATGAACCATTTTCGACCTTGAAAACTGACATATGCTGCAAGTATTCCTTTAAAGAACTACTCAACTCCCACAGGGAACAATGTGGTGGATGCTTCAGTTTCTAGCCAACATGGTTCTCTTTGGAGAGGTACACGTGTTCCTTCAACTCACCTGAATAGGCCTATTGGGAGCAAACACTGCCTATGCCCACCTGGAAACACCTCAGTTGCAGGAAGTATTCCTGTCCAAATGTAACACAGTTCTCACAGGAATACAATGTGCTGGATGCTCCCTTTTTCAAACACGGATCGTTTTGTTTCTGAGATATCTGTGTTTCTTCTACTTAGCTGAGTAGGACTATTTGGAACAAAATGAGCCTCTCTCGACCTTGAAAACTGGTTTCCATTGTGTATTACTCACACAACTTACTCAGTTCTCAGAGGGAACCAATGCACTAGAAGCGGCAGTAGCTAACCTAGATGGTTTCTTGGAGAGACACGTGTGTTTCTTCAACTGAGCTGAAAAGGACTCTTTGGAGCAACAGCGCCTATCTGCACCTTGAAACACTTAAGTTGCAGGGAGTAGTCCTTCCAAAAACTACTCAAGTCTCAAGGGAAGCCATGTGCTAAATGCTGAATCTTGGAACATAGATGGTTTACTCTGGAGAGACACATGTGTTGTTTCAACTCAGCTGAAAAGGCCTAGTTGGAGCAAACTGAGCCTGTGTCCATCTTGAAAGACTTTCGTTGCTGGAAGGATTCACTTCAAAAATTAACTCAATTCTCACAAGAAAACAATGTTCTAGATGTTCCTGCACCTAACAACAATGGTTTCTTTGAGAGATACATGTGTTTCTTCGACTCACCTGAAGGGGCCGGTTTGGATGAAAATGAGCCTTTCTCTAGCTTAGAAACTATTGTTTGCAGGAAGAATGCCTTGCAAACATCAACACAATTCTCACAGGGAAACAATGTGCTAGATGCTGCATCTTGTAACTTGGTTCCTTTTTGTCGGAGAGACAGATGTGATTCTTCTAATCAGCTGAAAAGGCCTATTTGGAGCAAATGAGGGCTATCTGCATCTTGAAACACCTAAGATGCACGAAGTGTTCCTTTCACAACTAACTCAATTCTCACAGAAAAAGAATGTGCTACATGCCCCTGCCTCTAACACTGAAGGGTTTCCTCAAAAGATACATGTGTTTCGTCAACTCACTTGAACAGGCCTATAGGGAACACAAGTACCCTTCTCCACTTTGAAACCTTTGATTTGCAGGAACTGTTCCCTTCAAAAACCAAGTCAAGTCTCAGAGGAAAACAATGTGCTAGATCTCCTGCTGCTAAGATAGATGGGTTTTTTTGGGAGATACACGTGTTTCGTCAACTTAACTAACTTAACTGAATAGGCGTACTTGCAACGAAATGAGCCTTTCTGCACCTTGAAACCTGTGCTTTGCAGGAATTACTCCTTCAAAACTAACTCAGTTCTCAGAGGGAGACAATGCACTAGATGCTGCAGCTTCTATCATAGATGGTTTTCTTTGAAGTCACACATGTGTTTCTCCACCTCAGTTGAATAGGCCGTTCTGGATCAAAAAGTGCCTGTCTCAAGCTCGAATCACCTTATTTTCAGGAAGTATTCCTTTCCAAGACTAACTCACTTCTCACAGAGAAACAATTTTCCACTTGCTACAGCTTCTAGCACAGATGGTTTTTTGCGAGAGATCATTGTGTTTGTTCAACTTACAGGAACCGTACATTTGCAACAAAATGAGCCCTTCTCCACCTTGAAAACTATTATTTGCTGGAAGTATTCCTTTCAAAAGGAACTCACTTCTCACAGAGAAACAGTATGCTCCATGCTGAAGCTTCTAAAAACCTGGTTTTCTTTGGACTTCTATATGAGTCTTCAACTCAGCTGAATAGGCCTATTAGGAGCAAAGAGAACTTATTTCCGCCCTTCAACACCGTGCTTGCAGGAAGTTTCCTTTTCCAAAGCTGACCAAGATCTCACCAAATACAATGTGCTCGAAGCTCCTGCTTCTAACACGGATCGTTTTCTGTATGAGATACAAGTGTTTCTTCAACTTAGTTGAGTAGGCCTATTTGGCACAAAATGAGCCTTTCTCCACCTTGAAAATTGTGATTTGCTGGAAGTATTCATTTCAAAAATTCATCCATTTCTCACTGGAAAACAATGTGCTAGAGGCTTCAGCTTCTTACATAGATGGTTTTCTTTGGAGAAACACCTGTCTTTCTTCAACTCTGGTGAAGAGGACTTTATAGACCAAACGGAGTCTATGTCCATCTTGAAACACCAAAGTTGCAGGAAGTGTTCTTTACCAAAACAAACTTAATTGTTACAAAAAGCAATGTGCTTGATGTTCTTGCATCTATCATTGAAGGTTTTCTTCGAGAGATGCACGTGATTGGTCAAGTGACCTGAATAGGCATGTTTGGAACAAAATGAGCCTTTCTCCAGCTTGAAAACTAGGATTTGCAGGAAATATTCCTTTCAAAACGAACCCAGTTGTCATAGAGAAACAATGGGCAAGACAATGCAGCTTTGAACATAGAAGGTTTTCTTTGGTGAGATTCGTGTGTCTCTCCTACTCAGCTAAATAGGCTTTTATGGAACTAAGGGAGGCTTTTCCACCTTGACAATGGTGATATGCTGCACGTATTCCTTTCAAAAACTAACTTACCTCTTATAAGAAAACAATGTGCTAGATGCTGCAGCTTCTAGCATACATGGTTCTTTTGGGAGAGGTACACATGTTCCTGGAACTCAGCTGAATAGGCCTATTTGGAGCAAACATTGACTATGTCCACCCTGAAACACCTCAGTTGCAGGAAGTATTACTCTCTAACTCTAACACAATTCTCACAGGAATACAATGTGCTGTAGCTCCTGCTTCTAACATGAATGGTTTTCTTTCTGAGATACATGTGTTTCTTCAACTTAGCTGGATAGGCCTATTTGGAACAAAGTTAGCTTATCTCCAATATGAAGTTGTGATTTGCAGCGTGTATTACTCTAAAAATCTTACTCAGTTCTCACAGGAAAATAAAGCGCTAAATGGGCAGTTTCTAAAATAGATGGTGTTTTGGAGATATTCATGTCTTTCTTCAACTCAGGTGAAAATTACTTTTTGGAGCAACAGTCCCTACCTTCACCTTGAAACACTTAAGTTGCAGGAAGTATTCCTTTCCAAAGTTATGCAAGTCTCAGAGGGAGACAATGTGCTAGATCTCCTGCTTCTAAGACCAGTGGTTTTCTTTGGTAGATACATGTGTTCCTTCAACTTAACTGAAGAGGCCTACTTGCAACCACATAAGCCTTTCTCCACCTGGAAAACTATGGTTTGCAGGAAGTTTTCTTTTCAAAACTAACTCAATTCTCAGAGGGCAGGCAATGCACCAGATGCTGCAGCTTCTATCATACATGGTTTTCTATGGGGTGATACATGTGTTTCTTCACCTCAGTTAAATAGGCCTATTTGGAGGAAAAAGTGCCTACCTCAATCTGGAATCACCTAGTTTTCAGGAAGTATTCCTATCAAACAGTAACTCACTTCTCACAGAGAAACAATGTTCTACTTGCTTCTGCTTCAAACACAGGTGGTTTTCCTTTGAGAGATACACGTGTTTCTTCGAATTCAAGCATCGGCAGATTTGCAACATAATGGTCTTTTCTTCAGCTTGGAAACTGTCATTTGCAGGAAGTATTCCTTTCAAAATGAACTAGTTCTCACAGAGAAACAATGTGCTCGATGCTGAAGCTTCTAAAACCGTGGCTTTCTTTGGACAGGTATATGTGTTGATTCAATTCATCTGAGTAGTCCTATTTGGAGCCAACAGAGCCTACTTCCACCTTGCAACACCATGGCTGGAAGAAGATTTCCGTTCCAAACCTGACACAATTAGCACAGGAAAACAATGTGCTAGATGCTTCTGCTTCAAATATGCATGGTGTTGTTTTGAGAAATACGTGGTTCTCCAACTTAGCTGAATAGGACTATTTGGAACAAGGTTAGCCATTCTCCAGTTGAACCTTGTGAGGTTCCTGATGTATTAGTCTCAAAATCTTACTCAGTTCTCACTGGGAAACAATGCACTAGATGCGGAGGCTGTTTGGAACAAAGTGAGCCTTTTTTCCACCTTACAACTGTTTTTGCAGGAATTATTCCTTTCAAAAACAAACTCAAGTCTCCGAAGGAAACAATGTGTTGATGCCCCTGCTTCTAATCGGGATGTTTTTCTTTTGACAGATAAAGGTATTTCTTCTCTTCAGCTTAATAGGCCTGATTGTAACAAAAAGATCCTTTCTCCCCCTTGAGAAGTATGATTTGCTGGGAGTATTACATTCGAAAACGGACTCAATTCTACAGGGAAACAATGTGCCAGATGCTGCAGCTTCTAACATGGATGGTGTCTTTGGAGAGATACATGTGTTTCTTCAACTCAGCTGAGTAGATCTATTTGGAGCAAACAGAGCCTATCTCCACCTTGAAACACCTGAGTTGGAGGAAGTATTTCTTTCAAAAGTAGCTCTATTGTCCCAAGAAACAATGTGCTAGATACTGCAGCTTCAAACAGAGTTGGTTTTCTCAGCAGAGATATATGTATTTCGTGCATTAGGGTGAAGAAGCCTATTTGGAACAAGATGAGCTTAACTCGACCTTGAAAATTCTGATTTGCACAAAGTATTCCTCTCAAAAACTGAAACAATTCTCACAGGCAAGCAAGGTGCTTGATACTGCACCTTCTAACAGACATTGTTTTCTTTGGAGATACTCATGGGTTACTTCAACTCAGCTGAAAAGGCCTCTATAAAGTAAGCAGAGTCTATCTCCATCTTGAAACACCAAAGTTGAAGGAAATGTTCTTTTGACAAACAAACTGAATTCTCACAGGAAGTCAACGTGCTAGACGTTCCTGCACATAACACCAAAGGTGTTCTTTGAGAGATACATGTGTTTCGTCAAGTCACCTAATAGTCCTGTTTGGAACCAAATGAGCCTTTCTCCAGCATGAAAACTAGGATTTGCAGGAAGTATTCCTTTCACAAACCACCCCACTTCTCACCGAGAAACAATGTGCTAGATGGGGCACCTTCTAACATAGATAGTTTTTATTTGAGAGACATATGTGTTTCTCCTACTCAGCAAAATAGAAGGAGAAGGAGGCTTTTATAGAACAAAATGAACCATTTTCGACCTTGAAAACTGACATATGCTGCAAGTATTCCTTTAAAGAACTACTCAACTCCCACAGGGAACAATGTGGTGGATGCTTCAGTTTCTAGCCAACATGGTTCTCTTTGGAGAGGTACACGTGTTCCTTCAACTCACCTGAATAGGCCTATTGGGAGCAAACACTGCCTATGCCCACCTGGAAACACCTCAGTTGCAGGAAGTATTCCTGTCCAAATGTAACACAGTTCTCACAGGAATACAATGTGCTGGATGCTCCCTTTTTCAAACACGGATCGTTTTGTTTCTGAGATATCTGTGTTTCTTCTACTTAGCTGAGTAGGACTATTTGGAACAAAATGAGCCTCTCTCGACCTTGAAAACTGGTTTCCATTGTGTATTACTCACACAACTTACTCAGTTCTCAGAGGGAACCAATGCACTAGAAGCGGCAGTAGCTAACCTAGATGGTTTCTTGGAGAGACACGTGTGTTTCTTCAACTGAGCTGAAAAGGACTCTTTGGAGCAACAGCGCCTATCTGCACCTTGAAACACTTAAGTTGCAGGGAGTAGTCCTTCCAAAAACTACTCAAGTCTCAAGGGAAGCCATGTGCTAAATGCTGAATCTTGGAACATAGATGGTTTACTCTGGAGAGACACATGTGTTGTTTCAACTCAGCTGAAAAGGCCTAGTTGGAGCAAACTGAGCCTGTGTCCATCTTGAAAGACTTTCGTTGCTGGAAGGATTCACTTCAAAAATTAACTCAATTCTCACAAGAAAACAATGTTCTAGATGTTCCTGCACCTAACAACAATGGTTTCTTTGAGAGATACATGTGTTTCTTCGACTCACCTGAAGGGGCCGGTTTGGATGAAAATGAGCCTTTCTCTAGCTTAGAAACTATTGTTTGCAGGAAGAATGCCTTGCAAACATCAACACAATTCTCACAGGGAAACAATGTGCTAGATGCTGCATCTTGTAACTTGGTTCCTTTTTGTCGGAGAGACAGATGTGATTCTTCTAATCAGCTGAAAAGGCCTATTTGGAGCAAATGAGGGCTATCTGCATCTTGAAACACCTAAGATGCACGAAGTGTTCCTTTCACAACTAACTCAATTCTCACAGAAAAAGAATGTGCTACATGCCCCTGCCTCTAACACTGAAGGGTTTCCTCAAAAGATACATGTGTTTCGTCAACTCACTTGAACAGGCCTATAGGGAACACAAGTACCCTTCTCCACTTTGAAACCTTTGATTTGCAGGAACTGTTCCCTTCAAAAACCAAGTCAAGTCTCAGAGGAAAACAATGTGCTAGATCTCCTGCTGCTAAGATAGATGGGTTTTTTTGAGAGATACACGTGTTTCGTCAACTTAACTAACTTAACTGAATAGGCGTACTTGCAACGAAATGAGCCTTTCTGCACCTTGAAACCTGTGCTTTGCAGGAATTACTCCTTCAAAACTAACTCAGTTCTCAGAGGGAGACAATGCACTAGATGCTGCAGCTTCTATCATAGATGGTTTTCTTTGAAGTCACACATGTGTTTCTCCACCTCAGTTGAATAGGCCGTTCTGGATCAAAAAGTGCCTGTCTCAAGCTCGAATCACCTTATTTTCAGGAAGTATTCCTTTCCAAGACTAACTCACTTCTCACAGAGAAACAATTTTCCACTTGCTACAGCTTCTAGCACAGATGGTTTTTTGCGAGAGATCATTGTGTTTGTTCAACTTACAGGAACCGTACATTTGCAACAAAATGAGCCCTTCTCCACCTTGAAAACTATTATTTGCTGGAAGTATTCCTTTCAAAAGGAACTCACTTCTCACAGAGAAACAGTATGCTCCATGCTGAAGATTCTAAAAACCTGGTTTTCTTTGGACTTCTATATGAGTCTTCAACTCAGCTGAATAGGCCTATTAGGAGCAAAGAGAACTTATTTCCGCCCTTCAACACCGTGCTTGCAGGAAGTTTCCTTTTCCAAAGCTGACCAAGATCTCACCAAATACAATGTGCTCAAAGCTCCTGCTTCTAACACGGATCGTTTTCTGTATGAGATACAAGTGTTTCTTCAACTTAGTTGAGTAGGCCTATTTGGCACAAAATGAGCCTTTCTCCACCTTGAAAATTGTGATTTGCTGGAAGTATTCATTTCAAAAATTCATCCATTTCTCACTGGAAAACAATGTGCTAGAGGCTTCAGCTTCTTACATAGATGGTTTTCTTTGGAGAAACACCTGTCTTTCTTCAACTCTGGTGAAGAGGACTTTATAGACCAAACGGAGTCTATGTCCATCTTGAAACACCAAAGTTGCAGGAAGTGTTCTTTACCAAAACAAACTTAATTGTTACAAAAAGCAATGTGCTTGATGTTCTTGCATCTATCATTGAAGGTTTTCTTCGAGAGATGCACGTGATTGGTCAAGTGACCTGAATAGGCATGTTTGGAACAAAATGAGCCTTTCTCCAGCTTGAAAACTAGGATTTGCAGGAAATATTCCTTTCAAAACGAACCCAGTTGTCATAGAGAAACAATGGGCAAGACAATGCAGCTTTGAACATAGAAGGTTTTCTTTGGTGAGATTCGTGTGTCTCTCCTACTCAGCTAAATAGGCTTTTATGGAACTAAGGGAGGCTTTTCCACCTTGACAATGGTGATATGCTGCACGTATTCCTTTCAAAAACTAACTTACCTCTTATAAGAAAACAATGTGCTAGATGCTGCAGCTTCTAGCATACATGGTTCTTTTGGGAGAGGTACACATGTTCCTGGAACTCAGCTGAATAGGCCTATTTGGAGCAAACATTGACTATGTCCACCCTGAAACACCTCAGTTGCAGGAAGTATTACTCTCTAACTCTAACACAATTCTCACAGGAATACAATGTGCTGTAGCTCCTGCTTCTAACATGAATGGTTTTCTTTCTGAGATACATGTGTTTCTTCAACTTAGCTGGATAGGCCTATTTGGAACAAAGTTAGCTTATCTCCAATATGAAGTTGTGATTTGCAGCGTGTATTACTCTAAAAATCTTACTCAGTTCTCACAGGAAAATAAAGCGCTAAATGGGCAGTTTCTAAAATAGATGGTGTTTTGGAGATATTCATGTCTTTCTTCAACTCAGGTGAAAATTACTTTTTGGAGCAACAGTCCCTACCTTCACCTTGAAACACTTAAGTTGCAGGAAGTATTCCTTTCCAAAGTTATGCAAGTCTCAGAGGGAGACAATGTGCTAGATCTCCTGCTTCTAAGACCAGTGGTTTTCTTTGGTAGATACATGTGTTCCTTCAACTTAACTGAAGAGGCCTACTTGCAACCACATAAGCCTTTCTCCACCTGGAAAACTATGGTTTGCAGGAAGTTTTCTTTTCAAAACTAACTCAATTCTCAGAGGGCAGGCAATGCACCAGATGCTGCAGCTTCTATCATACATGGTTTTCTATGGGGTGATACATGTGTTTCTTCACCTCAGTTAAATAGGCCTATTTGGAGGAAAAAGTGCCTACCTCAATCTGGAATCACCTAGTTTTCAGGAAGTATTCCTATCAAACAGTAACACACTTCTCACAGAGAAACAATGTTCTACTTGCTTCTGCTTCAAACACAGGTGGTTTTCCTTTGAGAGATACACGTGTTTCTTCGACTTCAAGCATCGGCAGATTTGCAACATAATGGTCTTTTCTTCAGCTTGGAAACTGTCATTTGCAGGAAGTATTCCTTTCAAAATGAACTAGTTCTCACAGAGAAACAATGTGCTCGATGCTGAAGCTTCTAAAACCGTGGCTTTCTTTGGACAGGTATATGTGTTGATTCAATTCATCTGAGTAGTCCTATTTGGAGCCAACAGAGCCTACTTCCACCTTGCAACACCATGGCTGGAAGAAGATTTCCGTTCCAAACCTGACACAATTAGCACAGGAAAACAATGTGCTAGATGCTTCTGCTTCAAATATGCATGGTGTTGTTTTGAGAAATACGTGGTTCTCCAACTTAGCTGAATAGGACTATTTGGAACAAGGTTAGCCATTCTCCAGTTGAACCTTGTGAGGTTCCTGATGTATTAGTCTCAAAATCTTACTCAGTTCTCACTGGGAAACAATGCACTAGATGCGGAGGCTGTTTGGAACAAAATGAGCCTTTTTTCCACCTTACAACTGTTTTTGCAGGAATTATTCCTTTCAAAAACAAACTCAAGTCTCCGAAGGAAACAATGTGTTGATGCCCCTGCTTCTAATCGGGATGTTTTTCTTTTGACAGATAAAGGTATTTCTTCTCTTCAGCTTAATAGGCCTGATTGTAACAAAAAGATCCTTTCTCCCCCTTGAGAAGTATGATTTGCTGGGAGTATTACATTCGAAAACGGACTCAATTCTACAGGGAAACAATGTGCCAGATGCTGCAGCTTCTAACATGGATGGTGTCTTTGGAGAGATACATGTGTTTCTTCAACTCAGCTGAGTAGATCTATTTGGAGCAAACAGAGCCTATCTCCACCTTGAAACACCTGAGTTGGAGGAAGTATTTCTTTCAAAAGTAGCTCTATTGTCCCAAGAAACAATGTGCTAGATACTGCAGCTTCAAACAGAGTTGGTTTTCTCAGCAGAGATATATGTATTTCGTGCATTAGGGTGAAGAAGCCTATTTGGAACAAGATGAGCTTAACTCGACCTTGAAAATTCTGATTTGCACAAAGTATTCCTCTCAAAAACTGAAACAATTCTCACAGGCAAGCAAGGTGCTTGATACTGCACCTTCTAACAGACATTGTTTTCTTTGGAGATACTCATGGGTTACTTCAACTCAGCTGAAAAGGCCTCTATAAAGTAAGCAGAGTCTATCTCCATCTTGAAACACCAAAGTTGAAGGAAATGTTCTTTTGACAAACAAACTGAATTCTCACAGGAAGTCAACGTACTAGACGTTCCTGCACATAACACCAAAGGTGTTCTTTGAGAGATACATGTGTTTCGTCAAGTCACCTAATAGTACTGTTTGGAACCAAATGAGCCTTTCTCCAGCATGAAAACTAGGATTTGCAGGAAGTATTCCTTTCACAAACCACCCCACTTCTCACCGAGAAACAATGTGCTAGATGGGGCACCTTCTAACATAGATAGTTTTCATTTGAGAGACATATGTGTTTCTCCTACTCAGCAAAATAGAAGGAGAAGGAGGCTTTTATAGAATAAAATGAACCATTTTCGACCTTGAAAACTGACATATGCTGCAAGTATTCCTTTAAAGAACTACTCAACTCCCACAGGGAACAATGGGGTGGATGCTTCAGTTTCTAGCCAACATGGTTCTCTTTGGAGAGGTACACGTGTTCCTTCAACTCACCTGAATAGGCCTATTGGGAGCAAACACTGCCTATGTCCACCTGGAAACACCTCAGTTGCAGGAAGTATTCCTGTCCAAATGTAACACAGTTCTCACAGGAATACAATGTGCTGGATGCTCCCTTTTTCAAACACGGATCGTTTTGTTTCTGAGATATCTGTGTTTCTTCTACTTAGCTGAGTAGGACTATTTGGAACAAAATGAGCCTCTCTCAACCTTGAAAACTGGTTTCCATTGTGTATTACTCACACAACTTACTCAGTTCTCAGAGGGAACCAATGCACTAGAAGCGGCAGTAGCTAACCTAGATGGTTTCTTGGAGAGACACGTGTGTTTCTTCAACTGAGCTGAAAAGGACTCTTTGGAGCAACAGCGCCTATCTGCACCTTGAAACACTTAAGTTGCAGGGAGTAGTCCTTCCAAAAACTACTCAAGTCTCAAGGGAAGCCATGTGCTAAATGCTGAATCTTGGAACATAGATGGTTTACTCTGGAGAGACACATGTGTTGTTTCAACTCAGCTGAAAAGGCCTAGTTGGAGCAAACTGAGCCTGTGTCCATCTTGAAAGACTTTCGTTGCTGGAAGGATTCACTTCAAAAATTAACTCAATTCTCACAAGAAAACAATGTTCTAGATGTTCCTGCACCTAACAACAATGGTTTCTTTGAGAGATACATGTGTTTCTTCGACTCACCTGAAGGGGCCGGTTTGGATGAAAATGAGCCTTTCTCTAGCTTAGAAACTATTGTTTGCAGGAAGAATGCCTTGCAAACATCAACACAATTCTCACAGGGAAACAATGTGCTAGATGCTGCATCTTGTAACTTGGTTCCTTTTTGTCGGAGAGACAGATGTGATTCTTCTAATCAGCTGAAAAGGCCTATTTGGAGCAAATGAGGGCTATCTGCATCTTGAAACACCTAAGATGCACGAAGTGTTCCTTTCACAACTAACTCAATTCTCACAGAAAAAGAATGTGCTACATGCCCCTGCGTCTAACACTGAAGGGTTTCCTCAAAAGATACATGTGTTTCGTCAACTCACTTGAACAGGCCTATAGGGAACACAAGTACCCTTCTCCACTTTGAAACCTTTGATTTGCAGGAACTGTTCCCTTCAAAAACCAAGTCAAGTCTCAGAGGAAAACAATGTGCTAGATCTCCTGCTGCTAAGATAGATGGGTTTTTTTGGGAGATACACGTGTTTCGTCAACTTAACTAACTTAACTGAATAGGCGTACTTGCAACGAAATGAGCCTTTCTGCACCTTGAAAACTGTGCTTTGCAGGAATTACTCCTTCACAACTAACTCAGTTCTCAGAGGGAGACAATGCACTAGATGCTGCAGCTTCTATCATAGATGGTTTTCTTTGAAGTCACACATGTGTTTCTCCACCTCAGTTGAATAGGCCGTTCTGGATCAAAAAGTGCCTGTCTCAAGCTCGAATCACCTTATTTTCAGGAAGTATTCCTTTCCAAGACTAACTCACTTCTCACAGAGAAACAATTTTCCACTTGCTACAGCTTCTAGCACAGATGGTTTTTTGCGAGAGATCATTGTGTTTGTTCAACTTACAGGAACCGTACATTTGCAACAAAATGAGCCCTTCTCCACCTTGAAAACTATTATTTGCTGGAAGTATTCCTTTCAAAAGGAACTCACTTCTCACAGAGAAACAGTATGCTCCATGCTGAAGCTTCTAAAAACCTGGTTTTCTTTGGACTTCTATATGAGTCTTCAACTCAGCTGAATAGGCCTATTAGGAGCAAAGAGAACTTATTTCCGCCCTTCAACACCGTGCTTGCAGGAAGTTTCCTTTTCCAAAGCTGACCAAGATCTCACCAAATACAATGTGCTCGAAGCTCCTGCTTCTAACACGGATCGTTTTCTGTATGAGATACAAGTGTTTCTTCAACTTAGTTGAGTAGGCCTATTTGGCACAAAATGAGCCTTTCTCCACCTTGAAAATTGTGATTTGCTGGAAGTATTCATTTCAAAAATTCATCCATTTCTCACTGGAAAACAATGTGCTAGAGGCTTCAGCTTCTTACATAGATGGTTTTCTTTGGAGAAACACCTGTCTTTCTTCAACTCTGGTGAAGAGGACTTTATAGACCAAACGGAGTCTATGTCCATCTTGAAACACCAAAGTTGCAGGAAGTGTTCTTTACCAAAACAAACTTAATTGTTACAAAAAGCAATGTGCTTGATGTTCTTGCATCTATCATTGAAGGTTTTCTTCGAGAGATGCACGTGATTGGTCAAGTGACCTGAATAGGCATGTTTGGAACAAAATGAGCCTTTCTCCAGCTTGAAAACTAGGATTTGCAGGAAATATTCCTTTCAAAACGAACCCAGTTGTCATAGAGAAACAATGGGCAAGACAATGCAGCTTTGAACATAGAAGGTTTTCTTTGGTGAGATTCGTGTGTCTCTCCTACTCAGCTAAATAGGCTTTTATGGAACTAAGGGAGGCTTTTCCACCTTGACAATGGTGATACGCTGCACGTATTCCTTTCAAAAACTAACTTACCTCTTATAAGAAAACAATGTGCTAGATGCTGCAGCTTCTAGCATACATGGTTCTTTTGGGAGAGGTACACATGTTCCTGGAACTCAGCTGAATAGGCCTATTTGGAGCAAACATTGACTATGTCCACCCTGAAACACCTCAGTTGCAGGAAGTATTACTCTCTAACTCTAACACAATTCTCACAGGAATACAATGTGCTGTAGCTCCTGCTTCTAACATGAATGGTTTTCTTTCTGAGATACATGTGTTTCTTCAACTTAGCTGGATAGGCCTATTTGGAACAAAGTTAGCTTATCTCCAATATGAAGTTGTGATTTGCAGCGTGTATTACTCTAAAAATCTTACTCAGTTCTCACAGGAAAATAAAGCGCTAAATGGGCAGTTTCTAAAATAGATGGTGTTTTGGAGATATTCATGTCTTTCTTCAACTCAGGTGAAAATTACTTTTTGGAGCAACAGTCCCTACCTTCACCTTGAAACACTTAAGTTGCAGGAAGTATTCCTTTCCAAAGTTATGCAAGTCTCAGAGGGAGACAATGTGCTAGATCTCCTGCTTCTAAGACCAGTGGTTTTCTTTGGTAGATACATGTGTTCCTTCAACTTAACTGAAGAGGCCTACTTGCAACCACATAAGCCTTTCTCCACCTGGAAAACTATGATTTGCAGGAAGTTTTCTTTTCAAAACTAACTCAATTCTCAGAGGGAGGCAATGCACCAGATGCTGCAGCTTCTATCATACATGGTTTTCTATGGGGTGATACATGTGTTTCTTCACCTCAGTTAAATAGGCCTATTTGGAGGAAAAAGTGCCTACCTCAATCTGGAATCACCTAGTTTTGAGGAAGTATTCCTATCAAACAGTAACTCACTTCTCACAGAGAAACAATGTTCTACTTGCTTCTGCTTCAAACACAGGTGGTTTTCCTTTGAGAGATACACGTGTTTCTTCGACTTCAAGCATCGGCAGATTTGCAACATAATGGTCTTTTTTTCAGCTTGAAAACTGTCATTTGCAGGAAGTATTCCTTTCAAAATGAACTAGTTCTCACAGAGAAACAATGTGCTCGATGCTGAAGCTTCTAAAACCGTGGCTTTCTTTGGACAGGTATATGTGTTGATTCAATTCATCTGAGTAGTCCTATTTGGAGCCAACAGAGCCTACTTCCACCTTGCAACACCATGGTTGGAAGAAGATTTCCGTTCCAAACCTGACACAATTAGCACAGGAAAACAATGTGCTAGATGCTTCTGCTTCAAATATGCATGGTGTAGTTTTGAGAAATACGTGGCTCTCCAACTTAGCTGAATAGGACTATTTGGAACAAGGTTAGCCATTCTCCAGTTGAACCTTGTGATTTTCCTGATGTATTAGTCTCAAAATCTTACTCAGTTCTCACTGGGAAACAATGCACTAGATGCGGAGGCTGTTTGGAACAAAATGAGCCTTTTTTCCACCTTACAACTGTTTTTGCAGGAATTATTCCTTTCAAAAACAAACTCAAGTCTCTGAAGGAAACAATGTGTTGATGCCCCTGCTTCTAATCGGGATGTTTTTCTTTTGACAGATAAAGGTATTTCTTCTCTTCAGCTTAATAGGCCTGATTGTAACAAAAAGATCCTTTCTCCCCCTTGAGAAGTATGATTTGCTGGGAGTATTACATTCGAAAACGGACTCAATTCTACAGGGAAACAATGTGCCAGATGCTGCAGCTTCTAACATGGATGGTGTCTTTGGAGAGATACATGTGTTTCTTCAACTCAGCTGAGTAGATCTATTTGGAGCAAACAGAGCCTATCTCCACCTTGAAACACCTAAGTTGGAGGAAGTATTTCTTTCAAAACTAGCTCTATTGTCCCAAGAAACAATGTGCTAGATACTGCAGCTTCAAACAGAGTTGGTTTTCTCAGCAGAGATATATGTATTTCGTGCATTAGGGTGAAGAAGCCTATTTGGAACAAGATGAGCTTAACTCGACCTTGAAAATTCTGATTTGCACAAAGTATTCCTCTCAAAAACTGAAACAATTCTCACAGGCAAGCAAGGTGCTTGATACTGCACCTTCTAACAGACATTGTTTTCTTTGGAGATACTCATGGGTTACTTCAACTCAGCTGAAAAGGCCTCTATAAAGTAAGCAGAGTCTATCTCCATCTTGAAACACCAAAGTTGAAGGAAATGTTCTTTTGACAAACAAACTGAATTCTCACAGGAAGTCAACGTGCTAGACGTTCCTGCACATAACACCAAAGGTGTTCTTTGAGAGATACATGTGTTTCGTCAAGTCACCTAATAGTCCTGTTTGGAACCAAATGAGCCTTTCTCCAGCATGAAAACTAGGATTTGCAGGAAGTATTCCTTTCACAAACCACCCCACTTCTCACCGAGAAACAATGTGCTGGATGGGGCACCTTCTAACATAGATAGTTTTCATTTGAGAGACATATGTGTTTCTCCTACTCAGCAAAATAGAAGGAGAAGGAGGCTTTTATAGAACAAAATGAACCATTTTCGACCTTGAAAACTGACATATGCTGCAAGTATTCCTTTAAAGAACTACTCAACTCCCACAGGGAACAATGTGGTGGATGCTTCAGTTTCTAGCCAACATGGTTCTCTTTGGAGAGGTACACGTGTTCCTTCAACTCACCTGAATAGGCCTATTGGGAGCAAACACTGCCTATGCCCACCTGGAAACACCTCAGTTGCAGGAAGTATTCCTGTCCAAATGTAACACAGTTCTCACAGGAATACAATGTGCTGGATGCTCCCTTTTTCAAACACGGATCGTTTTGTTTCTGACATATCTGTCTTTCTTCTACTTAGCTGAGTAGGACTATTTGGAACAAAATGAGCCTCTCTCAACCTTGAAAACTGGTTTCCATTGTGTATTACTCACACAACTTACTCAGTTCTCAGAGGGAACCAATGCACTAGAAGCGGCAGTAGCTAACCTAGATGGTTTCTTGGAGAGACACGTGTGTTTCTTCAACTGAGCTGAAAAGGACTCTTTGGAGCAACAGCGCCTATCTGCACCTTGAAACACTTAAGTTGCAGGGAGTAGTCCTTCCAAAAACTACTCAAGTCTCAAGGGAAGCCATGTGCTAAATGCTGAATCTTGGAACATAGATGGTTTACTCTGGAGCGACACATGTGTTGTTTCAACTCAGCTGAAAAGGCCTAGTTGGAGCAAACTGAGCCTGTGTCCATCTTGAAAGACTTTCGTGGCTGGAAGGATTCACTTCAAAAATTAACTCAATTCTCACAAGAAAACAATGTTCTAGATGTTCCTGCACCTAACAACAATGGTTTCTTTGAGAGATACATGTGTTTCTTTGACTCACCTGAATGGGCCGGTTTGGATGAAAATGAGCCTTTCTCTAGCTTAGAAACTATTGTTTGCAGGAAGAATGCCTTGCAAACATCTACACAATTCTCACAGGGAAACAATGTGCTAGATGCTGCATCTTGTAACTTGGTTCCTTTTTGTCGGAGAGACAGATGTGATTCTTCTAATCAGCTGAAAAGGCCTATTTGGAGCAAATGAGGGCTATCTGCATCTTGAAACACCTAAGATGCACGAAGTGTTCCTTTCACAACTAACTCAATTCTCACAGAAAAAGAATGTGCTACATGCCCCTGCATCTAACACTGAAGGGTTTCCTCAAAAGATACATGTGTTTCGTCAACTCACTTGAACAGGCCTATAGGGAACACAAGTACCCTTCTCCACTTTGAAACCTTTGATTTGCAGGAACTGTTCCCTTCAAAAACCAAGTCAAGTCTCAGAGGAAAACAATGTGCTAGATCTCCTGCTGCTAAGATAGATGGGTTTTTTTGGGAGATACACGTGTTTCGTCAACTTAACTAACTTAACTGAATAGGCGTACTTGCAACGAAATGAGCCTTTCTGCACCTAGAAAACTGTGCTTTGCAGGAATTACTCCTTCACAACTAACTCAGTTCTCAGAGGGAGACAATGCACTAGATGCTGCAGCTTCTATCATAGATGGTTTTCTTTGAAGTCACACATGTGTTTCTCCACCTCAGTTGAATAGGCCGTTCTGGATCAAAAAGTGCCTGTCTCAAGCTCGAATCACCTTATTTTCAGGAAGTATTCCTTTCCAAGACTAACTCACTTCTCACAGAGAAACAATTTTCCACTTGCTACAGCTTCTAGCACAGATGGTTTTTTGCGAGAGATCATTGTGTTTGTTCAACTTACAGGAACCGTACATTTGCAACAAAATGAGCCCTTCTCCACCTTGAAAACTATTATTTGCTGGAAGTATTCCTTTCAAAAGGAACTCACTTCTCACAGAGAAACAGTATGCTCCATGCTGAAGCTTCTAAAAACCTGGTTTTCTTTGGACTTCTATATGAGTCTTCAACTCAGCTGAATAGGCCTATTAGGAGCAAAGAGAACTTATTTCCGCCCTTCAACACCGTGCTTGCAGGAAGTTTCCTTTTCCAAAGCTGACCAAGATCTCACCAAATACAATGTGCTCGAAGCTCCTGCTTCTAACACGGATCGTTTTCTGTATGAGATACAAGTGTTTCTTCAACTTAGTTGAGTAGGCCTATTTGGCACAAAATGAGCCTTTCTCCACCTTGAAAATTGTGATTTGCTGGAAGTATTCATTTCAAAAATTCATCCATTTCTCACTGGAAAACAATGTGCTAGAGGCTTCAGCTTCTTACATAGATGGTTTTCTTTGGAGAAACACCTGTCTTTCTTCAACTCTGGTGAAGAGGACTTTATAGACCAAACGGAGTCTATGTCCATCTTGAAACACCAAAGTTGCAGGAAGTGTTCTTTACCAAAACAAACTTAATTGTTACAAAAAGCAATGTGCTTGATGTTCTTGCATCTATCATTGAAGGTTTTCTTCGAGAGATGCACGTGATTGGTCAAGTGACCTGAATAGGCATGTTTGGAACAAAATGAGCCTTTCTCCAGCTTGAAAACTAGGATTTGCAGGAAATATTCCTTTCAAAACGAACCCAGTTGTCATAGAGAAACAATGGGCAAGACAATGCAGCTTTGAACATAGAAGGTTTTCTTTGGTGAGATTCGTGTGTCTCTCCTACTCAGCTAAATAGGCTTTTATGGAACTAAGGGAGGCTTTTCCACCTTGACAATGGTGATATACTGCACGTATTCCTTTCAAAAACTAACTTACCTCTTATAAGAAAACAATGTGCTAGATGCTGCAGCTTCTAGTATACATGGTTCTTTTGGGAGAGGTACACATGTTCCTGGAACTCAGCTGAATAGGCCTATTTGGAGCAAACATTGACTATGTCCACCCTGAAACACCTCAGTTGCAGGAAGTATTACTCTCTAACTCTAACACAATTCTCACAGGAATACAATGTGCTGTAGCTCCTGCTTCTAACATGAATGGTTTTCTTTCTGAGATACATGTGTTTCTTCAACTTAGCTGGATAGGCCTATTTGGAACAAAGTTAGCTTATCTCCAATATGAAGTTGTGATTTGCAGCGTGTATTACTCTAAAAATCTTACTCAGTTCTCACAGGAAAATAAAGCGCTAAATGGGCAGTTTCTAAAATAGATGGTGTTTTGGAGATATTCATGTCTTTCTTCAACTCAGGTGAAAATTACTTTTTGGAGCAACAGTCCCTACCTTCACCTTGAAACACTTAAGTTGCAGGAAGTATTCCTTTCCAAAGTTATGCAAGTCTCAGAGGGAGACAATGTGCTAGATCTCCTGCTTCTAAGACCAGTGGTTTTCTTTGGTAGATACATGTGTTCCTTCAACTTAACTGAAGAGGCCTACTTGCAACCACATAAGACTTTCTCCACCTGGAAAACTATGGTTTGCAGGAAGTTTTCTTTTCAAAACTAACTCAATTCTCAGAGGGAGGCAATGCACCAGATGCTGCAGCTTCTATCATACATGGTTTTCTATGGGGTGATACATGTGTTTCTTCACCTCAGATAAATAGGCCTATTTGGAGGAAAAAGTGCCTACCTCAATCTGGAATCACCTAGTTTTCAGGAAGTATTCCTATCAAACAGTAACTCACTTCTCACAGAGAAACAATGTTCTACTTGCTTCTGCTTCAAACACAGGTGGTTTTCCTTTGAGAGATACACGTGTTTCTTCGACTTCAAGCATCGGCAGATTTGCAACATAATGGTCTTTTCTTCAGCTTCAAAACTGTCATTTGCAGGAAGTATTCCTTTCGAAATGAACTAGTTCTCACAGAGAAACAATGTGCTCGATGCTGAAGCTTCTAAAACCGTGGCTTTCTTTGGACAGGTATATGTGTTGATTCAATTCATCTGAGTAGTCCTATTTGGAGCCAACAGAGCCTACTTCCACCTTGCAACACCATGGTTGGAAGAAGATTTCCGTTCCAAACCTGACACAATTAGCACAGGAAAACAATGTGCTAGATGCTTCTGCTTCAAATATGCATGGTGTTGTTTTGAGAAATACGTGGTTCTCCAACTTAGCTGAATAGGACTATTTGGAACAAGGTTAGCCATTCTCCAGTGAACCTTGTGAGGTTCCTGATGTATTAGTCTCAAAACCTTACTCAGTTCTCACTGGGAAACAATGCACTAGATGCGGAGGCTGTTTGGAACAAAATGAGCCTTTTTTCCACCTTACAACTGTTTTTGCAGGAATTATTCCTTTCAAAAACAAACTCAAGTCTCCGAAGGAAACAATGTGTTGATGCCCCTGCTTCTAATCGGGATGTTTTTCTTTTGACAGATAAAGGTATTTCTTCTCTTCAGCTTAATAGGCCTGATTGTAACAAAAAGATCCTTTCTCCCCCTTGAGAAGTATGATTTGCTGGGAGTATTACATTCGAAAATGGACTCAATTCTACAGGGAAACAATGTGCCAGATGCTGCAGCTTCTAACATGGATGGTGTCTTTGGAGAGATACATGTGTTTCTTCAAGTCAGCTGAGTAGATCTATTTGGAGCAAACAGAGCCTATCTCCACCTTGAAACACCTAAGTTGGAGGAAGTATTTCTTTCAAAACTAGCTCTATTGTCCCAAGAAACAATGTGCTAGATACTGCAGCTTCAAACAGAGTTGGTTTTCTCAGCAGAGATATATGTATTTCGTGCATTAGGGTGAAGAAGCCTATTTGGAACAAGATGAGCTTAACTCGACCTTGAAAATTCTGATTTGCACAAAGTATTCCTCTCAAACACTGAAACAATTTTCACAGGCAAGCAAGGTGCTTGATACTGCACCTTCTAACAGACATTGTTTTCTTTGGAGATACTCATGGGTTACTTCAACTCAGCTGAAAAAGCCTCTATAAAGTAAGCAGAGTCTATCTCCATCTTGAAACACCAAAGTTGAAGGAAATGTTCTTTTGACAAACAAACTGAATTCTCACAGGAAGTCAACGTGCTAGACGTTCCTGCACATAACACCAAAGGTGTTCTTTGAGAGATACATGTGTTTCGTCAAGTCACCTAATAGTCCTGTTTGGAACCAAATGAGCCTTTCTCCAGCATGAAAAGTAGGATTTGCAGGAAGTATTCCTTTCACAAACCACCCCACTTCTCACCGAGAAACAATGTGCTAGATGGGGCACCTTCTAACATAGATAGTTTTCATTTGAGAGACATATGTGTTTCTCCTACTCAGCAAAATAGAAGGAGAAGGAGGCTTTTATAGAACAAAATGAACCATTTTAGACCTTGAAAACTGACATATGCTGCAAGTATTCCTTTAAAGAACTACTCAACTCCCACAGGGAACAATGTGGTGGATGCTTCAGTTTCTAGCCAACATGGTTCTCTTTGGAGAGGTACACGTGTTCCTTCAACTCACCTGAATAGGCCTATTGGGAGCAAACACTGCCTATGCCCACCTGGAAACACCTCAGTTGCAGGAAGTATTCCTGTCCAAATCTAACACAGTTCTCACAGGAATACAATGTGCTGGATGCTCCCTTTTTCAAACACGGATCGTTTTGTTTCTGAGATATCTGTGTTTCTTCTACTTAGCTGAGTAGGACTATTTGGAACAAAATGAGCCTCTCTCAACCTTGAAAACTGGTTTCCATTGTGTATTACTCACACAACTTACTCAGTTCTCAGAGGTAACCAATGCACTAGAAGCGGCAGTAGCTAACCTAGATGGTTTCTTGGAGAGACACGTGTGTTTCTTCAACTGAGCTGAAAAGGACTCTTTGGAGCAACAGCGCCTATCTGCACCTTGAAACACTTAAGTTGCAGGGAGTAGTCCTTCCAAAAACTACTCAAGTCTCAAGGGAAGCCATGTGCTAAATGCTGAATCTTGGAACATAGATGGTTTACTCTGGAGAGACACATGTGTTGTTTCAACTCAGCTGAAAAGGCCTAGTTGGAGCAAACTGAGCCTGTGTCCATCTTGAAAGACTTTCGTTGCTGGAAGGATTCACTTCAAAAATTAACTCAATTCTCACAAGAAAACAATGTTCTAGATGTTCCTGCACCTAACAACAATGGTTTCTTTGAGAGATACATGTGTTTCTTCGACTCACCTGAAGGGGCCGGTTTGGATGAAAATGAGCCTTTCTCTAGCTTAGAAACTATTGTTTGCAGGAAGAATGCCTTGCAAACATCAACACAATTCTCACAGGGAAACAATGTGCTAGATGCTGCATCTTGTAACTTGGTTCCTTTTTGTCGGAGAGACAGATGTGATTCTTCTAATCAGCTGAAAAGGCCTATTTGGAGCAAATGAGGGCTATCTGCATCTTGAAACACCTAAGATGCACGAAGTGTTCCTTTCACAACTAACTCAATTCTCACAGAAAAAGAATGTGCTACATGCCCCTGCGTCTAACACTGAAGGGTTTCCTCAAAAGATACATGTGTTTCGTCAACTCACTTGAACAGGCCTATAGGGAACACAAGTACCCTTCTCCACTTTGAAACCTTTGATTTGCAGGAACTGTTCCCTTCAAAAACCAAGTCAAGTCTCAGAGGAAAACAATGTGCTAGATCTCCTGCTGCTAAGATAGATGGGTTTTTTTGGGAGATACACGTGTTTCGTCAACTTAACTGAATAGGCCTACTTGCAACGAAATGAGGCTTTCTGCACCTTGAAAACTGTGCTTTGCAGGAATTACTCCTTCACAACTAACTCAGTTCTCAGAGGGAGACAATGCACTAGATGCTGCAGCTTCTATCATAGATGGTTTTCTTTGAAGTCACACATGTGTTTCTCCACCTCAGTTGAATAGGCCGTTCTGGATCAAAAAGTGCCTGTCTCAAGCTCGAATCACCTTATTTTCAGGAAGTATTCCTTTCCAAGACTAACTCACTTCTCACAGAGAAACAATTTTCCACTTGCTACAGCTTCTAGCACAGATGGTTTTTTGCGAGAGATCATTGTGTTTGTTCAACTTACAGGAACCGTACATTTGCAACAAAATGAGCCCTTCTCCACCTTGAAAACTATTATTTGCTGGAAGTATTCCTTTCAGAAGGAACTCACTTCTCACAGAGAAACAGTATGCTCCATGCTGAAGCTTCTAAAAACCTGGTTTTCTTTGGACTTCTATATGAGTCTTCAACTCAGCTGAATAGGCCTATTAGGAGCAAAGAGAACTTATTTCCGCCCTTCAACACCGTGCTTGCAGGAAGTTTCCTTTTCCAAAGCTGACCAAGATCTCACCAAATACAATGTGCTCGAAGCTCCTGCTTCTAACACGGATCGTTTTCTGTATGAGATACAAGTGTTTCTTCAACTTAGTTGAGTAGGCCTATTTGGCACAAAATGAGCCTTTCTCCACCTTGAAAATTGTGATTTGCTGGAAGTATTCATTTCAAAAATTCATCCATTTCTCACTGGAAAACAATGTGCTAGAGGCTTCAGCTTCTTACATAGATGGTTTTCTTTGGAGAAACCCCTGTCTTTCTTCAACTCTGGTGAAGAGGACTTTATAGACCAAACGGAGTCTATGTCCATCTTGAAACACCAAAGTTGCAGGAAGTGTTCTTTACCAAAACAAACTTAATTGTTACAAAAAGCAATGTGCTTGATGTTCTTGCATCTATCATTGAAGGTTTTCTTCGAGAGATGCACGTGATTGGTCAAGTGACCTGAATAGGCATGTTTGGAACAAAATGAGCCTTTCTCCAGCTTGAAAACTAGGATTTGCAGGAAATATTCCTTTCAAAACGAACCCAGTTGTCATAGAGAAACAATGGGCAAGACAATGCAGCTTTGAACATAGAAGGTTTTCTTTGGTGAGATTCGTGTGTCTCTCCTACTCAGCTAAATAGGCTTTTATGGAACTAAGTGAGGCTTTTCCACCTTGACAATGGTGATACGCTGCACGTATTCCTTTCAAAAACTAACTTACCTCTTATAAGAAAACAATGTGCTAGATGCTGCAGCTTCTAGCATACATGGTTCTTTTGGGAGAGGTACACATGTTCCTGGAACTCAGCTGAATAGGCCTATTTGGAGCAAACATTGACTATGTCCACCCTGAAACACCTCAGTTGCAGGTAGTATTACTCTCTAACTCTAACACAATTCTCACAGGAATACAATGTGCTGTAGCTCCTGCTTCTAACATGAATGGTTTTCTTTCTGAGATACATGTGTTTCTTCAACTTAGCTGGATAGGCCTATTTGGAACAAAGTTAGCTTATCTCCAATATGAAGTTGTGATTTGCAGCGTGTATTACTCTAAAAATCTTACTCAGTTCTCACAGGAAAATAAAGCGCTAAATGGGCAGTTCCTAAAATAGATGGTGTTTTGGAGATATTCATGTCTTTCTTCAACTCAGGTGAAAATTACTTTTTGGAGCAACAGTCCCTACCTTCACCTTGAAACACTTAAGTTGCAGGAAGTATTCCTTTCCAAAGTTATGCAAGTCTCAGAGGGAGACAATGTGCTAGATCTCCTGCTTCTAAGACCAGTGGTTTTCTTTGGTAGATACATGTGTTCCTTCAACTTAACTGAAGAGGCCTACTTGCAACCACATAAGACTTTCTCCACCTGGAAAACTATGGTTTGCAGGAAGTTTTCTTTTCAAAACTAACTCAATTCTCAGAGGGAGGCAATGCACCAGATGCTGCAGCTTCTATCATACATGGTTTTCTATGGGGTGATACATGTGTTTCTTCACCTCAGATAAATAGGCCTATTTGGAGGAAAAAGTGCCTACCTCAATCTGGAATCACCTAGTTTTCAGGAAGTATTCCTATCAAACAGTAACTCACTTCTCACAGAGAAACAATGTTCTACTTGCTTCTGCTTCAAACACAGGTGGTTTTCCTTTGAGAGATACACGTGTTTCTTCGACTTCAAGCATCGGCAGATTTGCAACATAATGGTCTTTTCTTCAGCTTCAAAACTGTCATTTGCAGGAAGTATTCCTTTCGAAATGAACTAGTTCTCACAGAGAAACAATGTGCTCGATGCTGAAGCTTCTAAAACCGTGGCTTTCTTTGGACAGGTATATGTGTTGATTCAATTCATCTGAGTAGTCCTATTTGGAGCCAACAGAGCCTACTTCCACCTTGCAACACCATGGTTGGAAGAAGATTTCCGTTCCAAACCTGACACAATTAGCACAGGAAAACAATGTGCTAGATGCTTCTGCTTCAAATATGCATGGTGTTGTTTTGAGAAATACGTGGTTCTCCAACTTAGCTGAATAGGACTATTTGGAACAAGGTTAGCCATTCTCCAGTGAACCTTGTGAGGTTCCTGATGTATTAGTCTCAAAACCTTACTCAGTTCTCACTGGGAAACAATGCACTAGATGCGGAGGCTGTTTGGAACAAAATGAGCCTTTTTTCCACCTTACAACTGTTTTTGCAGGAATTATTCCTTTCAAAAACAAACTCAAGTCTCCGAAGGAAACAATGTGTTGATGCCCCTGCTTCTAATCGGGATGTTTTTCTTTTGACAGATAAAGGTAGTTCTTCTCTTCAGCTTAATAGGCCTGATTGTAACAAAAAGATCCTTTCTCCCCCTTGAGAAGTATGATTTGCTGGGAGTATTACATTCGAAAATGGACTCAATTCTACAGGGAAACAATGTGCCAGATGCTGCAGCTTCTAACATGGATGGTGTCTTTGGAGAGATACATGTGTTTCTTCAAGTCAGCTGAGTAGATCTATTTGGAGCAAACAGAGCCTATCTCCACCTTGAAACACCTAAGTTGGAGGAAGTATTTCTTTCAAAACTAGCTCTATTGTCCCAAGAAACAATGTGCTAGATTCTGCAGCTTCAAACAGAGTTGGTTTTCTCAGCAGAGATATATGTATTTCGTGCATTAGGGTGAAGAAGCCTATTTGGAACAAGATGAGCTTAACTCGACCTTGAAAATTCTGATTTGCACAAAGTATTCCTCTCAAACACTGAAACAATTTTCACAGGCAAGCAAGGTGCTTGATACTGCACCTTCTAACAGACATTGTTTTCTTTGGAGATACTCATGGGTTACTTCAACTCAGCTGAAAAAGCCTCTATAAAGTAAGCAGAGTCTATCTCCATCTTGAAACACCAAAGTTGAAGGAAATGTTCTTTTGACAAACAAACTGAATTCTCACAGGAAGTCAACGTGCTAGACGTTCCTGCACATAACACCAAAGGTGTTCTTTGAGAGATACATGTGTTTCGTCAAGTCACCTAATAGTCCTGTTTGGAACCAAATGAGCCTTTCTCCAGCATGAAAAGTAGGATTTGCAGGAAGTATTCCTTTCACAAACCACCCCACTTCTCACCGAGAAACAATGTGCTAGATGGGGCACCTTCTAACATAGATAGTTTTCATTTGAGAGACATATGTGTTTCTCCTACTCAGCAAAATAGAAGGAGAAGGAGGCTTTTATAGAACAAAATGAACCATTTTCGACCTTGAAAACTGACATATGCTGCAAGTATTCCTTTAAAGAACTACTCAACTCCCACAGGGAACAATGTGGTGGATGCTTCAGTTTCTAGCCAACATGGTTCTCTTTGGAGAGGTACACGTGTTCCTTCAACTCACCTGAATAGGCCTATTGGGAGCAAACACTGCCTATGCCCACCTGGAAACACCTCAGTTGCAGGAAGTATTCCTGTCCAAATGTAACACAGTTCTCACAGGAATACAATGTGCTGGATGCTCCCTTTTTCAAACACGGATCGTTTTGTTTCTGAGATATCTGTGTTTCTTCTACTTAGCTGAGTAGGACTATTTGGAACAAAATGAGCCTCTCTCAACCTTGAAAACTGGTTTCCATTGTGTATTACTCACACAACTTACTCAGTTCTCAGAGGGAACCAATGCACTAGAAGCGGCAGTAGCTAACCTAGATGGTTTCTTGGAGAGACACGTGTGTTTCTTCAACTGAGCTGAAAAGGACTCTTTGGAGCAACAGCGCCTATCTGCACCTTGAAACACTTAAGTTGCAGGGAGTAGTCCTTCCAAAAACTACTCAAGTCTCAAGGGAAGCCATGTGCTAAATGCTGAATCTTGGAACATAGATGGTTTACTCTGGAGAGACACATGTGTTGTTTCAACTCAGCTGAAAAGGCCTAGTTGGAGCAAACTGAGCCTGTGTCCATCTTGAAAGACTTTCGTTGCTGGAAGGATTCACTTCAAAAATTAACTCAATTCTCACAAGAAAACAATGTTCTAGATGTTCCTGCACCTAACAACAATGGTTTCTTTGAGAGATACATGTGTTTCTTCGACTCACCTGAAGGGGCCGGTTTGGATGAAAATGAGCCTTTCTCTAGCTTAGAAACTATTGTTTGCAGGAAGAATGCCTTGCAAACATCAACACAATTCTCACAGGGAAACAATGTGCTAGATGCTGCATCTTGTAACTTGGTTCCTTTTTGTCGGAGAGACAGATGTGATTCTTCTAATCAGCTGAAAAGGCCTATTTGGAGCAAATGAGGGCTATCTGCATCTTGAAACACCTAAGATGCACGAAGTGTTCCTTTCACAACTAACTCAATTCTCACAGAAAAAGAATGTGCTACATGCCCCTGCGTCTAACACTGAAGGGTTTCCTCAAAAGATACATGTGTTTCGTCAACTCACTTGAACAGGCCTATAGGGAACACAAGTACCCTTCTCCACTTTGAAACCTTTGATTTGCAGGAACTGTTCCCTTCAAAAACCAAGTCAAGTCTCAGAGGAAAACAATGTGCTAGATCTCCTGCTGCTAAGATAGATGGGTTTTTTTGGGAGATACACGTGTTTCGTCAACTTAACTGAATAGGCCTACTTGCAACGAAATGAGCCTTTCTGCACCTTGAAAACTGTGCTTTGCAGGAATTACTCCTTCACAACTAACTCAGTTCTCAGAGGGAGACAATGCACTAGATGCTGCAGCTTCTATCATAGATGGTTTTCTTTGAAGTCACACATGTGTTTCTCCACCTCAGTTGAATAGGCCGTTCTGGATCAAAAAGTGCCTGTCTCAAGCTCGAATCACCTTATTTTCAGGAAGTATTCCTTTCCAAGACTAACTCACTTCTCACAGAGAAACAATTTTCCACTTGCTACAGCTTCTAGCACAGATGGTTTTTTGCGAGAGATCATTGTGTTTGTTCAACTTACAGGAACCGTACATTTGCAACAAAATGAGCCCTTCTCCACCTTGAAAACTATTATTTGCTGGAAGTATTCCTTTCAGAAGGAACTCACTTCTCACAGAGAAACAGTATGCTCCATGCTGAAGCTTCTAAAAACCTGGTTTTCTTTGGACTTCTATATGAGTCTTCAACTCAGCTGAATAGGCCTATTAGGAGCAAAGAGAACTTATTTCCGCCCTTCAACACCGTGCTTGCAGGAAGTTTCCTTTTCCAAAGCTGACCAAGATCTCACCAAATACAATGTGCTCGAAGCTCCTGCTTCTAACACGGATCGTTTTCTGTATGAGATACAAGTGTTTCTTCAACTTAGTTGAGTAGGCCTATTTGGCACAAAATGAGCCTTTCTCCACCTTGAAAATTGTGATTTGCTGGAAGTATTCATTTCAAAAATTCATCCATTTCTCACTGGAAAACAATGTGCTAGAGGCTTCAGCTTCTTACATAGATGGTTTTCTTTGGAGAAACCGCTGTCTTTCTTCAACTCTGGTGAAGAGGACTTTATAGACCAAAAGGAGTCTATGTCCATCTTGAAACACCAAAGTTGCAGGAAGTGTTCTTTACCAAAACAAACTTAATTGTTACAAAAAGCAATGTGCTTGATGTTCTTGCATCTATCATTGAAGGTTTTCTTCGAGAGATGCACGTGATTGGTCAAGTGACCTGAATAGGCATGTTTGGAACAAAATGAGCCTTTCTCCAGCTTGAAAACTAGGATTTGCAGGAAATATTCCTTTCAAAACGAACCCAGTTGTCATAGAGAAACAATGGGCAAGACAATGCAGCTTTGAACATAGAAGGTTTTCTTTGGTGAGATTCGTGTGTCTCTCCTACTCAGCTAAATAGGCTTTTATGGAACTAAGTGAGGCTTTTCCACCTTGACAATGGTGATACGCTGCACGTATTCCTTTCAAAAACTAACTTACCTCTTATAAGAAAACAATGTGCTAGATGCTGCAGCTTCTAGCATACATGGTTCTTTTGGGAGAGGTACACATGTTCCTGGAACTCAGCTGAATAGGCCTATTTGGAGCAAACATTGACTATGTCCACCCTGAAACACCTCAGTTGCAGGAAGTATTACTCTCTAACTCTAACACAATTCTCACAGGAATACAATGTGCTGTAGCTCCTGCTTCTAACATGAATGGTTTTCTTTCTGAGATACATGTGTTTCTTCAACTTAGCTGGATAGGCCTATTTGGAACAAAGTTAGCTTATCTCCAATATGAAGTTGTGATTTGCAGCGTGTATTACTCTAAAAATCTTACTCAGTTCTCACAGGAAAATAAAGCGCTAAATGGGCAGTTTCTAAAATAGATGGTGTTTTGGAGATATTCATGTCTTCCTTCAACTCAGGTGAAAATTACTTTTTGGAGCAACAGTCCCTACCTTCACCTTGAAACACTTAAGTTGCAGGAAGTATTCCTTTCCAAAGTTATGCAAGTCTCAGAGGGAGACAATGTGCTAGATCTCCTGCTTCTAAGACCAGTGGTTTTCTTCGGTAGATACATGTGTTCCTTCAACTTAACTGAAGAGGCCTACTTGCAACCACATAAGCCTTTCTCCACCTGGAAAACTATGGTTTGCAGGAAGTTTTCTTTTCAAAACTAACTCAATTCTCAGAGGGAGGCAATGCACCAGATGCTGCAGCTTCTATCATACATGGTTTTCTATGGGGTGATACATGTGTTTCTTCACCTCAGTTAAATAGGCCTATTTGGAGGAAAAAGTGCCTACCTCAATCTGGAATCACCTAGTTTTCAGGAAGTATTCCTATCAAACAGTAACTCACTTCTCACAGAGAAACAATGTTCTACTTGCTTCTGCTTCAAACACAGGTGGTTTTCCTTTGAGAGATACACGTGTTTCTTCGACTTCAAGCATCGGCAGATTTGCAACATAATGGTCTTTTCTTCAGCTTGAAAACTGTCATTTGCAGGAAGTATTCCTTTCAAAATGAACTAGTTCTCACAGAGAAACAATGTGCTCGATGCTGAAGCTTCTACAACCGTGGCTTTCTTTGGACAGGTATATGTGTTGATTCAATTCATCTGAGTAGTCCTATTTGGAGCCAACAGAGCCTACTTCCACCTTGCAACACCATGGTTGGAAGAAGATTTCCGTTCCAAACCTGACACAATTAGCACAGGAAAACAATGTGCTAGATGCTTCTGCTTCAAATATGCATGGTGTTGTTTTGAGAAATACGTGGCTCTCCAACTTAGCTGAATAGGACTATTTGGAACAAGGTTAGCCATTCTCCAGTTGAACCTTGTGAGGTTCCTGATGTATTAGTCTCAAAATCTTACTCAGTTCTCACTGGGAAACAATGCACTAGATGCGGAGGCTGTTTGGAACAAAATGAGCCTTTTTTCCACCTTACAACTGTTTTTGCAGGAATTATTCCTTTCAAAAAAAAACTCAAGTCTCCGAAGGAAACAATGTGTTGATGCCCCTGCTTCTAATCGGGATGTTTTTTCTTTTGACAGATAAAGGTATTTCTTCTCTTCAGCTTAATAGGCCTGATTGTAACAAAAAGATCCTTTCTCCCCCTTGAGAAGTATGATTTGCTGGGAGTATTACATTCGAAAACGGACTCAATTCTACAGGGAAACAATGTGCCAGATGCTGCAGCTTCTAACATGGATGGTGTCTTTGGAGAGATACATGTGTTTCTTCAACTCAGCTGAGTAGATCTATTTGGAGCAAAGAGAGCCTATCTCCACCTTGAAACACCTAAGTTGGAGGAAGTATTTCTTTCAAAACTAGCTCTATTGTCCCAAGAAACAATGTGCTAGATACTGCAGCTTCAAACAGAGTTGGTTTTCTCAGCAGAGATATATGTATTTCGTGCATTAGGGTGAAGAAGCCTATTTGGAACAAGATGAGTTTAACTCGACCTTGAAAATTCTGATTTGCACAAAGTATTCCTCTCAAAAACTGAAACAATTCTCACAGGCAAGCAAGGTGCTTGATACTGCACCTTCTAACAGACATTGTTTTCTTTGGAGATACTCATGGGTTACTTCAACTCAGCTGAAAAAGCCTCTATAAAGTAAGCAGAGTCTATCTCCATCTTGAAACACCAAAGTTGAAGGAAATGTTCTTTTGACAAACAAACTGAATTCTCACAGGAAGTCAACGTGCTAGACGTTCCTGCACATAACACCAAAGGTGTTCTTTGAGAGATACATGTGTTTCGTCAAGTCACCTAATAGTCCTGTTTGGAACCAAATGAGCCTTTCTCCAGCATGAAAACTAGGATTTGCAGGAAGTATTCCTTTCACAAACCACCCCACTTCTCACCGAGAAACAATGTGCTAGATGGGGCACCTTCTAACATAGATAGTTTTCATTTGAGAGACATATGTGTTTCTCCTACTCAGCAAAATAGAAGGAGAAGGAGGCTTTTATAGAACAAAATGAACCATTTTCGACCTTGAAAACTGACATATGCTGCAAGTATTCCTTTAAAGAACTACTCAACTCCCACAGGGAACAATGTGGTGGATGCTTCAGTTTCTAGCCAACATGGTTCTCTTTGGAGAGGTACACGTGTTCCTTCAACTCACCTGAATAGGCCTATTGGGAGCAAACACTGCCTATGCCCACCTGGAAACACCTCAGTTGCAGGAAGTATTCCTGTCCAAATCTAACACAGTTCTCACAGGAATACAATGTGCTGGATGCTCCCTTTTTCAAACACGGATCGTTTTGTTTCTGACATATCTGTCTTTCTTCTACTTAGCTGAGTAGGACTATTTGGAACAAAATGAGCCTCTATCAACCTTGAAAACTGGTTTCCATTGTGTATTACTCACACAACTTACTCAGTTCTCAGAGGGAACCAATGCACTAGAAGCGGCAGTAGCTAACCTAGATTTTTTCTTGGAGAGACACGTGTGTTTCTTCAACTGAGCTGAAAAGGACTCTTTGGAGCAACAGCGCCTATCTGCACCTTGAAACACTTAAGTTGCAGGGAGTAGTCCTTCCAAAAACTACTCAAGTCTCAAGGGAAGCCATGTGCTAAATGCTGAATCTTGGAACATAGATGGTTTACTCTGGAGAGACACATGTGTTGTTTCAACTCAGCTGAAAAGGCCTAGTTGGAGCAAACTGAGCCTGTGTCCATCTTGAAAGACTTTCGTTGCTGGAAGGATTCACTTCAAAAATTAACTCAATTCTCACAAGAAAACAATGTTCTAGATGTTCCTGCACCTAACAACAATGGTTTCTTTGAGAGATACATGTGTTTCTTCGACTCACCTGAAGGGGCCGGTTTGGATAAAAATGAGCCTTTCTCTAGCTTAGAAACTATTGTTTGCAGGAAGAATGCCTTGCAAACATCAACACAATTCTCACAGGGAAACAATGTGCTAGATGCTGCATCTTGTAACTTGGTTCCTTTTTGTTGGAGAGACAGATGTGATTCTTCTAATCAGCTGAAAAGGCCTATTTGGAGCAAATGAGGGCTATCTGCATCTTGAAACACCTAAGATGCACGAAGTGTTCCTTTCACAACTAACTCAATTCTCACAGAAAAAGAATGTGCTACATGCCCCTGCATCTAACACTGAAGGGTTTCCTCAAAAGATACATGTGTTTCGTCAACTCACTTGAACAGGCCTATAGGGAACACAAGTACCCTTCTCCACTTTGAAACCTTTGATTTGCAGGAACTGTTCCCTTCAAAAACCAAGTCAAGTCTCAGAGGAAAACAATGTGCTAGATCTCCTGCTGCTAAGATAGATGGGTTTTTTTGGATGATACACGTGTTTCGTCAACTTAACTAACTTAACTGAATAGGCCTACTTGCAACGAAATGAGCCTTTCTGCACCTTGAAAACTGTGCTTTGCAGGAATTACTCCTTCACAACTAACTCAGTTCTCAGAGGGAGACAATGCACTAGATGCTGCAGCTTCTATCATAGATGGTTTTCTTTGAAGTCACACATGTGTTTCTCCACCTCAGTTGAATAGGCCGTTCTGGATCAAAAAGTGCCTGTCTCAAGCTCGAATCACCTTATTTTCAGGAAGTATTCCTTTCCAAGACTAACTCACTTCTCACAGAGAAACAATTTTCCACTTGCTACAGCTTCTAGCACAGATGGTTTTTTGCGAGAGATCATTGTGTTTGTTCAACTTACAGGAACCGTACATTTGCAACAAAATGAGCCCTTCTCTACCTTGAAAACTATTATTTGCTGGAAGTATTCCTTTCAAAAGGAACTCACTTCTCACAGAGAAACAGTATGCTCCATGCTGAAGCTTCTAAAAACCTGCTTTTCTTTGGACTTCTATATGAGTCTTCAACTCAGCTGAATAGGCCTATTAGGAGCAAAGAGAACTTATTTCCGCCCTTCAACACCGTGCTTGCAGGAAGTTTCCTTTTCCAAAGCTGACCAAGATCTCACCAAATACAATGTGCTCGAAGCTCCTGCTTCTAACACGGATCGTTTTCTGTATGAGATACAAGTGTTTCTTCAACTTAGTTGAGTAGGCCTATTTGGCACAAAATGAGCCTTTCTCCACCTTGAAAATTGTGATTTGCTGGAAGTATTCATTTCAAAAATTCATCCATTTCTCACTGGAAAACAATGTGCTAGAGGCTTCAGCTTCTTACATAGATGGTTTTCTTTGGAGAAACACCTGTCTTTCTTCAACTCTGGTGAAGAGGACTTTATAGACCAAACGGAGTCTATGTCCATCTTGAAACACCAAAGTTGCAGGAAGTGTTCTTTACCAAAACAAACTTAATTGTTACAAAAAGCAATGTGCTTGATGTTCTTGCATCTATCATTGAAGGTTTTCTTCGAGAGATGCACGTGATTGGTCAAGTGACCTGAATAGGCATGTTTGGAACAAAATGAGCCTTTCTCCAGCTTGAAAACTAGGATTTGCAGGAAATATTCCTTTCAAAACGAACCCAGTTGTCATAGAGAAACAATGGGCAAGACAATGCAGCTTTGAACATAGAAGGTTTTCTTTGGTGAGATTCGTGTGTCTCTCCTACTCAGCTAAATAGGCTTTTATGGAACTAAGGGAGGCTTTTCCACCTTGACAATGGTGATACGCTGCACGTATTCCTTTCAAAAACTAACTTACCTCTTATAAGAAAACAATGTGCTAGATGCTGCAGCTTCTAGCATACATGGTTCTTTTGGGAGAGGTACACGTTCCTGGAACTCAGCTGAATAGGCCTATTTGGAGCAAACATTGACTATGTCCACCCTGAAACACCTCAGTTGCAGGAAGTATTACTCTCTAACTCTAACACAATTCTCACAGGAATACAATGTGCTGTAGCTCCTGCTTCTAACATGAATGGTTTTCTTTCTGAGATACATGTGTTTCTTCAACTTAGCTGGATAGGCCTATTTGGAACAAAGTTAGCTTATCTCCAATATGAAGTTGTGATTTGCAGCGTGTATTACTCTAAAAATCTTACTCAGTTCTCACAGGAAAATAAAGCGCTAAATGGGCAGTTTCTAAAATAGATGGTGTTTTGGAGATATTCATGTCTTTCTTCATCTCAGGTGAAGATTACTTTTTGGAGCAACAGTCCCTACCTTCACCTTGAAACACTTAAGTTGCAGGAAGTATTCCTTTCCAAAGTTATGCAAGTCTCAGAGGGAGACAATGTGCTAGATCTCCTGCTTCTAAGACCAGTGGTTTTCTTCGGTAGATACATGTGTTCCTTCAACTTAACTGAAGAGGCCTACTTGCAACCACATAAGCCTTTCTCCACCTGGAAAACTATGGTCTGCAGGAAGTTTTCTTTTCAAAACTAACTCAATTCTCAGAGGGAGGCAATGCACCAGATGCTGCAGCTTCTATCATACATGGTTTTCTATGGGGTGATACATGTGTTTCTTCACCTCAGTTAAATAGGCCTATTTGGAGGAAAAAGTGCCTACCTCAATCTGGAATCACCTAGTTTTCAGGAAGTATTCCTATCAAACAGTAACTCACTTCTCACAGAGAAACAATGTTCTACTTGCTTCTGCTTCAAACACAGGTGGTTTTCCTTTGAGAGATACACGTGTTTCTTCGACTTCAAGCATCGGCAGATTTGCAACATAATGGTCTTTTCTTCAGCTTCAAAACTGTCATTTGCAGGAAGTATTCCTTTCAAAATGAACTAGTTCTCACAGAGAAACAATGTGCTCGATGCTGAAGCTTCTAAAACCATGGCTTTCTTTGGACAGGTATATGTGTTGATTCAATTCATCTGAGTAGTCCTATTTGGAGCCAACAGAGCCTACTTCCACCTTGCAACACCATGGTTGGAAGAAGATTTCCGTTCCAAACCTGACACAATTAGCACAGGAAAACAATGTGCTAGATGCTTCTGCTTCAAATATGCATGGTCTTGTTTTGAGAAATACGTGGTTCTCCAACTTAGCTGAATAGGACTATTTGGAACAAGGTTAGCCATTCTCCAGTTGAACCTTGTGAGGTTCCTGATGTATTAGTCTCAAAATCTTACTCAGTTCTCACTGGGAAACAATGCACTAGATGCGGAGGCTGTTTGGAACAAAATGAGCCTTTATTCCACCTTACAACTGTTTTTGCAGGAATTATTCCTTTCAAAAACAAACTCAAGTCTCCGAAGGAAACAATGTGTTGATGCCCCTGCTTCTAATCGGGATGTTTTTCTTTTGACAGATAAAGGTATTTCTTCTCTTCAGCTTAATAGGCCTGATTGTAACAAAAAGATCCTTTCTCCCCCTTGAGGAGTATGATTTGCTGGAAGTATTACATTCGAAAACGGACTCAATTCTACAGGGAAACAATGTGCCAGATGCTGCAGCTTCTAACATAGATGGTGTCTTTGGAGAGATACATGTGTTTCTTCAACTCAGCTGAGTAGATCTATTTGGAGCAAACAGAGCCTATCTCCACCTTGAAACACCTAAGTTGGAGGAAGTATTTCTTTCAAAACTAGCTCTATTGTCCCAAGAAACAATGTGCTAGATACTGCAGCTTCAAACAGAGTTGGTTTTCTCAGCAGAGATATATGTATTTTGTGCATTAGGGTGAAGAAGCCTATTTGGAACAAGATGAGCTTAACTCGACCTTGAAAATTCTGATTTGCACAAAGTATTCCTCTCAAAAACTGAAACAATTCTCACAGGCAAGCAAGGTGCTTGATACTGCACCTTCTAACAGACATTGTTTTCTTTGGAGATACTCATGGGTTACTTCAACTCAGCTGAAAAGGCCTCTATAAAGTAAGCAGAGTCTATCTCCATCTTGAAACACCAAAGTTGAAGGAAATGTTCTTTTGACAAACAAACTGAATTCTCACAGGAAGTCAATGTGCTAGACGTTCCTGCACATAACACCAAAGGTGTTCTTTGAGAGATACATGTGTTTCGTCAAGTCACCTAATAGTCCTGTTTGGAACCAAATGAGCCTTTCTCCAGCATGAAAACTAGGATTTGCAGGAAGTATTCCTTTCACAAACCACCCCACTTCTCACCGAGAAACAATGTGCTAGATGGGGCACCTTCCAACATAGATAGTTTTCATTTGAGAGACATATGTGTTTCTCCTACTCAGCAAAATAGAAGGAGAAGGAGGCTTTTATAGAAGAAAATGAACCATTTTCGACCTTGAAAACTGACATATGCTGCAAGTATTCCTTTAAAGAACTACTCAACTCCCACAGGGAACAATGTGGTGGATGCTTCAGTTTCTAGCCAACATGGTTCTCTTTGGAGAGGTACACGTGTTCCTTCAACACACCTGAATAGGCCTATTGGGAGCAAACACTGCCTATGCCCACCTGGAAACACCTCAGTTGCAGGAAGTATTTCTGTCCAAATCTAACACAATTCTCACAGGAATACAATGTGCTGGATGCTCCCTTTTTCAAACACGGATCGTTTTGTTTCTGAGATATCTGTGTTTCTTCTACTTAGCTGAGTAGGACTATTTGGAACAAAATGAGCCTCTATCAACCTTGAAAACTGGTTTCCATTGTGTATTACTCACACAACTTACTCAGTTCTCAGAGGGAACCAATGCACTAGAAGCGGCAGTAGCTAACCTAGATGGTTTCTTGGAGAGACACGTGTGTTTCTTCAACTGAGCTGAAAAGGACTCTTTGGAGCAACAGCGCCTATCTGCACCTTGAAACACTTAAGTTGCAGGGAGTAGTCCTTCCAAAAACTACTCAAGTCTCAAGGGAAGCCATGTGCTAAATGCTGAATCTTGGAACATAGATGGTTTACTCTGGAGAGACACATGTGTTGTTTCAACTCAGCTGAAAGGGCCTAGTTGGAGCAAACTGAGCCTGTGTCCATCTTGAAAGACTTTCGTTGCTGGAAGGATTCACTTCAAAAATTAACTCAATTCTCACAAGAAAACAATGTTCTAGATGTTCCTGCACCTAACAACAATGGTTTCTTTGAGAGATACATGTGTTTCTTCGACTCACCTGAAGGGGCCGGTTTGGATGAAAATGAGCCTTTCTCTAGCTTAGAAACTATTGTTTGCAGGAAGAATGCCTTGCAAACATCAACACAATTCTCACAGGGAAACAATGTGCTAGATGCTGCATCTTGTAACTTGGTTCCTTTTTGTCGGAGAGACAGATGTGATTCTTCTAATCAGCTGAAAAGGCCTATTTGGAGCAAATGAGGGCTATCTGCATCTTGAAACACCTAAGATGCACGAAGTGTTCCTTTCACAACTAACTCAATTCTCACAGAAAAAGAATGTGCTACATGCCCCTGCGTCTAACACTGAAGGGTTTCCTCAAAAGATACATGTGTTTCGTCAACTCACTTGAACAGGCCTATAGGGAACACAAGTACCCTTCTCCACTTTGAAACCTTTGATTTGCAGGAACTGTTCCCTTCAAAAACCAAGTCAAGTCTCAGAGGAAAACAATGTGCTAGATCTCCTGCTGCTAAGATAGATGGGTTTTTTTGGGAGATACACGTGTTTCGTCAACTTAACTGAATAGGCGTACTTGCAACGAAATGAGCCTTTCTGCACCTTGAAAACTGTGCTTTGCAGGAATTACTCTTTCAAAACTAACTCAGTTCTCAGAGGGAGACAATGCACTAGATGCTGCAGCTTCTATCATAGATGGTTTTCTTTGAAGTCACACATGTGTTTCTCCACCTCAGTTGAATAGGCCGTTCTGGATCAAAAAGTGCCTGTCTCAAGCTCGAATCACCTTATTTTCAGGAAGTATTCCTTTCCAAGACTAACTCACTTCTCACAGAGAAACAATTTTCCACTTGCTACAGCTTCTAGCACAGATGGTTTTTTGCGAGAGATCATTGTGTTTGTTCAACTTACAGGAACCGTACATTTGCAACAAAATGAGCCCTTCTCCACCTTGAAAACTATTATTTGCTGGAAGTATTCCTTTCAAAAGGAACTCACTTCTCACAGAGAAACAGTATGCTCCATGCTGAAGCTTCTAAAAACCTGGTTTTCTTTGGACTTCTATATGAGTCTTCAACTCAGCTGAATAGGCCTATTAGGAGCAAAGAGAACTTATTTCCGCCCTTCAACACCGTGCTTGCAGGAAGTTTCCTTTTCCAAAGCTGACCAAGATCTCACCAAATACAATGTGCTCGAAGCTCCTGCTTCTAACACGGATCGTTTTCTGTATGAGATACAAGTGTTTCTTCAACTTAGTTGAGTAGGCCTATTTGGCACAAAATGAGCCTTTCTCCACCTTGAAAATTGTGATTTGCTGGAAGTATTCATTTCAAAAATTCATCCATTTCTCACTGGAAAACAATGTGCTAGAGGCTTCAGCTTCTTACATAGATGGTTTTCTTTGGAGAAACACCTGTCTTTCTTCAACTCTGGTGAAGAGGACTTTATAGACCAAACGGAGTCTATGTCCATCTTGAAACACCAAAGTTGCAGGAAGTGTTCTTTACCAAAACAAACTTAATTGTTACAAAAAGCAATGTGCTTGATGTTCTTGCATCTATCATTGAAGGTTTTCTTCGAGAGATGCACGTGATTGGTCAAGTGACCTGAATAGGCATGTTTGGAACAAAATGAGCCTTTCTCCAGCTTGAAAACTAGGATTTGCAGGAAATATTCCTTTCAAAACGAACCCAGTTGTCATAGAGAAACAATGGGCAAGACAATGCAGCTTTGAACATAGAAGGTTTTCTTTGGTGAGATTCGTGTGTCTCTCCTACTCAGCTAAATAGGCTTTTATGGAACTAAGGGAGGCTTTTCCACCTTGACAATGGTGATACGCTGCACGTATTCCTTTCAAAAACTAACTTACCTCTTATAAGAAAACAATGTGCTAGATGCTGCAGCTTCTAGCATACATGGTTCTTTTGGGAGAGGTACACATGTTCCTGGAACTCAGCTGAATAGGCCTATTTGGAGCAAACATTGACTATGTCCACCCTGAAACACCTCAGTTGCAGGAAGTATTACTCTCTAACTCTAACACAATTCTCACAGGAATACAATGTGCTGTAGCTCCTGCTTCTAACATGAATGGTTTTCTTTCTGAGATACATGTGTTTCTTCAACTTAGCTGGATAGGCCTATTTGGAACAAAGTTAGCTTATCTCCAATATGAAGTTGTGATTTGCAGCGTGTATTACTCTAAAAATCTTACTCAGTTCTCACAGGAAAATAAAGCGCTAAATGGGCAGTTTCTAAAATAGATGGTGTTTTGGAGATATTCATGTCTTTCTTCAACTCAGGTGAAAATTACTTTTTGGAGCAACAGTCCCTACCTTCACCTTGAAACACTTAAGTTGCAGGAAGTATTCCTTTCCAAAGTTATGCAAGTCTCAGAGGGAGACAATGTGCTAGATCTCCTGCTTCTAAGACCAGTGGTTTTCTTTGGTAGATACATGTGTTCCTTCAACTTAACTGAAGAGGCCTACTTGCAACCACATAAGCCTTTCTCCACCTGGAAAACTATGGTTTGCAGGAAGTTTTCTTTTCAAAACTAACTCAATTCTCAGAGGGAGGCAATGCACCAGATGCTGCAGCTTCTATCATACATGGTTTTCTATGGGGTGATACATGTGTTTCTTCATCTCAGTTAAATAGGCCTATTTGGAGGAAAAAGTGCCTACCTCAATCTGGAATCACCTAGTTTTCAGGAAGTATTCCTATCAAACAGTAACTCACTTCTCACAGAGAAACAATGTTCTACTTGCTTCTGCTTCAAACACAGGTGGTTTTCCTTTGAGAGATACACGTGTTTCTTCGACTTCAAGCATCGGCAGATTTGCAACATAGTGGTCTTTTCTTCAGCTTGAAAACTGTCATTTGCAGGAAGTATTCCTTTCAAAATGAACTAGTTCTCACAGAGAAACAATGTGCTCGATGCTGAAGCTTCTAAAACCGTGGCTTTCTTTGGACAGGTATATGTGTTGATTCAATTCATCTGAGTAGTCCTATTTGGAGCCAACAGAGCCTACTTCCACCTTGCAACACCATGGTTGGAAGAAGATTTCCGTTCCAAACCTGACACAATTAGCACAGGAAAACAATGTGCTAGATGCTTCTGCTTCAAATATGCATGGTGTTGTTTTGAGAAATACGTGGTTCTCCAACTTAGCTGAATAGGACTATTTGGAACAAGGTTAGCCATTCTCCAGTTGAACCTTGTGAGGTTCCTGATGTATTAGTCTCAAAATCTTACTCAGTTCTCACTGGGAAACAATGCACTAGATGCGGAGGCTGTTTGGAACAAAATGAGCCTTTTTTCCACCTTACAACTGTTTTTGCAGGAATTATTCCTTTCAAAAACAAACTCAAGTCTCCGAAGCAAACAATGTGTTGATGCCCCTGCTTCTAATCGGGATGTTTTTCTTTTGACAGATAAAGGTATTTCTTCTCTTCAGCTTAATAGGCCTGATTGTAACAAAAAGATCCTTTCTCCCCCTTGAGGAGTATGATTTGCTGGGAGTATTACATTCGAAAACGGACTCAATTCTACAGGGAAACAATGTGCCAGATGCTGCAGCTTCTAACATGGATGGTGTCTTTGGAGAGATACATGTGTTTCTTCAACTCAGCTGAGTAGATCTATTTGGAGCAAACAGAGCCTATCTCCACCTTGAAACACCTAAGTTGGAGGAAGTATTTCTTTCAAAACTAGCTCTATTGTCCCAAGAAACAATGTGCTAGATACTGCAGCTTCAAACAGAGTTGGTTTTCTCAGCAGAGATATATGTATTTCGTGCATTAGGGTGAAGAAGCCTATTTGGAACAAGATGAGCTTAACTCGACCTTGAAAATTCTGATTTGCACAAAGTATTCCTCTCAAAAACTGAAACAATTCTCACAGGCAAGCAAGGTGCTTGATACTGCACCTTCTAACAGACATTGTTTTCTTTGGAGATACTCATGGGTTACTTTAACTCAGCTGAAAAGGCCTCTATAAAGTAAGCAGAGTCTATCTCCATCTTGAAACACCAAAGTTGAAGGAAATGTTCTTTTGACAAACAAACTGAATTCTCACAGGAAGTCAACGTGCTAGACGTTCCTGCACATAACACCAAAGGTGTTCTTTGAGAGATACATGTGTTTCGTCAAGTCACCTAATAGTCCTGTTTGGAACCAAATGAGCCTTTCTCCAGCATGAAAACTAGGATTTGCAGGAAGTATTCCTTTCACAAACCACCCCACTTCTCACTGAGAAACAATGTGCTAGATGGGGCACCTTCCAACATAGATAGTTTTCATTTGAGAGACATATGTGTTTCTCCTACTCAGCAAAATAGAAGGAGAAGGAGGCTTTTATAGAACAAAATGAACCATTTTCGACCTTGAAAACTGACATATGCTGCAAGTATTCCTTTAAAGAACTACTCAACTCCCACAGGGAACAATGTGGTGGATGCTTCAGTTTCTAGCCAACATGGTTCTCTTTGGAGAGGTACACGTGTTCCTTCAACACACCTGAATAGGCCTATTGGGAGCAAACACTGCCTATGCCCACCTGGAAACACCTCAGTTGCAGGAAGTATTTCTGTCCAAATCTAACACAATTCTCACAGGAATACAATGTGCTGGATGCTCCCTTTTTCAAACACGGATCGTTTTGTTTCTGAGATATCTGTGTTTCTTCTACTTAGCTGAGTAGGAGTATTTGGAACAAAATGAGCCTCTATCAACCTTGAAAACTGGTTTCCATTGTGTATTACTCACACAACTTACTCAGTTCTCAGAGGGAACCAATGCACTAGAAGCGGCAGTAGCTAACCTAGATGGTTTCTTGGAGAGACACGTGTGTTTCTTCAACTGAGCTGAAAAGGACTCTTTGGAGCAACAGCGCCTATCTGCACCTTGAAACACTTAAGTTGCAGGGAGTAGTCCTTCCAAAAACTACTCAAGTCTCAAGGGAAGCCATGTGCTAAATGCTGAATCTTGGAACATAGATGGTTTACTCTGGAGAGACACATGTGTTGTTTCAACTCAGCTGAAAAGGCCTAGTTGGAGCAAACTGAGCCTGTGTCCATCTTGAAAGACTTTCGTTGCTGGAAGGATTCACTTCAAAAATTAACTCAATTCTCACAAGAAAACAATGTTCTAGATGTTCCTGCACCTAACAACAATGGTTTCTTTGAGAGATACATGTGTTTCTTCGACTCACCTGAAGGGGCCGGTTTGGATGAAAATGAGCCTTTCTCTAGCTTAGAAACTATTGTTTGCAGGAAGAATGCCTTGCAAACATCAACACAATTCTCACAGGGAAACAATGTGCTAGATGCTGCATCTTGTAACTTGGTTCCTTTTTGTCGGAGAGACAGATGTGATTCTTCTAATCAGCTGAAAAGGCCTATTTGGAGCAAATGAGGGCTATCTGCATCTTGAAACACCTAAGATGCACGAAGTGTTCCTTTCACAACTAACTCAATTCTCACAGAAAAAGAATGTGCTACATGCCCCTGCGTCTAACACTGAAGGGTTTCCTCAAAAGATACATGTGTTTCGTCAACTCACTTGAACAGGCCTATAGGGAACACAAGTACCCTTCTCCACTTTGAAACCTTTGATTTGCAGGAACTGTTCCCTTCAAAAACCAAGTCAAGTCTCAGAGGAAAACAATGTGCTAGATCTCCTGCTGCTAAGATAGATGGGTTTTTTTGGGAGATACAGGTGTTTCGTCAACTTAACTAACTTAACTGAATAGGCGTACTTGCAACGAAATGAGCCTTTCTGCACCTTGAAAACTGTGCTTTGCAGGAATTACTCCTTCACAACTAACTCAGTTCTCAGAGGGAGACAATGCACTAGATGCTGCAGCTTCTATCATAGATGGTTTTCTTTGAAGTCACACATGTGTTTCTCCACCTCAGTTGAATAGGCCGTTCTGGATCAAAAAGTGCCTGTCTCAAGCTCGAATCACCTTATTTTCAGGAAGTATTCCTTTCCAAGACTAACTCACTTCTCACAGAGAAACAATTTTCCACTTGCTACAGCTTCTAGCACAGATGGTTTTTTGCGAGAGATCATTGTGTTTGTTCAACTTACAGGAACCGTACATTTGCAACAAAATGAGCCCTTCTCCACCTTGAAAACTATTATTTGCTGGAAGTATTCCTTTCAAAAGGAACTCACTTCTCACAGAGAAACAGTATGCTCCATGCTGAAGCTTCTAAAAACCTGGTTTTCTTTGGACTTCTATATGAGTCTTCAACTCAGCTGAATAGGCCTATTAGGAGCAAAGAGAACTTATTTCCGCCCTTCAACACCGTGCTTGCAGGAAGTTTCCTTTTCCAAAGCTGACCAAGATCTCACCAAATACAATGTGCTCGAAGCTCCTGCTTCTAACACGGATCGTTTTCTGTATGAGATACAAGTGTTTCTTCAACTTAGTTGAGTAGGCCTATTTGGCACAAAATGAGCCTTTCTCCACCTTGAAAATTGTGATTTGCTGGAAGTATTCATTTCAAAAATTCATCCATTTCTCACTGGAAAACAATGTGCTAGAGGCTTCAGCTTCTTACATAGATGGTTTTCTTTGGAGAAACACCTGTCTTTCTTCAACTCTGGTGAAGAGGACTTTATAGACCAAACGGAGTCTATGTCCATCTTGAAACACCAAAGTTGCAGGAAGTGTTCTTTACCAAAACAAACTTAATTGTTACAAAAAGCAATGTGCTTGATGTTCTTGCATCTATCATTGAAGGTTTTCTTCGAGAGATGCACGTGATTGGTCAAGTGACCTGAATAGGCATGTTTGGAACAAAATGAGCCTTTCTCCAGCTTGAAAACTAGGATTTGCAGGAAATATTCCTTTCAAAACGAACCCAGTTGTCATAGAGAAACAATGGGCAAGACAATGCAGCTTTGAACATAGAAGGTTTTCTTTGGTGAGATTCGTGTGTCTCTCCTACTCAGCTAAATAGGCTTTTATGGAACTAAGGGAGGCTTTTCCACCTTGACAATGGTGATACGCTGCACGTATTCCTTTCAAAAACTAACTTACCTCTTATAAGAAAACAATGTGCTAGATGCTGCAGCTTCTAGCATACATGGTTCTTTTGGGAGAGGTACACATGTTCCTGGAACTCAGCTGAATAGGCCTATTTGGAGCAAACATTGACTATGTCCACCCTGAAACACCTCAGTTGCAGGAAGTATTACTCTCTAACTCTAACACAATTCTCACAGGAATACAATGTGCTGTAGCTCCTGCTTCTAACATGAATGGTTTTCTTTCTGAGATACATGTGTTTCTTCAACTTAGCTGGATAGGCCTATTTGGAACAAAGTTAGCTTATCTCCAATATGAAGTTGTGATTTGCAGCGTGTATTACTCTAAAAATCTTACTCAGTTCTCACAGGAAAATAAAGCGCTAAATGGGCAGTTTCTAAAATAGATGGTGTTTTGGAGATATTCATGTCTTTCTTCATCTCAGGTGAAGATTACTTTTTGGAGCAACAGTCCCTACCTTCACCTTGAAACACTTAAGTTGCAGGAAGTATTCCTTTCCAAAGTTATGCAAGTCTCAGAGGGAGACAATGTGCTAGATCTCCTGCTTCTAAGACCAGTGGTTTTCTTCGGTAGATACATGTGTTCCTTCAACTTAACTGAAGAGGCCTACTTGCAACCACATAAGCCTTTCTCCACCTGGAAAACTATGGTCTGCAGGAAGTTTTCTTTTCAAAACTAACTCAATTCTCAGAGGGAGGCAATGCACCAGATGCTGCAGCTTCTATCATACATGGTTTTCTATGGGGTGATACATGTGTTTCTTCACCTCAGTTAAATAGGCCTATTTGGAGGAAAAAGTGCCTACCTCAATCTGGAATCACCTAGTTTTCAGGAAGTATTCCTATCAAACAGTAACTCACTTCTCACAGAGAAACAATGTTCTACTTGCTTCTGCTTCAAACACAGGTGGTTTTCCTTTGAGAGATACACGTGTTTCTTCGACTTCAAGCATCGGCAGATTTGCAACATAATGGTCTTTTCTTCAGCTTCAAAACTGTCATTTGCAGGAAGTATTCCTTTCAAAATGAACTAGTTCTCACAGAGAAACAATGTGCTCGATGCTGAAGCTTCTAAAACCATGGCTTTCTTTGGACAGGTATATGTGTTGATTCAATTCATCTGAGTAGTCCTATTTGGAGCCAACAGAGCCTACTTCCACCTTGCAACACCATGGTTGGAAGAAGATTTCCGTTCCAAACCTGACACAATTAGCACAGGAAAACAATGTGCTAGATGCTTCTGCTTCAAATATGCATGGTCTTGTTTTGAGAAATACGTGGTTCTCCAACTTAGCTGAATAGGACTATTTGGAACAAGGTTAGCCATTCTCCAGTTGAACCTTGTGAGGTTCCTGATGTATTAGTCTCAAAATCTTACTCAGTTCTCACTGGGAAACAATGCACTAGATGCGGAGGCTGTTTGGAACAAAATGAGCCTTTTTTCCACCTTACAACTGTTTTTGCAGGAATTATTCCTTTCAAAAACAAACTCAAGTCTCCGAAGGAAACAATGTGTTGATGCCCCTGCTTCTAATCGGGATGTTTTTCTTTTGACAGATAAAGGTATTTCTTCTCTTCAGCTTAATAGGCCTGATTGTAACAAAAAGATCCTTTCTCCCCCTTGAGGAGTATGATTTGCTGGAAGTATTACATTCGAAAACGGACTCAATTCTACAGGGAAACAATGTGCCAGATGCTGCAGCTTCTAACATAGATGGTGTCTTTGGAGAGATACATGTGTTTCTTCAACTCAGCTGAGTAGATCTATTTGGAGCAAACAGAGCCTATCTCCACCTTGAAACACCTAAGTTGGAGGAAGTATTTCTTTCAAAACTAGCTCTATTGTCCCAAGAAACAATGTGCTAGATACTGCAGCTTCAAACAGAGTTGGTTTTCTCAGCAGAGATATATGTATTTTGTGCATTAGGGTGAAGAAGCCTATTTGGAACAAGATGAGCTTAACTCGACCTTGAAAATTCTGATTTGCACAAAGTATTCCTCTCAAAAACTGAAACAATTCTCACAGGCAAGCAAGGTGCTTGATACTGCACCTTCTAACAGACATTGTTTTCTTTGGAGATACTCATGGGTTACTTCAACTCAGCTGAAAAGGCCTCTATAAAGTAAGCAGAGTCTATCTCCATCTTGAAACACCAAAGTTGAAGGAAATGTTCTTTTGACAAACAAACTGAATTCTCACAGGAAGTCAATGTGCTAGACGTTCCTGCACATAACACCAAAGGTGTTCTTTGAGAGATACATGTGTTTCGTCAAGTCACCTAATAGTCCTGTTTGGAACCAAATGAGCCTTTCTCCAGCATGAAAACTAGGATTTGCAGGAAGTATTCCTTTCACAAACCACCCCACTTCTCACCGAGAAACAATGTGCTAGATGGGGCACCTTCCAACATAGATAGTTTTCATTTGAGAGACATATGTGTTTCTCCTACTCAGCAAAATAGAAGGAGAAGGAGGCTTTTATAGAAGAAAATGAACCATTTTCGACCTAGAAAACTGACATATGCTGCAAGTATTCCTTTAAAGAACTACTCAACTCCCACAGGGAACAATGTGGTGGATGCTTCAGTTTCTAGCCAACATGGTTCTCTTTGGAGAGGTACACGTGTTCCTTCAACACACCTGAATAGGCCTATTGGGAGCAAACACTGCCTATGCCCACCTGGAAACACCTCAGTTGCAGGAAGTATTTCTGTCCAAATCTAACACAATTCTCACAGGAATACAATGTGCTGGATGCTCCCTTTTTCAAACACGGATCGTTTTGTTTCTGAGATATCTGTGTTTCTTCTACTTAGCTGAGTAGGACTATTTGGAACAAAATGAGCCTCTATCAACCTTGAAAACTGGTTTCCATTGTGTATTACTCACACAACTTACTCAGTTCTCAGAGGGAACCAATGCACTAGAAGCGGCAGTAGCTAACCTAGATGGTTTCTTGGAGAGACACGTGTGTTTCTTCAACTGAGCTGAAAAGGACTCTTTGGAGCAACAGCGCCTATCTGCACCTTGAAACACTTAAGTTGCAGGGAGTAGTCCTTCCAAAAACTACTCAAGTCTCAAGGGAAGCCATGTGCTAAATGCTGAATCTTGGAACATAGATGGTTTACTCTGGAGAGACACATGTGTTGTTTCAACTCAGCTGAAAGGGCCTAGTTGGAGCAAACTGAGCCTGTGTCCATCTTGAAAGACTTTCGTTGCTGGAAGGATTCACTTCAAAAATTAACTCAATTCTCACAAGAAAACAATGTTCTAGATGTTCCTGCACCTAACAACAATGGTTTCTTTGAGAGATACATGTGTTTCTTCGACTCACCTGAAGGGGCCGGTTTGGATGAAAATGAGCCTTTCTCTAGCTTAGAAACTATTGTTTGCAGGAAGAATGCCTTGCAAACATCAACACAATTCTCACAGGGAAACAATGTGCTAGATGCTGCATCTTGTAACTTGGTTCCTTTTTGTCGGAGAGACAGATGTGATTCTTCTAATCAGCTGAAAAGGCCTATTTGGAGCAAATGAGGGCTATCTGCATCTTGAAACACCTAAGATGCACGAAGTGTTCCTTTCACAACTAACTCAATTCTCACAGAAAAAGAATGTGCTACATGCCCCTGCGTCTAACACTGAAGGGTTTCCTCAAAAGATACATGTGTTTCGTCAACTCACTTGAACAGGCCTATAGGGAACACAAGTACCCTTCTCCACTTTGAAACCTTTGATTTGCAGGAACTGTTCCCTTCAAAAACCAAGTCAAGTCTCAGAGGAAAACAATGTGCTAGATCTCCTGCTGCTAAGATAGATGGGTTTTTTTGGGAGATACACGTGTTTCGTCAACTTAACTGAATAGGCGTACTTGCAACGAAATGAGCCTTTCTGCACCTTGAAAACTGTGCTTTGCAGGAATTACTCTTTCACAACTAACTCAGTTCTCAGAGGGAGACAATGCACTAGATGCTGCAGCTTCTATCATAGATGGTTTTCTTTGAAGTCACACATGTGTTTCTCCACCTCAGTTGAATAGGCCGTTCTGGATCAAAAAGTGCCTGTCTCAAGCTCGAATCACCTTATTTTCAGGAAGTATTCCTTTCCAAGACTAACTCACTTCTCACAGAGAAACAATTTTCCACTTGCTACAGCTTCTAGCACAGATGGTTTTTTGCGAGAGATCATTGTGTTTGTTCAACTTACAGGAACCGTACATTTGCAACAAAATGAGCCCTTCTCCACCTTGAAAACTATTATTTGCTGGAAGTATTCCTTTCAAAAGGAACTCACTTCTCACAGAGAAACAGTATGCTCCATGCTGAAGCTTCTAAAAACCTGGTTTTCTTTGGACTTCTATATGAGTCTTCAACTCAGCTGAATAGGCCTATTAGGAGAAAGAGAACTTATTTCCGCCCTTCAACACCGTGCTTGCAGGAAGTTTCCTTTTCCAAAGCTGACCAAGATCTCACCAAATACAATGTGCTCGAAGCTCCTGCTTCTAACACGGATCGTTTTCTGTATGAGATACAAGTGTTTCTTCAACTTAGTTGAGTAGGCCTATTTGGCACAAAATGAGCCTTTCTCCACCTTGAAAATTGTGATTTGCTGGAAGTATTCATTTCAAAAATTCATCCATTTCTCACTGGAAAACAATGTGCTAGAGGCTTCAGCTTCTTACATTGATGGTTTTCTTTGGAGAAACACCTGTCTTTCTTCAACTCTGGTGAAGAGGACTTTATAGACCAAACGGAGTCTATGTCCATCTTGAAACACCAAAGTTGCAGGAAGTGTTCTTTACCAAAACAAACTTAATTGTTACAAAAAGCAATGTGCTTGATGTTCTTGCATCTATCATTGAAGGTTTTCTTCGAGAGATGCACGTGATTGGTCAAGTGACCTGAATAGGCATGTTTGGAACAAAATGAGCCTTTCTCCAGCTTGAAAACTAGGATTTGCAGGAAATATTCCTTTCAAAACGAACCCAGTTGTCATAGAGAAACAATGGGCAAGACAATGCAGCTTTGAACATAGAAGGTTTTCTTTGGTGAGATTCGTGTGTCTCTCCTACTCAGCTAAATAGGCTTTTATGGAACTAAGGGAGGCTTTTCCACCTTGACAATGGTGATACGCTGCACGTATTCCTTTCAAAAACTAACTTACCTCTTATAAGAAAACAATGTGCTAGATGCTGCAGCTTCTAGCATACATGGTTCTTTTGGGAGAGGTACACATGTTCCTGGAACTCAGCTGAATAGGCCTATTTGGAGCAAACATTGACTATGTCCACCCTGAAACACCTCAGTTGCAGGAAGTATTACTCTCTAACTCTAACACAATTCTCACAGGAATACAATGTGCTGTAGCTCCTGCTTCTAACATGAATGGTTTTCTTTCTGAGATACATGTGTTTCTTCAACTTAGCTGGATAGGCCTATTTGGAACAAAGTTAGCTTATCTCCAATATGAAGTTGTGATTTGCAGCGTGTATTACTCTAAAAATCTTACTCAGTTCTCACAGGAAAATAAAGCGCTAAATGGGCAGTTTCTAAAATAGATGGTGTTTTGGAGATATTCATGTCTTTCTTCATCTCAGGTGAAGATTACTTTTTGGAGCAACAGTCCCTACCTTCACCTTGAAACACTTAAGTTGCAGGAAGTATTCCTTTCCAAAGTTATGCAAGTCTCAGAGGGAGACAATGTGCTAGATCTCCTGCTTCTAAGACCAGTGGTTTTCTTCGGTAGATACATGTGTTCCTTCAACTTAACTGAAGAGGCCTACTTGCAACCACATAAGCCTTTCTCCACCTGGAAAACTATGGTCTGCAGGAAGTTTTCTTTTCAAAACTAACTCAATTCTCAGAGGGAGGCAATGCACCAGATGCTGCAGCTTCTATCATACATGGTTTTCTATGGGGTGATACATGTGTTTCTTCACCTCAGTTAAATAGGCCTATTTGGAGGAAAAAGTGCCTACCTCAATCTGGAATCACCTAGTTTTCAGGAAGTATTCCTATCAAACAGTAACTCACTTCTCACAGAGAAACAATGTTCTACTTGCTTCTGCTTCAAACACAGGTGGTTTTCCTTTGAGAGATACACGTGTTTCTTCGACTTCAAGCATCGGCAGATTTGCAACATAATGGTCTTTTCTTCAGCTTCAAAACTGTCATTTGCAGGAAGTATTCCTTTCAAAATGAACTAGTTCTCACAGAGAAACAATGTGCTCGATGCTGAAGCTTCTAAAACCATGGCTTTCTTTGGACAGGTATATGTGTTGATTCAATTCATCTGAGTAGTCCTATTTGGAGCCAACAGAGCCTACTTCCACCTTGCAACACCATGGTTGGAAGAAGATTTCCGTTCCAAACCTGACACAATTAGCACAGGAAAACAATGTGCTAGATGCTTCTGCTTCAAATATGCATGGTCTTGTTTTGAGAAATACGTGGTTCTCCAACTTAGCTGAATAGGACTATTTGGAACAAGGTTAGCCATTCTCCAGTTGAACCTTGTGAGGTTCCTGATGTATTAGTCTCAAAATCTTACTCAGTTCTCACTGGGAAACAATGCACTAGATGCGGAGGCTGTTTGGAACAAAATGAGCCTTTTTTCCACCTTACAACTGTTTTGCAGGAATTATTACTTTCAAAAACAAACTCAAGTGTCCGAAGGAAACAATGTGTTGATGCCCCTGCTTCTAATCGGGATGTTTTTCTTTTGACAGATAAAGGTATTTCTTCTCTTCAGCTTAATAGGCCTGATTGTAACAAAAAGATCCTTTCTCCCCCTTGAGGAGTATGATTTGCTGGAAGTATTACATTCGAAAACGGACTCAATTCTACAGGGAAACAATGTGCCAGATGCTGCAGCTTCTAACATAGATGGTGTCTTTGGAGAGATACATGTGTTTCTTCAACTCAGCTGAGTAGATCTATTTGGAGCAAACAGAGCCTATCTCCACCTTGAAACACCTAAGTTGGAGGAAGTATTTCTTTCAAAACTAGCTCTATTGTCCCAAGAAACAATGTGCTAGATACTGCAGCTTCAAACAGAGTTGGTTTTCTCAGCAGAGATATATGTATTTTGTGCATTAGGGTGAAGAAGCCTATTTGGAACAAGATGAGCTTAACTCGACCTTGAAAATTCTGATTTGCACAAAGTATTCCTCTCAAAAACTGAAACAATTCTCACAGGCAAGCAAGGTGCTTGATACTGCACCTTCTAACAGACATTGTTTTCTTTGGAGATACTCATGGGTTACTTCAACTCAGCTGAAAAGGCCTCTATAAAGTAAGCAGAGTCTATCTCCATCTTGAAACACCAAAGTTGAAGGAAATGTTCTTTTGACAAACAAACTGAATTCTCACAGGAAGTCAATGTGCTAGACGTTCCTGCACATAACACCAAAGGTGTTCTTTGAGAGATACATGTGTTTCGTCAAGTCACCTAATAGTCCTGTTTGGAACCAAATGAGCCTTTCTCCAGCATGAAAACTAGGATTTGCAGGAAGTATTCCTTTCACAAACCACCCCACTTCTCACCGAGAAACAATGTGCTAGATGGGGCACCTTCCAACATAGATAGTTTTAATTTGAGAGACATATGTGTTTCTCCTACTCAGCAAAATAGAAGGAGAAGGAGGCTTTTATAGAAGAAAATGAACCATTTTCGACCTTGAAAACTGACATATGCTGCAAGTATTCCTTTAAAGAACTACTCAACTCCCACAGGGAACAATGTGGTGGATGCTTCAGTTTCTAGCCAACATGGTTCTCTTTGGAGAGGTACACGTGTTCCTTCAACACACCTGAATAGGCCTATTGGGAGCAAACACTGCCTATGCCCACCTGGAAACACCTCAGTTGCAGGAAGTATTTCTGTCCAAATCTAACACAATTCTCACAGGAATACAATGTGCTGGATGCTCCCTTTTTCAAACACGGATCGTTTTGTTTCTGAGATATCTGTGTTTCTTCTACTTAGCTGAGTAGGACTATTTGGAACAAAATGAGCCTCTATCAACCTTGAAAACTGGTTTCCATTGTGTATTACTCACACAACTTACTCAGTTCTCAGAGGGAACCAATGCACTAGAAGCGGCAGTAGCTAACCTAGATGGTTTCTTGGAGAGACACGTGTGTTTCTTCAACTGAGCTGAAAAGGACTCTTTGGAGCAACAGCGCCTATCTGCACCTTGAAACACTTAAGTTGCAGGGAGTAGTCCTTCCAAATACTACTCAAGTCTCAAGGGAAGCCATGTGCTAAATGCTGAATCTTGGAACATAGATGGTTTACTCTGGAGAGACACATGTGTTGTTTCAACTCAGCTGAAAAGGCCTAGTTGGAGCAAACTGAGCCTATGTCCATCTTGAAAGACTTTCGTTGCTGGAAGGATTCACTTCAAAAATTAACTCAATTCTCACAAGAAAACAATGTTCTAGATGTTCCTGCACCTAACAACAATGGTTTCTTTGAGAGATACATGTGTTTCTTCGACTCACCTGAAGGGGCCGGTTTGGATGAAAATGAGCCTTTCTCTAGCTTAGAAACTATTGTTTGCAGGAAGAATGCCTTGCAAACATCAACACAATTCTCACAGGGAAACAATGTGCTAGATGCTGCATCTTGTAACTTGGTTCCTTTTTGTCGGAGAGACAGATGTGATTCTTCTAATCAGCTGAAAAGGCCTATTTGGAGCAAATGAGGGCTATCTGCATCTTGAAACACCTAAGATGCACGAAGTGTTCCTTTCACAACTAACTCAATTCTCACAGAAAAAGAATGTGCTACATGCCCCTGCGTCTAACACTGAAGGGTTTCCTCAAAAGATACATGTGTTTCGTCAACTCACTTGAACAGGCCTATAGGGAACACAAGTACCCTTCTCCACTTTGAAACCTTTGATTTGCAGGAACTGTTCCCTTCAAAAACCAAGTCAAGTCTCAGAGGAAAACAATGTGCTAGATCTCCTGCTGCTAAGATAGATGGGTTTTTTTGGGAGATACAGGTGTTTCGTCAACTTAACTAACTTAACTGAATAGGCGTACTTGCAACGAAATGAGCCTTTCTGCACCTTGAAAACTGTGCTTTGCAGGAATTACTCCTTCACAACTAACTCAGTTCTCAGAGGGAGACAATGCACTAGATGCTGCAGCTTCTATCATAGATGGTTTTCTTTGAAGTCACACATGTGTTTCTCCACCTCAGTTGAATAGGCCGTTCTGGATCAAAAAGTGCCTGTCTCAAGCTCGAATCACCTTATTTTCAGGAAGTATTCCTTTCCAAGACTAACTCACTTCTCACAGAGAAACAATTTTCCACTTGCTACAGCTTCTAGCACAGATGGTTTTTTGCGAGAGATCATTGTGTTTGTTCAACTTACAGGAACCGTACATTTGCAACAAAATGAGCCCTTCTCCACCTTGAAAACTATTATTTGCTGGAAGTATTCCTTTCAAAAGGAACTCACTTCTCACAGAGAAACAGTATGCTCCATGCTGAAGCTTCTAAAAACCTGGTTTTCTTTGGACTTCTATATGAGTCTTCAACTCAGCTGAATAGGCCTATTAGGAGCAAAGAGAACTTATTTCCGCCCTTCAACACCGTGCTTGCAGGAAGTTTCCTTTTCCAAAGCTGACCAAGATCTCACCAAATACAATGTGCTCGAAGCTCCTGCTTCTAACACGGATCGTTTTCTGTATGAGATACAAGTGTTTCTTCAACTTAGTTGAGTAGGCCTATTTGGCACAAAATGAGCCTTTCTCCACCTTGAAAATTGTGATTTGCTGGAAGTATTCATTTCAAAAATTCATCCATTTCTCACTGGAAAACAATGTGCTAGAGGCTTCAGCTTCTTACATAGATGGTTTTCTTTGGAGAAACACCTGTCTTTCTTCAACTCTGGTGAAGAGGACTTTATAGACCAAACGGAGTCTATGTCCATCTTGAAACACCAAAGTTGCAGGAAGTGTTCTTTACCAAAACAAACTTAATTGTTACAAAAAGCAATGTGCTTGATGTTCTTGCATCTATCATTGAAGGTTTTCTTCGAGAGATGCACGTGATTGGTCAAGTGACCTGAATAGGCATGTTTGGAACAAAATGAGCCTTTCTCCAGCTTGAAAACTAGGATTTGCAGGAAATATTCCTTTCAAAACGAACCCAGTTGTCATAGAGAAACAATGGGCAAGACAATGCAGCTTTGAACATAGAAGGTTTTCTTTGGTGAGATTCGTGTGTCTCTCCTACTCAGCTAAATAGGCTTTTATGGAACTAAGGGAGGCTTTTCCACCTTGACAATGGTGATATGCTGCACGTATTCCTTTCAAAAACTAACTTACCTCTTATAAGAAAACAATGTGCTAGATGCTGCAGCTTCTAGCATACATGGTTCTTTTGGGAGAGCTACACATGTTCCTGGAACTCAGCTGAATAGGCTTATTTGGAGCAAACATTGACTATGTCCACCCTGAAACACCTCAGTTGCAGGAAGTATTACTCTCTAACTCTAACACAATTCTCACAGGAATACAATGTGCTGTAGCTCCTGCTTCTAACATGAATGGTTTTCTTTCTGAGATACATGTGTTTCTTCAACTTAGCTGGATAGGCCTATTTGGAACAAAGTTAGCTTATCTCCAATATGAAGTTGTGATTTGCAGCGTGTATTACTCTAAAAATCTTACTCAGTTCTCACAGGAAAATAAAGCGCTAAATGGGCAGTTTCTAAAATAGATGGTGTTTTGGAGATATTCATGTCTTTCTTCAACTCAGGTGAAAATTACTTTTTGGAGCAACAGTCCCTACCTTCACCTTGAAACACTTAAGTTGCAGGAAGTATTCCTTTCCAAAGTTATGCAAGTCTCAGAGGGAGACAATGTGCTAGATCTCCTGCTTCTAAGACCAGTGGTTTTCTTTGGTAGATACATGTGTTCCTTCAACTTAACTGAAGAGGCCTACTTGCAACCACATAAGCCTTTCTCCACCTGGAAAACTATGGTTTGCAGGAAGTTTTCTTTTCAAAACTAACTCAATTCTCAGAGGGAGGCAATGCACCAGATGCTGCAGCTTCTATCATACATGGTTTTCTATGGGGTGATACATGTGTTTCTTCATCTCAGTTAAATAGGCCTATTTGGAGGAAAAAGTGCCTACCTCAATCTGGAATCACCTAGTTTTCAGGAAGTATTCCTATCAAACAGTAACTCACTTCTCACAGAGAAACAATGTTCTACTTGCTTCTGCTTCAAACACAGGTGGTTTTCCTTTGAGAGATACACGTGTTTCTTCGACTTCAAGCATCGGCAGATTTGCAACATAGTGGTCTTTTCTTCAGCTTGAAAACTGTCATTTGCAGGAAGTATTCCTTTCAAAATGAACTAGTTCTCACAGAGAAACAATGTGCTCGATGCTGAAGCTTCTAAAACCGTGGCTTTCTTTGGACAGGTATATGTGTTGATTCAATTCATCTGAGTAGTCCTATTTGGAGCCAACAGAGCCTACTTCCACCTTGCAACACCATGGTTGGAAGAAGATTTCCGTTCCAAACCTGACACAATTAGCACAGGAAAACAATGTGCTAGATGCTTCTGCTTCAAATATGCATGGTGTTGTTTTGAGAAATACGTGGTTCTCCAACTTAGCTGAATAGGACTATTTGGAACAAGGTTAGCCATTCTCCAGTTGAACCTTGTGAGGTTCCTGATGTATTAGTCTCAAAATCTTACTCAGTTCTCACTGGGAAACAATGCACTAGATGCGGAGGCTGTTTGGAACAAAATGAGCCTTTTTTCCACCTTACAACTGTTTTTGCAGGAATTATTCCTTTCAAAAACAAACTCAAGTCTCCGAAGCAAACAATGTGTTGATGCCCCTGCTTCTAATCGGGATGTTTTTCTTTTGACAGATAAAGGTATTTCTTCTCTTCAGCTTAATAGGCCTGATTGTAACAAAAAGATCCTTTCTCCCCCTTGAGGAGTATGATTTGCTGGGAGTATTACATTCGAAAACGGACTCAATTCTACAGGGAAACAATGTGCCAGATGCTGCAGCTTCTAACATGGATGGTGTCTTTGGAGAGATACATGTGTTTCTTCAACTCAGCTGAGTAGATCTATTTGGAGCAAACAGAGCCTATCTCCACCTTGAAACACCTAAGTTGGAGGAAGTATTTCTTTCAAAACTAGCTCTATTGTCCCAAGAAACAATGTGCTAGATACTGCAGCTTCAAACAGAGTTGGTTTTCTCAGCAGAGATATATGTATTTCGTGCATTAGGGTGAAGAAGCCTATTTGGAACAAGATGAGCTTAACTCGACCTTGAAAATTCTGATTTGCACAAAGTATTCCTCTCAAAAACTGAAACAATTCTCACAGGCAAGCAAGGTGCTTGATACTGCACCTTCTAACAGACATTGTTTTCTTTGGAGATACTCATGGGTTACTTCAACTCAGCTGAAAAGGCCTCTATAAAGTAAGCAGAGTCTATCTCCATCTTGAAACACCAAAGTTGAAGGAAATGTTCTTTTGACAAACAAACTGAATTCTCACAGGAAGTCAACGTGCTAGACGTTCCTGCACATAACACCAAAGGTGTTCTTTGAGAGATACATGTGTTTCGTCAAGTCACCTAATAGTCCTGTTTGGAACCAAATGAGCCTTTCTCCAGCATGAAAACTAGGATTTGCAGGAAGTATTCCTTTCACAAACCACCCCACTTCTCACCGAGAAACAATGTGCTAGATGGGGCACCTTCCAACATAGATAGTTTTCATTTGAGAGACATATGTGTTTCTCCTACTCAGCAAAATAGAAGGAGAAGGAGGCTTTTATAGAAGAAAATGAACCATTTTCGACCTTGAAAACTGACATATGCTGCAAGTATTCCTTTAAAGAACTACTCAACTCCCACAGGGAACAATGTGGTGGATGCTTCAGTTTCTAGCCAACATGGTTCTCTTTGGAGAGGTACACGTGTTCCTTCAACACACCTGAATAGGCCTATTGGGAGCAAACACTGCCTATGCCCACCTGGAAACACCTCAGTTGCAGGAAGTATTTCTGTCCAAATCTAACACAATTCTCACAGGAATACAATGTGCTGGATGCTCCCTTTTTCAAACACGGATCGTTTTGTTTCTGAGATATCTGTGTTTCTTCTACTTAGCTGAGTAGGACTATTTGGAACAAAATGAGCCTCTATCAACCTTGAAAACTGGTTTCCATTGTGTATTACTCACACAACTTACTCAGTTCTCAGAGGAAACCAATGCACTAGAAGCGGCAGTAGCTAACCTAGATGGTTTCTTGGAGAGACACGTGTGTTTCTTCAACTGAGCTGAAAAGGACTCTTTGGAGCAACAGCGCCTATCTGCACCTTGAAACACTTAAGTTGCAGGGAGTAGTCCTTCCAAAAACTACTCAAGTCTCAAGGGAAGCCATGTGCTAAATGCTGAATCTTGGAACATAGATGGTTTACTCTGGAGAGACACATGTGTTGTTTCAACTCAGCTGAAAAGGCCTAGTTGGAGCAAACTGAGCCTGTGTCCATCTTGAAAGACTTTCGTTGCTGGAAGGATTCACTTCAAAAATTAACTCAATTCTCACAAGAAAACAATGTTCTAGATGTTCCTGCACCTAACAACAATGGTTTCTTTGAGAGATACATGTGTTTCTTCGACTCACCTGAAGGGGCCGGTTTGGATGAAAATGAGCCTTTCTCTAGCTTAGAAACTATTGTTTGCAGGAAGAATGCCTTGCAAACATCAACACAATTCTCACAGGGAAACAATGTGCTAGATGCTGCATCTTGTAACTTGGTTCCTTTTTGTCGGAGAGACAGATGTGATTCTTCTAATCAGCTGAAAAGGCCTATTTGGAGCAAATGAGGGCTATGTGCATCTTGAAACACCTAAGATGCACGAAGTGTTCCTTTCACAACTAACTCAATTCTCACAGAAAAAGAATGTGCTACATTCCCCTGCGTCTAACACTGAAGGGTTTCCTCAAAAGATACATGTGTTTCGTCAACTCACTTGAACAGGCCTATAGGGAACACAAGTACCCTTCTCCACTTTGAAACCTTTGATTTGCAGGAACTGTTCCCTTCAAAAACCAAGTCAAGTCTCAGAGGAAAACAATGTGCTAGATCTCCTGCTGCTAAGATAGATGGGTTTTTTTGGGAGATACACGTGTTTCGTCAACTTAACTAACTTAACTGAATAGGCGTACTTGCAACGAAATGAGCCTTTCTGCACCTTGAAAACTGTGCTTTGCAGGAATTACTCCTTCACAACTAACTCAGTTCTCAGAGGGAGACAATGCACTAGATGCTGCAGCTTCTATCATAGATGGTTTTCTTTGAAGTCACACATGTGTTTCTCCACCTCAGTTGAATAGGCCGTTCTGGATCAAAAAGTGCCTGTCTCAAGCTCGAATCACCTTATTTTCAGGAAGTATTCCTTTCCAAGACTAACTCACTTCTCACAGAGAAACAATTTTCCACTTGCTACAGCTTCTAGCACAGATGGTTTTTTGCGAGAGATCATTGTGTTTGTTCAACTTACAGGAACCGTACATTTGCAACAAAATGAGCCCTTCTCCACCTTGAAAACTATTATTTGCTGGAAGTATTCCTTTCAAAAGGAACTCACTTCTCACAGAGAAACAGTATGCTCCATGCTGAAGCTTCTAAAAACCTGCTTTTCTTTGGACTTCTATATGAGTCTTCAACTCAGCTGAATAGGCCTATTAGGAGCAAAGAGAACTTATTTCCGCCCTTCAACACCGTGCTTGCAGGAAGTTTCCTTTTCCAAAGCTGACCAAGATCTCACCAAATACAATGTGCTCGAAGCTCCTGCTTCTAACACGGATCGTTTTCTGTATGAGATACAAGTGTTTCTTCAACTTAGTTGAGTAGGCCTATTTGGCACAAAATGAGCCTTTCTCCACCTTGAAAATTGTGATTTGCTGGAAGTATTCATTTCAAAAATTCATCCATTTCTCACTGGAAAACAATGTGCTAGAGGCTTCAGCTTCTTACATAGATGGTTTTCTTTGGAGAAACACCTGTCTTTCTTCAACTCTGGTGAAGAGGACTTTATAGACCAAACGGAGTCTATGTCCATCTTGAAACACCAAAGTTGCAGGAAGTGTTCTTTACCAAAACAAACTTAATTGTTACAAAAAGCAATGTGCTTGATGTTCTTGCATCTATCATTGAAGGTTTTCTTCGAGAGATGCACGTGATTGGTCAAGTGACCTGAATAAGCATGTTTGGAACAAAATGAGCCTTTCTCCAGCTTGAAAACTAGGATTTGCAGGAAATATTCCTTTCAAAACGAACCCAGTTGTCATAGAGAAACAATGGGCAAGACAATGCAGCTTTGAACATAGAAGGTTTTCTTTGGTGAGATTCGTGTGTCTCTCCTACTCAGCTAAATAGGCTTTTATGGATCTAAGGGAGGCTTTTCCACCTTGACAATGGTGATATGCTGCACGTATTCCTTTCAAAAACTAACTTACCTCTTATAAGAAAACAATGTGCTAGATACTGCAGCTTCTAGCATACATGGTTCTTTTGGGAGAGCTACACATGTTCCTGGAACTCAGCTGAATAGGCTTATTTGGAGCAAACATTGACTATGTCCACCCTGAAACACCTCAGTTGCAGGAAGTATTACTCTCTAACTCTAACACAATTCTCACAGGAATACAATGTGCTGTAGCTCCTGCTTCTAACATGAATGGTTTTCTTTCTGAGATACATGTGTTTCTTCAACTTAGCTGGATAGGCCTATTTGGAACAAAGTTAGCTTATCTCCAATATGAAGTTGTGATTTGCAGCGTGTATTACTCTAAAAATCTTACTCAGTTCTCACAGGAAAATAAAGCGCTAAATGGGCAGTTTCTAAAATAGATGGTGTTTTGGAGATATTCATGTCTTCCTTCAACTCAGGTGAAAATTACTTTTTGGAGCAACAGTCCCTACCTTCACCTTGAAACACTTAAGTTGCAGGAAGTATTCCTTTCCAAAGTTATGCAAGTCTCAGAGGGAGACAATGTGCTAGATCTCCTGCTTCTAAGACCAGTGGTTTTCTTTGGTAGATACATGTGTTCCTTCAACTTAACTGAAGAGGCCTACTTGCAACCACATAAGCCTTTCTCCACCTGGAAAACTATGGTTTGCAGGAAGTTTTCTTTTCAAAACTAACTCAATTCTCAGAGGGCAGGCAATGCACCAGATGCTGCAGCTTCTATCATACATGGTTTTCTATGGGGTGATACATGTGTTTCTTCACCTCAGTTAAATAGGCCTATTTGGAGGAAAAAGTGCCTACCTCAATCTGGAATCACCTAGTTTTCAGGACGTATTCCTATCAAACAGTAACTCACTTCTCACAGAGAAACAATGTTCTACTTGCTTCTGCTTCAAACACAGGTGGTTTTCCTTTGAGAGATACACGTGTTTCTTCGACTTCAAGCATCGGCAGATTTGCAACATAATGGTCTTTTCTTCAGCTTGAAAACTGTCATTTGCAGGAAGTATTCCTTTCAAAATGAACTAGTTCTCACAGAGAAACAATGTGCTCGATGCTGAAGCTTCTAAAACCGTGGCTTTCTTTGGACAGGTATATGTGTTGATTCAATTCATCTGAGTAGTCCTATTTGGAGCCAACAGAGCCTACTTCCACCTTGCAACATCATGGTTGGAAGAAGATTTCCGTTCCAAACCTGACACAATTAGCACAGGAAAACAATGTGCTAGATGCTTCTGCTTCAAATATGCATGGTGTTGTTTTGAGAAATACGTGGCTCTCCAACTTAGCTGAATAGGACTATTTGGAACAAGGTTAGCCATTCTCCAGTTGAACCTTGTGAGGTTCCTGATGTATTAGTCTCAAAATCTTACTCAGTTCTCACTGGGAAACAATGCACTAGATGCGGAGGCTGTTTGGAACAAAATGAGCCTTTTTTCCACCTTACAACTGTTTTTGCAGGAATTATTCCTTTCAAAAACAAACTCAAGGCTCCGAAGGAAACAATGTGTTGATGCCCCTGCTTCTAATCGGGATGTTTTTCTTTTGACAGATAAAGGTATTTCTTCTCTTCAGCTTAATAGGCCTGATTGTAACAAAAAGATCCTTTCTCCCCCTTGAGAAGTATGATTTGCTGGGAGTATTACATTCGAAAACGGACTCAATTCTACAGGGAAACAATGTGCCAGATGCTGCAGCTTCTAACAGGGATGGTGTCTTTGGAGAGATACATGTGTTTCTTCAACTCAGCTGAGTAGATCTATTTGGAGCAAACAGAGCCTATCTCCACCTTGAAACACCTAAGTTGGAGGAAGTATTTCTTTCAAAACTAGCTCTATTGTCCCAAGAAACAATGTGCTAGATACTGCAGCTTCAAACAGAGTTGGTTTTCTCAGCAGAGATATATGTATTTCGTGCATTAGGGTGAAGAAGCCTATTTGGAACAAGATGAGCTTAACTCGACCTTGAAAATTCTGATTTGCACAAAGTATTCCTCTCAAACACTGAAACAATTCTCACAGGCAAGCAAGGTGCTTGATACTGCACCTTCTAACAGACATTGTTTTCTTTGGAGATACTCATGGGTTACTTCAACTCAGCTGAAAAGGCCTCTATAAAGTAAGCAGAGTCTATCTCCATCTTGAAACACCAAAGTTGAAGGAAATGTTCTTTTGACAAACAAACTGAATTCTCACAGGAAGTCAACGTGCTAGACGTTCCTGCACATAACACCAAAGGTGTTCTTTGAGAGATACATGTGTTTCGTCAAGTCACCTAATAGTCCTGTTTGGAACCAAATGAGCCTTTCTCCAGCATGAAAACTAGGATTTGCAGGAAGTATTCCTTTCACAAACCACCCCACTTCTCACTGAGAAACAATGTGCTAGATGGGGCACCTTCCAACATAGATAGTTTTCATTTGAGAGACATATGTGTTTCTCCTACTCAGCAAAATAGAAGGAGAAGGAGGCTTTTATAGAACAAAATGAACCATTTTCGACCTTGAAAACTCACATATGCTGCAAGTATTCCTTTAAAGAACTACTCAACTCCCACAGGGAACAATGTGGTGGATACTTCAGTTTCTAGCCAACATGGTTCTCTTTGGAGAGGTACACGTGTTCCTTCAACTCACCTGAATAGGCCTATTGGGAGCAAACACTGCCTATGCCCACCTGGAATCACCTCAGTTGCAGGAAGTATTCCTGTCCAAATCTAACACAGTTCTCACAGGAATACAATGTGCTGGATGCTCCCTTTTTCAAACACGGATCGTTTTGTTTCTGACATATCTGTCTTTCTTCTACTTAGCTGAGTAGGACTATTTGGAACAAAATGAGCCTCTCTCAACCTTGAAAACTGGTTTCCATTGTGTATTACTCACACAACTTACTCAGTTCTCAGAGGGAACCAATGCACTAGAAGCGGCAGTAGCTAACCTAGATGGTTTCTTGGAGAGACACGTGTGTTTCTTCAACTGAGCTGAAAAGGACTCTTTGGAGCAACAGCGCCTATCTGCACCTTGAAACACTTAAGTTGCAGGGAGTAGTCCTTCCAAATACTACTCAAGTCTCAAGGGAAGCCATGTGCTAAATGCTGAATCTTGGAACATAGATGGTTTACTCTGGAGAGACACATGTGTTGTTTCAACTCAGCTGAAAAGGCCTAGTTGGAGCAAACTGAGCTTGTGTCCATCTTGAAAGACTTTCATTTCTGGAAGGATTCACTTCAAAAATTAACTCAATTCTCACAAGAAAACAATGTTCTAGATGTTCCTGCACCTAACAACAATGGTTTCTTTGAGAGATACATGTGTTTCTTCGACTCACCTGAAGGGGCCGGTTTGGATGAAAATGAGCCTTTCTCTAGCTTAGAAACTATTGTTTGCAGGAAGAATGCTTTGCAAACATCAACACAATTCTCACAGGGAAACAATGTGCTAGATGCTGCATCTTGTAACTTGGTTCCTTTTTGTCGGAGAGACAGATGTGATTCTTCTAATCAGCTGAAAAGGCCTATTTGGAGCAAATGAGGGCTATCTGCATCTTGAAACACCTAAGATGCACGAAGTGTTCCTTTCACAACTAACTCAATTCTCACAGAAAAAGAATGTGCTACATGCCCCTGCGTCTAACACTGAAGGGTTTCCTCAAAAGATACATGTATTTCGTCAACTCACTTGAACAGGCCTATAGGGAACACAAGTACCCTTCTCCACTTTGAAACCTTTGATTTGCAGGAACTGTTCCCTTCAAAAACCAAGTCAAGTCTCAGAGGAAAACAATGTGCTAGATCTCCTGCTGCTAAGATAGATGGGTTTTTTTGGGAGATACACGTGTTTCGTCAACTTAACTAACTTAACTGATGATGGGTTTTTTTTTTTGAGATAGGGTCTTGAGAACTATTTGCCTGGCTGGCTTCAAACCACCATCCCCCTGATCTTTGCCTCCTGAATAGCTAGAATTCCAGGTGCGAGCCACTAGCACCCAGCTATAAAATCTTCTACTGAGATAAAATTCATGAATAGGCCTACTTGCAACGAAATGAGCCTTTCTGCACCTTGAAAACTGTGCTTTGCAGGAATTACTCCTTCACAACTAACTCAGTTCTCAGAGGGAGACAATGCACTAGATGCTGCAGCTTCTATCATAGATGGTTTTCTTTGAAGTCACACATGTGTTTCTCCACCTCAGTTGAATAGGCCGTTCTGGATCAAAAAGTGCCTGTCTCAAGCTCGAATCACCTTATTTTCAGGAAGTATTCCTTTCCAAGACTAACTCACTTCTCACAGAGAAACAATTTTCCACTTGCTACAGCTTCTAGCACAGATGGTTTTTTGCGAGAGATCATTGTGTTTGTTCAACTTACAGGAACCGTACATTTGCAACAAAATGAGCCCTTCTCCACCTTGAAAACTATTATTTGCTGGAAGTATTCCTTTCAAAAGGAACTCACTTCTCACAGAGAAACAGTATGCTCCATGCTGAAGCTTCTAAAAACCTGGTTTTCTTTGGACTTCTATATGAGTCTTCAACTCAGCTGAATAGGCCTATTAGGAGCAAAGAGAACTTATTTCCGCCCTTCAACACCGTGCTTGCAGGAAGTTTCCTTTTCCAAAGCTGACCAAGATCTCACCAAATACAATGTGCTCGAAGCTCCTGCTTCTAACACGGATCGTTTTCTGTATGAGATACAAGTGTTTCTTCAACTTAGTTGAGTAGGCCTATTTGGCACAAAATGAGCCTTTCTCCACCTTGAAAATTGTGATTTGCTGGAAGTATTCATTTCAAAAATTCATCCATTTCTCACTGGAAAACAATGTGCTAGAGGCTTCAGCTTCTTACATAGATGGTTTTCTTTGGAGAAACACCTGTCTTTCTTCAACTCTGGTGAAGAGGACTTTATAGACCAAACGGAGTCTATGTCCATCTTGAAACACCAAAGTTGCAGGAAGTGTTCTTTACCAAAACAAACTTAATTGTTACAAAAAGCAATGTGCTTGATGTTCTTGCATCTATCATTGAAGGTTTTCTTCGAGAGATGCACGTGATTGGTCAAGTGACCTGAATAGGCATGTTTGGAACAAAATGAGCCTTTCTCCAGCTTGAAAACTAGGATTTGCAGGAAATATTCCTTTCAAAACGAACCCAGTTGTCATAGAGAAACAATGGGCAAGACAATGCAGCTTTGAACATAGAAGGTTTTCTTTGGTGAGATTCGTGTGTCTCTCCTACTCAGCTAAATAGGCTTTTATGGAACTAAGGGAGGCTTTTCCACCTTGACAATGGTGATATGCTGCACATATTCCTTTCAAAAACTAACTTACCTCTTATAAGAAAACAATGTGCTAGATGCTGCAGCTTCTAGCATACATGGTTCTTTTGGGAGAGGTACACATGTTCCTGGAACTCAGCTGAATAGGCCTATTTGGAGCAAACATTGACTATGTCCACCCTGAAACACCTCAGTTGCAGGAAGTATTACTCTCTAACTCTAACACAATTCTCACAGGAATACAATGTGCTGTAGCTCCTGCTTCTAACATGAATGGTTTTCTTTCTGAGATACATGTGTTTCTTCAACTTAGCTGGATAGGCCTATTTGGAACAAAGTTAGCTTATCTCCAATATGAAGTTGTGATTTGCAGCGTGTATTACTCTAAAAATATTACTCAGTTCTCACAGGAAAATAAAGCGCTAAATGGGCAGTTTCTAAAATAGATGGTGTTTTGGAGATATTCATGTCTTTCTTCAACTCAGGTGAAAATTACTTTTTGGAGCAACAGTCCCTACCTTCACCTTGAAACACTTAAGTTGCAGGAAGTATTCCTTTCCAAAGTTATGCAAGTCTCAGAGGGAGACAATGTGCTAGATCTCCTGCTTCTAAGAGCAGTGGTTTTCTTTGGTAGATACATGTGTTTCTTCAACTTAACTGAAGAGGCCTACTTGCAACCACATAAGCCTTTCTCCACCTGGAAAACTATGGTTTGCAGGAAGTTTTCTTTTCAAAACTAACTCAATTCTCAGAGGGAGGCAATGCACCAGATGCTGCAGCTTCTATCATACATGGTTTTCTATGGGGTGATACATGTGTTTCTTCACCTCAGTTAAATAGGCCTATTTGGAGGAAAAAGTGCCTACCTCAATCTGGAATCACCTAGTTTTCAGGAAGTATTCCTATCAAACAGTAACTCACTTCTCACAGAGAAACGATGTTCTACTTGCTTCTGCTTCAAACACAGGTGGTTTTCCTTTGAGAGATACACGTGTTTCTTCGACTTCAAGCATCGGCAGATTTGCAACATAATGGTCTTTTCTTCAGCTTGAAAACTGTCATTTGCAGGAAGTATTCCTTTCAAAATGAACTAGTTCTCACAGAGAAACAATGTGCTTGATGCTGAAGCTTCTAAAACCGTGGCTTTCTTTGGACAGGTATATGTGTTGATTCAATTCATCTGAGTAGTCCTATTTGGAGCCAACAGAGCCTACTTCCACCTTGCAACACCATGGTTGGAAGAAGATTTCCGTTCCAAACCTGACACAATTAGCACAGGAAAACAATGTGCTAGATGCTTCTGCTTCAAATATGCATGGTGTTGTTTTGAGAAATACGTGGTTCTCCAACTTAGCTGAATAGGATTATTTGGAACAAGGTTAGCCATTCTCCAGTTGAACCTTGTGAGGTTCCTGATGTATTAGTCTCAAAACCTTACTCAGTTCTCACTGGGAAACAATGCACTAGATGCGGAGGCTGTTTGGAACAAAATGAGCCTTTCTTCCAGCTTACAACTGTTTTTGCAGGAATTATTCCTTTCAAAAACAAACTCAAGTCTCCGAAGGAAACAATGTGTTGATGCCCCTGCTTCTAATCGGGATGTTTTTCTTTTGACAGATGAAGGTATTTCTTCTCTTCAGCTTAATAGGCCTGATTGTAACAAAAAGATCCTTTCTCCCCCTTGAGAAGTATGATTTGCTGGGAGTATTACATTTGAAAACGGACTCAATTCTACAGGGAAACAATGTGCCAGATGCTGCAGCTTCTAACAGGGATGGTGTCTTTGGAGAGATACATGTGTTTCTTCAACTCAGCTGAGTAGATCTATTTGGAGCAAACAGAGCCTATCTCCACCTTGAAACACCTAAGTTGGAGGAAGTATTTCTTTCAAAACTAGCTCTATTGTCCCAAGAAACAATGTGCTAGATACTGCAGCTTCAAACAGAGTTGGTTTTCTCAGCAGAGATATATGTATTTCGTGCATTAGGGTGAAGAAGCCTATTTGGAACAAGATGAGCTTAACTCGACCTTGAAAATTCTGATTTGCACAAAGTATTCCTCTCAAACACTGAAACAATTCTCACAGGCAAGCAAGGTGCTTGATACTGCACCTTCTAACAGACATTGTTTTCTTTGGAGATACTCATGGGTTACTTCAACTCAGCTGAAAAGGCCTCTATAAAGTAAGCAGAGTCTATCTCCATCTTGAAACACCAAAGTTGAAGGAAATGTTCTTTTGACAAACAAACTGAATTCTCACAGGAAGTCAACGTGCTAGACGTTCCTGCACATAACACCAAAGGTGTTCTTTGAGAGATACATGTGTTTCGTCAAGTCACCTAATAGTCCTGTTTGGAACCAAATGAGCCTTTCTCCAGCATGAAAACTAGGATTTGCAGGAAGTATTCCTTTCACAAACCACCCCACTTCTCACCGAGAAACAATGTGCTAGATGGGGCACCTTCTAACATAGATAGTTTTCATTTGAGAGACATATGTGTTTCTCCTACTCAGCAAAATAGAAGGAGAAGGAGGCCTTTATAGAACAAAATGAACCATTTTCGACCTTGAAAACTGACATATGCTGCAAGTATTCCTTTAAAGAACTACTCAACTCCCACAGGGAACAATGTGGTGGATACTTCAGTTTCTAGCCAACATGGTTCTCTTTGGAGAGGTACACGTGTTCCTTCAACTCACCTGAATAGGCCTATTGGGAGCAAACACTGCCTATGCCCACCTGGAATCACCTCAGTTGCAGGAAGTATCCCTGTCCAAATCTAACACAGTTCTCACAGGAATACAATGTGCTGGATGCTCCCTTTTTCAAACACGGATCGTTTTGTTTCTGAGATATCTGTGTTTCTTCTACTTAGCTGAGTAGGACTATTTGGAACAAAATGAGCCTCTCTCAACCTTGAAAACTGGTTTCCATTGTGTATTACTCACACAACTTACTCAGTTCTCAGAGGGAACCAATGCACTAGAAGCGGCAGTAGCTAACCTAGATGGTTTCTTGGAGAGACACGTGTGTTTCTTCAACTGAGCTGAAAAGGACTCTTTGGAGCAACAGCGCCTATCTGCACCTTGAAACACTTAAGTTGCAGGGAGTAGTCCTTCCAAATACTACTCAAGTCTCAAGGGAAGCCATGTGCTAAATGCTGAATCTTGGAACATAGATGGTTTACTCTGGAGAGACACATGTGTTGTTTCAACTCAGCTGAAAAGGCCTAGTTGGAGCAAACTGAGCCTATGTCCATCTTGAAAGACTTTCGTTGCTGGAAGGATTCACTTCAAAAATTAACTCAATTCTCACAAGAAAACAATGTTCTAGATGTTCCTGCACCTAACAACAATGGTTTCTTTGAGAGATACATGTGTTTCTTCGACTCACCTGAAGGGGCCGGTTTGGATGAAAATGAGCCTTTCTCTAGCTTAGAAACTATTGTTTGCAGGAAGAATGCCTTGCAAACATCAACACAATTCTCACAGGGAAACAATGTGCTAGATGCTGCATCTTGTAACTTGGTTCCTTTTTGTCGGAGAGACAGATGTGATTCTTCTAATCAGCTGAAAAGGCCTATTTGGAGCAAATGAGGGCTATGTGCATCTTGAAACACCTAAGATGCACGAAGTGTTCCTTTCACAACTAACTCAATTCTCACAGAAAAAGAATGTGCTACATGCCCCTGCGTCTAACACTGAAGGGTTTCCTCAAAAGATACATGTGTTTCGTCAACTCACTTGAACAGGCCTATAGGGAACACAAGTACCCTTCTCCACTTTGAAACCTTTGATTTGCAGGAACTGTTCCCTTCAAAAACCAAGTCAAGTCTCAGAGGAAAACAATGTGCTAGATCTCCTGCTGCTAAGATAGATGGGTTTTTTTGGGAGATACACGTGTTTCGTCAACTTAACTAACTTAACTGAATAGGCCTACTTGCAACGAAATGAGCCTTTCTGCACCTTGAAAACTGTGCTTTGCAGGAATTACTCCTTCACAACTAACTCAGTTCTCAGAGGGAGACAATGCACTAGATGCTGCAGCTTCTATCATAGATGGTTTTCTTTGAAGTCACACATGTGTTTCTCCACCTCAGTTGAATAGGCCGTTCTGGATCAAAAAGTGCCTGTCTCAAGCTCGAATCACCTTATTTTCAGGAAGTATTCCTTTCCAAGACTAACTCACTTCTCACAGAGAAACAATTTTCCACTTGCTACAGCTTCTAGCACAGATGGTTTTTTGCGAGAGATCATTGTGTTTGTTCAACTTACAGGAACCGTACATTTGCAACAAAATGAGCCCTTCTCCACCTTGAAAACTATTATTTGCTGGAAGTATTCCTTTCAAAAGGAACTCACTTCTCACAGAGAAACAGTATGCTCCATGCTGAAGCTTCTAAAAACCTGGTTTTCTTTGGACTTCTATATGAGTCTTCAACTCAGCTGAATAGGCCTATTAGGAGCAAAGAGAACTTATTTCCGCCCTTCAACACCGTGCTTGCAGGAAGTTTCCTTTTCCAAAGCTGACCAAGATCTCACCAAATACAATGTGCTCAAAGCTCCTGCTTCTAACACGGATCGTTTTCTGTATGAGATACAAGTGTTTCTTCAACTTAGTTGAGTAGGCCTATTTGGCACAAAATGAGCCTTTCTCCACCTTGAAAATTGTGATTTGCTGGAAGTATTCATTTCAAAAATTCATCCATTTCTCACTGGAAAACAATGTGCTAGAGGCTTCAGCTTCTTACATAGATGGTTTTCTTTGGAGAAACACCTGTCTTTCTTCAACTCTGGTGAAGAGGACTTTATAGACCAAACGGAGTCTATGTCCATCTTGAAACACCAAAGTTGCAGGAAGTGTTCTTTACCAAAACAAACTTAATTGTTACAAAAAGCAATGTGCTTGATGTTCTTGCATCTATCATTGAAGGTTTTCTTCGAGAGATGCACGTGATTGGTCAAGTGACCTGAATAGGCATGTTTGGAACAAAATGAGCCTTTCTCCAGCTTGAAAACTAGGATTTGCAGGAAATATTCCTTTCAAAACGAACCCAGTTGTCATAGAGAAACAATGGGCAAGACAATGCAGCTTTGAACATAGAAGGTTTTCTTTGGTGAGATTCGTGTGTCTCTCCTACTCAGCTAAATAGGCTTTTATGGAACTAAGGGAGGCTTTTCCACCTTGACAATGGTGATACGCTGCACGTATTCCTTTCAAAAACTAACTTACCTCTTATAAGAAAACAATGTGCTAGATGCTGCAGCTTCTAGCATACATGGTTCTTTTGGGAGAGGTACACATGTTCCTGGAACTCAGCTGAATAGGCCTATTTGGAGCAAACATTGACTATGTCCACCCTGAAACACCTCAGTTGCAGGAAGTATTACTCTCTAACTCTAACACAATTCTCACAGGAATACAATGTGCTGTAGCTCCTGCTTCTAACATGAATGGTTTTCTTTCTGAGATACATGTGTTTCTTCAACTTAGCTGGATAGGCCTATTTGGAACAAAGTTAGCTTATCTCCAATATGAAGTTGTGATTTGCAGCGTGTATTACTCTAAAAATCTTACTCAGTTCTCACAGGAAAATAAAGCGCTAAATGGGCAGTTTCTAAAATAGATGGTGTTTTGGAGATATTCATGTCTTTCTTCAACTCAGGTGAAAATTACTTTTTGGAGCAACAGTCCCTACCTTCACCTTGAAACACTTAAGTTGCAGGAAGTATTCCTTTCCAAAGTTATGCAAGTCTCAGAGGGAGACAATGTGCTAGATCTCCTGCTTCTAAGACCAGTGGTTTTCTTTGGTAGATACATGTGTTCCTTCAACTTAACTGAAGAGGCCTACTTGCAACCACATAAGCCTTTCTCCACCTGGAAAACTATGGTTTGCAGGAAGTTTTCTTTTCAAAACTAACTCAATTCTCAGAGGGAGGCAATGCACCAGATGCTGCAGCTTCTATCATACATGGTTTTCTATGGGGTGATACATGTGTTTCTTCACCTCAGTTAAATAGGCCTATTTGGAGGAAAAAGTGCCTACCTCAATCTGGAATCACCTAGTTTTCAGGAAGTATTCCTATCAAACAGTAACTCACTTCTCACAGAGAAACAATGTTCTACTTGCTTCTGCTTCAAACACAGGTGGTTTTCCTTTGAGAGATACACGTGTTTCTTCGACTTCAAGCATCGGCAGATTTGCAACATAATGGTCTTTTCTTCAGCTTGGAAACTGTCATTTGCAGGAAGTATTCCTTTCAAAATGAACTAGTTCTCACAGAGAAACAATGTGCTCGATGCTGAAGCTTCTAAAACCGTGGCTTTCTTTGGACAGGTATATGTGTTGATTCAATTCATCTGAGTAGTCCTATTTGGAGCCAACAGAGCCTACTTCCACCTTGCAACACCATGGTTGGAAGAAGATTTCCGTTCCAAACCTGACACAATTAGCACAGGAAAACAATGTGCTAGATGCTTCTGCTTCAAATATGCATGGTGTTGTTTTGAGAAATACGTGGTTCTCCAACTTAGCTGAATAGGACTATTTGGAACAAGGTTAGCCATTCTCCAGTTGAACCTTGTGAGGTTCCTGATGTATTAGTCTCAAAACCTTACTCAGTTCTCACTGGGAAGCAATGCACTAGATGCGGAGGCTGTTTGGAACAAAATGAGCCTTTTTTCCAGCTTACAACTGTTTTTGCAGGAATGATTCCTTTCAAAAACAAACTCAAGTCTCCGAAGGAAACAATGTGTTGATGCCCCTGCTTCTAATCGGGATGTTTTTCTTTTGACAGATAAAGGTATTTCTTCTCTTCAGCTTAATAGGCCTGATTGTAACAAAAAGATCCTTTCTCCCCCTTGAGAAGTATGATTTGCTGGGAGTATTACATTCGAAAATGGACTCAATTCTACAGGGAAACAATGTGCCAGATGCTGCAGCTTCTAACATGGATGGTGTCTTTGGAGAGATACATGTGTTTCTTCAACTCAGCTGAGTAGATCTATTTGGAGCAAACAGAGCCTATCTCCACCTTGAAACACCTAAGTTGGAGGAAGTATTTCTTTCAAAACTAGCTCTATTGTCCCAAGAAACAATGTGCTAGATACTGCAGCTTCAAACAGAGTTGGTTTTCTCAGCAGAGATATATGTATTTCGTGCATTAGGGTGAAGAAGCCTATTTGGAACAAGATGAGCTTAACTCGACCTTGAAAATTCTGATTTGCACAAAGTATTCCTCTCAAACACTGAAACAATTCTCACAGGCAAGCAAGGTGCTTGATACTGCACCTTCTAACAGACATTGTTTTCTTTGGAGATACTCATGGGTTACTTCAACTCAGCTGAAAAGGCCTCTATAAAGTAAGCAGAGTCTATCTCCATCTTGAAACACCAAAGTTGAAGGAAATGTTCTTTTGACAAACAAACTGAATTCTCACAGGAAGTCAACGTGCTAGACGTTCCTGCACATAACACCAAAGGTGTTCTTTGAGAGATACATGTGTTTCGTCAAGTCACCTAATAGTCCTGTTTGGAACCAAATGAGCCTTTCTCCAGCATGAAAACTAGGATTTGCAGGAAGTATTCCTTTCACAAACCACCCCACTTCTCACCGAGAAACAATGTGCTAGATGGGGCACCTTCTAACATAGATAGTTTTCATTTGAGAGACATATGTGTTTCTCCTACTCAGCAAAATAGAAGGAGAAGGAGGCTTTTATAGAACAAAATGAACCATTTTCGACCTTGAAAACTGACATATGCTGCAAGTATTCCTTTAAAGAACTACTCAACTCCCACAGGGAACAATGTGGTGGATGCTTCAGTTTCTAGCCAACATGGTTCTCTTTGGAGAGGTACACGTGTTCCTTCAACTCACCTGAATAGGCCTATTGGGAGCAAACACTGCCTATGCCCACCTGGAATCACCTCAGTTGCAGGAAGTATTCCTGTCCAAATGTAACACAGTTCTCACAGGAATACAATGTGCTGGATGCTCCCTTTTTCAAACACGGATCGTTTTGTTTCTGAGATATCTGTGTTTCTTCTACTTAGCTGAGTAGGACTATTTGGAACAAAATGAGCCTCTCTCAACCTTGACAACTGGTTTCCATTGTGTATTACTCACACAACTTACTCAGTTCTCAGAGGGAACCAATGCACTAGAAGCGGCAGTAGCTAACCTAGATGGTTTCTTGGAGAGACACGTGTGTTTCTTCAACTGAGCTGAAAAGGACTCTTTGGAGCAACAGCGCCTATCTGCACCTTGAAACACTTAAGTTGCAGGGAGTAGTCCTTCCAAATACTACTCAAGTCTCAAGGGAAGCCATGTGCTAAATGCTGAATCTTGGAACATAGATGGTTTACTCTGGAGAGACACATGTGTTGTTTCAACTCAGCTGAAAAGGCCTAGTTGGAGCAAACTGAGCCTGTGTCCATCTTGAAAGACTTTCATTTCTGGAAGGATTCACTTCAAAAATTAACTCAATTCTCACAAGAAAACAATGTTCTAGATGTTCCTGCACCTAACAACAATGGTTTCTTTGAGAGATACATGTGTTTCTTCGACTCACCTGAAGGGGCCGGTTTGGATGAAAATGAGCCTTTCTCTAGCTTAGAAACTATTGTTTGCAGGAAGAATGCCTTGCAAACATCAACACAATTCTCACAGGGAAACAATGTGCTAGATGCTGCATCTTGTAACTTGGTTCCTTTTTGTCGGAGAGACAGATGTGATTCTTCTAATCAGCTGAAAAGGCCTATTTGGAGCAAATGAGGGCTATCTGCATCTTGAAACACCTAAGATGCACGAAGTGTTCCTTTCACAACTAACTCAATTCTCACAGAAAAAGAATGTGCTACATGCCCCTGCGTCTAATACTGAAGGGTTTCCTCAAAAGATACATGTGTTTCGTCAACTCACTTGAACAGGCCTATAGGGAACACAAGTACCCTTCTCCACTTTGAAACCTTTGATTTGCAGGAACTGTTCCCTTCAAAAACCAAGTCAAGTCTCAGAGGAAAACAATGTGCTAGATCTCCTGCTGCTAAGATAGATGGGTTTTTTTGGGAGATACACGTGTTTCGTCAACTTAACTAACTTAACTGAATAGGCGTACTTGCAACGAAATGAACCTTTCTGCACCTTGAAAACTGTGCTTTGCAGGAATTACTCCTTCACAACTAACTCAGTTCTCAGAGGGAGACAATGCACTAGATGCTGCAGCTTCTATCATAGATGGTTTTCTTTGAAGTCACACATGTGTTTCTCCACCTCAGTTGAATATGCCGTTCTGGATCAAAAAGTGCCTGTCTCAAGCTCGAATCACCTTATTTTCAGGAAGTATTCCTTTCCAAGACTAACTCACTTCTCACAGAGAAACAATTTTCCACTTGCTACAGCTTCTAGCACAGATGGTTTTTTGCGAGAGATCATTGTGTTTGTTCAACTTACAGGAACCGTACATTTGCAACAAAATGAGCCCTTCTCCACCTTGAAAACTATTATTTGCTGGAAGTATTCCTTTCAAAAGGAACTCACTTCTCACAGAGAAACAGTATGCTCCATGCTGAAGCTTCTAAAAACCTGGTTTTCTTTGGACTTCTATATGAGTCTTCAACTCAGCTGAATAGGCCTATTAGGAGCAAAGAGAACTTATTTCCGCCCTTCAACACCGTGCTTGCAGGAAGTTTCCTTTTCCAAAGCTGACCAAGATCTCACCAAATACAATGTGCTCGAAGCTCCTGCTTCTAACACGGATCGTTTTCTGTATGAGATACAAGTGTTTCTTCAACTTAGTTGAGTAGGCCTATTTGGCACAAAATGAGCCTTTCTCCACCTTGAAAATTGTGATTTGCTGGAAGTATTCATTTCAAAAATTCATCCATTTCTCACTGGAAAACAATGTGCTAGAGGCTTCAGCTTCTTACATAGATGGTTTTCTTTGGAGAAACACCTGTCTTTCTTCAACTCTGGTGAAGAGGACTTTATAGACCAAACGGAGTCTATGTCCATCTTGAAACACCAAAGTTGCAGGAAGTGTTCTTTACCAAAACAAACTTAATTGTTACAAAAAGCAATGTGCTTGATGTTCTTGCATCTATCATTGAAGGTTTTCTTCGAGAGATGCACGTGATTGGTCAAGTGACCTGAATAGGCATGTTTGGAACAAAATGAGCCTTTCTCCAGCTTGAAAACTAGGATTTGCAGGAAATATTCCTTTGAAAACGAACCCAGTTGTCATAGAGAAACAATGGGCAAGACAATGCAGCTTTGAACATAGAAGGTTTTCTTTGGTGAGATTCGTGTGTCTCTCCTACTCAGCTAAATAGGCTTTTATGGAACTAAGGGAGGCTTTTCCACCTTGACAATGGTGATACGCTGCACGTATTCCTTTCAAAAACTAACTTACCTCTTATAAGAAAACAATGTGCTAGATGCTGCAGCTTCTAGCATACATGGTTCTTTTGGGAGAGGTACACATGTTCCTGGAACTCAGCTGAATAGGCCTATTTGGAGCAAACATTGACTATGTCCACCCTGAAACACCTCAGTTGCAGGAAGTATTACTCTCTAACTCTAACACAATTCTCACAGGAATACAATGTGCTGTAGCTCCTGCTTCTAACATGAATGGTTTTCTTTCTGACATACATGTGTTTCTTCAACTTAGCTGGATAGGCCTATTTGGAACAAAGTTAGCTTATCTCCAATATGAAGTTGTGATTTGCAGCGTGTATTACTCTAAAAATCTTACTCAGTTCTCACAGGAAAATAAAGCGCTAAATGGGCAGTTTCTAAAATAGATGGTGTTTTGGAGATATTCATGTCTTTCTTCAACTCAGGTGAAAATTACTTTTTGGAGCAACAGTCCCTACCTTCACCTTGAAACACTTAAGTTGCAGGAAGTATTCCTTTCCAAAGTTATGCAAGTCTCAGAGGGAGACAATGTGCTAGATCTCCTGCTTCTAAGACCAGTGGTTTTCTTTGGTAGATACATGTGTTCCTTCAACTTAACTGAAGAGGCCTACTTGCAACCACATAAGACTTTCTCCACCTGGAAAACTATGGTTTGCAGGAAGTTTTCTTTTCAAAACTAACTCAATTCTCAGAGGGAGGCAATGCACCAGATGCTGCAGCTTCTATCATACATGGTTTTCTATGGGGTGATACATGTGTTTCTTCACCTCAGTTAAATAGGCCTATTTGGAGGAAAAAGTGCCTACCTCAATCTGGAATCACCTAGTTTTCAGGAAGTATTCCTATCAAACAGTAACTCACTTCTCACAGAGAAACAATGTTCTACTTGCTTCTGCTTCAAACACAGGTGGTTTTCCTTTGAGAGATACACGTGTTTCTTCGACTTCAAGCATCGACAGATTTGCAACATAATGGTCTTTTCTTCAGCTTGAAAACTGTCATTTGCAGGAAGTATTCCTTTCAAAATGAACTAGTTCTCACAGAGAAACAATGTGCTCAATGCTGAAGCTTCTAAAACCGTGGCTTTCTTTGGACAGGTATATGTGTTGATTCAATTCATCTTAGTAGTCCTATTTGGAGCCAACAGAGCCTACTTCCACCTTGCAACACCATGGTTGGAAGAAGATTTCCGTTCCAAACCTGACACAATTAGCACAGGAAAACAATGTGCTAGATGCTTCTGCTTCAAATATGCATGGTGTTGTTTTGAGAAATACGTGGTTCTCCAACTTAGCTGAATAGGACTATTTGGAACAAGGTTAGCCATTCTCCAGTTGAACCTTGTGAGGTTCCTGATGTATTAGTCTCAAAATCTTACTCAGTTCTCACTGGGAAACAATGCACTAGATGCGGAGGCTGTTTGGAACAAAATGAGCCTTTTTTCCACCTTACAACTGTTTTTGCAGGAATTATTCCTTTCAAAAACAAACTCAAGTCTCCGAAGCAAACAATGTGTTGATGCCCCTGCTTCTAATCGGGATGTTTTTCTTTTGACAGATAAAGGTATTTCTTCTCTTCAGCTTAATAGGCCTGATTGTAACAAAAAGATCCTTTCTCCCCCTTGAGGAGTATGATTTGCTGGGAGTATTACATTCGAAAACGGACTCAATTCTACAGGGAAACAATGTGCCAGATGCTGCAGCTTCTAACATGGATGGTGTCTTTGGAGAGATACATGTGTTTCTTCAACTCAGCTGAGTAGATCTATTTGGAGCAAACAGAGCCTATCTCCACCTTGAAACACCTAAGTTGGAGGAAGTATTTCTTTCAAAACTAGCTCTATTGTCCCAAGAAACAATGTGCTAGATACTGCAGCTTCAAACAGAGTTGGTTTTCTCAGCAGAGATATATGTATTTCGTGCATTAGGGTGAAGAAGCCTATTTGGAACAAGATGAGCTTAACTCGACCTTGAAAATTCTGATTTGCACAAAGTATTCCTCTCAAAAACTGAAACAATTCTCACAGGCAAGCAAGGTGCTTGATACTGCACCTTCAAACAGACATTGTTTTCTTTGGAGATACTCATGGGTTACTTCAACTCAGCTGAAAAGGCCTCTATAAAGTAAGAAGAGTCTATCTCCATCTTGAAACACCAAAGTTGAAGGAAATGTTCTTTTGACAAACAAACTGAATTCTCACAGGAAGTCAACGTGCTAGACGTTCCTGCACATAACACCAAAGGTGTTCTTTGAGAGATACATGTGTTTCGTCAAGTCACCTAATAGTCCTGTTTGGAACCAAATGAGCCTTTCTCCAGCATGAAAACTAGGATTTGCAGGAAGTATTCCTTTCACAAACCACCCCACTTCACACCGAGAAACAATGTGCTAGATGGGGCACCTTCCAACATAGATAGTTTTCATTTGAGAGACATATGTGTTTCTCCTACTCAGCAAAATAGAAGGAGAAGGAGGCTTTTATAGAACAAAATGAACCATTTTCGACCTTGAAAACTGACATATGCTGCAAGTATTCCTTTAAAGAACTACTCAACTCCCACAGGGAACAATGTGGTGGATGCTTCAGTTTCTAGCCAACATGGTTCTCTTTGGAGAGGTACACGTGTTCCTTCAACACACCTGAATAGTCCTATTGGGAGCAAACACTGCCTATGCCCACCTGGAAACACCTCAGTTGCAGGAAGTATTTCTGTCCAAATCTAACACAATTCTCAGAGGAATACAATGTGCTGGATGCTCCCTTTTTCAAACACGGATCGTTTTGTTTCTGAGATATCTGTGTTTCTTCTACTTAGCTGAGTAGGACTATTTGGAACAAAATGAGCCTCTATCAACCTTGAAAACTGGTTTCCATTGTGTATTACTCACACAACTTACTCAGTTCTCAGAGGGAACCAATGCACTAGAAGCGGCAGTAGCTAACCTAGATGGTTTCTTGGAGAGACACGTGTGTTTCTTCAACTGAGCTGAAAAGGACTCTTTGGAGCAACAGCGCCTATCTGCACCTTGAAACACTTAAGTTGCAGGGAGTAGTCCTTCCAAATACTACTCAAGTCTCAAGGGAAGCCATGTGCTAAATGCTGAATCTTGGAACATAGATGGTTTACTCTGGAGAGACACATGTGTTGTTTCAACTCAGCTGAAAAGGCCTAGTTGGAGCAAACTGAGCCTGTGTCCATCTTGAAAGACTTTCATTGCTGGAAGGATTCACTTCAAAAATTAACTCAATTCTCACAAGAAAACAATGTTCTAGATGTTCCTGCACCTAACAACAATGGTTTCTTTGAGAGATACATGTGTTTCTTCGACTCACCTGAAGGGGCCAGTTTGGATGAAAATGAGCCTTTCTCTAGCTTAGAAACTATTGTTTGCAGGAAGAATGCCTTGCAAACATCAACACAATTCTCACAGGGAAACAATGTGCTAGATGCTGCATCTTGTAACTTGGTTCCTTTTTGTCGGAGAGACAGATGTGATTCTTCTAATCAGCTGAAAAGGCCTATTTGGAGCAAATGAGGGCTATCTGCATCTTGAAACACCTAAGATGCACGAAGTGTTCCTTTCACAACTAACTCAATTCTCACAGAAAAAGAATGTGCTACATGCCCCTGCGTCTAACACTGAAGGGTTTCCTCAAAAGATACATGTGTTTCGTCAACTCACTTGAACAGGCCTATAGGGAACACAAGTACCCTTCTCCACTTTGAAACCTTTGATTTGCAGGAACTGTTCCCTTCAAAAACCAAGTCAAGTCTCAGAGGAAAACAATGTGCTAGATCTCCTGCTGCTAAGATAGATGGGTTTTTTTGGGAGATACACGTGTTTCGTCAACTTAACTAACTTAACTGAATAGGCGTACTTGCAACGAAATGAGCCTTTCTGCACCTTGAAAACTGTGCTTTGCAGGAATTACTCCTTCACAACTAACTCAGTTTTCAGAGGGAGACAATGCACTAGATGCTGCAGCTTCTATCATAGATGGTTTTCTTTGAAGTCACACATGTGTTTCTCCACCTCAGTTGAATATGCCGTTCTGGATCAAAAAGTGCCTGTCTCAAGCTCGAATCACCTTATTTTCAGGAAGTATTCCTTTCCAAGACTAACTCACTTCTCACAGAGAAACAATTTTCCACTTGCTACAGCTTCTAGCACAGATGGTTTTTTGCGAGAGATCATTGTGTTTGTTCAACTTACAGGAACCGTACATTTGCAACAAAATGAGCCCTTCTCCACCTTGAAAACTATTATTTGCTGGAAGTATTCCTTTCAAAAGGAACTCACTTCTCACAGAGAAACAGTATGCTCCATGCTGAAGCTTCTAAAAACCTGGTTTTCTTTGGACTTCTATATGAGTCTTCAACTCAGCTGAATAGGCCTATTAGGAGCAAAGAGAACTTATTTCCGCCCTTCAACACCGTGCTTGCAGGAAGTTTCCTTTTCCAAAGCTGACCAAGATCTCACCAAATACAATGTGCTCGAAGCTCCTGCTTCTAACACGGATCGTTTTCTGTATGAGATACAAGTGTTTCTTCAACTTAGTTGAGTAGGCCTATTTGGCACAAAATGAGCCTTTCTCCACCTTGAAAATTGTGATTTGCTGGAAGTATTCATTTCAAAAATTCATCCATTTCTCACTGGAAAACAATGTGCTAGAGGCTTCAGCTTCTTACATAGATGGTTTTCTTTGGAGAAACACCTGTCTTTCTTCAACTCTGGTGAAGAGGACTTTATAGACCAAACGGAGTCTATGTCCATCTTGAAACACCAAAGTTGCAGGAAGTGTTCTTTACCAAAACAAACTTAATTGTTACAAAAAGCAATGTGCTTGATGTTCTTGCATCTATCATTGAAGGTTTTCTTCGAGAGATGCACGTGATTGGTCAAGTGACCTGAATAGGCATGTTTGGAACAAAATGAGCCTTTCTCCAGCTTGAAAACTAGGATTTGCAGGAAATATTCCTTTGAAAACGAACCCAGTTGTCATAGAGAAACAATGGGCAAGACAATGCAGCTTTGAACATAGAAGGTTTTCTTTGGTGAGATTCGTGTGTCTCTCCTACTCAGCTAAATAGGCTTTTATGGAACTAAGGGAGGCTTTTCCACCTTGACAATGGTGATACGCTGCACGTATTCCTTTCAAAAACTAACTTACCTCTTATAAGAAAACAATGTGCTAGATGCTGCAGCTTCTAGCATACATGGTTCTTTTGGGAGAGGTACACATGTTCCTGGAACTCAGCTGAATAGGCCTATTTGGAGCAAACATTGACTATGTCCACCCTGAAACACCTCAGTTGCAGGAAGTATTACTCTCTAACTCTAACACAATTCTCACAGGAATACAATGTGCTGTAGCTCCTGCTTCTAACATGAATGGTTTTCTTTCTGACATACATGTGTTTCTTCAACTTAGCTGGATAGGCCTATTTGGAACAAAGTTAGCTTATCTCCAATATGAAGTTGTGATTTGCAGCGTGTATTACTCTAAAAATCTTACTCAGTTCTCACAGGAAAATAAAGCGCTAAATGGGCAGTTTCTAAAATAGATGGTGTTTTGGAGATATTCATGTCTTTCTTCAACTCAGGTGAAAATTACTTTTTGGAGCAACAGTCCCTACCTTCACCTTGAAACACTTAAGTTGCAGGAAGTATTCCTTTCCAAAGTTATGCAAGTCTCAGAGGGAGACAATGTGCTAGATCTCCTGCTTCTAAGACCAGTGGTTTTCTTTGGTAGATACATGTGTTCCTTCAACTTAACTGAAGAGGCCTACTTGCAACCACATAAGACTTTCTCCACCTGGAAAACTATGGTTTGCAGGAAGTTTTCTTTTCAAAACTAACTCAATTCTCAGAGGGAGGCAATGCACCAGATGCTGCAGCTTCTATCATACATGGTTTTCTATGGGGTGATACATGTGTTTCTTCACCTCAGTTAAATAGGCCTATTTGGAGGAAAAAGTGCCTACCTCAATCTGGAATCACCTAGTTTTCAGGAAGTATTCCTATCAAACAGTAACTCACTTCTCACAGAGAAACAATGTTCTACTTGCTTCTGCTTCAAACACAGGTGGTTTTCCTTTGAGAGATACACGTGTTTCTTCGACTTCAAGCATCGACAGATTTGCAACATAATGGTCTTTTCTTCAGCTTGAAAACTGTCATTTGCAGGAAGTATTCCTTTCAAAATGAACTAGTTCTCACAGAGAAACAATGTGCTCAATGCTGAAGCTTCTAAAACCGTGGCATTCTTTGGACAGGTATATGTGTTGATTCAATTCATCTTAGTAGTCCTATTTGGAGCCAACAGAGCCTACTTCCACCTTGCAACACCATGGTTGGAAGAAGATTTCCGTTCCAAACCTGACACAATTAGCACAGGAAAACAATGTGCTAGATGCTTCTGCTTCAAATATGCATGGTGTTGTTTTGAGAAATACGTGGTTCTCCAACTTAGCTGAATAGGACTATTTGGAACAAGGTTAGCCATTCTCCAGTTGAACCTTGTGAGGTTCCTGATGTATTAGTCTCAAAATCTTACTCAGTTCTCACTGGGAAACAATGCACTAGATGCGGAGGCTGTTTGGAACAAAATGAGCCTTTTTTCCACCTTACAACTGTTTTTGCAGGAATTATTCCTTTCAAAAACAAACTCAAGTCTCCGAAGCAAACAATGTGTTGATGCCCCTGCTTCTAATCGGGATGTTTTTCTTTTGACAGATAAAGGTATTTCTTCTCTTCAGCTTAATAGGCCTGATTGTAACAAAAAGATCCTTTCTCCCCCTTGAGGAGTATGATTTGCTGGGAGTATTACATTCGAAAACGGACTCAATTCTACAGGGAAACAATGTGCCAGATGCTGCAGCTTCTAACATGGATGGTGTCTTTGGAGAGATACATGTGTTTCTTCAACTCAGCTGAGTAGATCTATTTGGAGCAAACAGAGCCTATCTCCACCTTGAAACACCTAAGTTGGAGGAAGTATTTCTTTCAAAACTAGCTCTATTGTCCCAAGAAACAATGTGCTAGATACTGCAGCTTCAAACAGAGTTGGTTTTCTCAGCAGAGATATATGTATTTCGTGCATTAGGGTGAAGAAGCCTATTTGGAACAAGATGAGCTTAACTCGACCTTGAAAATTCTGATTTGCACAAAGTATTCCTCTCAAAAACTGAAACAATTCTCACAGGCAAGCAAGGTGCTTGATACTGCACCTTCAAACAGACATTGTTTTCTTTGGAGATACTCATGGGTTACTTCAACTCAGCTGAAAAGGCCTCTATAAAGTAAGAAGAGTCTATCTCCATCTTGAAACACCAAAGTTGAAGGAAATGTTCTTTTGACAAACAAACTGAATTCTCACAGGAAGTCAACGTGCTAGACGTTCCTGCACATAACACCAAAGGTGTTCTTTGAGAGATACATGTGTTTCGTCAAGTCACCTAATAGTCCTGTTTGGAACCAAATGAGCCTTTCTCCAGCATGAAAACTAGGATTTGCAGGAAGTATTCCTTTCACAAACCACCCCACTTCACACCGAGAAACAATGTGCTAGATGGGGCACCTTCCAACATAGATAGTTTTCATTTGAGAGACATATGTGTTTCTCCTACTCAGCAAAATAGAAGGAGAAGGAGGCTTTTATAGAACAAAATGAACCATTTTCGACCTTGAAAACTGACATATGCTGCAAGTATTCCTTTAAAGAACTACTCAACTCCCACAGGGAACAATGTGGTGGATGCTTCAGTTTCTAGCCAACATGGTTCTCTTTGGAGAGGTACACGTGTTCCTTCAACACACCTGAATAGTCCTATTGGGAGCAAACACTGCCTATGCCCACCTGGAAACACCTCAGTTGCAGGAAGTATTTCTGTCCAAATCTAACACAATTCTCAGAGGAATACAATGTGCTGGATGCTCCCTTTTTCAAACACGGATCGTTTTGTTTCTGAGATATCTGTGTTTCTTCTACTTAGCTGAGTAGGACTATTTGGAACAAAATGAGCCTCTATCAACCTTGAAAACTGGTTTCCATTGTGTATTACTCACACAACTTACTCAGTTCTCAGAGGGAACCAATGCACTAGAAGCGGCAGTAGCTAACCTAGATGGTTTCTTGGAGAGACACGTGTGTTTCTTCAACTGAGCTGAAAAGGACTCTTTGGAGCAACAGCGCCTATCTGCACCTTGAAACACTTAAGTTGCAGGGAGTAGTCCTTCCAAATACTACTCAAGTCTCAAGGGAAGCCATGTGCTAAATGCTGAATCTTGGAACATAGATGGTTTACTCTGGAGAGACACATGTGTTGTTTCAACTCAGCTGAAAAGGCCTAGTTGGAGCAAACTGAGCCTGTGTCCATCTTGAAAGACTTTCATTGCTGGAAGGATTCACTTCAAAAATTAACTCAATTCTCACAAGAAAACAATGTTCTAGATGTTCCTGCACCTAACAACAATGGTTTCTTTGAGAGATACATGTGTTTCTTCGACTCACCTGAAGGGGCCAGTTTGGATGAAAATGAGCCTTTCTCTAGCTTAGAAACTATTGTTTGCAGGAAGAATGCCTTGCAAACATCAACACAATTCTCACAGGGAAACAATGTGCTAGATGCTGCATCTTGTAACTTGGTTCCTTTTTGTCGGAGAGACAGATGTGATTCTTCTAATCAGCTGAAAAGGCCTATTTGGAGCAAATGAGGGCTATCTGCATCTTGAAACACCTAAGATGCACGAAGTGTTCCTTTCACAACTAACTCAATTCTCACAGAAAAAGAATGTGCTACATGCCCCTGCGTCTAACACTGAAGGGTTTCCTCAAAAGATACATGTGTTTCGTCAACTCACTTGAACAGGCCTATAGGGAACACAAGTACCCTTCTCCACTTTGAAACCTTTGATTTGCAGGAACTGTTCCCTTCAAAAACCAAGTCAAGTCTCAGAGGAAAACAATGTGCTAGATCTCCTGCTGCTAAGATAGATGGGTTTTTTTGGGAGATACACGTGTTTCGTCAACTTAACTAACTTAACTGAATAGGCGTACTTGCAACGAAATGAGCCTTTCTGCACCTTGAAAACTGTGCTTTGCAGGAATTACTCCTTCACAACTAACTCAGTTTTCAGAGGGAGACAATGCACTAGATGCTGCAGCTTCTATCATAGATGGTTTTCTTTGAAGTCACACATGTGTTTCTCCACCTCAGTTGAATAGGCCGTTCTGGATCAAAAAGTGCCTGTCTCAAGCTCGAATCACCTTATTTTCAGGAAGTATTCCTTTCCAAGACTAACTCACTTCTCACAGAGAAACAATTTTCCACTTGCTACAGCTTCTAGCACAGATGGTTTTTTGCGAGAGATCATTGTGTTTGTTCAACTTACAGGAACCGTACATTTGCAACAAAATGAGCCCTTCTCCACCTTGAAAACTATTATTTGCTGGAAGTATTCCTTTCAAAAGGAACTCACTTCTCACAGAGAAACAGTATGCTCCATGCTGAAGCTTCTAAAAACCTGGTTTTCTTTGGACTTCTATATGAGTCTTCAACTCAGCTGAATAGGCCTATTAGGAGCAAAGAGAACTTATTTCCGCCCTTCAACACCGTGCTTGCAGGAAGTTTCCTTTTCCAAAGCTGACCAAGATCTCACCAAATACAATGTGCTCGAAGCTCCTGCTTCTAACACGGATCGTTTTCTGTATGAGATACAAGTGTTTCTTCAACTTAGTTGAGTAGGCCTATTTGGCACAAAATGAGCCTTTCTCCACCTTGAAAATTGTGATTTGCTGGAAGTATTCATTTCAAAAATTCATCCATTTCTCACTGGAAAACAATGTGCTAGAGGCTTCAGCTTCTTACATAGATGGTTTTCTTTGGAGAAACACCTGTCTTTCTTCAACTCTGGTGAAGAGGACTTTATAGACCAAACGGAGTCTATGTCCATCTTGAAACACCAAAGTTGCAGGAAGTGTTCTTTACCAAAACAAACTTAATTGTTACAAAAAGCAATGTGCTTGATGTTCTTGCATCTATCATTGAAGGTTTTCTTCGAGAGATGCACGTGATTGGTCAAGTGACCTGAATAGGCATGTTTGGAACAAAATGAGCCTTTCTCCAGCTTGAAAACTAGGATTTGCAGGAAATATTCCTTTCAAAACGAACCCAGTTGTCATAGAGAAACAATGGGCAAGACAATGCAGCTTTGAACATAGAAGGTTTTCTTTGGTGAGATTCGTGTGTCTCTCCTACTCAGCTAAATAGGCTTTTATGGAACTAAGGGAGGCTTTTCCACCTTGACAATGGTGATACGCTGCACGTATTCCTTTCAAAAACTAACTTACCTCTTATAAGAAAACAATGTGCTAGATGCTGCAGCTTCTAGCATACATGGTTCTTTTGGGAGAGGTACACATGTTCCTGGAACTCAGCTGAATAGGCCTATTTGGAGCAAACATTGACTATGTCCACCCTGAAACACCTCAGTTGCAGGAAGTATTACTCTCTAACTCTAACACAATTCTCACAGGAATACAATGTGCTGTAGCTCCTGCTTCTAACATGAATGGTTTTCTTTCTGAGATACATGTGTTTCTTCAACTTAGCTGGATAGGCCTATTTGGAACAAAGTTAGCTTATCTCCAATATGAAGTTGTGATTTGCAGCGTGTATTACTCTAAAAATCTTACTCAGTTCTCACAGGAAAATAAAGCGCTAAATGGGCAGTTTCTAAAATAGATGGTGTTTTGGAGATATTCATGTCTTTCTTCAACTCAGGTGAAAATTACTTTTTGGAGCAACAGTCCCTACCTTCACCTTGAAACACTTAAGTTGCAGGAAGTATTCCTTTCCAAAGTTATGCAAGTCTCAGAGGGAGACAATGTGCTAGATCTCCTGCTTCTAAGACCAGTGGTTTTCTTTGGTAGATACATGTGTTCCTTCAACTTAACTGAAGAGGCCTACTTGCAACCACATAAGACTTTCTCCACCTGGAAAACTATGGTTTGCAGGAAGTTTTCTTTTCAAAACTAACTCAATTCTCAGAGGGAGGCAATGCACCAGATGCTGCAGCTTCTATCATACATGGTTTTCTATGGGGTGATACATGTGTTTCTTCACCTCAGTTAAATAGGCCTATTTGGAGGAAAAAGTGCCTACCTCAATCTGGAATCACCTAGTTTTCAGGAAGTATTCCTATCAAACAGTAACTCACTTCTCACAGAGAAACAATGTTCTACTTGCTTCTGCTTCAAACACAGGTGGTTTTCCTTTGAGAGATACACGTGTTTCTTCGACTTCAAGCATCGACAGATTTGCAACATAATGGTCTTTTCTTCAGCTTGAAAACTGTCATTTGCAGGAAGTATTCCTTTCAAAATGAACTAGTTCTCACAGAGAAACAATGTGCTCAATGCTGAAGCTTCTAAAACCGTGGCTTTCTTTGGACAGGTATATGTGTTGATTCAATTCATCTTAGTAGTCCTATTTGGAGCCAACAGAGCCTACTTCCACCTTGCAACACCATGGTTGGAAGAAGATTTCCGTTCCAAACCTGACACAATTAGCACAGGAAAACAATGTGCTAGATGCTTCTGCTTCAAATATGCATGGTGTTGTTTTGAGAAATACGTGGTTCTCCAACTTAGCTGAATAGGACTATTTGGAACAAGGTTAGCCATTCTCCAGTTGAACCTTGTGAGGTTCCTGATGTATTAGTCTCAAAATCTTACTCAGTTCTCACTGGGAAACAATGCACTAGATGCGGAGGCTGTTTGGAACAAAATGAGCCTTTTTTCCACCTTACAACTGTTTTTGCAGGAATTATTCCTTTCAAAAACAAACTCAAGTCTCCGAAGCAAACAATGTGTTGATGCCCCTGCTTCTAATCGGGATGTTTTTCTTTTGACAGATAAAGGTATTTCTTCTCTTCAGCTTAATAGGCCTGATTGTAACAAAAAGATCCTTTCTCCCCCTTGAGGAGTATGATTTGCTGGGAGTATTACATTCGAAAACGGACTCAATTCTACAGGGAAACAATGTGCCAGATGCTGCAGCTTCTAACATGGATGGTGTCTTTGGAGAGATACATGTGTTTCTTCAACTCAGCTGAGTAGATCTATTTGGAGCAAACAGAGCCTATCTCCACCTTGAAACACCTAAGTTGGAGGAAGTATTTCTTTCAAAACTAGCTCTATTGTCCCAAGAAACAATGTGCTAGATACTGCAGCTTCAAACAGAGTTGGTTTTCTCAGCAGAGATATATGTATTTCGTGCATTAGGGTGAAGAAGCCTATTTGGAACAAGATGAGCTTAACTCGACCTTGAAAATTCTGATTTGCACAAAGTATTCCTCTCAAAAACTGAAACAATTCTCACAGGCAAGCAAGGTGCTTGATACTGCACCTTCAAACAGACATTGTTTTCTTTGGAGATACTCATGGGTTACTTCAACTCAGCTGAAAAGGCCTCTATAAAGTAAGAAGAGTCTATCTCCATCTTGAAACACCAAAGTTGAAGGAAATGTTCTTTTGACAAACAAACTGAATTCTCACAGGAAGTCAACGTGCTAGACGTTCCTGCACATAACACCAAAGGTGTTCTTTGAGAGATACATGTGTTTCGTCAAGTCACCTAATAGTCCTGTTTGGAACCAAATGAGCCTTTCTCCAGCATGAAAACTAGGATTTGCAGGAAGTATTCCTTTCACAAACCACCCCACTTCACACCGAGAAACAATGTGCTAGATGGGGCACCTTCCAACATAGATAGTTTTCATTTGAGAGACATATGTGTTTCTCCTACTCAGCAAAATAGAAGGAGAAGGAGGCTTTTATAGAACAAAATGAACCATTTTCGACCTTGAAAACTGACATATGCTGCAAGTATTCCTTTAAAGAACTACTCAACTCCCACAGGGAACAATGTGGTGGATGCTTCAGTTTCTAGCCAACATGGTTCTCTTTGGAGAGGTACACGTGTTCCTTCAACACACCTGAATAGTCCTATTGGGAGCAAACACTGCCTATGCCCACCTGGAAACACCTCAGTTGCAGGAAGTATTTCTGTCCAAATCTAACACAATTCTCAGAGGAATACAATGTGCTGGATGCTCCCTTTTTCAAACACGGATCGTTTTGTTTCTGAGATATCTGTGTTTCTTCTACTTAGCTGAGTAGGACTATTTGGAACAAAATGAGCCTCTATCAACCTTGAAAACTGGTTTCCATTGTGTATTACTCACACAACTTACTCAGTTCTCAGAGGGAACCAATGCACTAGAAGCGGCAGTAGCTAACCTAGATGGTTTCTTGGAGAGACACGTGTGTTTCTTCAACTGAGCTGAAAAGGACTCTTTGGAGCAACAGCGCCTATCTGCACCTTGAAACACTTAAGTTGCAGGGAGTAGTCCTTCCAAATACTACTCAAGTCTCAAGGGAAGCCATGTGCTAAATGCTGAATCTTGGAACATAGATGGTTTACTCTGGAGAGACACATGTGTTGTTTCAACTCAGCTGAAAAGGCCTAGTTGGAGCAAACTGAGCCTGTGTCCATCTTGAAAGACTTTCATTGCTGGAAGGATTCACTTCAAAAATTAACTCAATTCTCACAAGAAAACAATGTTCTAGATGTTCCTGCACCTAACAACAATGGTTTCTTTGAGAGATACATGTGTTTCTTCGACTCACCTGAAGGGGCCAGTTTGGATGAAAATGAGCCTTTCTCTAGCTTAGAAACTATTGTTTGCAGGAAGAATGCCTTGCAAACATCAACACAATTCTCACAGGGAAACAATGTGCTAGATGCTGCATCTTGTAACTTGGTTCCTTTTTGTCGGAGAGACAGATGTGATTCTTCTAATCAGCTGAAAAGGCCTATTTGGAGCAAATGAGGGCTATCTGCATCTTGAAACACCTAAGATGCACGAAGTGTTCCTTTCACAACTAACTCAATTCTCACAGAAAAAGAATGTGCTACATGCCCCTGCGTCTAACACTGAAGGGTTTCCTCAAAAGATACATGTGTTTCGTCAACTCACTTGAACAGGCCTATAGGGAACACAAGTACCCTTCTCCACTTTGAAACCTTTGATTTGCAGGAACTGTTCCCTTCAAAAACCAAGTCAAGTCTCAGAGGAAAACAATGTGCTAGATCTCCTGCTGCTAAGATAGATGGGTTTTTTTGGGAGATACACGTGTTTCGTCAACTTAACTAACTTAACTGAATAGGCGTACTTGCAACGAAATGAGCCTTTCTGCACCTTGAAAACTGTGCTTTGCAGGAATTACTCCTTCACAACTAACTCAGTTTTCAGAGGGAGACAATGCACTAGATGCTGCAGCTTCTATCATAGATGGTTTTCTTTGAAGTCACACATGTGTTTCTCCACCTCAGTTGAATAGGCCGTTCTGGATCAAAAAGTGCCTGTCTCAAGCTCGAATCACCTTATTTTCAGGAAGTATTCCTTTCCAAGACTAACTCACTTCTCACAGAGAAACAATTTTCCACTTGCTACAGCTTCTAGCACAGATGGTTTTTTGCGAGAGATCATTGTGTTTGTTCAACTTACAGGAACCGTACATTTGCAACAAAATGAGCCCTTCTCCACCTTGAAAACTATTATTTGCTGGAAGTATTCCTTTCAAAAGGAACTCACTTCTCACAGAGAAACAGTATGCTCCATGCTGAAGCTTCTAAAAACCTGGTTTTCTTTGGACTTCTATATGAGTCTTCAACTCAGCTGAATAGGCCTATTAGGAGCAAAGAGAACTTATTTCCGCCCTTCAACACCGTGCTTGCAGGAAGTTTCCTTTTCCAAAGCTGACCAAAATCTCACCAAATACAATGTGCTCGAAGCTCCTGCTTCTAACACGGATCGTTTTCTGTATGAGATACAAGTGTTTCTTCAACTTAGTTGAGTAGGCCTATTTGGCACAAAATGAGCCTTTCTCCACCTTGAAAATTGTGATTTGCTGGAAGTATTCATTTCAAAAATTCATCCATTTCTCACTGGAAAACAATGTGCTAGAGGCTTCAGCTTCTTACATAGATGGTTTTCTTTGGAGAAACACCTGTCTTTCTTCAACTCTGGTGAAGAGGACTTTATAGACCAAACGGAGTCTATGTCCATCTTGAAACACCAAAGTTGCAGGAAGTGTTCTTTACCAAAACAAACTTAATTGTTACAAAAAGCAATGTGCTTGATGTTCTTGCATCTATCATTGAAGGTTTTCTTCGAGAGATGCACGTGATTGGTCAAGTGACCTGAATAGGCATGTTTGGAACAAAATGAGCCTTTCTCCAGCTTGAAAACTAGGATTTGCAGGAAATATTCCTTTCAAAACGAACCCAGTTGTCATAGAGAAACAATGGGCAAGACAATGCAGCTTTGAACATAGAAGGTTTTCTTTGGTGAGATTCGTGTGTCTCTCCTACTCAGCTAAATAGGCTTTTATGGAACTAAGTGAGGCTTTTCCACCTTGACAATGGTGATACGCTGCACGTATTCCTTTCAAAAACTAACTTACCTCTTATAAGAAAACAATGTGCTAGATGCTGCAGCTTCTAGCATACATGGTTCTTTTGGGAGAGGTACACATGTTCCTGGAACTCAGCTGAATAGGCCTATTTGGAGCAAACATTGACTATGTCCACCCTGAAACACCTCAGTTGCAGGAAGTATTACTCTCTAACTCTAACACAATTCTCACAGGAATACAATGTGCTGTAGCTCCTGCTTCTAACATGAATGGTTTTCTTTCTGAGATACATGTGTTTCTTCAACTTAGCTGGATAGGCCTATTTGGAACAAAGTTAGCTTATCTCCAATATGAAGTTGTGATTTGCAGCGTGTATTACTCTAAAAATCTTACTCAGTTCTCACAGGAAAATAAAGCGCTAAATGGGCAGTTTCTAAAATAGATGGTGTTTTGGAGATATTCATGTCTTTCTTCAACTCAGGTGAAAATTACTTTTTGGAGCAACAGTCCCTACCTTCACCTTGAAACACTTAAGTTGCAGGAAGTATTCCTTTCCAAAGTTATGCAAGTCTCAGAGGGAGACAATGTGCTAGATCTCCTGCTTCTAAGACCAGTGGTTTTCTTTGGTAGATACATGTGTTCCTTCAACTTAACTGAAGAGGCCTACTTGCAACCACATAAGCCTTTCTCCACCTGGAAAACTATGGTTTGCAGGAAGTTTTCTTTTCAAAACTAACTCAATTCTCAGAGGGAGGCAATGCACCAGATGCTGCAGCTTCTATCATACATGGTTTTCTATGGGGTGATACATGTGTTTCTTCACCTCAGTTAAATAGGCCTATTTGGAGGAAAAAGTGCCTACCTCAATCTGGAATCACCTAGTTTTCAGGAAGTATTCCTATCAAACAGTAACTCACTTCTCACAGAGAAACAATGTTCTACTTGCTTCTGCTTCAAACACAGGTGGTTTTCCTTTGAGAGATACACGTGTTTCTTCGACTTCAAGCATCGACAGATTTGCAACATAATGGTCTTTTCTTCAGCTTGAAAACTGTCATTTGCAGGAAGTATTCCTTTCAAAATGAACTAGTTCTCACAGAGAAACAATGTGCTCAATGCTGAAGCTTCTAAAACCGTGGCTTTCTTTGGACAGGTATATGTGTTGATTCAATTCATCTTAGTAGTCCTATTTGGAGCCAACAGAGCCTACTTCCACCTTGCAACACCATGGTTGGAAGAAGATTTCCGTTCCAAACCTGACACAATTAGCACAGGAAAACAATGTGCTAGATGCTTCTGCTTCAAATATGCATGGTGTTGTTTTGAGAAATACGTGGTTCTCCAACTTAGCTGAATAGGACTATTTGGAACAAGGTTAGCCATTCTCCAGTTGAACCTTGTGAGGTTCCTGATGTATTAGTCTCAAAATCTTACTCAGTTCTCACTGGGAAACAATGCACTAGATGCGGAGGCTGTTTGGAACAAAATGAGCCTTTTTTCCACCTTACAACTGTTTTTGCAGGAATTATTCCTTTCAAAAACAAACTCAAGTCTCCGAAGCAAACAATGTGTTGATGCCCCTGCTTCTAATCGGGATGTTTTTCTTTTGACAGATAAAGGTATTTCTTCTCTTCAGCTTAATAGGCCTGATTGTAACAAAAAGATCCTTTCTCCCCCTTGAGGAGTATGATTTGCTGGGAGTATTACATTCGAAAACGGACTCAATTCTACAGGGAAACAATGTGCCAGATGCTGCAGCTTCTAACATGGATGGTGTCTTTGGAGAGATACATGTGTTTCTTCAACTCAGCTGAGTAGATCTATTTGGAGCAAACAGAGCCTATCTCCACCTTGAAACACCTAAGTTGGAGGAAGTATTTCTTTCAAAACTAGCTCTATTGTCCCAAGAAACAATGTGCTAGATACTGCAGCTTCAAACAGAGTTGGTTTTCTCAGCAGAGATATATGTATTTCGTGCATTAGGGTGAAGAAGCCTATTTGGAACAAGATGAGCTTAACTCGACCTTGAAAATTCTGATTTGCACAAAGTATTCCTCTCAAAAACTGAAACAATTCTCACAGGCAAGCAAGGTGCTTGATACTGCACCTTCAAACAGACATTGTTTTCTTTGGAGATACTCATGGGTTACTTCAACTCAGCTGAAAAGGCCTCTATAAAGTAAGAAGAGTCTATCTCCATCTTGAAACACCAAAGTTGAAGGAAATGTTCTTTTGACAAACAAACTGAATTCTCACAGGAAGTCAACGTGCTAGACGTTCCTGCACATAACACCAAAGGTGTTCTTTGAGAGATACATGTGTTTCGTCAAGTCACCTAATAGTCCTGTTTGGAACCAAATGAGCCTTTCTCCAGCATGAAAACTAGGATTTGCAGGAAGTATTCCTTTCACAAACCACCCCACTTCACACCGAGAAACAATGTGCTAGATGGGGCACCTTCCAACATAGATAGTTTTCATTTGAGAGACATATGTGTTTCTCCTACTCAGCAAAATAGAAGGAGAAGGAGGCTTTTATAGAACAAAATGAACCATTTTCGACCTTGAAAACTGACATATGCTGCAAGTATTCCTTTAAAGAACTACTCAACTCCCACAGGGAACAATGTGGTGGATGCTTCAGTTTCTAGCCAACATGGTTCTCTTTGGAGAGGTACACGTGTTCCTTCAACACACCTGAATAGGCCTATTGGGAGCAAACACTGCCTATGCCCACCTGGAAACACCTCAGTTGCAGGAAGTATTTCTGTCCAAATCTAACACAATTCTCAGAGGAATACAATGTGCTGGATGCTCCCTTTTTCAAACACGGATCGTTTTGTTTCTGAGATATCTGTGTTTCTTCTACTTAGCTGAGTAGGACTATTTGGAACAAAATGAGCCTCTATCAACCTTGAAAACTGGTTTCCATTGTGTATTACTCACACAACTTACTCAGTTCTCAGAGGGAACCAATGCACTAGAAGCGGCAGTAGCTAACCTAGATGGTTTCTTGGAGAGACACGTGTGTTTCTTCAACTGAGCTGAAAAGGACTCTTTGGAGCAACAGTGCCTATCTGCACCTTGAAACACTTAAGTTGCAGGGAGTAGTCCTTCCAAAAACTACTCAAGTCTCAAGGGAAGCCATGTGCTAAATGCTGAATCTTGGAACATAGATGGTTTACTCTGGAGAGACACATGTGTTCTTTCAACTCAGCTGAAAAGGCCTAGTTGGAGCAAACTGAGCCTGTGTCCATCTTGAAAGACTTTCGTTGCTGGAAGGATTCACTTCAAAAATTAACTCAATTCTCACAAGAAAACAATGTTCTAGATGTTCCTGCACCTAACAACAATGGTTTCTTTGAGAGATACATGTGTTTCTTCGACTCACCTGAAGGGGCCGGTTTGGATGAAAATGAGCCTTTCTCTAGCTTAGAAACTATTGTTTGCAGGAAGAATGCCTTGCAAACATCAACACAATTCTCACAGGGAAACAATGTGCTAGATGCTGCATCTTGTAACTTGGTTCCTTTTTGTCGGAGAGACAGATGTGATTCTTCTAATCAGCTGAAAAGGCCTATTTGGAGCAAATGAGGGCTATCTGCATCTTGAAACACCTAAGATGCACGAAGTGTTCCTTTCACAACTAACTCAATTCTCACAGAAAAAGAATGTGATACATGCCCCTGCGTCTAACACTGAAGGGTTTCCTCAAAAGATACATGTGTTTCGTCAACTCACTTGAACAGGCCTATAGGGAACACAAGTACCCTTCTCCACTTTGAAACCTTTGATTTGCAGGAACTGTTCCCTTCAAAAACCAAGTCAAGTCTCAGAGGAAAACAATGTGCTAGATCTCCTGCTGCTAAGATAGATGGGTTTTTTTGGGAGATACACGTGTTTCGTCAACTTAACTGAATAGGCCTACTTGCAACGAAATGAGCCTTTCTGCACCTTGAAAACTGTGCTTTGCAGGAATTACTCCTTCACAACTAACTCAGTTCTCAGAGGGAGACAATGCACTAGATGCTGCAGCTTCTATCATAGATGGTTTTCTTTGAAGTCACACATGTGTTTCTCCACCTCAGTTGAATAGGCCGTTCTGGATCAAAAAGTGCCTGTCTCAAGCTCGAATCACCTTATTTTCAGGAAGTATTCCTTTCCAAGACTAACTCACTTCTCACAGAGAAACAATTTTCCACTTGCTACAGCTTCTAGCACAGATGGTTTTTTGCGAGAGATCATTGTGTTTGTTCAACTTACAGGAACCGTACATTTGCAACAAAATGAGCCCTTCTCCACCTTGAAAACTATTATTTGCTGGAAGTATTCCTTTCAAAAGGAACTCACTTCTCACAGAGAAACAGTATGCTCCATGCTGAAGCTTCTAAAAACCTGGTTTTCTTTGGACTTCTATATGAGTCTTCAACTCAGCTGAATAGGCCTATTAGGAGCAAAGAGAACTTATTTCCGCCCTTCAATACTGTGCTTGCAGGAAGTTTCCTTTTCCAAAGCTGACCAAGATCTCACCAAATACAATGTGCTCGAAGCTCCTGCTTCTAACACGGATCGTTTTCTGTATGAGATACAAGTGTTTCTTCAACTTAGTTGAGTAGGCCTATTTGGCACAAAATGAGCCTTTCTCCACCTTGAAAATTGTGATTTGCTGGAAGTATTCATTTCAAAAATTCATCCATTTCTCACTGGAAAACAATGTGCTAGAGGCTTCAGCTTCTTACATAGATGGTTTTCTTTGGAGAAACACCTGTCTTTCTTCAACTCTGGTGAAGAGGACTTTATAGACCAAACGGAGTCTATGTCCATCTTGAAACACCAAAGTTGCAGGAAGTGTTCTTTACCAAAACAAACTTAATTGTTACAAAAAGCAATGTGCTTGATGTTCTTGCATCTATCATTGAAGGTTTTCTTCGAGAGATGCACGTGATTGGTCAAGTGACCTGAATAGGCATGTTTGGAACAAAATGAGCCTTTCTCCAGCTTGAAAACTAGGATTTGCAGGAAATATTCCTTTCAAAACGAACCCAGTTGTCATAGAGAAACAATGGGCAAGACAATGCAGCTTTGGACATAGAAGGTTTTCTTTGGTGAGATTCGTGTGTCTCTCCTACTCAGCTAAATAGGCTTTTATGGAACTAAGGGAGGCTTTTCCACCTTGACAATGGTGATACGCTGCATGTATTCCTTTCAAAAACTAACTTACCTCTTATAAGAAAACAATGTGCTAGATGCTGCAGCTTCTAGCATACATGGTTCTTTTGGGAGAGGTACACATGTTCCTGGAACTCAGCTGAATAGGCCTATTTGGAGCAAACATTGACTATGTCCACCCTGAAACACCTCAGTTGCAGGAAGTATTACTCTCTAACTCTAACACAATTCTCACAGGAATACAATGTGCTGTAGCTCCTGCTTCTAACATGAATGGTTTTCTTTCTGAGATACATGTGTTTCTTCAACTTAGCTGGATAGGCCTATTTGGAACAAAGTTAGCTTATCTCCAATATGAAGTTGTGATTTGCAGCGTGTATTACTCTAAAAATCTTACTCAGTTCTCACAGGAAAATAAAGCGCTAAATGGGCAGTTTCTAAAATAGATGGTGTTTTGGAGATATTCATGTCTTTCTTCAACTCAGGTGAAAATTACTTTTTGGAGCAACAGTCCCTACCTTCACCTTGAAACACTTAAGTTGCAGGAAGTATTCCTTTCCAAAGGTATGCAAGTCTCAGAGGGAGACAATGTGCTAGATCTCCTGCTTCTAAGACCAGTGGTTTTCTTTGGTAGATACATGTGTTCCTTCAACTTAACTGAAGAGGCCTACTTGCAACCATATAAGACTTTCTCCACCTGGAAAACTATGGTTTGCAGGAAGTTTTCTTTTCAAAACTAACTCAATTCTCAGAGGGAGGCAATGCACCAGATGCTGCAGCTTCTATCATACATGGTTTTCTATGGGGTGATACATGTGTTTCTTCACCTCAGTTAAATAGGCCTATTTGGAGGAAAAAGTGCCTACCTCAATCTGGAATCACCTAGTTTTCAGGAAGTATTCCTATCAAACAGTAACTCACTTCTCACAGAGAAACAATGTTCTACTTGCTTCTGCTTCAAACACAGGTGGTTTTCCTTTGAGAGATACACGTGTTTCTTCGACTTCAAGCATCGGCAGATTTGCAACATAATGGTCTTTTCTTCAGCTTGAAAACTGTCATTTGCAGGAAGTATTCCTTTCAAAATGAACTAGTTCTCACAGAGAAACAATGTGCTCGATGCTGAAGCTTCTAAAACCGTGGCTTTCTTTGGACAGGTATATGTGTTGATTCAATTCATCTGAGTAGTCCTATTTGGAGCCAACAGAGCCTACTTCCACCTTGCAACACCATGGTTGGAAGAAGATTTCCGTTCCAAACCTGACACAATTATCACAGGAAAACAATGTGCTAGATGCTTCTGCTTCAAATATGCATGGTGTTGTTTTGAGAAATACGTGGTTCTCCAACTTAGCTGAATAGGACTATTTGGAACAAGGTTAGCCATTCTCCAGTTGAACCTTGTGAGGTTCCTGATGTATTAGTCTCAAAACCTTACTCAGTTCTCACTGGGAAACAATGCACTAGATGCGGAGGCTGTTTGGAACAAAATGAGCCTTTTTTCCACCTTACAACTGTTTTTGCAGGAATTATTCCTTTCAAAAACAAACTCAAGTCTCCGAAGGAAACAATGTGTTGATGCCCCTGCTTCTAATCGGGATGTTTTTCTTTTGACAGATAAAGGTATTTCTTCTCTTCAGCTTAATAGGCCTGATTGTAACAAAAAGATCCTTTCTCCCCCTTGAGAAGTATGATTTGCTGGGAGTATTACATTCGAAATCGAACTCAATTCTACAGGGAAACAATGTGCCAGATGCTGCAGCTTCTAACATGGATGGTGTCTTTGGAGAGATACATGTGTTTCTTCAACTCAGCTGAGTAGATCTATTTGGAGCAAACAGAGCCTATCTCCACCTTGAAACACCTAAGTTGGAGGAAGTATTTCTTTTAAAACTAGCTCTATTGTCCCAAGAAACAATGTGCTAGATACTGCAGCTTCAAACAGAGCTGGTTTTCTCAGCAGAGATATATGTATTTCGTGCATTAGGGTGAAGAAGCCTATTTGGAACAAGATGAGCTTAACTCGACCTTGAAAATTCTGATTTGCACAAAGTATTCCTGTCAAAAACTGAAACAATTCTCACAGGCAAGCAAGGTGCTTGATACTGCACCTTCTAACAGACATTGTTTTCTTTGGAGATACTCATGGGTTACTTCAACTCAGCTGAAAAGGCCTCTATAAAGTAAGCAGAGTCTATCTCCATCTTGAAACACCAAAGTTGAAGGAAATGTTCTTTTGACAAACAAACTGAATTCTCACAGGAAGTCAACGTGCTAGACGTTCCTGCACATAACACCAAAGGTGTTCTTTGAGAGATACATGTGTTTCGTCAAGTCACCTAATAGTCCTGTTTGGAACCAAATGAGCCTTTCTCCAGCATGAAAACTAGGATTTGCAGGAAGTATTCCTTTCACAAACCACCCCACTTCTCACCGAGAAACAATGTGCTAGATGGGGCACCTTCTAACATAGATAGTTTTCATTTGAGAGACATATATGTTTCTCCTACTCAGCAAAATAGAAGGAGAAGGAGGCTTTTATAGAAGAAAATGAACCATTTTCGACCTTGAAAACTGACATATGCTGCAAGTATTCCTTTAAAGAACTACTCAACTCCCACAGGGAACAATGTGGTGGATGCTTCAGTTTCTAGCCAACATGGTTCTCTTTGGAGACGTACACGTGTTCCTTCAACTCACCTGAATAGGCCTATTGGGAGCAAACAGTGCCTATGCCCACCTGGAAACACCTCAGTTGCAGGAAGTATTCCTGTCCAAATCTAACACAGTTCTCACAGGAATACAATGTGCTGGATGCTCCCTTTTTCAAACACGGATCGTTTTGTTTCTGACATATCTGTCTTTCTTCTACTTAGCTGAGTAGGACTATTTGGAACAAAATGAGCCTCTCTCAACCTTGAAAACTGGTTTCCATTGTGTATTACTCACACAACTTACTCAGTTCTCAGAGGGAACCAATGCACTAGAAGCGGCAGTAGCTAACCTAGATGGTTTCTTGGAGAGACACGTGTGTTTCTTCAACTGAGCTGAAAAGGACTCTTTGGAGCAACAGCGCCTATCTGCACCTTGAAACACTTAAGTTGCAGGGAGTAGTCCTTCCAAAAACTACTCAAGTCTCAAGGGAAGCCATGTGCTAAATGCTGAATCTTGGAACATAGATGGTTTACTCTGGAGAGACACATGTGTTCTTTCAACTCAGCTGAAAAGGCCTAGTTGGAGCAAACTGAGCCTGTGTCCATCTTGAAAGATTTTCGTTGCTGGAAGGATTCACTTCAAAAATTAACTCAATTCTCACAAGAAAACAATGTTCTAGATGTTCCTGCACCTAACAACAATGGTTTCTTTGAGAGATACATGTGTTTCTTCGACTCACCTGAAGGGGCCGGTTTGGATGAAAATGAGCCTTTCTCTAGCTTAGAAACTATTGTTTGCAGGAAGAATGCCTTGCAAACATCAACACAATTCTCACAGGGAAACAATGTGCTAGATGCTGCATCTTGTAACTTGGTTCCTTTTTGTCGGAGAGACAGATGTGATTCTTCTAATCAGCTGAAAAGGCCTATTTGGAGCAAATGAGGGCTATCTGCATCTTGAAACACCTAAGATGCACGAAGTGTTCCTTTCACAACTAACTCAATTCTCACAGAAAAAGAATGTGCTACATGCCCCTGCGTCTAACACTGAAGGGTTTCCTCAAAAGATACATGTGTTTCGTCAACTCACTTGAACAGGCCTATAGGGAACACAAGTACCCTTCTCCACTTTGAAACCTTTGATTTGCAGGAACTGTTCCCTTCAAAAACCAAGTCAAGTCTCAGAGGAAAACAATGTGCTAGATCTCCTGCTGCTAAGATAGATGGGTTTTTTTGGGAGATACACGTGTTTCGTCAACTTAACTAACTTAACTGAATAGGCGTACTTGCAAAGAAATGAGCCTTTCTGCACCTTGAAACCTGTGCTTTGCAGGAATTACTCCTTCACAACTAACTCAGTTCTCAGAGGGAGACAATGCACTAGATGCTGCAGCTTCTATCATAGATGGTTTTCTTTGAAGTCACATATGTGTTTCTCCACCTCAGTTGAATAGGCCGTTCTGGATCAAAAAGTGCCTGTCTCAAGCTCGAATCACCTTATTTTCAGGAAGTATTCCTTTCCAAGACTAACTCACTTCTCACAGAGAAACAATTTTCCACTTGCTACAGCTTCTAGCACAGATGGTTTTTTGCGAGAGATCATTGTGTTTGTTCAACTTACAGGAACCGTACATTTGCAACAAAATGAGCCCTTCTCCACCTTGAAAACTATTATTTGCTGGAAGTATTCCTTTCAAAAGGAACTCACTTCTCACAGAGAAACAGTATGCTCCATGCTGAAGCTTCTAAAAACCTGGTTTTCTTTGGACTTCTATATGAGTCTTCAACTCAGCTGAATAGGCCTATTAGGAGCAAAGAGAACTTATTTCCGCCCTTCAACACCGTGCTTGCAGGAAGTTTCCTTTTCCAAAGCTGACCAAGATCTCACCAAATACAATGTGCTCGAAGCTCCTGCTTCTAACACGGATCGTTTTCTGTATGAGATACAAGTGTTTCTTCAACTTAGTTGAGTAGGCCTATTTGGCACAAAATGAGCCTTTCTCCACCTTGAAAATTGTGATTTGCTGGAAGTATTCATTTCAAAAATTCATCCATTTCTCACTGGAAAACAATGTGCTAGAGGCTTCAGCTTCTTACATAGATGGTTTTCTTTGGAGAAACACCTGTCTTTCTTCAACTCTGGTGAAGAGGACTTTATAGACCAAACGGAGTCTATGTCCATCTTGAAACACCAAAGTTGCAGGAAGTGTTCTTTACCAAAACAAACTTAATTGTTACAAAAAGCAATGTGCTTGATGTTCTTGCATCTATCATTGAAGGTTTTCTTCGAGAGATGCACGTGATTGGTCAAGTGACCTGAATAGGCATGTTTGGAACAAAATGAGCCTTTCTCCAGCTTGAAAACTAGGATTTGCAGGAAATATTCCTTTCAAAACGAACCCAGTTGTCATAGAGAAACAATGGGCAAGACAATGCAGCTTTGAACATAGAAGGTTTTCTTTGGTGAGATTCGTGTGTCTCTCCTACTCAGCTAAATAGGCTTTTATGGAACTAAGGGAGGCTTTTCCACCTTGACAATGGTGATACGCTGCACGTATTCCTTTCAAAAACTAACTTACCTCTTATAAGAAAACAATGTGCTAGATGCTGCAGCTTCTAGCATACATGGTTCTTTTGGGAGAGGTACACATGTTCCTGGAACTCAGCTGAATAGGCCTATTTGGAGCAAACATTGACTATGTCCACCCTGAAACACCTCAGTTGCAGGAAGTATTACTCTCTAACTCTAACACAATTCTCACAGGAATACAATGTGCTGTAGCTCCTGCTTCTAACATGAATGGTTTTCTTTCTGAGATACATGTGTTTCTTCAACTTAGCTGGATAGGCCTATTTGGAACAAAGTTAGCTTATCTCCAATATGAAGTTGTGATTTGCAGCGTGTATTACTCTAAAAATCTTACTCAGTTCTCACAGGAAAATAAAGCACTAAATGGGCAGTTTCTAAAATAGATGGTGTTTTGGAGATATTCATGTCTTTCTTCAACTCAGGTGAAAATTACTTTTTGGAGCAACAGTCCCTACCTTCACCTTGAAACACTTAAGTTGCAGGAAGTATTCCTTTCCAAAGTTATGCAAGTCTCAGAGGGAGACAATGTGCTAGATCTCCTGCTTCTAAGACCAGTGGTTTTCTTTGGTAGATACATGTGTTCCTTCAACTTAACTGAAGAGGCCTACTTGCAACCACATAAGACTTTCTCCACCTGGAAAACTATGGTTTGCAGGAAGTTTTCTTTTCAAAACTAACTCAATTCTAAGAGGGAGGCAATGCACCAGATGCTGCAGCTTCTATCATACATGGTTTTCTATGGGGTGATACATGTGTTTCTTCACCTCAGTTAAATAGGCCTATTTGGAGGAAAAAGTGCCTACCTCAATCTGGAATCACCTAGTTTTCAGGAAGTATTCCTATCAAACAGTAACTCACTTCTCACAGAGAAACAATGTTCTACTTGCTTCTGCTTCAAACACAGGTGGTTTTCCTTTGAGAGATACACGTGTTTCTTCGACTTCAAGCATCGGCAGATTTGCAACATAATGGTCTTTTCTTCAGCTTGAAAACTGTCATTTGCAGGAAGTATTCCTTTCAAAATGAACTAGTTCTCACAGAGAAACAATGTGCTCGATGCTGAAGCTTCTAAAACCGTGGCTTTCTTTGGACAGGTATATGTGTTGATTCAATTCATCTGAGTAGTCCTATTTGGAGCCAACAGAGCCTACTTCCACCTTGCAACACCATGGTTGGAAGAAGATTTCCGTTCCAAACCTGACACAATTAGCACAGGAAAACAATGTGCTAGATGCTTCTGCTTCAAATATGCATGGTGTTGTTTTGAGAAATACATGGTTCTCCAACTTAGCTGAATAGGACTATTTGGAACAAGGTTAGCCATTCTCCAGTTGAACCTTGTGAGGTTCCTGATGTATTAGTCTCAAAACCTTACTCAGTTCTCACTGGGAAACAATGCACTAGATGCGGAGGCTGTTTGGAACAAAATGAGCCTTTTTTCCACCTTACAACTGTTTTTGCAGGAATTATTCCTTTCAAAAACAAACTCAAGTCTCCGAAGGAAACAATGTGTTGATGCCCCTGCTTCTAATCGGGATGTTTTTCTTTTGACAGATAAAGGTATTTCTTCTCTTCATCTTAATAGGCCTGATTGTAACAAAAAGATCCTTTCTCCCCCTTGAGAAGTATGATTTGCTGGGAGTATTACATTCGAAATCGAACTCAATTCTACAGGGAAACAATGTGCCAGATGCTGCAGCTTCTAACATGGATGGTGTCTTTGGAGAGATACATGTGTTTCTTCAACTCAGCTGAGTAGATCTATTTGGAGCAAACAGAGCCTATCTCCACCTTGAAACACCTAAGTTGGAGGAAGTATTTCTTTTAAAACTAGCTCTATTGTCCCAAGAAACAATGTGCTAGATACTGCAGCTTCAAACAGAGCTGGTTTTCTCAGCAGAGATATATGTATTTCGTGCATTAGGGTGAAGAAGCCTATTTGGAACAAGATGAGCTTAACTCGACCTTGAAAATTCTGATTTGCACAAAGTATTCCTGTCAAAAACTGAAACAATTCTCACAGGCAAGCAAGGTGCTTGATACTGCACCTTCTAACAGACATTGTTTTCTTTGGAGATACTCATGGGTTACTTCAACTCAGCTGAAAAGGCCTCTATAAAGTAAGCAGAGTCTATCTCCATCTTGAAACACCAAAGTTGAAGGAAATGTTCTTTTGACAAACAAACTGAATTCTCACAGGAAGTCAACGTGCTAGACGTTCCTGCACATAACACCAAAGGTGTTCTTTGAGAGATACATGTGTTTCGTCAAGTCACCTAATAGTCCTGTTTGGAACCAAATGAGCCTTTCTCCAGCATGAAAACTAGGATTTGCAGGAAGTATTCCTTTCACAAACCACCCCACTTCTCACCGAGAAACAATGTGCTAGATGGGGCACCTTCTAACATAGATAGTTTTCATTTGAGAGACATATATGTTTCTCCTACTCAGCAAAATAGAAGGAGAAGGAGGCTTTTATAGAAGAAAATGAACCATTTTCGACCTTGAAAACTGACATATGCTGCAAGTATTCCTTTAAAGAACTACTCAACTCCCACAGGGAACAATGTGGTGGATGCTTCAGTTTCTAGCCAACATGGTTCTCTTTGGAGAGGTACACGTGTTCCTTCAACTCACCTGAATAGGCCTATTGGGAGCAAACAGTGCCTATGCCCACCTGGAAACACCTCAGTTGCAGGAAGTATTCCTGTCCAAATCTAACACAGTTCTCACAGGAATACAATGTGCTGGATGCTCCCTTTTTCAAACACGGATCGTTTTGTTTCTGACATATCTGTCTTTCTTCTACTTAGCTGAGTAGGACTATTTGGAACAAAATGAGCCTCTCTCAACCTTGAAAACTGGTTTCCATTGTGTATTACTCACACAACTTACTCAGTTCTCAGAGGGAACCAATGCACTAGAAGCGGCAGTAGCTAACCTAGATGGTTTCTTGGAGAGACACGTGTGTTTCTTCAACTGAGCTGAAAAGGACTCTTTGGAGCAACAGCGCCTATCTGCACCTTGAAACACTTAAGTTGCAGGGAGTAGTCCTTCCAAAAACTACTCAAGTCTCAAGGGAAGCCATGTGCTAAATGCTGAATCTTGGAACATAGATGGTTTACTCTGGAGAGACACATGTGTTCTTTCAACTCAGCTGAAAAGGCCTAGTTGGAGCAAACTGAGCCTGTGTCCATCTTGAAAGATTTTCGTTGCTGGAAGGATTCACTTCAAAAATTAACTCAATTCTCACAAGAAAACAATGTTCTAGATGTTCCTGCACCTAACAACAATGGTTTCTTTGAGAGATACATGTGTTTCTTCGACTCACCTGAAGGGGCCGGTTTGGATGAAAATGAGCCTTTCTCTAGCTTAGAAACTATTGTTTGCAGGAAGAATGCCTTGCAAACATCAACACAATTCTCACAGGGAAACAATGTGCTAGATGCTGCATCTTGTAACTTGGTTCCTTTTTGTCGGAGAGACAGATGTGATTCTTCTAATCAGCTGAAAAGGCCTATTTGGAGCAAATGAGGGCTATCTGCATCTTGAAACACCTAAGATGCACGAAGTGTTCCTTTCACAACTAACTCAATTCTCACAGAAAAAGAATGTGCTACATGCCCCTGCGTCTAACACTGAAGGGTTTCCTCAAAAGATACATGTGTTTCGTCAACTCACTTGAACAGGCCTATAGGGAACACAAGTACCCTTCTCCACTTTGAAACCTTTGATTTGCAGGAACTGTTCCCTTCAAAAACCAAGTCAAGTCTCAGAGGAAAACAATGTGCTAGATCTCCTGCTGCTAAGATAGATGGGTTTTTTTGGGAGATACACGTGTTTCGTCAACTTAACTAACTTAACTGAATAGGCGTACTTGCAAAGAAATGAGCCTTTCTGCACCTTGAAACCTGTGCTTTGCAGGAATTACTCCTTCACAACTAACTCAGTTCTCAGAGGGAGACAATGCACTAGATGCTGCAGCTTCTATCATAGATGGTTTTCTTTGAAGTCACATATGTGTTTCTCCACCTCAGTTGAATAGGCCGTTCTGGATCAAAAAGTGCCTGTCTCAAGCTCGAATCACCTTATTTTCAGGAAGTATTCCTTTCCAAGACTAACTCACTTCTCACAGAGAAACAATTTTCCACTTGCTACAGCTTCTAGCACAGATGGTTTTTTGCGAGAGATCATTGTGTTTGTTCAACTTACAGGAACCGTACATTTGCAACAAAATGAGCCCTTCTCCACCTTGAAAACTATTATTTGCTGGAAGTATTCCTTTCAAAAGGAACTCACTTCTCACAGAGAAACAGTATGCTCCATGCTGAAGCTTCTAAAAACCTGGTTTTCTTTGGACTTCTATATGAGTCTTCAACTCAGCTGAATAGGCCTATTAGGAGCAAAGAGAACTTATTTCCGCCCTTCAATACTGTGCTTGCAGGAAGTTTCCTTTTCCAAAGCTGACCAAGATCTCACCAAATACAATGTGCTCGAAGCTCCTGCTTCTAACACGGATCGTTTTCTGTATGAGATACAAGTGTTTCTTCAACTTAGTTGAGTAGGCCTATTTGGCACAAAATGAGCCTTTCTCCACCTTGAAAATTGTGATTTGCTGGAAGTATTCATTTCAAAAATTCATCCATTTCTCACTGGAAAACAATGTGCTAGAGGCTTCAGCTTCTTACATAGATGGTTTTCTTTGGAGAAACACCTGTCTTTCTTCAACTCTGGTGAAGAGGACTTTATAGACCAAACGGAGTCTATGTCCATCTTGAAACACCAAAGTTGCAGGAAGTGTTCTTTACCAAAACAAACTTAATTGTTACAAAAAGCAATGTGCTTGATGTTCTTGCATCTATCATTGAAGGTTTTCTTCGAGAGATGCACGTGATTGGTCAAGTGACCTGAATAGGCATGTTTGGAACAAAATGAGCCTTTCTCCAGCTTGAAAACTAGGATTTGCAGGAAATATTCCTTTCAAAACGAACCCAGTTGTCATAGAGAAACAATGGGCAAGACAATGCAGCTTTGAACATAGAAGGTTTTCTTTGGTGAGATTCGTGTGTCTCTCCTACTCAGCTAAATAGGCTTTTATGGAACTAAGGGAGGCTTTTCCACCTTGACAATGGTGATACGCTGCACGTATTCCTTTCAAAAACTAACTTACCTCTTATAAGAAAACAATGTGCTAGATGCTGCAGCTTCTAGCATACATGGTTCTTTTGGGAGAGGTACACATGTTCCTGGAACTCAGCTGAATAGGCCTATTTGGAGCAAACATTGACTATGTCCACCCTGAAACACCTCAGTTGCAGGAAGTATTACTCTCTAACTCTAACACAATTCTCACAGGAATACAATGTGCTGTAGCTCCTGCTTCTAACATGAATGGTTTTCTTTCTGAGATACATGTGTTTCTTCAACTTAGCTGGATAGGCCTATTTGGAACAAAGTTAGCTTATCTCCAATATGAAGTTGTGATTTGCAGCGTGTATTACTCTAAAAATCTTACTCAGTTCTCACAGGAAAATAAAGCACTAAATGGGCAGTTTCTAAAATAGATGGTGTTTTGGAGATATTCATGTCTTTCTTCAACTCAGGTGAAAATTACTTTTTGGAGCAACAGTCCCTACCTTCACCTTGAAACACTTAAGTTGCAGGAAGTATTCCTTTCCAAAGTTATGCAAGTCTCAGAGGGAGACAATGTGCTAGATCTCCTGCTTCTAAGACCAGTGGTTTTCTTTGGTAGATACATGTGTTCCTTCAACTTAACTGAAGAGGCCTACTTGCAACCACATAAGACTTTCTCCACCTGGAAAACTATGGTTTGCAGGAAGTTTTCTTTTCAAAACTAACTCAATTCTAAGAGGGAGGCAATGCACCAGATGCTGCAGCTTCTATCATACATGGTTTTCTATGGGGTGATACATGTGTTTCTTCACCTCAGTTAAATAGGCCTATTTGGAGGAAAAAGTGCCTACCTCAATCTGGAATCACCTAGTTTTCAGGAAGTATTCCTATCAAACAGTAACTCACTTCTCACAGAGAAACAATGTTCTACTTGCTTCTGCTTCAAACACAGGTGGTTTTCCTTTGAGAGATACACGTGTTTCTTCGACTTCAAGCATCGGCAGATTTGCAACATAATGGTCTTTTCTTCAGCTTGAAAACTGTCATTTGCAGGAAGTATTCCTTTCAAAATGAACTAGTTCTCACAGAGAAACAATGTGCTCGATGCTGAAGCTTCTAAAACCGTGGCTTTCTTTGGACAGGTATATGTGTTGATTCAATTCATCTGAGTAGTCCTATTTGGAGCCAACAGAGCCTACTTCCACCTTGCAACACCATGGTTGGAAGAAGATTTCCGTTCCAAACCTGACACAATTAGCACAGGAAAACAATGTGCTAGATGCTTCTGCTTCAAATATGCATGGTGTTGTTTTGAGAAATACATGGTTCTCCAACTTAGCTGAATAGGACTATTTGGAACAAGGTTAGCCATTCTCCAGTTGAACCTTGTGAGGTTCCTGATGTATTAGTCTCAAAACCTTACTCAGTTCTCACTGGGAAACAATGCACTAGATGCGGAGGCTGTTTGGAACAAAATGAGCGTTTTTTCCACCTTACAACTGTTTTTGCAGGAATTATTCCTTTCAAAAACAAACTCAAGTCTCCGAAGGAAACAATGTGTTGATGCCCCTGCTTCTAATCGGGATGTTTTTCTTTTGACAGATAAAGGTATTTCTTCTCTTCATCTTAATAGGCCTGATTGTAACAAAAAGATCCTTTCTCCCCCTTGAGAAGTATGATTTGCTGGGAGTATTACATTCGAAATCGAACTCAATTCTACAGGGAAACAATGTGCCAGATGCTGCAGCTTCTAACATGGATGGTGTCTTTGGAGAGATACATGTGTTTCTTCAACTCAGCTGAGTAGATCTATTTGGAGCAAACAGAGCCTATCTCCACCTTGAAACACCTAAGTTGGAGGAAGTATTTCTTTTAAAACTAGCTCTATTGTCCCAAGAAACAATGTGCTAGATACTGCAGCTTCAAACAGAGCTGGTTTTCTCAGCAGAGATATATGTATTTCGTGCATTAGGGTGAAGAAGCCTATTTGGAACAAGATGAGCTTAACTCGACCTTGAAAATTCTGATTTGCACAAAGTATTCCTCTCAAACACTGAAACAATTCTCACAGGCAAGCAAGGTGCTTGATACTGCACCTTCTAACAGACATTGTTTTCTTTGGAGATACTCATGGGTTACTTCAACTCAGCTGAAAAGGCCTCTATAAAGTAAGCAGAGTCTATCTCCATCTTGAAACACCAAAGTTGAAGGAAATGTTCTTTTGACAAACAAACTGAATTCTCACAGGAAGTCAACGTGCTAGACGTTCCTGCACATAACACCAAAGGTGTTCTTTGAGAGATACATGTGTTTCGTCAAGTCACCTAATAGTCCTGTTTGGAACCAAATGAGCCTTTCTCCAGCATGAAAACTAGGATTTGCAGGAAGTATTCCTTTCACAAACCACCCCACTTCTCACCGAGAAACAATGTGCTAGATGGGGCACCTTCTAACATAGATAGTTTTCATTTGAGAGACATATGTGTTTCTCCTACTCAGCAAAATAGAAGGAGAAGGAGGCTTTTATAGAAGAAAATGAACCATTTTCGACCTTGAAAACTGACATATGCTGCAAGTATTCCTTTAAAGAACTACTCAACTCCCACAGGGAACAATGTGGTGGATGCTTCAGTTTCTAGCCAACATGGTTCTCTTTAGAGAGGTACACGTGTTCCTTCAACTCACCTGAATAGGCCTATTGGGAGCAAACAGTGCCTATGCCCACCTGGAAAGACCTCAGTTGCAGGAAGTATTCCTGTCCAAATCTAACACAGTTCTCACAGGAATACAATGTGCTGGATGCTCCCTTTTTCAAACACGGATCGTTTTGTTTCTGACATATCTGTCTTTCTTCTACTTAGCTGAGTAGGACTATTTGGAACAAAATGAGCCTCTCTCAACCTTGAAAACTGGTTTCCATTGTGTATTACTCACACAACTTACTCAGTTCTCAGAGGGAACCAATGCACTAGAAGCGGCAGTAGCTAACCTAGATGGTTTCTTGGAGAGACACGTGTGTTTCTTCAACTGAGCTGAAAAGGACTCTTTGGAGCAACAGCGCCTATCTGCACCTTGAAACACTTAAGTTGCAGGGAGTAGTCCTTCCAAAAACTACTCAAGTCTCAAGGGAAGCCATGTGCTAAATGCTGAATCTTGGAACATAGATGGTTTACTCTGGAGAGACACATGTGTTCTTTCAACTCAGCTGAAAAGGCCTAGTTGGAGCAAACTGAGCCTGTGTCCATCTTGAAAGATTTTCGTTGCTGGAAGGATTCACTTCAAAAATTAACTCAATTCTCACAAGAAAACAATGTTCTAGATGTTCCTGCACCTAACAACAATGGTTTCTTTGAGAGATACATGTGTTTCTTCGACTCACCTGAAGGGGCCGGTTTGGATGAAAATGAGCCTTTCTCTAGCTTAGAAACTATTGTTTGCAGGAAGAATGCCTTGCAAACATCAACACAATTCTCACAGGGAAACAATGTGCTAGATGCTGCATCTTGTAACTTGGTTCCTTTTTGTCGGAGAGACAGATGTGATTCTTCTAATCAGCTGAAAAGGCCTATTTGGAGCAAATGAGGGCTATCTGCATCTTGAAACACCTAAGATGCACGAAGTGTTCCTTTCACAACTAACTCAATTCTCACAGAAAAAGAATGTGCTACATGCCCCTGCGTCTAACACTGAAGGGTTTCCTCAAAAGATACATGTGTTTCGTCAACTCACTTGAACAGGCCTATAGGGAACACAAGTACCCTTCTCCACTTTGAAACCTTTGATTTGCAGGAACTGTTCCCTTCAAAAACCAAGTCAAGTCTCAGAGGAAAACAATGTGCTAGATCTCCTGCTGCTAAGATAGATGGGTTTTTTTGGGAGATACACGTGTTTCGTCAACTTAACTAACTTAACTGAATAGGCGTACTTGCAACGAAATGAGCCTTTCTGCACCTTGAAACCTGTGCTTTGCAGGAATTACTCCTTCACAACTAACTCAGTTCTCAGAGGGAGACAATGCACTAGATGCTGCAGCTTCTATCATAGATGGTTTTCTTTGAAGTCACACATGTGTTTCTCCACCTCAGTTGAATAGGCCGTTCTGGATCAAAAAGTGCCTGTCTCAAGCTCGAATCACCTTATTTTCAGGAAGTATTCCTTTCCAAGACTAACTCACTTCTCACAGAGAAACAATTTTCCACTTGCTACAGCTTCTAGCACAGATGGTTTTTTGCGAGAGATCATTGTGTTTGTTCAACTTACAGGAACCGTACATTTGCAACAAAATGAGCCCTTCTTCACCTTGAAAACTATTATTTGCTGGAAGTATTCCTTTCAAAAGGAACTCACTTCTCACAGAGAAACAGTATGCTCCATGCTGAAGCTTCTAAAAACCTGGTTTTCTTTGGACTTCTATATGAGTCTTCAACTCAGCTGAATAGGCCTATTAGGAGCAAAGAGAACTTATTTCCGCCCTTCAACACCGTGCTTGCAGGAAGTTTCCTTTTCCAAAGCTGACCAAGATCTCACCAAATACAATGTGCTCGAAGCTCCTGCTTCTAACACGGATCGTTTTCTGTATGAGATACAAGTGTTTCTTCAACTTAGTTGAGTAGGCCTATTTGGCACAAAATGAGCCTTTCTCCACCTTGAAAATTGTGATTTGCTGGAAGTATTCATCTCAAAAATTCATCCATTTCTCACTGGAAAACAATGTGCTAGAGGCTTCAGCTTCTTACATAGATGGTTTTCTTTGGAGAAACACCTGTCTTTCTTCAACTCTGGTGAAGAGGACTTTATAGACCAAACGGAGTCTATGTCCATCTTGAAACACCAAAGTTGCAGGAAGTGTTCTTTACCAAAACAAACTTAATTGTTACAAAAAGCAATGTGCTTGATGTTCTTGCATCTATCATTGAAGGTTTTCTTCGAGAGATGCACGTGATTGGTCAAGTGACCTGAATAGGCATGTTTGGAACAAAATGAGCCTTTCTCCAGCTTGAAAACTAGGATTTGCAGGAAATATTCCTTTCAAAACGAACCCAGTTGTCATAGAGAAACAATGGGCAAGACAATGCAGCTTTGAACATAGAAGGTTTTCTTTGGTGAGATTCGTGTGTCTCTCCTACTCAGCTAAATAGGCTTTTATGGAACTAAGGGAGGCTTTTCCACCTTGACAATGGTGATACGCTGCACGTATTCCTTTCAAAAACTAACTTACCTCTTATAAGAAAACAATGTGCTAGATGCTGCAGCTTCTAGCATACATGGTTCTTTTGGGAGAGGTACACATGTTCCTGGAACTCAGCTGAATAGGCCTATTTGGAGCAAACATTGACTATGTCCACCCTGAAACACCTCAGTTGCAGGAAGTATTACTCTCTAACTCTAACACAATTCTCACAGGAATACAATGTGCTGTAGCTCCTGCTTCTAACATGAATGGTTTTCTTTCTGAGATACATGTGTTTCTTCAACTTAGCTGGATAGGCCTATTTGGAACAAAGTTAGCTTATCTCCAATATGAAGTTGTGATTTGCAGCGTGTATTACTCTAAAAATCTTACTCAGTTCTCACAGGAAAATAAAGCGCTAAATGGGCAGTTTCTAAAATAGATGGTGTTTTGGAGATATTCATGTCTTTCTTCAACTCAGGTGAAAATTACTTTTTGGAGCAACAGTCCCTACCTTCACCTTGAAACACTTAAGTTGCAGGAAGTATTCCTTTCCAAAGTTATGCAAGTCTCAGAGGGAGACAATGTGCTAGATCTCCTGCTTCTAAGACCAGTGGTTTTCTTTGGTAGATACATGTGTTCCTTCAACTTAACTGAAGAGGCCTACTTGCAACCACATAAGACTTTCTCCACCTGGAAAACTATGGTTTGCAGGAAGTTTTCTTTTCAAAACTAACTCAATTCTCAGAGGGAGGCAATGCACCAGATGCTGCAGCTTCTATCATACATGGTTTTCTATGGGGTGATACATGTGTTTCTTCACCTCAGTTAAATAGGCCTATTTGGAGGAAAAAGTGCCTACCTCAATCTGGAATCACCTAGTTTTCAGGAAGTATTCCTATCAAACAGTAACTCACTTCTCACAGAGAAACAATGTTCTACTTGCTTCTGCTTCAAACACAGGTGGTTTTCCTTTGAGAGATACACGTGTTTCTTCGACTTCAAGCATCGGCAGATTTGCAACATAATGGTCTTTTCTTCAGCTTGAAAACTGTCATTTGCAGGAAGTATTCCTTTCAAAATGAACTAGTTCTCACAGAGAAACAATGTGCTCGATGCTGAAGCTTCTAAAACCGTGGCTTTCTTTGGACAGGTATATGTGTTGATTCAATTCATCTGAGTAGTCCTATTTGGAGCCAACAGAGCCTACTTCCACCTTGCAACACCATGGTTGGAAGAAGATTTCCGTTCCAAACCTGACACAATTAGCACAGGAAAACAATGTGCTAGATGCTTCTGCTTCAAATATGCATGGTGTTGTTTTGAGAAATACATGGTTCTCCAACTTAGCTGAATAGGACTATTTGGAACAAGGTTAGCCATTCTCCAGTTGAACCTTGTGAGGTTCCTGATGTATTAGTCTCAAAACCTTACTCAGTTCTCACTGGGAAACAATGCACTAGATGCGGAGGCTGTTTGGAACAAAATGAGCGTTTTTTCCACCTTACAACTGTTTTTGCAGGAATTATTCCTTTCAAAAACAAACTCAAGTCTCCGAAGGAAACAATGTGTTGATGCCCCTGCTTCTAATCGGGATGTTTTTCTTTTGACAGATAAAGGTATTTCTTCTCTTCATCTTAATAGGCCTGATTGTAACAAAAAGATCCTTTCTCCCCCTTGAGAAGTATGATTTGCTGGGAGTATTACATTCGAAATCGAACTCAATTCTACAGGGAAACAATGTGCCAGATGCTGCAGCTTCTAACATGGATGGTGTCTTTGGAGAGATACATGTGTTTCTTCAACTCAGCTGAGTAGATCTATTTGGAGCAAACAGAGCCTATCTCCACCTTGAAACACCTAAGTTGGAGGAAGTATTTCTTTTAAAACTAGCTCTATTGTCCCAAGAAACAATGTGCTAGATACTGCAGCTTCAAACAGAGCTGGTTTTCTCAGCAGAGATATATGTATTTCGTGCATTAGGGTGAAGAAGCCTATTTGGAACAAGATGAGCTTAACTCGACCTTGAAAATTCTGATTTGCACAAAGTATTCCTCTCAAACACTGAAACAATTCTCACAGGCAAGCAAGGTGCTTGATACTGCACCTTCTAACAGACATTGTTTTCTTTGGAGATACTCATGGGTTACTTCAACTCAGCTGAAAAGGCCTCTATAAAGTAAGCAGAGTCTATCTCCATCTTGAAACACCAAAGTTGAAGGAAATGTTCTTTTGACAAACAAACTGAATTCTCACAGGAAGTCAACGTGCTAGACGTTCCTGCACATAACACCAAAGGTGTTCTTTGAGAGATACATGTGTTTCGTCAAGTCACCTAATAGTCCTGTTTGGAACCAAATGAGCCTTTCTCCAGCATGAAAACTAGGATTTGCAGGAAGTATTCCTTTCACAAACCACCCCACTTCTCACCGAGAAACAATGTGCTAGATGGGGCACCTTCTAACATAGATAGTTTTCATTTGAGAGACATATGTGTTTCTCCTACTCAGCAAAATAGAAGGAGAAGGAGGCTTTTATAGAAGAAAATGAACCATTTTCGACCTTGAAAACTGACATATGCTGCAAGTATTCCTTTAAAGAACTACTCAACTCCCACAGGGAACAATGTGGTGGATGCTTCAGTTTCTAGCCAACATGGTTCTCTTTAGAGAGGTACACGTGTTCCTTCAACTCACCTGAATAGGCCTATTGGGAGCAAACAGTGCCTATGCCCACCTGGAAAGACCTCAGTTGCAGGAAGTATTCCTGTCCAAATCTAACACAGTTCTCACAGGAATACAATGTGCTGGATGCTCCCTTTTTCAAACACGGATCGTTTTGTTTCTGACATATCTGTCTTTCTTCTACTTAGCTGAGTAGGACTATTTGGAACAAAATGAGCCTCTCTCAACCTTGAAAACTGGTTTCCATTGTGTATTACTCACACAACTTACTCAGTTCTCAGAGGGAACCAATGCACTAGAAGCGGCAGTAGCTAACCTAGATGGTTTCTTGGAGAGACACGTGTGTTTCTTCAACTGAGCTGAAAAGGACTCTTTGGAGCAACAGCGCCTATCTGCACCTTGAAACACTTAAGTTGCAGGGAGTAGTCCTTCCAAAAACTACTCAAGTCTCAAGGGAAGCCATGTGCTAAATGCTGAATCTTGGAACATAGATGGTTTACTCTGGAGAGACACATGTGTTCTTTCAACTCAGCTGAAAAGGCCTAGTTGGAGCAAACTGAGCCTGTGTCCATCTTGAAAGATTTTCGTTGCTGGAAGGATTCACTTCAAAAATTAACTCAATTCTCACAAGAAAACAATGTTCTAGATGTTCCTGCACCTAACAACAATGGTTTCTTTGAGAGATACATGTGTTTCTTCGACTCACCTGAAGGGGCCGGTTTGGATGAAAATGAGCCTTTCTCTAGCTTAGAAACTATTGTTTGCAGGAAGAATGCCTTGCAAACATCAACACAATTCTCACAGGGAAACAATGTGCTAGATGCTGCATCTTGTAACTTGGTTCCTTTTTGTCGGAGAGACAGATGTGATTCTTCTAATCAGCTGAAAAGGCCTATTTGGAGCAAATGAGGGCTATCTGCATCTTGAAACACCTAAGATGCACGAAGTGTTCCTTTCACAACTAACTCAATTCTCACAGAAAAAGAATGTGCTACATGCCCCTGCGTCTAACACTGAAGGGTTTCCTCAAAAGATACATGTGTTTCGTCAACTCACTTGAACAGGCCTATAGGGAACACAAGTACCCTTCTCCACTTTGAAACCTTTGATTTGCAGGAACTGTTCCCTTCAAAAACCAAGTCAAGTCTCAGAGGAAAACAATGTGCTAGATCTCCTGCTGCTAAGATAGATGGGTTTTTTTGGGAGATACACGTGTTTCGTCAACTTAACTAACTTAACTGAATAGGCGTACTTGCAACGAAATGAGCCTTTCTGCACCTTGAAACCTGTGCTTTGCAGGAATTACTCCTTCACAACTAACTCAGTTCTCAGAGGGAGACAATGCACTAGATGCTGCAGCTTCTATCATAGATGGTTTTCTTTGAAGTCACACATGTGTTTCTCCACCTCAGTTGAATAGGCCGTTCTGGATCAAAAAGTGCCTGTCTCAAGCTCGAATCACCTTATTTTCAGGAAGTATTCCTTTCCAAGACTAACTCACTTCTCACAGAGAAACAATTTTCCACTTGCTACAGCTTCTAGCACAGATGGTTTTTTGCGAGAGATCATTGTGTTTGTTCAACTTACAGGAACCGTACATTTGCAACAAAATGAGCCCTTCTTCACCTTGAAAACTATTATTTGCTGGAAGTATTCCTTTCAAAAGGAACTCACTTCTCACAGAGAAACAGTATGCTCCATGCTGAAGCTTCTAAAAACCTGGTTTTCTTTGGACTTCTATATGAGTCTTCAACTCAGCTGAATAGGCCTATTAGGAGCAAAGAGAACTTATTTCCGCCCTTCAACACCGTGCTTGCAGGAAGTTTCCTTTTCCAAAGCTGACCAAGATCTCACCAAATACAATGTGCTCGAAGCTCCTGCTTCTAACACGGATCGTTTTCTGTATGAGATACAAGTGTTTCTTCAACTTAGTTGAGTAGGCCTATTTGGCACAAAATGAGCCTTTCTCCACCTTGAAAATTGTGATTTGCTGGAAGTATTCATCTCAAAAATTCATCCATTTCTCACTGGAAAACAATGTGCTAGAGGCTTCAGCTTCTTACATAGATGGTTTTCTTTGGAGAAACACCTGTCTTTCTTCAACTCTGGTGAAGAGGACTTTATAGACCAAACGGAGTCTATGTCCATCTTGAAACACCAAAGTTGCAGGAAGTGTTCTTTACCAAAACAAACTTAATTGTTACAAAAAGCAATGTGCTTGATGTTCTTGCATCTATCATTGAAGGTTTTCTTCGAGAGATGCACGTGATTGGTCAAGTGACCTGAATAGGCATGTTTGGAACAAAATGAGCCTTTCTCCAGCTTGAAAACTAGGATTTGCAGGAAATATTCCTTTCAAAACGAACCCAGTTGTCATAGAGAAACAATGGGCAAGACAATGCAGCTTTGAACATAGAAGGTTTTCTTTGGTGAGATTCGTGTGTCTCTCCTACTCAGCTAAATAGGCTTTTATGGAACTAAGGGAGGCTTTTCCACCTTGACAATGGTGATACGCTGCACGTATTCCTTTCAAAAACTAACTTACCTCTTATAAGAAAACAATGTGCTAGATGCTGCAGCTTCTAGCATACATGGTTCTTTTGGGAGAGGTACACATGTTCCTGGAACTCAGCTGAATAGGCCTATTTGGAGCAAACATTGACTATGTCCACCCTGAAACACCTCAGTTGCAGGAAGTATTACTCTCTAACTCTAACACAATTCTCACAGGAATACAATGTGCTGTAGCTCCTGCTTCTAACATGAATGGTTTTCTTTCTGAGATACATGTGTTTCTTCAACTTAGCTGGATAGGCCTATTTGGAACAAAGTTAGCTTATCTCCAATATGAAGTTGTGATTTGCAGCGTGTATTACTCTAAAAATCTTACTCAGTTCTCACAGGAAAATAAAGCGCTAAATGGGCAGTTTCTAAAATAGATGGTGTTTTGGAGATATTCATGTCTTTCTTCAACTCAGGTGAAAATTACTTTTTGGAGCAACAGTCCCTACCTTCACCTTGAAACACTTAAGTTGCAGGAAGTATTCCTTTCCAAAGTTATGCAAGTCTCAGAGGGAGACAATGTGCTAGATCTCCTGCTTCTAAGACCAGTGGTTTTCTTTGGTAGATACATGTGTTCCTTCAACTTAACTGAAGAGGCCTACTTGCAACCACATAAGACTTTCTCCACCTGGAAAACTATGGTTTGCAGGAAGTTTTCTTTTCAAAACTAACTCAATTCTCAGAGGGAGGCAATGCACCAGATGCTGCAGCTTCTATCATACATGGTTTTCTATGGGGTGATACATGTGTTTCTTCACCTCAGTTAAATAGGCCTATTTGGAGGAAAAAGTGCCTACCTCAATCTGGAATCACCTAGTTTTCAGGAAGTATTCCTATCAAACAGTAACTCACTTCTCACAGAGAAACAATGTTCTACTTGCTTCTGCTTCAAACACAGGTGGTTTTCCTTTGAGAGATACACGTGTTTCTTCGACTTCAAGCATCGGCAGATTTGCAACATAATGGTCTTTTCTTCAGCTTGAAAACTGTCATTTGCAGGAAGTATTCCTTTCAAAATGAACTAGTTCTCACAGAGAAACAATGTGCTCGATGCTGAAGCTTCTAAAACCGTGGCTTTCTTTGGACAGGTATATGTGTTGATTCAATTCATCTGAGTAGTCCTATTTGGAGCCAACAGAGCCTACTTCCACCTTGCAACACCATGGTTGGAAGAAGATTTCCGTTCCAAACCTGACACAATTAGCACAGGAAAACAATGTGCTAGATGCTTCTGCTTCAAATATGCATGGTGTTGTTTTGAGAAATACGTGGTTCTCCAACTTAGCTGAATAGGACTATTTGGAACAAGGTTAGCCATTCTCCAGTTGAACCTTGTGAGGTTCCTGATGTATTAGTCTCAAAACCTTACTCAGTTCTCACTGGGAAACAATGCACTAGATGCGGAGGCTGTTTGGAACAAAATGAGCCTTTTTTCCACCTTACAACTGTTTTTGCAGGAATTATTCCTTTCAAAAACAAACTCAAGTCTCCGAAGGAAACAATGTGTTGATGCCCCTGCTTCTAATCGGGATGTTTTTCTTTTGACAGATAAAGGTATTTCTTCTCTTCAGCTTAATAGGCCTGATTGTAACAAAAAGATCCTTTCTCCCCCTTGAGAAGTATGATTTGCTGGGAGTATTACATTCGAAATCGAACTCAATTCTACAGGGAAACAATGTGCCAGATGCTGCAGCTTCTAACATGGATGGTGTCTTTGGAGAGATACATGTGTTTCTTCAACTCAGCTGAGTAGATCTATTTGGAGCAAACAGAGCCTATCTCCACCTTGAAACACCTAAGTTGGAGGAAGTATTTCTTTTAAAACTAGCTCTATTGTCCCAAGAAACAATGTGCTAGATACTGCAGCTTCAAACAGAGCTGGTTTTCTCAGCAGAGATATATGTATTTCGTGCATTAGGGTGAAGAAGCCTATTTGGAACAAGATGAGCTTAACTCGACCTTGAAAATTCTGATTTGCACAAAGTATTCCTGTCAAAAACTGAAACAATTCTCACAGGCAAGCAAGGTGCTTGATACTGCACCTTCTAACAGACATTGTTTTCTTTGGAGATACTCATGGGTTACTTCAACTCAGCTGAAAAGGCCTCTATAAAGTAAGCAGAGTCTATCTCCATCTTGAAACACCAAAGTTGAAGGAAATGTTCTTTTGACAAACAAACTGAATTCTCACAGGAAGTCAACGTGCTAGACGTTCCTGCACATAACACCAAAGGTGTTCTTTGAGAGATACATGTGTTTCGTCAAGTCACCTAATAGTCCTGTTTGGAACCAAATGAGCCTTTCTCCAGCATGAAAACTAGGATTTGCAGGAAGTATTCCTTTCACAAACCACCCCACTTCTCACCGAGAAACAATGTGCTAGATGGGGCACCTTCTAACATAGATAGCTTTCATTTGAGAGACATATGTGTTTCTCCTACTCAGCAAAATAGAAGGAGAAGGAGGCTTTTATAGAAGAAAATGAACCATTTTCGACCTTGAAAACTGACATATGCTGCAAGTATTCCTTTAAAGAACTACTCAACTCCCACAGGGAACAATGTGGTGGATGCTTCAGTTTCTAGCCAACATGGTTCTCTTTGGAGAGGTACACGTGTTCCTTCAACTCACCTGAATAGGCCTATTGGGAGCAAACAGTGCCTATGCCCACCTGGAAACACCTCAGTTGCAGGAAGTATTCCTGTCCAAATCTAACACAGTTCTCACAGGAATACAATGTGCTGGATGCTCCCTTTTTCAAACACGGATCGTTTTGTTTCTGACATATCTGTCTTTCTTCTACTTAGCTGAGTAGGACTATTTGGAACAAAATGAGCCTCTCTCAACCTTGAAAACTGGTTTCCATTGTGTATTACTCACACAACTTACTCAGTTCTCAGAGGGAACCAATGCACTAGAAGCGGCAGTAGCTAACCTAGATGGTTTCTTGGAGAGACACGTGTGTTTCTTCAACTGAGCTGAAAAGGACTCTTTGGAGCAACAGCGCCTATCTGCACCTTGAAACACTTAAGTTGCAGGGAGTAGTCCTTCCAAAAACTACTCAAGTCTCAAGGGAAGCCATGTGCTAAATGCTGAATCTTGGAACATAGATGGTTTACTCTGGAGAGACACATGTGTTCTTTCAACTCAGCTGAAAAGGCCTAGTTGGAGCAAACTGAGCCTGTGTCCATCTTGAAAGATTTTCGTTGCTGGAAGGATTCACTTCAAAAATTAACTCAATTCTCACAAGAAAACAATGTTCTAGATGTTCCTGCACCTAACAACAATGGTTTCTTTGAGAGATACATGTGTTTCTTCGACTCACCTGAAGGGGCCGGTTTGGATGAAAATGAGCCTTTCTCTAGCTTAGAAACTATTGTTTGCAGGAAGAATGCCTTGCAAACATCAACACAATTCTCACAGGGAAACAATGTGCTAGATGCTGCATCTTGTAACTTGGTTCCTTTTTGTCGGAGAGACAGATGTGATTCTTCTAATCAGCTGAAAAGGCCTATTTGGAGCAAATGAGGGCTATCTGCATCTTGAAACACCTAAGATGCACGAAGTGTTCCTTTCACAACTAACTCAATTCTCACAGAAAAAGAATGTGCTACATGCCCCTGCGTCTAACACTGAAGGGTTTCCTCAAAAGATACATGTGTTTCGTCAACTCACTTGAACAGGCCTATAGGGAACACAAGTACCCTTCTCCACTTTGAAACCTTTGATTTGCAGGAACTGTTCCCTTCAAAAACCAAGTCAAGTCTCAGAGGAAAACAATGTGCTAGATCTCCTGCTGCTAAGATAGATGGGTTTTTTTGGGAGATACACGTGTTTCGTCAACTTAACTGAATAGGCCTACTTGCAACGAAATGAGCCTTTCTGCACCTTGAAAACTGTGCTTTGCAGGAATTACTCCTTCACAACTAACTCAGTTCTCAGAGGGAGACAATGCACTAGATGCTGCAGCTTCTATCATAGATGGTTTTCTTTGAAGTCACACATGTGTTTCTCCACCTCAGTTGAATAGGCCGTTCTGGATCAAAAAGTGCCTGTCTCAAGCTCGAATCACCTTATTTTCAGGAAGTATTCCTTTCCAAGACTAACTCACTTCTCACAGAGAAACAATTTTCCACTTGCTACAGCTTCTAGCACAGATGGTTTTTTGCGAGAGATCATTGTGTTTGTTCAACTTACAGGAACCGTACATTTGCAACAAAATGAGCCCTTCTCCACCTTGAAAACTATTATTTGCTGGAAGTATTCCTTTCAAAAGGAACTCACTTCTCACAGAGAAACAGTATGCTCCATGCTGAAGCTTCTAAAAACCTGCTTTTCTTTGGACTTCTATATGAGTCTTCAACTCAGCTGAATAGGCCTATTAGGAGCAAAGAGAACTTATTTCCGCCCTTCAACACCGTGCTTGCAGGAAGTTTCCTTTTCCAAAGCTGACCAAGATCTCACCAAATACAATGTGCTCGAAGCTCCTGCTTCTAACACGGATCGTTTTCTGTATGAGATACAAGTGTTTCTTCAACTTAGTTGAGTAGGCCTATTTGGCACAAAATGAGCCTTTCTCCACCTTGAAAATTGTGATTTGCTGGAAGTATTCATTTCAAAAATTCATCCATTTCTCACTGGAAAACAATGTGCTAGAGGCTTCAGCTTCTTACATAGATGGTTTTCTTTGGAGAAACACCTGTCTTTCTTCAACTCTGGTGAAGAGGACTTTATAGACCAAACGGAGTCTATGTCCATCTTGAAACACCAAAGTTGCAGGAAGTGTTCTTTACCAAAACAAACTTAATTGTTACCAAAAGCAATGTGCTTGATGTTCTTGCATCTATCATTGAAGGTTTTCTTCGAGAGATGCACGTGATTGGTCAAGTGACCTGAATAGGCATGTTTGGAACAAAATGAGCCTTTCTCCAGCTTGAAAACTAGGATTTGCAGGAAATATTCCTTTCAAAATGAACCCAGTTGTCATAGAGAAACAATGGGCAAGACAATGCAGCTTTGAACATAGAAGGTTTTCTTTGGTGAGATTCGTGTGTCTCTCCTACTCAGCTAAATAGGCTTTTATGGAACTAAGGGAGGCTTTTCCACCTTGACAATGGTGATACGCTGCACGTATTCCTTTCAAAAACTAACTTACCTCTTATAAGAAAACAATGTGCTAGATGCTGCAGCTTCTAGCATACATGGTTCTTTTGGGAGAGGTACACATGTTCCTGGAACTCAGCTGAATAGGCCTATTTGGAGCAAACATTGACTATGTCCACCCTGAAACACCTCAGTTGCAGGAAGTATTACTCTCTAACTCTAACACAATTCTCACAGGAATACAATGTGCTGTAGCTCCTGCTTCTAACATGAATGGTTTTCTTTCTGAGATACATGTGTTTCTTCAACTTAGCTGGATAGGCCTATTTGGAACAAAGTTAGCTTATCTCCAATATGAAGTTGTGATTTGCAGCGTGTATTACTCTAAAAATCTTACTCAGTTCTCACAGGAAAATAAAGCGCTAAATGGGCAGTTTCTAAAATAGATGGTGTTTTGGAGATATTCATGTCTTTCTTCAACTCAGGTGAAAATTACTTTTTGGAGCAACAGTCCCTACCTTCACCTTGAAACACTTAAGTTGCAGGAAGTATTCCTTTCCAAAGTTATGCAAGTCTCAGAGGGAGACAATGTGCTAGATCTCCTGCTTCTAAGACCAGTGGTTTTCTTTGGTAGATACATGTGTTCCTTCAACTTAACTGAAGAGGCCTACTTGCAACCACATAAGCCTTTCTCCACCTGGAAAACTATGGTTTGCAGGAAGTTTTCTTTTCAAAACTAACTCAATTCTCAGAGGGAGGCAATGCACCAGATGCTGCAGCTTCTATCATACATGGTTTTCTATGGGGTGATACATGTGTTTCTTCACCTCAGTTAAATAGGCCTATTTGGAGGAAAAAGTGCCTACCTCAATCTGGAATCACCTAGTTTTCAGGAAGTATTCCTATCAAACAGTAACTCACTTCTCACAGAGAAACAATGTTCTACTTGCTTCTGCTTCAAACACAGGTGGTTTTCCTTTGAGAGATACACGTGTTTCTTCGACTTCAAGCATCGGCAGATTTGCAACATAATGGTCTTTTCTTCAGCTTGAAAACTGTCATTTGCAGGAAGTATTCCTTTCAAAATGAACTAGTTCTCACAGAGAAACAATGTGCTCGATGCTGAAGCTTCTAAATCCGTGGCTTTCTTTGGACAGGTATATGTGTTGATTCAATTCATCTGAGTAGTCCTATTTGGAGCCAACAGAGCCTACTTCCACCTTGCAACACCATGGTTGGAAGAAGATTTCCGTTCCAAACCTGACACAATTAGCACAGGAAAACAATGTGCTAGATGCTTCTGCTTCAAATATGCATGGTGTTGTTTTGAGAAATACGTGGTTCTCCAACTTAGCTGAATAGGACTATTTGGAACAAGGTTAGCCATTCTCCAGTTGAACCTTGTGAGGTTCCTGATGTATTAGTCTCAAAACCTTACTCAGTTCTCACTGGGAAACAATGCACTAGATGCGGAGGCTGTTTGGAACAAAATGAGCCTTTTTTCCACCTTACAACTGTTTTTGCAGGAATTATTCCTTTCAAAAACAAACTCAAGTCTCCGAAGGAAACAATGTGTTGATGCCCCTGCTTCTAATCGGGATGTTTTTCTTTTGACAGATAAAGGTATTTCTTCTCTTCAGCTTAATAGGCCTGATTGTAACAAAAAGATCCTTTCTCCCCCTTGAGAAGTATGATTTGCTGGGAGTATTACATTCGAAATCGAACTCAATTCTACAGGGAAACAATGTGCCAGATGCTGCAGCTTCTAACATGGATGGTGTCTTTGGAGAGATACATGTGTTTCTTCAACTCAGCTGAGTAGATCTATTTGGAGCAAACAGAGCCTATCTCCACCTTGAAACACCTAAGTTGGAGGAAGTATTTCTTTTAAAACTAGCTCTATTGTCCCAAGAAACAATGTGCTAGATACTGCAGCTTCAAACAGAGCTGGTTTTCTCAGCAGAGATATATGTATTTCGTGCATTAGGGTGAAGAAGCCTATTTGGAACAAGATGAGCTTAACTCGACCTTGAAAATTCTGATTTGCACAAAGTATTCCTGTCAAAAACTGAAACAATTCTCACAGGCAAGCAAGGTGCTTGATACTGCACCTTCTAACAGACATTGTTTTCTTTGGAGATACTCATGGGTTACTTCAACTCAGCTGAAAAGGCCTCTATAAAGTAAGCAGAGTCTATCTCCATCTTGAAACACCAAAGTTGAAGGAAATGTTCTTTTGACAAACAAACTGAATTCTCACAGGAAGTCAACGTGCTAGACGTTCCTGCACATAACACCAAAGGTGTTCTTTGAGAGATACATGTGTTTCGTCAAGTCACCTAATAGTCCTGTTTGGAACCAAATGAGCCTTTCTCCAGCATGAAAACTAGGATTTGCAGGAAGTATTCCTTTCACAAACCACCCCACTTCTCACCGAGAAACAATGTGCTAGATGGGGCACCTTCTAACATAGATAGCTTTCATTTGAGAGACATATGTGTTTCTCCTACTCAGCAAAATAGAAGGAGAAGGAGGCTTTTATAGAAGAAAATGAACCATTTTCGACCTTGAAAACTGACATATGCTGCAAGTATTCCTTTAAAGAACTACTCAACTCCCACAGGGAACAATGTGGTGGATGCTTCAGTTTCTAGCCAACATGGTTCTCTTTGGAGAGGTACACGTGTTCCTTCAACTCACCTGAATAGGCCTATTGGGAGCAAACAGTGCCTATGCCCACCTGGAAACACCTCAGTTGCAGGAAGTATTCCTGTCCAAATCTAACACAGTTCTCACAGGAATACAATGTGCTGGATGCTCCCTTTTTCAAACACGGATCGTTTTGTTTCTGACATATCTGTCTTTCTTCTACTTAGCTGAGTAGGACTATTTGGAACAAAATGAGCCTCTCTCAACCTTGAAAACTGGTTTCCATTGTGTATTACTCACACAACTTACTCAGTTCTCAGAGGGAACCAATGCACTAGAAGCGGCAGTAGCTAACCTAGATGGTTTCTTGGAGAGACACGTGTGTTTCTTCAACTGAGCTGAAAAGGACTCTTTGGAGCAACAGCGCCTATCTGCACCTTGAAACACTTAAGTTGCAGGGAGTAGTCCTTCCAAAAACTACTCAAGTCTCAAGGGAAGCCATGTGCTAAATGCTGAATCTTGGAACATAGATGGTTTACTCTGGAGAGACACATGTGTTCTTTCAACTCAGCTGAAAAGGCCTAGTTGGAGCAAACTGAGCCTGTGTCCATCTTGAAAGATTTTCGTTGCTGGAAGGATTCACTTCAAAAATTAACTCAATTCTCACAAGAAAACAATGTTCTAGATGTTCCTGCACCTAACAACAATGGTTTCTTTGAGAGATACATGTGTTTCTTCGACTCACCTGAAGGGGCCGGTTTGGATGAAAATGAGCCTTTCTCTAGCTTAGAAACTATTGTTTGCAGGAAGAATGCCTTGCAAACATCAACACAATTCTCACAGGGAAACAATGTGCTAGATGCTGCATCTTGTAACTTGGTTCCTTTTTGTCGGAGAGACAGATGTGATTCTTCTAATCAGCTGAAAAGGCCTATTTGGAGCAAATGAGGGCTATCTGCATCTTGAAACACCTAAGATGCACGAAGTGTTCCTTTCACAACTAACTCAATTCTCACAGAAAAAGAATGTGCTACATGCCCCTGCGTCTAACACTGAAGGGTTTCCTCAAAAGATACATGTGTTTCGTCAACTCACTTGAACAGGCCTATAGGGAACACAAGTACCCTTCTCCACTTTGAAACCTTTGATTTGCAGGAACTGTTCCCTTCAAAAACCAAGTCAAGTCTCAGAGGAAAACAATGTGCTAGATCTCCTGCTGCTAAGATAGATGGGTTTTTTTGGGAGATACACGTGTTTCGTCAACTTAACTGAATAGGCCTACTTGCAACGAAATGAGCCTTTCTGCACCTTGAAAACTGTGCTTTGCAGGAATTACTCCTTCACAACTAACTCAGTTCTCAGAGGGAGACAATGCACTAGATGCTGCAGCTTCTATCATAGATGGTTTTCTTTGAAGTCACACATGTGTTTCTCCACCTCAGTTGAATAGGCCGTTCTGGATCAAAAAGTGCCTGTCTCAAGCTCGAATCACCTTATTTTCAGGAAGTATTCCTTTCCAAGACTAACTCACTTCTCACAGAGAAACAATTTTCCACTTGCTACAGCTTCTAGCACAGATGGTTTTTTGCGAGAGATCATTGTGTTTGTTCAACTTACAGGAACCGTACATTTGCAACAAAATGAGCCCTTCTCCACCTTGAAAACTATTATTTGCTGGAAGTATTCCTTTCAAAAGGAACTCACTTCTCACAGAGAAACAGTATGCTCCATGCTGAAGCTTCTAAAAACCTGCTTTTCTTTGGACTTCTATATGAGTCTTCAACTCAGCTGAATAGGCCTATTAGGAGCAAAGAGAACTTATTTCCGCCCTTCAACACCGTGCTTGCAGGAAGTTTCCTTTTCCAAAGCTGACCAAGATCTCACCAAATACAATGTGCTCGAAGCTCCTGCTTCTAACACGGATCGTTTTCTGTATGAGATACAAGTGTTTCTTCAACTTAGTTGAGTAGGCCTATTTGGCACAAAATGAGCCTTTCTCCACCTTGAAAATTGTGATTTGCTGGAAGTATTCATTTCAAAAATTCATCCATTTCTCACTGGAAAACAATGTGCTAGAGGCTTCAGCTTCTTACATAGATGGTTTTCTTTGGAGAAACACCTGTCTTTCTTCAACTCTGGTGAAGAGGACTTTATAGACCAAACGGAGTCTATGTCCATCTTGAAACACCAAAGTTGCAGGAAGTGTTCTTTACCAAAACAAACTTAATTGTTACCAAAAGCAATGTGCTTGATGTTCTTGCATCTATCATTGAAGGTTTTCTTCGAGAGATGCACGTGATTGGTCAAGTGACCTGAATAGGCATGTTTGGAACAAAATGAGCCTTTCTCCAGCTTGAAAACTAGGATTTGCAGGAAATATTCCTTTCAAAATGAACCCAGTTGTCATAGAGAAACAATGGGCAAGACAATGCAGCTTTGAACATAGAAGGTTTTCTTTGGTGAGATTCGTGTGTCTCTCCTACTCAGCTAAATAGGCTTTTATGGAACTAAGGGAGGCTTTTCCACCTTGACAATGGTGATACGCTGCACGTATTCCTTTCACAAACTAACTTACCTCTTATAAGAAAACAATGTGCTAGATGCTGCAGCTTCTAGCATACATGGTTCTTTTGGGAGAGGTACACATGTTCCTGGAACTCAGCTGAATAGGCCTATTTGGAGCAAACATTGACTATGTCCACCCTGAAACACCTCAGTTGCAGGAAGTATTACTCTCTAACTCTAACACAATTCTCACAGGAATACAATGTGCTGTAGCTCCTGCTTCTAACATGAATAGTTTTCTTTCTGAGATACATGTGTTTCTTCAACTTAGCTGGATAGGCCTATTTGGAACAAAGTTAGCTTATCTCCAATATGAAGTTGTGATTTGCAGCGTGTATTACTCTAAAAATCTTACTCAGTTCTCACAGGAAAATAAAGCGCTAAATGGGCAGTTTCTAAAATAGATGGTGTTTTGGAGATATTCATGTCTTTCTTCAACTCAGGTGAAAATTACTTTTTGGAGCAACAGTCCCTACCTTCACCTTGAAACACTTAAGTTGCAGGAAGTATTCCTTTCCAAAGTTATGCAAGTCTCAGAGGGAGACAATGTGCTAGATCTCCTGCTTCTAAGACCAGTGGTTTTCTTTGGTAGATACATGTGTTCCTTCAACTTAACTGAAGAGGCCTACTTGCAACCACATAAGCCTTTCTCCACCTGGAAAACTATGGTTTGCAGGAAGTTTTCTTTTCAAAACTAACTCAATTCTCAGAGGGAGGCAATGCACCAGATGCTGCAGCTTCTATCATACATGGTTTTCTATGGGGTGATACATGTGTTTCTTCACCTCAGTTAAATAGGCCTATTTGGAGGAAAAAGTGCCTACCTCAATCTGGAATCACCTAGTTTTCAGGAAGTATTCCTATCAAACAGTAACTCACTTCTCACAGAGAAACAATGTTCTACTTGCTTCTGCTTCAAACACAGGTGGTTTTCCTTTGAGAGATACACGTGTTTCTTCGACTTCAAGCATCGGCAGATTTGCAACATAATGGTCTTTTCTTCAGCTTGAAAACTGTCATTTGCAGGAAGTATTCCTTTCAAAATGAACTAGTTCTCACAGAGAAACAATGTGCTCGATGCTGAAGCTTCTAAATCCGTGGCTTTCTTTGGACAGGTATATGTGTTGATTCAATTCATCTGAGTAGTCCTATTTGGAGCCAACAGAGCCTACTTCCACCTTGCAACACCATGGTTGGAAGAAGATTTCCGTTCCAAACCTGACACAATTAGCACAGGAAAACAATGTGCTAGATGCTTCTGCTTCAAATATGCATGGTGTTGTTTTGAGAAATACGTGGTTCTCCAACTTAGCTGAATAGGACTATTTGGAACAAGGTTAGCCATTCTCCAGTTGAACCTTGTGAGGTTCCTGATGTATTAGTCTCAAAATCTTACTCAGTTCTCACTGGGAAACAATGCACTAGATGCGGAGGCTGTTTGGAACAAAATGAGCCTTTTTTCCACCTTAGAACTGTTTTTGCAGGAATTATTCCTTTCAAAAACAAACTCAAGTCTCCGAAGGAAACAATGTGTTGATGCCCCTGCTTCTAATCGGGATGTTTTTCTTTTGACAGATAAAGGTATTTCTTCTCTTCAGCTTAATAGGCCTGATTGTAACAAAAAGATCCTTTCTCCCCCTTGAGAAGTATGATTTGCTGGGAGTATTACATTCGAAAACGGACTCAATTCTACAGGGAAACAATGTGCCAGATGCTGCAGCTTCTAACATGGATGGTGTCTTTGGAGAGATACATGTGTTTCTTCAACTCAGCTGAGTAGATCTATTTGGAGCAAACAGAGCCTATCTCCACCTTGAAACACCTAAGTTGGAGGAAGTATTTCTTTCAAAACTAGCTCTATTGTCCCAAGAAACAATGTGCTAGATACTGCAGCTTCAAACAGAGCTGGTTTTCTCAGCAGAGATATATGTATTTCGTGCATTAGGGTGAAGAAGCCTATTTGGAACAAGATGAGCTTAACTCGACCTTGAAAATTCTGATTTGCACAAAGTATTCCTGTCAAAAACTGAAACAATTCTCACAGGCAAGCAAGGTGCTTGATACTGCACCTTCTAACAGACATTGTTTTCTTTGGAGATACTCATGGGTTACTTCAACTCAGCTGAAAAGGCCTCTATAAAGTAAGCAGAGTCTATCTCCATCTTGAAACACCAAAGTTGAAGGAAATGTTCTTTTGACAAACAAACTGAATTCTCACAGGTAGTCAACGTGCTAGACGATCCTGCACATAACACCAAAGGTGTTCTTTGAGAGATACATGTGTTTCGTCAAGTCACCTAATAGTCCTGTTTGGAACCAAATGAGCCTTTCTCCAGCATGAAAACTAGGATTTGCAGGAAGTATTCCTTTCACAAACCACCCCACTTCTCACCGAGAAACAATGTGCTAGATGGGGCACCTTCTAACATAGATAGTTTTCATTTGAGAGACATATGTGTTTCTCCTACTCAGCAAAATAAAAGGAGAAGGAGGCTTTTATAGAACAAAATGAACCATTTTCGACCTTGAAAACTGACATATGCTGCAAGTATTCCTTTAAAGAACTACTCAACTCCCACAGGGAACAATGTGGTGGATGCTTCAGTTTCTAGCCAACATGGTTCTCTTTGGAGAGGTACACGTGTTCCTTCAACTCACCTGAATAGGCCTATTGGGAGCAAAACTGCCTATGCCCACCTGGAAACACCTCAGTTGCAAGAAGTATTCCTGTCCAAATCTAACACAGTTCTCACAGGAATACAATGTGCTGGATGCTCCCTTTTTCAAACACGGATCGTTTTGTTTCTGACATATCTGTGTTTCTTCTACTTAGCTGAGTAGGACTATTTGGAACAAAATGAGCCTCTCTCAACCTTGAAAACTGGTTTCCATTGTGTATTACTCACACAACTTACTCAGTTCTCAGAGGGAACCAATGCACTAGAAGCGGCAGTAGCTAACCTAGATGGTTTCTTGGAGAGACACGTGTGTTTCTTCAACTGAGCTGAAAAGGACTCTTTGGAGCAACAGCGCCTATCTGCACCTTGAAACACTTAAGTTGCAGGGAGTAGTCCTTCCAAAAACTACTCAAGTCTCAAGGGAAGCCATGTGCTAAATGCTGAATCTTGGAACATAGATGGTTTACTCTGGAGAGACACATGTGTTGTTTCAACTCAGCTGAAAAGGCCTAGTTGGAGCAAACTGAGCCTGTGTCCATCTTGAAAGACTTTCGTTGCTGGAAGGATTCACTTCAAAAATTAACTCAATTCTCACAAGAAAACAATGTTCTAGATGTTCCTGCACCTAACAACAATGGTTTCTTTGAGAGATACATGTGTTTCTTCTACTCACCTGAAGGGGCCGGTTTGGATGAAAATGAGCCTTTCTCTAGCTTAGAAACTATTGTTTGCAGGAAGAATGCCTTGCAAACATCAACACAATTCTCACAGGGAAACAATGTGCTAGATGCTGCATCTTGTAACTTGGTTCCTTTCTGTCGGAGAGACAGATGTGATTCTTCTAATCAGCTGAAAAGGCCTATTTGGAGCAAATGAGGGCTATCTGCATCTTGAAACACCTAAGATGCACGAAGTGTTCCTTTCACAACTAACTCAATTCTCACAGAAAAAGAATGTGCTACATGCCCCTGCGTCTAACACTGAAGGGTTTCCTCAAAAGATACATGTGTTTCGTCAACTCACTTGAACAGGCCTATAGGGAACACAAGTACCCTTCTTCACTTTGAAACCTTTGATTTGCAGGAACTGTTCCCTTCAAAAACCAAGTCAAGTCTCAGAGGAAAACAATGTGCTAGATCTCCTGCTGCTAAGATAGATGGGTTTTTTTGGGAGATACACGTGTTTCGTCAACTTAACTGAATAGGCCTACTTGCAACGAAATGAGCCTTTCTGCACCTTGAAAACTGTGCTTTGCAGGAATTACTCCTTCACAACTAACTCAGTTCTCAGAGGGAGACAATGCACTAGATGCTGCAGCTTCTATCATAGATGGTTTTCTTTGAAGTCACACATGTGTTTCTCCACCTCAGTTGAATAGGCCGTTCTGGATCAAAAAGTGCCTGTCTCAAGCTCGAATCACCTTATTTTCCGGAAGTATTCCTTTCCAAGACTAACTCACTTCTCACAGAGAAACAATTTTCCACTTGCTACAGCTTCTAGCACAGATGGTTTTTTGCGAGAGATCATTGTGTTTGTTCAACTTACAGGAACCGTACATTTGCAACAAAATGAGCCCTTCTCCACCTTGAAAACTATTATTTGCTGGAAGTATTCCTTTCAAAAGGAACTCACTTCTCACAGAGAAACAGTATGCTCCATGCTGAAGCTTCTAAAAACCTGGTTTTCTTTGGACTTCTATATGAGTCTTCAACTCAGCTGAATAGGCCTATTAGGAGCAAAGAGAACTTATTTCCGGCCTTCAACACCATGCTTGCAGGAAGTTTCCTTTTCCAAAGCTGACCAAGATCTCACCAAATACAATGTGCTCGAAGCTCCTGCTTCTAACAAGGATCGTTTTCTGTATGAGATACAAGTGTTTCTTCAACTTAGTTGAGTAGGCCTATTTGGCACAAAATGAGCCTTTCTCCACCTTGAAAATTGTGATTTGCTGGAAGTATTCATTTCAAAAATTCATCCATTTCTCACTGGAAAACAATGTGCTAGAGGCTTCAGCTTCTTACATAGATGGTTTTCTTTGGAGAAACACCTGTCTTTCTTCAACTCTGGTGAAGAGGACTTTATAGACCAAACGGAGTCTATGTCCATCTTGAAACACCAAAGTTGCAGGAAGTGTTCTTTACCAAAACAAACTTAATTGTTACCAAAAGCAATGTGCTTGATGTTCTTGCATCTATCATTGAAGGTTTTCTTCGAGAGATGCACGTGATTGGTCAAGTGACCTGAATAGGCATGTTTGGAACAAAATGAGCCTTTCTCCAGCTTGAAAACTAGGATTTGCAGGAAATATTCCTTTCAAAACGAACCCAGTTGTCATAGAGAAACAATGGGCAAGACAATGCAGCTTTGAACATAGAAGGTTTTCTTTGGTGAGATTCGTGTGTCTCTCCTACTCAGCTAAATAGGCTTTTATGGAACTAAGGGAGGCTTTTCCACCTTGACAATGGTGATACGCTGCACGTATTCCTTTCAAAAACTAACTTACCTCTTATAAGAAAACAATGTGCTAGATGCTGCAGCTTCTAGCATACATGGTTCTTTTGGGAGAGGTACACATGTTCCTGGAACTCAGCTGAATAGGCCTATTTGGAGCAAACATTGACTATGTCCACCCTGAAACACCTCAGTTGCAGGAAGTATTACTCTCTAACTCTAACACAATTCTCACAGGAATACAATGTGCTGTAGCTCCTGCTTCTAACATGAATGGTTTTCTTTCTGAGATACATGTGTTTCTTCAACTTAGCTGGATAGGCCTATTTGGAACAAAGTTAGCTTATCTCCAATATGAAGTTGTGATTTGCAGCGTGTATTACTCTAAAAATCTTACTCAGTTCTCACAGGAAAATAAAGCGCTAAATGGGCAGTTTCTAAAATAGATGGTGTTTTGGAGATATTCATGTCTTTCTTCAACTCAGGTGAAAATTACTTTTTGGAGCAACAGTCCCTACCTTCACCTTGAAACACTTAAGTTGCAGGAAGTATTCCTTTCCAAAGTTATGCAAGTCTCAGAGGGAGACAATGTGCTAGATCTCCTGCTTCTAAGACCAGTGGTTTTCTTTGGTAGATACATGTGTTCCTTCAACTTAACTGAAGAGGCCTACTTGCAACCACATAAGCCTTTCTCCACCTGGAAAACTATGGTTTGCAGGAAGTTTTCTTTTCAAAACTAACTCAATTCTCAGAGGGAGGCAATGCACCAGATGCTGCAGCTTCTATCATACATGGTTTTCTATGGGGTGATACATGTGTTTCTTCACCTCAGTTAAATAGGCCTATTTGGAGGAAAAAGTGCCTACCTCAATCTGGAATCACCTAGTTTTCAGGAAGTATTCCTATCAAACAGTAACTCACTTCTCACAGAGAAACAATGTTCTACTTGCTTCTGCTTCAAACACAGGTGGTTTTCCTTTGAGAGATACACGTGTTTCTTCGACTTCAAGCATCGGCAGATTTGCAACATAATGGTCTTTTCTTCAGCTTGAAAACTGTCATTTGCAGGAAGTATTCCTTTCAAAATGAACTAGTTCTCACAGAGAAACAATGTGCTCGATGCTGAAGCTTCTAAAACCGTGGCTTTCTTTGGACAGGTATATGTGTTGATTCAATTCATCTGAGTAGTCCTATTTGGAGCCAACAGAGCCTACTTCCACCTTGCAACACCATGGTTGGAAGAAGATTTCCGTTCGAAACCTGACACAATTAGCACAGGAAAACAATGTGCTAGATGCTTCTGCTTCAAATATGCATGGTGTTGTTTTGAGAAATACGTGGTTCTCCAACTTAGCTGAATAGGACTATTTGGAACAAGGTTAGCCATTCTCCAGTTGAACCTTGTGAGGTTCCTGATGTATTAGTCTCAAAACCTTACTCAGTTCTCACTGGGAAACAATGCACTAGATGCGGAGGCTGTTTGGAACAAAATGAGCCTTTTTTCCACCTTAGAACTGTTTTTGCAGGAATTATTCCTTTCAAAAACAAACTCAAGTCTCCGAAGGAAACAATGTGTTGATGCCCCTGCTTCTAATCGGGATGTTTTTCTTTTGACAGATAAAGGTATTTCTTCTCTTCAGCTTAATAGGCCTGATTGTAACAAAAAGATCCTTTCTCCCCCTTGAGAAGTATGATTTGCTGGGAGTATTACATTCGAAAACGGACTCAATTCTACAGGGAAACAATGTGCCAGATGCTGCAGCTTCTAACATGGATGGTGTCTTTGGAGAGATACATGTGTTTCTTCAACTCAGCTGAGTAGATCTATTTGGAGCAAACAGAGCCTATCTCCACCTTGAAACACCTAAGTTGGAGGAAGTATTTCTTTCAAAACTAGCTCTATTGTCCCAAGAAACAATGTGCTAGATACTGCAGCTTCAAACAGAGCTGGTTTTCTCAGCCGAGATATATGTATTTCGTGCATTAGGGTGAAGAAGCCTATTTGGAACAAGATGAGCTTAACTCGACCTTGAAAATTCTGATTTGCACAAAGTATTCCTGTCAAAAACTGAAACAATTCTCACAGGCAAGCAAGGTGCTTGATACTGCACCTTCTAACAGACATTGTTTTCTTTGGAGATACTCATGGGTTACTTCAACTCAGCTGAAAAGGCCTCTATAAAGTAAGCAGAGTCTATCTCCATCTTGAAACACCAAAGTTGAAGGAAATGTTCTTTTGACAAACAAACTGAATTCTCACAGGAAGTCAACGTGCTAGACGTTCCTGCACATAACACCAAAGGTGTTCTTTGAGAGATACATGTGTTTCGTCAAGTCACCTAATAGTCCTGTTTGGAACCAAATGAGCCTTTCTCCAGCATGAAAACTAGGATTTGCACGAAGTATTCCTTTCACAAACCACCCCACTTCTCACCGAGAAACAATGTGCTAGATGGGGCACCTTCTAACATAGATAGTTTTCATTTGAGAGACATATGTGTTTCTCCTACTCAGCAAAATAGAAGGAGAAGGAGGCTTTTATAGAACAAAATGAACCATTTTCGACCTTGAAAACTGACATATGCTGCAAGTATTCCTTTAAAGAACTACTCAACTCCCACAGGGAACAATGTGGTGGATGCTTCAGTTTCTAGCCAACATGGTTCTCTTTGGAGAGGTACACGTGTTCCTTCAACTCACCTGAATAGGCCTATTGGGAGCAAAACTGCCTATGCCCACCTGGAAACACCTCAGTTGCAGGAAGTATTCCTGTCCAAATCTAACACAGTTCTCACAGGAATACAATGTGCTGGATGCTCCCTTTTTCAAACACGGATCGTTTTGTTTCTGACATATCTGTGTTTCTTCTACTTAGCTGAGTAGGACTATTTGGAACAAAATGAGCCTCTCTCAACCTTGAAAACTGGTTTCCATTGTGTATTACTCACACAACTTACTCAGTTCTCAGAGGGAACCAATGCACTAGAAGCGGCAGTAGCTAACCTAGATGGTTTCTTGGAGAGACACGTGTGTTTCTTCAACTGAGCTGAAAAGGACTCTTTGGAGCAACAGCGCCTATCTGCACCTTGAAACACTTAAGTTGCAGGGAGTAGTCCTTCCAAAAACTACTCAAGTCTCAAGGGAAGCCATGTGCTAAATGCTGAATCTTGGAACATAGATGGTTTACTCTGGAGAGACACATGTGTTCTTTCAACTCAGCTGAAAAGGCCTAGTTGGAGCAAACTGAGCCTGTGTCCATCTTGAAAGACTTTCGTTGCTGGAAGGATTCACTTCAAAAATTAACTCAATTCTCACAAGAAAACAATGTTCTAGATGTTCCTGCACCTAACAACAATGGTTTCTTTGAGAGATACATGTGTTTCTTCGACTCACCTGAAGGGGCCGGTTTGGATGAAAATGAGCCTTTCTCTAGCTTAGAAACTATTGTTTGCAGGAAGAATGCCTTGCAAACATCAACACAATTCTCACAGGGAAACAATGTGCTAGATGCTGCATCTTGTAACTTGGTTCCTTTTTGTCGGAGAGACAGATGTGATTCTTCTAATCAGCTGAAAAGGCCTATTTGGAGCAAATGAGGGCTATCTGCATCTTGAAACACCTAAGATGCACGAAGTGTTCCTTTCACAACTAACTCAATTCTCTCAGAAAAAGAATGTGCTACATGCCCCTGCGTCTAACACTGAAGGGTTTCCTCAAAAGATACATGTGTTTCGTCAACTCACTTGAACAGGCCTATAGGGAACACAAGTACCCTTCTCCACTTTGAAACCTTTGATTTGCAGGAACTGTTCCCTTCAAAAACCAAGTCAAGTCTCAGAGGAAAACAATGTGCTAGATCTCCTGCTGCTAAGATAGATGGGTTTTTTTGGGAGATACACGTGTTTCGTCAACTTAACTGAATAGGCCTACTTGCAACGAAATGAGCCTTTCTGCACCTTGAAAACTGTGCTTTGCAGGAATTACTCCTTCACAACTAACTCAGTTCTCAGAGGGAGACAATGCACTAGATGCTGCAGCTTCTATCATAGATGGTTTTCTTTGAAGTCACACATGTGTTTCTCCACCTCAGTTGAATAGGCCGTTCTGGATCAAAAAGTGCCTGTCTCAAGCTCGAATCACCTTATTTTCAGGAAGTATTCCTTTCCAAGACTAACTCACTTCTCACAGAGAAACAATTTTCCACTTGCTACAGCTTCTAGCACAGATGGTTTTTTGCGAGAGATCATTGTGTTTGTTCAACTTACAGGAACCGTACATTTGCAACAAAATGAGCCCTTCTCCACCTTGAAAACTATTATTTGCTGGAAGTATTCCTTTCAAAAGGAACTCACTTCTCACAGAGAAACAGTATGCTCCATGCTGAAGCTTCTAAAAACCTGCTTTTCTTTGGACTTCTATATGAGTCTTCAACTCAGCTGAATAGGCCTATTAGGAGCAAAGAGAACTTATTTCCGCCCTTCAACACCGTGCTTGCAGGAAGTTTCCTTTTCCAAAGCTGACCAAGATCTCACCAAATACAATGTGCTCGAAGCTCCTGCTTCTAACACGGATCGTTTTCTGTATGAGATACAAGTGTTTCTTCAACTTAGTTGAGTAGGCCTATTTGGCACAAAATGAGCCTTTCTCCACCTTGAAAATTGTGATTTGCTGGAAGTATTCATTTCAAAAATTCATCCATTTCTCACTGGAAAACAATGTGCTAGAGGCTTCAGCTTCTTACATAGATGGTTTTCTTTGGAGAAACACCTGTCTTTCTTCAACTCTGGTGAAGAGGACTTTATAGACCAAACGGAGTCTATGTCCATCTTGAAACACCAAAGTTGCAGGAAGTGTTCTTTACCAAAACAAACTTAATTGTTACCAAAAGCAATGTGCTTGATGTTCTTGCATCTATCATTGAAGGTTTTCTTCGAGAGATGCACGTGATTGGTCAAGTGACCTGAATAGGCATGTTTGGAACAAAATGAGCCTTTCTCCAGCTTGAAAACTAGGATTTGCAGGAAATATTCCTTTCAAAACGAACCCAGTTGTCATAGAGAAACAATGGGCAAGACAATGCAGCTTTGAACATAGAAGGTTTTCTTTGGTGAGATTCGTGTGTCTCTCCTACTCAGCTAAATAGGCTTTTATGGAACTAAGGGAGGCTTTTCCACCTTGACAATGGTGATACGCTGCACGTATTCCTTTCAAAAACTAGCTTACCTCTTATAAGAAAACAATGTGCTAGATGCTGCAGCTTCTAGCATACATGGTTCTTTTGGGAGAGGTACACATGTTCCTGGAACTCAGCTGAATAGGCCTATTTGGAGCAAACATTGACTATGTCCACCCTGAAACACCTCAGTTGCAGGAAGTATTACTCTCTAACTCTAACACAATTCTCACAGGAATACAATGTGCTGTAGCTCCTGCTTCTAACATGAATGGTTTTCTTTCTGAGATACATGTGTTTCTTCAACTTAGCTGGATAGGCCTATTTGGAACAAAGTTAGCTTATCTCCAATATGAAGTTGTGATTTGCAGCGTGTATTACTCTAAAAATCTTACTCAGTTCTCACAGGAAAATAAAGCGCTAAATGGGCAGTTTCTAAAATAGATGGTGTTTTGGAGATATTCATGTCTTTCTTCAACTCAGGTGAAAATTACTTTTTGGAGCAACAGTCCCTACCTTCACCTTGAAACACTTAAGTTGCAGGAAGTATTCCTTTCCAAAGTTATGCAAGTCTCAGAGGGAGACAATGTGCTAGATCTCCTGCTTCTAAGACCAGTGGTTTTCTTTGGTAGATACATGTGTTCCTTCAACTTAACTGAAGAGGCCTACTTGCAACCACATAAGCCTTTCTCCACCTGGAAAACTATGGTTTGCAGGAAGTTTTCTTTTCAAAACTAACTCAATTCTCAGAGGGAGGCAATGCACCAGATGCTGCAGCTTCTATCATACATGGTTTTCTATGGGGTGATACATGTGTTTCTTCACCTCAGTTAAATAGGCCTATTTGGAGGAAAAAGTGCCTACCTCAATCTGGAATCACCTAGTTTTCAGGAAGTATTCCTATCAAACAGTAACTCACTTCTCACAGAGAAACAATGTTCTACTTGCTTCTGCTTCAAACACAGGTGGTTTTCCTTTGAGAGATACACGTGTTTCTTCGACTTCAAGCATCGGCAGATTTGCAACATAATGGTCTTTTCTTCAGCTTGAAAACTGTCATTTGCAGGAAGTATTCCTTTCAAAATGAACTAGTTCTCACAGAGAAACAATGTGCTCGATGCTGAAGCTTCTAAAACCGTGGCTTTCTTTGGACAGGTATATGTGTTGATTCAATTCATCTGAGTAGTCCTATTTGGAGCCAACAGAGCCTACTTCCACCTTGCAACACCATGGTTGGAAGAAGATTTCCGTTCGAAACCTGACACAATTAGCACAGGAAAACAATGTGCTAGATGCTTCTGCTTCAAATATGCATGGTGTTGTTTTGAGAAATACGTGGTTCTCCAACTTAGCTGAATAGGACTATTTGGAACAAGGTTAGCCATTCTCCAGTTGAACCTTGTGAGGTTCCTGATGTATTAGTCTCAAAATCTTACTCAGTTCTCACTGGGAAACAATGCACTAGATGCGGAGGCTGTTTGGAACAAAATGAGCCTTTTTTCCACCTTAGAACTGTTTTTGCAGGAATTATTCCTTTCAAAAACAAACTCAAGTCTCCGAAGGAAACAATGTGTTGATGCCCCTGCTTCTAATCGGGATGTTTTTCTTTTGACAGATAAAGGTATTTCTTCTCTTCAGCTTAATAGGCCTGATTGTAACAAAAAGATCCTTTCTCCCCCTTGAGAAGTATGATTTGCTGGGAGTATTACATTCGAAAACGGACTCAATTCTACAGGGAAACAATGTGCCAGATGCTGCAGCTTCTAACATGGATGGTGTCTTTGGAGAGATACATGTGTTTCTTCAACTCAGCTGAGTAGATCTATTTGGAGCAAACAGAGCCTATCTCCACCTTGAAACACCTAAGTTGGAGGAAGTATTTCTTTCAAAACTAGCTCTATTGTCCCAAGAAACAATGTGCTAGATACTGCAGCTTCAAACAGAGCTGGTTTTCTCAGCAGAGATATATGTATTTCGTGCATTAGGGTGAAGAAGCCTATTTGGAACAAGATGAGCTTAACTCGACCTTGAAAATTCTGATTTGCACAAAGTATTCCTCTCAAAAACTGAAACAATTCTCACAGGCAAGCAAGGTGCTTGATACTGCACCTTCTAACAGACATTGTTTTCTTTGGAGATACTCATGGGTTACTTCAACTCAGCTGAAAAGGCCTCTATAAAGTAAGCAGAGTCTATCTCCATCTTGAAACACCAAAGTTGAAGGAAATGTTCTTTTGACAAACAAACTGAATTCTCACAGGAAGTCAACGTGCTAGACGTTCCTGCACATAACACCAAAGGTGTTCTTTGAGAGATACATGTGTTTCGTCAAGTCACCTAATAGTCCTGTTTGGAACCAAATGAGCCTTTCTCCAGCATGAAAACTAGGATTTGCAGGAAGTATTCCTTTCACAAACCACCCCACTTCTCACCGAGAAACAATGTGCTAGATGGGGCACCTTCTAACATAGATAGTTTTCATTTGAGAGACATATGTGTTTCTCCTACTCAGCAAAATAGAAGGAGAAGGAGGCTTTTATAGAACAAAATGAACCATTTTCGACCTTGAAAACTGACATATGCTGCAAGTATTCCTTTAAAGAACTACTCAACTCCCACAGGGAACAATGTGGTGGATGCTTCAGTTTCTAGCCAACATGGTTCTCTTTGGAGAGGTACACGTGTTCCTTCAACTCACCTGAATAGGCCTATTGGGAGCAAAACTGCCTATGCCCACCTGGAAACAAGTCAGTTGCAGGAAGTATTCCTGTCCAAATCTAACACAGTTCTCACAGGAATACAATGTGCTGGATGCTCCCTTTTTCAAACACGGATCGTTTTGTTTCTGACATATCTGTGTTTCTTCTACTTAGCTGAGTAGGACTATTTGGAACAAAATGAGCCTCTCTCAACCTTGAAAACTGGTTTCCATTGTGTATTACTCACACAACTTACTCAGTTCTCAGAGGGAACCAATGCACTAGAAGCGGCAGTAGCTAACCTAGATGGTTTCTTGGAGAGACACGTGTGTTTCTTCAACTGAGCTGAAAAGGACTCTTTGGAGCAACAGCGCCTATCTGCACCTTGAAACACTTAAGTTGCAGGGAGTAGTCCTTCCAAAAACTACTCAAGTCTCAAGGGAAGCCATGTGCTAAATGCTGAATCTTGGAACATAGATGGTTTACTCTGGAGAGACACATGTGTTGTTTCAACTCAGCTGAAAAGGCCTAGTTGGAGCAAACTGAGCCTGTGTCCATCTTGAAAGACTTTCGTTGCTGGAAGGATTCACTTCAAAAATTAACTCAATTCTCACAAGAAAACAATGTTCTAGATGTTCCTGCACCTAACAAGAATGGTTTCTTTGAGAGATACATGTGTTTCTTCTACTCACCTGAAGGGGCCGGTTTGGATGAAAATGAGCCTTTCTCTAGCTTAGAAACTATTGTTTGCAGGAAGAATGCCTTGCAAACATCAACACAATTCTCACAGGGAAACAATGTGCTAGATGCTGCATCTTGTAACTTGGTTCCTTTCTGTCGGAGAGACAGATGTGATTCTTCTAATCAGCTGAAAAGGCCTATTTGGAGCAAATGAGGGCTATCTGCATCTTGAAACACCTAAGATGCACGAAGTGTTCCTTTCACAACTAACTCAATTCTCACAGAAAAAGAATGTGCTACATGCCCCTGCGTCTAACACTGAAGGGTTTCCTCAAAAGATACATGTGTTTCGTCAACTCACTTGAACAGGCCTATAGGGAACACAAGTACCCTTCTCCACTTTGAAACCTTTGATTTGCAGGAACTGTTCCCTTCAAAAACCAAGTCAAGTCTCAGAGGAAAACAATGTGCTAGATCTCCTGCTGCTAAGATAGATGGGTTTTTTTGGGAGATACACGTGTTTCGTCAACTTAACTAACTTAACTGAATAGGCGTACTTGCAACGAAATGAGCCTTTCTGCACCTTGAAACCTGTGCTTTGCAGGAATTACTCCTTCACAACTAACTCAGTTCTCAGAGGGAGACAATGCACTAGATGCTGCAGCTTCTATCATAGATGGTTTTCTTTGAAGTCACACATGTGTTTCTCCACCTCAGTTGAATAGGCCGTTCTGGATCAAAAAGTGCCTGTCTCAAGCTCGAATCACCTTATTTTCAGGAAGTATTCCTTTCCAAGACTAACTCACTTCTCACAGAGAAACAATTTTCCACTTGCTACAGCTTCTAGCACAGATGGTTTTTTGCGAGAGATCATTGTGTTTGTTCAACTTACAGGAACCGTACATTTGCAACAAAATGAGCCCTTCTCCACCTTGAAAACTATTATTTGCTGGAAGTATTCCTTTCAAAAGGAACTCACTTCTCACAGAGAAACAGTATGCTCCATGCTGAAGCTTCTAAAAACCTGGTTTTCTTTGGACTTCTATATGAGTCTTCAACTCAGCTGAATAGGCCTATTAGGAGCAAAGAGAACTTATTTCCGCCCTTCAACACCGTGCTTGCAGGAAGTTTCCTTTTCCAAAGCTGACCAAGATCTCACCAAATACAATGTGCTCGAAGCTCCTGCTTCTAACACGGATCGTTTTCTGTATGAGATACAAGTGTTTCTTCAACTTAGTTGAGTAGGCCTATTTGGCACAAAATGAGCCTTTCTCCACCTTGAAAATTGTGATTTGCTGGAAGTATTCATCTCAAAAATTCATCCATTTCTCACTGGAAAACAATGTGCTAGAGGCTTCAGCTTCTTACATAGATGGTTTTCTTTGGAGAAACACCTGTCTTTCTTCAACTCTGGTGAAGAGGACTTTATAGACCAAACGGAGTCTATGTCCATCTTGAAACACCAAAGTTGCAGGAAGTGTTCTTTACCAAAACAAACTTAATTGTTACAAAAAGCAATGTGCTTGATGTTCTTGCATCTATCATTGAAGGTTTTCTTCGAGAGATGCACGTGATTGGTCAAGTGACCTGAATAGGCATGTTTGGAACAAAATGAGCCTTTCTCCAGCTTGAAAACTAGGATTTGCAGGAAATATTCCTTTCAAAACGAACCCAGTTGTCATAGAGAAACAATGGGCAAGACAATGCAGCTTTGAACATAGAAGGTTTTCTTTGGTGAGATTCGTGTGTCTCTCCTACTCAGCTAAATAGGCTTTTATGGAACTAAGGGAGGCTTTTCCACCTTGACAATGGTGATACGCTGCACGTATTCCTTTCAAAAACTAACTTACCTCTTATAAGAAAACAATGTGCTAGATGCTGCAGCTTCTAGCATACATGGTTCTTTTGGGAGAGGTACACATGTTCCTGGAACTCAGCTGAATAGGCCTATTTGGAGCAAACATTGACTATGTCCACCCTGAAACACCTCAGTTGCAGGAAGTATTACTCTCTAACTCTAACACAATTCTCACAGGAATACAATGTGCTGTAGCTCCTGCTTCTAACATGAATGGTTTTCTTTCTGAGATACATGTGTTTCTTCAACTTAGCTGGATAGGCCTATTTGGAACAAAGTTAGCTTATCTCCAATATGAAGTTGTGATTTGCAGCGTGTATTACTCTAAAAATCTTACTCAGTTCTCACAGGAAAATAAAGCGCTAAATGGGCAGTTTCTAAAATAGATGGTGTTTTGGAGATATTCATGTCTTTCTTCAACTCAGGTGAAAATTACTTTTTGGAGCAACAGTCCCTACCTTCACCTTGAAACACTTAAGTTGCAGGAAGTATTCCTTTCCAAAGTTATGCAAGTCTCAGAGGGAGACAATGTGCTAGATCTCCTGCTTCTAAGACCAGTGGTTTTCTTTGGTAGATACATGTGTTCCTTCAACTTAACTGAAGAGGCCTACTTGCAACCACATAAGACTTTCTCCACCTGGAAAACTATGGTTTGCAGGAAGTTTTCTTTTCAAAACTAACTCAATTCTCAGAGGGAGGCAATGCACCAGATGCTGCAGCTTCTATCATACATGGTTTTCTATGGGGTGATACATGTGTTTCTTCACCTCAGTTAAATAGGCCTATTTGGAGGAAAAAGTGCCTACCTCAATCTGGAATCACCTAGTTTTCAGGAAGTATTCCTATCAAACAGTAACTCACTTCTCACAGAGAAACAATGTTCTACTTGCTTCTGCTTCAAACACAGGTGGTTTTCCTTTGAGAGATACACGTGTTTCTTCGACTTCAAGCATCGGCAGATTTGCAACATAATGGTCTTTTCTTCAGCTTGAAAACTGTCATTTGCAGGAAGTATTCCTTTCAAAATGAACTAGTTCTCACAGAGAAACAATGTGCTCGATGCTGAAGCTTCTAAAACCGTGGCTTTCTTTGGACAGGTATATGTGTTGATTCAATTCATCTGAGTAGTCCTATTTGGAGCCAACAGAGCCTACTTCCACCTTGCAACACCATGGTTGGAAGAAGATTTCCGTTCCAAACCTGACACAATTAGCACAGGAAAACAATGTGCTAGATGCTTCTGCTTCAAATATGCATGGTGTTGTTTTGAGAAATACGTGGTTCTCCAACTTAGCTGAATAGGACTATTTGGAACAAGGTTAGCCATTCTCCAGTTGAACCTTGTGAGGTTCCTGATGTATTAGTCTCAAAACCTTACTCAGTTCTCACTGGGAAACAATGCACTAGATGCGGAGGCTGTTTGGAACAAAATGAGCCTTTTTTCCACCTTACAACTGTTTTTGCAGGAATTATTCCTTTCAAAAACAAACTCAAGTCTCCGAAGGAAACAATGTGTTGATGCCCCTGCTTCTAATCGGGATGTTTTTCTTTTGACAGATAAAGGTATTTCTTCTCTTCAGCTTAATAGGCCTGATTGTAACAAAAAGATCCTTTCTCCCCCTTGAGAAGTATGATTTGCTGGGAGTATTACATTCGAAATCGAACTCAATTCTACAGGGAAACAATGTGCCAGATGCTGCAGCTTCTAACATGGATGGTGTCTTTGGAGAGATACATGTGTTTCTTCAACTCAGCTGAGTAGATCTATTTGGAGCAAACAGAGCCTATCTCCACCTTGAAACACCTAAGTTGGAGGAAGTATTTCTTTTAAAACTAGCTCTATTGTCCCAAGAAACAATGTGCTAGATACTGCAGCTTCAAACAGAGCTGGTTTTCTCAGCAGAGATATATGTATTTCGTGCATTAGGGTGAAGAAGCCTATTTGGAACAAGATGAGCTTAACTCGACCTTGAAAATTCTGATTTGCACAAAGTATTCCTGTCAAAAACTGAAACAATTCTCACAGGCAAGCAAGGTGCTTGATACTGCACCTTCTAACAGACATTGTTTTCTTTGGAGATACTCATGGGTTACTTCAACTCAGCTGAAAAGGCCTCTATAAAGTAAGCAGAGTCTATCTCCATCTTGAAACACCAAAGTTGAAGGAAATGTTCTTTTGACAAACAAACTGAATTCTCACAGGAAGTCAACGTGCTAGACGTTCCTGCACATAACACCAAAGGTGTTCTTTGAGAGATACATGTGTTTCGTCAAGTCACCTAATAGTCCTGTTTGGAACCAAATGAGCCTTTCTCCAGCATGAAAACTAGGATTTGCAGGAAGTATTCCTTTCACAAACCACCCCACTTCTCACCGAGAAACAATGTGCTAGATGGGGCACCTTCTAACATAGATAGTTTTCATTTGAGAGACATATATGTTTCTCCTACTCAGCAAAATAGAAGGAGAAGGAGGCTTTTATAGAAGAAAATGAACCATTTTCGACCTTGAAAACTGACATATGCTGCAAGTATTCCTTTAAAGAACTACTCAACTCCCACAGGGAACAATGTGGTGGATGCTTCAGTTTCTAGCCAACATGGTTCTCTTTGGAGAGGTACACGTGTTCCTTCAACTCACCTGAATAGGCCTATTGGGAGCAAACAGTGCCTATGCCCACCTGGAAACACCTCAGTTGCAGGAAGTATTCCTGTCCAAATCTAACACAGTTCTCACAGCAATACAATGTGCTGGATGCTCCCTTTTTCAAACACGGATCGTTTTGTTTCTGACATATCTGTGTTTCTTCTACTTAGCTGAGTAGGACTATTTGGAACAAAATGAGCCTCTCTCAACCTTGAAAACTGGTTTCCATTGTGTATTACTCACACAACTTACTCAGTTCTCAGAGGGAACCAATGCACTAGAAGCGGCAGTAGCTAACCTAGATGGTTTCTTGGAGAGACACGTGTGTTTCTTCAACTGAGCTGAAAAGGACTCTTTGGAGCAACAGCGCCTATCTGCACCTTGAAACACTTAAGTTGCAGGGAGTAGTCCTTCCAAAAACTACTCAAGTCTCAAGGGAAGCCATGTGCTAAATGCTGAATCTTGGAACATAGATGGTTTACTCTGGAGAGACACATGTGTTCTTTCAACTCAGCTGAAAAGGCCTAGTTGGAGCAAACTGAGCCTGTGTCCATCTTGAAAGACTTTCGTTGCTGGAAGGATTCACTTCAAAAATTAACTCAATTCTCACAAGAAAACAATGTTCTAGATGTTCCTGCACCTAACAACAATGGTTTCTTTGAGAGATACATGTGTTTCTTCTACTCACCTGAAGGGGCCGGTTTGGATGAAAATGAGCCTTTCTCTAGCTTAGAAACTATTGTTTGCAGGAAGAATGCCTTGCAAACATCAACACAATTCTCACAGGGAAACAATGTGCTAGATGCTGCATCTTGTAACTTGGTTCCTTTCTGTCGGAGAGACAGATGTGATTCTTCTAATCAGCTGAAAAGGCCTATTTGGAGCAAATGAGGGCTATGTGCATCTTGAAACACCTAAGATGCACGAAGTGTTCCTTTCACAACTAACTCAATTCTCACAGAAAAAGAATGTGCTACATGCCCCTGCGTCTAACACTGAAGGGTTTCCTCAAAAGATACATGTGTTTCGTCAACTCACTTGAACAGGCCTATAGGGAACACAAGTACCCTTCTCCACTTTGAAACCTTTGATTTGCAGGAACTGTTCCCTTCAAAAACCAAGTCAAGTCTCAGAGGAAAACAATGTGCTAGATCTCCTGCTGCTAAGATAGATGGGTTTTTTTGGGAGATACACGTGTTTCGTCAACTTAACTAACTTAACTGAATAGGCGTACTTGCAACGAAATGAGCCTTTCTGCACCTTGAAACCTGTGCTTTGCAGGAATTACTCCTTCACAACTAACTCAGTTCTCAGAGGGAGACAATGCACTAGATGCTGCAGCTTCTATCATAGATGGTTTTCTTTGAAGTCACACATGTGTTTCTCCACCTCAGTTGAATAGGCCGTTCTGGATCAAAAAGTGCCTGTCTCAAGCTCGAATCACCTTATTTTCAGGAAGTATTCCTTTCCAAGACTAACTCACTTCTCACAGAGAAACAATTTTCCACTTGCTACAGCTTCTAGCACAGATGGTTTTTTGCGAGAGATCATTGTGTTTGTTCAACTTACAGGAACCGTACATTTGCAACAAAATGAGCCCTTCTCCACCTTGAAAACTATTATTTGCTGGAAGTATTCCTTTCAAAAGGAACTCACTTCTCACAGAGAAACAGTATGCTCCATGCTGAAGCTTCTAAAAACCTGCTTTTCTTTGGACTTCTATATGAGTCTTCAACTCAGCTGAATAGGCCTATTAGGAGCAAAGAGAACTTATTTCCGCCCTTCAACACCGTGCTTGCAGGAAGTTTCCTTTTCCAAAGCTGACCAAGATCTCACCAAATACAATGTGCTCGAAGCTCCTGCTTCTAACACGGATCGTTTTCTGTATGAGATACAAGTGTTTCTTCAACTTAGTTGAGTAGGCCTATTTGGCACAAAATGAGCCTTTCTCCACCTTGAAAATTGTGATTTGCTGGAAGTATTCATCTCAAAAATTCATCCATTTCTCACTGGAAAACAATGTGCTAGAGGCTTCAGCTTCTTACATAGATGGTTTTCTTTGGAGAAACACCTGTCTTTCTTCAACTCTGGTGAAGAGGACTTTATAGACCAAACGGAGTCTATGTCCATCTTGAAACACCAAAGTTGCAGGAAGTGTTCTTTACCAAAACAAACTTAATTGTTACAAAAAGCAATGTGCTTGATGTTCTTGCATCTATCATTGAAGGTTTTCTTCGAGAGATGCACGTGATTGGTCAAGTGACCTGAATAGGCATGTTTGGAACAAAATGAGCCTTTCTCCAGCTTGAAAACTAGGATTTGCAGGAAATATTCCTTTCAAAACGAACCCAGTTGTCATAGAGAAACAATGGGCAAGACAATGCAGCTTTGAACATAGAAGGTTTTCTTTGGTGAGATTCGTGTGTCTCTCCTACTCAGCTAAATAGGCTTTTATGGAACTAAGGGAGGCTTTTCCACCTTGACAATGGTGATACGCTGCACGTATTCCTTTCAAAAACTAACTTACCTCTTATAAGAAAACAATGTGCTAGATGCTGCAGCTTCTAGCATACATGGTTCTTTTGGGAGAGGTACACATGTTCCTGGAACTCAGCTGAATAGGCCTATTTGGAGCAAACATTGACTATGTCCACCCTGAAACACCTCAGTTGCAGGAAGTATTACTCTCTAACTCTAACACAATTCTCACAGGAATACAATGTGCTGTAGCTCCTGCTTCTAACATGAATGGTTTTCTTTCTGAGATACATGTGTTTCTTCAACTTAGCTGGATAGGCCTATTTGGAACAAAGTTAGCTTATCTCCAATATGAAGTTGTGATTTGCAGCGTGTATTACTCTAAAAATCTTACTCAGTTCTCACAGGAAAATAAAGCGCTAAATGGGCAGTTTCTAAAATAGATGGTGTTTTGGAGATATTCATGTCTTTCTTCAACTCAGGTGAAAATTACTTTTTGGAGCAACAGTCCCTACCTTCACCTTGAAACACTTAAGTTGCAGGAAGTATTCCTTTCCAAAGTTATGCAAGTCTCAGAGGGAGACAATGTGCTAGATCTCCTGCTTCTAAGACCAGTGGTTTTCTTTGGTAGATACATGTGTTCCTTCAACTTAACTGAAGAGGCCTACTTGCAACCACATAAGACTTTCTCCACCTGGAAAACTATGGTTTGCAGGAAGTTTTCTTTTCAAAACTAACTCAATTCTCAGAGGGAGGCAATGCACCAGATGCTGCAGCTTCTATCATACATGGTTTTCTATGGGGTGATACATGTGTTTCTTCACCTCAGTTAAATAGGCCTATTTGGAGGAAAAAGTGCCTACCTCAATCTGGAATCACCTAGTTTTCAGGAAGTATTCCTATCAAACAGTAACTCACTTCTCACAGAGAAACAATGTTCTACTTGCTTCTGCTTCAAACACAGGTGGTTTTCCTTTGAGAGATACACGTGTTTCTTCGACTTCAAGCATCGGCAGATTTGCAACATAATGGTCTTTTCTTCAGCTTGAAAACTGTCATTTGCAGGAAGTATTCCTTTCAAAATGAACTAGTTCTCACAGAGAAACAATGTGCTCGATGCTGAAGCTTCTAAAACCGTGGCTTTCTTTGGACAGGTATATGTGTTGATTCAATTCATCTGAGTAGTCCTATTTGGAGCCAACAGAGCCTACTTCCACCTTGCAACACCATGGTTGGAAGAAGATTTCCGTTCCAAACCTGACACAATTAGCACAGGAAAACAATGTGCTAGATGCTTCTGCTTCAAATATGCATGGTGTTGTTTTGAGAAATACGTGGTTCTCCAACTTAGCTGAATAGGACTATTTGGAACAAGGTTAGCCATTCTCCAGTTGAACCTTGTGAGGTTCCTGATGTATTAGTCTCAAAACCTTACTCAGTTCTCACTGGGAAACAATGCACTAGATGCGGAGGCTGTTTGGAACAAAATGAGCCTTTTTTCCACCTTACAACTGTTTTTGCAGGAATTATTCCTTTCAAAAACAAACTCAAGTCTCCGAAGGAAACAATGTGTTGATGCCCCTGCTTCTAATCGGGATGTTTTTCTTTTGACAGATAAAGGTATTTCTTCTCTTCAGCTTAATAGGCCTGATTGTAACAAAAAGATCCTTTCTCCCCCTTGAGAAGTATGATTTGCTGGGAGTATTACATTCGAAATCGAACTCAATTCTACAGGGAAACAATGTGCCAGATGCTGCAGCTTCTAACATGGATGGTGTCTTTGGAGAGATACATGTGTTTCTTCAACTCAGCTGAGTAGATCTATTTGGAGCAAACAGAGCCTATCTCCACCTTGAAACACCTAAGTTGGAGGAAGTATTTCTTTTAAAACTAGCTCTATTGTCCCAAGAAACAATGTGCTAGATACTGCAGCTTCAAACAGAGCTGGTTTTCTCAGCAGAGATATATGTATTTCGTGCATTAGGGTGAAGAAGCCTATTTGGAACAAGATGAGCTTAACTCGACCTTGAAAATTCTGATTTGCACAAAGTATTCCTGTCAAAAACTGAAACAATTCTCACAGGCAAGCAAGGTGCTTGATACTGCACCTTCTAACAGACATTGTTTTCTTTGGAGATACTCATGGGTTACTTCAACTCAGCTGAAAAGGCCTCTATAAAGTAAGCAGAGTCTATCTCCATCTTGAAACACCAAAGTTGAAGGAAATGTTCTTTTGACAAACAAACTGAATTCTCACAGGAAGTCAACGTGCTAGACGTTCCTGCACATAACACCAAAGGTGTTCTTTGAGAGATACATGTGTTTCGTCAAGTCACCTAATAGTCCTGTTTGGAACCAAATGAGCCTTTCTCCAGCATGAAAACTAGGATTTGCAGGAAGTATTCCTTTCACAAACCACCCCACTTCTCACCGAGAAACAATGTGCTAGATGGGGCACCTTCTAACATAGATAGTTTTCATTTGAGAGACATATATGTTTCTCCTACTCAGCAAAATAGAAGGAGAAGGAGGCTTTTATAGAAGAAAATGAACCATTTTCGACCTTGAAAACTGACATATGCTGCAAGTATTCCTTTAAAGAACTACTCAACTCCCACAGGGAACAATGTGGTGGATGCTTCAGTTTCTAGCCAACATGGTTCTCTTTGGAGAGGTACACGTGTTCCTTCAACTCACCTGAATAGGCCTATTGGGAGCAAACAGTGCCTATGCCCACCTGGAAACACCTCAGTTGCAGGAAGTATTCCTGTCCAAATCTAACACAGTTCTCACAGCAATACAATGTGCTGGATGCTCCCTTTTTCAACCACGGATCGTTTTGTTTCTGAGATATCTGTGTTTCTTCTACTTAGCTGAGTAGGACTATTTGGAACAAAATGAGCCTCTCTCAACCTTGAAAACTGGTTTCCATTGTGTATTACTCACACAACTTACTCAGTTCTCAGAGGGAACCAATGCACTAGAAGCGGCAGTAGCTAACCTAGATGGTTTCTTGGAGAGACACGTGTGTTTCTTCAACTGAGCTGAAAAGGACTCTTTGGAGCAACAGCGCCTATCTGCACCTTGAAACACTTAAGTTGCAGGGAGTAGTCCTTCCAAAAACTACTCAAGTCTCAAGGGAAGCCATGTGCTAAATGCTGAATCTTGGAACATAGATGGTTTACTCTGGAGAGACACATGTGTTCTTTCAACTCAGCTGAAAAGGCCTAGTTGGAGCAAACTGAGCCTGTGTCCATCTTGAAAGATTTTCGTTGCTGGAAGGATTCACTTCAAAAATTAACTCAATTCTCACAAGAAAACAATGTTCTAGATGTTCCTGCACCTAACAACAATGGTTTCTTTGAGAGATACATGTGTTTCTTCGACTCACCTGAAGGGGCCGGTTTGGATGAAAATGAGCCTTTCTCTAGCTTAGAAACTATTGTTTGCAGGAAGAATGCCTTGCAAACATCAACACAATTCTCACAGGGAAACAATGTGCTAGATGCTGCATCTTGTAACTTGGTTCCTTTCTGTCGGAGAGACAGATGTGATTCTTCTAATCAGCTGAAAAGGCCTATTTGGAGCAAATGAGGGCTATCTGCATCTTGAAACACCTAAGATGCACGAAGTGTTCCTTTCACAACTAACTCAATTCTCACAGAAAAAGAATGTGCTACATGCCCCTGCGTCTAACACTGAAGGGTTTCCTCAAAAGATACATGTGTTTCGTCAACTCACTTGAACAGGCCTATAGGGAACACAAGTACCCTTCTCCACTTTGAAACCTTTGATTTGCAGGAACTGTTCCCTTCAAAAACCAAGTGAAGTCTCAGAGGAAAACAATGTGCTAGATCTCCTGCTGCTAAGATAGATGGGTTTTTTTGGGAGATACACGTGTTTCGTCAACTTAACTAACTTAACTGAATAGGCGTACTTGCAACGAAATGAGCCTTTCTGCACCTTGAAACCTGTGCTTTGCAGGAATTACTCCTTCACAACTAACTCAGTTCTCAGAGGGAGAAAATGCACTAGATGCTGCAGCTTCTATCATAGATGGTTTTCTTTGAAGTCACACATGTGTTTCTCCACCTCAGTTGAATAGGCCGTTCTGGATCAAAAAGTGCCTGTCTCAAGCTCGAATCACCTTATTTTCAGGAAGTATTCCTTTCCAAGACTAACTCACTTCTCACAGAGAAACAATTTTCCACTTGCTACAGCTTCTAGCACAGATGGTTTTTTGCGAGAGATCATTGTGTTTGTTCAACTTACAGGAACCGTACATTTGCAACAAAATGAGCCCTTCTCCACCTTGAAAACTATTATTTGCTGGAAGTATTCCTTTCAAAAGGAACTCACTTCTCACAGAGAAACAGTATGCTCCATGCTGAAGCTTCTAAAAACCTGGTTTTCTTTGGACTTCTATATGAGTCTTCAACTCAGCTGAATAGGCCTATTAGGAGCAAAGAGAACTTATTTCCGCCCTTCAACACCGTGCTTGCAGGAAGTTTCCTTTTCCAAAGCTGACCAAGATCTCACCAAATACAATGTGCTCGAAGCTCCTGCTTCTAACACGGATCGTTTTCTGTATGAGATACAAGTGTTTCTTCAACTTAGTTGAGTAGGCCTATTTGGCACAAAATGAGCCTTTCTCCACCTTGAAAATTGTGATTTGCTGGAAGTATTCATCTCAAAAATTCATCCATTTCTCACTGGAAAACAATGTGCTAGAGGCTTCAGCTTCTTACATAGATGGTTTTCTTTGGAGAAACACCTGTCTTTCTTCAACTCTGGTGAAGAGGACTTTATAGACCAAACGGAGTCTATGTCCATCTTGAAACACCAAAGTTGCAGGAAGTGTTCTTTACCAAAACAAACTTAATTGTTACAAAAAGCAATGTGCTTGATGTTCTTGCATCTATCATTGAAGGTTTTCTTCGAGAGATGCACGTGATTGGTCAAGTGACCTGAATAGGCATGTTTGGAACAAAATGAGCCTTTCTCCAGCTTGAAAACTAGGATTTGCAGGAAATATTCCTTTCAAAACGAACCCAGTTGTCATAGAGAAACAATGGGCAAGACAATGCAGCTTTGAACATAGAAGGTTTTCTTTGGTGAGATTCGTGTGTCTCTCCTACTCAGCTAAATAGGCTTTTATGGAACTAAGGGAGGCTTTTCCACCTTGACAATGGTGATACGCTGCACGTATTCCTTTCAAAAACTAACTTACCTCTTATAAGAAAACAATGTGCTAGATGCTGCAGCTTCTAGCATACATGGTTCTTTTGGGAGAGGTACACATGTTCCTGGAACTCAGCTGAATAGGCCTATTTGGAGCAAACATTGACTATGTCCACCCTGAAACACCTCAGTTGCAGGAAGTATTACTCTCTAACTCTAACACAATTCTCACAGGAATACAATGTGCTGTAGCTCCTGCTTCTAACATGAATGGTTTTCTTTCTGAGATACATGTGTTTCTTCAACTTAGCTGGATAGGCCTATTTGGAACAAAGTTAGCTTATCTCCAATATGAAGTTGTGATTTGCAGCGTGTATTACTCTAAAAATCTTACTCAGTTCTCACAGGAAAATAAAGCGCTAAATGGGCAGTTTCTAAAATAGATGGTGTTTTGGAGATATTCATGTCTTTCTTCAACTCAGGTGAAAATTACTTTTTGGAGCAACAGTCCCTACCTTCACCTTGAAACACTTAAGTTGCAGGAAGTATTCCTTTCCAAAGTTATGCAAGTCTCAGAGGGAGACAATGTGCTAGATCTCCTGCTTCTAAGACCAGTGGTTTTCTTTGGTAGATACATGTGTTCCTTCAACTTAACTGAAGAGGCCTACTTGCAACCACATAAGACTTTCTCCACCTGGAAAACTATGGTTTGCAGGAAGTTTTCTTTTCAAAACTAACTCAATTCTCAGAGGGAGGCAATGCACCAGATGCTGCAGCTTCTATCATACATGGTTTTCTATGGGGTGATACATGTGTTTCTTCACCTCAGTTAAATAGGCCTATTTGGAGGAAAAAGTGCCTACCTCAATCTGGAATCACCTAGTTTTCAGGAAGTATTCCTATCAAACAGTAACTCACTTCTCACAGAGAAACAATGTTCTACTTGCTTCTGCTTCAAACACAGGTGGTTTTCCTTTGAGAGATACACGTGTTTCTTCGACTTCAAGCATCGGCAGATTTGCAACATAATGGTCTTTTCTTCAGCTTGAAAACTGTCATTTGCAGGAAGTATTCCTTTCAAAATGAACTAGTTCTCACAGAGAAACAATGTGCTCGATGCTGAAGCTTCTAAAACCGTGGCTTTCTTTGGACAGGTATATGTGTTGATTCAATTCATCTGAGTAGTCCTATTTGGAGCCAACAGAGCCTACTTCCACCTTGCAACACCATGGTTGGAAGAAGATTTCCGTTCCAAACCTGACACAATTAGCACAGGAAAACAATGTGCTAGATGCTTCTGCTTCAAATATGCATGGTGTTGTTTTGAGAAATACGTGGTTCTCCAACTTAGCTGAATAGGACTATTTGGAACAAGGTTAGCCATTCTCCAGTTGAACCTTGTGAGGTTCCTGATGTATTAGTCTCAAAACCTTACTCAGTTCTCACTGGGAAACAATGCACTAGATGCGGAGGCTGTTTGGAACAAAATGAGCCTTTTTTCCACCTTAGAACTGTTTTTGCAGGAATTATTCCTTTCAAAAACAAACTCAAGTCTCCGAAGGAAACAATGTGTTGATGCCCCTGCTTCTAATCGGGATGTTTTTCTTTTGACAGATAAAGGTATTTCTTCTCTTCAGCTTAATAGGCCTGATTGTAACAAAAAGATCCTTTCTCCCCCTTGAGAAGTATGATTTGCTGGGAGTATTACATTCGAAATCGAACTCAATTCTACAGGGAAACAATGTGCCAGATGCTGCAGCTTCTAACATGGATGGTGTCTTTGGAGAGATACATGTGTTTCTTCAACTCAGCTGAGTAGATCTATTTGGAGCAAACAGAGCCTATCTCCACCTTGAAACACCTAAGTTGGAGGAAGTATTTCTTTTAAAACTAGCTCTATTGTCCCAAGAAACAATGTGCTAGATACTGCAGCTTCAAACAGAGCTGGTTTTCTCAGCAGAGATATATGTATTTCGTGCATTAGGGTGAAGAAGCCTATTTGGAACAAGATGAGCTTAACTCGACCTTGAAAATTCTGATTTGCACAAAGTATTCCTGTCAAAAACTGAAACAATTCTCACAGGCAAGCAAGGTGCTTGATACTGCACCTTCTAACAGACATTGTTTTCTTTGGAGATACTCATGGGTTACTTCAACTCAGCTGAAAAGGCCTCTATAAAGTAAGCAGAGTCTATCTCCATCTTGAAACACCAAAGTTGAAGGAAATGTTCTTTTGACAAACAAACTGAATTCTCACAGGAAGTCAACGTGCTAGACGTTCCTGCACATAACACCAAAGGTGTTCTTTGAGAGATACATGTGTTTCGTCAAGTCACCTAATAGTCCTGTTTGGAACCAAATGAGCCTTTCTCCAGCATGAAAACTAGGATTTGCAGGAAGTATTCCTTTCACAAACCACCCCACTTCTCACCGAGAAACAATGTGCTAGATGGGGCACCTTCTAACATAGATAGTTTTCATTTGAGAGACATATATGTTTCTCCTACTCAGCAAAATAGAAGGAGAAGGAGGCTTTTATAGAAGAAAATGAACCATTTTCGACCTTGAAAACTGACATATGCTGCAAGTATTCCTTTAAAGAACTACTCAACTCCCACAGGGAACAATGTGGTGGATGCTTCAGTTTCTAGCCAACATGGTTCTCTTTGGAGAGGTACACGTGTTCCTTCAACTCACCTGAATAGGCCTATTGGGAGCAAACAGTGCCTATGCCCACCTGGAAACACCTCAGTTGCAGGAAGTATTCCTGTCCAAATCTAACACAGTTCTCACAGCAATACAATGTGCTGGATGCTCCCTTTTTCAACCACGGATCGTTTTGTTTCTGACATATCTGTCTTTCTTCTACTTAGCTGAGTAGGACTATTTGGAACAAAATGAGCCTCTCTCAACCTTGAAAACTGGTTTCCATTGTGTATTACTCACACAACTTACTCAGTTCTCAGAGGGAACCAATGCACTAGAAGCGGCAGTAGCTAACCTAGATGGTTTCTTGGAGAGACACGTGTGTTTCTTCAACTGAGCTGAAAAGGACTCTTTGGAGCAACAGCGCCTATCTGCACCTTGAAACACTTAAGTTGCAGGGAGTAGTCCTTCCAAAAACTACTCAAGTCTCAAGGGAAGCCATGTGCTAAATGCTGAATCTTGGAACATAGATGGTTTACTCTGGAGAGACACATGTGTTCTTTCAACTCAGCTGAAAAGGCCAAGTTGGAGCAAACTGAGCCTGTGTCCATCTTGAAAGATTTTCGTTGCTGGAAGGATTCACTTCAAAAATTAACTCAATTCTCACAAGAAAACAATGTTCTAGATGTTCCTGCACCTAACAACAATGGTTTCTTTGAGAGATACATGTGTTTCTTCGACTCACCTGAAGGGGCCGGTTTGGATGAAAATGAGCCTTTCTCTAGCTTAGAAACTATTGTTTGCAGGAAGAATGCCTTGCAAACATCAACACAATTCTCACAGGGAAACAATGTGCTAGATGCTGCATCTTGTAACTTGGTTCCTTTTTGTCGGAGAGACAGATGTGATTCTTCTAATCAGCTGAAAAGGCCTATTTGGAGCAAATGAGGGCTATCTGCATCTTGAAACACCTAAGATGCACGAAGTGTTCCTTTCACAACTAACTCAATTCTCACAGAAAAAGAATGTGCTACATGCCCCTGCGTCTAACACTGAAGGGTTTCCTCAAAAGATACATGTGTTTCGTCAACTCACTTGAACAGGCCTATAGGGAACACAAGTACCCTTCTCCACTTTGAAACCTTTGATTTGCAGGAACTGTTCCCTTCAAAAACCAAGTGAAGTCTCAGAGGAAAACAATGTGCTAGATCTCCTGCTGCTAAGATAGATGGGTTTTTTTGGGAGATACACGTGTTTCGTCAACTTAACTAACTTAACTGAATAGGCGTACTTGCAACGAAATGAGCCTTTCTGCACCTTGAAACCTGTGCTTTGCAGGAATTACTCCTTCACAACTAACTCAGTTCTCAGAGGGAGACAATGCACTAGATGCTGCAGCTTCTATCATAGATGGTTTTCTTTGAAGTCACACATGTGTTTCTCCACCTCAGTTGAATAGGCCGTTCTGGATCAAAAAGTGCCTGTCTCAAGCTCGAATCACCTTATTTTCAGGAAGTATTCCTTTCCAAGACTAACTCACTTCTCACAGAGAAACAATTTTCCACTTGCTACAGCTTCTAGCACAGATGGTTTTTTGCGAGAGATCATTGTGTTTGTTCAACTTACAGGAACCGTACATTTGCAACAAAATGAGCCCTTCTCCACCTTGAAAACTATTATTTGCTGGAAGTATTCCTTTCAAAAGGAACTCACTTCTCACAGAGAAACAGTATGCTCCATGCTGAAGCTTCTAAAAACCTGGTTTTCTTTGGACTTCTATATGAGTCTTCAACTCAGCTGAATAGGCCTATTAGGAGCAAAGAGAACTTATTTCCGCCCTTCAACACCGTGCTTGCAGGAAGTTTCCTTTTCCAAAGCTGACCAAGATCTCACCAAATACAATGTGCTCGAAGCTCCTGCTTCTAACACGGATCGTTTTCTGTATGAGATACAAGTGTTTCTTCAACTTAGTTGAGTAGGCCTATTTGGCACAAAATGAGCCTTTCTCCACCTTGAAAATTGTGATTTGCTGGAAGTATTCATTTCAAAAATTCATCCATTTCTCACTGGAAAACAATGTGCTAGAGGCTTCAGCTTCTTACATAGATGGTTTTCTTTGGAGAAACACCTGTCTTTCTTCAACTCTGGTGAAGAGGACTTTATAGACCAAACGGAGTCTATGTCCATCTTGAAACACCAAAGTTGCAGGAAGTGTTCTTTACCAAAACAAACTTAATTGTTACCAAAAGCAATGTGCTTGATGTTCTTGCATCTATCATTGAAGGTTTTCTTCGAGAGATGCACGTGATTGGTCAAGTGACCTGAATAGGCATGTTTGGAACAAAATGAGCCTTTCTCCAGCTTGAAAACTAGGATTTGCAGGAAATATTCCTTTCAAAACGAACCCAGTTGTCATAGAGAAACAATGGGCAAGACAATGCAGCTTTGAACATAGAAGGTTTTCTTTGGTGAGATTCGTGTGTCTCTCCTACTCAGCTAAATAGGCTTTTATGGAACTAAGGGAGGCTTTTCCACCTTGACAATGGTGATACGCTGCACGTATTCCTTTCAAAAACTAACTTACCTCTTATAAGAAAACAATGTGCTAGATGCTGCAGCTTCTAGCATACATGGTTCTTTTGGGAGAGGTACACATGTTCCTGGAACTCAGCTGAATAGGCCTATTTGGAGCAAACATTGACTATGTCCACCCTGAAACACCTCAGTTGCAGGAAGTATTACTCTCTAACTCTAACACAATTCTCACAGGAATACAATGTGCTGTAGCTCCTGCTTCTAACATGAATGGTTTTCTTTCTGAGATACATGTGTTTCTTCAACTTAGCTGGATAGGCCTATTTGGAACAAAGTTAGCTTATCTCCAATATGAAGTTGTGATTTGCAGCGTGTATTACTCTAAAAATCTTACTCAGTTCTCACAGGAAAATAAAGCGCTAAATGGGCAGTTTCTAAAATAGATGGTGTTTTGGAGATATTCATGTCTTTCTTCAACTCAGGTGAAAATTACTTTTTGGAGCAACAGTCCCTACCTTCACCTTGAAACACTTAAGTTGCAGGAAGTATTCCTTTCCAAAGTTATGCAAGTCTCAGAGGGAGACAATGTGCTAGATCTCCTGCTTCTAAGACCAGTGGTTTTCTTTGGTAGATACATGTGTTCCTTCAACTTAACTGAAGAGGCCTACTTGCAACCACATAAGCCTTTCTCCACCTGGAAAACTATGGTTTGCAGGAAGTTTTCTTTTCAAAACTAACTCAATTCTCAGAGGGAGGCAATGCACCAGATGCTGCAGCTTCTATCATACATGGTTTTCTATGGGGTGATACATGTGTTTCTTCACCTCAGTTAAATAGGCCTATTTGGAGGAAAAAGTGCCTACCTCAATCTGGAATCACCTAGTTTTCAGGAAGTATTCCTATCAAACAGTAACTCACTTCTCACAGAGAAACAATGTTCTACTTGCTTCTGCTTCAAACACAGGTGGTTTTCCTTTGAGAGATACACGTGTTTCTTCGACTTCAAGCATCGGCAGATTTGCAACATAATGGTCTTTTCTTCAGCTTGAAAACTGTCATTTGCAGGAAGTATTCCTTTCAAAATGAACTAGTTCTCACAGAGAAACAATGTGCTCGATGCTGAAGCTTCTAAATCCGTGGCTTTCTTTGGACAGGTATATGTGTTGATTCAATTCATCTGAGTAGTCCTATTTGGAGCCAACAGAGCCTACTTCCACCTTGCAACACCATGGTTGGAAGAAGATTTCCGTTCCAAACCTGACACAATTAGCACAGGAAAACAATGTGCTAGATGCTTCTGCTTCAAATATGCATGGTGTTGTTTTGAGAAATACGTGGTTCTCCAACTTAGCTGAATAGGACTATTTGGAACAAGGTTAGCCATTCTCCAGTTGAACCTTGTGAGGTTCCTGATGTATTAGTCTCAAAATCTTACTCAGTTCTCACTGGGAAACAATGCACTAGATGCGGAGGCTGTTTGGAACAAAATGAGCCTTTTTTCCACCTTAGAACTGTTTTTGCAGGAATTATTCCTTTCAAAAACAAACTCAAGTCTCCGAAGGAAACAATGTGTTGATGCCCCTGCTTCTAATCGGGATGTTTTTCTTTTGACAGATAAAGGTATTTCTTCTCTTCAGCTTAATAGGCCTGATTGTAACAAAAAGATCCTTTCTCCCCCTTGAGAAGTATGATTTGCTGGGAGTATTACATTCGAAAACGGACTCAATTCTACAGGGAAACAATGTGCCAGATGCTGCAGCTTCTAACATGGATGGTGTCTTTGGAGAGATACATGTGTTTCTTCAACTCAGCTGAGTAGATCTATTTGGAGCAAACAGAGCCTATCTCCACCTTGAAACACCTAAGTTGGAGGAAGTATTTCTTTCAAAACTAGCTCTATTGTCCCAAGAAACAATGTGCTAGATACTGCAGCTTCAAACAGAGCTGGTTTTCTCAGCAGAGATATATGTATTTCGTGCATTAGGGTGAAGAAGCCTATTTGGAACAAGATGAGCTTAACTCGACCTTGAAAATTCTGATTTGCACAAAGTATTCCTCTCAAAAACTGAAACAATTCTCACAGGCAAGCAAGGTGCTTGATACTGCACCTTCAAACAGACATTGTTTTCTTTGGAGATACTCATGGGTTACTTCAACTCAGCTGAAAAGGCCTCTATAAAGTAAGCAGAGTCTATCTCCATCTTGAAACACCAAAGTTGAAGGAAATGTTCTTTTGACAAACAAACTGAATTCTCACAGGAAGTCAACGTGCTAGACGTTCCTGCACATAACACCAAAGGTGTTCTTTGAGAGATACATGTGTTTCGTCAAGTCACCTAATAGTCCTGTTTGGAACCAAATGAGCCTTTCTCCAGCATGAAAACTAGGATTTGCAGGAAGTATTCCTTTCACAAACCACATCACTTCTCACCGAGAAACAATGTGCTAGATGGGGCACCTTCTAACATAGATAGTTTTCATTTGAGAGACATATGTGTTTCTCCTACTCAGCAAAATAGAAGGAGAAGGAGGCTTTTATAGAACAAAATGAACCATTTTCGACCTTGAAAACTGACATATGCTGCAAGTATTCCTTTAAAGAACTACTCAACTCCCACAGGGAACAATGTGGTGGATGCTTCAGTTTCTAGCCAACATGGTTCTCTTTGGAGAGGTACACGTGTTCCTTCAACTCACCTGAATAGGCCTATTGGGAGCAAAACTGCCTATGCCCACCTGGAAACAAGTCAGTTGCAGGAAGTATTCCTGTCCAAATCTAACACAGTTCTCACAGGAATACAATGTGCTGGATGCTCCCTTTTTCAAACACGGATCGTTTTGTTTCTGACATATCTGTGTTTCTTCTACTTAGCTGAGTAGGACTATTTGGAACAAAATGAGCCTCTCTCAACCTTGAAAACTGGTTTCCATTGTGTATTACTCACACAACTTACTCAGTTCTCAGAGGGAACCAATGCACTAGAAGCGGCAGTAGCTAACCTAGATGGTTTCTTGGAGAGACACGTGTGTTTCTTCAACTGAGCTGAAAAGGACTCTTTGGAGCAACAGCGCCTATCTGCACCTTGAAACACTTAAGTTGCAGGGAGTAGTCCTTCCAAAAACTACTCAAGTCTCAAGGGAAGCCATGTGCTAAATGCTGAATCTTGGAACATAGATGGTTTACTCTGGAGAGACACATGTGTTGTTTCAACTCAGCTGAAAAGGCCTAGTTGGAGCAAACTGAGCCTGTGTCCATCTTGAAAGACTTTCGTTGCTGGAAGGATTCACTTCAAAAATTAACTCAATTCTCACAAGAAAACAATGTTCTAGATGTTCCTGCACCTAACAACAATGGTTTCTTTGAGAGATACATGTGTTTCTTCTACTCACCTGAAGGGGCCGGTTTGGATGAAAATGAGCCTTTCTCTAGCTTAGAAACTATTGTTTGCAGGAAGAATGCCTTGCAAACATCAACACAATTCTCACAGGGAAACAATGTGCTAGATGCTGCATCTTGTAACTTGGTTCCTTTCTGTCGGAGAGACAGATGTGATTCTTCTAATCAGCTGAAAAGGCCTATTTGGAGCAAATGAGGGCTATCTGCATCTTGAAACACCTAAGATGCACGAAGTGTTCCTTTCACAACTAACTCAATTCTCACAGAAAAAGAATGTGCTACATGCCCCTGCGTCTAACACTGAAGGGTTTCCTCAAAAGATACATGTGTTTCGTCAACTCACTTGAACAGGCCTATAGGGAACACAAGTACCCTTCTCCACTTTGAAACCTTTGATTTGCAGGAACTGTTCCCTTCAAAAACCAAGTCAAGTCTCAGAGGAAAACAATGTGCTAGATCTCCTGCTGCTAAGATAGATGGGTTTTTTTGGGAGATACACGTGTTTCGTCAACTTAACTAACTTAACTGAATAGGCGTACTTGCAACGAAATGAGCCTTTCTGCACCTTGAAACCTGTGCTTTGCAGGAATTACTCCTTCACAACTAACTCAGTTCTCAGAGGGAGACAATGCACTAGATGCTGCAGCTTCTATCATAGATGGTTTTCTTTGAAGTCACACATGTGTTTCTCCACCTCAGTTGAATAGGCCGTTCTGGATCAAAAAGTGCCTGTCTCAAGCTCGAATCACCTTATTTTCAGGAAGTATTCCTTTCCAAGACTAACTCACTTCTCACAGAGAAACAATTTTCCACTTGCTACAGCTTCTAGCACAGATGGTTTTTTGCGAGAGATCATTGTGTTTGTTCAACTTACAGGAACCGTACATTTGCAACAAAATGAGCCCTTCTCCACCTTGAAAACTATTATTTGCTGGAAGTATTCCTTTCAAAAGGAACTCACTTCTCACAGAGAAACAGTATGCTCCATGCTGAAGCTTCTAAAAACCTGGTTTTCTTTGGACTTCTATATGAGTCTTCAACTCAGCTGAATAGGCCTATTAGGAGCAAAGAGAACTTATTTCCGCCCTTCAACACCGTGCTTGCAGGAAGTTTCCTTTTCCAAAGCTGACCAAGATCTCACCAAATACAATGTGCTCGAAGCTCCTGCTTCTAACACGGATTGTTTTCTGTATGAGATACAAGTGTTTCTTCAACTTAGTTGAGTAGGCCTATTTGGCACAAAATGAGCCTTTCTCCACCTTGAAAATTGTGATTTGCTGGAAGTATTCATCTCAAAAATTCATCCATTTCTCACTGGAAAACAATGTGCTAGAGGCTTCAGCTTCTTACATAGATGGTTTTCTTTGGAGAAACACCTGTCTTTCTTCAACTCTGGTGAAGAGGACTTTATAGACCAAACGGAGTCTATGTCCATCTTGAAACACCAAAGTTGCAGGAAGTGTTCTTTACCAAAACAAACTTAATTGTTACAAAAAGCAATGTGCTTGATGTTCTTGCATCTATCATTGAAGGTTTTCTTCGAGAGATGCACGTGATTGGTCAAGTGACCTGAATAGGCATGTTTGGAACAAAATGAGCCTTTCTCCAGCTTGAAAACTAGGATTTGCAGGAAATATTCCTTTCAAAACGAACCCAGTTGTCATAGAGAAACAATGGGCAAGACAATGCAGCTTTGAACATAGAAGGTTTTCTTTGGTGAGATTCGTGTGTCTCTCCTACTCAGCTAAATAGGCTTTTATGGAACTAAGGGAGGCTTTTCCACCTTGACAATGGTGATACGCTGCACGTATTCCTTTCAAAAACTAACTTACCTCTTATAAGAAAACAATGTGCTAGATGCTGCAGCTTCTAGCATACATGGTTCTTTTGGGAGAGGTACACATGTTCCTGGAACTCAGCTGAATAGGCCTATTTGGAGCAAACATTGACTATGTCCACCCTGAAACACCTCAGTTGCAGGAAGTATTACTCTCTAACTCTAACACAATTCTCACAGGAATACAATGTGCTGTAGCTCCTGCTTCTAACATGAATGGTTTTCTTTCTGAGATACATGTGTTTCTTCAACTTAGCTGGATAGGCCTATTTGGAACAAAGTTAGCTTATCTCCAATATGAAGTTGTGATTTGCAGCGTGTATTACTCTAAAAATCTTACTCAGTTCTCACAGGAAAATAAAGCGCTAAATGGGCAGTTTCTAAAATAGATGGTGTTTTGGAGATATTCATGTCTTTCTTCAACTCAGGTGAAAATTACTTTTTGGAGCAACAGTCCCTACCTTCACCTTGAAACACTTAAGTTGCAGGAAGTATTCCTTTCCAAAGTTATGCAAGTCTCAGAGGGAGACAATGTGCTAGATCTCCTGCTTCTAAGACCAGTGGTTTTCTTTGGTAGATACATGTGTTCCTTCAACTTAACTGAAGAGGCCTACTTGCAACCACATAAGACTTTCTCCACCTGGAAAACTATGGTTTGCAGGAAGTTTTCTTTTCAAAACTAACTCAATTCTCAGAGGGAGGCAATGCACCAGATGCTGCAGCTTCTATCATACATGGTTTTCTATGGGGTGATACATGTGTTTCTTCACCTCAGTTAAATAGGCCTATTTGGAGGAAAAAGTGCCTACCTCAATCTGGAATCACCTAGTTTTCAGGAAGTATTCCTATCAAACAGTAACTCACTTCTCACAGAGAAACAATGTTCTACTTGCTTCTGCTTCAAACACAGGTGGTTTTCCTTTGAGAGATACACGTGTTTCTTCGACTTCAAGCATCGGCAGATTTGCAACATAATGGTCTTTTCTTCAGCTTGAAAACTGTCATTTGCAGGAAGTATTCCTTTCAAAATGAACTAGTTCTCACAGAGAAACAATGTGCTCGATGCTGAAGCTTCTAAAACCGTGGCTTTCTTTGGACAGGTATATGTGTTGATTCAATTCATCTGAGTAGTCCTATTTGGAGCCAACAGAGCCTACTTCCACCTTGCAACACCATGGTTGGAAGAAGATTTCCGTTCCAAACCTGACACAATTAGCACAGGAAAACAATGTGCTAGATGCTTCTGCTTCAAATATGCATGGTGTTGTTTTGAGAAATACGTGGTTCTCCAACTTAGCTGAATAGGACTATTTGGAACAAGGTTAGCCATTCTCCAGTTGAACCTTGTGAGGTTCCTGATGTATTAGTCTCAAAACCTTACTCAGTTCTCACTGGGAAACAATGCACTAGATGCGGAGGCTGTTTGGAACAAAATGAGCCTTTTTTCCACCTTAGAACTGTTTTTGCAGGAATTATTCCTTTCAAAAACAAACTCAAGTCTCCGAAGGAAACAATGTGTTGATGCCCCTGCTTCTAATCGGGATGTTTTTCTTTTGACAGATAAAGGTATTTCTTCTCTTCAGCTTAATAGGCCTGATTGTAACAAAAAGATCCTTTCTCCCCCTTGAGAAGTATGATTTGCTGGGAGTATTACATTCGAAATCGAACTCAATTCTACAGGGAAACAATGTGCCAGATGCTGCAGCTTCTAACATGGATGGTGTCTTTGGAGAGATACATGTGTTTCTTCAACTCAGCTGAGTAGATCTATTTGGAGCAAACAGAGCCTATCTCCACCTTGAAACACCTAAGTTGGAGGAAGTATTTCTTTTAAAACTAGCTCTATTGTCCCAAGAAACAATGTGCTAGATACTGCAGCTTCAAACAGAGCTGGTTTTCTCAGCAGAGATATATGTATTTCGTGCATTAGGGTGAAGAAGCCTATTTGGAACAAGATGAGCTTAACTCGACCTTGAAAATTCTGATTTGCACAAAGTATTCCTGTCAAAAACTGAAACAATTCTCACAGGCAAGCAAGGTGCTTGATACTGCACCTTCTAACAGACATTGTTTTCTTTGGAGATACTCATGGGTTACTTCAACTCAGCTGAAAAGGCCTCTATAAAGTAAGCAGAGTCTATCTCCATCTTGAAACACCAAAGTTGAAGGAAATGTTCTTTTGACAAACAAACTGAATTCTCACAGGAAGTCAACGTGCTAGACGTTCCTGCACATAACACCAAAGGTGTTCTTTGAGAGATACATGTGTTTCGTCAAGTCACCTAATAGTCCTGTTTGGAACCAAATGAGCCTTTCTCCAGCATGAAAACTAGGATTTGCAGGAAGTATTCCTTTCACAAACCACCCCACTTCTCACCGAGAAACAATGTGCTAGATGGGGCACCTTCTAACATAGATAGTTTTCATTTGAGAGACATATATGTTTCTCCTACTCAGCAAAATAGAAGGAGAAGGAGGCTTTTATAGAAGAAAATGAACCATTTTCGACCTTGAAAACTGACATATGCTGCAAGTATTCCTTTAAAGAACTACTCAACTCCCACAGGGAACAATGTGGTGGATGCTTCAGTTTCTAGCCAACATGGTTCTCTTTGGAGAGGTACACGTGTTCCTTCAACTCACCTGAATAGGCCTATTGGGAGCAAACAGTGCCTATGCCCACCTGGAAACACCTCAGTTGCAGGAAGTATTCCTGTCCAAATCTAACACAGTTCTCACAGCAATACAATGTGCTGGATGCTCCCTTTTTCAACCACGGATCGTTTTGTTTCTGACATATCTGTCTTTCTTCTACTTAGCTGAGTAGGACTATTTGGAACAAAATGAGCCTCTCTCAACCTTGAAAACTGGTTTCCATTGTGTATTACTCACACAACTTACTCAGTTCTCAGAGGGAACCAATGCACTAGAAGCGGCAGTAGCTAACCTAGATGGTTTCTTGGAGAGACACGTGTGTTTCTTCAACTGAGCTGAAAAGGACTCTTTGGAGCAACAGCGCCTATCTGCACCTTGAAACACTTAAGTTGCAGGGAGTAGTCCTTCCAAAAACTACTCAAGTCTCAAGGGAAGCCATGTGCTAAATGCTGAATCTTGGAACATAGATGGTTTACTCTGGAGAGACACATGTGTTCTTTCAACTCAGCTGAAAAGGCCTAGTTGGAGCAAACTGAGCCTGTGTCCATCTTGAAAGATTTTCGTTGCTGGAAGGATTCACTTCAAAAATTAACTCAATTCTCACAAGAAAACAATGTTCTAGATGTTCCTGCACCTAACAACAATGGTTTCTTTGAGAGATACATGTGTTTCTTCGACTCACCTGAAGGGGCCGGTTTGGATGAAAATGAGCCTTTCTCTAGCTTAGAAACTATTGTTTGCAGGAAGAATGCCTTGCAAACATCAACACAATTCTCACAGGGAAACAATGTGCTAGATGCTGCATCTTGTAACTTGGTTCCTTTTTGTCGGAGAGACAGATGTGATTCTTCTAATCAGCTGAAAAGGCCTATTTGGAGCAAATGAGGGCTATCTGCATCTTGAAACACCTAAGATGCACGAAGTGTTCCTTTCACAACTAACTCAATTCTCACAGAAAAAGAATGTGCTACATGCCCCTGCGTCTAACACTGAAGGGTTTCCTCAAAAGATACATGTGTTTCGTCAACTCACTTGAACAGGCCTATAGGGAACACAAGTACCCTTCTCCACTTTGAAACCTTTGATTTGCAGGAACTGTTCCCTTCAAAAACCAAGTCAAGTCTCAGAGGAAAACAATGTGCTAGATCTCCTGCTGCTAAGATAGATGGGTTTTTTTGGGAGATACACGTGTTTCGTCAACTTAACTAACTTAACTGAATAGGCGTACTTGCAACGAAATGAGCCTTTCTGCACCTTGAAACCTGTGCTTTGCAGGAATTACTCCTTCACAACTAACTCAGTTCTCAGAGGGAGACAATGCACTAGATGCTGCAGCTTCTATCATAGATGGTTTTCTTTGAAGTCACACATGTGTTTCTCCACCTCAGTTGAATAGGCCGTTCTGGATCAAAAAGTGCCTGTCTCAAGCTCGAATCACCTTATTTTCAGGAAGTATTCCTTTCCAAGACTAACTCACTTCTCACAGAGAAACAATTTTCCACTTGCTACAGCTTCTAGCACAGATGGTTTTTTGCGAGAGATCATTGTGTTTGTTCAACTTACAGGAACCGTACATTTGCAACAAAATGAGCCCTTCTCCACCTTGAAAACTATTATTTGCTGGAAGTATTCCTTTCAAAAGGAACTCACTTCTCACAGAGAAACAGTATGCTCCATGCTGAAGCTTCTAAAAACCTGGTTTTCTTTGGACTTCTATATGAGTCTTCAACTCAGCTGAATAGGCCTATTAGGAGCAAAGAGAACTTATTTCCGCCCTTCAACACCGTGCTTGCAGGAAGTTTCCTTTTCCAAAGCTGACCAAGATCTCACCAAATACAATGTGCTCGAAGCTCCTGCTTCTAACACGGATCGTTTTCTGTATGAGATACAAGTGTTTCTTCAACTTAGTTGAGTAGGCCTATTTGGCACAAAATGAGCCTTTCTCCACCTTGAAAATTGTGATTTGCTGGAAGTATTCATTTCAAAAATTCATCCATTTCTCACTGGAAAACAATGTGCTAGAGGCTTCAGCTTCTTACATAGATGGTTTTCTTTGGAGAAACACCTGTCTTTCTTCAACTCTGGTGAAGAGGACTTTATAGACCAAACGGAGTCTATGTCCATCTTGAAACACCAAAGTTGCAGGAAGTGTTCTTTACCAAAACAAACTTAATTGTTACAAAAAGCAATGTGCTTGATGTTCTTGCATCTATCATTGAAGGTTTTCTTCGAGAGATGCACGTGATTGGTCAAGTGACCTGAATAGGCATGTTTGGAACAAAATGAGCCTTTCTCCAGCTTGAAAACTAGGATTTGCAGGAAATATTCCTTTCAAAACGAACCCAGTTGTCATAGAGAAACAATGGGCAAGACAATGCAGCTTTGAACATAGAAGGTTTTCTTTGGTGAGATTCGTGTGTCTCTCCTACTCAGCTAAATAGGCTTTTATGGAACTAAGGGAGGCTTTTCCACCTTGACAATGGTGATACGCTGCACGTATTCCTTTCAAAAACTAACTTACCTCTTATAAGAAAACAATGTGCTAGATGCTGCAGCTTCTAGCATACATGGTTCTTTTGGGAGAGGTACACATGTTCCTGGAACTCAGCTGAATAGGCCTATTTGGAGCAAACATTGACTATGTCCACCCTGAAACACCTCAGTTGCAGGAAGTATTACTCTCTAACTCTAACACAATTCTCACAGGAATACAATGTGCTGTAGCTCCTGCTTCTAACATGAATGGTTTTCTTTCTGAGATACATGTGTTTCTTCAACTTAGCTGGATAGGCCTATTTGGAACAAAGTTAGCTTATCTCCAATATGAAGTTGTGATTTGCAGCGTGTATTACTCTAAAAATCTTACTCAGTTCTCACAGGAAAATAAAGCGCTAAATGGGCAGTTTCTAAAATAGATGGTGTTTTGGAGATATTCATGTCTTTCTTCAACTCAGGTGAAAATTACTTTTTGGAGCAACAGTCCCTACCTTCACCTTGAAACACTTAAGTTGCAGGAAGTATTCCTTTCCAAAGTTATGCAAGTCTCAGAGGGAGACAATGTGCTAGATCTCCTGCTTCTAAGACCAGTGGTTTTCTTTGGTAGATACATGTGTTCCTTCAACTTAACTGAAGAGGCCTACTTGCAACCACATAAGCCTTTCTCCACCTGGAAAACTATGGTTTGCAGGAAGTTTTCTTTTCAAAACTAACTCAATTCTCAGAGGGAGGCAATGCACCAGATGCTGCAGCTTCTATCATACATGGTTTTCTATGGGGTGATACATGTGTTTCTTCACCTCAGTTAAATAGGCCTATTTGGAGGAAAAAGTGCCTACCTCAATCTGGAATCACCTAGTTTTCAGGAAGTATTCCTATCAAACAGTAACTCACTTCTCACAGAGAAACAATGTTCTACTTGCTTCTGCTTCAAACACAGGTGGTTTTCCTTTGAGAGATACACGTGTTTCTTCGACTTCAAGCATCGGCAGATTTGCAACATAATGGTCTTTTCTTCAGCTTGAAAACTGTCATTTGCAGGAAGTATTCCTTTCAAAATGAACTAGTTCTCACAGAGAAACAATGTGCTCGATGCTGAAGCTTCTAAAACCGTGGCTTTCTTTGGACAGGTATATGTGTTGATTCAATTCATCTGAGTAGTCCTATTTGGAGCCAACAGAGCCTACTTCCACCTTGCAACACCATGGTTGGAAGAAGATTTCCGTTCCAAACCTGACACAATTAGCACAGGAAAACAATGTGCTAGATGCTTCTGCTTCAAATATGCATGGTGTTGTTTTGAGAAATACGTGGTTCTCCAACTTAGCTGAATAGGACTATTTGGAACAAGGTTAGCCATTCTCCAGTTGAACCTTGTGAGGTTCCTGATGTATTAGTCTCAAAATCTTACTCAGTTCTCACTGGGAAACAATGCACTAGATGCGGAGGCTGTTTGGAACAAAATGAGCCTTTTTTCCACCTTACAACTGTTTTTGCAGGAATTATTCCTTTCAAAAACAAACTCAAGTCTCCGAAGGAAACAATGTGTTGATGCCCCTGCTTCTAATCGGGATGTTTTTCTTTTGACAGATAAAGGTATTTCTTCTCTTCAGCTTAATAGGCCTGATTGTAACAAAAAGATCCTTTCTCCCCCTTGAGAAGTATGATTTGCTGGGAGTATTACATTCGAAAACGGACTCAATTCTACAGGGAAACAATGTGCCAGATGCTGCAGCTTCTAACATGGATGGTGTCTTTGGAGAGATACATGTGTTTCTTCAACTCAGCTGAGTAGATCTATTTGGAGCAAACAGAGCCTATCTCCACCTTGAAACACCTAAGTTGGAGGAAGTATTTCTTTCAAAACTAGCTCTATTGTCCCAAGAAACAATGTGCTAGATACTGCAGCTTCAAACAGAGCTGGTTTTCTCAGCAGAGATATATGTATTTCGTGCATTAGGGTGAAGAAGCCTATTTGGAACAAGATGAGCTTAACTCGACCTTGAAAATTCTGATTTGCACAAAGTATTCCTGTCAAAAACTGAAACAATTCTCACAGGCAAGCAAGGTGCTTGATACTGCACCTTCAAACAGACATTGTTTTCTTTGGAGATACTCATGGGTTACTTCAACTCAGCTGAAAAGGCCTCTATAAAGTAAGCAGAGTCTATCTCCATCTTGAAACACCAAAGTTGAAGGAAATGTTCTTTTGACAAACAAACTGAATTCTCACAGGAAGTCAACGTGCTAGACGTTCCTGCACATAACACCAAAGGTGTTCTTTGAGAGATACATGTGTTTCGTCAAGTCACCTAATAGTCCTGTTTGGAACCAAATGAGCCTTTCTCCAGCATGAAAACTAGGATTTGCAGGAAGTATTCCTTTCACAAACCACCCCACTTCTCACCGAGAAACAATGTGCTAGATGGGGCACCTTCTAACATAGATAGTTTTCATTTGAGAGACATATGTGTTTCTCCTACTCAGCAAAATAGAAGGAGAAGGAGGCTTTTATAGAAGAAAATGAACCATTTTCGACCTTGAAAACTGACATATGCTGCAAGTATTCCTTTCAAGAACTACTCAACTCCCACAGGGAACAATGTGGTGGATGCTTCAGTTTCTAGCCAACATGGTTCTCTTTGGAGAGGTACACGTGTTCCTTCAACTCACCTGAATAGGCCTATTGGGAGCAAACAGTGCCTATGCCCACCTGGAAACACCTCAGTTGCAGGAAGTATTCCTGTCCAAATCTAACACAGTTCTCACAGCAATACAATGTGCTGGATGCTCCCTTTTTCAACCACGGATCGTTTTGTTTCTGACATATCTGTGTTTCTTCTACTTAGCTGAGTAGGACTATTTGGAACAAAATGAGCCTCTCTCAACCTTGAAAACTGGTTTCCATTGTGTATTACTCACACAACTTACTCAGTTCTCAGAGGGAACCAATGCACTAGAAGCGGCAGTAGCTAACCTAGATGGTTTCTTGGAGAGACACGTGTGTTTCTTCAACTGAGCTGAAAAGGACTCTTTGGAGCAACAGCGCCTATCTGCACCTTGAAACACTTAAGTTGCAGGGAGTAGTCCTTCCAAAAACTACTCAAGTCTCAAGGGAAGCCATGTGCTAAATGCTGAATCTTGGAACATAGATGGTTTACTCTGGAGAGACACATGTGTTGTTTCAACTCAGCTGAAAAGGCCTAGTTGGAGCAAACTGAGCCTGTGTCCATCTTGAAAGACTTTCGTTGCTGGAAGGATTCACTTCAAAAATTAACTCAATTCTCACAAGAAAACAATGTTCTAGATGTTCCTGCACCTAACAACAATGGTTTCTTTGAGAGATACATGTGTTTCTTCTACTCACCTGAAGGGGCCGGTTTGGATGAAAATGAGCCTTTCTCTAGCTTAGAAACTATTGTTTGCAGGAAGAATGCCTTGCAAACATCAACACAATTCTCACAGGGAAACAATGTGCTAGATGCTGCATCTTGTAACTTGGTTCCTTTCTGTCGGAGAGACAGATGTGATTCTTCTAATCAGCTGAAAAGGCCTATTTGGAGCAAATGAGGGCTATCTGCATCTTGAAACACCTAAGATGCACGAAGTGTTCCTTTCACAACTAACTCAATTCTCACAGAAAAAGAATGTGCTACATGCCCCTGCGTCTAACACTGAAGGGTTTCCTCAAAAGATACATGTGTTTCGTCAACTCACTTGAACAGGCCTATAGGGAACACAAGTACCCTTCTCCACTTTGAAACCTTTGATTTGCAGGAACTGTTCCCTTCAAAAACCAAGTCAAGTCTCAGAGGAAAACAATGTGCTAGATCTCCTGCTGCTAAGATAGATGGGTTTTTTTGGGAGATACACGTGTTTCGTCAACTTAACTAACTTAACTGAATAGGCGTACTTGCAACGAAATGAGCCTTTCTGCACCTTGAAACCTGTGCTTTGCAGGAATTACTCCTTCACAACTAACTCAGTTCTCAGAGGGAGACAATGCACTAGATGCTGCAGCTTCTATCATAGATGGTTTTCTTTGAAGTCACACATGTGTTTCTCCACCTCAGTTGAATAGGCCGTTCTGGATCAAAAAGTGCCTGTCTCAAGCTCGAATCACCTTATTTTCAGGAAGTATTCCTTTCCAAGACTAACTCACTTCTCACAGAGAAACAATTTTCCACTTGCTACAGCTTCTAGCACAGATGGTTTTTTGCGAGAGATCATTGTGTTTGTTCAACTTACAGGAACCGTACATTTGCAACAAAATGAGCCCTTCTCCACCTTGAAAACTATTATTTGCTGGAAGTATTCCTTTCAAAAGGAACTCACTTCTCACAGAGAAACAGTATGCTCCATGCTGAAGCTTCTAAAAACCTGGTTTTCTTTGGACTTCTATATGAGTCTTCAACTCAGCTGAATAGGCCTATTAGGAGCAAAGAGAACTTATTTCCGCCCTTCAACACCGTGCTTGCAGGAAGTTTCCTTTTCCAAAGCTGACCAAGATCTCACCAAATACAATGTGCTCGAAGCTCCTGCTTCTAACACGGATCGTTTTCTGTATGAGATACAAGTGTTTCTTCAACTTAGTTGAGTAGGCCTATTTGGCACAAAATGAGCCTTTCTCCACCTTGAAAATTGTGATTTGCTGGAAGTATTCATCTCAAAAATTCATCCATTTCTCACTGGAAAACAATGTGCTAGAGGCTTCAGCTTCTTACATAGATGGTTTTCTTTGGAGAAACACCTGTCTTTCTTCAACTCTGGTGAAGAGGACTTTATAGACCAAACGGAGTCTATGTTCATCTTGAAACACCAAAGTTGCAGGAAGTGTTCTTTACCAAAACAAACTTAATTGTTACAAAAAGCAATGTGCTTGATGTTCTTGCATCTATCATTGAAGGTTTTCTTCGAGAGATGCACGTGATTGGTCAAGTGACCTGAATAGGCATGTTTGGAACAAAATGAGCCTTTCTCCAGCTTGAAAACTAGGATTTGCAGGAAATATTCCTTTCAAAACGAACCCAGTTGTCATAGAGAAACAATGGGCAAGACAATGCAGCTTTGAACATAGAAGGTTTTCTTTGGTGAGATTCGTGTGTCTCTCCTACTCAGCTAAATAGGCTTTTATGGAACTAAGGGAGGCTTTTCCACCTTGACAATGGTGATACGCTGCACGTATTCCTTTCAAAAACTAACTTACCTCTTATAAGAAAACAATGTGCTAGATGCTGCAGCTTCTAGCATACATGGTTCTTTTGGGAGAGGTACACATGTTCCTGGAACTCAGCTGAATAGGCCTATTTGGAGCAAACATTGACTATGTCCACCCTGAAACACCTCAGTTGCAGGAAGTATTACTCTCTAACTCTAACACAATTCTCACAGGAATACAATGTGCTGTAGCTCCTGCTTCTAACATGAATGGTTTTCTTTCTGAGATACATGTGTTTCTTCAACTTAGCTGGATAGGCCTATTTGGAACAAAGTTAGCTTATCTCCAATATGAAGTTGTGATTTGCAGCGTGTATTACTCTAAAAATCTTACTCAGTTCTCACAGGAAAATAAAGCGCTAAATGGGCAGTTTCTAAAATAGATGGTGTTTTGGAGATATTCATGTCTTTCTTCAACTCAGGTGAAAATTACTTTTTGGAGCAACAGTCCCTACCTTCACCTTGAAACACTTAAGTTGCAGGAAGTATTCCTTTCCAAAGTTATGCAAGTCTCAGAGGGAGACAATGTGCTAGATCTCCTGCTTCTAAGACCAGTGGTTTTCTTTGGTAGATACATGTGTTCCTTCAACTTAACTGAAGAGGCCTACTTGCAACCACATAAGACTTTCTCCACCTGGAAAACTATGGTTTGCAGGAAGTTTTCTTTTCAAAACTAACTCAATTCTCAGAGGGAGGCAATGCACCAGATGCTGCAGCTTCTATCATACATGGTTTTCTATGGGGTGATACATGTGTTTCTTCACCTCAGTTAAATAGGCCTATTTGGAGGAAAAAGTGCCTACCTCAATCTGGAATCACCTAGTTTTCAGGAAGTATTCCTATCAAACAGTAACTCACTTCTCACAGAGAAACAATGTTCTACTTGCTTCTGCTTCAAACACAGGTGGTTTTCCTTTGAGAGATACACGTGTTTCTTCGACTTCAAGCATCGGCAGATTTGCAACATAATGGTCTTTTCTTCAGCTTGAAAACTGCCATTTGCAGGAAGTATTCCTTTCAAAATGAACTAGTTCTCACAGAGAAACAATGTGCTCGATGCTGAAGCTTCTAAAACCGTGGCTTTCTTTGGACAGGTATATGTGTTGATTCAATTCATCTGAGTAGTCCTATTTGGAGCCAACAGAGCCTACTTCCACCTTGCAACACCATGGTTGGAAGACGATTTCCGTTCCAAACCTGACACAATTAGCACAGGAAAACAATGTGCTAGATGCTTCTGCTTCAAATATGCATGGTGTTGTTTTGAGAAATACGTGGTTCTCCAACTTAGCTGAATAGGACTATTTGGAACAAGGTTAGCCATTCTCCAGTTGAACCTTGTGAGGTTCCTGATGTATTAGTCTCAAAATCTTACTCAGTTCTCACTGGGAAACAATGCACTAGATGCGGAGGCTGTTTGGAACAAAATGAGCCTTTTTTCCACCTTAGAACTGTTTTTGCAGGAATTATTCCTTTCAAAAACAAACTCAAGTCTCCGAAGGAAACAATGTGTTGATGCCCCTGCTTCTAATCGGGATGTTTTTCTTTTGACAGATAAAGGTATTTCTTCTCTTCAGCTTAATAGGCCTGATTGTAACAAAAAGATCCTTTCTCCCCCTTGAGAAGTATGATTTGCTGGGAGTATTACATTCGAAAACGGACTCAATTCTACAGGGAAACAATGTGCCAGATGCTGCAGCTTCTAACATGGATGGTGTCTTTGGAGAGATACATGTGTTTCTTCAACTCAGCTGAGTAGATCTATTTGGAGCAAACAGAGCCTATCTCCACCTTGAAACACCTAAGTTGGAGGAAGTATTTCTTTCAAAACTAGCTCTATTGTCCCAAGAAACAATGTGCTAGATACTGCAGCTTCAAACAGAGCTGGTTTTCTCAGCAGAGATATATGTATTTCGTGCATTAGGGTGAAGAAGCCTATTTGGAACAAGATGAGCTTAACTCGACCTTGAAAATTCTGATTTGCACAAAGTATTCCTCTCAAAAACTGAAACAATTCTCACAGGCAAGCAAGGTGCTTGATACTGCACCTTCAAACAGACATTGTTTTCTTTGGAGATACTCATGGGTTACTTCAACTCAGCTGAAAAGGCCTCTATAAAGTAAGCAGAGTCTATCTCCATCTTGAAACACCAAAGTTGAAGGAAATGTTCTTTTGACAAACAAACTGAATTCTCACAGGAAGTCAACGTGCTAGACGTTCCTGCACATAACACCAAAGGTGTTCTTTGAGAGATACATGTGTTTCGTCAAGTCACCTAATAGTCCTGTTTGGAACCAAATGAGCCTTTCTCCAGCATGAAAACTAGGATTTGCAGGAAGTATTCCTTTCACAAACCACCCCACTTCTCACCGAGAAACAATGTGCTAGATGGGGCACCTTCTAACATAGATAGTTTTCATTTGAGAGACATATGTGTTTCTCCTACTCAGCAAAATAGAAGGAGAAGGAGGCTTTTATAGAACAAAATGAACCATTTTCGACCTTGAAAACTGACATATGCTGCAAGTATTCCTTTAAAGAACTACTCAACTCCCACAGGGAACAATGTGGTGGATGCTTCAGTTTCTAGCCAACATGGTTCTCTTTGGAGAGGTACACGTGTTCCTTCAACTCACCTGAATAGGCCTATTGGGAGCAAACACTGCCTATGCCCACCTGGAAACACCTCAGTTGCAGGAAGTATTCCTGTCCAAATCTAACACAGTTCTCACAGGAATACAATGTGCTGGATGCTCCCTTTTTCAAACACGGATCGTTTTGTTTCTGAGATATCTGTGTTTCTTCTACTTAGCTGAGTAGGACTATTTGGAACAAAATGAGCCTCTCTCAACCTTGAAAACTGGTTTCCATTGTGTATTACTCACACAACTTACTCAGTTCTCAGAGGGAACCAATGCACTAGAAGCGGCAGTAGCTAACCTAGATGGTTTCTTGGAGAGACACGTGTGTTTCTTCAACTGAGCTGAAAAGGACTCTTTGGAGCAACAGCGCCTATCTGCACCTTGAAACACTTAAGTTGCAGGGAGTAGTCCTTCCAAAAACTACTCAAGTCTCAAGGGAAGCCATGTGCTAAATGCTGAATCTTGGAACATAGATGGTTTACTCTGGAGAGACACATGTGTTGTTTCAACTCAGCTGAAAAGGCCTAGTTGGAGCAAACTGAGCCTGTGTCCATCTTGAAAGATTTTCGTTGCTGGAAGGATTCACTTCAAAAATTAACTCAATTCTCACAAGAAAACAATGTTCTAGATGTTCCTGCACCTAACAACAATGGTTTCTTTGAGAGATACATGTGTTTCTTCTACTCACCTGAAGGGGCCGGTTTGGATGAAAATGAGCCTTTCTCTAGCTTAGAAACTATTGTTTGCAGGAAGAATGCCTTGCAAACATCAACACAATTCTCACAGGGAAACAATGTGCTAGATGCTGCATCTTGTAACTTGGTTCCTTTTTGTCGGAGAGACAGATGTGATTCTTCTAATCAGCTGAAAAGGCCTATTTGGAGCAAATGAGGGCTATCTGCATCTTGAAACACCTAAGATGCACGAAGTGTTCCTTTCACAACTAACTCAATTCTCACAGAAAAAGAATGTGCTACATGCCCCTGCGTCTAACACTGAAGGGTTTCCTCAAAAGATACATGTGTTTCGTCAACTCACTTGAACAGGCCTATAGGGAACACAAGTACCCTTCTCCACTTTGAAACCTTTGATTTGCAGGAACTGTTCCCTTCAAAAACCAAGTCAAGTCTCAGAGGAAAACAATGTGCTAGATCTCCTGCTGCTAAGATAGATGGGTTTTTTTGGGAGATACACGTGTTTCGTCAACTTAACTAACTTAACTGAATAGGCGTACTTGCAACGAAATGAGCCTTTCTGCACCTTGAAAACTGTGCTTTGCAGGAATTACTCCTTCACAACTAACTCAGTTCTCAGAGGGAGACAATGCACTAGATGCTGCAGCTTCTATCATAGATGGTTTTCTTTGAAGTCACACATGTGTTTCTCCACCTCAGTTGAATAGGCCGTTCTGGATCAAAAAGTGCCTGTCTCAAGCTCGAATCACCTTATTTTCAGGAAGTATTCCTTTCCAAGACTAACTCACTTCTCACAGAGAAACAATTTTCCACTTGCTACAGCTTCTAGCACAGATGGTTTTTTGCGAGAGATCATTGTGTTTGTTCAACTTACAGGAACCGTACATTTGCAACAAAATGAGCCCTTCTCCACCTTGAAAACTATTATTTGCTGGAAGTATTCCTTTCAAAAGGAACTCACTTCTCACAGAGAAACAGTATGCTCCATGCTGAAGCTTCTAAAAACCTGGTTTTCTTTGGACTTCTATATGAGTCTTCAACTCAGCTGAATAGGCCTATTAGGAGCAAAGAGAACTTATTTCCGCCCTTCAACACCGTGCTTGCAGGAAGTTTCCTTTTCCAAAGCTGACCAAGATCTCACCAAATACAATGTGCTCGAAGCTCCTGCTTCTAACACGGATCGTTTTCTGTATGAGATACAAGTGTTTCTTCAACTTAGTTGAGTAGGCCTATTTGGCACAAAATGAGCCTTTCTCCACCTTGAAAATTGTGATTTGCTGGAAGTATTCATCTCAAAAATTCATCCATTTCTCACTGGAAAACAATGTGCTAGAGGCTTCAGCTTCTTACATAGATGGTTTTCTTTGGAGAAACACCTGTCTTTCTTCAACTCTGGTGAAGAGGACTTTATAGACCAAACGGAGTCTATGTCCATCTTGAAACACCAAAGTTGCAGGAAGTGTTCTTTACCAAAACAAACTTAATTGTTACAAAAAGCAATGTGCTTGATGTTCTTGCATCTATCATTGAAGGTTTTCTTCGAGAGATGCACGTGATTGGTCAAGTGACCTGAATAGGCATGTTTGGAACAAAATGAGCCTTTCTCCAGCTTGAAAACTAGGATTTGCAGGAAATATTCCTTTCAAAACGAACCCAGTTGTCATAGAGAAACAATGGGCAAGACAATGCAGCTTTGAACATAGAAGGTTTTCTTTGGTGAGATTCGTGTGTCTCTCCTACTCAGCTAAATAGGCTTTTATGGAACTAAGGGAGGCTTTTCCACCTTGACAATGGTGATACGCTGCACGTATTCCTTTCAAAAACTAACTTACCTCTTATAAGAAAACAATGTGCTAGATGCTGCAGCTTCTAGCATACATGGTTCTTTTGGGAGAGGTACACATGTTCCTGGAACTCAGCTGAATAGGCCTATTTGGAGCAAACATTGACTATGTCCACCCTGAAACACCTCAGTTGCAGGAAGTATTACTCTCTAACTCTAACACAATTCTCACAGGAATACAATGTGCTGTAGCTCCTGCTTCTAACATGAATGGTTTTCTTTCTGAGATACATGTGTTTCTTCAACTTAGCTGGATAGGCCTATTTGGAACAAAGTTAGCTTATCTCCAATATGAAGTTGTGATTTGCAGCGTGTATTACTCTAAAAATCTTACTCAGTTCTCACAGGAAAATAAAGCGCTAAATGGGCAGTTTCTAAAATAGATGGTGTTTTGGAGATATTCATGTCTTTCTTCAACTCAGGTGAAAATTACTTTTTGGAGCAACAGTCCCTACCTTCACCTTGAAACACTTAAGTTGCAGGAAGTATTCCTTTCCAAAGTTATGCAAGTCTCAGAGGGAGACAATGTGCTAGATCTCCTGCTTCTAAGACCAGTGGTTTTCTTTGGTAGATACATGTGTTCCTTCAACTTAACTGAAGAGGCCTACTTGCAACCACATAAGACTTTCTCCACCTGGAAAACTATGGTTTGCAGGAAGTTTTCTTTTCAAAACTAACTCAATTCTCAGAGGGAGGCAATGCACCAGATGCTGCAGCTTCTATCATACATGGTTTTCTATGGGGTGATACATGTGTTTCTTCACCTCAGTTAAATAGGCCTATTTGGAGGAAAAAGTGCCTACCTCAATCTGGAATCACCTAGTTTTCAGGAAGTATTCCTATCAAACAGTAACTCACTTCTCACAGAGAAACAATGTTCTACTTGCTTCTGCTTCAAACACAGGTGGTTTTCCTTTGAGAGATACACGTGTTTCTTCGACTTCAAGCATCGGCAGATTTGCAACATAATGGTCTTTTCTTCAGCTTGAAAACTGTCATTTGCAGGAAGTATTCCTTTCAAAATGAACTAGTTCTCACAGAGAAACAATGTGCTCGATGCTGAAGCTTCTAAAACCGTGGCTTTCTTTGGACAGGTATATGTGTTGATTCAATTCATCTGAGTAGTCCTATTTGGAGCCAACAGAGCCTACTTCCACCTTGCAACACCATGGTTGGAAGAAGATTTCCGTTCCAAACCTGACACAATTAGCACAGGAAAACAATGTGCTAGATGCTTCTGCTTCAAATATGCATGGTGTTGTTTTGAGAAATACGTGGTTCTCCAACTTAGCTGAATAGGACTATTTGGAACAAGGTTAGCCATTCTCCAGTTGAACCTTGTGAGGTTCCTGATGTATTAGTCTCAAAACCTTACTCAGTTCTCACTGGGAAACAATGCACTAGATGCGGAGGCTGTTTGGAACAAAATGAGCCTTTTTTCCACCTTACAACTGTTTTTGCAGGAATTATTCCTTTCAAAAACAAACTCAAGTCTCCGAAGGAAACAATGTGTTGATGCCCCTGCTTCTAATCGGGATGTTTTTCTTTTGACAGATAAAGGTATTTCTTCTCTTCAGCTTAATAGGCCTGATTGTAACAAAAAGATCCTTTCTCCCCCTTGAGAAGTATGATTTGCTGGGAGTATTACATTCGAAATCGAACTCAATTCTACAGGGAAACAATGTGCCAGATGCTGCAGCTTCTAACATGGATGGTGTCTTTGGAGAGATACATGTGTTTCTTCAACTCAGCTGAGTAGATCTATTTGGAGCAAACAGAGCCTATCTCCACCTTGAAACACCTAAGTTGGAGGAAGTATTTCTTTTAAAACTAGCTCTATTGTCCCAAGAAACAATGTGCTAGATACTGCAGCTTCAAACAGAGCTGGTTTTCTCAGCAGAGATATATGTATTTCGTGCATTAGGGTGAAGAAGCCTATTTGGAACAAGATGAGCTTAACTCGACCTTGAAAATTCTGATTTGCACAAAGTATTCCTGTCAAAAACTGAAACAATTCTCACAGGCAAGCAAGGTGCTTGATACTGCACCTTCTAACAGACATTGTTTTCTTTGGAGATACTCATGGGTTACTTCAACTCAGCTGAAAAGGCCTCTATAAAGTAAGCAGAGTCTATCTCCATCTTGAAACACCAAAGTTGAAGGAAATGTTCTTTTGACAAACAAACTGAATTCTCACAGGAAGTCAACGTGCTAGACGTTCCTGCACATAACACCAAAGGTGTTCTTTGAGAGATACATGTGTTTCGTCAAGTCACCTAATAGTCCTGTTTGGAACCAAATGAGCCTTTCTCCAGCATGAAAACTAGGATTTGCAGGAAGTATTCCTTTCACAAACCACCCCACTTCTCACCGAGAAACAATGTGCTAGATGGGGCACCTTCTAACATAGATAGTTTTCATTTGAGAGACATATATGTTTCTCCTACTCAGCAAAATAGAAGGAGAAGGAGGCTTTTATAGAAGAAAATGAACCATTTTCGACCTTGAAAACTGACATATGCTGCAAGTATTCCTTTAAAGAACTACTCAACTCCCACAGGGAACAATGTGGTGGATGCTTCAGTTTCTAGCCAACATGGTTCTCTTTGGAGAGGTACACGTGTTCCTTCAACTCACCTGAATAGGCCTATTGGGAGCAAACAGTGCCTATGCCCACCTGGAAACACCTCAGTTGCAGGAAGTATTCCTGTCCAAATCTAACACAGTTCTCACAGCAATACAATGTGCTGGATGCTCCCTTTTTCAAACACGGATCGTTTTGTTTCTGAGATATCTGTGTTTCTTCTACTTAGCTGAGTAGGACTATTTGGAACAAAATGAGCCTCTCTCAACCTTGAAAACTGGTTTCCATTGTGTATTACTCACACAACTTACTCAGTTCTCAGAGGGAACCAATGCACTAGAAGCGGCAGTAGCTAACCTAGATGGTTTCTTGGAGAGACACGTGTGTTTCTTCAACTGAGCTGAAAAGGACTCTTTGGAGCAACAGCGCCTATCTGCACCTTGAAACACTTAAGTTGCAGGGAGTAGTCCTTCCAAAAACTACTCAAGTCTCAAGGGAAGCCATGTGCTAAATGCTGAATCTTGGAACATAGATGGTTTACTCTGGAGAGACACATGTGTTCTTTCAACTCAGCTGAAAAGGCCTAGTTGGAGCAAACTGAGCCTGTGTCCATCTTGAAAGATTTTCGTTGCTGGAAGGATTCACTTCAAAAATTAACTCAATTCTCACAAGAAAACAATGTTCTAGATGTTCCTGCACCTAACAACAATGGTTTCTTTGAGAGATACATGTGTTTCTTCGACTCACCTGAAGGGGCCGGTTTGGATGAAAATGAGCCTTTCTCTAGCTTAGAAACTATTGTTTGCAGGAAGAATGCCTTGCAAACATCAACACAATTCTCACAGGGAAACAATGTGCTAGATGCTGCATCTTGTAACTTGGTTCCTTTTTGTCGGAGAGACAGATGTGATTCTTCTAATCAGCTGAAAAGGCCTATTTGGAGCAAATGAGGGCTATCTGCATCTTGAAACACCTAAGATGCACGAAGTGTTCCTTTCACAACTAACTCAATTCTCACAGAAAAAGAATGTGCTACATGCCCCTGCGTCTAACACTGAAGGGTTTCCTCAAAAGATACATGTGTTTCGTCAACTCACTTGAACAGGCCTATAGGGAACACAAGTACCCTTCTCCACTTTGAAACCTTTGATTTGCAGGAACTGTTCCCTTCAAAAACCAAGTCAAGTCTCAGAGGAAAACAATGTGCTAGATCTCCTGCTGCTAAGATAGATGGGTTTTTTTGGGAGATACACGTGTTTCGTCAACTTAACTAACTTAACTGAATAGGCGTACTTGCAACGAAATGAGCCTTTCTGCACCTTGAAAACTGTGCTTTGCAGGAATTACTCCTTCACAACTAACTCAGTTCTCAGAGGGAGACAATGCACTAGATGCTGCAGCTTCTATCATAGATGGTTTTCTTTGAAGTCACACATGTGTTTCTCCACCTCAGTTGAATAGGCCGTTCTGGATCAAAAAGTGCCTGTCTCAAGCTCGAATCACCTTATTTTCAGGAAGTATTCCTTTCCAAGACTAACTCACTTCTCACAGAGAAACAATTTTCCACTTGCTACAGCTTCTAGCACAGATGGTTTTTTGCGAGAGATCATTGTGTTTGTTCAACTTACAGGAACCGTACATTTGCAACAAAATGAGCCCTTCTCCACCTTGAAAACTATTATTTGCTGGAAGTATTCCTTTCAAAAGGAACTCACTTCTCACAGAGAAACAGTATGCTCCATGCTGAAGCTTCTAAAAACCTGGTTTTCTTTGGACTTCTATATGAGTCTTCAACTCAGCTGAATAGGCCTATTAGGAGCAAAGAGAACTTATTTCCGCCCTTCAACACCGTGCTTGCAGGAAGTTTCCTTTTCCAAAGCTGACCAAGATCTCACCAAATACAATGTGCTCGAAGCTCCTGCTTCTAACACGGATCGTTTTCTGTATGAGATACAAGTGTTTCTTCAACTTAGTTGAGTAGGCCTATTTGGCACAAAATGAGCCTTTCTCCACCTTGAAAATTGTGATTTGCTGGAAGTATTCATCTCAAAAATTCATCCATTTCTCACTGGAAAACAATGTGCTAGAGGCTTCAGCTTCTTACATAGATGGTTTTCTTTGGAGAAACACCTGTCTTTCTTCAACTCTGGTGAAGAGGACTTTATAGACCAAACGGAGTCTATGTCCATCTTGAAACACCAAAGTTGCAGGAAGTGTTCTTTACCAAAACAAACTTAATTGTTACAAAAAGCAATGTGCTTGATGTTCTTGCATCTATCATTGAAGGTTTTCTTCGAGAGATGCACGTGATTGGTCAAGTGACCTGAATAGGCATGTTTGGAACAAAATGAGCCTTTCTCCAGCTTGAAAACTAGGATTTGCAGGAAATATTCCTTTCAAAACGAACCCAGTTGTCATAGAGAAACAATGGGCAAGACAATGCAGCTTTGAACATAGAAGGTTTTCTTTGGTGAGATTCGTGTGTCTCTCCTACTCAGCTAAATAGGCTTTTATGGAACTAAGGGAGGCTTTTCCACCTTGACAATGGTGATACGCTGCACGTATTCCTTTCAAAAACTAACTTACCTCTTATAAGAAAACAATGTGCTAGATGCTGCAGCTTCTAGCATACATGGTTCTTTTGGGAGAGGTACACATGTTCCTGGAACTCAGCTGAATAGGCCTATTTGGAGCAAACATTGACTATGTCCACCCTGAAACACCTCAGTTGCAGGAAGTATTACTCTCTAACTCTAACACAATTCTCACAGGAATACAATGTGCTGTAGCTCCTGCTTCTAACATGAATGGTTTTCTTTCTGAGATACATGTGTTTCTTCAACTTAGCTGGATAGGCCTATTTGGAACAAAGTTAGCTTATCTCCAATATGAAGTTGTGATTTGCAGCGTGTATTACTCTAAAAATCTTACTCAGTTCTCACAGGAAAATAAAGCGCTAAATGGGCAGTTTCTAAAATAGATGGTGTTTTGGAGATATTCATGTCTTTCTTCAACTCAGGTGAAAATTACTTTTTGGAGCAACAGTCCCTACCTTCACCTTGAAACACTTAAGTTGCAGGAAGTATTCCTTTCCAAAGTTATGCAAGTCTCAGAGGGAGACAATGTGCTAGATCTCCTGCTTCTAAGACCAGTGGTTTTCTTTGGTAGATACATGTGTTCCTTCAACTTAACTGAAGAGGCCTACTTGCAACCACATAAGACTTTCTCCACCTGGAAAACTATGGTTTGCAGGAAGTTTTCTTTTCAAAACTAACTCAATTCTCAGAGGGAGGCAATGCACCAGATGCTGCAGCTTCTATCATACATGGTTTTCTATGGGGTGATACATGTGTTTCTTCACCTCAGTTAAATAGGCCTATTTGGAGGAAAAAGTGCCTACCTCAATCTGGAATCACCTAGTTTTCAGGAAGTATTCCTATCAAACAGTAACTCACTTCTCACAGAGAAACAATGTTCTACTTGCTTCTGCTTCAAACACAGGTGGTTTTCCTTTGAGAGATACACGTGTTTCTTCGACTTCAAGCATCGGCAGATTTGCAACATAATGGTCTTTTCTTCAGCTTGAAAACTGTCATTTGCAGGAAGTATTCCTTTCAAAATGAACTAGTTCTCACAGAGAAACAATGTGCTCGATGCTGAAGCTTCTAAAACCGTGGCTTTCTTTGGACAGGTATATGTGTTGATTCAATTCATCTGAGTAGTCCTATTTGGAGCCAACAGAGCCTACTTCCACCTTGCAACACCATGGTTGGAAGAAGATTTCCGTTCCAAACCTGACACAATTAGCACAGGAAAACAATGTGCTAGATGCTTCTGCTTCAAATATGCATGGTGTTGTTTTGAGAAATACGTGGTTCTCCAACTTAGCTGAATAGGACTATTTGGAACAAGGTTAGCCATTCTCCAGTTGAACCTTGTGAGGTTCCTGATGTATTAGTCTCAAAACCTTACTCAGTTCTCACTGGGAAACAATGCACTAGATGCGGAGGCTGTTTGGAACAAAATGAGCCTTTTTTCCACCTTACAACTGTTTTTGCAGGAATTATTCCTTTCAAAAACAAACTCAAGTCTCCGAAGGAAACAATGTGTTGATGCCCCTGCTTCTAATCGGGATGTTTTTCTTTTGACAGATAAAGGTATTTCTTCTCTTCAGCTTAATAGGCCTGATTGTAACAAAAAGATCCTTTCTCCCCCTTGAGAAGTATGATTTGCTGGGAGTATTACATTCGAAATCGAACTCAATTCTACAGGGAAACAATGTGCCAGATGCTGCAGCTTCTAACATGGATGGTGTCTTTGGAGAGATACATGTGTTTCTTCAACTCAGCTGAGTAGATCTATTTGGAGCAAACAGAGCCTATCTCCACCTTGAAACACCTAAGTTGGAGGAAGTATTTCTTTTAAAACTAGCTCTATTGTCCCAAGAAACAATGTGCTAGATACTGCAGCTTCAAACAGAGCTGGTTTTCTCAGCAGAGATATATGTATTTCGTGCATTAGGGTGAAGAAGCCTATTTGGAACAAGATGAGCTTAACTCGACCTTGAAAATTCTGATTTGCACAAAGTATTCCTGTCAAAAACTGAAACAATTCTCACAGGCAAGCAAGGTGCTTGATACTGCACCTTCTAACAGACATTGTTTTCTTTGGAGATACTCATGGGTTACTTCAACTCAGCTGAAAAGGCCTCTATAAAGTAAGCAGAGTCTATCTCCATCTTGAAACACCAAAGTTGAAGGAAATGTTCTTTTGACAAACAAACTGAATTCTCACAGGAAGTCAACGTGCTAGACGTTCCTGCACATAACACCAAAGGTGTTCTTTGAGAGATACATGTGTTTCGTCAAGTCACCTAATAGTCCTGTTTGGAACCAAATGAGCCTTTCTCCAGCATGAAAACTAGGATTTGCAGGAAGTATTCCTTTCACAAACCACCCCACTTCTCACCGAGAAACAATGTGCTAGATGGGGCACCTTCTAACATAGATAGTTTTCATTTGAGAGACATATATGTTTCTCCTACTCAGAAAAATAGAAGGAGAAGGAGGCTTTTATAGAAGAAAATGAACCATTTTCGACCTTGAAAACTGACATATGCTGCAAGTATTCCTTTAAAGAACTACTCAACTCCCACAGGGAACAATGTGGTGGATGCTTCAGTTTCTAGCCAACATGGTTCTCTTTGGAGAGGTACACGTGTTCCTTCAACTCACCTGAATAGGCCTATTGGGAGCAAACAGTGCCTATGCCCACCTGGAAACACCTCAGTTGCAGGAAGTATTCCTGTCCAAATCTAACACAGTTCTCACAGCAATACAATGTGCTGGATGCTCCCTTTTTCAAACACGGATCGTTTTGTTTCTGACATATCTGTCTTTCTTCTACTTAGCTGAGTAGGACTATTTGGAACAAAATGAGCCTCTCTCAACCTTGAAAACTGGTTTCCATTGTGTATTACTCACACAACTTACTCAGTTCTCAGAGGGAACCAATGCACTAGAAGCGGCAGTAGCTAACCTAGATGGTTTCTTGGAGAGACACGTGTGTTTCTTCAACTGAGCTGAAAAGGACTCTTTGGAGCAACAGCGCCTATCTGCACCTTGAAACACTTAAGTTGCAGGGAGTAGTCCTTCCAAAAACTACTCAAGTCTCAAGGGAAGCCATGTGCTAAATGCTGAATCTTGGAACATAGATGGTTTACTCTGGAGAGACACATGTGTTCTTTCAACTCAGCTGAAAAGGCCTAGTTGGAGCAAACTGAGCCTGTGTCCATCTTGAAAGATTTTCGTTGCTGGAAGGATTCACTTCAAAAATTAACTCAATTCTCACAAGAAAACAATGTTCTAGATGTTCCTGCACCTAACAACAATGGTTTCTTTGAGAGATACATGTGTTTCTTCGACTCACCTGAAGGGGCCGGTTTGGATGAAAATGAGCCTTTCTCTAGCTTAGAAACTATTGTTTGCAGGAAGAATGCCTTGCAAACATCAACACAATTCTCACAGGGAAACAATGTGCTAGATGCTGCATCTTGTAACTTGGTTCCTTTTTGTCGGAGAGACAGATGTGATTCTTCTAATCAGCTGAAAAGGCCTATTTGGAGCAAATGAGGGCTATCTGCATCTTGAAACACCTAAGATGCACGAAGTGTTCCTTTCACAACTAACTCAATTCTCACAGAAAAAGAATGTGCTACATGCCCCTGCGTCTAACACTGAAGGGTTTCCTCAAAAGATACATGTGTTTCGTCAACTCACTTGAACAGGCCTATAGGGAACACAAGTACCCTTCTCCACTTTGAAACCTTTGATTTGCAGGAACTGTTCCCTTCAAAAACCAAGTCAAGTCTCAGAGGAAAACAATGTGCTAGATCTCCTGCTGCTAAGATAGATGGGTTTTTTTGGGAGATACACGTGTTTCGTCAACTTAACTAACTTAACTGAATAGGCGTACTTGCAACGAAATGAGCCTTTCTGCACCTTGAAACCTGTGCTTTGCAGGAATTACTCCTTCACAACTAACTCAGTTCTCAGAGGGAGACAATGCACTAGATGCTGCAGCTTCTATCATAGATGGTTTTCTTTGAAGTCACACATGTGTTTCTCCACCTCAGTTGAATAGGCCGTTCTGGATCAAAAAGTGCCTGTCTCAAGCTCGAATCACCTTATTTTCAGGAAGTATTCCTTTCCAAGACTAACTCACTTCTCACAGAGAAACAATTTTCCACTTGCTACAGCTTCTAGCACAGATGGTTTTTTGCGAGAGATCATTGTGTTTGTTCAACTTACAGGAACCGTACATTTGCAACAAAATGAGCCCTTCTCCACCTTGAAAACTATTATTTGCTGGAAGTATTCCTTTCAAAAGGAACTCACTTCTCACAGAGAAACAGTATGCTCCATGCTGAAGCTTCTAAAAACCTGGTTTTCTTTGGACTTCTATATGAGTCTTCAACTCAGCTGAATAGGCCTATTAGGAGCAAAGAGAACTTATTTCCGCCCTTCAACACCGTGCTTGCAGGAAGTTTCCTTTTCCAAAGCTGACCAAGATCTCACCAAATACAATGTGCTCGAAGCTCCTGCTTCTAACACGGATCGTTTTCTGTATGAGATACAAGTGTTTCTTCAACTTAGTTGAGTAGGCCTATTTGGCACAAAATGAGCCTTTCTCCACCTTGAAAATTGTGATTTGCTGGAAGTATTCATTTCAAAAATTCATCCATTTCTCACTGGAAAACAATGTGCTAGAGGCTTCAGCTTCTTACATAGATGGTTTTCTTTGGAGAAACACCTGTCTTTCTTCAACTCTGGTGAAGAGGACTTTATAGACCAAACGGAGTCTATGTCCATCTTGAAACACCAAAGTTGCAGGAAGTGTTCTTTACCAAAACAAACTTAATTGTTACAAAAAGCAATGTGCTTGATGTTCTTGCATCTATCATTGAAGGTTTTCTTCGAGAGATGCACGTGATTGGTCAAGTGACCTGAATAGGCATGTTTGGAACAAAATGAGCCTTTCTCCAGCTTGAAAACTAGGATTTGCAGGAAATATTCCTTTCAAAACGAACCCAGTTGTCATAGAGAAACAATGGGCAAGACAATGCAGCTTTGAACATAGAAGGTTTTCTTTGGTGAGATTCGTGTGTCTCTCCTACTCAGCTAAATAGGCTTTTATGGAACTAAGGGAGGCTTTTCCACCTTGACAATGGTGATACGCTGCACGTATTCCTTTCAAAAACTAACTTACCTCTTATAAGAAAACAATGTGCTACATGCTGCAGCTTCTAGCATACATGGTTCTTTTGGGAGAGGTACACATGTTCCTGGAACTCAGCTGAATAGGCCTATTTGGAGCAAACATTGACTATGTCCACCCTGAAACACCTCAGTTGCAGGAAGTATTACTCTCTAACTCTAACACAATTCTCACAGGAATACAATGTGCTGTAGCTCCTGCTTCTAACATGAATGGTTTTCTTTCTGAGATACATGTGTTTCTTCAACTTAGCTGGATAGGCCTATTTGGAACAAAGTTAGCTTATCTCCAATATGAAGTTGTGATTTGCAGCGTGTATTACTCTAAAAATCTTACTCAGTTCTCACAGGAAAATAAAGCGCTAAATGGGCAGTTTCTAAAATAGATGGTGTTTTGGAGATATTCATGTCTTTCTTCAACTCAGGTGAAAATTACTTTTTGGAGCAACAGTCCCTACCTTCACCTTGAAACACTTAAGTTGCAGGAAGTATTCCTTTCCAAAGTTATGCAAGTCTCAGAGGGAGACAATGAGCTAGATCTCCTGCTTCTAAGACCAGTGGTTTTCTTTGGTAGATACATGTGTTCCTTCAACTTAACTGAAGAGGCCTACTTGCAACCACATAAGCCTTTCTCCACCTGGAAAACTATGGTTTGCAGGAAGTTTTCTTTTCAAAACTAACTCAATTCTCAGAGGGAGGCAATGCACCAGATGCTGCAGCTTCTATCATACATGGTTTTCTATGGGGTGATACATGTGTTTCTTCACCTCAGTTAAATAGGCCTATTTGGAGGAAAAAGTGCCTACCTCAATCTGGAATCACCTAGTTTTCAGGAAGTATTCCTATCAAACAGTAACTCACTTCTCACAGAGAAACAATGTTCTACTTGCTTCTGCTTCAAACACAGGTGGTTTTCCTTTGAGAGATACACGTGTTTCTTCGACTTCAAGCATCGGCAGATTTGCAACATAATGGTCTTTTCTTCAGCTTGAAAACTGTCATTTGCAGGAAGTATTCCTTTCAAAATGAACTAGTTCTCACAGAGAAACAATGTGCTCGATGCTGAAGCTTCTAAAACCGTGGCTTTCTTTGGACAGGTATATGTGTTGATTCAATTCATCTGAGTAGTCCTATTTGGAGCCAACAGAGCCTACTTCCACCTTGCAACACCATGGTTGGAAGAAGATTTCCGTTCCAAACCTGACACAATTAGCACAGGAAAACAATGTGCTAGATGCTTCTGCTTCAAATATGCATGGTGTTGTTTTGAGAAATACGTGGTTCTCCAACTTAGCTGAATAGGACTATTTGGAACAAGGTTAGCCATTCTCCAGTTGAACCTTGTGAGGTTCCTGATGTATTAGTCTCAAAACCTTACTCAGTTCTCACTGGGAAACAATGCACTAGATGCGGAGGCTGTTTGGAACAAAATGAGCCTTTTTTCCACCTTACAACTGTTTTTGCAGGAATTATTCCTTTCAAAAACAAACTCAAGTCTCCGAAGGAAACAATGTGTTGATGCCCCTGCTTCTAATCGGGATGTTTTTCTTTTGACAGATAAAGGTATTTCTTCTCTTCAGCTTAATAGGCCTGATTGTAACAAAAAGATCCTTTCTCCCCCTTGAGAAGTATGATTTGCTGGGAGTATTACATTCGAAATCGAACTCAATTCTACAGGGAAACAATGTGCCAGATGCTGCAGCTTCTAACATGGATGGTGTCTTTGGAGAGATACATGTGTTTCTTCAACTCAGCTGAGTAGATCTATTTGGAGCAAACAGAGCCTATCTCCACCTTGAAACACCTAAGTTGGAGGAAGTATTTCTTTCAAAACTAGCTCTATTGTCCCAAGAAACAATGTGCTAGATACTGCAGCTTCAAACAGAGCTGGTTTTCTCAGCAGAGATATATGTATTTCGTGCATTAGGGTGAAGAAGCCTATTTGGAACAAGATGAGCTTAACTCGACCTTGAAAATTCTGATTTGCACAAAGTATTCCTGTCAAAAACTGAAACAATTCTCACAGGCAAGCAAGGTGCTTGATACTGCACCTTCTAACAGACATTGTTTTCTTTGGAGATACTCATGGGTTACTTCAACTCAGCTGAAAAGGCCTCTATAAAGTAAGCAGAGTCTATCTCCATCTTGAAACACCAAAGTTGAAGGAAATGTTCTTTTGACAAACAAACTGAATTCTCACAGGAAGTCAACGTGCTAGACGTTCCTGCACATAACACCAAAGGTGTTCTTTGAGAGATACATGTGTTTCGTCAAGTCACCTAATAGTCCTGTTTGGAACCAAATGAGCCTTTCTCCAGCATGAAAACTAGGATTTGCAGGAAGTATTCCTTTCACAAACCACCCCACTTCTCACCGAGAAACAATGTGCTAGATGGGGCACCTTCTAACATAGATAGTTTTCATTTGAGAGACATATATGTTTCTCCTACTCAGCAAAATAGAAGGAGAAGGAGGCTTTTATAGAAGAAAATGAACCATTTTCGACCTTGAAAACTGACATATGCTGCAAGTATTCCTTTAAAGAACTACTCAACTCCCACAGGGAACAATGTGGTGGATGCTTCAGTTTCTAGCCAACATGGTTCTCTTTGGAGAGGTACACGTGTTCCTTCAACTCACCTGAATAGGCCTATTGGGAGCAAACAGTGCCTATGCCCACCTGGAAACACCTCAGTTGCAGGAAGTATTCCTGTCCAAATCTAACACAGTTCTCACAGGAATACAATGTGCTGGATGCTCCCTTTTTCAAACACGGATCGTTTTGTTTCTGACATATCTGTCTTTCTTCTACTTAGCTGAGTAGGACTATTTGGAACAAAATGAGCCTCTCTCAACCTTGAAAACTGGTTTCCATTGTGTATTACTCACACAACTTACTCAGTTCTCAGAGGGAACCAATGCACTAGAAGCGGCAGTAGCTAACCTAGATGGTTTCTTGGAGAGACACGTGTGTTTCTTCAACTGAGCTGAAAAGGACTCTTTGGAGCAACAGCGCCTATCTGCACCTTGAAACACTTAAGTTGCAGGGAGTAGTCCTTCCAAAAACTACTCAAGTCTCAAGGGAAGCCATGTGCTAAATGCTGAATCTTGGAACATAGATGGTTTACTCTGGAGAGACACATGTGTTCTTTCAACTCAGCTGAAAAGGCCTAGTTGGAGCAAACTGAGCCTGTGTCCATCTTGAAAGATTTTCGTTGCTGGAAGGATTCACTTCAAAAATTAACTCAATTCTCACAAGAAAACAATGTTCTAGATGTTCCTGCACCTAACAACAATGGTTTCTTTGAGAGATACATGTGTTTCTTCGACTCACCTGAAGGGGCCGGTTTGGATGAAAATGAGCCTTTCTCTAGCTTAGAAACTATTGTTTGCAGGAAGAATGCCTTGCAAACATCAACACAATTCTCACAGGGAAACAATGTGCTAGATGCTGCATCTTGTAACTTGGTTCCTTTTTGTCGGAGAGACAGATGTGATTCTTCTAATCAGCTGAAAAGGCCTATTTGGAGCAAATGAGGGCTATCTGCATCTTGAAACACCTAAGATGCACGAAGTGTTCCTTTCACAACTAACTCAATTCTCACAGAAAAAGAATGTGCTACATGCCCCTGCGTCTAACACTGAAGGGTTTCCTCAAAAGATACATGTGTTTCGTCAACTCACTTGAACAGGCCTATAGGGAACACAAGTACCCTTCTCCACTTTGAAACCTTTGATTTGCAGGAACTGTTCCCTTCAAAAACCAAGTCAAGTCTCAGAGGAAAACAATGTGCTAGATCTCCTGCTGCTAAGATAGATGGGTTTTTTTGGGAGATACACGTGTTTCGTCAACTTAACTAACTTAACTGAATAGGCGTACTTGCAACGAAATGAGCCTTTCTGCACCTTGAAACCTGTGCTTTGCAGGAATTACTCCTTCACAACTAACTCAGTTCTCAGAGGGAGACAATGCACTAGATGCTGCAGCTTCTATCATAGATGGTTTTCTTTGAAGTCACACATGTGTTTCTCCACCTCAGTTGAATAGGCCGTTCTGGATCAAAAAGTGCCTGTCTCAAGCTCGAATCACCTTATTTTCAGGAAGTATTCCTTTCCAAGACTAACTCACTTCTCACAGAGAAACAATTTTCCACTTGCTACAGCTTCTAGCACAGATGGTTTTTTGCGAGAGATCATTGTGTTTGTTCAACTTACAGGAACCGTACATTTGCAACAAAATGAGCCCTTCTCCACCTTGAAAACTATTATTTGCTGGAAGTATTCCTTTCAAAAGGAACTCACTTCTCACAGAGAAACAGTATGCTCCATGCTGAAGCTTCTAAAAACCTGCTTTTCTTTGGACTTCTATATGAGTCTTCAACTCAGCTGAATAGGCCTATTAGGAGCAAAGAGAACTTATTTCCGCCCTTCAACACCGTGCTTGCAGGAAGTTTCCTTTTCCAAAGCTGACCAAGATCTCACCAAATACAATGTGCTCGAAGCTCCTGCTTCTAACACGGATCGTTTTCTGTATGAGATACAAGTGTTTCTTCAACTTAGTTGAGTAGGCCTATTTGGCACAAAATGAGCCTTTCTCCACCTTGAAAATTGTGATTTGCTGGAAGTATTCATTTCAAAAATTCATCCATTTCTCACTGGAAAACAATGTGCTAGAGGCTTCAGCTTCTTACATAGATGGTTTTCTTTGGAGAAACACCTGTCTTTCTTCAACTCTGGTGAAGAGGACTTTATAGACCAAACGGAGTCTATGTCCATCTTGAAACACCAAAGTTGCAGGAAGTGTTCTTTACCAAAACAAACTTAATTGTTACAAAAAGCAATGTGCTTGATGTTCTTGCATCTATCATTGAAGGTTTTCTTCGAGAGATGCACGTGATTGGTCAAGTGACCTGAATAGGCATGTTTGGAACAAAATGAGCCTTTCTCCAGCTTGAAAACTAGGATTTGCAGGAAATATTCCTTTCAAAACGAACCCAGTTGTCATAGAGAAACAATGGGCAAGACAATGCAGCTTTGAACATAGAAGGTTTTCTTTGGTGAGATTCGTGTGTCTCTCCTACTCAGCTAAATAGGCTTTTATGGAACTAAGGGAGGCTTTTCCACCTTGACAATGGTGATACGCTGCACGTATTCCTTTCAAAAACTAACTTACCTCTTATAAGAAAACAATGTGCTAGATGCTGCAGCTTCTAGCATACATGGTTCTTTTGGGAGAGGTACACATGTTCCTGGAACTCAGCTGAATAGGCCTATTTGGAGCAAACATTGACTATGTCCACCCTGAAACACCTCAGTTGCAGGAAGTATTACTCTCTAACTCTAACACAATTCTCACAGGAATACAATGTGCTGTAGCTCCTGCTTCTAACATGAATGGTTTTCTTTCTGAGATACATGTGTTTCTTCAACTTAGCTGGATAGGCCTATTTGGAACAAAGTTAGCTTATCTCCAATATGAAGTTGTGATTTGCAGCGTGTATTACTCTAAAAATCTTACTCAGTTCTCACAGGAAAATAAAGCGCTAAATGGGCAGTTTCTAAAATAGATGGTGTTTTGGAGATATTCATGTCTTTCTTCAACTCAGGTGAAAATTACTTTTTGGAGCAACAGTCCCTACCTTCACCTTGAAACACTTAAGTTGCAGGAAGTATTCCTTTCCAAAGTTATGCAAGTCTCAGAGGGAGACAATGTGCTAGATCTCCTGCTTCTAAGACCAGTGGTTTTCTTTGGTAGATACATGTGTTCCTTCAACTTAACTGAAGAGGCCTACTTGCAACCACATAAGCCTTTCTCCACCTGGAAAACTATGGTTTGCAGGAAGTTTTCTTTTCAAAACTAACTCAATTCTCAGAGGGAGGCAATGCACCAGATGCTGCAGCTTCTATCATACATGGTTTTCTATGGGGTGATACATGTGTTTCTTCACCTCAGTTAAATAGGCCTATTTGGAGGAAAAAGTGCCTACCTCAATCTGGAATCACCTAGTTTTCAGGAAGTATTCCTATCAAACAGTAACTCACTTCTCACAGAGAAACAATGTTCTACTTGCTTCTGCTTCAAACACAGGTGGTTTTCCTTTGAGAGATACACGTGTTTCTTCGACTTCAAGCATCGGCAGATTTGCAACATAATGGTCTTTTCTTCAGCTTGAAAACTGTCATTTGCAGGAAGTATTCCTTTCAAAATGAACTAGTTCTCACAGAGAAACAATGTGCTCGATGCTGAAGCTTCTAAAACCGTGGCTTTCTTTGGACAGGTATATGTGTTGATTCAATTCATCTGAGTAGTCCTATTTGGAGCCAACAGAGCCTACTTCCACCTTGCAACACCATGGTTGGAAGACGATTTCCGTTCCAAACCTGACACAATTAGCACAGGAAAACAATGTGCTAGATGCTTCTGCTTCAAATATGCATGGTGTTGTTTTGAGAAATACGTGGTTCTCCAACTTAGCTGAATAGGACTATTTGGAACAAGGTTAGCCATTCTCCAGTTGAACCTTGTGAGGTTCCTGATGTATTAGTCTCAAAACCTTACTCAGTTCTCACTGGGAAACAATGCACTAGATGCGGAGGCTGTTTGGAACAAAATGAGCCTTTTTTCCACCTTACAACTGTTTTTGCAGGAATTATTCCTTTCAAAAACAAACTCAAGTCTCCGAAGGAAACAATGTGTTGATGCCCCTGCTTCTAATCGGGATGTTTTTCTTTTGACAGATAAAGGTATTTCTTCTCTTCAGCTTAATAGGCCTGATTGTAACAAAAAGATCCTTTCTCCCCCTTGAGAAGTATGATTTGCTGGGAGTATTACATTCGAAATCGAACTCAATTCTACAGGGAAACAATGTGCCAGATGCTGCAGCTTCTAACATGGATGGTGTCTTTGGAGAGATACATGTGTTTCTTCAACTCAGCTGAGTAGATCTATTTGGAGCAAACAGAGCCTATCTCCACCTTGAAACACCTAAGTTGGAGGAAGTATTTCTTTTAAAACTAGCTCTATTGTCCCAAGAAACAATGTGCTAGATACTGCAGCTTCAAACAGAGCTGGTTTTCTCAGCAGAGATATATGTATTTCGTGCATTAGGGTGAAGAAGCCTATTTGGAACAAGATGAGCTTAACTCGACCTTGAAAATTCTGATTTGCACAAAGTATTCCTGTCAAAAACTGAAACAATTCTCACAGGCAAGCAAGGTGCTTGATACTGCACCTTCTAACAGACATTGTTTTCTTTGGAGATACTCATGGGTTACTTCAACTCAGCTGAAAAGGCCTCTATAAAGTAAGCAGAGTCTATCTCCATCTTGAAACACCAAAGTTGAAGGAAATGTTCTTTTGACAAACAAACTGAATTCTCACAGGAAGTCAACGTGCTAGACGTTCCTGCACATAACACCAAAGGTGTTCTTTGAGAGATACATGTGTTTCGTCAAGTCACCTAATAGTCCTGTTTGGAACCAAATGAGCCTTTCTCCAGCATGAAAACTAGGATTTGCAGGAAGTATTCCTTTCACAAACCACCCCACTTCTCACCGAGAAACAATGTGCTAGATGGGGCACCTTCTAACATAGATAGTTTTCATTTGAGAGACATATATGTTTCTCCTACTCAGCAAAATAGAAGGAGAAGGAGGCTTTTATAGAAGAAAATGAACCATTTTCGACCTTGAAAACTGACATATGCTGCAAGTATTCCTTTAAAGAACTACTCAACTCCCACAGGGAACAATGTGGTGGATGCTTCAGTTTCTAGCCAACATGGTTCTCTTTGGAGAGGTACACGTGTTCCTTCAACTCACCTGAATAGGCCTATTGGGAGCAAACACTGCCTATGCCCACCTGGAAACACCTCAGTTGCAGGAAGTATTCCTGTCCAAATCTAACACAGTTCTCACAGGAATACAATGTGCTGGATGCTCCCTTTTTCAAACACGGATCGTTTTGTTTCTGACATATCTGTCTTTCTTCTACTTAGCTGAGTAGGACTATTTGGAACAAAATGAGCCTCTCTCAACCTTGAAAACTGGTTTCCATTGTGTATTACTCACACAACTTACTCAGTTCTCAGAGGGAACCAATGCACTAGAAGCGGCAGTAGCTAACCTAGATGGTTTCTTGGAGAGACACGTGTGTTTCTTCAACTGAGCTGAAAAGGACTCTTTGGAGCAACAGCGCCTATCTGCACCTTGAAACACTTAAGTTGCAGGGAGTAGTCCTTCCAAAAACTACTCAAGTCTCAAGGGAAGCCATGTGCTAAATGCTGAATCTTGGAACATAGATGGTTTACTCTGGAGAGACACATGTGTTGTTTCAACTCAGCTGAAAAGGCCTAGTTGGAGCAAACTGAGCCTGTGTCCATCTTGAAAGACTTTCGTTGCTGGAAGGATTCACTTCAAAAATTAACTCAATTCTCACAAGAAAACAATGTTCTAGATGTTCCTGCACCTAACAACAATGGTTTCTTTGAGAGATACATGTGTTTCTTCGACTCACCTGAAGGGGCCGGTTTGGATGAAAATGAGCCTTTCTCTAGCTTAGAAACTATTGTTTGCAGGAAGAATGCCTTGCAAACATCAACACAATTCTCACAGGGAAACAATGTGCTAGATGCTGCATCTTGTAACTTGGTTCCTTTTTGTCGGAGAGACAGATGTGATTCTTCTAATCAGCTGAAAAGGCCTATTTGGAGCAAATGAGGGCTATCTGCATCTTGAAACACCTAAGATGCACGAAGTGTTCCTTTCACAACTAACTCAATTCTCACAGAAAAAGAATGTGCTACATGCCCCTGCGTCTAACACTGAAGGGTTTCCTCAAAAGATACATGTGTTTCGTCAACTCACTTGAACAGGCCTATAGGGAACACAAGTACCCTTCTCCACTTTGAAACCTTTGATTTGCAGGAACTGTTCCCTTCAAAAACCAAGTCAAGTCTCAGAGGAAAACAATGTGCTAGATCTCCTGCTGCTAAGATAGATGGGTTTTTTTGGGAGATACACGTGTTTCGTCAACTTAACTGAATAGGCCTACTTGCAACGAAATGAGCCTTTCTGCACCTTGAAAACTGTGCTTTGCAGGAATTACTCCTTCACAACTAACTCAGTTCTCAGAGGGAGACAATGCACTAGATGCTGCAGCTTCTATCATAGATGGTTTTCTTTGAAGTCACACATGTGTTTCTCCACCTCAGTTGAATAGGCCGTTCTGGATCAAAAAGTGCCTGTCTCAAGCTCGAATCACCTTATTTTCAGGAAGTATTCCTTTCCAAGACTAACTCACTTCTCACAGAGAAACAATTTTCCACTTGCTACAGCTTCTAGCACAGATGGTTTTTTGCGAGAGATCATTGTGTTTGTTCAACTTACAGGAACCGTACATTTGCAACAAAATGAGCCCTTCTCCACCTTGAAAACTATTATTTGCTGGAAGTATTCCTTTCAAAAGGAACTCACTTCTCACAGAGAAACAGTATGCTCCATGCTGAAGCTTCTAAAAACCTGGTTTTCTTTGGACTTCTATATGAGTCTTCAACTCAGCTGAATAGGCCTATTAGGAGCAAAGAGAACTTATTTCCGCCCTTCAACACCGTGCTTGCAGGAAGTTTCCTTTTCCAAAGCTGACCAAGATCTCACCAAATACAATGTGCTCGAAGCTCCTGCTTCTAACACGGATCGTTTTCTGTATGAGATACAAGTGTTTCTTCAACTTAGTTGAGTAGGCCTATTTGGCACAAAATGAGCCTTTCTCCACCTTGAAAATTGTGAATTGCTGGAAGTATTCATTTCAAAAATTCATCCATTTCTCACTGGAAAACAATGTGCTAGAGGCTTCAGCTTCTTACATAGATGGTTTTCTTTGGAGAAACACCTGTCTTTCTTCAACTCTGGTGAAGAGGACTTTATAGACCAAACGGAGTCTATGTCCATCTTGAAACACCAAAGTTGCAGGAAGTGTTCTTTACCAAAACAAACTTAATTGTTACCAAAAGCAATGTGCTTGATGTTCTTGCATCTATCATTGAAGGTTTTCTTCGAGAGATGCACGTGATTGTTCAAGTGACCTGAATAGGCATGTTTGGAACAAAATGAGCCTTTCTCCAGCTTGAAAACTAGGATTTGCAGGAAATATTCCTTTCAAAACGAACCCAGTTGTCATAGAGAAACAATGGGCAAGACAATGCAGCTTTGAACATAGAAGGTTTTCTTTGGTGAGATTCGTGTGTCTCTCCTACTCAGCTAAATAGGCTTTTATGGAACTAAGGGAGGCTTTTCCACCTTGACAATGGTGATACGCTGCACGTATTCCTTTCAAAAACTAACTTACCTCTTATAAGAAAACAATGTGCTAGATGCTGCAGCTTCTAGCATACATGGTTCTTTTGGGAGAGGTACACATGTTCCTGGAACTCAGCTGAATAGGCCTATTTGGAGCAAACATTGACTATGTCCACCCTGAAACACCTCAGTTGCAGGAAGTATTACTCTCTAACTCTAACACAATTCTCACAGGAATACAATGTGCTGTAGCTCCTGCTTCTAACATGAATGGTTTTCTTTCTGAGATACATGTGTTTCTTCAACTTAGCTGGATAGGCCTATTTGGAACAAAGTTAGCTTATCTCCAATATGAAGTTGTGATTTGCAGCGTGTATTACTCTAAAAATCTTACTCAGTTCTCACAGGAAAATAAAGCGCTAAATGGGCAGTTTCTAAAATAGATGGTGTTTTGGAGATATTCATGTCTTTCTTCAACTCAGGTGAAAATTACTTTTTGGAGCAACAGTCCCTACCTTCACCTTGAAACACTTAAGTTGCAGGAAGTATTCCTTTCCAAAGTTATGCAAGTCTCAGAGGGAGACAATGTGCTAGATCTCCTGCTTCTAAGACCAGTGGTTTTCTTTGGTAGATACATGTGTTCCTTCAACTTAACTGAAGAGGCCTACTTGCAACCACATAAGCCTTTCTCCACCTGGAAAACTATGGTTTGCAGGAAGTTTTCTTTTCAAAACTAACTCAATTCTCAGAGGGAGGCAATGCACCAGATGCTGCAGCTTCTATCATACATGGTTTTCTATGGGGTGATACATGTGTTTCTTCACCTCAGTTAAATAGGCCTATTTGGAGGAAAAAGTGCCTACCTCAATCTGGAATCACCTAGTTTTCAGGAAGTATTCCTATCAAACAGTAACTCACTTCTCACAGAGAAACAATGTTCTACTTGCTTCTGCTTCAAACACAGGTGGTTTTCCTTTGAGAGATACACGTGTTTCTTCGACTTCAAGCATCGGCAGATTTGCAACATAATGGTCTTTTCTTCAGCTTGAAAACTGTCATTTGCAGGAAGTATTCCTTTCAAAATGAACTAGTTCTCACAGAGAAACAATGTGCTCGATGCTGAAGCTTCTAAAACCGTGGCTTTCTTTGGACAGGTATATGTGTTGATTCAATTCATCTGAGTAGTCCTATTTGGAGCCAACAGAGCCTACTTCCACCTTGCAACACCATGGTTGGAAGAAGATTTCCGTTCCAAACCTGACACAATTAGCACAGGAAAACAATGTGCTAGATGCTTCTGCTTCAAATATGCATGGTGTTGTTTTGAGAAATACGTGGTTCTCCAACTTAGCTGAATAGGACTATTTGGAACAAGGTTAGCCATTCTCCAGTTGAACCTTGTGAGGTTCCTGATGTATTAGTCTCAAAACCTTACTCAGTTCTCACTGGGAAACAATGCACTAGATGCGGAGGCTGTTTGGAACAAAATGAGCCTTTTTTCCACCTTACAACTGTTTTTGCAGGAATTATTCCTTTCAAAAACAAACTCAAGTCTCCGAAGGAAACAATGTGTTGATGCCCCTGCTTCTAATCGGGATGTTTTTCTTTTGACAGATAAAGGTATTTCTTCTCTTCAGCTTAATAGGCCTGATTGTAACAAAAAGATCCTTTCTCCCCCTTGAGAAGTATGATTTGCTGGGAGTATTACATTCGAAAACGGACTCAATTCTACAGGGAAACAATGTGCCAGATGCTGCAGCTTCTAACATGGATGGTGTCTTTGGAGAGATACATGTGTTTCTTCAACTCAGCTGAGTAGATCTATTTGGAGCAAACAGAGCCTATCTCCACCTTGAAACACCTAAGTTGGAGGAAGTATTTCTTTCAAAACTAGCTCTATTGTCCCAAGAAACAATGTGCTAGATACTGCAGCTTCAAACAGAGCTGGTTTTCTCAGCAGAGATATATGTATTTCGTGCATTAGGGTGAAGAAGCCTATTTGGAACAAGATGAGCTTAACTCGACCTTGAAAATTCTGATTTGCACAAAGTATTCCTGTCAAAAACTGAAACAATTCTCACAGGCAAGCAAGGTGCTTGATACTGCACCTTCTAACAGACATTGTTTTCTTTGGAGATACTCATGGGTTACTTCAACTCAGCTGAAAAGGCCTCTATAAAGTAAGCAGAGTCTATCTCCATCTTGAAACACCAAAGTTGAAGGAAATGTTCTTTTGACAAACAAACTGAATTCTCACAGGAAGTCAACGTGCTAGACGTTCCTGCACATAACACCAAAGGTGTTCTTTGAGAGATACATGTGTTTCGTCAAGTCACCTAATAGTCCTGTTTGGAACCAAATGAGCCTTTCTCCAGCATGAAAACTAGGATTTGCAGGAAGTATTCCTTTCACAAACCACCCCACTTCTCACCGAGAAACAATGTGCTAGATGGGGCACCTTCTAACATAGATAGTTTTCATTTGAGAGACATATGTGTTTCTCCTACTCAGCAAAATAGAAGGAGAAGGAGGCTTTTATAGAACAAAATGAACCATTTTCGACCTTGAAAACTGACATATGCTGCAAGTATTCCTTTAAAGAACTACTCAACTCCCACAGGGAACAATGTGGTGGATGCTTCAGTTTCTAGCCAACATGGTTCTCTTTGGAGAGGTACACGTGTTCCTTCAACTCACCTGAATAGGCCTATTGGGAGCAAAACTGCCTATGCCCACCTGGAAACACCTCAGTTGCAGGAAGTATTCCTGTCCAAATCTAACACAGTTCTCACAGGAATACAATGTGCTGGATGCTCCCTTTTTCAAACACGGATCGTTTTGTTTCTGACATATCTGTGTTTCTTCTACTTAGCTGAGTAGGACTATTTGGAACAAAATGAGCCTCTCTCAACCTTGAAAACTGGTTTCCATTGTGTATTACTCACACAACTTACTCAGTTCTCAGAGGGAACCAATGCACTAGAAGCGGCAGTAGCTAACCTAGATGGTTTCTTGGAGAGACACGTGTGTTTCTTCAACTGAGCTGAAAAGGACTCTTTGGAGCAACAGCGCCTATCTGCACCTTGAAACACTTAAGTTGCAGGGAGTAGTCCTTCCAAAAACTACTCAAGTCTCAAGGGAAGCCATGTGCTAAATGCTGAATCTTGGAACATAGATGGTTTAGTCTGGAGAGACACATGTGTTCTTTCAATTCAGCTGAAAAGGCCTAGTTGGAGCAAACTGAGCCTGTGTCCATCTTGAAAGACTTTCGTTGCTGGAAGGATTCACTTCAAAAATTAACTCAATTCTCACAAGAAAACAATGTTCTAGATGTTCCTGCACCTAACAACAATGGTTTCTTTGAGAGATACATGTGTTTCTTCGACTCACCTGAAGGGGCCGGTTTGGATGAAAATGAGCCTTTCTCTAGCTTAGAAACTATTGTTTGCAGGAAGAATGCCTTGCAAACATCAACACAATTCTCACAGGGAAACAATGTGCTAGATGCTGCATCTTGTAACTTGGTTCCTTTTTGTCGGAGAGACAGATGTGATTCTTCTAATCAGCTGAAAAGGCCTATTTGGAGCAAATGAGGGCTATCTGCATCTTGAAACACCTAAGATGCACGAAGTGTTCCTTTCACAACTAACTCAATTCTCACAGAAAAAGAATGTGCTACATGCCCCTGCGTCTAACACTGAAGGGTTTCCTCAAAAGATACATGTGTTTCGTCAACTCACTTGAACAGGCCTATAGGGAACACAAGTACCCTTCTCCACTTTGAAACCTTTGATTTGCAGGAACTGTTCCCTTCAAAAACCAAGTCAAGTCTCAGAGGAAAACAATGTGCTAGATCTCCTGCTGCTAAGATAGATGGGTTTTTTTGGGAGATACACGTGTTTCGTCAACTTAACTGAATAGGCCTACTTGCAACGAAATGAGCCTTTCTGCACCTTGAAAACTGTGCTTTGCAGGAATTACTCCTTCACAACTAACTCAGTTCTCAGAGGGAGACAATGCACTAGATGCTGCAGCTTCTATCATAAATGGTTTTCTTTGAAGTCACACATGTGTTTCTCCACCTCAGTTGAATAGGCCGTTCTGGATCAAAAAGTGCCTGTCTCAAGCTCGAATCACCTTATTTTCAGGAAGTATTCCTTTCCAAGACTAACTCACTTCTCACAGAGAAACAATTTTCCACTTGCTACAGCTTCTAGCACAGATGGTTTTTTGCGAGAGATCATTGTGTTTGTTCAACTTACAGGAACCGTACATTTGCAACAAAATGAGCCCTTCTCCACCTTGAAAACTATTATTTGCTGGAAGTATTCCTTTCAAAAGGAACTCACTTCTCACAGAGAAACAGTATGCTCCATGCTGAAGCTTCTAAAAACCTGGTTTTCTTTGGACTTCTATATGAGTCTTCAACTCAGCTGAATAGGCCTATTAGGAGCAAAGAGAACTTATTTCCGCCCTTCAACACCGTGCTTGCAGGAAGTTTCCTTTTCCAAAGCTGACCAAGATCTCACCAAATACAATGTGCTCGAAGCTCCTGCTTCTAACACGGATCGTTTTCTGTATGAGATACAAGTGTTTCTTCAACTTAGTTGAGTAGGCCTATTTGGCACAAAATGAGCCTTTCTCCACCTTGAAAATTGTGATTTGCTGGAAGTATTCATTTCAAAAATTCATCCATTTCTCACTGGAAAACAATGTGCTAGAGGCTTCAGCTTCTTACATAGATGGTTTTCTTTGGAGAAACACCTGTCTTTCTTCAACTCTGGTGAAGAGGACTTTATAGACCAAACGGAGTCTATGTCCATCTTGAAACACCAAAGTTGCAGGAAGTGTTCTTTACCAAAACAAACTTAATTGTTACCAAAAGCAATGTGCTTGATGTTCTTGCATCTATCATTGAAGGTTTTCTTCGAGAGATGCACGTGATTGGTCAAGTGACCTGAATAGGCATGTTTGGAACAAAATGAGCCTTTCTCCAGCTTGAAAACTAGGATTTGCAGGAAATATTCCTTTCAAAACGAACCCAGTTGTCATAGAGAAACAATGGGCAAGACAATGCAGCTTTGAACATAGAAGGTTTTCTTTGGTGAGATTCGTGTGTCTCTCCTACTCAGCTAAATAGGCTTTTATGGAACTAAGGGAGGCTTTTCCACCTTGACAATGGTGATACGCTGCACGTATTCCTTTCAAAAACTAACTTACCTCTTATAAGAAAACAATGTGCTAGATGCTGCAGCTTCTAGCATACATGGTTCTTTTGGGAGAGGTACACATGTTCCTGGAACTCAGCTGAATAGGCCTATTTGGAGCAAACATTGACTATGTCCACCCTGAAACACCTCAGTTGCAGGAAGTATTACTCTCTAACTCTAACACAATTCTCACAGGAATACAATGTGCTGTAGCTCCTGCTTCTAACATGAATGGTTTTCTTTCTGAGATACATGTGTTTCTTCAACTTAGCTGGATAGGCCTATTTGGAACAAAGTTAGCTTATCTCCAATATGAAGTTGTGATTTGCAGCGTGTATTACTCTAAAAATCTTACTCAGTTCTCACAGGAAAATAAAGCGCAAAATGGGCAGTTTCTAAAATAGATGGTGTTTTGGAGATATTCATGTCTTTCTTCAACTCAGGTGAAAATTACTTTTTGGAGCAACAGTCCCTACCTTCACCTTGAAACACTTAAGTTGCAGGAAGTATTCCTTTCCAAAGTTATGCAAGTCTCAGAGGGAGACAATGTGCTAGATCTCCTGCTTCTAAGACCAGTGGTTTTCTTTGGTAGATACATGTGTTCCTTCAACTTAACTGAAGAGGCCTACTTGCAACCACATAAGCCTTTCTCCACCTGGAAAACTATGGTTTGCAGGAAGTTTTCTTTTCAAAACTAACTCAATTCTCAGAGGGAGGCAATGCACCAGATGCTGCAGCTTCTATCATACATGGTTTTCTATGGGGTGATACATGTGTTTCTTCACCTCAGTTAAATAGGCCTATTTGGAGGAAAAAGTGCCTACCTCAATCTGGAATCACCTAGTTTTCAGGAAGTATTCCTATCAAACAGTAACTCACTTCTCACAGAGAAACAATGTTCTACTTGCTTCTGCTTCAAACACAGGTGGTTTTCCTTTGAGAGATACACGTGTTTCTTCGACTTCAAGCATCGGCAGATTTGCAACATAATGGTCTTTTCTTCAGCTTGAAAACTGTCATTTGCAGGAAGTATTCCTTTCAAAATGAACTAGTTCTCACAGAGAAACAATGTGCTCGATGCTGAAGCTTCTAAAACCGTGGCTTTCTTTGGACAGGTATATGTGTTGATTCAATTCATCTGAGTAGTCCTATTTGGAGCCAACAGAGCCTACTTCCACCTTGCAACACCATGGTTGGAAGAAGATTTCCGTTCCAAACCTGACACAATTAGCACAGGAAAACAATGTGCTAGATGCTTCTGCTTCAAATATGCATGGTGTTGTTTTGAGAAATACGTGGTTCTCCAACTTAGCTGAATAGGACTATTTGGAACAAGGTTAGCCATTCTCCAGTTGAACCTTGTGAGGTTCCTGATGTATTAGTCTCAAAATCTTACTCAGTTCTCACTGGGAAACAATGCACTAGATGCGGAGGCTGTTTGGAACAAAATGAGCCTTTTTTCCACCTTAGAACTGTTTTTGCAGGAATTATTCCTTTCAAAAACAAACTCAAGTCTCCGAAGGAAACAATGTGTTGATGCCCCTGCTTCTAATCGGGATGTTTTTCTTTTGACAGATAAAGGTATTTCTTCTCTTCAGCTTAATAGGCCTGATTGTAACAAAAAGATCCTTTCTCCCCCTTGAGAAGTATGATTTGCTGGGAGTATTACATTCGAAAACGGACTCAATTCTACAGGGAAACAATGTGCCAGATGCTGCAGCTTCTAACATGGATGGTGTCTTTGGAGAGATACATGTGTTTCTTCAACTCAGCTGAGTAGATCTATTTGGAGCAAACAGAGCCTATCTCCACCTTGAAACACCTAAGTTGGAGGAAGTATTTCTTTCAAAACTAGCTCTATTGTCCCAAGAAACAATGTGCTAGATACTGCAGCTTCAAACAGAGCTGGTTTTCTCAGCAGAGATATATGTATTTCGTGCATTAGGGTGAAGAAGCCTATTTGGAACAAGATGAGCTTAACTCGACCTTGAAAATTCTGATTTGCACAAAGTATTCCTGTCAAAAACTGAAACAATTCTCACAGGCAAGCAAGGTGCTTGATACTGCACCTTCTAACAGACATTGTTTTCTTTGGAGATACTCATGGGTTACTTCAACTCAGCTGAAAAGGCCTCTATAAAGTAAGCAGAGTCTATCTCCATCTTGAAACACCAAAGTTGAAGGAAATGTTCTTTTGACAAACAAACTGAATTCTCACAGGAAGTCAACGTGCTAGACGTTCCTGCACATAACACCAAAGGTGTTCTTTGAGAGATACATGTGTTTCGTCAAGTCACCTAATAGTCCTGTTTGGAACCAAATGAGCCTTTCTCCAGCATGAAAACTAGGATTTGCAGGAAGTATTCCTTTCACAAACCACCCCACTTCTCACCGAGAAACAATGTGCTAGATGGGGCACCTTCTAACATAGATAGTTTTCATTTGAGAGACATATGTGTTTCTCCTACTCAGCAAAATAGAAGGAGAAGGAGGCTTTTATAGAACAAAATGAACCATTTTCGACCTTGAAAACTGACATATGCTGCAAGTATTCCTTTAAAGAACTACTCAACTCCCACAGGGAACAATGTGGTGGATGCTTCAGTTTCTAGCCAACATGGTTCTCTTTGGAGAGGTACACGTGTTCCTTCAACTCACCTGAATAGGCCTATTGGGAGCAAAACTGCCTATGCCCACCTGGAAACACCTCAGTTGCAGGAAGTATTCCTGTCCAAATCTAACACAGTTCTCACAGGAATACAATGTGCTGGATGCTCCCTTTTTCAAACACGGATCGTTTTGTTTCTGACATATCTGTGTTTCTTCTACTTAGCTGAGTAGGACTATTTGGAACAAAATGAGCCTCTCTCAACCTTGAAAACTGGTTTCCATTGTGTATTACTCACACAACTTACTCAGTTCTCAGAGGGAACCAATGCACTAGAAGCGGCAGTAGCTAACCTAGATGGTTTCTTGGAGAGACACGTGTGTTTCTTCAACTGAGCTGAAAAGGACTCTTTGGAGCAACAGCGCCTATCTGCACCTTGAAACACTTAAGTTGCAGGGAGTAGTCCTTCCAAAAACTACTCAAGTCTCAAGGGAAGCCATGTGCTAAATGCTGAATCTTGGAACATAGATGGTTTACTCTGGAGAGACACATGTGTTGTTTCAACTCAGCTGAAAAGGCCTAGTTGGAGCAAACTGAGCCTGTGTCCATCTTGAAAGACTTTCGTTGCTGGAAGGATTCACTTTAAAAATTAACTCAATTCTCACAAGAAAACAATGTTCTAGATGTTCCTGCACCTAACAACAATGGTTTCTTTGAGAGATACATGTGTTTCTTCTACTCACCTGAAGGGGCCGGTTTGGATGAAAATGAGCCTTTCTCTAGCTTAGAAACTATTGTTTGCAGGAAGAATGCCTTGCAAACATCAACACAATTCTCACAGGGAAACAATGTGCTAGATGCTGCATCTTGTAACTTGGTTCCTTTCTGTCGGAGAGACAGATGTGATTCTTCTAATCAGCTGAAAAGGCCTATTTGGAGCAAATGAGGGCTATCTGCATCTTGAAACACCTAAGATGCACGAAGTGTTCCTTTCACAACTAACTCAATTCTCACAGAAAAAGAATGTGCTACATGCCCCTGCGTCTAACACTGAAGGGTTTCCTCAAAAGATACATGTGTTTCGTCAACTCACTTGAACAGGCCTATAGGGAACACAAGTACCCTTCTCCACTTTGAAACCTTTGATTTGCAGGAACTGTTCCCTTCAAAAACCAAGTCAAGTCTCAGAGGAAAACAATGTGCTAGATCTCCTGCTGCTAAGATAGATGGGTTTTTTTGGGAGATACACGTGTTTCGTCAACTTAACTGAATAGGCCTACTTGCAACGAAATGAGCCTTTCTGCACCTTGAAAACTGTGCTTTGCAGGAATTACTCCTTCACAACTAACTCAGTTCTCAGAGGGAGACAATGCACTAGATGCTGCAGCTTCTATCATAGATGGTTTTCTTTGAAGTCACACATGTGTTTCTCCACCTCAGTTGAATAGGCCGTTCTGGATCAAAAAGTGCCTGTCTCAAGCTCGAATCACCTTATTTTCAGGAAGTATTCCTTTCCAAGACTAACTCACTTCTCACAGAGAAACAATTTTCCACTTGCTACAGCTTCTAGCACAGATGGTTTTTTGCGAGAGATCATTGTGTTTGTTCAACTTACAGGAACCGTACATTTGCAACAAAATGAGCCCTTCTCCACCTTGAAAACTATTATTTGCTGGAAGTATTCCTTTCAAAAGGAACTCACTTCTCACAGAGAAACAGTATGCTCCATGCTGAAGCTTCTAAAAACCTGGTTTTCTTTGGACTTCTATATGAGTCTTCAACTCAGCTGAATAGGCCTATTAGGAGCAAAGAGAACTTATTTCCGCCCTTCAACACCGTGCTTGCAGGAAGTTTCCTTTTCCAAAGCTGACCAAGATCTCACCAAATACAATGTGCTCGAAGCTCCTGCTTCTAACACGGATCGTTTTCTGTATGAGATACAAGTGTTTCTTCAACTTAGTTGAGTAGGCCTATTTGGCACAAAATGAGCCTTTCTCCACCTTGAAAATTGTGATTTGCTGGAAGTATTCATTTCAAAAATTCATCCATTTCTCACTGGAAAACAATGTGCTAGAGGCTTCAGCTTCTTACATAGATGGTTTTCTTTGGAGAAACACCTGTCTTTCTTCAACTCTGGTGAAGAGGACTTTATAGACCAAACGGAGTCTATGTCCATCTTGAAACACCAAAGTTGCAGGAAGTGTTCTTTACCAAAACAAACTTAATTGTTACAAAAAGCAATGTGCTTGATGTTCTTGCATCTATCATTGAAGGTTTTCTTCGAGAGATGCACGTGATTGGTCAAGTGACCTGAATAGGCATGTTTGGAACAAAATGAGCCTTTCTCCAGCTTGAAAACTAGGATTTGCAGGAAATATTCCTTTCAAAACGAACCCAGTTGTCATAGAGAAACAATGGGCAAGACAATGCAGCTTTGAACATAGAAGGTTTTCTTTGGTGAGATTCGTGTGTCTCTCCTACTCAGCTAAATAGGCTTTTATGGAACTAAGGGAGGCTTTTCCACCTTGACAATGGTGATACGCTGCACGTATTCCTTTCAAAAACTAACTTACCTCTTATAAGAAAACAATGTGCTAGATGCTGCAGCTTCTAGCATACATGGTTCTTTTGGGAGAGGTACACATGTTCCTGGAACTCAGCTGAATAGGCCTATTTGGAGCAAACATTGACTATGTCCACCCTGAAACACCTCAGTTGCAGGAAGTATTACTCTCTAACTCTAACACAATTCTCACAGGAATACAATGTGCTGTAGCTCCTGCTTCTAACATGAATGGTTTTCTTTCTGAGATACATGTGTTTCTTCAACTTAGCTGGATAGGCCTATTTGGAACAAAGTTAGCTTATCTCCAATATGAAGTTGTGATTTGCAGCTTGTATTACTCTAAAAATCTTACTCAGTTCTCACAGGAAAATAAAGCGCTAAATGGGCAGTTTCTAAAATAGATGGTGTTTTGGAGATATTCATGTCTTTCTTCAACTCAGGTGAAAATTACTTTTTGGAGCAACAGTCCCTACCTTCACCTTGAAACACTTAAGTTACAGGAAGTATTCCTTTCCAAAGTTATGCAAGTCTCAGAGGGAGACAATGTGCTAGATCTCCTGCTTCTAAGACCAGTGGTTTTCTTTGGTAGATACATGTGTTCCTTCAACTTAACTGAAGAGGCCTACTTGCAACCACATAAGACTTTCTCCACATGGAAAACTATGGTTTGCAGGAAGTTTTCTTTTCAAAACTAACTCAATTCTCAGAGGGAGGCAATGCACCAGATGCTGCAGCTTCTATCATACATGGTTTTCTATGGGGTGATACATGTGTTTCTTCACCTCAGTTAAATAGGCCTATTTGGAGGAAAAAGTGCCTACCTCAATCTGGAATCACCTAGTTTTCAGGAAGTATTCCTATCAAACAGTAACTCACTTCTCACAGAGAAACAATGTTCTACTTGCTTCTGCTTCAAACACAGGTGGTTTTCCTTTGAGAGATACACGTGTTTCTTCGACTTCAAGCATCGGCAGATTTGCAACATAATGGTCTTTTCTTCAGCTTGAAAACTGTCATTTGCAGGAAGTATTCCTTTCAAATTGAACTAGTTCTCACAGAGAAACACTGTGCTCGATGCTGAAGCTTCTAAAACCGTGGCTTTCTTTGGACAGGTATATGTGTTGATTCAATTCATCTGAGTAGTCCTATTTGGAGCCAACAGAGCCTACTTCCACCCTGCAACACCATGGTTGGAAGAAGATTTCCGTTCCAAACCTGACACAATTAGCACAGGAAAACAATGTGCTAGATGCTTCTGCTTCAAATATGCATGGTGTTGTTTTGAGAAATACGTGGTTCTCCAACTTAGCTGAATAGGACTATTTGGAACAAGGTTAGCCATTCTCCAGTTGAACCTTGTGAGGTTCCTGATGTATTAGTCTCAAAATCTTACTCAGTTCTCACTGGGAAACAATGCACTAGATGCGGAGGCTGTTTGGAACAAAATGAGCCTTTTTTCCACCTTACAACTGTTTTTGCAGGAATTATTCCTTTCAAAAACAAACTCAAGTCTCCGAAGGAAACAATGTGTTGATGCCCCTGCTTCTAATCGGGATGTTTTTCTTTTGACAGATAAAGGTATTTCTTCTCTTCAGCTTAATAGGCCTGATTGTAACAAAAAGATCCTTTCTCCCCCTTGAGAAGTATGATTTGCTGGGAGTATTACATTCGAAATCGAACTCAATTCTACAGGGAAACAATGTGCCAGATGCTGCAGCTTCTAACATGGATGGTGTCTTTGGTGAGATACATGTGTTTCTTCAACTCAGCTGAGTAGATCTATTTGGAGCAAACAGAGCCTATCTCCACCTTGAAACACCTAAGTTGGAGGAAGTATTTCTTTCAAAACTAGCTCTATTGTCCCAAGAAACAATGTGCTAGATACTGCAGCTTCAAACAGAGCTGGTTTTCTCAGCAGAGATATATGTATTTCGTGCATTAGGGTGAAGAAGCCTATTTGGAACAAGATGAGCTTAACTCGACCTTGAAAATTCTGATTTGCACAAAGTATTCCTGTCAAAAACTGAAACAATTCTCACAGGCAAGCAAGGTGCTTGATACTGCACCTTCTAACAGACATTGTTTTCTTTGGAGATACTCATGGGTTACTTCAACTCAGCTGAAAAGGCCTCTATAAAGTAAGCAGAGTCTATCTCCATCTTGAAACACCAAAGTTGAAGGAAATGTTCTTTTGACAAACAAACTGAATTCTCACAGGAAGTCAACGTGCTAGACGTTCCTGCACATAACACCAAAGGTGTTCTTTGAGAGATACATGTGTTTCGTCAAGTCACCTAATAGTCCTGTTTGGAACCAAATGAGCCTTTCTCCAGCATGAAAACTAGGATTTGCAGGAAGTATTCCTTTCACAAACCACCCCACTTCTCACCGAGAAACAATGTGCTAGATGGGGCACCTTCTAACATAGATAGTTTTCATTTGAGAGACATATATGTTTCTCCTACTCAGCAAAATAGGAGGAGAAGGAGGCTTTTATAGAAGAAAATGAACCATTTTCGACCTTGAAAACTGACATATGCTGCAAGTATTCCTTTAAAGAACTACTCAACTCCCACAGGGAACAATGTGGTGGATGCTTCAGTTTCTAGCCAACATGGTTCTCTTTGGAGAGGTACACGTGTTCCTTCAACTCACCTGAATAGGCCTATTGGGAGCAAACACTGCCTATGCCCACCTGGAAACACCTCAGTTGCAGGAAGTATTCCTGTCCAAATCTAACACAGTTCTCACAGGAATACAATGTGCTGGATGCTCCCTTTTTCAACCACGGATCGTTTTGTTTCTGACATATCTGTCTTTCTTCTACTTAGCTGAGTAGGACTATTTGGAACAAAATGAGCCTCTCTCAACCTTGAAAACTGGTTTCCATTGTGTATTACTCACACAACTTACTCAGTTCTCAGAGGGAACCAATGCACTAGAAGCGGCAGTAGCTAACCTAGATGGTTTCTTGGAGAGACACGTGTGTTTCTTCAACTGAGCTGAAAAGGACTCTTTGGAGCAACAGCGCCTATCTGCACCTTGAAACACTTAAGTTGCAGGGAGTAGTCCTTCCAAAAACTACTCAAGTCTCAAGGGAAGCCATGTGCTAAATGCAGAATACTGGAACATAGATGGTTTACTCTGGAGAGACACATGTGTTGTTTCAACTCAGCTGAAAAGGCCTAGTTGGAGCAAACTGAGCCTGTGTCCATCTTGAAAGACTTTCGTTGCTGGAAGGATTCACTTCAAAAATTAACTCAATTCTCACAAGAAAACAATGTTCTAGATGTTCCTGCACCTAACAACAATGGTTTCTTTGAGAGATACATGTGTTTCTTCGACTCACCTGAAGGGGCCGGTTTGGATGAAAATGAGCCTTTCTCTAGCTTAGAAACTATTGTTTGCAGGAAGAATGCCTTGCAAACATCAACACAATTCTCACAGGGAAACAATGTGCTAGATGCTGCATCTTGTAACTTGGTTCCTTTTTGTCGGAGAGACAGATGTGATTCTTCTAATCAGCTGAAAAGGCCTATTTGGAGCAAATGAGGGCTATGTGCATCTTGAAACACCTAAGATGCACGAAGTGTTCCTTTCACAACTAACTCAATTCTCACAGAAAAAGAATGTGCTACATGCCCCTGCGTCTAACACTGAAGGGTTTCCTCAAAAGATACATGTGTTTCGTCAACTCACTTGAACAGGCCTATAGGGAACACAAGTACCCTTCTCCACTTTGAAACCTTTGATTTGCAGGAACTGTTCCCTTCAAAAACCAAGTCAAGTCTCAGAGGAAAACAATGTGCTAGATCTCCTGCTGCTAAGATAGATGGGTTTTTTTGGGAGATACACGTGTTTCGTCAACTTAACTGAATAGGCCTACTTGCAACGAAATGAGCCTTTCTGCACCTTGAAAACTGTGCTTTGCAGGAATTACTCCTTCACAACTAACTCAGTTCTCAGAGGGAGACAATGCACTAGATGCTGCAGCTTCTATCATAGATGGTTTTCTTTGAAGTCACACATGTGTTTCTCCACCTCAGTTGAATAGGCCGTTCTGGATCAAAAAGTGCCTGTCTCAAGCTCGAATCACCTTATTTTCAGGAAGTATTCCTTTCCAAGACTAACTCACTTCTCACAGAGAAACAATTTTCCACTTGCTACAGCTTCTAGCACAGATGGTTTTTTGCGAGAGATCATTGTGTTTGTTCAACTTACAGGAACCGTACATTTGCAACAAAATGAGCCCTTCTCCACCTTGAAAACTATTATTTGCTGGAAGTATTCCTTTCAAAAGGAACTCACTTCTCACAGAGAAACAGTATGCTCCATGCTGAAGCTTCTAAAAACCTGGTTTTCTTTGGACTTCTATATGAGTCTTCAACTCAGCTGAATAGGCCTATTAGGAGCAAAGAGAACTTATTTCCGCCCTTCAACACCATGCTTGCAGGAAGTTTCCTTTTCCAAAGCTGACCAAGATCTCACCAAATACAATGTGCTCGAAGCTCCTGCTTCTAACATGGATCGTTTTCTGTATGAGATACAAGTGTTTCTTCAACTTAGTTGAGTAGGCCTATTTGGCACAAAATGAGCCTTTCTCCACCTTGAAAATTGTGATTTGCTGGAAGTATTCATTTCAAAAATTCATCCATTTCTCACTGGAAAACAATGTGCTAGAGGCTTCAGCTTCTTACATAGATGGTTTTCTTTGGAGAAACACCTGTCTTTCTTCAACTCTGGTGAAGAGGACTTTATAGACCAAACGGAGTCTATGTCCATCTTGAAACACCAAAGTTGCAGGAAGTGTTCTTTACCAAAACAAACTTAATTGTTACCAAAAGCAATGTGCTTGATGTTCTTGCATCTATCATTGAAGGTTTTCTTCGAGAGATGCACGTGATTGGTCAAGTGACCTGAATAGGCATGTTTGGAACAAAATGAGCCTTTCTCCAGCTTGAAAACTAGGATTTGCAGGAAATATTCCTTTCAAAACGAACCCAGTTGTCATAGAGAAACAATGGGCAAGACAATGCAGCTTTGAACATAGAAGGTTTTCTTTGGTGAGATTCGTGTGTCTCTCCTACTCAGCTAAATAGGCTTTTATGGAACTAAGGGAGGCTTTTCCACCTTGACAATGGTGATACGCTGCACGTATTCCTTTCAAAAACTAACTTACCTCTTATAAGAAAACAATGTGCTAGATGCTGCAGCTTCTACCATACATGGTTCTTTTGGGAGAGGTACACATGTTCCTGGAACTCAGCTGAATAGGCCTATTTGGAGCAAACATTGACTATGTCCACCCTGAAACACCTCAGTTGCAGGAAGTATTACTCTCTAACTCTAACACAATTCTCACAGGAATACAATGTGCTGTAGCTCCTGCTTCTAACATGAATGGTTTTCTTTCTGAGATACATGTGTTTCTTCAACTTAGCTGGATAGGCCTATTTGGAACAAAGTTAGCTTATCTCCAATATGAAGTTGTGATTTGCAGCGTGTATTACTCTAAAAATCTTACTCAGTTCTCACAGGAAAATAAAGCGCTAAATGGGCAGTTTCTAAAATAGATGGTGTTTTGGAGATATTCATGTCTTTCTTCAACTCAGGTGAAAATTACTTTTTGGAGCAACAGTCCCTACCTTCACCTTGAAACACTTAAGTTGCAGGAAGTATTCCTTTCCAAAGTTATGCAAGTCTCAGAGGGAGACAATGTGCTAGATCTCCTGCTTCTAAGACCAGTGGTTTTCTTTGGTAGATACATGTGTTCCTTCAACTTAACTGAAGAGGCCTACTTGCAACCACATAAGCCTTTCTCCACCTGGAAAACTATGGTTTGCAGGAAGTTTTCTTTTCAAAACTAACTCAATTCTCAGAGGGAGGAATGCACCAGATGCTGCAGCTTCTATCATACATGGTTTTCTATGGGGTGATACATGTGTTTCTTCACCTCAGTTAAATAGGCCTATTTGGAGGAAAAAGTGCCTACCTCAATCTGGAATCACCTAGTTTTCAGGAAGTATTCCTATCAAACAGTAACTCACTTCTCACAGAGAAACAATGTTCTACTTGCTTCTGCTTCAAACACAGGTGGTTTTCCTTTGAGAGATACACGTGTTTCTTCGACTTCAAGCATCGGCAGATTTGCAACATAATGGTCTTTTCTTCAGCTTGAAAACTGTCATTTGCAGGAAGTATTCCTTTCAAAATGAACTAGTTCTCACAGAGAAACAATGTGCTCGATGCTGAAGCTTCTAAAACCGTGGCTTTCTTTGGACAGGTATATGTGTTGATTCAATTCATCTGAGTAGTCCTATTTGGAGCCAACAGAGCCTACTTCCACCTTGCAACACCATGGTTGGAAGAAGATTTCCGTTCCAAACCTGACACAATTAGCACAGGAAAACAATGTGCTAGATGCTTCTGCTTCAAATATGCATGGTGTTGTTTTGAGAAATACGTGGTTCTCCAACTTAGCTGAATAGGACTATTTGGAACAAGGTTAGCCATTCTCCAGTTGAACCTTGTGAGGTTCCTGATGTATTAGTCTCAAAATCTTACTCAGTTCTCACTGGGAAACAATGCACTAGATGCGGAGGCTGTTTGGAACAAAATGAGCCTTTTTTCCACCTTAGAACTGTTTTTGCAGGAATTATTCCTTTCAAAAACAAACTCAAGTCTCCGAAGGAAACAATGTGTTGATGCCCCTGCTTCTAATCGGGATGTTTTTCTTTTGACAGATAAAGGTATTTCTTCTCTTCAGCTTAATAGGCCTGATTGTAACAAAAAGATCCTTTCTCCCCCTTGAGAAGTATGATTTGCTGGGAGTATTACATTCGAAAACGGACTCAATTCTACAGGGAAACAATGTGCCAGATGCTGCAGCTTCTAACATGGATGGTGTCTTTGGAGAGATACATGTGTTTCTTCAACTCAGCTGAGTAGATCTATTTGGAGCAAACAGAGCCTATCTCCACCTTGAAACACCTAAGTTGGAGGAAGTATTTCTTTCAAAACTAGCTCTATTGTCCCAAGAAACAATGTGCTAGATACTGCAGCTTCAAACAGAGTTGGTTTTCTCAGCAGAGATATATGTATTTCGTGCATTAGGGTGAAGAAGCCTATTTGGAACAAGATGAGCTTAACTCGACCTTGAAAATTCTGATTTGCACAAAGTATTCCTCTCAAAAACTGAAACAATTCTCACAGGCAAGCAAGGTGCTTGATACTGCACCTTCTAACAGACATTGTTTTCTTTGGAGATACTCATGGGTTACTTCAACTCAGCTGAAAAGGCCTCTATAAAGTAAGCAGAGTCTATCTCCATCTTGAAACACCAAAGTTGAAGGAAATGTTCTTTTGACAAACAAACTGAATTCTCACAGGAAGTCAACGTGCTAGACGTTCCTGCACATAACACCAAAGGTGTTCTTTGAGAGATACATGTGTTTCGTCAAGTCACCTAATAGTCCTGTTTGGAACCAAATGAGCCTTTATCCAGCATGAAAACTAGGATTTGCAGGAAGTATTCCTTTCACAAACCACCCCACTTCTCACCGAGAAACAATGTGCTAGATGGGGCACCTTCCAACATAGATAGTTTTCATTTGAGAGACATATGTGTTTCTCCTACTCAGCAAAATAGAAGGAGAAGGAGGCTTTTATAGAACAAAATGAACCATTTTCGACCTTGAAAACTGACATATGCTGCAAGTATTCCTTTAAAGAACTACTCAACTCCCACAGGGAACAATGTGGTGGATGCTTCAGTTTCTAGCCAACATGGTTCTCTTTGGAGAGGTACACGTGTTCCTTCAACTCACCTGAATAGGCCTATTGGGAGCAAACACTGCCTATGCCCACCTGGAAACACCTCAGTTGCAGGAAGTATTCCTGTCCAAATCTAACACAGTTCTCACAGCAATACAATGTGCTGGATGCTCCCTTTTTCAAACACGGATCGTTTTGTTTCTGACATATCTGTCTTTCTTCTACTTAGCTGAGTAGGACTATTTGGAACAAAATGAGCCTCTCTCAAACTTGAAAACTGGTTTCCATTGTGTATTACTCACACAACTTACTCAGTTCTCAGAGGGAACCAATGCACTAGAAGCGGCAGTAGCTAACCTAGATGGTTTCTTGGAGAGACACGTGTGTTTCTTCAACTGAGCTGAAAAGGACTCTTTGGAGCAACAGCGCCTATCTGCACCTTGAAACACTTAAGTTGCAGGGAGTAGTCCTTCCAAAAACTACTCAAGTCTCAAGGGAAGCCATGTGCTAAATGCTGAATCTTGGAACATAGATGGTTTACTCTGGAGAGACACATGTGTTGTTTCAACTCAGCTGAAAAGGCCTAGTTGGAGCAAACTGAGCCTGTGTCCATCTTGAAAGACTTTCGTTGCTGGAAGGATTCACTTCAAAAATTAACTCAATTCTCACAAGAAAACAATGTTCTAGATGTTCCTGCACCTAACAACAATGGTTTCTTTGAGAGATACATGTGTTTCTTCGACTCACCTGAAGGGGCCGGTTTGGATGAAAATGAGCCTTTCTCTAGCTTAGAAACTATTGTTTGCAGGAAGAATGCCTTGCAAACATCAACACAATTCTCACAGGGAAACAATGTGCTAGATGCTGCATCTTGTAACTTGGTTCCTTTTTGTCGGAGAGACAGATGTGATTCTTCTAATCAGCTGAAAAGGCCTATTTGGAGCAAATGAGGGCTATGTGCATCTTGAAACACCTAAGATGCACGAAGTGTTCCTTTCACAACTAACTCAATTCTCACAGAAAAAGAATGTGCTACATGCCCCTGCGTCTAACACTGAAGGGTTTCCTCAAAAGATACATGTGTTTCGTCAACTCACTTGAACAGGCCTATAGGGAACACAAGTACCCTTCTCCACTTTGAAACCTTTGATTTGCAGGAACTGTTCCCTTCAAAAACCAAGTCAAGTCTCAGAGGAAAACAATGTGCTAGATCTCCTGCTGCTAAGATAGATGGGTTTTTTTGGGAGATACACGTGTTTCGTCAACTTAACTGAATAGGCCTACTTGCAACGAAATGAGCCTTTCTGCACCTTGAAAACTGTGCTTTGCAGGAATTACTCCTTCACAACTAACTCAGTTCTCAGAGGGAGACAATGCACTAGATGCTGCAGCTTCTATCATAGATGGTTTTCTTTGAAGTCACACATGTGTTTCTCCACCTCAGTTGAATAGGCCGTTCTGGATCAAAAAGTGCCTGTCTCAAGCTCGAATCACCTTATTTTCAGGAAGTATTCCTTTCCAAGACTAACTCACTTCTCACAGAGAAACAATTTTCCACTTGCTACAGCTTCTAGCACAGATGGTTTTTTGCGAGAGATCATTGTGTTTGTTCAACTTACAGGAACCGTACATTTGCAACAAAATGAGCCCTTCTCCACCTTGAAAACTATTATTTGCTGGAAGTATTCCTTTCAAAAGGAACTCACTTCTCACAGAGAAACAGTATGCTCCATGCTGAAGCTTCTAAAAACCTGGTTTTCTTTGGACTTCTATATGAGTCTTCAACTCAGCTGAATAGGCCTATTAGGAGCAAAGAGAACTTATTTCCGCCCTTCAACACCGTGCTTGCAGGAAGTTTCCTTTTCCAAAGCTGACCAAGATCTCACCAAATACAATGTGCTCGAAGCTCCTGCTTCTAACACGGATCGTTTTCTGTATGAGATACAAGTGTTTCTTCAACTTAGTTGAGTAGGCCTATTTGGCACAAAATGAGCCTTTCTCCACCTTGAAAATTGTGATTTGCTGGAAGTATTCATTTCAAAAATTCATCCATTTCTCACTGGAAAACAATGTGCTAGAGGCTTCAGCTTCTTACATAGATGGTTTTCTTTGGAGAAACACCTGTCTTTCTTCAACTCTGGTGAAGAGGACTTTATAGACCAAACGGAGTCTATGTCCATCTTGAAACACCAAAGTTGCAGGAAGTGTTCTTTACCAAAACAAACTTAATTGTTACAAAAAGCAATGTGCTTGATGTTCTTGCATCTATCATTGAAGGTTTTCTTCGAGAGATGCACGTGATTGGTCAAGTGACCTGAATAGGCATGTTTGGAACAAAATGAGCCTTTCTCCAGCTTGAAAACTAGGATTTGCAGGAAATATTCCTTTCAAAACGAACCCAGTTGTCATAGAGAAACAATGGGCAAGACAATGCAGCTTTGAACATAGAAGGTTTTCTTTGGTGAGATTCGTGTGTCTCTCCTACTCAGCTAAATAGGCTTTTATGGAACTAAGGGAGGCTTTTCCACCTTGACAATGGTGATACGCTGCACGTATTCCTTTCAAAAACTAACTTACCTCTTATAAGAAAACAATGTGCTAGATGCTGCAGCTTCTAGCATACATGGTTCTTTTGGGAGAGGTACACATGTTCCTGGAACTCAGCTGAATAGGCCTATTTGGAGCAAACATTGACTATGTCCACCCTGAAACACCTCAGTTGCAGGAAGTATTACTCTCTAACTCTAACACAATTCTCACAGGAATACAATGTGCTGTAGCTCCTGCTTCTAACATGAATGGTTTTCTTTCTGAGATACATGTGTTTCTTCAACTTAGCTGGATAGGCCTATTTGGAACAAAGTTAGCTTATCTCCAATATGAAGTTGTGATTTGCAGCGTGTATTACTCTAAAAATCTTACTCAGTTCTCACAGGAAAATAAAGCGCTAAATGGGCAGTTTCTAAAATAGATGGTGTTTTGGAGATATTCATGTCTTTCTTCAACTCAGGTGAAAATTACTTTTTGGAGCAACAGTCCCTACCTTCACCTTGAAACACTTAAGTTGCAGGAAGTATTCCTTTCCAAAGTTATGCAAGTCTCAGAGGGAGACAATGTGCTAGATCTCCTGCTTCTAAGACCAGTGGTTTTCTTTGGTAGATACATGTGTTCCTTCAACTTAACTGAAGAGGCCTACTTGCAACCACATAAGCCTTTCTCCACCTGGAAAACTATGGTTTGCAGGAAGTTTTCTTTTCAAAACTAACTCAATTCTCAGAGGGAGGAATGCACCAGATGCTGCAGCTTCTATCATACATGGTTTTCTATGGGGTGATACATGTGTTTCTTCACCTCAGTTAAATAGGCCTATTTGGAGGAAAAAGTGCCTACCTCAATCTGGAATCACCTAGTTTTCAGGAAGTATTCCTATCAAACAGTAACTCACTTCTCACAGAGAAACAATGTTCTACTTGCTTCTGCTTCAAACACAGGTGGTTTTCCTTTGAGAGATACACGTGTTTCTTCGACTTCAAGCATCGGCAGATTTGCAACATAATGGTCTTTTCTTCAGCTTGAAAACTGTCATTTGCAGGAAGTATTCCTTTCAAAATGAACTAGTTCTCACAGAGAAACAATGTGCTCGATGCTGAAGCTTCTAAAACCGTGGCTTTCTTTGGACAGGTATATGTGTTGATTCAATTCATCTGAGTAGTCCTATTTGGAGCCAACAGAGCCTACTTCCACCTTGCAACACCATGGTTGGAAGAAGATTTCCGTTCCAAACCTGACACAATTAGCACAGGAAAACAATGTGCTAGATGCTTCTGCTTCAAATATGCATGGTGTTGTTTTGAGAAATACGTGGTTCTCCAACTTAGCTGAATAGGACTATTTGGAACAAGGTTAGCCATTCTCCAGTTGAACCTTGTGAGGTTCCTGATGTATTAGTCTCAAAATCTTACTCAGTTCTCACTGGGAAACAATGCACTAGATGCGGAGGCTGTTTGGAACAAAATGAGCCTTTTTTCCACCTTAGAACTGTTTTTGCAGGAATTATTCCTTTCAAAAACAAACTCAAGTCTCCGAAGGAAACAATGTGTTGATGCCCCTGCTTCTAATCGGGATGTTTTTCTTTTGACAGATAAAGGTATTTCTTCTCTTCAGCTTAATAGGCCTGATTGTAACAAAAAGATCCTTTCTCCCCCTTGAGAAGTATGATTTGCTGGGAGTATTACATTCGAAAACGGACTCAATTCTACAGGGAAACAATGTGCCAGATGCTGCAGCTTCTAACATGGATGGTGTCTTTGGAGAGATACATGTGTTTCTTCAACTCAGCTGAGTAGATCTATTTGGAGCAAACAGAGCCTATCTCCACCTTGAAACACCTAAGTTGGAGGAAGTATTTCTTTCAAAACTAGCTCTATTGTCCCAAGAAACAATGTGCTAGATACTGCAGCTTCAAACAGAGTTGGTTTTCTCAGCAGAGATATATGTATTTCGTGCATTAGGGTGAAGAAGCCTATTTGGAACAAGATGAGCTTAACTCGACCTTGAAAATTCTGATTTGCACAAAGTATTCCTCTCAAAAACTGAAACAATTCTCACAGGCAAGCAAGGTGCTTGATACTGCACCTTCTAACAGACATTGTTTTCTTTGGAGATACTCATGGGTTACTTCAACTCAGCTGAAAAGGCCTCTATAAAGTAAGCAGAGTCTATCTCCATCTTGAAACACCAAAGTTGAAGGAAATGTTCTTTTGACAAACAAACTGAATTCTCACAGGAAGTCAACGTGCTAGACGTTCCTGCACATAACACCAAAGGTGTTCTTTGAGAGATACATGTGTTTCGTCAAGTGACCTAATAGTCCTGTTTGGAACCAAATGAGCCTTTATCCAGCATGAAAACTAGGATTTGCAGGAAGTATTCCTTTCACAAACCACCCCACTTCTCACCGAGAAACAATGTGCTAGATGGGGCACCTTCCAACATAGATAGTTTTCATTTGAGAGACATATGTGTTTCTCCTACTCAGCAAAATAGAAGGAGAAGGAGGCTTTTATAGAACAAAATGAACCATTTTCGACCTTGAAAACTGACATATGCTGCAAGTATTCCTTTAAAGAACTACTCAACTCCCACAGGGAACAATGTGGTGGATGCTTCAGTTTCTAGCCAACATGGTTCTCTTTGGAGAGGTACACGTGTTCCTTCAACTCACCTGAATAGGCCTATTGGGAGCAAACACTGCCTATGCCCACCTGGAAACACCTCAGTTGCAGGAAGTATTCCTGTCCAAATCTAACACAGTTCTCACAGCAATACAATGTGCTGGATGCTCCCTTTTTCAAACACGGATCGTTTTGTTTCTGACATATCTGTCTTTCTTCTACTTAGCTGAGTAGGACTATTTGGAACAAAATGAGCCTCTCTCAACCTTGAAAACTGGTTTCCATTGTGTATTACTCACACAACTTACTCAGTTCTCAGAGGGAACCAATGCACTAGAAGCGGCAGTAGCTAACCTAGATGGTTTCTTGGAGAGACACGTGTGTTTCTTCAACTGAGCTGAAAAGGACTCTTTGGAGCAACAGCGCCTATCTGCACCTTGAAACACTTAAGTTGCAGGGAGTAGTCCTTCCAAAAACTACTCAAGTCTCAAGGGAAGCCATGTGCTAAATGCTGAATCTTGGAACATAGATGGTTTACTCTGGAGAGACACATGTGTTGTTTCAACTCAGCTGAAAAGGCCTAGTTGGAGCAAACTGAGCCTGTGTCCATCTTGAAAGACTTTCGTTGCTGGAAGGATTCACTTCAAAAATTAACTCAATTCTCACAAGAAAACAATGTTCTAGATGTTCCTGCACCTAACAACAATGGTTTCTTTGAGAGATACATGTGTTTCTTCGACTCACCTGAAGGGGCCGGTTTGGATGAAAATGAGCCTTTCTCTAGCTTAGAAACTATTGTTTGCAGGAAGAATGCCTTGCAAACATCAACACAATTCTCACAGGGAAACAATGTGCTAGATGCTGCATCTTGTAACTTGGTTCCTTTTTGTCGGAGAGACAGATGTGATTCTTCTAATCAGCTGAAAAGGCCTATTTGGAGCAAATGAGGGCTATGTGCATCTTGAAACACCTAAGATGCACGAAGTGTTCCTTTCACAACTAACTCAATTCTCACAGAAAAAGAATGTGCTACATGCCCCTGCGTCTAACACTGAAGGGTTTCCTCAAAAGATACATGTGTTTCGTCAACTCACTTGAACAGGCCTATAGGGAACACAAGTACCCTTCTCCACTTTGAAACCTTTGATTTGCAGGAACTGTTCCCTTCAAAAACCAAGTCAAGTCTCAGAGGAAAACAATGTGCTAGATCTCCTGCTGCTAAGATAGATGGGTTTTTTTGGGAGATACACGTGTTTCGTCAACTTAACTGAATAGGCCTACTTGCAACGAAATGAGCCTTTCTGCACCTTGAAAACTGTGCTTTGCAGGAATTACTCCTTCACAACTAACTCAGTTCTCAGAGGGAGACAATGCACTAGATGCTGCAGCTTCTATCATAGATGGTTTTCTTTGAAGTCACACATGTGTTTCTCCACCTCAGTTGAATAGGCCGTTCTGGATCAAAAAGTGCCTGTCTCAAGCTCGAATCACCTTATTTTCAGGAAGTATTCCTTTCCAAGACTAACTCACTTCTCACAGAGAAACAATTTTCCACTTGCTACAGCTTCTAGCACAGATGGTTTTTTGCGAGAGATCATTGTGTTTGTTCAACTTACAGGAACCGTACATTTGCAACAAAATGAGCCCTTCTCCACCTTGAAAACTATTATTTGCTGGAAGTATTCCTTTCAAAAGGAACTCACTTCTCACAGAGAAACAGTATGCTCCATGCTGAAGCTTCTAAAAACCTGGTTTTCTTTGGACTTCTATATGAGTCTTCAACTCAGCTGAATAGGCCTATTAGGAGCAAAGAGAACTTATTTCCGCCCTTCAACACCGTGCTTGCAGGAAGTTTCCTTTTCCAAAGCTGACCAAGATCTCACCAAATACAATGTGCTCGAAGCTCCTGCTTCTAACACGGATCGTTTTCTGTATGAGATACAAGTGTTTCTTCAACTTAGTTGAGTAGGCCTATTTGGCACAAAATGAGCCTTTCTCCACCTTGAAAATTGTGATTTGCTGGAAGTATTCATTTCAAAAATTCATCCATTTCTCACTGGAAAACAATGTGCTAGAGGCTTCAGCTTCTTACATAGATGGTTTTCTTTGGAGAAACACCTGTCTTTCTTCAACTCTGGTGAAGAGGACTTTATAGACCAAACGGAGTCTATGTCCATCTTGAAACACCAAAGTTGCAGGAAGTGTTCTTTACCAAAACAAACTTAATTGTTACAAAAAGCAATGTGCTTGATGTTCTTGCATCTATCATTGAAGGTTTTCTTCGAGAGATGCACGTGATTGGTCAAGTGACCTGAATAGGCATGTTTGGAACAAAATGAGCCTTTCTCCAGCTTGAAAACTAGGATTTGCAGGAAATATTCCTTTCAAAACGAACCCAGTTGTCATAGAGAAACAATGGGCAAGACAATGCAGCTTTGAACATAGAAGGTTTTCTTTGGTGAGATTCGTGTGTCTCTCCTACTCAGCTAAATAGGCTTTTATGGAACTAAGGGAGGCTTTTCCACCTTGACAATGGTGATACGCTGCACGTATTCCTTTCAAAAACTAACTTACCTCTTATAAGAAAACAATGTGCTAGATGCTGCAGCTTCTAGCATACATGGTTCTTTTGGGAGAGGTACACATGTTCCTGGAACTCAGCTGAATAGGCCTATTTGGAGCAAACATTGACTATGTCCACCCTGAAACACCTCAGTTGCAGGAAGTATTACTCTCTAACTCTAACACAATTCTCACAGGAATACAATGTGCTGTAGCTCCTGCTTCTAACATGAATGGTTTTCTTTCTGAGATACATGTGTTTCTTCAACTTAGCTGGATAGGCCTATTTGGAACAAAGTTAGCTTATCTCCAATATGAAGTTGTGATTTGCAGCGTGTATTACTCTAAAAATCTTACTCAGTTCTCACAGGAAAATAAAGCGCTAAATGGGCAGTTTCTAAAATAGATGGTGTTTTGGAGATATTCATGTCTTTCTTCAACTCAGGTGAAAATTACTTTTTGGAGCAACAGTCCCTACCTTCACCTTGAAACACTTAAGTTGCAGGAAGTATTCCTTTCCAAAGTTATGCAAGTCTCAGAGGGAGACAATGTGCTAGATCTCCTGCTTCTAAGACCAGTGGTTTTCTTTGGTAGATACATGTGTTCCTTCAACTTAACTGAAGAGGCCTACTTGCAACCACATAAGCCTTTCTCCACCTGGAAAACTATGGTTTGCAGGAAGTTTTCTTTTCAAAACTAACTCAATTCTCAGAGGGAGGAATGCACCAGATGCTGCAGCTTCTATCATACATGGTTTTCTATGGGGTGATACATGTGTTTCTTCACCTCAGTTAAATAGGCCTATTTGGAGGAAAAAGTGCCTACCTCAATCTGGAATCACCTAGTTTTCAGGAAGTATTCCTATCAAACAGTAACTCACTTCTCACAGAGAAACAATGTTCTACTTGCTTCTGCTTCAAACACAGGTGGTTTTCCTTTGAGAGATACACGTGTTTCTTCGACTTCAAGCATCGGCAGATTTGCAACATAATGGTCTTTTCTTCAGCTTGAAAACTGTCATTTGCAGGAAGTATTCCTTTCAAAATGAACTAGTTCTCACAGAGAAACAATGTGCTCGATGCTGAAGCTTCTAAAACCGTGGCTTTCTTTGGACAGGTATATGTGTTGATTCAATTCATCTGAGTAGTCCTATTTGGAGCCAACAGAGCCTACTTCCACCTTGCAACACCATGGTTGGAAGAAGATTTCCGTTCCAAACCTGACACAATTAGCACAGGAAAACAATGTGCTAGATGCTTCTGCTTCAAATATGCATGGTGTTGTTTTGAGAAATACGTGGTTCTCCAACTTAGCTGAATAGGACTATTTGGAACAAGGTTAGCCATTCTCCAGTTGAACCTTGTGAGGTTCCTGATGTATTAGTCTCAAAATCTTACTCAGTTCTCACTGGGAAACAATGCACTAGATGCGGAGGCTGTTTGGAACAAAATGAGCCTTTTTTCCACCTTAGAACTGTTTTTGCAGGAATTATTCCTTTCAAAAACAAACTCAAGTCTCCGAAGGAAACAATGTGTTGATGCCCCTGCTTCTAATCGGGATGTTTTTCTTTTGACAGATAAAGGTATTTCTTCTCTTCAGCTTAATAGGCCTGATTGTAACAAAAAGATCCTTTCTCCCCCTTGAGAAGTATGATTTGCTGGGAGTATTACATTCGAAAACGGACTCAATTCTACAGGGAAACAATGTGCCAGATGCTGCAGCTTCTAACATGGATGGTGTCTTTGGAGAGATACATGTGTTTCTTCAACTCAGCTGAGTAGATCTATTTGGAGCAAACAGAGCCTATCTCCACCTTGAAACACCTAAGTTGGAGGAAGTATTTCTTTCAAAACTAGCTCTATTGTCCCAAGAAACAATGTGCTAGATACTGCAGCTTCAAACAGAGTTGGTTTTCTCAGCAGAGATATATGTATTTCGTGCATTAGGGTGAAGAAGCCTATTTGGAACAAGATGAGCTTAACTCGACCTTGAAAATTCTGATTTGCACAAAGTATTCCTCTCAAAAACTGAAACAATTCTCACAGGCAAGCAAGGTGCTTGATACTGCACCTTCTAACAGACATTGTTTTCTTTGGAGATACTCATGGGTTACTTCAACTCAGCTGAAAAGGCCTCTATAAAGTAAGCAGAGTCTATCTCCATCTTGAAACACCAAAGTTGAAGGAAATGTTCTTTTGACAAACAAACTGAATTCTCACAGGAAGTCAACGTGCTAGACGTTCCTGCACATAACACCAAAGGTGTTCTTTGAGAGATACATGTGTTTCGTCAAGTCACCTAATAGTCCTGTTTGGAACCAAATGAGCCTTTATCCAGCATGAAAACTAGGATTTGCAGGAAGTATTCCTTTCACAAACCACCCCACTTCTCACCGAGAAACAATGTGCTAGATGGGGCACCTTCCAACATAGATAGTTTTCATTTGAGAGACATATGTGTTTCTCCTACTCAGCAAAATAGAAGGAGAAGGAGGCTTTTATAGAACAAAATGAACCATTTTCGACCTTGAAAACTGACATATGCTGCAAGTATTCCTTTAAAGAACTACTCAACTCCCACAGGGAACAATGTGGTGGATGCTTCAGTTTCTAGCCAACATGGTTCTCTTTGGAGAGGTACACGTGTTCCTTCAACTCACCTGAATAGGCCTATTGGGAGCAAACACTGCCTATGCCCACCTGGAAACACCTCAGTTGCAGGAAGTATTCCTGTCCAAATCTAACACAGTTCTCACAGCAATACAATGTGCTGGATGCTCCCTTTTTCAAACACGGATCGTTTTGTTTCTGACATATCTGTCTTTCTTCTACTTAGCTGAGTAGGACTATTTGGAACAAAATGAGCCTCTCTCAACCTTGAAAACTGGTTTCCATTGTGTATTACTCACACAACTTACTCAGTTCTCAGAGGGAACCAATGCACTAGAAGCGGCAGTAGCTAACCTAGATGGTTTCTTGGAGAGACACGTGTGTTTCTTCAACTGAGCTGAAAAGGACTCTTTGGAGCAACAGCGCCTATCTGCACCTTGAAACACTTAAGTTGCAGGGAGTAGTCCTTCCAAAAACTACTCAAGTCTCAAGGGAAGCCATGTGCTAAATGCTGAATCTTGGAACATAGATGGTTTACTCTGGAGAGACACATGTGTTGTTTCAACTCAGCTGAAAAGGCCTAGTTGGAGCAAACTGAGCCTGTGTCCATCTTGAAAGACTTTCGTTGCTGGAAGGATTCACTTCAAAAATTAACTCAATTCTCACAAGAAAACAATGTTCTAGATGTTCCTGCACCTAACAACAATGGTTTCTTTGAGAGATACATGTGTTTCTTCGACTCACCTGAAGGGGCTGGTTTGGATGAAAATGAGCCTTTCTCTAGCTTAGAAACTATTGTTTGCAGGAAGAATGCCTTGCAAACATCAACACAATTCTCACAGGGAAACAATGTGCTAGATGCTGCATCTTGTAACTTGGTTCCTTTTTGTCGGAGAGACAGATGTGATTCTTCTAATCAGCTGAAAAGGCCTATTTGGAGCAAATGAGGGCTATGTGCATCTTGAAACACCTAAGATGCACGAAGTGTTCCTTTCACAACTAACTCAATTCTCACAGAAAAAGAATGTGCTACATGCCCCTGCGTCTAACACTGAAGGGTTTCCTCAAAAGATACATGTGTTTCGTCAACTCACTTGAACAGGCCTATAGGGAACACAAGTACCCTTCTCCACTTTGAAACCTTTGATTTGCAGGAACTGTTCCCTTCAAAAACCAAGTCAAGTCTCAGAGGAAAACAATGTGCTAGATCTCCTGCTGCTAAGATAGATGGGTTTTTTTGGGAGATACACGTGTTTCGTCAACTTAACTGAATAGGCCTACTTGCAACGAAATGAGCCTTTCTGCACCTTGAAAACTGTGCTTTGCAGGAATTACTCCTTCACAACTAACTCAGTTCTCAGAGGGAGACAATGCACTAGATGCTGCAGCTTCTATCATAGATGGTTTTCTTTGAAGTCACACATGTGTTTCTCCACCTCAGTTGAATAGGCCGTTCTGGATCAAAAAGTGCCTGTCTCAAGCTCGAATCACCTTATTTTCAGGAAGTATTCCTTTCCAAGACTAACTCACTTCTCACAGAGAAACAATTTTCCACTTGCTACAGCTTCTAGCACAGATGGTTTTTTGCGAGAGATCATTGTGTTTGTTCAACTTACAGGAACCGTACATTTGCAACAAAATGAGCCCTTCTCCACCTTGAAAACTATTATTTGCTGGAAGTATTCCTTTCAAAAGGAACTCACTTCTCACAGAGAAACAGTATGCTCCATGCTGAAGCTTCTAAAAACCTGCTTTTCTTTGGACTTCTATATGAGTCTTCAACTCAGCTGAATAGGCCTATTAGGAGCAAAGAGAACTTATTTCCGCCCTTCAACACCGTGCTTGCAGGAAGTTTCCTTTTCCAAAGCTGACCAAGATCTCACCAAATACAATGTGCTCGAAGCTCCTGCTTCTAACACGGATCGTTTTCTGTATGAGATACAAGTGTTTCTTCAACTTAGTTGAGTAGGCCTATTTGGCACAAAATGAGCCTTTCTCCACCTTGAAAATTGTGATTTGCTGGAAGTATTCATTTCAAAAATTCATCCATTTCTCACTGGAAAACAATGTGCTAGAGGCTTCAGCTTCTTACATAGATGGTTTTCTTTGGAGAAACACCTGTCTTTCTTCAACTCTGGTGAAGAGGACTTTATAGACCAAACGGAGTCTATGTCCATCTTGAAACACCAAAGTTGCAGGAAGTGTTCTTTACCAAAACAAACTTAATTGTTACAAAAAGCAATGTGCTTGATGTTCTTGCATCTATCATTGAAGGTTTTCTTCGAGAGATGCACGTGATTGGTCAAGTGACCTGAATAGGCATGTTTGGAACAAAATGAGCCTTTCTCCAGCTTGAAAACTAGGATTTGCAGGAAATATTCCTTTCAAAACGAACCCAGTTGTCATAGAGAAACAATGGGCAAGACAATGCAGCTTTGAACATAGAAGGTTTTCTTTGGTGAGATTCGTGTGTCTCTCCTACTCAGCTAAATAGGCTTTTATGGAACTAAGGGAGGCTTTTCCACCTTGACAATGGTGATACGCTGCACGTATTCCTTTCAAAAACTAACTTACCTCTTATAAGAAAACAATGTGCTAGATGCTGCAGCTTCTAGCATACATGGTTCTTTTGGGAGAGGTACACATGTTCCTGGAACTCAGCTGAATAGGCCTATTTGGAGCAAACATTGACTATGTCCACCCTGAAACACCTCAGTTGCAGGAAGTATTACTCTCTAACTCTAACACAATTCTCACAGGAATACAATGTGCTGTAGCTCCTGCTTCTAACATGAATGGTTTTCTTTCTGAGATACATGTGTTTCTTCAACTTAGCTGGATAGGCCTATTTGGAACAAAGTTAGCTTATCTCCAATATGAAGTTGTGATTTGCAGCGTGTATTACTCTAAAAATCTTACTCAGTTCTCCCAGGAAAATAAAGCGCAAAATGGGCAGTTTCTAAAATAGATGGTGTTTTGGAGATATTCATGTCTTTCTTCAACTCAGGTGAAAATTACTTTTTGGAGCAACAGTCCCTACCTTCACCTTGAAACACTTAAGTTGCAGGAAGTATTCCTTTCCAAAGTTATGCAAGTCTCAGAGGGAGACAATGTGCTAGATCTCCTGCTTCTAAGACCAGTGGTTTTCTTTGGTAGATACATGTGTTCCTTCAACTTAACTGAAGAGGCCTACTTGCAACCACATAAGCCTTTCTCCACCTGGAAAACTATGGTTTGCAGGAAGTTTTCTTTTCAAAACTAACTCAATTCTCAGAGGGAGGCAATGCACCAGATGCTGCAGCTTCTATCATACATGGTTTTCTATGGGGTGATACATGTGTTTCTTCACCTCAGTTAAATAGGCCTATTTGGAGGAAAAAGTGCCTACCTCAATCTGGAATCACCTAGTTTTCAGGAAGTATTCCTATCAAACTGTAACTCACTTCTCACAGAGAAACAATGTTCTACTTGCTTCTGCTTCAAACACAGGTGGTTTTCCTTTGAGAGATACACGTGTTTCTTCGACTTCAAGCATCGGCAGATTTGCAACATAATGGTCTTTTCTTCAGCTTGAAAACTGTCATTTGCAGGAAGTATTCCTTTCAAAATGAACTAGTTCTCACAGAGAAACAATGTGCTCGATGCTGAAGCTTCTAAAACCGTGGCTTTCTTTGGACAGGTATATGTGTTGATTCAATTCATCTGAGTAGTCCTATTTGGAGCCAACAGAGCCTACTTCCACCTTGCAACACCATGGTTGGAAGAAGATTTCCGTTCCAAACCTGACACAATTAGCACAGGAAAACAATGTGCTAGATGCTTCTGCTTCAAATATGCATGGTGTTGTTTTGAGAAATACGTGGTTCTCCAACTTAGCTGAATAGGACTATTTGGAACAAGGTTAGCCATTCTCCAGTTGAACCTTGTGAGGTTCCTGATGTATTAGTCTCAAAATCTTACTCAGTTCTCACTGGGAAACAATGCACTAGATGCGGAGGCTGTTTGGAACAAAATGAGCCTTTTTTCCACCTTACAACTGTTTTTGCAGGAATTATTCCTTTCAAAAACAAACTCAAGTCTCCGAAGGAAACAATGTGTTGATGCCCCTGCTTCTAATCGGGATGTTTTTCTTTTGACAGATAAAGGTATTTCTTCTGTTCAGCTTAATAGGCCTGATTGTAACAAAAAGATCCTTTCTCCCCCTTGAGGAGTATGATTTGCTGGGAGTATTACATTCGAAAACGGACTCAATTCTACAGGGAAACAATGTGCCAGATGCTGCAGCTTCTAACATGGATGGTGTCTTTGGAGAGATACATGTGTTTCTTCAACTCAGCTGAGTAGATCTATTTGGAGCAAACAGAGCCTATCTCCACCTTGAAACACCTAAGTTGGAGGAAGTATTTCTTTCAAAACTAGCTCTATTGTCCCAAGAAACAATGTGCTAGATACTGCAGCTTCAAACAGAGTTGGTTTTCTCAGCAGAGATATATGTATTTCGTGCATTAGGGTGAAGAAGCCTATTTGGGACAAGATGAGCTTAACTCGACCTTGAAAATTCTGATTTGCACAAAGTATTCCTCTCAAAAACTGAAACAATTCTCACAGGCAAGCAAGGTGCTTGATACTGCACCTTCTAACAGACATTGTTTTCTTTGGAGATACTCATGGGTTACTTCAACTCAGCTGAAAAGGCCTCCATAAAGTAAGCAGAGTCTATCTCCATCTTGAAACACCAAAGTTGAAGGAAATGTTCTTTTGACAAACAAACTGAATTCTCACAGGAAGTCAACGTGGTAGACGTTCCTGCACATAACACCAAAGTTGTTCTTTGAGAGATACATGTGTTTCGTCAAGTCACCTAATAGTCCTGTTTGGAACCAAATGAGCCTTTCTCCAGCATGAAAACTAGGATTTGCAGGAAGTATTCCTTTCACAAACCACCCCACTTCTCACCGAGAAACAATGTGCTAGATGGGGCACCTTCCAACATAGATAGTTTTCATTTGAGAGACATATGTGTTTCTCCTACTCAGCAAAATAGAAGGAGAAGGAGGCTTTTATAGAACAAAATGAACCATTTTCGACCTTGAAAACTGACATATGCTGCAAGTATTCCTTTAAAGAACTACTCAACTCCCACAGGGAACAATGTGGTGGATGCTTCAGTTTCTAGCCAACATGGTTCTCTTTGGAGAGGTACATGTGTTCCTTCAACTCACCTGAATAGGCCTATTGGGAGCAAACACTGCCTATGCCCACCTGGAAACACCTCAGTTGCAGGAAGTATTCCTGTCCAAATCTAACACAGTTCTCACAGGAATACAATGTGCTGGATGCTCCCTTTTTCAAACACGGATCGTTTTGTTTCTGAGATATCTGTGTTTCTTCTACTTAGCTGAGTAGGACTATTTGGAACAAAATGAGCCTCTCTCAACCTTGAAAACTGGTTTCCCTTGTGTATTACTCACACAACTTACTCAGTTCTCAGAGGGAACCAATGCACTAGAAGCGGCAGTAGCTAACCTAGATGGTTTCTTGGAGAGACACGTGTGTTTCTTCAACTGAGCTGAAAAGGACTCTTTGGAGCAACAGCGCCTATCTGCACCTTGAAACACTTAAGTTGCAGGGAGTAGTCCTTCCAAAAACTACTCAAGTCTCAAGGGAAGCCATGTGCTAAATGCTGAATCTTGGAACATAGATGGTTTACTCTGGAGAGACACATGTGTTGTTTCAACTCAGCTGAAAAGGCCTAGTTGGAGCAAACTGAGCCTGTGTCCATCTTGAAAGATTTTCGTTGCTGGAAGGATTCACTTCAAAAATTAACTCAATTCTCACAAGAAAACAATGTTCTAGATGTTCCTGCACCTAACAACAATGGTTTCTTTGAGAGATACATGTGTTTCTTCTACTCACCTGAAGGGGCCGGTTTGGATGAAAATGAGCCTTTCTCTAGCTTAGAAACTATTGTTTGCAGGAAGAATGCCTTGCAAACATCAACACAATTCTCACAGGGAAACAATGTGCTAGATGCTGCATCTTGTAACTTGGTTCCTTTTTGTCGGAGAGACAGATGTGATTCTTCTAATCAGCTGAAAAGGCCTATTTGGAGCAAATGAGGGCTATGTGCATCTTGAAACACCTAAGATGCACGAAGTGTTCCTTTCACAACTAACTCAATTCTCACAGAAAAAGAATGTGCTACATGCCCCTGCGTCTAACACTGAAGGGTTTCCTCAAAAGATACATGTGTTTCATCAACTCACTTGAACAGGCCTATAGGGAACACAAGTACCCTTCTCCACTTTGAAACCTTTGATTTGCAGGAACTGTTCCCTTCAAAAACCAAGTCAAGTCTCAGAGGAAAACAATGTGCTAGATCTCCTGCTGCTAAGATAGATGGGTTTTTTTGGGAGATACACGTGTTTCGTCAACTTAACTGAATAGGCCTACTTGCAACGAAATGAGCCTTTCTGCACCTTGAAAACTGTGCTTTGCAGGAATTACTCCTTCACAACTAACTCAGTTCTCAGAGGGAGACAATGCACTAGATGCTGCAGCTTCTATCATAGATGGTTTTCTTTGAAGTCACACATGTGTTTCTCCACCTCAGTTGAATAGGCCGTTCTGGATCAAAAAGTGCCTGTCTCAAGCTCGAATCACCTTATTTTCAGGAAGTATTCCTTTCCAAGACTAACTCACTTCTCACAGAGAAACAATTTTCCACTTGCTACAGCTTCTAGCACAGATGGTTTTTTGCGAGAGATCATTGTGTTTGTTCAACTTACAGGAACCGTACATTTGCAACAAAATGAGCCCTTCTCCACCTTGAAAACTATTATTTGCTGGAAGTATTCCTTTCAAAAGGAACTCACTTCTCACAGAGAAACAGTATGCTCCATGCTGAAGCTTCTAAAAACCTGGTTTTCTTTGGACTTCTATATGAGTCTTCAACTCAGCTGAATAGGCCTATTAGGAGCAAAGAGAACTTATTTCCGCCCTTCAACACCGTGCTTGCAGGAAGTTTCCTTTTCCAAAGCTGACCAAGATCTCACCAAATACAATGTGCTCGAAGCTCCTGCTTCTAACATGGATCGTTTTCTGTATGAGATACAAGTGTTTCTTCAACTTAGTTGAGTAGGCCTATTTGGCACAAAATGAGCCTTTCTCCACCTTGAAAATTGTGATTTGCTGGAAGTATTCATTTCAAAAATTCATCCATTTCTCACTGGAAAACAATGTGCTAGAGGCTTCAGCTTCTTACATAGATGGTTTTCTTTGGAGAAACACCTGTCTTTCTTCAACTCTGGTGAAGAGGACTTTATAGACCAAACGGAGTCTATGTCCATCTTGAAACACCAAAGTTGCAGGAAGTGTTCTTTACCAAAACAAACTTAATTGTTACAAAAAGCAATGTGCTTGATGTTCTTGCATCTATCATTGAAGGTTTTCTTCGAGAGATGCACGTGATTGGTCAAGTGACCTGAATAGGCATGTTTGGAACAAAATGAGCCTTTCTCCAGCTTGAAAACTAGGATTTGCAGGAAATATTCCTTTCAAAACGAACCCAGTTGTCATAGAGAAACAATGGGCAAGACAATGCAGCTTTGAACATAGAAGGTTTTCTTTGGTGAGATTCGTGTGTCTCTCCTACTCAGCTAAATAGGCTTTTATGGAACTAAGGGAGGCTTTTCCACCTTGACAATGGTGATACGCTGCACGTATTCCTTTCAAAAACTAACTTACCTCTTATAAGAAAACAATGTGCTAGATGCTGCAGCTTCTAGCATACATGGTTCTTTTGGGAGAGGTACACATGTTCCTGGAACTCAGCTGAATAGGCCTATTTGGAGCAAACATTGACTATGTCCACCCTGAAACACCTCAGTTGCAGGAAGTATTACTCTCTAACTCTAACACAATTCTCACAGGAATACAATGTGCTGTAGCTCCTGCTTCTAACATGAATGGTTTTCTTTCTGAGATACATGTGTTTCTTCAACTTAGCTGGATAGGCCTATTTGGAACAAAGTTAGCTTATCTCCAATATGAAGTTGTGATTTGCAGCGTGTATTACTCTAAAAATCTTACTCAGTTCTCACAGGAAAATAAAGCGCTAAATGGGCAGTTTCTAAAATAGATGGTGTTTTGGAGATATTCATGTCTTTCTTCAACTCAGGTGAAAATTACTTTTTGGAGCAACAGTCCCTACCTTCACCTTGAAACACTTAAGTTGCAGGAAGTATTCCTTTCCAAAGTTATGCAAGTCTCAGAGGGAGACAATGTGCTAGATCTCCTGCTTCTAAGACCAGTGGTTTTCTTTGGTAGATACATGTGTTCCTTCAACTTAACTGAAGAGGCCTACTTGCAACCACATAAGCCTTTCTCCACCTGGAAAACTATGGTTTGCAGGAAGTTTTCTTTTCAAAACTAACTCAATTCTCAGAGGGAGGCAATGCACCAGATGCTGCAGCTTCTATCATACATGGTTTTCTATGGGGTGATACATGTGTTTCTTCACCTCAGTTAAATAGGCCTATTTGGAGGAAAAAGTGCCTACCTCAATCTGGAATCACCTAGTTTTCAGGAAGTATTCCTATCAAACTGTAACTCACTTCTCACAGAGAAACAATGTTCTACTTGCTTCTGCTTCAAACACAGGTGGTTTTCCTTTGAGAGATACACGTGTTTCTTCGACTTCAAGCATCGGCAGATTTGCAACATAATGGTCTTTTCTTCAGCTTGAAAACTGTCATTTGCAGGAAGTATTCCTTTCAAAATGAACTAGTTCTCACAGAGAAACAATGTGCTCGATGCTGAAGCTTCTAAAACCGTGGCTTTCTTTGGACAGGTATATGTGTTGATTCAATTCATCTGAGTAGTCCTATTTGGAGCCAACAGAGCCTACTTCCACCTTGCAACACCATGGTTGGAAGAAGATTTCCGTTCCAAACCTGACACAATTAGCACAGGAAAACAATGTGCTAGATGCTTCTGCTTCAAATATGCATGGTGTTGTTTTGAGAAATACGTGGTTCTCCAACTTAGCTGAATAGGACTATTTGGAACAAGGTTAGCCATTCTCCAGTTGAACCTTGTGAGGTTCCTGATGTATTAGTCTCAAAACCTTACTCAGTTCTCACTGGGAAACAATGCACTAGATGCGGAGGCTGTTTGGAACAAAATGAGCCTTTTTTCCACCTTAGAACTGTTTTTGCAGGAATTATTCCTTTCAAAAACAAACTCAAGTCTCCGAAGGAAACAATGTGTTGATGCCCCTGCTTCTAATCGGGATGTTTTTCTTTTGACAGATAAAGGTATTTCTTCTCTTCAGCTTAATAGGCCTGATTGTAACAAAAAGATCCTTTCTCCCCCTTGAGGAGTATGATTTGCTGGGAGTATTACATTCGAAAACGGACTCAATTCTACAGGGAAACAATGTGCCAGATGCTGCAGCTTCTAACATGGATGGTGTCTTTGGAGAGATACATGTGTTTCTTCAACTCAGCTGAGTAGATCTATTTGGAGCAAACAGAGCCTATCTCCACCTTGAAACACCTAAGTTGGAGGAAGTATTTCTTTCAAAACTAGCTCTATTGTCCCAAGAAACAATGTGCTAGATACTGCAGCTTCAAACAGAGTTGGTTTTCTCAGCAGAGATATATGTATTTCGTGCATTAGGGTGAAGAAGCCTATTTGGAACAAGATGAGCTTAACTCGACCTTGAAAATTCTGATTTGCACAAAGTATTCCTCTCAAAAACTGAAACAATTCTCACAGGCAAGCAAGGTGCTTGATACTGCACCTTCTAACAGACATTGTTTTCTTTGGAGATACTCATGGGTTACTTCAACTCAGCTGAAAAGGCCTCTATAAAGTAAGCAGAGTCTATCTCCATCTTGAAACACCAAAGTTGAAGGAAATGTTCTTTTGACAAACAAACTGAATTCTCACAGGAAGTCAACGTGGTAGACGTTCCTGCACATAACACCAAAGTTGTTCTTTGAGAGATACATGTGTTTCGTCAAGTCACCTAATAGTCCTGTTTGGAACCAAATGAGCCTTTCTCCAGCATGAAAACTAGGATTTGCAGGAAGTATTCCTTTCACAAACCACCCCACTTCTCACCGAGAAACAATGTGCTAGATGGGGCACCTTCCAACATAGATAGTTTTCATTTGAGAGACATATGTGTTTCTCCTACTCAGCAAAATAGAAGGAGAAGGAGGCTTTTATAGAACAAAATGAACCATTTTCGACCTTGAAAACTGACATATGCTGCAAGTATTCCTTTAAAGAACTACTCAACTCCCACAGGGAACAATGTGGTGGATGCTTCAGTTTCTAGCCAACATGGTTCTCTTTGGAGAGGTACACGTGTTCCTTCAACTCACCTGAATAGGCCTATTGGGAGCAAACACTGCCTATGCCCACCTGGAAACACCTCAGTTGCAGGAAGTATTCCTGTCCAAATCTAACACAGTTCTCACAGGAATACAATGTCCTGGATGCTCCCTTTTTCAAACACGGATCGTTTTGTTTCTGAGATATCTGTGTTTCTTCTACTTAGCTGAGTAGGACTATTTGGAACAAAATGAGCCTCTATCAACCTTGAAAACTGGTTTCCATTGTGTATTACTCACACAACTTACTCAGTTCTCAGAGGGAACCAATGCACTAGAAGCAGCAGTAGCTAACCTAGATGGTTTCTTGGAGAGACACGTGTGTTTCTTCAACTGAGCTGAAAAGGACTCTTTGGAGCAACAGCGCCTATCTGCACCTTGAAACACTTAAGTTGCAGGGAGTAGTCCTTCCAAAAACTACTCAAGTCTCAAGGGAAGCCATGTGCTAAATGCTGAATCTTGGAACATAGATGGTTTACTCTGGAGAGACACATGTGTTGTTTCAACTCAGCTGAAAAGGCCTAGTTGGAGCAAACTGAGCCTGTGTCCATCTTGAAAGACTTTCGTTGCTGGAAGGATTCACTTCAAAAATTAACTCAATTCTCACAAGAAAACAATGTTCTAGATGTTCCTGCACCTAACAACAATGGTTTCTTTGAGAGATACATGTGTTTCTTCGACTCACCTGAAGGGGCCGGTTTGGATGAAAATGAGCCTTTCTCTAGCTTAGAAACTATTGTTTGCAGGAAGAATGCCTTGCAAACATCAACACAATTCTCACAGGGAAACAATGTGCTAGATGCTGCATCTTGTAACTTGGTTCCTTTTTGTCGGAGAGACAGATGTGATTCTTCTAATCAGCTGAAAAGGCCTATTTGGAGCAAATGAGGGCTATCTGCATCTTGAAACACCTAAGATGCACGAAGTGTTCCTTTCACAACTAACTCAATTCTCTCAGAAAAAGAATGTGCTACATGCCCCTGCGTCTAACACTGAAGGGTTTCCTCAAAAGATACATGTGTTTCGTCAACTCACTTGAACAGGCCTATAGGGAACACAAGTACCCTTCTCCACTTTGAAACCTTTGATTTGCAGGAACTGTTCCCTTCAAAAACCAAGTCAAGTCTCAGAGGAAAACAATGTGCTAGATCTCCTGCTGCTAAGATAGATGGGTTTTTTTGGGAGATACACGTGTTTCGTCAACTTAACTGAATAGGCCTACTTGCAACGAAATGAGCCTTTCTGCACCTTGAAAACTGTGCTTTGCAGGAATTACTCCTTCACAACTAACTCAGTTCTCAGAGGGAGACAATGCACTAGATGCTGCAGCTTCTATCATAGATGGTTTTCTTTGAAGTCACACATGTGTTTCTCCACCTCAGTTGAATAGGCCGTTCTGGATCAAAAAGTGCCTGTCTCAAGCTCGAATCACCTTATTTTCAGGAAGTATTCCTTTCCAAGACTAACTCACTTCTCACAGAGAAACAATTTTCCACTTGCTACAGCTTCTAGCACAGATGGTTTTTTGCGAGAGATCATTGTGTTTGTTCAACTTACAGGAACCGTACATTTGCAACAAAATGAGCCCTTCTCCACCTTGAAAACTATTATTTGCTGGAAGTATTCCTTTCAAAAGGAACTCACTTCTCACAGAGAAACAGTATGCTCCATGCTGAAGCTTCTAAAAACCTGGTTTTCTTTGGACTTCTATATGAGTCTTCAACTCAGCTGAATAGGCCTATTAGGAGCAAAGAGAACTTATTTCCGCCCTTCAATACTGTGCTTGCAGGAAGTTTCCTTTTCCAAAGCTGACCAAGATCTCACCAAATACAATGTGCTCGAAGCTCCTGCTTCTAACACGGATTGTTTTCTGTATGAGATACAAGTGTTTCTTCAACTTAGTTGAGTAGGCCTATTTGGCACAAAATGAGCCTTTCTCCACCTTGAAAATTGTGATTTGCTGGAAGTATTCATTTCAAAAATTCATCCATTTCTCACTGGAAAACAATGTGCTAGAGGCTTCAGCTTCTTACATAGATGGTTTTCTTTGGAGAAACACCTGTCTTTCTTCAACTCTGGTGAAGAGGACTTTATAGACCAAACGGAGTCTATGTCCATCTTGAAACACCAAAGTTGCAGGAAGTGTTCTTTACCAAAACAAACTTAATTGTTACAAAAAGCAATGTGCTTGATGTTCTTGCATCTATCATTGAAGGTTTTCTTCGAGAGATGCACGTGATTGGTCAAGTGACCTGAATAGGCATGTTTGGAACAAAATGAGCCTTTCTCCAGCTTGAAAACTAGGATTTGCAGGAAATATTCCTTTCAAAACGAACCCAGTTGTCATAGAGAAACAATGGGCAAGACAATGCAGCTTTGAACATAGAAGGTTTTCTTTGGTGAGATTCGTGTGTCTCTCCTACTCAGCTAAATAGGCTTTTATGGAACTAAGGGAGGCTTTTCCACCTTGACAATGGTGATATACTGCACGTATTCCTTTCAAAAACTAACTTACCTCTTATAAGAAAACAATGTGCTAGATGCTGCAGCTTCTAGTATACATGGTTCTTTTGGGAGAGGTACACATGTTCCTGGAACTCAGCTGAATAGGCCTATTTGGAGCAAACATTGACTATGTCCACCCTGAAACACCTCAGTTGCAGGAAGTATTACTCTCTAACTCTAACACAATTCTCACAGGAATACAATGTGCTGTAGCTCCTGCTTCTAACATGAATGGTTTTCTTTCTGAGATACATGTGTTTCTTCAACTTAGCTGGATAGGCCTATTTGGAACAAAGTTAGCTTATCTCCAATATGAAGTTGTGATTTGCAGCGTGTATTACTCTAAAAATCTTACTCAGTTCTCACAGGAAAATAAAGCGCTAAATGGGCAGTTTCTAAAATAGATGGTGTTTTGGAGATATTCATGTCTTTCTTCAACTCAGGTGAAAATTACTTTTTGGAGCAACAGTCCCTACCTTCACCTTGAAACACTTAAGTTGCAGGAAGTATTCCTTTCCAAAGTTATGCAAGTCTCAGAGGGAGACAATGTGCTAGATCTCCTGCTTCTAAGACCAGTGGTTTTCTTTGGTAGATACATGTGTTCCTTCAACTTAACTGAAGAGGCCTACTTGCAACCACATAAGCCTTTCTCCACCTGGAAAACTATGGTTTGCAGGAAGATTTCTTTTCAAAACTAACTCAATTCTCAGAGGGAGGCAATGCACCAGATGCTGCAGCTTCTATCATACATCTTTTTCTATGGGGTGATACATGTGTTTCTTCACCTCAGTTAAATAGGCCTATTTGGAGGAAAAAGTGCCTACCTCAATCTGGAATCACCTAGTTTTCAGGAAGTATTCCTATCAAACTGTAACTCACTTCTCACAGAGAAACAATGTTCTACTTGCTTCTGCTTCAAACACAGGTGGTTTTCCTTTGAGAGATACACGTGTTTCTTCGACTTCAAGCATCGGCAGATTTGCAACATAATGGTCTTTTCTTCAGCTTGAAAACTGTCATTTGCAGGAAGTATTCCTTTCAAAATGAACTAGTTCTCACAGAGAAACAATGTGCTCGATGCTGAAGCTTCTAAAACCGTGGCTTTCTTTGGACAGGTATATGTGTTGATTCAATTCATCTGAGTAGTCCTATTTGGAGCCAACAGAGCCTACTTCCACCTTGCAACACCATGGTTGGAAGAAGATTTCCGTTCCAAACCTGACACAATTAGCACAGGAAAGCAATGTGCTAGATGCTTCTGCTTCAAATATGCATGGTGTTGTTTTGAGAAACACGTGGCTCTCCAACTTAGCTGAATAGGACTATTTGGAACAAGGTTAGCCATTCTCCAGTTGAACCTTGTGAGGTTCCTGATGTATTAGTCTCAAAATCTTACTCAGTTCTCACTAGGAAAAAATGCACTAGATGCGGAGGCTGTTTGGAACAAAATGAGCCTTTTTTCCACCTTACAACTGTTTTTGCAGGAACTATTCCTTTCAAAAACAAACTCAAGTCTCCGAAGGAAACAATGTGTTGATGCCCCTGCTTCTAATCGGGATGTTTTTCTTTTGACAGATAAAGGTATTTCTTCTCTTCAGCTTAATAGGCCTGATTGTAACAAAAAGATCCTTTCTCCCCCCTGAGGAGTATGATTTGCTGGGAGTATTACATTCGAAAACGGACTCAATTCTACAGGGAAACAATGTGCCAGATGCTGCAGCTTCTAACATGGATGGTGTCTTTGGAGAGATACATGTGTTTCTTCAACTCAGCTGAGTAGATCTATTTGGAGCAAACAGAGCCTATCTCCACCTTGAAACACCTAAGTTGGAGGAAGTATTTCTTTCAAAACTAGCTCTATTGTCCCAAGAAACAATGTGCTAGATACTGCAGCTTCAAACAGAGTTGGTTTTCTCAGCAGAGATATATGTATTTCGTGCATTAGGGTGAAGAAGCCTATTTGGAACAAGATGAGCTTAACTCGACCTTGAAAATTCTGATTTGCACAAAGTATTCCTCTCAAAAACTGAAACAATTCTCACAGGCAAGCAAGGTGCTTGATACTGCACCTTCTAACAGATATTGTTTTCTTTGGAGATACTCATGGGTTACTTCAACTCAGCTGAAAAGGCCTCTATAAAGTAAGCAGAGTCTATCTCCATCTTGAAACACCAAAGTTGAAGGAAATGTTCTTTTGACAAACAAACTGAATTCTCACAGGAAGTCAACGTGCTAGACGTTCCTGCACATAACACCAAAGGTGTTCTTTGAGAGATACATGTGTTTCGTCAAGTCACCTAATAGTCCTGTTTGGAACCAAATGAGCCTTTCTCCAGCATGAAAACTAGGATTTGCAGGAAGTATTCCTTTCACAAACCACCCGACTTCTCACCGAGAAACAATGTGCTAGATGGGGCACCTTCCAACATAGATAGTTTTCATTTGAGAGACATATGTGTTTCTCCTACTCAGCAAAATAGAAGGAGAAGGAGGCTTTTATAGAACAAAATGAACCATTTTCGACCTTGAAAACTGACATATGCTGCAAGTATTCCTTTAAAGAACTACTCAACACCCACAGGGAACAATGTGGTGGATGCTTCAGTTTCTAGCCAACATGGTTCTCTTTGGAGAGGTACACGTGTTCCTTCAACACACCTGAATAGGCCTATTGGGAGCAAACACTGCCTATGCCCACCTGGAAACACCTCAGTTGCAGGAAGTATTTCTGTCCAAATCTAACACAATTCTCACAGGAATACAATGTGCTGGATGCTCCCTTTTTCAAACACGGATCGTTTTGTTTCTGAGATATCTGTGTTTCTTCTACTTAGCTGAGTAGGACTATTTGGAACAAAATGAGCCTCTATCAACCTTGAAAACTGGTTTCCATTGTGTATTACTCACACAACTTACTCAGTTCTCAGAGGGAACCAATGCACTAGAAGCGGCAGTAGCTAACCTAGATGGTTTCTTGGAGAGACACGTGTGTTTCTTCAACTGAGCTGAAAAGGACTCTTTGGAGCAACAGCGCCTATCTGCACCTTGAAACACTTAAGTTGCAGGGAGTAGTCCTTCCAAAAACTACTCAAGTCTCAAGGGAAGCCATGTGCTAAATGCTGAATCTTGGAACATAGATGGTTTACTCTGGAGAGACACATGTGTTGTTTCAACTCAGCTGAAAAGGCCTAGTTGGAGCAAACTGAGCCTGTGTCCATCTTGAAAGACTTTCGTTGCTGGAAGGATTCACTTCAAAAATTAACTCAATTCTCACAAGAAAACAATGTTCTAGATGTTCCTGCACCTAACAACAATGGTTTCTTTGAGAGATACATGTGTTTCTTCGACTCACCTGAAGGGGCCGGTTTGGATGAAAATGAGCCTTTCTCTAGCTTAGAAACTATTGTTTGCAGGAAGAATGCCTTGCAAACATCAACACAATTCTCACAGGGAAACAATGTGCTAGATGCTGCATCTTGTAACTTGGTTCCTTTTTGTCGGAGAGACAGATGTGATTCTTCTAATCAGCTGAAAAGGCCTATTTGGAGCAAATGAGGGCTATCTGCATCTTGAAACACCTAAGATGCACGAAGTGTTCCTTTCACAACTAACTCAATTCTCTCAGAAAAAGAATGTGCTACATGCCCCTGCGTCTAACACTGAAGGGTTTCCTCAAAAGATACATGTGTTTCGTCAACTCACTTGAACAGGCCTATAGGGAACACAAGTACCCTTCTCCACTTTGAAACCTTTGATTTGCAGGAACTGTTCCCTTCAAAAACCAAGTCAAGTCTCAGAGGAAAACAATGTGCTAGATCTCCTGCTGCTAAGATAGATGGGTTTTTTTGGGAGATACACGTGTTTCGTCAACTTAACTGAATAGGCCTACTTGCAACGAAATGAGCCTTTCTGCACCTTGAAAACTGTGCTTTGCAGGAATTACTCCTTCACAACTAACTCAGTTCTCAGAGGGAGACAATGCACTAGATGCTGCAGCTTCTATCATAGATGGTTTTCTTTGAAGTCACACATGTGTTTCTCCACCTCAGTTGAATAGGCCGTTCTGGATCAAAAAGTGCCTGTCTCAAGCTCGAATCACCTTATTTTCAGGAAGTATTCCTTTCCAAGACTAACTCACTTCTCACAGAGAAACAATTTTCCACTTGCTACAGCTTCTAGCACAGATGGTTTTTTGCGAGAGATCATTGTGTTTGTTCAACTTACAGGAACCGTACATTTGCAACAAAATGAGCCCTTCTCCACCTTGAAAACTATTATTTGCTGGAAGTATTCCTTTCAAAAGGAACTCACTTCTCACAGAGAAACAGTATGCTCCATGCTGAAGCTTCTAAAAACCTGGTTTTCTTTGGACTTCTATATGAGTCTTCAACTCAGCTGAATAGGCCTATTAGGAGCAAAGAGAACTTATTTCCGCCCTTCAATACTGTGCTTGCAGGAAGTTTCCTTTTCCAAAGCTGACCAAGATCTCACCAAATACAATGTGCTCGAAGCTCCTGCTTCTAACATGGATCGTTTTCTGTATGAGATACAAGTGTTTCTTCAACTTAGTTGAGTAGGCCTATTTGGCACAAAATGAGCCTTTCTCCACCTTGAAAATTGTGATTTGCTGGAAGTATTCATTTCAAAAATTCATCCATTTCTCACTGGAAAACAATGTGCTAGAGGCTTCAGCTTCTTACATAGATGGTTTTCTTTGGAGAAACACCTGTCTTTCTTCAACTCTGGTGAAGAGGACTTTATAGACCAAACGGAGTCTATGTCCATCTTGAAACACCAAAGTTGCAGGAAGTGTTCTTTACCAAAACAAACTTAATTGTTACAAAAAGCAATGTGCTTGATGTTCTTGCATCTATCATTGAAGGTTTTCTTCGAGAGATGCACGTGATTGGTCAAGTGACCTGAATAGGCATGTTTGGAACAAAATGAGCCTTTCTCCAGCTTGAAAACTAGGATTTGCAGGAAATATTCCTTTCAAAACGAACCCAGTTGTCATAGAGAAACAATGGGCAAGACAATGCAGCTTTGAACATAGAAGGTTTTCTTTGGTGAGATTCGTGTGTCTCTCCTACTCAGCTAAATAGGCTTTTATGGAACTAAGGGAGGCTTTTCCACCTTGACAATGGTGATACGCTGCACGTATTCCTTTCAAAAACTAACTTACCTCTTATAAGAAAACAATGTGCTAGATGCTGCAGCTTCTAGCATACATGGTTCTTTTGGGAGAGGTACACATGCTCCTGGAACTCAGCTGAATAGGCCTATTTGGAGCAAACATTGACTATGTCCACCCTGAAACACCTCAGTTGCAGGAAGTATTACTCTCTAACTCTAACACAATTCTCACAGGAATACAATGTGCTGTAGCTCCTGCTTCTAACATGAATGGTTTTCTTTCTGAGATACATGTGTTTCTTCAACTTAGCTGGATAGGCCTATTTGGAACAAAGTTAGCTTATCTCCAATATGAAGTTGTGATTTGCAGCGTGTATTACTCTAAAAATCTTACTCAGTTCTCACAGGAAAATAAAGCGCTAAATGGGCAGTTTCTAAAATAGATGGTGTTTTGGAGATATTCATGTCTTTCTTCAACTCAGGTGAAAATTACTTTTTGGAGCAACAGTCCCTACCTTCACCTTGAAACACTTAAGTTGCAGGAAGTATTCCTTTCCAAAGTTATGCAAGTCTCAGAGGGAGACAATGTGCTAGATCTCCTGCTTCTAAGACCAGTGGTTTTCTTTGGTAGATACATGTGTTCCTTCAACTTAACTGAAGAGGCCTACTTGCAACCACATAAGCCTTTCTCCACCTGGAAAACTATGGTTTGCAGGAAGATTTCTTTTCAAAACTAACTCAATTCTCAGAGGGAGGCAATGCACCAGATGCTGCAGCTTCTATCATACATCTTTTTCTATGGGGTGATACATGTGTTTCTTCACCTCAGTTAAATAGGCCTATTTGGAGGAAAAAGTGCCTACCTCAATCTGGAATCACCTAGTTTTCAGGAAGTATTCCTATCAAACTGTAACTCACTTCTCACAGAGAAACAATGTTCTACTTGCTTCTGCTTCAAACACAGGTGGTTTTCCTTTGAGAGATACACGTGTTTCTTCGACTTCAAGCATCGGCAGATTTGCAACATAATGGTCTTTTCTTCAGCTTGAAAACTGTCATTTGCAGGAAGTATTCCTTTCAAAATGAACTAGTTCTCACAGAGAAACAATGTGCTCGATGCTGAAGCTTCTAAAACCGTGGCTTTCTTTGGACAGGTATATGTGTTGATTCAATTCATCTGAGTAGTCCTATTTGGAGCCAACAGAGCCTACTTCCACCTTGCAACACCATGGTTGGAAGAAGATTTCCGTTCCAAACCTGACACAATTAGCACAGGAAAGCAATGTGCTAGATGCTTCTGCTTCAAATATGCATGGTGTTGTTTTGAGAAACACGTGGCTCTCCAACTTAGCTGAATAGGACTATTTGGAACAAGGTTAGCCATTCTCCAGTTGAACCTTGTGAGGTTCCTGATGTATTAGTCTCAAAATCTTACTCAGTTCTCACTAGGAAAAAATGCACTAGATGCGGAGGCTGTTTGGAACAAAATGAGCCTTTTTTCCACCTTACAACTGTTTTTGCAGGAACTATTCCTTTCAAAAACAAACTCAAGTCTCCGAAGGAAACAATGTGTTGATGCCCCTGCTTCTAATCGGGATGTTTTTCTTTTGACAGATAAAGGTATTTCTTCTCTTCAGCTTAATAGGCCTGATTGTAACAAAAAGATCCTTTCTCCCCCCTGAGGAGTATGATTTGCTGGGAGTATTACATTCGAAAACGGACTCAATTCTACAGGGAAACAATGTGCCAGATGCTGCAGCTTCTAACATGGATGGTGTCTTTGGAGAGATACATGTGTTTCTTCAACTCAGCTGAGTAGATCTATTTGGAGCAAACAGAGCCTATCTCCACCTTGAAACACCTAAGTTGGAGGAAGTATTTCTTTCAAAACTAGCTCTATTGTCCCAAGAAACAATGTGCTAGATACTGCAGCTTCAAACAGAGTTGGTTTTCTCAGCAGAGATATATGTATTTCGTGCATTAGGGTGAAGAAGCCTATTTGGAACAAGATGAGCTTAACTCGACCTTGAAAATTCTGATTTGCACAAAGTATTCCTCTCAAAAACTGAAACAATTCTCACAGGCAAGCAAGGTGCTTGATACTGCACCTTCTAACAGATATTGTTTTCTTTGGAGATACTCATGGGTTACTTCAACTCAGCTGAAAAGGCCTCTATAAAGTAAGCAGAGTCTATCTCCATCTTGAAACACCAAAGTTGAAGGAAATGTTCTTTTGACAAACAAACTGAATTCTCACAGGAAGTCAACGTGCTAGACGTTCCTGCACATAACACCAAAGGTGTTCTTTGAGAGATACATGTGTTTCGTCAAGTCACCTAATAGTCCTGTTTGGAACCAAATGAGCCTTTCTCCAGCATGAAAACTAGGATTTGCAGGAAGTATTCCTTTCACAAACCACCCGACTTCTCACCGAGAAACAATGTGCTAGATGGGGCACCTTCCAACATAGATAGTTTTCATTTGAGAGACATATGTGTTTCTCCTACTCAGCAAAATAGAAGGAGAAGGAGGCTTTTATAGAACAAAATGAACCATTTTCGACCTTGAAAACTGACATATGCTGCAAGTATTCCTTTAAAGAACTACTCAACTCCCACAGGGAACAATGTGGTGGATGCTTCAGTTTCTAGCCAACATGGTTCTCTTTGGAGAGGTACACGTGTTCCTTCAACACACCTGAATAGGCCTATTGGGAGCAAACACTGCCTATGCCCACCTGGAAACACCTCAGTTGCAGGAAGTATTTCTGTCCAAATCTAACACAATTCTCACAGGAATACAATGTGCTGGATGCTCCCTTTTTCAAACACGGATCGTTTTGTTTCTGAGATATCTGTGTTTCTTCTACTTAGCTGAGTAGGACTATTTGGAACAAAATGAGCCTCTATCAACCTTGAAAACTGGTTTCCATTGTGTATTACTCACACAACTTACTCAGTTCTCAGAGGGAACCAATGCACTAGAAGCGGCAGTAGCTAACCTAGATGGTTTCTTGGAGAGACACGTGTGTTTCTTCAACTGAGCTGAAAAGGACTCTTTGGAGCAACAGCGCCTATCTGCACCTTGAAACACTTAAGTTGCAGGGAGTAGTCCTTCCAAAAACTACTCAAGTCTCAAGGGAAGCCATGTGCTAAATGCTGAATCTTGGAACATAGATGGTTTACTCTGGAGAGACACATGTGTTGTTTCAACTCAGCTGAAAAGGCCTAGTTGGAGCAAACTGAGCCTGTGTCCATCTTGAAAGACTTTCGTTGCTGGAAGGATTCACTTCAAAAATTAACTCAATTCTCACAAGAAAACAATGTTCTAGATGTTCCTGCACCTAACAACAATGGTTTCTTTGAGAGATACATGTGTTTCTTCGACTCACCTGAAGGGGCCGGTTTGGATGAAAATGAGCCTTTCTCTAGCTTAGAAACTATTGTTTGCAGGAAGAATGCCTTGCAAACATCAACACAATTCTCACAGGGAAACAATGTGCTAGATGCTGCATCTTGTAACTTGGTTCCTTTTTGTCGGAGAGACAGATGTGATTCTTCTAATCAGCTGAAAAGGCCTATTTGGAGCAAATGAGGGCTATCTGCATCTTGAAACACCTAAGATGCACGAAGTGTTCCTTTCACAACTAACTCAATTCTCTCAGAAAAAGAATGTGCTACATGCCCCTGCGTCTAACACTGAAGGGTTTCCTCAAAAGATACATGTGTTTCGTCAACTCACTTGAACAGGCCTATAGGGAACACAAGTACCCTTCTCCACTTTGAAACCTTTGATTTGCAGGAACTGTTCCCTTCAAAAACCAAGTCAAGTCTCAGAGGAAAACAATGTGCTAGATCTCCTGCTGCTAAGATAGATGGGTTTTTTTGGGAGATACACGTGTTTCGTCAACTTAACTGAATAGGCCTACTTGCAACGAAATGAGCCTTTCTGCACCTTGAAAACTGTGCTTTGCAGGAATTACTCCTTCACAACTAACTCAGTTCTCAGAGGGAGACAATGCACTAGATGCTGCAGCTTCTATCATAGATGGTTTTCTTTGAAGTCACACATGTGTTTCTCCACCTCAGTTGAATAGGCCGTTCTGGATCAAAAAGTGCCTGTCTCAAGCTCGAATCACCTTATTTTCAGGAAGTATTCCTTTCCAAGACTAACTCACTTCTCACAGAGAAACAATTTTCCACTTGCTACAGCTTCTAGCACAGATGGTTTTTTGCGAGAGATCATTGTGTTTGTTCAACTTACAGGAACCGTACATTTGCAACAAAATGAGCCCTTCTCCACCTTGAAAACTATTATTTGCTGGAAGTATTCCTTTCAAAAGGAACTCACTTCTCACAGAGAAACAGTATGCTCCATGCTGAAGCTTCTAAAAACCTGGTTTTCTTTGGACTTCTATATGAGTCTTCAACTCAGCTGAATAGGCCTATTAGGAGCAAAGAGAACTTATTTCCGCCCTTCAATACTGTGCTTGCAGGAAGTTTCCTTTTCCAAAGCTGACCAAGATCTCACCAAATACAATGTGCTCGAAGCTCCTGCTTCTAACACGGATTGTTTTCTGTATGAGATACAAGTGTTTCTTCAACTTAGTTGAGTAGGCCTATTTGGCACAAAATGAGCCTTTCTCCACCTTGAAAATTGTGATTTGCTGGAAGTATTCATTTCAAAAATTCATCCATTTCTCACTGGAAAACAATGTGCTAGAGGCTTCAGCTTCTTACATAGATGGTTTTCTTTGGAGAAACACCTGTCTTTCTTCAACTCTGGTGAAGAGGACTTTATAGACCAAACGGAGTCTATGTCCATCTTGAAACACCAAAGTTGCAGGAAGTGTTCTTTACCAAAACAAACTTAATTGTTACAAAAAGCAATGTGCTTGATGTTCTTGCATCTATCATTGAAGGTTTTCTTCGAGAGATGCACGTGATTGGTCAAGTGACCTGAATAGGCATGTTTGGAACAAAATGAGCCTTTCTCCAGCTTGAAAACTAGGATTTGCAGGAAATATTCCTTTCAAAACGAACCCAGTTGTCATAGAGAAACAATGGGCAAGACAATGCAGCTTTGAACATAGAAGGTTTTCTTTGGTGAGATTCGTGTGTCTCTCCTACTCAGCTAAATAGGCTTTTATGGAACTAAGGGAGGCTTTTCCACCTTGACAATGGTGATATACTGCACGTATTCCTTTCAAAAACTAACTTACCTCTTATAAGAAAACAATGTGCTAGATGCTGCAGCTTCTAGTATACATGGTTCTTTTGGGAGAGGTACACATGTTCCTGGAACTCAGCTGAATAGGCCTATTTGGAGCAAACATTGACTATGTCCACCCTGAAACACCTCAGTTGCAGGAAGTATTACTCTCTAACTCTAACACAATTCTCACAGGAATACAATGTGCTGTAGCTCCTGCTTCTAACATGAATGGTTTTCTTTCTGAGATACATGTGTTTCTTCAACTTAGCTGGATAGGCCTATTTGGAACAAAGTTAGCTTATCTCCAATATGAAGTTGTGATTTGCAGCGTGTATTACTCTAAAAATCTTACTCAGTTCTCACAGGAAAATAAAGCGCTAAATGGGCAGTTTCTAAAATAGATGGTGTTTTGGAGATATTCATGTCTTTCTTCAACTCAGGTGAAAATTACTTTTTGGAGCAACAGTCCCTACCTTCACCTTGAAACACTTAAGTTGCAGGAAGTATTCCTTTCCAAAGTTATGCAAGTCTCAGAGGGAGACAATGTGCTAGATCTCCTGCTTCTAAGACCAGTGGTTTTCTTTGGTAGATACATGTGTTCCTTCAACTTAACTGAAGAGGCCTACTTGCAACCACATAAGCCTTTCTCCACCTGGAAAACTATGGTTTGCAGGAAGATTTCTTTTCAAAACTAACTCAATTCTCAGAGGGAGGCAATGCACCAGATGCTGCAGCTTCTATCATACATCTTTTTCTATGGGGTGATACATGTGTTTCTTCACCTCAGTTAAATAGGCCTATTTGGAGGAAAAAGTGCCTACCTCAATCTGGAATCACCTAGTTTTCAGGAAGTATTCCTATCAAACTGTAACTCACTTCTCACAGAGAAACAATGTTCTACTTGCTTCTGCTTCAAACACAGGTGGTTTTCCTTTGAGAGATACACGTGTTTCTTCGACTTCAAGCATCGGCAGATTTGCAACATAATGGTCTTTTCTTCAGCTTGAAAACTGTCATTTGCAGGAAGTATTCCTTTCAAAATGAACTAGTTCTCACAGAGAAACAATGTGCTCGATGCTGAAGCTTCTAAAACCGTGGCTTTCTTTGGACAGGTATATGTGTTGATTCAATTCATCTGAGTAGTCCTATTTGGAGCCAACAGAGCCTACTTCCACCTTGCAACACCATGGTTGGAAGAAGATTTCCGTTCCAAACCTGACACAATTAGCACAGGAAAGCAATGTGCTAGATGCTTCTGCTTCAAATATGCATGGTGTTGTTTTGAGAAACACGTGGCTCTCCAACTTAGCTGAATAGGACTATTTGGAACAAGGTTAGCCATTCTCCAGTTGAACCTTGTGAGGTTCCTGATGTATTAGTCTCAAAATCTTACTCAGTTCTCACTAGGAAAAAATGCACTAGATGCGGAGGCTGTTTGGAACAAAATGAGCCTTTTTTCCACCTTACAACTGTTTTTGCAGGAACTATTCCTTTCAAAAACAAACTCAAGTCTCCGAAGGAAACAATGTGTTGATGCCCCTGCTTCTAATCGGGATGTTTTTCTTTTGACAGATAAAGGTATTTCTTCTCTTCAGCTTAATAGGCCTGATTGTAACAAAAAGATCCTTTCTCCCCCCTGAGGAGTATGATTTGCTGGGAGTATTACATTCGAAAACGGACTCAATTCTACAGGGAAACAATGTGCCAGATGCTGCAGCTTCTAACATGGATGGTGTCTTTGGAGAGATACATGTGTTTCTTCAACTCAGCTGAGTAGATCTATTTGGAGCAAACAGAGCCTATCTCCACCTTGAAACACCTAAGTTGGAGGAAGTATTTCTTTCAAAACTAGCTCTATTGTCCCAAGAAACAATGTGCTAGATACTGCAGCTTCAAACAGAGTTGGTTTTCTCAGCAGAGATATATGTATTTCGTGCATTAGGGTGAAGAAGCCTATTTGGAACAAGATGAGCTTAACTCGACCTTGAAAATTCTGATTTGCACAAAGTATTCCTCTCAAAAACTGAAACAATTCTCACAGGCAAGCAAGGTGCTTGATACTGCACCTTCTAACAGATATTGTTTTCTTTGGAGATACTCATGGGTTACTTCAACTCAGCTGAAAAGGCCTCTATAAAGTAAGCAGAGTCTATCTCCATCTTGAAACACCAAAGTTGAAGGAAATGTTCTTTTGACAAACAAACTGAATTCTCACAGGAAGTCAACGTGCTAGACGTTCCTGCACATAACACCAAAGGTGTTCTTTGAGAGATACATGTGTTTCGTCAAGTCACCTAATAGTCCTGTTTGGAACCAAATGAGCCTTTCTCCAGCATGAAAACTAGGATTTGCAGGAAGTATTCCTTTCACAAACCACCCGACTTCTCACCGAGAAACAATGTGCTAGATGGGGCACCTTCCAACATAGATAGTTTTCATTTGAGAGACATATGTGTTTCTCCTACTCAGCAAAATAGAAGGAGAAGGAGGCTTTTATAGAACAAAATGAACCATTTTCGACCTTGAAAACTGACATATGCTGCAAGTATTCCTTTAAAGAACTACTCAACACCCACAGGGAACAATGTGGTGGATGCTTCAGTTTCTAGCCAACATGGTTCTCTTTGGAGAGGTACACGTGTTCCTTCAACACACCTGAATAGGCCTATTGGGAGCAAACACTGCCTATGCCCACCTGGAAACACCTCAGTTGCAGGAAGTATTTCTGTCCAAATCTAACACAATTCTCACAGGAATACAATGTGCTGGATGCTCCCTTTTTCAAACACGGATCGTTTTGTTTCTGAGATATCTGTGTTTCTTCTACTTAGCTGAGTAGGACTATTTGGAACAAAATGAGCCTCTATCAACCTTGAAAACTGGTTTCCATTGTGTATTACTCACACAACTTACTCAGTTCTCAGAGGGAACCAATGCACTAGAAGCGGCAGTAGCTAACCTAGATGGTTTCTTGGAGAGACACGTGTGTTTCTTCAACTGAGCTGAAAAGGACTCTTTGGAGCAACAGCGCCTATCTGCACCTTGAAACACTTAAGTTGCAGGGAGTAGTCCTTCCAAAAACTACTCAAGTCTCAAGGGAAGCCATGTGCTAAATGCTGAATCTTGGAACATAGATGGTTTACTCTGGAGAGACACATGTGTTGTTTCAACTCAGCTGAAAAGGCCTAGTTGGAGCAAACTGAGCCTGTGTCCATCTTGAAAGACTTTCGTTGCTGGAAGGATTCACTTCAAAAATTAACTCAATTCTCACAAGAAAACAATGTTCTAGATGTTCCTGCACCTAACAACAATGGTTTCTTTGAGAGATACATGTGTTTCTTCGACTCACCTGAAGGGGCCGGTTTGGATGAAAATGAGCCTTTCTCTAGCTTAGAAACTATTGTTTGCAGGAAGAATGCCTTGCAAACATCAACACAATTCTCACAGGGAAACAATGTGCTAGATGCTGCATCTTGTAACTTGGTTCCTTTTTGTCGGAGAGACAGATGTGATTCTTCTAATCAGCTGAAAAGGCCTATTTGGAGCAAATGAGGGCTATCTGCATCTTGAAACACCTAAGATGCACGAAGTGTTCCTTTCACAACTAACTCAATTCTCTCAGAAAAAGAATGTGCTACATGCCCCTGCGTCTAACACTGAAGGGTTTCCTCAAAAGATACATGTGTTTCGTCAACTCACTTGAACAGGCCTATAGGGAACACAAGTACCCTTCTCCACTTTGAAACCTTTGATTTGCAGGAACTGTTCCCTTCAAAAACCAAGTCAAGTCTCAGAGGAAAACAATGTGCTAGATCTCCTGCTGCTAAGATAGATGGGTTTTTTTGGGAGATACACGTGTTTCGTCAACTTAACTGAATAGGCCTACTTGCAACGAAATGAGCCTTTCTGCACCTTGAAAACTGTGCTTTGCAGGAATTACTCCTTCACAACTAACTCAGTTCTCAGAGGGAGACAATGCACTAGATGCTGCAGCTTCTATCATAGATGGTTTTCTTTGAAGTCACACATGTGTTTCTCCACCTCAGTTGAATAGGCCGTTCTGGATCAAAAAGTGCCTGTCTCAAGCTCGAATCACCTTATTTTCAGGAAGTATTCCTTTCCAAGACTAACTCACTTCTCACAGAGAAACAATTTTCCACTTGCTACAGCTTCTAGCACAGATGGTTTTTTGCGAGAGATCATTGTGTTTGTTCAACTTACAGGAACCGTACATTTGCAACAAAATGAGCCCTTCTCCACCTTGAAAACTATTATTTGCTGGAAGTATTCCTTTCAAAAGGAACTCACTTCTCACAGAGAAACAGTATGCTCCATGCTGAAGCTTCTAAAAACCTGGTTTTCTTTGGACTTCTATATGAGTCTTCAACTCAGCTGAATAGGCCTATTAGGAGCAAAGAGAACTTATTTCCGCCCTTCAATACTGTGCTTGCAGGAAGTTTCCTTTTCCAAAGCTGACCAAGATCTCACCAAATACAATGTGCTCGAAGCTCCTGCTTCTAACATGGATCGTTTTCTGTATGAGATACAAGTGTTTCTTCAACTTAGTTGAGTAGGCCTATTTGGCACAAAATGAGCCTTTCTCCACCTTGAAAATTGTGATTTGCTGGAAGTATTCATTTCAAAAATTCATCCATTTCTCACTGGAAAACAATGTGCTAGAGGCTTCAGCTTCTTACATAGATGGTTTTCTTTGGAGAAACACCTGTCTTTCTTCAACTCTGGTGAAGAGGACTTTATAGACCAAACGGAGTCTATGTCCATCTTGAAACACCAAAGTTGCAGGAAGTGTTCTTTACCAAAACAAACTTAATTGTTACAAAAAGCAATGTGCTTGATGTTCTTGCATCTATCATTGAAGGTTTTCTTCGAGAGATGCACGTGATTGGTCAAGTGACCTGAATAGGCATGTTTGGAACAAAATGAGCCTTTCTCCAGCTTGAAAACTAGGATTTGCAGGAAATATTCCTTTCAAAACGAACCCAGTTGTCATAGAGAAACAATGGGCAAGACAATGCAGCTTTGAACATAGAAGGTTTTCTTTGGTGAGATTCGTGTGTCTCTCCTACTCAGCTAAATAGGCTTTTATGGAACTAAGGGAGGCTTTTCCACCTTGACAATGGTGATACGCTGCACGTATTCCTTTCAAAAACTAACTTACCTCTTATAAGAAAACAATGTGCTAGATGCTGCAGCTTCTAGCATACATGGTTCTTTTGGGAGAGGTACACATGCTCCTGGAACTCAGCTGAATAGGCCTATTTGGAGCAAACATTGACTATGTCCACCCTGAAACACCTCAGTTGCAGGAAGTATTACTCTCTAACTCTAACACAATTCTCACAGGAATACAATGTGCTGTAGCTCCTGCTTCTAACATGAATGGTTTTCTTTCTGAGATACATGTGTTTCTTCAACTTAGCTGGATAGGCCTATTTGGAACAAAGTTAGCTTATCTCCAATATGAAGTTGTGATTTGCAGCGTGTATTACTCTAAAAATCTTACTCAGTTCTCACAGGAAAATAAAGCGCTAAATGGGCAGTTTCTAAAATAGATGGTGTTTTGGAGATATTCATGTCTTTCTTCAACTCAGGTGAAAATTACTTTTTGGAGCAACAGTCCCTACCTTCACCTTGAAACACTTAAGTTGCAGGAAGTATTCCTTTCCAAAGTTATGCAAGTCTCAGAGGGAGACAATGTGCTAGATCTCCTGCTTCTAAGACCAGTGGTTTTCTTTGGTAGATACATGTGTTCCTTCAACTTAACTGAAGAGGCCTACTTGCAACCACATAAGCCTTTCTCCACCTGGAAAACTATGGTTTGCAGGAAGATTTCTTTTCAAAACTAACTCAATTCTCAGAGGGAGGCAATGCACCAGATGCTGCAGCTTCTATCATACATCTTTTTCTATGGGGTGATACATGTGTTTCTTCACCTCAGTTAAATAGGCCTATTTGGAGGAAAAAGTGCCTACCTCAATCTGGAATCACCTAGTTTTCAGGAAGTATTCCTATCAAACTGTAACTCACTTCTCACAGAGAAACAATGTTCTACTTGCTTCTGCTTCAAACACAGGTGGTTTTCCTTTGAGAGATACACGTGTTTCTTCGACTTCAAGCATCGGCAGATTTGCAACATAATGGTCTTTTCTTCAGCTTGAAAACTGTCATTTGCAGGAAGTATTCCTTTCAAAATGAACTAGTTCTCACAGAGAAACAATGTGCTCGATGCTGAAGCTTCTAAAACCGTGGCTTTCTTTGGACAGGTATATGTGTTGATTCAATTCATCTGAGTAGTCCTATTTGGAGCCAACAGAGCCTACTTCCACCTTGCAACACCATGGTTGGAAGAAGATTTCCGTTCCAAACCTGACACAATTAGCACAGGAAAGCAATGTGCTAGATGCTTCTGCTTCAAATATGCATGGTGTTGTTTTGAGAAACACGTGGCTCTCCAACTTAGCTGAATAGGACTATTTGGAACAAGGTTAGCCATTCTCCAGTTGAACCTTGTGAGGTTCCTGATGTATTAGTCTCAAAATCTTACTCAGTTCTCACTAGGAAAAAATGCACTAGATGCGGAGGCTGTTTGGAACAAAATGAGCCTTTTTTCCACCTTACAACTGTTTTTGCAGGAACTATTCCTTTCAAAAACAAACTCAAGTCTCCGAAGGAAACAATGTGTTGATGCCCCTGCTTCTAATCGGGATGTTTTTCTTTTGACAGATAAAGGTATTTCTTCTCTTCAGCTTAATAGGCCTGATTGTAACAAAAAGATCCTTTCTCCCCCCTGAGGAGTATGATTTGCTGGGAGTATTACATTCGAAAACGGACTCAATTCTACAGGGAAACAATGTGCCAGATGCTGCAGCTTCTAACATGGATGGTGTCTTTGGAGAGATACATGTGTTTCTTCAACTCAGCTGAGTAGATCTATTTGGAGCAAACAGAGCCTATCTCCACCTTGAAACACCTAAGTTGGAGGAAGTATTTCTTTCAAAACTAGCTCTATTGTCCCAAGAAACAATGTGCTAGATACTGCAGCTTCAAACAGAGTTGGTTTTCTCAGCAGAGATATATGTATTTCGTGCATTAGGGTGAAGAAGCCTATTTGGAACAAGATGAGCTTAACTCGACCTTGAAAATTCTGATTTGCACAAAGTATTCCTCTCAAAAACTGAAACAATTCTCACAGGCAAGCAAGGTGCTTGATACTGCACCTTCTAACAGATATTGTTTTCTTTGGAGATACTCATGGGTTACTTCAACTCAGCTGAAAAGGCCTCTATAAAGTAAGCAGAGTCTATCTCCATCTTGAAACACCAAAGTTGAAGGAAATGTTCTTTTGACAAACAAACTGAATTCTCACAGGAAGTCAACGTGCTAGACGTTCCTGCACATAACACCAAAGGTGTTCTTTGAGAGATACATGTGTTTCGTCAAGTCACCTAATAGTCCTGTTTGGAACCAAATGAGCCTTTCTCCAGCATGAAAACTAGGATTTGCAGGAAGTATTCCTTTCACAAACCACCCGACTTCTCACCGAGAAACAATGTGCTAGATGGGGCACCTTCCAACATAGATAGTTTTCATTTGAGAGACATATGTGTTTCTCCTACTCAGCAAAATAGAAGGAGAAGGAGGCTTTTATAGAACAAAATGAACCATTTTCGACCTTGAAAACTGACATATGCTGCAAGTATTCCTTTAAAGAACTACTCAACTCCCACAGGGAACAATGTGGTGGATGCTTCAGTTTCTAGCCAACATGGTTCTCTTTGGAGAGGTACACGTGTTCCTTCAACACACCTGAATAGGCCTATTGGGAGCAAACACTGCCTATGCCCACCTGGAAACACCTCAGTTGCAGGAAGTATTTCTGTCCAAATCTAACACAATTCTCACAGGAATACAATGTGCTGGATGCTCCCTTTTTCAAACACGGATCGTTTTGTTTCTGAGATATCTGTGTTTCTTCTACTTAGCTGAGTAGGACTATTTGGAACAAAATGAGCCTCTATCAACCTTGAAAACTGGTTTCCATTGTGTATTACTCACACAACTTACTCAGTTCTCAGAGGGAACCAATGCACTAGAAGCGGCAGTAGCTAACCTAGATGGTTTCTTGGAGAGACACGTGTGTTTCTTCAACTGAGCTGAAAAGGACTCTTTGGAGCAACAGCGCCTATCTGCACCTTGAAACACTTAAGTTGCAGGGAGTAGTCCTTCCAAAAACTACTCAAGTCTCAAGGGAAGCCATGTGCTAAATGCTGAATCTTGGAACATAGATGGTTTACTCTGGAGAGACACATGTGTTGTTTCAACTCAGCTGAAAAGGCCTAGTTGGAGCAAACTGAGCCTGTGTCCATCTTGAAAGACTTTCGTTGCTGGAAGGATTCACTTCAAAAATTAACTCAATTCTCACAAGAAAACAATGTTCTAGATGTTCCTGCACCTAACAACAATGGTTTCTTTGAGAGATACATGTGTTTCTTCGACTCACCTGAAGGGGCCGGTTTGGATGAAAATGAGCCTTTCTCTAGCTTAGAAACTATTGTTTGCAGGAAGAATGCCTTGCAAACATCAACACAATTCTCACAGGGAAACAATGTGCTAGATGCTGCATCTTGTAACTTGGTTCCTTTTTGTCGGAGAGACAGATGTGATTCTTCTAATCAGCTGAAAAGGCCTATTTGGAGCAAATGAGGGCTATGTGCATCTTGAAACACCTAAGATGCACGAAGTGTTCCTTTCACAACTAACTCAATTCTCACAGAAAAAGAATGTGCTACATGCCCCTGCGTCTAACACTGAAGGGTTTCCTCAAAAGATACATGTGTTTCGTCAACTCACTTGAACAGGCCTATAGGGAACACAAGTACCCTTCTCCACTTTGAAACCTTTGATTTGCAGGAACTGTTCCCTTCAAAAACCAAGTCAAGTCTCAGAGGAAAACAATGTGCTAGATCTCCTGCTGCTAAGATAGATGGGTTTTTTTGGGAGATACACGTGTTTCGTCAACTTAACTGAATAGGCCTACTTGCAACGAAATGAGCCTTTCTGCACCTTGAAAACTGTGCTTTGCAGGAATTACTCCTTCACAACTAACTCAGTTCTCAGAGGGAGACAATGCACTAGATGCTGCAGCTTCTATCATAGATGGTTTTCTTTGAAGTCACACATGTGTTTCTCCACCTCAGTTGAATAGGCCGTTCTGGATCAAAAAGTGCCTGTCTCAAGCTCGAATCACCTTATTTTCAGGAAGTATTCCTTTCCAAGACTAACTCACTTCTCACAGAGAAACAATTTTCCACTTGCTACAGCTTCTAGCACAGATGGTTTTTTGCGAGAGATCATTGTGTTTGTTCAACTTACAGGAACCGTACATTTGCAACAAAATGAGCCCTTCTCCACCTTGAAAACTATTATTTGCTGGAAGTATTCCTTTCAAAAGGAACTCACTTCTCACAGAGAAACAGTATGCTCCATGCTGAAGCTTCTAAAAACCTGGTTTTCTTTGGACTTCTATATGAGTCTTCAACTCAGCTGAATAGGCCTATTAGGAGCAAAGAGAACTTATTTCCGCCCTTCAACACCGTGCTTGCAGGAAGTTTCCTTTTCCAAAGCTGACCAAGATCTCACCAAATACAATGTGCTCGAAGCTCCTGCTTCTAACACGGATCGTTTTCTGTATGAGATACAAGTGTTTCTTCAACTTAGTTGAGTAGGCCTATTTGGCACAAAATGAGCCTTTCTCCACCTTGAAAATTGTGATTTGCTGGAAGTATTCATTTCAAAAATTCATCCATTTCTCACTGGAAAACAATGTGCTAGAGGCTTCAGCTTCTTACATAGATGGTTTTCTTTGGAGAAACACCTGTCTTTCTTCAACTCTGGTGAAGAGGACTTTATAGACCAAACGGAGTCTATGTCCATCTTGAAACACCAAAGTTGCAGGAAGTGTTCTTTACCAAAACAAACTTAATTGTTACAAAAAGCAATGTGCTTGATGTTCTTGCATCTATCATTGAAGGTTTTCTTCGAGAGATGCACGTGATTGGTCAAGTGACCTGAATAGGCATGTTTGGAACAAAATGAGCCTTTCTCCAGCTTGAAAACTAGGATTTGCAGGAAATATTCCTTTCAAAACGAACCCAGTTGTCATAGAGAAACAATGGGCAAGACAATGCAGCTTTGAACATAGAAGGTTTTCTTTGGTGAGATTCGTGTGTCTCTCCTACTCAGCTAAATAGGCTTTTATGGAACTAAGGGAGGCTTTTCCACCTTGACAATGGTGATACGCTGCACGTATTCCTTTCAAAAACTAACTTACCTCTTATAAGAAAACAATGTGCTAGATGCTGCAGCTTCTAGCATACATGGTTCTTTTGGGAGAGGTACACATGTTCCTGGAACTCAGCTGAATAGGCCTATTTGGAGCAAACATTGACTATGTCCACCCTGAAACACCTCAGTTGCAGGAAGTATTACTCTCTAACTCTAACACAATTCTCACAGGAATACAATGTGCTGTAGCTCCTGCTTCTAACATGAATGGTTTTCTTTCTGAGATACATGTGTTTCTTCAACTTAGCTGGATAGGCCTATTTGGAACAAAGTTAGCTTATCTCCAATATGAAGTTGTGATTTGCAGCGTGTATTACTCTAAAAATCTTACTCAGTTCTCACAGGAAAATAAAGCGCAAAATGGGCAGTTTCTAAAATAGATGGTGTTTTGGAGATATTCATGTCTTTCTTCAACTCAGGTGAAAATTACTTTTTGGAGCAACAGTCCCTACCTTCACCTTGAAACACTTAAGTTGCAGGAAGTATTCCTTTCCAAAGTTATGCAAGTCTCAGAGGGAGACAATGTGCTAGATCTCCTGCTTCTAAGACCAGTGGTTTTCTTTGGTAGATACATGTGTTCCTTCAACTTAACTGAAGAGGCCTACTTGCAACCACATAAGCCTTTCTCCACCTGGAAAACTATGGTTTGCAGGAAGTTTTCTTTTCAAAACTAACTCAATTCTCAGAGGGAGGCAATGCACCAGATGCTGCAGCTTCTATCATACATGGTTTTCTATGGGGTGATACATGTGTTTCTTCACCTCAGTTAAATAGGCCTATTTGGAGGAAAAAGTGCCTACCTCAATCTGGAATCACCTAGTTTTCAGGAAGTATTCCTATCAAACTGTAACTCACTTCTCACAGAGATACAATGTTCTACTTGCTTCTGCTTCAAACACAGGTGGTTTTCCTTTGAGAGATACACGTGTTTCTTCGACTTCAAGCATCGGCAGATTTGCAACATAATGGTCTTTTCTTCAGCTTGAAAACTGTCATTTGCAGGAAGTATTCCTTTCAAAATGAACTAGTTCTCACAGAGAAACAATGTGCTCGATGCTGAAGCTTCTAAAACCGTGGCTTTCTTTGGACAGGTATATGTGTTGATTCAATTCATCTGAGTAGTCCTATTTGGAGCCAACAGAGCCTACTTCCACCTTGCAACACCATGGTTGGAAGAAGATTTCCGTTCCAAACCTGACACAATTAGCACAGGAAAACAATGTGCTAGATGCTTCTGCTTCAAATATGCATGGTGTTGTTTTGAGAAATACGTGGTTCTCCAACTTAGCTGAATAGGACTATTTGGAACAAGGTTAGCCATTCTCCAGTTGAACCTTGTGAGGTTCCTGATGTATTAGTCTCAAAACCTTACTCAGTTCTCACTGGGAAACAATGCACTAGATGCGGAGGCTGTTTGGAACAAAATGAGCCTTTTTTCCACCTTACAACTGTTTTTGCAGGAATTATTCCTTTCAAAAACAAACTCAAGTCTCCGAAGGAAACAATGTGTTGATGCCCCTGCTTCTAATCGGGATGTTTTTCTTTTGACAGATAAAGGTATTTCTTCTCTTCAGCTTAATAGGCCTGATTGTAACAAAAAGATCCTTTCTCCCCCTTGAGGAGTATGATTTGCTGGGAGTATTACATTCGAAAACGGACTCAATTCTACAGGGAAACAATGTGCCAGATGCTGCAGCTTCTAACATGGATGGTGTCTTTGGAGAGATACATGTGTTTCTTCAACTCAGCTGAGTAGATCTATTTGGAGCAAACAGAGCCTATCTCCACCTTGAAACACCTAAGTTGGAGGAAGTATTTCTTTCAAAACTAGCTCTATTGTCCCAAGAAACAATGTGCTAGATACTGCAGCTTCAAACAGAGTTGGTTTTCTCAGCAGAGATATATGTATTTCGTGCATTAGGGTGAAGAAGCCTATTTGGGACAAGATGAGCTTAACTCGACCTTGAAAATTCTGATTTGCACAAAGTATTCCTCTCAAAAACTGAAACAATTCTCACAGGCAAGCAAGGTGCTTGATACTGCACCTTCTAACAGACATTGTTTTCTTTGGAGATACTCATGGGTTACTTCAACTCAGCTGAAAAGGCCTCCATAAAGTAAGCAGAGTCTATCTCCATCTTGAAACACCAAAGTTGAAGGAAATGTTCTTTTGACAAACAAACTGAATTCTCACAGGAAGTCAACGTGGTAGACGTTCCTGCACATAACACCAAAGTTGTTCTTTGAGAGATACATGTGTTTCGTCAAGTCACCTAATAGTCCTGTTTGGAACCAAATGAGCCTTTCTCCAGCATGAAAACTAGGATTTGCAGGAAGTATTCCTTTCACAAACCACCCCACTTCTCACCGAGAAACAATGTGCTAGATGGGGCACCTTCCAACATAGATAGTTTTCATTTGAGAGACATATGTGTTTCTCCTACTCAGCAAAATAGAAGGAGAAGGAGGCTTTTATAGAACAAAATGAACCATTTTCGACCTTGAAAACTGACATATGCTGCAAGTATTCCTTTAAAGAACTACTCAACTCCCACAGGGAACAATGTGGTGGATGCTTCAGTTTCTAGCCAACATGGTTCTCTTTGGAGAGGTACATGTGTTCCTTCAACTCACCTGAATAGGCCCATTGGGAGCAAACACTGCCTATGCCCACCTGGAAACACCTCAGTTGCAGGAAGTATTCCTGTCCAAATCTAACACAGTTCTCACAGGAATACAATGTGCTGGATGCTCCCTTTTTCAAACACGGATCGTTTTGTTTCTGAGATATCTGTGTTTCTTCTACTTAGCTGAGTAGGACTATTTGGAACAAAATGAGCCTCTCTCAACCTTGAAAACTGGTTTCCCTTGTGTATTACTCACACAACTTACTCAGTTCTCAGAGGGAACCAATGCACTAGAAGCGGCAGTAGCTAACCTAGATGGTTTCTTGGAGAGACACGTGTGTTTCTTCAACTGAGCTGAAAAGGACTCTTTGGAGCAACAGCGCCTATCTGCACCTTGAAACACTTAAGTTGCAGGGAGTAGTCCTTCCAAAAACTACTCAAGTCTCAAGGGAAGCCATGTGCTAAATGCTGAATCTTGGAACATAGATGGTTTACTCTGGAGAGACACATGTGTTGTTTCAACTCAGCTGAAAAGGCCTAGTTGGAGCAAACTGAGCCTGTGTCCATCTTGAAAGATTTTCGTTGCTGGAAGGATTCACTTCAAAAATTAACTCAATTCTCACAAGAAAACAATGTCCTAGATGTTCCTGCACCTAACAACAATGGTTTCTTTGAGAGATACATGTGTTTCTTCGACTCACCTGAAGGGGCCGGTTTGGATGAAAATGAGCCTTTCTCTAGCTTAGAAACTATTGTTTGCAGGAAGAATGCCTTGCAAACATCAACACAATTCTCACAGGGAAACAATGTGCTAGATGCTGCATCTTGTAACTTGGTTCCTTTTTGTCGGAGAGACAGATGTGATTCTTCTAATCAGCTGAAAAGGCCTATTTGGAGCAAATGAGGGCTATCTGCATCTTGAAACACCTAAGATGCACGAAGTGTTCCTTTCACAACTAACTCAATTCTCACAGAAAAAGAATGTGCTACATGCCCCTGCGTGTAACACTGAAGGGTTTCCTCAAAAGATACATGTGTTTCGTCAACTCACTTGAACAGGCCTATAGGGAACACAAGTACCCTTCTCCACTTTGAAACCTTTGATTTGCAGGAACTGTTCCCTTCAAAAACCAAGTCAAGTCTCAGAGGAAAACAATGTGCTAGATCTCCTGCTGCTAAGATAGATGGGTTTTTTTGGGAGATACACGTGTTTCGTCAACTTAACTGAATAGGCCTACTTGCAACGAAATGAGCCTTTCTGCACTTTGAAAACTGTGCTTTGCAGGAATTACTCCTTCACAACTAACTCAGTTCTCAGAGGGAGACAATGCACTAGATGCTGCAGCTTCTATCATAGATGGTTTTCTTTGAAGTCACACATGTGTTTCTCCACCTCAGTTGAATAGGCCGTTCTGGATCAAAAAGTGCCTGTCTCAAGCTCGAATCACCTTATTTTCAGGAAGTATTCCTTTCCAAGACTAACTCACTTCTCACAGAGAAACAATTTTCCACTTGCTACAGCTTCTAGCACAGATGGTTTTTTGCGAGAGATCATTGTGTTTGTTCAACTTACAGGAACCGTACATTTGCAACAAAATGAGCCCTTCTCCACCTTGAAAACTATTATTTGCTGGAAGTATTCCTTTCAAAAGGAACTCACTTCTCACAGAGAAACAGTATGCTCCATGCTGAAGCTTCTAAAAACCTGGTTTTCTTTGGACTTCTATATGAGTCTTCAACTCAGCTGAATAGGCCTATTAGGAGCAAAGAGAACTTATTTCCGCCCTTCAACACCGTGCTTGCAGGAAGTTTCCTTTTCCAAAGCTGACCAAGATCTCACCAAATACAATGTGCTCGAAGCTCCTGCTTCTAACACGGATCGTTTTCTGTATGAGATACAAGTGTTTCTTCAACTTAGTTGAGTAGGCCTATTTGGCACAAAATGAGCCTTTCTCCACCTTGAAAATTGTGATTTGCTGGAAGTATTCATTTCAAAAATTCATCCATTTCTCACTGGAAAACAATGTGCTAGAGGCTTCAGCTTCTTACATAGATGGTTTTCTTAGGAGAAACACCTGTCTTTCTTCAACTCTGGTGAAGAGGACTTTATAGACCAAACGGAGTCTATGTCCATCTTGAAACACCAAAGTTGCAGGAAGTGTTCTTTACCAAAACAAACTTAATTGTTACAAAAAGCAATGTGCTTGATGTTCTTGCATCTATCATTGAAGGTTTTCTTCGAGAGATGCACGTGATTGGTCAAGTGACCTGAATAGGCATGTTTGGAACAAAATGAGCCTTTCTCCAGCTTGAAAACTAGGATTTGCAGGAAATATTCCTTTCAAAACGAACCCAGTTGTCATAGAGAAACAATGGGCAAGACAATGCAGCTTTGAACATAGAAGGTTTTCTTTGGTGAGATTCGTGTGTCTCTCCTACTCAGCTAAATAGGCTTTTATGGAACTAAGGGAGGCTTTTCCACCTTGACAATGGTGATACGCTGCACGTATTCCTTTCAAAAACTAACTTACCTCTTATAAGAAAACAATGTGCTAGATGCTGCAGCTTCTAGCATACATGGTTCTTTTGGGAGAGGTACACATGTTCCTGGAACTCAGCTGAATAGGCCTATTTGGAGCAAACATTGACTATGTCCACCCTGAAACACCTCAGTTGCAGGAAGTATTACTCTCTAACTCTAACACAATTCTCACAGGAATACAATGTGCTGTAGCTCCTGCTTCTAACATGAATGGTTTTCTTTCTGAGATACATGTGTTTCTTCAACTTAGCTGGATAGGCCTATTTGGAACAAAGTTAGCTTATCTCCAATATGAAGTTGTGATTTGCAGCGTGTATTACTCTAAAAATCTTACTCAGTTCTCACAGGAAAATAAAGCGCAAAATGGGCAGTTTCTAAAATAGATGGTGTTTTGGAGATATTCATGTCTTTCTTCAACTCAGGTGAAAATTACTTTTTGGAGCAACAGTCCCTACCTTCACCTTGAAACACTTAAGTTGCAGGAAGTATTCCTTTCCAAAGTTATGCAAGTCTCAGAGGGAGACAATGTGCTAGATCTCCTGCTTCTAAGACCAGTGGTTTTCTTTGGTAGATACATGTGTTCCTTCAACTTAACTGAAGAGGCCTACTTGCAACCACATAAGCCTTTCTCCACCTGGAAAACTATGGTTTGCAGGAAGTTTTCTTTTCAAAACTAACTCAATTCTCAGAGGGAGGCAATGCACCAGATGCTGCAGCTTCTATCATACATGGTTTTCTATGGGGTGATACATGTGTTTCTTCACCTCAGTTAAATAGGCCTATTTGGAGGAAAAAGTGCCTACCTCAATCTGGAATCACCTAGTTTTCAGGAAGTATTCCTATCAAACTGTAACTCACTTCTCACAGAGATACAATGTTCTACTTGCTTCTGCTTCAAACACAGGTGGTTTTCCTTTGAGAGATACACGTGTTTCTTCGACTTCAAGCATCGGCAGATTTGCAACATAATGGTCTTTTCTTCAGCTTGAAAACTGTCATTTGCAGGAAGTATTCCTTTCAAAATGAACTAGTTCTCACAGAGAAACAATGTGCTCGATGCTGAAGCTTCTAAAACCGTGGCTTTCTTTGGACAGGTATATGTGTTGATTCAATTCATCTGAGTAGTCCTATTTGGAGCCAACAGAGCCTACTTCCACCTTGCAACACCATGGTTGGAAGAAGATTTCCGTTCCAAACCTGACACAATTAGCACAGGAAAACAATGTGCTAGATGCTTCTGCTTCAAATATGCATGGTGTTGTTTTGAGAAATACGTGGTTCTCCAACTTAGCTGAATAGGACTATTTGGAACAAGGTTAGCCATTCTCCAGTTGAACCTTGTGAGGTTCCTGATGTATTAGTCTCAAAACCTTACTCAGTTCTCACTGGGAAACAATGCACTAGATGCGGAGGCTGTTTGGAACAAAATGAGCCTTTTTTCCACCTTACAACTGTTTTTGCAGGAATTATTCCTTTCAAAAACAAACTCAAGTCTCCGAAGGAAACAATGTGTTGATGCCCCTGCTTCTAATCGGGATGTTTTTCTTTTGACAGATAAAGGTATTTCTTCTCTTCAGCTTAATAGGCCTGATTGTAACAAAAAGATCCTTTCTCCCCCTTGAGGAGTATGATTTGCTGGGAGTATTACATTCGAAAACGGACTCAATTCTACAGGGAAACAATGTGCCAGATGCTGCAGCTTCTAACATGGATGGTGTCTTTGGAGAGATACATGTGTTTCTTCAACTCAGCTGAGTAGATCTATTTGGAGCAAACAGAGCCTATCTCCACCTTGAAACACCTAAGTTGGAGGAAGTATTTCTTTCAAAACTAGCTCTATTGTCCCAAGAAACAATGTGCTAGATACTGCAGCTTCAAACAGAGTTGGTTTTCTCAGCAGAGATATATGTATTTCGTGCATTAGGGTGAAGAAGCCTATTTGGGACAAGATGAGCTTAACTCGACCTTGAAAATTCTGATTTGCACAAAGTATTCCTCTCAAAAACTGAAACAATTCTCACAGGCAAGCAAGGTGCTTGATACTGCACCTTCTAACAGACATTGTTTTCTTTGGAGATACTCATGGGTTACTTCAACTCAGCTGAAAAGGCCTCCATAAAGTAAGCAGAGTCTATCTCCATCTTGAAACACCAAAGTTGAAGGAAATGTTCTTTTGACAAACAAACTGAATTCTCACAGGAAGTCAACGTGGTAGACGTTCCTGCACATAACACCAAAGTTGTTCTTTGAGAGATACATGTGTTTCGTCAAGTCACCTAATAGTCCTGTTTGGAACCAAATGAGCCTTTCTCCAGCATGAAAACTAGGATTTGCAGGAAGTATTCCTTTCACAAACCACCCCACTTCTCACCGAGAAACAATGTGCTAGATGGGGCACCTTCCAACATAGATAGTTTTCATTTGAGAGACATATGTGTTTCTCCTACTCAGCAAAATAGAAGGAGAAGGAGGCTTTTATAGAACAAAATGAACCATTTTCGACCTTGAAAACTGACATATGCTGCAAGTATTCCTTTAAAGAACTACTCAACTCCCACAGGGAACAATGTGGTGGATGCTTCAGTTTCTAGCCAACATGGTTCTCTTTGGAGAGGTACATGTGTTCCTTCAACTCACCTGAATAGGCCTATTGGGAGCAAACACTGCCTATGCCCACCTGGAAACACCTCAGTTGCAGGAAGTATTCCTGTCCAAATCTAACACAGTTCTCACAGGAATACAATGTGCTGGATGCTCCCTTTTTCAAACACGGATCGTTTTGTTTCTGAGATATCTGTGTTTCTTCTACTTAGCTGAGTAGGACTATTTGGAACAAAATGAGCCTCTCTCAACCTTGAAAACTGGTTTCCATTGTGTATTACTCACACAACTTACTCAGTTCTCAGAGGGAACCAATGCACTAGAAGCAGCAGTAGCTAACCTAGATGGTTTCTTGGAGAGACACGTGTGTTTCTTCAACTGAGCTGAAAAGGACTCTTTGGAGCAACAGCGCCTATCTGCACCTTGAAACACTTAAGTTGCAGGGAGTAGTCCTTCCAAAAACTACTCAAGTCTCAAGGGAAGCCATGTGCTAAATGCTGAATCTTGGAACATAGATGGTTTACTCTGGAGAGACACATGTGTTGTTTCAACTCAGCTGAAAAGGCCTAGTTGGAGCAAACTGAGCCTGTGTCCATCTTGAAAGACTTTCGTTGCTGGAAGGATTCACTTCAAAAATTAACTCAATTCTCACAAGAAAACAATGTTCTAGATGTTCCTGCACCTAACAACAATGGTTTCTTTGAGAGATACATGTGTTTCTTCGACTCATCTGAAGGGGCCGGTTTGGATGAAAATGAGCCTTTCTCTAGCTTAGAAACTATTGTTTGCAGGAAGAATGCCTTGCAAACATCAACACAATTCTCACAGGGAAACAATGTGCGAGATGCTGCATCTTGTAACTTGGTTCCTTTTTGTCGGAGAGACAGATGTGATTCTTCTAATCAGCTGAAAAGGCCTATTTGGAGCAAATGAGGGCTATCTGCATCTTGAAACACCTAAGATGCACGAAGTGTTCCTTTCACAACTAACTCAATTCTCACAGAAAAAGAATGTGCTACATGCCCCTGCGTGTAACACTGAAGGGTTTCCTCAAAAGATACATGTGTTTCGTCAACTCACTTGAACAGGCCTATAGGGAACACAAGTACCCTTCTCCACTTTGAAACCTTTGATTTGCAGGAACTGTTCCCTTCAAAAACCAAGTCAAGTCTCAGAGGAAAACAATGTGCTAGATCTCCTGCTGCTAAGATAGATGGGTTTTTTTGGGAGATACACGTGTTTCGTCAACTTAACTGAATAGGCCTACTTGCAACGAAATGAGCCTTTCTGCACTTTGAAAACTGTGCTTTGCAGGAATTACTCCTTCACAACTAACTCAGTTCTCAGAGGGAGACAATGCACTAGATGCTGCAGCTTCTATCATAGATGGTTTTCTTTGAAGTCACACATGTGTTTCTCCACCTCAGTTGAATAGGCCGTTCTGGATCAAAAAGTGCCTGTCTCAAGCTCGAATCACCTTATTTTCAGGAAGTATTCCTTTCCAAGACTAACTCACTTCTCACAGAGAAACAATTTTCCACTTGCTACAGCTTCTAGCACAGATGGTTTTTTGCGAGAGATCATTGTGTTTGTTCAACTTACAGGAACCGTACATTTGCAACAAAATGAGCCCTTCTCCACCTTGAAAACTATTATTTGCTGGAAGTATTCCTTTCAAAAGGAACTCACTTCTCACAGAGAAACAGTATGCTCCATGCTGAAGCTTCTAAAAACCTGGTTTTCTTTGGACTTCTATATGAGTCTTCAACTCAGCTGAATAGGCCTATTAGGAGCAAAGAGAACTTATTTCCGCCCTTCAACACCGTGCTTGCAGGAAGTTTCCTTTTCCAAAGCTGACCAAGATCTCACCAAATACAATGTGCTCGAAGCTCCTGCTTCTAACACGGATCGTTTTCTGTATGAGATACAAGTGTTTCTTCAACTTAGTTGAGTAGGCCTATTTGGCACAAAATGAGCCTTTCTCCACCTTGAAAATTGTGATTTGCTGGAAGTATTCATTTCAAAAATTCATCCATTTCTCACTGGAAAACAATGTGCTAGAGGCTTCAGCTTCTTACATAGATGGTTTTCTTTGGAGAAACACCTGTCTTTCTTCAACTCTGGTGAAGAGGACTTTATAGACCAAACGGAGTCTATGTCCATCTTGAAACACCAAAGTTGCAGGAAGTGTTCTTTACCAAAACAAACTTAATTGTTACAAAAAGCAATGTGCTTGATGTTCTTGCATCTATCATTGAAGGTTTTCTTCGAGAGATGCACGTGATTGGTCAAGTGACCTGAATAGGCATGTTTGGAACAAAATGAGCCTTTCTCCAGCTTGAAAACTAGGATTTGCAGGAAATATTCCTTTCAAAACGAACCCAGTTGTCATAGAGAAACAATGGGCAAGACAATGCAGCTTTGAACATAGAAGGTTTTCTTTGGTGAGATTCGTGTGTCTCTCCTACTCAGCTAAATAGGCTTTTATGGAACTAAGGGAGGCTTTTCCACCTTGACAATGGTGATACGCTGCACGTATTCCTTTCAAAAACTAACTTACCTCTTATAAGAAAACAATGTGCTAGATGCTGCAGCTTCTAGCATACATGGTTCTTTTGGGAGAGGTACACATGTTCCTGGAACTCAGCTGAATAGGCCTATTTGGAGCAAACATTGACTATGTCCACCCTGAAACACCTCAGTTGCAGGAAGTATTACTCTCTAACTCTAACACAATTCTCACAGGAATACAATGTGCTGTAGCTCCTGCTTCTAACATGAATGGTTTTCTTTCTGAGATACATGTGTTTCTTCAACTTAGCTGGATAGGCCTATTTGGAACAAAGTTAGCTTATCTCCAATATGAAGTTGTGATTTGCAGCGTGTATTACTCTAAAAATCTTACTCAGTTCTCACAGGAAAATAAAGCGCAAAATGGGCAGTTTCTAAAATAGATGGTGTTTTGGAGATATTCATGTCTTTCTTCAACTCAGGTGAAAATTACTTTTTGGAGCAACAGTCCCTACCTTCACCTTGAAACACTTAAGTTGCAGGAAGTATTCCTTTCCAAAGTTATGCAAGTCTCAGAGGGAGACAATGTGCTAGATCTCCTGCTTCTAAGACCAGTGGTTTTCTTTGGTAGATA